>NC_083868.1:109424311-110674311 GCF_032452875.1 Bos javanicus
TTGTAGATTTTTTAAAAATTTATTTTCATTGTATTTGCATGAGGGAATTCTGGACTTTGAGATTTCCTCATTGTCAATAGTACAAACAGTTGGTATGTATGATGGTAGTATACTGTGTACCTCTCACTAAGCCTCTCTACCAGGCCTAAATGATATGATAGAAGGAGAATCATGGCTGTTATTTTTACTGCCTATGATATTTTTACTGGTACAAGTGCCATTTTTAGTTTCTGTTCTTATGGTTCAGTGTTTGAGGCTAATATTTATCTTTTGGGACTAGGGAGTAAGAAATTGAATTTTTTAGCTCAGGACAATCCAAATTAGCTTTCGTAGACCTACAAGTAACTAGCATATGGAAAAACAATTTAAATGCTATTCACTATGAGGGTGTCTTAGCATATCAAACTTGCTGATAAAGTAATTCATACATAGCTTCCCCTCTCAGGGCAATTCTACCACCCTGATGGGCTTCCTGTGAGAGAAGAGTCAATATTTCTAATACAAATGTAATAAAAGCAGTTCCTTTGAAATGTTTGAAAATTGAAATGTTTCTTGAAATGTGGAGAGTTAAAATAAACCACTTAGAAATCAACTTAGTCTTCTTTCTATTGAAGTTTAAGTTGACCGCTGTCCTATTAGTGTGGAAAACTCCCCTTCCAGAGCCCACAGTGGCCAAGTGACCTCAGCTGACTGCAGAAAATATTATACACACTCATGGTTCCAAATAAGATCCACACATTTTGTTATTTGCTAAAGTAGAGATATAATGCAGAGAAAATACTATAAAAGTTAAATGTTTAGAATTCACAGCGGGATTAAGAAGTATCTGATATATAGTAGGCCCCCAATAAATATTTGGTGAATGAACGAATGATGAAGTGAATTTAAATTTCACTGAGATTGATGCATTTCTAGTCCATTGTTTTCTTATTTTGTCTTCTCATTTTATTTTCCCAGATGCTCAGCAATATTTCTTACCTACAAAAGAAGAAATACTAGGGACTTCCCTGGTGGTCCAGTGGTTAAGACTTCAACTTCCAATGCAGGAGATGTGGATTTGATCCCTGGTCAGGGAGCTAAGATCCTGCATGCTTCATGGCCAGGAAAACAAAACATGAAACAGAAGCAATACTGTAACAAATTCAATAAAGACTTTAAAAACAGTCCACATTAAAAAAAAAAGAAGGAATACTAGTATTGACTCAGTAAATACACGGAAAGTGAAGTTAGTGCTTAGCAAAAAGGAACTCTCAATTCTGCCAGGTTTAGTGGGACTTTAATAACTCCTTAGCTTGTGAATGTCTAAATCTGGGGTTCCATTTCTTGTAGTAAAGCCATGAAAAAGCTCAGTTTCTTAAACTTTGGAATTCTGTTAACTAGGTTTCCATGAGATGATAGTTTCCCATCTCACATATCATGTTCCACTCATTGTGTCCTCTGTTGTTTCTGGAGTCCCTGCTTATCTTAAGATTCAACAACTCTCACTCTGTCAGACATTAAAAAAAAAAAACAACCCAACATCCCACCATGTTGATATTTTAACATCAACCTCTGCTGGTGATGACACCACTGTCAGTTACAAAATCATATTAAAACATTTGGAAATATACTGATTGGCAGCAAGGTTTAGTTCAGTTCAGTTAAGTTCAGTTGCTCAGTCATATCAACTCTTTCCGACCCCAGAGACTGCAGCACGCCAGGCTTCCCTGTCCATCACCAACTCCCGGAGCTTACTCAGATTTATGTTCACTGAGTTGGTGATGCCATTCAACCATCTCATCCTCTGTCACCACTTCTCCTCCTGCCTTCATTTTTCCCAGTATCAGGGTGTTTTCAAATGAGTCAGTTCTTCGCATCAGGTGGCCAAAGTATTGGAGTTTCAGCTTCAGCATCAGTCCTTCCAATGAATATTCAGGACTGATTTCCTTTAGGATGGACTGGTTGGATCTCCTTGCAGTCCAAGGGACTCTCAAGAGTCTTCTCCAACACCACAGTTCAAAAGCATCAATTCTTCGACGATCAGAAGCAAGGTACAAAGATGAAAAAAAAATGATGAAATTTTTTTAATGGGATGTAAATTTAGAGTTAGTGGAAAGTTTCCCTAAAGTACCAAAATGTTTAGGAATTTCTACAACTATATAACAAATGCAAATTGATGAGAAAGGCAATCATGATATTTAAGCTTGTGGTATAATTATTTTACTTCTAGTGGTTTTTAAGGGAATCATTTTAATGTAGCACATTAATTATATCAGTACAACTAGAATATCTTACTGTTAATATTTTCCAAAGCTTTATTTTCCATTAATAACTGTAATAAACAAGACTTACTAATACTCCAGTTATGATTTCATGACAGTCATTGACTGGTTTTAATCTTCCAGTAAATCAACAAGGAGACATGATTCATTTAATGAACTTATTTTTGTAGTAAATTTACAAATGCTAAGCTGCATGTTGTACATTAGCTGTGGATTGTGTGTGTATGGATGGATGGATCTTATTGAGTAGTGATTACAAGGATAAAGTGAATACATTTTAGATTATAAATATTTAGTTTTCATGCAAGTAATTTTTGCTTCCTGGTAGAAATTTCAAATTGATACTCTTGCTTAATATGGTCCCATCAATATCAACATACTAAATTTCAGGATCAGTAAGGGAAAAGAGAAAAGACAACTATTCATTTATAGCAATGATGATACACACAGAGCATTTTTCAAGCACAAATGCATATAGAAAATGAGATGCTGACAAGGAATGCATGGACAATATATCCAGTACAAAGCCTAAATTCCAGGGAGTTAAGAGCTGAAGCTATGTTACCCATTGCTATTATGGCAGCAGGAAAAATCTATGGCTCTTCTCTTGGAAGCAGAGTTAGCCATTTCCCTCTTTAATGGAAGTAACATTGAGAAAGACATGGTCCCAGAGGGAAGGCCCTGAGCTGTGTAATGTGTGAACGGTTCCCTCTCAGGTCAGGCTCCCATGCCCACTCGACTACGTTGCTCTCTGATGAGTGATGTTTATTACTTCATCCTTTGAAAGAGACGACTGACTGTATATTTAGAGGGCTCACATGCTGCAGAAAATAGTTGCATGTTTGTTCTGTGTAAATTCTTATTTCATGATTTTTAAAATGAAATCAATAAGTTGCTTTTGCTCCTGATTTATGATATAAAGTTCATAAACTGTACACTTTAGAGGTGAGATGGATTTAGAGTGTGGTTTTTTGCAAACTCCAAAATCTGGAATTCCATTTTAAACATTGTAATAGATGTTCATCTTCTTATTTTACCACAGAGAGCTAAATTTGTAGATGATATGATTTTGTTTCACTATTAGCTATAGAAGTATCAGTAATAATATTTTGCTAGGAAAAGAATCATCTACTAAAAATCAAACTGTCTCAAAATGATCCTTAATATCAGAGTTAAGTTCTAGCATGTGCTATACATAAGTTTGTAGTTCAGGCATATTCATTTGTCTATTTAGGAGAAAAATGTGATTTATGTGGGAAAATTCATCATACAGATTCTGGAAATAAAAGTTGAATTTTTCAGATTTAAGATGAATGAAATCCCTTGTAAAATATGAAATTGAAATAAAAATTATTTTACAAACAGACAACAGCTTGACAAGAGAAAGAATGAGTAGTGATCTAGTAGAAGAAAAACAGACTGGAATCATCTTACATAAAGAGTTTATCCTAAATGTTACCTGTGATATTAAGGATACCTTTTGACAATTCCTCGTTTCTTTTGAGGAAGCTAAGGGACCATCATGTTGTCATGGACTCCACACTGAATAAAGCAGAATGGAAGGAGTGCAATGTCTATAAGGGGGCAAACACATAGTATTTACTTTGAACCTGAAAATTTAGGCCCATCCAAGCATGATGGCACCCACTCCAGTACTCTTGCCTGGAAAATCCCATGGACAGAGGAGCCTGATGGGCTGCGGTCCATGGGGTCGCTAAGAGTCGGACACGACTGAGCGACTTCACTTTCACTAAGCGTGATTTCAAATGTCACCTGTGGAAGTTTTATGCACATTAAAAATTAAATTGTGTTCTATATAAGTATTACATTTTATTCTAATAATATTTTGGAAGCCAAACTATTATTTATCTATGTTTTCATGGTGGTAGAAGTAAAGGAATAGACCATAAACCCTAAAGAAAACATTTCCAAAACCAACAAGCAAGCTGTATCTTTAATATACGCACTCAACATTGTTCTTGGGAAGAAAAAGAATAAAACAATGGATACAGTTTTTAGCTTCCATTTTCCGTATTTATTAATTTAATTTCTCTCTTTTGAGGGGGAACATGTGAAACAGTCCTGTGATTCCAAAAGGTGAAACTGTACAAAAGGTACTGTCAGAGTAGTAACATTTCCACCTCACCAATTACTTCAATTATGTTCCCATTTTCTCCTCTTCCTTGTGGTTAACCAAACTCAGTAGTCTCTGGCTTATCATCTGTGTGTTTCTTTTTGAATGAATAAGCAGACACAGGTATATTTTCATATTTCCTTCCTTTTTATAAGAAGGTGTCATTTTGATATTTTGCAAAACTAATACAATTATGTAAAGTTTAAAAATAAAATAAAATAAAATAAAATAAAAATTAAAAAAAAATAAGGTGTCATTTTATAGGTACTCTTTCATATTTTTTTTTTTTTTTGCTTAACAATATGTCCTAGAAAGTCTACATCAGTTTGTAGAGATTTTCCACATTCTTTTTAGTACTCCACTGTGTGTATATAACATGGTGTTTTATTTAACTGTTATCCTACTTGAGGATGATTAGGTTGTTTCCAATGTTTTGCAGTTACTAAGTGCCACAATGAACTCAAAATGCTTTTTTTGGGTCTTTTTTAAAATTTGAAGTATGGTTTATTTATGGTTTTATATTAGTTCCAAGTTTATAGCATTCAATATTTCTATGAATTATGTTCCATTAAAAGTTATCACAAGATAATGGCTATAATTCCCTGTGCTGTATATTATTTTTGCTTATCTATTTTATACATAGTAATTTGTATCTCTTAATCTCATACCCCTATCTTATTCATCCTGTTTTCCCTCTCTGCTTAATACCCACGAATTTGTTTACGTTGTGACTTCGTTTCCATTTTGCTATATACATTGGTTTGTTTTATTTTTTAGATTTCACATATAAATGATATTGTACAATTAAATGATGTCTTTCTCTGACTTATTTCATTAAAAATAATATTCTGTAGGCCCATCCATGTTGCTGCAAGTGGTAGAATTTCTTTCTTTTTACAGTTGAGTAATATTTTCTGTATATATATATATATTTCATATATATATACATGAAATATCACCTCTTTCTTATCCATTCATCTATTATTGAACACTTGAGTTGCTTCTTTATCTTACCTATTATAAATAGCGCTGCTATGAACATTGAGGTTCATGTATCTTTTCAAATTAGTGTTTTTGTTTTTCCTAGATATGTACCCAGGAGTGGAATTGCTGTACCATATGGTAATTCTATTTTTAGTTATTTGAGGAACCTCCATATTGCTTTTCATAGTGGCTATACCAATTTATGACTAGTGCATTTTCTTGGCAAAACTCTATTAGTCTTTGTCCTGCTTCATTCCGTATTCCAAGGTCAAATTTGCCTGTTACTCCAGGTATTTCTTGACTTCCTACTATTGCATTCCAGTCCCCTATAATGAAAAGAACACCTTTTTTGGGTGTTAGTTCTAAAAGGTCTTGTAAGCCTTCATAGAACCGTTCAACTTCAGCTTCTTCAGCATTACTGGTTGGGGCATAGACTTGGATTACTGTGATATTGAATGGTTTGCCTTGGAAATGAACAGAGATCATTCTGTTGTTTTTGAGATTGCATCCAAGTACTGCATTTCGGACTCTTTTGTTGACCATGATGGCCACTCCATTTCTTCTGAGGGATTCTTGCCTGCAGTAGTAGATATAATGGTCATCTGAGTTAAATTCACCCATTCCAGTCCATTTCAGTTCTCTGATTCCTAGAATGTTGACATTCACTCTTGCCATCTCTTGTTTGACCACTTCCAATTTGCTTTGATTCATGGACCTGACATTCCAGGTTCCTATGCAATATTGCTCTTTACAGCCTCGGACCTTGCTTCTACCACCAGTCACATCCACAGCTGGGTATTGTTTTTGCTTTGGCTTCATCCCTTCATTCTTTCTGGAGTTATTTCTCCACTGATCTCCAGTAGCATATTGGGCACCTACTGACCTGGGGAGTTTCTCTTCCAGTATCCTATCATTTTGCCTTTTCATACTGTTCATGGGGTTCTCAAGACAAGAATACTGAAGTGGTTTGCCATGCCCTTCTCCAGTGGACCACATTCTGTCAGACCTCTCCACCATGACCTGCCCGTTTTGGGTGGCCCAACGGACATGGCTTAGTTTCACGGAGTTAGACAAGTCTGTGGTCCTAGTGTGATTAGATTGACTAGTTTTCTGTGAGTATGGTTTCAGTGTGTCTGCCCTCTGATGCCCTCCTGCACAACCTACTGTCTTTCTTGGGTTTCTCTTACCTTGGATGTGGGGTATCTCTTCACGGCTGCTCCAGCAAAGTGCAGCCGCTGCTCCTTACCTTGGATGAGGGGTATCTCCTCACTGCCACCTCTTCTGACCTTGAACATGGAATAGTTCCTCTAGGCCCTCCTGCACTGGCGCAGCCACTGCTCCTTGGAGTAACAGGCAAATTTGGCCTTGGAATACATAATGAAGCAGGGCAAAGACTAAGAATTTAGCCAAAAAAATGCACTGGTCATAGCAAACACCCTCTTCCAACAACACAAGAGAAGACTCTACACATGGACATCACCAGATGGTCAACACTGAAATCAGCTTGATTATATTCTTCACAGCCAAAGATGGAGAAGCTCTATACAGTCAACAAAAACAAGACCAGGAGCTGACTGTGGCTCAGAACATGAACACCTTATTGCCAAACTCAGACTGAAATTGAAGAAAGTAGGGAAAACCACTAGACCATTCAGGTATGACCTAAATCAAATCCCTTATGATTATACAGTGGAAGTGAGAAATAGATTTAAGGGCCTAGATCTGATAGATAGAGTGCCTGATGAACTATGGACGGAGGTTCGTGACATTGTACAGGAGACAGGGATCAAGACCATTCCCATGGAAAAGAAATGCAAAAAAGCAAAATGGCTGTCTGGGGAGGCCTTACAAATAGCTGTGAAAAGAAGAGAAGCGAAAAGCAAAGGAGAAAAGGAAAGATATAAACATCTGAATGCAGAGTTCCAAAGAATAGCAAGGAGAGATAAGAAAGCCTTCCTCAGCGATCAATGCAAAGAAATAGTGGAAAACAACAGAATGGGAAAGACTAGAGATCTCTTCAAGAAAATTAGAGATACCAAAAGAACATTTCATGCAAAGATGGGCTCGATAAAGGCCAGAAATGGTATGGACCTAACAGAAGCAGAAGATATTAAGAAAAGGTGGCAGGAATATGCAGAAGAACTACGAAAAAGATCTTCATGGCCAAGATAATCACGATGGTGTGATCACTGACCTAGAGCCAGACATCCTGAAATGTGAAATCAAGTGGGCCTTTGAAAGCATCACTATGAACAAAGTTAGTGGAGGTAATGGAATTCCAGTTGAGCTATTTCAAATCCTGAAAGATGATGCTGTGAAAGTGCTGCACTCAATATGCCAGCAAATTAGGAAAACTCAGAAGTGGCCACAGGACTGGAAAAGCTCAGTTTTCATTCCAGTCCCAAAGAAAGGCAATGCCAAAGAATGCTCAAACTACCACACAATTGCACTCATCTCACACGCTAGTAAAGTAATGCTCAAAGTTCTTCAAGCCAGGCTTCAGCAATATGTTAATTGTGAACTTCCAGATGTTCAAGCTGGATTTAGAAAAGGCAGAGGAACCAGAGATCAAATTGCCAACATCCACTGGATCATCAAAAAAGCAAGAGAGTTCCAGAAAAACATCTATTTCTGCTTTATTGACTATGCCAAAGCCTTTGACTGTGTGGATCACAATAAACTGTGGAAAATTCTTCAAGAGATGGGAATACCAGACCACCTGACCTGCCTCTTGAGAAATCTGTATGCAGGTCAGGAAGCAACAATTAGAACTGGACATGGAACAACAGACTTGTTCCAAATAGGAAAAGGAGTACGCCAAGGCTGTATATTGTCACCCTGCTTATTTAACTTCTATGCAGAATACATCATGAGAAACGCTGGGCTAGAAGAAGCACAAGCTGGAATCAAGATTGCCGGGAGAAATATCAATAACCTCAGATAGGCAGATGACACCACCCTTATGGCAGAAAGTGAAGAGGAACTAAAAAGCCTCTTGATGAAGGTGAAAGAGGAGAGTGAAAAAGTTGGCTTAAAGCTCAACATTCAGAAAACAAAAATCATGGCATCTGGTCCCATCACTTCATGGGAAATAGATGGGGAAACAGTGGAAACAGTGTCAGACTTTATTTTCTTGGGCTCCAAAATCACTGCAGATGGTGACTGCAGCCATGAAATTAAAAGATGCTTACCCCTTGGAAGGAAAGTTATGACCAACCTAGATAGCATATTCAAAAGCAGAAACATTACTTTGCCAACAAAGGTCCATCTAGTCAAGGCTATGGTTTTTCCTGTGGTCGTGTATGGATGTGAGAGTTGGACTGTGAAGAAGGCTGAGCGCCGAAGAATGGATGCTTTTGAAGTGTGGTTTTGGAGAAGACTCTTGGGAGTCCCTTGGACTGCAAGGAGATCCAACCAGTCCATTCTGAAGGAGATCAGCCCTGGGATTTCTTTGGAAGGAATGATGCTAAATCTGAAACTCCAGTACTTTGGCCACCTCATGCGAAGAGTTGACTCATTGGAAAAGACTCTGATGCTGGGAGGGATTGGGAGCAGGAGGAAGAGGGGACGACAGAAGATGAGATGGCTGGATGGCATCACTGACTCGATGGACATGAGTCTGAGTGAACTCCGGGAGTTGGTGATGGACTGGGAGGCCTGGCATGCTGCGATTTGTGGAGTCACAAAGAGTTGGACACGATTGAGCGACTGAACTGACTGAACTGATACCAATTTATATACTCACCAACAGAATACAAGAGTTCCCTTTTCTCCACATCCTTGCAAACATTTGTTATATTTAGGCCTTTTTTTTTATGATAGCCATTCTGAAAGGTGTGAGGTGATATCTATTGTGGTTTTTATTTACATTTCTCTGATGATTATGGATGTTGAGCCTCTTTTCATGTGCCTGTTAGCCATCTGTATGTCTTTGCTAGGAAAAATATCTATTCAGGTCTTCTGCCCATTTATTGACTGCGTTGTTTGTTTTTTTGATATTTAGTTGTATGAGTTCTTCGTGTGTTTTGGATATTAACCCCTTGTTGGTTGTATCATTTGCAAATATTTTCTCCCATTCCGTTGTCTTTTTATTTAGGTCAAAGAGTGTTGTGCCTATGTTCTCTTCTAGAAGCTTTATGGTTTCAAGTCTTACATTTAGGTCCTTAATCCATTTGAACTAGAATTAACTTTTGAGTAAAAGCTGTTTATTTCTTCCTTTGGGTTTTAAATTTTGCTGTAGATTAAAGTGAAACATAAAATTAAATCTTGCCCTTTAGACTGTGTGACATAGTAAGTATCACAAGTGCTACCATTTTTTTAATCCTAGTTTTATTTTGCTAAAGTTTCCATCAGGGAACACTTGTCATGCTTTTCTTGTTTTTGATGATCTGCTCTGAGTTCTCTATTGGCATCTGGCTGGTATTTTTGCAGGCTAAAGAGAAGAAGGAGACAGAGAAGAGAACATCTTACTAATTTTAGTAAGAAACCATACAGACTAAATTTATTTGATACTGTGTTTATACAACAATCCCCAACTGGTTACCTGGTGTTTGAGTTGATTGTTTTAATTTAGGATATTTTTCACATATGGAAAGTGTGACTTTTTTTAGTCAATAAAAATTTAGACTTTCTTATGGACCTGATTTCTATCCTATTATTCTAGAGCTTTAGGGATGAGCCAGGATGAAGGAGAAATTTTAATACAAATAACTTCATGAAATACTTAACTTACTGGCAGGGCCATCTTTAAGTGCTTATACCAGTTGAAAAGCTTCTGCATAGGCAGACATTAATATGGTCCTACTCACATTTTTATTGGATCTTCAGGCAGAATGGTGGTGCCACATTAATTAAATTTTGCATGAAAATATCCAAAATAGAAAAAAAATTCATTAATATTTGATATAACTAAGTTATACCACAGAGGGGAACAAATATACGCTATAAGCAATAAAAATAAATTATAAATTTGGAAATTGTAATGCATTAAAACGCTTGTTAAATAAGAAAAGTGCTGTAAAGATGAGGATGCAAATGAAAGGGCAGTGATCCTTATACAGGGTAGAAAATGTATCAGGGTTTCTTCAATGCCGAACTAGTGAACTGACTATGTATGGACTGTAAAGGTCTGTTTTCCCACAAAGGGACTCTTCCAGAGAGATAGGAACAGTTCATCAGGACTTACAGTAGTAGTCTATAATCTAATAATGAAGGGGTTTTTGTTGTTGTTGTTGTAATATGTACTTTAATTTTACCAATTAGCTTTCCATGAAGCATCAGTCCAGTGAAAAGGGAGATTTTGATGGCATTTTTGAGGGCCTAGTGCCTGAACAGGAATAAGATGGCCATTTTTGGTGAACTGATGAAATAGAGTTCTTGAATATGAAAACTGAGGGCTGGATCCTAGTTATATGACCTAGACACAGCCAGGTTTTCTATCTTGAAAAAAGCTAAGTTGTTTTTCACATTTATATTGCCAAAACACTGTACACTGAAGTTAGAACTTTGAAACCCTTCAATGATTTTAATTAGCCAACTTCTTTTCTTTAAACTTTCTCTTTTTGGTCTTTCCAGACAACCAAAAGGCTTTTTATTTATTTTTATTCATTCATTTTTGTCTTTTATTGTAAAAATTTTCAACTACATATAAAAGTAATGAGAACTATATGATGAAATGAATATAAATGACCCACCACCAACTTTAAATATTTATCTAATATTTTGACAACTTTTTTCACCTACTTCCCCATACTCCATACCTTATACCTTAAAACTTATTCTTGGTTGCAGTATTTTAAAACAAATTCCATACATTATATCACTTAATATGTAAATATTTTTGTGTTACTAACAGACAATACAGCCCCAACTTAACAGTAGCATTGTTATATCTATCCGAGCTACCATCATCTAATACCTCTGTTTAAATTTTACCAATTGTCTCAAAAAGTTCCTATTACAGTTGATATATTTTACTTGGGTTACAAAAGGGTTCACACCTCACATTTAGCTGAGAAATCTTTTACGTCTCTATTTTATAGTTTTATACACCCCTCCCTAAATATCATTTATTTGCTGAAACTGAGTTTGACCGTTGCTCTATTGTTTTCAAAGAATAATTCATAGTTGATCACGTGTGTTTTCTCTTGCACCTTATCAGGAGGCCCCACTTTAGATTATAAAATTGATTAGTGGGTTCAGGTGTTGTCACACTGATATAGCTATTATAAAATTTTTCATCAACCTGTTACTTAATAATGGTTGATGAACCCAGCCTATATCCACTATTTCATCATAAAGTATATAATGTGTCATTTAAAAAATGCTATCATTTCTTTCATTTTTACTATTTAGAATTCCTTTATAATAAGGAATTTCCCCTTATTGTTTGGTTACCCTAAAACGAAAGTTTGTTGAGGAAAGGTAGACTATCTGCTTGATTATTTTCCTTTACTAATGCTGAGAATAATAAGTTGGTACACTTGCAATTTCCAGAGGTTTCTTTCTTTTTGGTATAATTATGAAGTCGTAAATTTTATATATTGATGTGTTCCAATCTATTGTGGTTCTTATTCTTTTAGGTGCTCAAATTTCCTTTCCTTTGACCAGTGCTATTCCCTTCAAATTGGTTATTTTTTCCTTTTGGTGTGACTCCAGTGTTCTGTGATACCTTCTTTGTTTCCTGATACAACTAAATGTTGTAGGATTGTTTTGAATGTATTCTGCCCCAGACCTGAAATCAGCCATCTTTCCAAGAAGCCCTGATTCCTTTTAGGCAAAAATTGTATTTAGAGACCATAAGCTGGTCACTAGGAATACTCATTACTTCTTGATTGTCATTGACAGTAGGCCCTCTCAGTAGACTAAAATATGTATTCTTTAAAAAAATTTTTTAATTGAGTGATAACTGCTTTATAATGTTGTGTTGGTTCCTGCCATACAACCACATGAATCAGCCATAGGTATACACATGTCCCCTTCCTCTTGAGTCTCCCTGCCGACTCCCACCCCATCCCACTCCTTTAGGTTGTCACAGAGCACTGGGTTTGAGTTCCCTGTGTCATACAGCAAATTCCCACTGGCTATCCATTTTACATACAGTGAAGTATATGTTTCAACGCCACTTTCCCAATTCGGGCCACCCTCTCCTTTCCCAACTGTGTCCTCAAGTCTCTTCTCCATGTCTGTGTCTCCATGGCTGCCCTGCAAATAGGCTCATCAGTACCATCCTTCTAGATTCCATATATATGTGTTAATATATGATATTTATTTTTCTCTTTCTGACTTACTCACTCTGTATAATAGGCTCTAGGTTCATCAACCTCATTAGAACTGACTCAAATGAATTCCTTTTTATGGCTGAGTAATATTCTGTTGTATATATGTACCACATTTTCTTTATCTGTTCATCTGTCAATGGACATCTAGGTTGCGTCCATGTTCTAGCTATTGTAAACAGTGCTGCAGTGAACACTGGGGTACATGTGTCTTTTGCAATTAAGGTTTCCTCAGAGTATATGCCTAGTAGTGGAATTTCTGGGTCATGTGGTAGTTTTACTCCTAGCTTTTTAAGAAATCTCCATATTGTTCTCCATAGTGGCATTATCAATTTACATTCCCACCAACAGTGCAAGCGGGTTCCCTTTTTTCCACACTCTGTCCAGCATTTATTGTTTGTAGATTTTTTGAAGATGGTATTCTGACCAATGTGAGGTGATATATCATTGTAGTTTTGATTTTCATTTCTCTAATTATGAGTGATGTTGAGCGTCTTTTCATATATCTATTAGCCATCTGTGTGTCTTCTTTGGAGATGTGTCTGTTTAGGTCTTCTGCCCTCTTCTTGATTGGGTTGTTTGTTTTTCTGGTATTGAGCTGGAAAATGTATTCTTTATATTACAAGAAAAATGTAAAGATGACTGAGTTTTCACTTATATTCCTTGATTTTATATTGCTATTTCTTTTGCTTCGCAATGAAAATTTTGGTTCTTCAGAAAAACAGAACCAAAAGAATGTGGTTATGTATATATTGCCAATGCATGCATGCATGCTAAGTTGCTTCAGTCATGTCCCACTCTTTGCAACCCCGTGGACTGTAGCCTGCAAGGCTCCTCTGTCCATGGGATTCTCAAGGCAAGAATACTGGAGTGGGTTGCCATACTCTCTTCCAGGGGATCCTCCTGACTCATGGATTGAACTTTTATCACCTGAGACTCCTGCACTGCAGGCAGATTCTTTATTGTTGAGCCACCGGGGAAGCCCATTTATTGTCAATAGATGTACACATATACAATAGAATGTGTATAGATAAATAGATAAAACATCAGATCATATCAGATCAGTCGCTCAGTCGTGTCCGACTCTGCAACCCCATGAATCCCAGCACTCCAGGCCTCCCTGTCCATCACCAACTCCTGGAGTTCATTCAGACTCACGTCCATCGAGTCAGTGATGCCATCCAGCCATCTCATCCTCTGTCGTCCCCTTCTCCTCCCGCCCCCAATCCCTCCCAGCATCAGAGTCTTTTCCAATGAGTCAACTCTTCGCATGAGGTAGCCAAAGGACTGGAGTTTCAGCTTTAGCATCATTCCTTCCAAAGAAATCCCAGGGCTGATCTCCTTCAGAATGGACTGGTTGGATCTCCTTGCAGTCCAAGGGACTCCCAAGAGTCTTCTCCAACACCACACTTCAAAAGCATCCATTCTTCGGCGCTCAGCCTTCTTCACAGTCCAACTCTCACATCCATACACGACCACAGGAAAAACCATAGCCTTGACTAGATGGACCTTTGTTGGCAAAGTAATGTCTCTGCTTTTGAATATGCTATCTAGGTTGGTCATAACTTTCCTTCCAAGGAGTAAGCGTCCTTTAATTTCATGGCTGTAGTCACGATCTGTAGTGATTTTGGAGCCCAGAAAAATTAAGTCTGACACTGTTTCCACTGTTTCCCCATCAATCTCCCATGAAGTGATGGGCCCGAATGCCATGATCTTCATTTTCTGAATGTTGAGCTTTAAGCCAACTTTTTCACTCTCCTCTTTCACTTTCATCAAGAGGCTTTTTAGCCAACTTTTTCATTCTCCACTTTCACTTTCATCAAGAGGCTTTTTAGTTCCTCTTCACTTTCTGCCATAAGGGTGGTGTCATCTGCATATCTGAGGTTATTGATATTTCTCCTGGCAATCTTGATTCCAGCTTGTGTTTCTTCCAGTCCAGCGTTTCTCATGATGTACTCTGCATAGAAGTTAAATAAACAGGGTGACAATATACAGCCTTGACGAACTCCTTTTCCTATTTGGAACCAGTCTGTTGTTCCATGTCCAGTTCTAACTGTTGCTTCCTGACCTGCATACAGATTTCTCAAGAGGCAGGTCAGGTCGCCTGGTATTCCCATCTCTTGAAGAATTTTCCACAGTTTATTGTGATCCACACAGTCAAAGGCTTTGGCATAGTCAATAAAGCAGAAATAGATGTTTTTCTGGAACTCTCTTTCTTTTTCCATGATCCAGAGGATGTTGGCACTTTGATCTCTGGTTCCTCTGCCTTTTCTAAAACCAGCTTGAACATCAGGAAGTTCACGGTTCACATATTGCTGAAGCCTGGCTTGGAGAATTTTGAGCATTACTTTACTAGCACGTGCTGCTAAGTCGCTTCTGTCGTGTCCGACTCTGTGCGACCCCATAGACGGCAGCCCACCAGGCTCCGCCATCCCTGGGATTCTCCAGGCAAGAACACTGGAGTGGGTTGCCATTTCCTTCTCCAATGCATGAAAGTGAAAAGTGAAAGTGAAGTGGCTCCGTCATGCCCGACTATTTGTGACCCCATGGACTGCAGCCCACCAGGCTTCTCCATCCATGGGAGTTTCCAGGCAAGAGTACTAGAGTGGGGTGCCATTTGAGTGCAATTGTGTGGTAGTTTGAGCATTCTTTGGCATTGCCTTTCTTTGGGATTGGAATGAAAACTGACCTTTTCCAGTCCTGTGGCCACTTCTGGGTTTTTCCAGATTTGCTGGCATATTGAGGGCAGCACTTTCATGGCATCATCTTTCAGGATTTGAAATAGCTCAACTGGAATTCCATCACCTCCACTAGCTTTGTTCGTAGTGATGCTTTCTAAGGCCCACTTGACTTCACATTCTAGGATGTCTGGCTCTAGGTCAGTGATCACACCATCATGATTATCTGGGTCGTGAAGATCTTTTTTGTACAGTTCTTCTGTGTATTCTTGCCATCTCTTCTTAATATCTTCTGCTTCTGTTAGGTCCATACCATTTCTGTCCTTTTTCAAGCTCATCTTTGCATGAAATGTTCTTTTGGTATCTCTGATTTTCTTGAAGAGATCCCTAGTCTTTCCCATTCTGTTGTTTTTCACTATTTCTTTGCATTGATCGCTGAGGAAGGCTTTCTTATCTCTCCTTGCTATTCTTTGGAACTCTGCATTCAGATGTTTATATCTTTCCTTTTCTCCTTTGCTTTTCACTTCTCTTCTTTTCACAGCTATTTGTAAGGCCTCCCCAGACAGCCATTTTGCTTTTTTGCATTTCTTTTCCATGGGGATGGTCTTGATCCCTGTCTCCTGTACAATGTCACGAACCTCCGTCCATAGTTCATCAGGCACTCTATCTATCAGATCTAGGCCCTTAAATCTATTTCTCACTTCCACTGTATAATCATAAGGGATTTGATTTAGGTCATACCTGAATGGTCTAGTGGTTTTCCCTACTTTCTTCAATTTCAGTCTGAATTTGGCAATAAGGAGTTCATGATCTGAGCCACAGTCAGCTCTTGGTCTTGTTTTTGTTGAATATATAGAGCTTCTCCATCTTTGGCTGCAAAGAATATAATCAATCTGATTTCGGTGTTGACCATCTGGTGATGTCCATGTGTAGAGTCTTCTCTTGTGTTGTTGGAAGAGGGTGTTTGTTATGACCAGTGCATTTTCTTGGCAAAACTCTATTAGTCTTTGCCCTGCTTCATTCCGTATTCCAAGGTCAAATTTGCCTGTTACTCCAGGTGTCTCTTGACTTCCTACTTTTGAATTCCGTCCCCTATAATGAAAAGGACATCTTTTTTGGGTTTGAGTTCTAAAAGGTCTTGTAGGTCTTCATAGAACCGTTCAACTTCAGCTTCTTCAGCGTTACTGGTTGGGGCATAGACTTGGATTACTGTGATATTGAACCGTTTGCCTTGGAAACGAACAGAGATTATTCTGTCGTTTTTGAGATTGCATCTAAGTACTGCGTTTTGGACTCTTTTGTTGACCATGATGGCCACTCCATTTCTTCTGAGGGATTCCTGCCCGCAGTAGTAGATATAATGGTCATCTGAGTTAAATTCACCCATTCCAGTCCATTTCAGTTCGCTGATTCCTAGAATGTCGACATTCACTCTTGCCATCTCTTGTTTGACCACTTCCAATTTGGCTTGATTCATGGACCTGACATTCCAGGTTCCTATGCAATATTGCTCTTTACAGCCTCGGACCTTGCTTCTATCACCAGTCACATCCACAGCTGGGTATTGTTTTTGCTTTGGCTTCATCCCTTCATTCTTTCTGGAGTTATTTCTCCACTGATCTCCAGTAGCATATTGGGCACCTACTGACCTGGGGAGTTTCTCTTTCAGTATCCTATCATTTTGCCTTTTCATACTGTTCATGCGGTTCTCAAGGCAAGAATACTGAAGTGGTTTGCCATTCCCTTCTCCAGTGGACCACATTCTGTCAGATCTCTCCACCATGACCAACCCGTCTTGGGTTGCCCCACGGGCATGGCTTAGTTTCATTGAGTTGGGCATGGCTTAGTTTCATTGAGTTAGACAAGGCTGTGGTCCTAGTGTGATTAGATTGACTAGTTTTCTGTGAGTATGGTTTCAGTGTGTTTGCCCTCTGATGCTCTCTTGCAACTCCTACCGTCTTACTTGGGTTTCTCTTACCTTGGGCGTGGGGTATCTCTTCACGGCTGCTCCAGTAAAGTGCAGCCATTGCTCCTTACCTTGGATGAGGGGTATTTCCTCACTGCCGCCCTTCCTGACCTTCAACCTGGGATAGCTCCTCTAGGCCCTCCTGCACCTGCGCAGCCACGGCTAGATGCTTGTTATAAGGAATTGGCTTATGTGATTATGGAGGTTGTCAAGTTCCGAATCTGCAGGGTAAGTTGACAGACCAGAGACCCAAGAAAACTAGAATTCCGGTTTGAATCTGAAGGCAGTTTAGTGTAGAATTAGGAAGAGCTGATGTTGAAGCCCAGAGTGCTGGAAAATTCTGTCTTTCTTGGCATTAGCTGAACTTTTTGTTGTATTCAGGCCTTCTACTAGTTGGATGAGGCCCACCTACACTATGGAGGGACATTTGCTTTTCTCAAAGTTGACCAATTTAGATATTAACCTCACTCTCAACAGAAACATCCAGAATAATGTTTGACTAAATATCTAGACACTTTGTGGTCCAGTCAAGTTGACAAAAAATTAACCATCACAGTGAGCTTGGTAACTAAGTGAATTCCATTGGGCAGAAAAGATTTTTTAAATGTTTTAAGATCAATGAGAGGATTCAGCTCAGTTCAGTTCAGTTGCCCAGTTGTGTCTGCCTCTTTGCGACCCCATGAATCGCAGCACACCAGGCCTCCCTGTCCATCATCAACTCCCGGAGTTCACTCAGACTCACGTCCATCAAGTCAGCGATGCCATCCAGCCATCTCATCCTCTGTCGTCCCCTTCTCCTCCTGCCTCCAATCCCTCCCAGCATCAGAGTTTTTTCCAATGAGTCAACTCTTCGCATGAGGTGGCCAAAGGACTGGAGTTTCAGATTTAGCATCATTCCTTCCAAAGAAATCCCAGGGCTGATCTCCTTCAGAATGGACTGGTTGGATCTCCTTGCAGTCCAAGGGACTCTCAAGAGTCTTCTCCAACACCACACTTCAAAAGCATCCATTCTTCGGCACTCAGCCTTCTTCACAGTCCAACTCTCACATCCATACATGACCACAGGAAAAACCATAGCCTTGACTAGATGGACCTTTGTTGGCAAAGTCTCTGCTTTTGAATATGCTATCTAGGTTGGTCACAACTTTCCTTTCAACGAGTAAGCATCTTTTAATTTCATGGCTGCAATCACCATCTGCAGTGATTTTGGAGCCCAAGAAAATAAAGTCTGACACTGTACTGATCCCCAAATCATAATCCTGGAATGTTAGTGCTGAAAGGACACTGGATATGATTCATTTGAGTCATTTATTTTTTGAATGTGAAAACTAAGGCCTGGAGTGATCAAATGAATTGTCCAAGATCTCACATACATTCATGAAAGGAAAGGAAGGAAGGAATTAAGAAAGAAACAAAGATTAACTGAGCCTTTTTCGTATGGTAGGTGCTGTGCTAGGCACTAGCCATTCGGTGGTAACCAAAACAAACCCTGATCCTGCCTTTATGAAGATTTCCTGAGGAAGAGTCGCTTAAGCTGAGACAGGAGGGTATGCAGGAGTTTATCAGGGGATGGGGATCAGCAGCAAGACCAGGGAATCATATTTCATAAAGAGGGATTCAAGTGTGGGAGGGTGGTGGTGGTAGGGCGCGCTGAGGGGGGCAAGTTGAATGGCTTTAAAGACCTGAGAAAAGTTCAGAATAAATTGAAAGAGGCTGATAAAAGACTCAAAGATGCTGTTTACACTGTGCCTTCCCCTAAGGAGGATAATTTCCTCCCCCCCACCACAGCGAATTGTTTTACAAAGTAGTTAGCAATCCTTAAGCTATCAGTCTAAGTCCCCCAAAAAGCAGGTATCATTATTGCTATTTAGTGACTAGAAGAATTAAGGCATTGAGCACTCCAATGCCTTGCCCAAGGCCACTGAAAAATTAAGATTAAAGAACTAGAATTGAAAGTCACAGGGGAAGACTTGGCTTCTCTGAGACAATCGTGGGAAAGGAAATTATTTATTCTGGAAATTTAAATAGTCATCTTGGAATCTTCAGTGAAATCAGAGTGCAAAAATAGGCCTTCTCCCTGTCCCCCAGCACAACAATAATTTAGCAGTGATTATAATAATGATTGTTAAATGATTTGTGTGCTGATTAGGCTAGGAGTTCCCAGGGCTGAGTTCCCAAGTTGCCCTCCACAGTTCTCCTTCTGTGATTTACCTAAGGCCATACTATGACTGGACTTAAGACATATCTCCATCCAGGAACTCTGACTGCTTTGGACCAACCAGCCCCATGATGTTGGTGTGAACATACTAGAAGTGACCTGATGAAGCTGCTTCATTGGGAAGTCTCTCAACAGTGGTACACTTGGTGATTTATTGTTGTTTAAACAATTATCTCTTTCCCTGCCTCTCTCTCTGATTTACATTTACCCGTGGTTTTTCTGAATGTATTGAAAACATTTAACTTTTATCATTCTTTAATTTTTAATTGTCTTATGATTGTCACTTAATTAAGCTTTAATAGAATCTACTGAAAAAAACAGAAACCAGCACTTACGAGTAAGCTGTTCTGTTTTCATTACGTTTGACAAGTCGGAGAAATGAAGAAACAAGGGAAAATATTTATGTCTTCTGGAAGATGTATGGCATGTAATGGGCTTGGACTTTGCTCGTCCTGGGAAAAGGGATAATTCTTCTAAACCACAAGATGTTCAGATGACATTCAAATGTGCCTGTACAGCAAATATTGTTCATCTGTGATTACTCTGAGTCATTTTTCAATTTTCACCAGTTTACTTTCAAATGGGGTGGGAATCTTTTCCTCTCTGGTTGATATAAGTGGAAAGGGGGTGTGCCTTGCAGGCGAGAGATCTTGATTCAAGGCCTGATGGGAGAGTCTCCTGGCCTTATGATTGCTCACATGTTACTTAACCTCTGATCTCAGTTTCTTTATAATTAAATGGGGATAATATTTTCCTCACTGGGGTTTTCTTGTGCTTAAATGTAATGTGAAAGCCCCTGGCCCTACTCTAGCTTTCCTTGCCAATTCTTCTAATACTTTCCCTGGATGTTTGCCACTCAAGTCTCAATCCTGAGAGTAGCTAAAATTTATAAAAATGTGGTGATTTGTTCACTCATTATAATTATATTTAAACACCACATTTTATTTTTTTAGGGCTTAGGAAAGTATGCCAGAATTATTAAAGCAAGGCATCTATATCATCATTTCAGTGTTCAATACTAGTGTTTTGAAATGATTTCATCTTTCATATTAAAGGCAATTTGGAGAGCAGCAAATATGCCACAATTAAAGAAAATTGAAATGGAATATAACTTATTCAATATCCCTTTTTAGGCTAAGAGTCAAGTACAAATGAGTGCTCATTTATTTTTATCCAAACCACATTTAGGACTTGATTCTTATCTCTATGTTAACTCTGATTATCTGTGTTTGATATTCACATCCATAAACCCTGCTCTGAAACTCTCTTTTTCCAAATAAAACTTATTCAGACTCTTTAGGGTTGTCCTTGTTGAAGCCAAACAGCAATGATTTCCAATGTGAACCGAATAGTTCATAATAAGAAAAGAACTATAATGCGATGGTAATGGTAAGAGAATGATTCCTTATATGTTTCAGAGCTTTTTGTTATTCAGCATGCACTCATATATTATTTAATTGCTCCTTACAATGACTCTGTGAGGTTCTTCCATGGTTCAAAATACATTTAAAGGGTGAAAGATGTCAAGCTTGTGTTGAGGCTTGTGTAATCTTGATGCTAAAACCAGGCAAGATAACACAAGAAAAGAAAATTACAGTCTCTTTCTCCTATGAACATGCACACGAAGATCCTAAATAAAAAAAGAATTTTTTTTAAAAAACTTTCTTATTGAAGGATAACTCACAGTGAAGAGCACAATCTTAACACTTAATTGACTGGAGACATATTAACTCCACAGGCATTAGTTTCTGCAAAAATTTTCTGGTCAAGGAAGAAATAGAAAATCTTAACAGACCCACCACAAGCACGGAAATTGAAACTGTAATAAAAAATCTTCCAGCAAACAAAAGCCCCGGTCCAGACGGCTTCACAGCTGCATTCTACCAAAAATTTAGAGAAGAGCTAACACCTATCCTGCTCAAACTCTTCCAGAAAATTGCAGAGGAAGGTAAACTTCCAAACTCATTCTATGAGGCCACCATCACCCTAATACCAAAACCTGACAAAGATCCCACAAAAAAAGAAAACTATAGGCCAATATCACTGATGAACATAGATGCAAAAATCCTTAACAAAATTCTAGCAATCAGAATCCAACAACACATTAAAAAGATCATACACCATGACCAAGTGGGCTTTATCCCAGGGATGCAAGGATTCTTCAATATCCGCAAATCAATCAGTGTAATACACCACATTAACAAATTGAAAAATAAAAACCATATGATTATCTCAATAGATGCAGAGAAAGCCTTTGACAAAATTCAACATCCATTTATGATAAAAACTCTCCAGAAAGCAGGAATAGAGAGAACATACCTCAACATAATAAAAGCTATATATGACAAACCCACAGCAAACATTATCCTCAATGGTGAAAAATTGAAAGCATTTCCTCTAAAGTCAGGAACAAGACAAGGGTGCCCACTTTCACCATTACTATTCAACATAGTTTTGGAAGTTTTGGCCACAGCAATCAGAGCAGAAAAAGAAATAAAAGGAATCCAAATTGGAAAAGAAGAAGTAAAACTCTCACTATTTGCAGATGACATGATCCTCTACATAGAAAACCCTAGACTCCACTAGAAAATTACTAGAACTAATCAATGACTATAGTAAAGTTGCAGGATATAAAATCAACACACAGAAATCCCTTGCATTCCTATACACTAATAATGAGAAAACAGAAAGAGAAATTAAGGAAACAATTCCATTCACCATTGCAACGGAAAGAATAAAATACTTAGGAATATATCTACCTAAAGAAACTAAAGACCTATATATAGAAAACTATAAAACACTGGTGAAAGAAATCAAAGAGGACACTAATAGATGGAGAAATATACCATGTTCATGGATTGGAAGAATCAATATAGTGAAAATGAGTATACTACCCAAAGCAATTTATAGATTCAATGCAATCCCTATCAAGCTACCAACAGTATTCTTCACAGAGCTAGAACAAATAATTTCACAATTTGTATGGAAACACAAAAAACCTTGAATAGCCAAAGCGATCTTGAGAAAAAGAATGGAACTGGAGGAATCAACCTACCTGACTTCAGGCTCTATTACAAAGCCACAGTTATCAAGACAGTGTGGTACTGGCACAAAGACAGAAATATAGATCAATGGAACAAAATAGAAAGCTCAGAGATAAATCCACGCACATATGGACACCTTATCTTTGACAAAGGAGGCAAGAATATACAATGGATTAAAGACAATCTTTTTAACAAGTGGTGCTGGGAAATCTGGTCAACCACTTGTAAAAGAATGAAACTAGAACACTTTCTAACACCATACACAAACATAAACTCAAAATAGATTAAAGATCTAAACGTAAGACCAGAAACTATAAAACTCCTAGAGGAGAACATAGGCAAAACACTCTCTGACATACATCACAACAGGATCCTCTATGACCCACCTCCCAGAATATTGGAAATAAAAGCAAAAATAAACAAATGGGACCTAATTAACCTTAAAAGCTTCTGCACATCAAAGGAAACTATTAGCAAGGTGAAAAGACAGCCTTCAGAATGGGAGAAAATAATAGCAAATGAAGCAACTGACAAACAACTAATCTCAAAAATATACAAGCAACTCCTACAGCTCAACTCCAGAAAAATAAATGACCCAATAGAAGACATACAGAGGGCTAACAAACACATGAAAAGATGCTCAACATCACTCATTATCAGAGAAATGCAAATCAAAACCACTATGAGGTACCATTTCACACCAGTCAGAATGGCTGCTATCCAAAAGTCTACAAATAATAAATGCTGGAGAGGGTGTGGAGAAAAGGGAACCCTCTTACACTGTTGGTGGGAATGCAAACTAGTACAGCCACTATGGAAACAGTGTGGAGATTCCTTAAAAAACTGGAAATAGAACTGCCTTATGATCCAGCAATCCCACTGCTGGGCATACACACTGAGGAAACCAGAAGGGAAAGCGATACGTGTACCCCAATGTTCATTGCAGCACTGTTTATAATAGCCAGGACATGGAAGCAACCTAGATGTCCATCAGCAGATGAATGGATAAGAAAGCAGTGGTACATATACACAATGGAGTATTACTCAGCCATTAAAAAGAATACATTTGAATCAGTTCTAATGAGGTGGATGAAACTGGAGCCTATTATACAGAGTGAAGTAAGCCAGAAGGAAAAACACCAATACAGTATACTAACGCATATATATGGAATTTAGAAAGATGGTAACAATAACCCTGTGTACGAGACAGCAAAAGAGACACTGAAGTATAGAACAGTCTTATGGACTCTATGGGAGAGGGAGAGGGTGGGAAGATTTGGGAGAATGGCATTGAAACATGTAAAATATCATGTATGAAACAAGATGCCAGTCCAGGTTTGATGCACGATCTGGATGCTTGGGACTAGTGCACTGGGACGACCCAGAGGGATGGTATGGGGAGGGACGAGGGAGGAGGGAGGAGGGTTCAGGATGGGGAACACATGTATACCTGTGGCGGATTCATTTTGATATTTGGCAAAACTAATACAATTATGTAAAGTTTAAAAATACAATAATTAAAAAAAAATTTCCTGGTCAATAATGTGTTAAGTGCACAGTTTGATGAATTTTTATACATGTACCTCCATGTAACCCCAGATTTTGCTGTATTTGCCTCATCTACCCCCTTACTTTGTCAGTTTTGAAAAAAGGAAACAAAATCACAGAAAGTGGAATTTCCTCTTAATTCCTGTATCTTTTCTCATTCTTCCCTCCCTTCCTGACCAGAAGCAGCCAATATCATGAATTTGGTGTGAGTCCTTTTAGTCTGTTTCAAAAATACCTTTAAATACACATATACTCCTTTAGGGCTTTCCAGGTGGCTCAGTGGTAAAGAATCTGCCTGCCAATGCAGGAGATGTGCTTTGATCCCTGGGTTGGGAGGATCCCCTGGAGAAGGAAATGGCAACCGACTCCAGTATACTTGCCTGGGAAATCCCACGGACAGAAGAGCCTGGCAGGCTACAGCCCATGGGGCTGCAAAAGAGTTGGATGCAACTTAGTGACTAAACAACAACAACAATGCTTCTTTAAGAAGAATCTATAGCAATAATGTCTAGTAGAAATATAATGCAAGCCATGTGTATAATTTAAAATTTTCTGTCACTCTTAAAAAATAAAAAGTACTCATTCACTATAGTACAATAATATGTTACATGATAAAAGATAAAGTGAACTGTAGTATCAACAAAATATTAATGCTTAATGGAAAAACATATTTTATACTGCTTTGGTTTTATATTTTAAATTAATTAAAATAAATGAAATAAAAATTTTGGTTTCTTAGTCATGTTTTCTACATTTCGAATGCTCAGTTGTTACATGTCCCTACTGTACAGCATGACTGTAAATATTGCTTTGTATACTTTTAAAGTTTACATAAATAGAGCACTGTTTTTATCTTTCTGCAATTTGCTTTTTACACTTATCTTTATGTTTTGAGATGTATTCATGTAGATACTGTGTACAACTTGTCTATTCTTCTTAGCAGTTTTATAGTATTCCATCACAAATGGACTCAATCAAATACTATATTTTTAAATACAATATTTTATTTATCCAATCCTCATTTTATAAACATTCAAGTTGTTTCTAGTTTCCACTTTATTCTGCTCCCTTTTCTTTTTTCCCCCTCTCCTCAATCAAGCTATTTATTCAAAAGAATTATAAAAAACAGGAAAAGTCAGCATGAGCTTTCTACTATTTAGTTTCCTCATCTGTGTAATGGGGATAATTCTATTACCTACTTTGTAAGGCTCAAGAGACTTAAATGCAGTAATTCATATTAAAGATAGTTGGAGTGATACATAGCAAATCAATGTGCTCAAGAAGCATTAGCTGCTCTCCTTGTCTTCTTCCTCCTCCTCCTTCTATACAACTGTATGTTTATGTGGATCAATATGCTCTCTTTCCCTCTTGCCTGATGATTGCCTTCTGCTCAAAGCACCATGAAATGAATTGGCTAGTCCTCATCACATTTACATAAGGTCCATCTAGTCAAGGCTATGGTTTTTCCTGTGGTCATGTATGGATGTGAGAGTTGGACTGTGAAGAAGGCTGAGCGCCAAAGAATTGATGCTTTTGAATTGTGGTGTTGGAGAAGACTCTTGGGAGTCCCTTGGGCTGCAAGGAGATCCAACCAGTCCATTCTGAAGGAGATCAGCCCTGGAATTTCTTTGGAAGGAATGATGCTAAAGCTGAAACTCCAGTACTTTGGCCACCTCATGCGAAGAGTTGACTCATTGGAAAAGACTCTGATGCTGGGAGGGATTGAGGGCAGGAGGAGAAGGAGACGACAGAGGATGAGATGGCTGGATGGCATCACTGACTTGATGGACATGAGTCTGGGTGAACTCTGGGAGTTGGTGATGGACAGGGAGGCCTGGCGTGCTGCGATTCATGGGGTCGCAAAGAGTCGGACACGACTGAGCGACTGAACTGAACTAAACTGAACTATCTTTAAAGGTATGAGCATTTTGAGAATTAATAACGCTCTCTATTGTGTATGGGTTCAATACAATCCAAAGTCCCACAGACTATTCTATACATTTAAGCAATCTTTGTCAACATTATCAAAACTGGAATGAAAATTCTGTTTTCATAATGAAGTATGCAAAAACCTCTAGGTACATAAAAATGGCATAGTCCTTAAAGTCATTAAATGAGTTAAGAGGGTTTAATAGTAAAAATGTTTTTATAATTTTGAATGAATAAGCCAGCTTCTATATTAATCTAAAATAAATGTAATTCCTATGAAAGTATTTCAGTTCATTTTATTATACCCAGATTTTGAAAAAAAGAAATCCATATCCAAATATATCAACTCCATTTTCTGTTTGTAAAGGAGAGATGAAACTGGAGGACCCAAAGTAACACATATTTTGAAAAAAATTGCTAGATACCTTAGAACATATTCAGTTCAGTTCAGTTCAGTTCAGTCGCTCGGTTGTGTCCGACTCTTTGCGACCCCATGAATCACAGCACGCCAGGCCTTCCTGTCCATCACCAACTCCCGGAGTTCACTCAGACTCACGTCCATCGAGTCAGTGATGCCATCCAGCCATCTCATCCTCTGTCATCTCCTTCTCCTCCCGCCCCCAATCCCTCCCAGCATCAGAGTCTTTTCCAATGAGTCAACTCTTCGCATGAGGTGGCCAAAGTACTGGAGTTTCAGCTTTAGCATCATTCCTTCCAAAGAAATCCCAGGGCTGATCTCCTTCAGAATGGACTGGTTGGATCTCCTTGCAGCCCAAGGGACTCTCAAGAGTCTTCTCCAATACCACAGTTCAAAAGCATCAATTCTTTGGCGCTCAGCCTTCTTCACAGTCCAACTCTCACATCCATACATGACCACAGGAAAAACCATAGCCTTGATTAGACAGACCTTTGTTTGCAAAGTAATGTCTCTGCTTTTGAATATGCTATCTAGGTTGGTCATAACTTTTTTCCAAAGAGTAAGCGTCTTTTAATTTCATGGCTGCAGTCACCATCTGCAGTGATTTTGGAGCCCCCCAAAATAAAGTCTGACACTGTTTCCCCATCTATTTCCCATGAGGTGATGGGACCGGATGCCATGATCTTAGTTTTCTGAATGTTGAGCTTTAAGCCAACTTTTTCACTCTCCTCTTTCACCTTCATCAACAGGCTTTTGAGTTCCTCTTCACTTTCTGCCATAAGGGTGGTGTCATCTGCATATCTGAGGTTATTGATATTTCTCCCGACAATCTTGATTCTAGCTTGTGTTTCTTCCAATCCAGGATTTCTCATGATGTACTCTGCATATAAGTTAAATAACAGGGTGACAATATACAGCCTTGACGTACTCCTTTTCCTATTTGGAACCAGTCTGTTGTTCCATGTCCAGTTCTAACTGTTGCTTCCTGACCTGCATACAAATTTCTCAAGAGGCAGGTCAGGTGGTCTGGTATTCCCATCTCTTGAAGCATTTTCCATAGTTTATTGTGATCCACACAGTCAAAGGCTTTGGCACAGTCAATAAAGCAGAAATAGATGTTTTTCTGGAACTCTCTTGCTTTTTCCATGATCCAGTGGATGTTGGCAATTTGATCTCTGGTTCCTCTGCCTTTTCTAAAACCAGCTTGAACATGTGTGAGTTCACAGTTCACATATTGCTGAAGCCTGGCTTGGGGAATTCTGAGCATTACTTTACTAGCGTGTGAGATGAGTGCAATTGTGCAGTAGTTTGAGCATTCTTTGGCATTGCCTTTCTTTGGGATTGGAATGAAAACTGACCTTTTCCAGTCCTGTGGCCACTTCTGAGTTTTCCAGATTTGCTGGCATATTGAGTGCAGCATTTTCACAGCATCATCTTTCAGGATTTGAAATAGCTCAACTGGAATTCCATCACCATATTACACAACTGTTTTTCCTGCCAGTGGACTTATATTTTTATGTTCTTTATAAAAAAGTAATATAAAAATTATTTTGCATTTTCTGAGCAGTCTAATTACCAGGTGGGGGTGGGGGTGGAGATTACAAATTCACCAGTGTAAATCTCCAAACCTAGCTCTGCTAGGAGGTAGTTAAAAATTGAATGTAGGTCATTATGTAACCAATAAGAACTGGTAGAATAAGGTCTGCATTTATCAAAGATACAATTTCTACAGAGGTTTTAAGATTTGCTTTAGTGGAAGTGGGTTTTGGGAGGGTGGTAAGTATAAAATAAATCTTGTATACTTGCTTATTCCATCCCTTTTGCAAATTTTTTCCTATTACAATTTTGGGGAAGATATATGATTTTGTTTTCTTTGATTAATTTTATTCCTGCAAGGCTATTCAAAATCTAAAGGCTTACAAAGAGTAATGGTTGCAAGAAATGGAATATTTGACCCTTTATATAATAAATTCTGGCAGTGATTACTCAGGTATATCGTCAAGAAGGTTGTTATGTACTCTTAATTTTGTTCTGGGAGGAAAGATGGATTACTTCCTCTGAGGACTTTTGCAAACTAATACTGAATTTTACATATTTTAGTTTAGAAATATTTACTTTTCTTCAGTTTTTTTTCTGAAGAATTTTGATTTAACAGAAATGCTACATTTATTATTTTTTACTCTTTGAAAATAAGGGACTAGAGCATATAATATTCCTATGTTGTGTGGAAAGAATTTGAGTTTGCAGAATTTCTAACAATTCTTCCTGATGAAGACTTCAGGAATCCAACTTGTGGTGGTTTTAGGTATATATCTATCACCTTTAAGTGACTGATAACTCCTGAAATCTGTTTAACTAAAGGATGCCTGGTACTGATAGATTAGCCACAATAGTAACTACATTTCGTCTATGAGACGAATAAATATTACATCATTCCTCTTTTATTGCCTCCCTGACTCATATTTTCAAGTCAAATATTTTTTAAAAAAGGACAAGGGATATAAATAAAGTAGAAAAAACCAATCCATTACCTTCAATAGCTCATGGTTTATATGGATTAACAGATTAAACAAACATAAATGACTCTGTTATTGAATAACTAATTTTCCTAAAAGTTTTATAGTATTGTGGTTGAGGCATAGTTGATGGACTCAGAGAGTGTAGGATCAAAACCTTGCTCTGCCATGTTCCAGCCAGGTGGGTTTGGACAACTGTTTAATCTCTTTGAACATCAGCTGTCTATTAAATGGGGATAACAGTACTCATGTTTAAAGTTGTTGTTTTTTTTTAAAATGAGAACTACATGATCTAATCCTCAGGCAAAGTGCTTAGCATACAATGCTTGCTTAAAGAATGTTAGATATTTTGGTTAGATTAACATTCATGGATGACAGAATCTTTAACTGATTAAATGGGCTGAGGGCAGGTTAGTGGTCCCAGTTAGATGGCTTCAATCGGAGACAATATCCTATAGGAAAGGAAATTTGATCTCATTTTTTAAATGCCAGTGTGTGGATGAAGGAGAAGGAATATTTCAGGTACTGAAACTGACATGCTGGTAAAAACAAACATGCTTCTGAAGCTAAATGAATCATGCTAACTGGAGTTTGAAAATACATTTGTTTGCCCAGATGTGGATTTGTATAGCAAAGTAAGAAATGAAGAGGTTGATTAGATAAATGTTCAAATGAACATTAGCTCACATGTGAAAAAGGAGATAGAGGACTTTTGTGTTCTTAAACCAAAGAATGAGAATATATAACAGGTCTTTGTGAAGGTGATTCCAGCAGTAGTATCTGGGTTGGATGAGGTGATAATGGAGTCTGTGGAGGGTGTTGATGATCCAGATACTACACACTTGGTTCTGGGAGGTATGGAACACAAGAGAGCGATTCCAAGAGACAGTTTGGATATGGCACAGCTTGGTAACACAATCAAGATGGGAACTGAACTAGTGTAGTTGATAATGCCTTCCATTGTTACTTTACTTTGTTGGATGTAAATAGAACCTCCCATTCCATCCCAATGGAGGAAATGATCTTTGTTTTGTTTGTTTGTTTGTTTTTAATTAATTTTATTTTATTTTTAAACTTTACATAATTGTATTAGTTTTGCCAAATATCAAAATGAATCTGCCACAGGTATACATGTGTTCCCCATCCTGAACCCTCCTCCCTCCTCCCTCCCCATACCATCCCTCTGGGTCGTCCCAGTGCACCAGCCCCAAGCATCCAGTATCGTGCATCGAACCTGGATTGGCATCTCATTTCATACATGATATTTTACATGTTTCCATACCATTCTCCCAAATCTTCCCACCCTCTCCCTCTCCCACAGAGTCCATAAGACTGTTCTATACATCAGTGTCTCTTTTGCTGTCTCGTACACCGGGTTATTGTTACCATCTTTCTAAATTCCATATATATGCGTTAGTATACTGTATTGGTGTTTTTCCTTCTGGCTTACTTCACTCTGTATAATAGACTCCAGTTTCATCCACCTCATTAGAATTGATTCAAATGTATTCTTTTTAATGGCTGAGTAATACTCCATTGTGTATATGTACCACAGCTTTCTTATCCATTCATCTGCTGATGGACATCTAGGTTGCTTCCATGTCCTGGCTATTATAAACAGTGCTGCGATGAACATTGGGGTACACGTGTCTCTTTCCCTTCTGGTTTCCTCAGTGTGTATGCCCAGCAGTGGGATTGCTGGATCATAAGGCAGTTCTATTTCCAGTTTTTTAAGGAATCTCCACACTGTTCTCCATAGTGGCTGTACTAGTTTGCATTCCCACCAACAGTGGAAATGATCTTTGTCTAGGAACTTAATCAGGGTTTCTAAATGGTAATAGAGTTCTGGATTTTGGTTACTCCAAGGGAACCCAGGGAAAGTGCAGGGAAATAAATTACTCTGCACAAGGATGTGACAGAAATGTATATATGTATAATACATGTGTGTGTATTACCTTTTTACTTTTTTCCTCCTGATTGAGTTGACATAGGAGGGAAGGTGTGAGAAGGTTAGAGGAGAAATAAAGGATACCAAGAACTTTTATGAATGGAGATTTCTAATATTAAATTTACGTTTTTGTGTGACGTAGTTTTTTCCCAGTATTCTCAGACATTCAAGTACAGATGCCATGCTGTTGTGACTGAGTGTCTTATTGTGTGTATGAGGGTATATGTTTGTGTTTAAGTTATGGAAAGGGACTGAGATCTATGCCTGGGTTGGTGTGGTATGGAAAACAACTTTGGTTCTGGGAAGACAAAATGATCCTTAACCTGAACTAACTGAGCCAGAGGAGGGAGCTGATTGCCAAAGGAGTTAATGACAATAGGATTCTTGGAACTTGCAGAAATTCCAGGGAGGACATGGACTTCCCACAAGGAGGTAGCTTTGAATTTCTCTTCTTGTGATCTTAAGGAATTGAGTAACTGGCTGAATATTTATAGGGATAAATTTGACTTTACACACTTATTTTTGTAGGGATAAGACGTGACTAAATAAATCTGCTCCTTTTAGTTTTAATGTCCTCTAGGCTTAAGTTGCCTCAATGGCTTCATGATATTGCTGCCCATTGTAGGAGCCTCAGAGTTAGTTTGCCTGCCAGGCTGGTTTGGCTTCTCAGCCTTTCACTGATACTGAGATGTCACACTGTGGATGTCTGTGTCTTTCTGACTTACCTCCGGGACTGAAAGCCTTACCTCCCCGCAACTTGTCAATGGAGATGATCTTTCTACAGCAGAGTAGCATTTTAAATTTTTGAGTACTTAATGTCTACTCCCAGAAACACTGGGAAGAAAATTTGAAGCATTACATTTTTTTAAGATGAATATTTTAATGAATCTGCTTGGAGTTATCCCTTGGTATTTGTCTCATTTCTGTCTAGTTTTATGGTTATAATGCTATTTGAAAATTAAGTGTCACAAAACATAAACCAAATAAACACGTCATCTGACTTTTTAAATTTTTATTATTTTTAGTATTATACTTAATAATTTTCCTGCTTTTTAACAGACTGTTTTGCTGATGAAATAAATGGGAGATGTGGGTGGGGAGTAACACAGAATTATGTGGAACTGGTGCTTGTGACAGGGTTAAGAGAAGATTATTTGGGTTGGAATCCCAGCTCTTCTACTTCCTAGCCTGGCAAACTTAAGGTATTTAGACTCCCTGGTACTCAGTTTAACTCATCTGTAAAATGGGATAAATAATAGTAACTATGTCTTAGGGTTGTTAAGATAATTCATGTAAAGCTCCTAGAACAGTACTGGGCATCGATCTAGTGAGTGCTCAGTGAGCTACTTATTTTTATTATTGTTATAGCATATATTATTATTATTCATAGAAAAATTAGTCTACAGGGAAATTAATCTCGTTATTTTATTGGCTTCACCTTGTGAAAAATGATACTTTCTCATTTGATTATTTGCCGTAGTCAACACATTTGCTTTTCTACGATTTTTGGCTGTTTTCACAAATTTATATTTAAGTCCATAAAAATTTGCTATGCTTGTGGATATTCTAAGAATGACCCATTGAGCTTGAAGACAGTGCCCCAAAAGGAGTTCGTAGCATTTCTAGCATGATTAGAGTGTGAGGTCTCCCCAGATGCTTTGAAGGGAATAACATTCATTTGAAAATGCAAGCTTTTTTTTTTTAAATATAGATATTCATTCATAATAATGTGATAGGGAGAATAGTGGTCCCCCAGAGATATCCATATCTTAACCCTCTGCACTCATGAATATGTTATGTTACATGGCACGGAGGAATTAAGGTTGCTAACCTGTGGAATGAAGAGAGTATCCTATGGGAGTATCCATTATCCAAATGGGCCCAGGGGTTCTTATGTGTGAAACAGAAGCAGGTGAATCAGTATCAGAGTGACGCAGCATGAGAAAGACTCGGCCTGCCCTGCTTGCTTTGAAGATGGAAGGTGGCTAGGTGCCAAAACTGCAGGCACCCTCTGGATGATGGAGAAGGTAAAGAAACAATTCTCTTTCATCTAGAACCTCCAGAAGGAATGCAGACCTGCCTGCTGCTGCTGCTGCTAAGTCGCGTTAGTCATGTCTGACTCTGTGCTACCCCATAGATGGCAGCCCACTAGGCTCCGCCATCCCTGGGATTCTCCAGGCAAGAACACTGGAGTGGATTGCCATTTCCTTCTCCAATGCATGAAAGTGAAAAGTGAAAGTGAAGTCACTCAGTTGTGTCCGACTCTTCGTGACCTCATGGACTGCAGCCCACCAGGCTCCTCCGTCCATGGAATTTTCCAGGCAAGAGTACTGGAGTGGGTTGGCATTGCCTTCTCCCAGACCTGCCTGCTACCACCTTAATTTTAGCCCAGTAAGACCCATTTCAGACTTCTGACCTCCTGAACTGTATGATAACAAACCTGTGCTGCTTTAAGCCACCACATTTATGGTAACTTATTATGGCAGCAATAGGAACCTATTGATAAAACAATACTGTACCACCCAAGCTTATCCGGTGGCTTGCTGGTAAAGAATCTGCCTGCAAAGCAGGAGATGCAGGAGATATGGGTTCGGTCCCTGAGTTGGGAAGATCCCCTGGAGAAGGAAATGGCTAACTCCAGTATTCTTGCCTGGAGAATCCCATGGACAGACGATCCTGGTGGGCTATAGTCCTTGGGATTGCAAGAGTCACACATGACTGGGCATACACACACACACACACACACACACACACACACCACCCAAGGTGTAGATGTTAGTAAAGAAATCTCTCTCCTACTTAAATGGAAAAGTTACCTTATTTTCCATCTTACTGAGCAGAGACTACTCACTGTTAGAAGCACACGTCAGAGCCTGGAATGAGAATGAAGGAGTGTCTTGAGCTGTGGACAGAATGAATCATGGAAGAGAATCTTACCTTGGGCAGAATGGCTATGTTTGTGGAAATTTTGAAAAGATTAAACTGATGAAGCTTCTATTTATAAAGTTATTCTGGTTGTTTCTGTTTTCCCCAGGCTACTGAAGGTGAATACATATGCTATTCATTGACGAATCTGTTTTTTTTTTCTGTGGAAATATAAGTTACAGGGTATCTGCAACTTTTAGGTATGTTAAAGGTAAAGAATGAAAAAAGGGACAATTAAAAAACAGTGTGTGCTGGCATGAGGTGTGGGATATTATTCTATAGCATAATTTTGTGGCTGGGGGCACAGAATTTATAGGATGTGAAACACTCAAGTTTAACTGCAAAAGGAACATTTGTGAAAACGGATCACAGTGAAGGATTCAAACAAAAGCATTTCAGTGGAAATCGTACATCCAGAAGAGACAATGAAAATAAAGAGGCCAAATGAGCTAGTGCAAACTGAAAGAAATAAAAAGAATAAACAGAGTCATCTACAACTTTATCAGAGAAAAAGAAATACAAGAGAGAGAATGACCCATCAATAAATGAGGAGGGAGGAGAAATCGATGTTAGTGGTAAAATGTCTGAGCTATTGAACTGCTTTTTTTCAAGTCTGCCTTATAAAGAAATAAGGGTCTGGATAATTAGGAAGTAATTAAGGTCTCACTGACTTTGAGACACTATTGATCATAAATAAGTAAATAATTACCAATTGCATTAATAAAATGTGTGCAGTGTAGAAGCAATGCATTCTATAATAAATTTTCCCGATCCAATGGTAATTATTATATCATTTGTGAAGGTAGCAGTGAATTGGGGAAAGAAAAACCCACTTCCAAATATGCACAATTAATTAGATGCGATGATTTGACCAGAAGAAAATGGACAAAGAAATAAGCTCTTCAGGATAAAATCTGGAAGATTTGCTATCAGTTTATCTAAACAAATAACACCAACACCCACACACAAATAACATTGTAGAAAAACAATTTAAATTCTGGCCCACCAGGTATGGGATAATGAACTACATGAAGTACAGTTCTTAGTTGCTCATTGTCCAGAGAACCTGGATCACTCAGGTGACTGACTACACAGATTTTACAAATGCTAGCTATTTTGGAGTTTAACATCTTCAGAACTAAAACGTTATAGAAAACTGCAGACACTTCCATTTGTGCTGTCTCATGTGTACCTAGGTATGAGCTCAGGCTAATATGAATTGGATACATACCTCTCATACACTTTTTATAAATTAATGAATTGATGTAAGAATGTACTGTTTTGGTATTTCAAGATGGTGTACAGTGGGGAAGAACAAAAGGTTTGTAGTCAGAGAGACTTGGGTTAGGATCAACCCCATGCACGAGCACTTGCTGGCCAAGTTATTTGACCTTTCTGAAGGAATGTAATAATATTTATTACATATAATTTTATGAAGGTTAAATGAAATAGCTGATATACTACTCTTGGCACAAAGTAGATATTCAACAAATAAAACTTATTGTCATAATAATATGGTAGATTTGAGTGAAACATGTGATATACATGTTTGCTTGAAAGCTAGGGAGACCAGAATCTACTTTTTGTTCTAATTTTGAATTACATAGCACTTGGCATATTGGTACTTGATAAATGGCAGCAATTAACATGTAGTTTTTATTTAGCTCTGTTACCCTGGGAAAATTATAGTCTCACTTTACCTCAATTTGTGCAGAAGTTAGGATTAACCTATATTTCTTCAAGCATTTTCTGTGTTCTGAGCATTATTGGAGCACATCTGATTCCTGAAGGAACTTAAGAGTTTAGTTGCACAGGTAAAACCAATGTATAGGAACAACTAGAGATAAAAATGGGTGTAAATTCTCATAAGTGCATAGGGGTTCAGAAAACAGATAAGGTAAACCATTGTAGCAACAAAAGGAATGACAAGGGAAAACAATGGTACTTACTCTAGGCATTGAAGGTTACTTAAGATTTGGATGAATGAGGAAATGGTGGAGAGGCAAAAGGGCTTTTTGAGTGGCAGGGGGACAGCCTGAGCCAGGGTGTGAAGGTAAGAATGAATGCATCTGGTGATTGCATTTCTGAGACATGGAGCTTATGATCTGGTGTAACGTCTGAGGATTGCACATAAGTATTTGAAATTGGGGCCATTGTCTTTGAAGACGGATGAGTGGATGTTGAATGAAATGGTGTTAAGGTTGGAGGACAAAGCAGAAGGATGCTGTTGCTTGTGATAACACTCTGTCTAAAGTTTCATGGCTTTGGATGAAATGAGATATTTGAATCTCTAAAATGCTTTCCTTCTTGTGAAGCTCTGCAACCATCCATAGAAATTTCATTTTTCTTGTGTTTCTTTCATTAGCCTATGAAACCTTTGAGGTGGGAACCAAGTTTTGTTCATCTCCATATAGGAGCCCATAACATGGGACTTGACACATAATAATGAACACGAAATACTTGTGGGATGGATAAAAGATGCTGTAGGTTATAAACATGAAGGGACATTTAATATTTGTCTCTCAATTATATCTCTTTTATTTGCCCATTTTATCTACTTATAAAAGTTCTTATGGTGGCTTGCACACTGAAATAGAATACTTGTTAAGAAACAGAAGTTGTATTCCAGAAGGAGAAAGTTTCCCTCCTTTTAGGCACCAAGGCCAAGCAGATTATAGAATCCAAATTTAAACAAGAAATTTGGATTTGGTTTCTGGCAGTCGTAACATAAAGAGAATCACAATGTGCTTTCATTTTCTGATAAGCAGCCTGCAACATTCAATTGCAGAACAAGAGTTTTCCCTGGAAATAAACTTGAGGAGGAAGTGATCACATGGGACCTTGTAATATTTCAATTAAACATTCCCATGTAGGGCGGGATATTCAATTGGATATGAGGGAGCATAAAATAGGCTCTAGAGAGAACTGGCACGGAGACCAACTCCATTTCTACTGGCTTTCCAGATGGTTCATGGATGAAATTTACCCAGTCTAAAAAATTTATTTACTTTTTTTATTTTGGAAGTGCTTGCATCTGGAAAAAATAACCACAAATTCAATTGTTTAAAAAGTAAAGATATTTAGGTATCGTTAGAGAATGGAGTTCATATTAAGTGATTTTGCTTTGGAACATGGTAAATAACTTGGAAAAGAGCATAAAACACTTTGCAGGGCCATGGCTCATAAATTTATAACATTGCTTTTATTAATTTGGAATCTTCATGAGCTGAGATGAAGAGAGGAGTCCTTGAATTGATTTCCACATTATGCTGATTCTGTGATCATCTGTGTACTAAGAGACCACCCAATTCATCTCTCTGGTAACTAACACCAGATTTTGTCCTGGATTTGAGATCTCTGGCTATGACATGCAACATATTTAAAAAATCTGTTTGATTGATAGTTTAATCATTGTTCCCTATTGCATCAGCAGCCAGGCCTAGTATTCCAATTTTGAAGGACTGTTTTGCCTTTGTCCTTGTGTCACACAAAGTACTTGAGGCTTGCCAATAGTAGATCTGATTGAAGCTTTATAGATTTCAGACATAGTTGAAAGTTTAAATTTTATTTTATGTTCTTGTGGTTATCTTTTAGACAGCATATGATTTCTAGTCCTCCTGTAATAAAGTCACCTTTCCAATCATTTTCATTGTGTATTCTTTTCTATTCCTTTATTTCTTCAATATTTTTATGAGTGTCAATAATTTTATGCTCTTGCAAAGCTAGTGGAAGAGCTGGTCACCACTTGTTCTTGAACTCAAGAAGGCAAACATGTACGTAAACATGTTTTTGCCTGGGTATGGTCATAAAGTCTTCCTTTTGGTCAGTGTTATCATTTTAGATTTTCTATGTGATTTAACAACCAGGCAAGTCCGCTTGGTTTTACAGACTGAAAAAAATTAAACCAGGCCTAAAAAATGACAATAACCAAGTACAGCATTTAATTGAACTTGACATTTGTATTTATCCGGTGATGGTGTTGCTGCTGCTTAGACAAAATTGTTAAACAGATAAGTCTGTCTGCAGAGATCCTCTCCCCAGTCACCCTCCCTGATCCCCACTCCCTTTATGACATTTTTAGGTTTCCTCACCAGTTCATCTTCCCACATCTAGAGCACCTCACCTGAGTTGTCCTTTTTGGTTAATGTTCCATGTTTTGGGTTTTCAGTAAAAACCTTAATTGAAGTGTAATCGATATACAATGAACCACCCTAAGTTAAAGAGTATAGTTTGATAATTTCTGACATATATGTACTCCTACGATCACTACAGTTAAGGTAATGAACATATCAACCAACAATCAGTTTTGTCATGCTTCTTTGTAATCCCCTCTCCTGCCTGTCCCTGAACCTCACTCTATCTTCACACTACCGCTGTTTCAACAGACACAGATTAGTTTTTATTCTCTAATATTTTATATAAATGGAATCATACAGTATATTCTTTTTTGTGGTTTGCCTTTTTTCATTTAGTGTTATTATTTTGAGATTAATCTTTGTTGTTTTGAGCATCAAAATTTGTAATCAGTAATTTTCTCTTTTTATTACTGAGCAGTATTCCACTGTACTGACATATCACAATTTGTTTATCTATTCACTTGTCAATGGGTATTTGGGTTGTTTTCTGTGTGTGCTTAGTTGCTCAGTCATGTCTGACTCTTTGTGACCCCATGGACTGTAACCTGCCAGACTCCTCTGTCCACGGGGATTTTCCAGGGAAGAATACTGGAGTGGGTTGCCATGCCCTCATCCAGGGGATCTGCCTGGCCCAGGGGTCAAACCCAGGTCTCCCGCACTGCAGGTGGATTCTTTACCATCTGAGCCACCAGGGAAGCCCCTAAGTTTGGGCTAATAGAAACAAAACTGCTATGAGCAGTATGCACAAGTATTTGTCTACAAATATGTTTCCATATTTTTTAGATATTTAGCTAGAATATACAGATGGCAGGGCTCCCCAGGTGGCACTAGTGGTAAAGAACCCACCTGCCAATGCAGGAGACATAAGAGACACAGATTCAATCCCTGGGTCAGGAAGATCCTCTGGAGGAGGGCGTGGCAACCCACTCCAATATTTTAGCCTGGAGAATCCCATGGACAGAGGAGCCTGGTGGGCTATAGTCTATAGGTTCGCAGAGTTGGACATGACTGAAGCGACTTAGCATGCAAGAATACAGATGGCTGGGTCACATGGTAGATGTCTGTTTAACTTTTAAAGAAACTGTCAAACTGTTTTCCAAAGTAATTGTACCATTTTGCATTCCTGCCACTAGTTTTTGAGAATTCCAGTTACTCCACATCTGGTCCAAGCCTTGGTGTTATTGATTTTAATTTTAGAAATTCTAAGAGATACATAGTGCTATCTCTTTAATGCTCATTTCTCTAATAACTAACAATAATAATCATATTTTCATGCTATTTGCCAACTGTGTAACTTCCTGTTGAAGTGTCTGTTTAAATATTTTGTCTATTAAAAATTGAATGCTTCTTTATTACTGAAAATTTGAGACTTCTTTATATATTTTTGATACATGTTTTTATCACATTTGTGATTTGCAAATGATATCTCCTAGCTCAAGGCTTGTCTTTATATTCTTTTAACAGTGTCTTTCTCAGAGCAAAATTCTTAATTTTGATAAAGTCTAATTTACTAATTTGTTCTTTCATAGATCTTGCATTTTGTACTGTGGCTGGGAAATCTTTGCCTAATATATGGTCATAAAGGTTCTCTTCTATAGCTTATTATAGAAATGTTATAATTTTAAGTTTTACATTTATGTGTACAATCCACTTTGAGTTGGTTTTTTTATATGGTGAGGTATGAATATTTCTTTTCTGCCCATGAATATCAACTGTTTATTATCTTTGTTGAAAAGAATATTCTCTACTGAATTGCTTTTGTATCTTTGTCAAAATTAATTTGCTATATATGTAGGTCTAATTCTGGGGTCTCTTCTGGTGCTATCTATTTTTATGTTTATACACTAGCTCAAAACTTGAAGTCAGGTCATTCTTTTTAAAAAGCTGTTTTTGCTATTCCAGGTCATTTCCAATTCATATAAAATTTAAAATCAGCTTATGAATTACTTCACAAAAGCCTATGGGGATTTTGACTAGGATGACATTGAATCTATAAATTAATTTGGATAGAACTGACAGTTTAAGGATATTGAGTCACACTGATCCATGAACATGGAATATATGTCCATCTAGAGACTGTCATACTGAGTGAAATAAGTTGGACAGAGGAGAAATATTGTATGACATCCTTAATATGTGGAATCTAAAAAGAAATGATACAAATGAACTTACTTAAAACAGAAAGAGATTCACGGACTTAGACAATTAACTTATGGTTGCTGGGTGGACAGGATGGAGGGAAGGAATAGACAGGGAGTTTGGGAAGGACATGTACACACTGATATATTTAAAATGGATAACCAACAAGGACATACTGGATAGCACATGGAACTCTGCTCAGTGTTATGTGGCAGTCTGAGTGGGAGGGGAATTTGGGGGAGTATGGATACATGTATGACTGAGTTCATTTGCTATTCACCTGAAACTGTCACAACTGTAATCAGCTACACACCAATACACAGCAAAAAGTTTTTTAAAAAGAATATCTGGCCATATATATAAGCCTTCTTTTAACTTTTGTAAGCAATGTTTTGTGATTTTCAATATACAGGTCTTGCATATTTTTTGTCAGAAGTATTCTCAAGTATTTCACATTTTTGTGCTATTGTAAATGATACTGTTTTTTAAAAATCTCTATTTCCAATTGTCTGTTGCAGGTAATAGAAATACAGTTGATTTTTGTATATTGATCTTGTATCCTCCATCTTTGCTAAACTCACCTATTGTTCTAATAGCTTTTTCATAGATTCTGTAGGATATTCTATATACACTACGTTATCATGTTGCCTGCTAATAAAGACAGTTTTATTTTCTTAAATCATATTCATGATTTTAGGGGGAGCATTCAAATATTCACCGTTAAGTATGATCTTCACTGTAAGTATTTTTGTAGATGCTCTTTATTGGGTTGAGAAAGTTCCTTTCTATTCCATGTTTTCTGGGAGATTTTATAATGAATGGATGTTGGATTTTGGTCAAATGATTTCCCTGCATTTATTGAGGGGTTCATATGGCCTTCATCTTTTTATCTGTTAATATGGCCAAATATATTGACTGATTTTTTTTTTTTTTTGAGTATTAAACTAAGCTATGTGGCTTGAGGGATCTTAGTTTCCCAACCAGAGATTGAACCCAGAGAAAGTGCTGAGTTCTAACCATTGGATCACCAAGGAACTCACCATTTTTTTGGTTTCTTAAGATAGAAAATGAGATCAAAAAAAAAAAGAGATCATCAGTTTGAGGTTTTTCTTTTTTTCTATTATGGGCATTTAGTGTGAACAGTGAACTTCCTGATGTTCAAGCTGGTTTTAGAAAAGGCAGAGGAACCAGAGATCAAATTGCCAACATCCACTGGATCATGGAAAAGGCAAGAGAGTTCCAGAAAAACATCTATTTCTGCTTTATTGACTATGCCAAAGCCTTTTACTGTGTGGATCACAATAAACTGTGGAAAATTCTGAAAGAGATGGGAATACCAGACCACCTGACCTGCCTCTTGAGAAATCTGTATGCAGGTCAGGAAGCAACAGTTTGAACTGGACATGGAACAACAGACTGGTTCCAAATAGGAAAAGGAGTACGCCAAGGCTGTATATTGTCACCCTGTTTATTTAACTTATATGCAGAGTACATCATGAGAAATGCTGGACTGGAAGAAGCACAAGCTGGAATCAAGACTGTCGGGAGAAATATCAATAACCTCAGATATGCAGATGACACCACCCTTATGGCAGAAAGTGAAGAGGAACTCAAAAGCCTCTTGATGAAAGTGAAAGTGGAGAGTGAAAAAGTTGGCTTAAAGCTCAACATTCAGAAAACGAAGATCATGGCATCCGGTCCCATCACTTCATGGGAAATAGATGGGGAAACAGTGGAAACAGTGTCAGACTATTTTTCTGGGCTCCAAAATCACTGCAGATGGTGACTGCAGCCTTGAAATTAAAAGATGCTTACTGCTTGGAAGGAAAGTTATGACCAACCTAGATAGCATATTGAAAAGCAGAAACATTACTTTGCCAACAAAGGTCCGTCTAGTCCAGGCTATGGTTTTTCCTGTGGTCATGTATGGATGTGAGAGTTGGATTGTGAAGAAAGCTGAGCGCTGAAGAATTGATGCTTTTGAATTGTGGTATTGGAGAAGACTCTTGAGAGTCCCTTGGACTGCAAGGAGATCCAACCAGTCCATTCTGAAGGAGATCAGCCCTGGGATTTCTTTGGAAGGAATGATGCTAAAGCTGAAACTCCAGTCCTTTGGCCACCTTATGCGAAGAGTTGACTCCTTGGAAAAGACTCTGATGCTGGGAGGGATTGGGGGCAGGAGGAGAAGGGGACGGCAGAGGATGAGATGGCTGGATGGCATCACTGACTTGATGGACGTGAGTCTGAGTGAACCCCAGGAGTTGGTGATGGACAGGGAGGCCTGGCGTGCTGCGATTCATGGGGTGGCAAAGAGTCAGACACGACTGAGCGACTGATCTGATCTGAGTGTTCTAAACTTCTGTAACTGCCATTAGCCACATGTTACAAATTTTGACACATTGTGTTTTCATTTTCATTTACTTCCAGATACTTTCTAACTTCCTTTTTGATTTCTTCTTTGATAAATCTGTTATTTGAAAGTGTCCAGTTTTCAAATAGTTGAGACTTATCTGGATATTTTAATATTTTAATTCTAATTTAATTCTGTTTTGTTCAGAGAACATATTTCATATAATTTGAGTCCTTTTAAGTATTGAAGCTTGAATTATGGCGCAGATTATAGTCTCTTTCACTGCATGTTTTGCTTGCACTTGAAAATGATTCTGTTGAGTGTGCGCTGTACTTAGTTGTTCAGTTGTGTCTGACTCTTCGCAGCCCCATGGACTGCAGCCTGCCAGGCTTCCCTGTCCATGGGGATTCTCCAGGAGAGAATACTGGAGTGGGTTTCCATGCCCTCCTCCAGGGGATCTTCCCAACCTAGGGATCAAACCCAGGTCTCCCTCATTGTTGGCAGATTCTTTACCATCTGTGCCACCAGGGAAGCCTATTGAGTGTAATTATCTAGTATTTTAAATGACACCAAATGGTTGATAGTCTGCTTTGGTCAATATCCTTATTGATTTTCTATTTGTTCTATCAATTATTGAATGATAATATTGAAATCTCTGCCTATGAAAATTGATTCATCTAATTCTCTTTGCAGTTTTATCAGTTTTTGAAGTTTGTCATTGGGAGCATAAGCATTTGAAGTTTGTTATAGTCTCTTGAAGTGAAGTGAAGTGAAAGTTGCTTAGTCGTGTCCGACACTTTGTAACCCCAAGGACTATACAGTCCATGGAATTCTCCAGGCCAGAATACTGGACTGGGTAGCCTTTCCCTTCTCCAGGGGATCTTCCCAACCCAGGGATTGAACCCAGGTCTTCTGCATTGCAAGTGGATTCTTTACCAGCTGAGCCACAATAGTCCCTTGATGAATATACACTTTTATCAGTATGAGATGGCCTTCTTTATCACTGGTAATTTCTTTGCTCTAAAAAGCAATATTTACTGTCTGATATTATTATAGTCACTCCAGGTTTTAAAATCAGTGTTAGCATAATATACTTTCCTTCATCTTTTAATTTTTAACCAGGCTATGCCTTTGTGTCTGACTCTTTTAAAAAATTCAATCTAACAACTGATGCTTTTATTTAGGATATTTAGACCATTCATATTTAATGTGATTTTTGCTATATTTAGGTTTAATTTTACCATTTACCAATGAAAAATTTTATTTTCCAGTAGATTTTCTATTTTCTAATCTGTGTTTTATTCTTCTCTATTGTCTTTATTTACTTCCATCTGGATTGAATGTTTTTCATGGACTTACGAGTTATAGCTTACTAGCTGTAAAATTGCTTTAGGGTTTATAGTGATAAGTTAGAGATGCCACACTTCACATATTGGATATCAGGCTCAGAGTATAAGAACTTTGCAATAGTATACTTCCATTTTCCCCTCCTGGGTTTTGTGCTATTTTTATCTAACATTTTCTTTCTATATATGTTATAAACCTAATAATACCTTGGTATCATTTCTGTTTTAAGTAGTCACTTATCCTTTAAGCAGGTTTAGAAATAAGAAAAAGATCTGTTAATGCTTGGATATCTGGTGCTCTTCTTTCCTTTGTATGTATCTATACTTTCACCGGGTATCATTTTCCTTCTGACTGAAGAGCCTATGGTATAAATTCTTTCAGCTTTTACATGTCCGAAGAAGTCTTTATTTGCTTTTGTATTTAAAGATCTTTTTGCTGTGTATGGAACTCTGTGTTGTTGTTTGGTCTCTAAGTGTGTCTGACTCTTTTGTAACCCCACGGACTGTAGCCTGCAGGCTCCTCTGTCCATGGGATTTTCCGGGCAAAAGTACTGAAGTGGGTTGCCATTTCCTCCTCTAGGGGATCTTCTGGACCCAGGGATTGAACCCAATGCATCTCCTGCATTGGCAGGTGGATTCTTTACCTCTGAGCCATGAGGGAAGCCCTGTAGAACTGTAGGTTGTCTTAAAAAAATACATCGAGATTATTGCCCATTGTCTTTTCTTCTGCATTACTTCCAGTAAGAAATCTATCTCCCTTTTCTTTGATCCTCTAAACATACAGTCTTTCTTTCCCCTAGCTGTCTAAACTTTTCCTTTTATTAGTGATTTAAGATAATTTAAATATTATGTGCCCTGGTATAGTTTTCTTTAATTTTCTGTGCTTTGAATTTGTTGAACTGCTTTTGAACTGTTGGTTCTGAGGGTTTATAGTTTTCATGAAATTTGAGAGAACATTCCTTCAGTTCTTTTTCTGCCTTCCACTCTCTTTCCTTGTTTTTAGGCACTCCAATTATTAGTATATAAGGCCACTTAAAATTATTCTGTTCATTTTCTGTCCTCCCTTCCTCTGTTCCTTCTTTCCTTTGCCTTTATTTTCTGTGTTTCATGTTGGGTAGTTTTCATTACTATGCTTCAAGTTTATTAAACTTTTCTCCCCTCTGCAATGTCCAGTATATTAATTTTAATCCCATTCCATTATTATTAATTTTTTAGACCTTGTAGTTTTAATCTCTAGAGGTTTGACTTGGACCTTTTTATACCTTCCATATTTTTATTTAACATAGTCATTCTTTCTTCTGGAACACATAGAATATAATTACAATGATTTTTAGTGTTTAGCTACTAATTTTATTGTTTGTGTCATTTCTGGTCAGTTTCATTTGATTTGTTTTCTTGTCTTAGTAGGCTCTGTGCAATGCTGCAGCTCTATTGACCATATCAGACTCTCTAGCTTGCACTTCAGTTCACCCTATCCTGTGGGACCTAGTGATTTGGAGCTGGCCGTCCATTTGGGGCCAATCTTCTAGCTGGGTGGTCCGTCCAACCAGATCCCTCATGCTCCTAGCTTACTTCCCTCTCCTCTGCTTGGCTCCTCATTTTCTGCATTCAGAATGTCTGGTGACCAAGCCTGCACTGGCTATGTCAGTCAGTATAAATAATATATTTTCTTCTGCAAATTAATCACATTTATTTTTCACAAGTAAGTATTATTATTTTTCTAGATTATAGATATAATTCCTGCTCATGCAGACAATTTGGAAATTTGGAAAAATATGTATAACAAATTTAGTTACCTACCTCTAACTACTACTTGCATTTTTATGCTTCTCTTTTTTTACATAGTTCATCTTATACTATATTCACACTTTAAATCCTACTTATTTTCAGTTACTTTTCTTACATCACTAAAAAATTTTAATGATTACTGCCATTTCATCATAAAGGAATGCCATAATTTATGTAATTATTTCCCTGTAATGGGACATTTTCAGCTTGTTTTCATTTTTCCCTGGTATTTCTGCATAATTTCTTCCTGAATTTGGGGTTATGTCTTTAGGATATATTCCCAGAAATGGAACAATAGGAATGAACCTTTTCAGACTCTTTAAGCAATGCCAGGTTGCTTTCCAAAATGGTTATAACAATGTACACTTAAATTCAACCAGCTCTTGACATGACTTTGTTTCACCAGGTAAATGTTTTTATACTATATAAGTTTATTTATTAAAGCAAGAGATACTATTTAATTAATCTGATATTTACCTTAAATATCAGTTGAGAAAATTTTTTAGGTAGCTATCTAACTGTAGGAGAAAGTTTTTCTTCTACTTTCAAATCAGTTCAAAAAATTCATTTGCATCCATTTTATAACCACAGCCAAGTACATCCTTTTTCTTTCATTTGGAGTCCTACATTAGCATTATTGACAAATTATGCTGTTAGAATGAACACATTATATCTTCCTTAATTTGGGTGAGAGTTTCTTTCCATGATTAATGCCAAGAATTCTTTTGGGATCTGTTCAAGCCTGGTAGAAGCCCTTAATTTATTTTCTTATTTGTTTTGTTTATTTAGAATTTATATCTTGCTTACTACTAAACCAGATTTGAGGTGACTTATACATAACAACAACAACAACAACAACAACAAAAAAAACAGTAAGATAAAGAATACAAAGAATAAGGAGAAAATGATAATAGGACCCTAAGTTAATTATAACATCTGGGCATTGATTTTTTAAATCAGTTTTTTGTGGCAGTTTTTTACACACTAGTTTTTTTTTTGTTTTTTTTTTTTTTGTCCTTGGGCTCTGCAGTTTGTAAGAACTGAGTGGGATGAGACAGCAAGGCAAAGGCTGGGAGGTTCTTGGCACATCGACATCAACCTCAGAGGCCCTCTGGGGAGGCTGGGATAGCATTTTCTCACCGGAAAGCACTCATCTATCATATTCATGTTCTCCTAGGAAACCCCTCAGAGGGCACCCTTGCCTTAGAGGACAACTCTCCAGGAGCTCTTGTGGCAGTCGGTGGGCAGCATTTCACAGACTGTTGGCCTCTGTGGTGGGATGACAATTTTTCTCTGACTTCAACAAGGGTCCTTTGCAAACTGGTGCAGCAGGAAGTGGAAGACCACGGCCCTGCTGTTGTGCTAAGAAGTCATTATCGCCAGAGAGAGCAGAAGTAGGGACTGCAGATAATGGGCCTCTCAGGCTGTCCAGAAATCATTACATGACTGAGGAAGAGGCAGCAACTGTTTTAAATCCCATTAGTGGGGCTGATGGGCTGTCTGGGACAGGATGCCTATCCCTGAACCAGCAGCTTAGAATAACTTCTTATTAACCCTCTAATGTTGGGAACTGTCATGTCCCAGGCTGCAGTTCCAACACTTTTCCAGAGAGAATAGGAAAGTGTGTTAGGTGCCTTACACATGATCTCACTGAATTCTAGCAACCACCTTCTGAAGTTGGTATTAACTCCTTTGTGCAGGTAAAGAGGCTGCGATCTGTTCAAGGTTACAAAGTTAGTAAGTAATGGAACCAAGATTACCAAGATTAAAATCTGAATGCCTGACCCTAAAGCCTGCATTCCTTTGATACATCAGCTGATTCCAAAATGCTGTGTGTATGTGATTGAGGAAGTGCCAGAGTTTTGCAGCTCAGGAATGACCTTCACAGTGGGTGACACTAATGACTTGGCTTTGGTGCTAAGCCACGAAACTCACACGTTTTTGCTAACTTGAAATACTCAATCAGAGACTTCCCTGATGGTCCAGTGGTTAAGAATCTGCCTGCCAATGCAAGGGACACGGGTTCAATCCCTGGCCCCGGAAGATTCCACATGCCATACAACTAAGCCTGGGCACCACAACTACTGAGCCCTCCCTCTAGAGCCCGTGTTCTGAGATGAGAAGCTATCACAATGAGAAGGCTGTGCTGGAGTAGAGAGTAGCCTGAACTAGAGAGTAGCCTTCACTCATCAAAACTAGACAAAGCCCAGCACAGTCAAAAATAAAATGAATTTAAAAAGAAACATTCAATAGCTCTGTATACATTCCATTTTCAGAACTTATCAATACTTAGGCCATTTTTAATCCTCTTTCCCTTTTTAGAAAAAGTTTTCCTTCCTACTCTTTGTTCTGTAATAAGCACAATATAACTCAGGTATGGTTAGTTTCTGGTTTCATAAGCTGATTGCCTAAGATGGTCTAATGAAGGGGAATGAGGAAGAGCAGTATACATTTAATTTCTTTTAGTTCCACTACCTAATTTAAATTTTTTCAAGTCTTCTCTGCTTTTTCTTAAGCTTGAGGGTTTGGTGTTACAAAATGAGTAATTCTAATTGCGGCTTTGGGAGAATAATTTTTATTTGTTTAAATGTCTACAGATTATTATTGAAAAGGCTTTGAAATGCTTTCAGAATAGTTTGATTACAAATTGGTACTATGATGCTGACTTCTAATAACTTTGTGCTTTACAGAATTACATGATAGTTAAAGGGTCATGGTTCTAGAATATGCTGAAGGTAGGTATCTTTAAAAAATGTTCACCTTTTTTTCATTATGCTATTTTGTGTATTGAATAATTCATTGCTAAAACATTAAAAAAAAGAGTCCTCAATAACGAAAACATGTTTTCAGTTAAGGACCACCTTTTTTTCTTTTTTTAATCAGAGTATCCTTAGGCTTACAAAACTAGATTGTATAAACTTGTTTATACAGAGGAATTGCCAATTCCAATGTCTTTGTCACTTTGGTTCCACTTACTTTACAGAATAGTCATGAGGCAAATCAGTGGCCAAAACAGAAATAGTATACAGAAATAATCTGACTCTTAAGGAGTCTTTTTTCATGTTGTATCCAGTGTTTAACTATATTTGTTCCAGGTGCCTATGGTGCTGTGCTGGGCTAGTTAGTAATGTCTTCAACTTTTAAGATGCAATGTTAGCAAAAAACATATCTTTTATGTTACTTGTACTTGGAAATTTTTTGGAGTATTTGACACAACTATTCTTCCAACTCGACTATGTATTGCAATGAAAGAATGTTCTGGGCATGAGGGCAATGAAATAGACAGATACGGGAAGACACGTGATTCTTAACAACCTGCAGGTGGGTTATCCACTGTGTGGCTGTCCCACAAAAGATTTCTCATCCTAGAACAGCTTTTCCTTATAAGAATAGTATTTCCAAGGAGCTCTCCCTTTATACAAGTCAATCAGTCTCCAGATCTTGATTAAATGCCTTAGGTATGAGGCATTTGTGGTAGTAGTTAATATGTGTATATGGAGAATTCAAGGATGAGGAAGACAGAGCTCTAACCTTCAGTGTGTGGGCATTCTTGAAAGGTTTTAAAGCATGGGATTGCATTTCAATAGTTAGAAACAGGAAGAGTAAACTTCAGGTTGGGGAGAATGGTATATATTTGACTGGCTATAGGATAGTTGTAGTAGGAGCAGGAAGGAGGAAATAAGCATTAGAGACTGAAGAGAGAGTGCATAGGAGTTGGTAACTGCTTAGGTGTGGGGGTGGAGCAAAGGAGTGAAAGAAAAAATGATAAAGAACATTGGATTTGGTGATTAGGAGGTAATTTTTGATGTCTAGATGTGCAATATCAATAAAACAGCTGAAGATAGATGTTAAATTATAATGTATTAGGGGTGAGTGCATGAATAAAGAAGGGGTTTCAGTCTGTTCCTTGAGAACTTCTGTCAACACAGGGAAGGAAGGAGGGGAGGAATTGATTTTTTTTTTTTTTTAATTTAAGGAAAAATGAACAGGTTTGAAGGCAAAAGAGAGGCGCCTGAGGCAAGGTAGAGGTTAACAGAAAAAGTACAATTCATATAGAAAGGGGAAATGGAAAAGAATGAAGTGAGTTTACAAGTGGGAAAGTGGGAGGGCTAGGTTTGAACAGGAGGAGAGATGTCTGTTCTTGAGAAAAAGAGGAGAAAAAAAAAAAAATAGGAGGACAACTAATTATAATTAAGACCCGCCCCCCCCCCCCCACCTGCCGATACTTAGAAACTCAGACTGGGGTGTCAGGGGAAGGGCTGGGGCTGAACTGGACAGCCACCAGAGCTATCAGTTTGGTAATTATGGATTTTATGGATCAGCCTAGAGAAAAATGCATTAAGGTTAGTGTGCTGTGAAAAATCATACAAATCCATGAGAAGTGGTATTTGGGTTCCATGTGCCTCCTCTTCTGTGAGTACAGGTGACTGAGTGGACTGCACTGTAGCTCTGACATGGCTTAGTTGGACAGGTCTAAATACACTCACTTCCACTAAGTGGCCCTCCCACAACTCTTGGCCTCAGAGCCTATATGATCTTTAGGATTGACTCAGGTTGGGGGTGTGGAATGATTGTGTGAGCAGTCTCTCTCTCTCTCTCTCTAGCTTACTATAAGTAGCTTGAGATGTCATTTAGAGGATCATAAAAGGAAAGCTTGCTCTAGGTAGGATTTAACAGAAATCAATCAGCACACAGAAAAGAAATAGAGGATATATATATAGTCTTTCCTCTTCAATCCCTTTGTGAGGGAGATCTATAAACCACCATATGGTGGTTTAGAGCAGGTGTAAGAAGATGTTTAAGTTATAAAATTTAAATGGGAAGAATTACAAAAGCATAGATAGCAGAAAGTGGTTGACAGTACAAGGATAATTTAAGTTTTATGGGCCAAGTTTTGAATGGTTATTCATAGTTGAGTGTTAACAAGGTTAATTTAAATACTTGATGTTATCTTTAGAGGATGTATATTTAATTGAAAGAATTCTGTAATGGCAAAATCACTTGAGTTGAAAGCCAGGAAAGGATTTTGTTTAGTTGCTAAGTTGTGTCTGTCTCTCCGTGGGATTTTCCAGGCAAGAATACTGAAGTGTGTTGCTCTTTACTTCTCCAGGAGATCTTCCTGGCTCAGGGATTGAATCTGAGTCTTCTGCATTGGCAGGCAGATTCTTTACTGAGCTACCTGGGAAGCCCAGGCTTAATTGTGGGTCTGGGTTTTCTAGAAACCAAGCCTGGGATCTTAATTTCCTTCAGCCTTATTTTTTTCATCTGAAAAATGATGGACATTCTATAACATTAAAGCTATAACATTCTATGATTCTAGACTCATTTAGAGAAGCGGCAAGAGGAGGCAGACAGTGGTTCACACACTGGGGTCCACACACTGGGGCGGGGCTGGCTGTGTTTGGTGCTCGGGAACCCTGCTGCTTCTGCCCAGCTGGTGTTCTGTTGCACTGCATCCCACCTCACTCAGTCCGAAGCTGCCCTCACGGTGGTCTGGGTTGGAGGAGCGCCCAAGATGGCAGAACCCAAAATCCCTCAGCTCACATCTTCTCAGGAGTACACCAAAATTACAACTCTCTTCAGAACAATGATTGGTGAAAGTGTTGGGGAAATGTGTAATTTCCTCGGTTCTGTCTCATCGCAGCAAAAATTTGAAATGGCTGACCAGTGTTACAGCTTTGTTACAGCTCAGTTTTATTCAGAAAAACAAAGGATAGTACATCCTCGAGCTGTGAGGGCAGGCGACCTCCAAAGGAGAGGCCTCAATCCATCTTGGCTTGCTCCTTTTATGTGTTTTTCTACTCCCCACCTTGAGCTTGCCCTATGCAAATTGGGCTGGCCAAGAAGGGGGTGTGTTTGTTTCACCCAAGGTTCTCACTCTGTTCTGTGCATTTTCTGTTGTTCTGTTTTTGCAGGCTTTTCCCTTTCTTTGTCTTTTAGCCACCACTATTTTGGACTCCTTCTTCATTTTCTAACTACCTAATATTCCCCCCCTTCAAGAGATAGGAGGCCCAATTCTTTGGGAATAGGGCCATCGAGGTCTCTCTGGCTAATTCCTGCTGAGCTGTGATGGTGAGGGTCATTGAGCCTGCCCCTCTTGCTAGTCTCAAGCCTCAGAGTTCTTATGGCAGTGTCCGTCTAAGGGTGAGTGATATTTTCTGTGGTAGGGTGTAGGTTTATATATCCCTGTTGAACTGGCACTGTATGTTGTAGCTTATTGACCTGGGCAGAGACAAAATGGGTTAGGCAATTGATAATACACAGAGCAATCATAAGCAGCATCAATATGATGATAACAGGGATTAGTAGGGACATTAGCCAACTCCAAATCCTCCCTTTTCAGGAGAAGGATTCCCCAAAGGGAGATTGTAGCTGTCCTGAGAGTTCTCCAGCTTGTTCTTTGAGATCCTGTAGGAAATGAATGTTTTTCTTGAGGACTGTGAGACTTTACTTGGCTGGAGGTATTTACCCAGGAACAACACGTCTCATTCAACATGGCACAAGTCCCTCCTTGTTTGGGGATCAGGAGACCTAGCTCCTGTCTATTTTGGAGTACAACCTCTGCCAAGATCTGTTGGTTCTTTAGAGCTATCCTGAGAAATCTTATCCTCAGAAACTTAATTTTGGGTGTGTTTGTTAGAGTGGCACTCATTTGTAGTCCTGAATATGTATCTGAGATCTCCCAGGGGCTCACAGGTGTTCTGAATGTCCTTTTCTGTTTTTTTTCCATGGCTTGACTTGTGAGTAGTGAATCTAGGAGTTATGTCCTGGTACCTTGACTGCTGTGGGGGTAGAAAGTATTACATGGTAGGGGCCCTTCCATGTGCGCTGGAGTTGAGCCTTTGGGGACCCATCTTTCCAGACTTTAATTAGGACTTGAGTCCCTGGATCATATAGTGGTGGCTCTTTAGAATCTTTTGGTTCTGGTTCACACCCCACAAATGTATATCCTGTTGGAGTTGCCCAATGACCATGGTATTAGACCAGAGGGTCTGAGCCTCTGGATCTAGGAAAAGGTCATTGACAAAATGAAAAGGTCTCCCATATAGCATTTCATAAGGACTAAGACCAACCTGTTCCTTAGGGGCAATACGGGTGTGGAGGAGAGCTATTGGTAAAGCCTCCTTCCATCCCAGGGAGGTCTCCATGGTTATCTTTTTTATTGCTGATTTTAAGAATTGGTTGGCTCTTTCTACTTTTCCTGAAGACTGAGGCCTCCAGGCACAATGGAGACAATAAGTAATGCCCAATGCTTAGAGAGCCGTTGGGTGACCTTAGAAGTAAATGATGTCCCATTGTCACTTTATAATGACCTGGGCAGAACAAATCTTGGAGTGATTTCATGGAGCAGTTTTTTTTTTTTTTTTTACCACTTCCTCAGCCTTCTCAGTCTGGGTTGGAAAGTTTTCAATCCATCCTGTGAATGCATCTATCACGGCTAATAGGTATTTATACTCGAGAAACTGGCATCTGGGTGAAGTCCTTCTGCCAGTCCTCTCCTGGGTGGGTCCCACACTGTTGGATGGGCTGGGCCAGCTGGGGTCTTTGAGCTCCTTGAGGGTTGTTTAATTGGCAAGTGGGACAAGAGGAGACTACTTGCCTTATAGTCATTTGGAGGCCTGTTTCTCTGAAGGACCTTTCTAGTAATCTTTGGAGGGCCTTCTCCCCTAAATGAGTGGTGGCATGTAAGGAGTTAACCAACTTCTGTTGGAGGTTCCCAGGCAGAAAAAGGAGTCTGTCTTTTTGGAACCACCCCATATGATCTTATTGAAAGTCCTTACTCTTAGTTTTAAGAGTCTCACCTTCAGTGTATGAAGGAGTTTCTGGCAAATTAGTCCGTGGAACTAAGGTAGCAACCCCTATTAAGTCACTGTTCTGTAATGCTGCTTTCTTAGCTGCCTGATCGGCTGCTTGGTTCCCTCATGCCACTTCTGTGCTCCCTTTTTGGTGTCCTTTACAGGGGGAGGCTGAAATCTCAGTGAGCAGATGGACGGCCTCCAAGAGCCTAAGGATTTGATCACCATACTTGATTGGGGACACTCGGGTGGTCAGGTGGCCTTTTTATTTCCAAATAGCAGCGTGTGCATGTAGCACCAGAAAGGCGTACTTGGAGTCAATGTAAATGGCTACTCTTTCCTTTTCCCAGTTCTAAAGTTTGAGTCAGGGATATGAGCTCAGCTAATTGGGCTGAAGTACCTGCTGGCAAGAGTTTAGCCTCTGTGGTCTCAACATTAGAGACTACCACATATCTGGCTCTTTTCCCATCCAAGACCAAGCTGCTTCCATCAATGTACCAGATTTCCTTAGGATTGGTCAGAGGATCTTCTGACAATCCCTCTCGGGGTTTTGTCCAGTGGTCCAAGGTCTCTAGGGAAGAGTGAAGGGGAAGAGAGACCCCTTGGGGGTAGGCAGGAAGGTAGCTGGGTTAAGAACCTTACAAAGGGATATAGTCAGGCCTGGATTTTCCATCAGCACTACTTGATATCTGAGGATCCTTTGATCAGACATCCATAAATGGCCTCTCCCATTCAGGAGTTGTTTCACTTGGTGGCTGGTAAAAATAGTTAGTTTGCCCCCAAAAGAGAATTTTAAAGCATCTTCTATCAAGACTGCAATAGCTGCAAGGTTTTGAAAGCAGGGAGAGATCTCTTCCCAATAAGGAAGTAGGATACTCAAAGACCACCAGGAACTGGTGGGAAAATATTTGTCCATCCCAGCAATGAAGAAGTGCTCAGGTGAATCTTTTTGTAATTGTGTTTCCTGTAGCACCCCAAATGGTACATGTTTGGGAGGAGAAGACTCTGGAGTAGGAGGTCAGAACAGAGTAGGTAGCCCCTGTGTCAACCAAGAAATTCTCGGATCTATCTGCCACATCCAGTTGTACCCTTGGCTCCAGCCCCATGATGATTATCTGTGACAGGTGGGCTGGCTGGAGCTGGTGGCTTCAGTCCTATTGAACCATCATGAGTGAAGGCTTGGTGCTTGACCTTGAAGCTCTTGGGTCCCCATGGCAGAGTGCCACCCAATATCCCAATTGATGGCATTTGTAGCAAGCCATTTTAGGAGATTTGTCATGGTTTGGACACTCTTTGGTCCAGTGTCCCTCCTGTCTACAGATTAGGCATTTGCCTCATGCCTTGTCCTTCAAAGGACTCAGCGGTTTGCCATAGGGCTTCCCTGGAGGGTGGCCAGCATCTGGGTATGTCTTGTCTCTTTCCTTCTCTCCCTTTCCTGGGCCTTGGCCTCCCTCTCCTGTTCTCTGTTATAAAAGGTATTGGTGGCTGTCTGGATCATCTAATCTAAAGAGGCATCAGGGTCCTGCTGCTGTAGCTGTTATAACTTTATCCTGATACCTGATGCACTTTGAGACAGGAGTTTGTCCTTTAAAATCACCTGTCCCTCACAAGAGTTTAACTCCAGATTGGTAAACTTTTAGAGGGCCTCTTTCTGACTTTCCAGAAAGGCACTGGGGTTCTTGTTGAACTCCTGAGTTATTGCTGAGACCAGACACAGTCCCACAACTAATACACTTCCTTCTATTTCCGTGGGTGGACTTTCATAGGGGTGAGTCTTTCTGAAGCTTATTCTATGCAGTACTGCTGCAACCTGAGCTCCAGGCATCCCCAGGTCAGGGTGCAGCTCCCCAGGCAGGTTGAGGCATGACAGCCTCCTGGAGATCGAATCCTCAGGCAAGTTGAGGCATGTTGATCTCCTGGGATCCCTGGACTGGTGGATTCCTGAGCATGTTGAGGTGTGACAACCTCTGGAGGACCAGATCCCTAGGCAGGTTGAGGCAGGTCGACCTCCTGGGATCCTGGGCTGGTGGATTCCTGAGCAGGCTGAGGCTTGACAACCTCCCAGGGACCAGATCCCTAGGCAGGTAGAGGCAGGTCGACCTCCTGGGACCACCCCCACCCTCACCCCAGGCCAGAGTCGGGCATCCCCAAGGTCTCCAGCATGACTAGTGCTGGGTAGGATTAAGGGGTTGTAATCTTAACTCATTATTGGTTTGTCCACCATGCATGGGAATAGATACCATGATGTAAAGCAATCCAAGCCTGTGCCCTGAGACTGGGAACCTGGTGAAACAGTCATAAACCTCATCCTCTTATTGCTCTGAGGGAATGTAAGTCCCTGATTTCTTCCCCTAGTCCTCCATAAGAGCAGTTTAGGGTGTTTCAAATGGTAAACACTTCATTGTCATAGACCCACTTTATTATTATTATTTAAGTCACTTCAGTCGTGTCTGACTCTGTGTGACCCCATAGATGGCAGCCTACCAGGCTCCCCCGTCCCTGGGATTCTCCAGGCAAGAACACTGGAGTGGGTTGCCATTTCCTTCTCCAATGCATGAAAGTGAAAAATGAAAGTAAAGTCGCTCAGTCGTGTCCAGCCCTCAGCGACTCCATGGACTGCAGCCTTCCAGGCTCCTCCGTCCATGCGATTTTCCAGGCAAGAGTACTGGAGAGGGGTGCCATTGCCTTCTCCGAGACCCGCTTTGGTAATAACAGATGTAATGACAAAGGAGTAGGTTATCTTGTCTTGTTAGTGGCATTGAGTGAAGTTACTCAGTCGTGTCTGACTCTTTGCGACCCCATGCACTGTAGCCTGCCAGGCTCCTCTGTCTATGGGATTTTCCAGGCAAGAGTACTGGAGTGGGTTGCCATTTCCTTCTGCAAGGGATCTTCTGACCCAGGGATTGAACCTGGGTCTCCTGCATTGCAGGCAGACGCGTTACCATCTGAGCCACCAGGGAAGCCCAGATGTGCTAAGAAGAAGAGTATTTTAATAATAGGTTCAGTGGAGCTGTGTTGCCTACAAGAGGGCAGGGTCCTTGTTGTAGGAGTTAGTAAGTGGCTTAAGGACAAAATGATAAGAGGCAACAGACCAGATGTTTGATAAAAGTGGAGAACTGAAAGTGAAGTCGCTCAATTGTGTCTGAATCTTTGGACCCTATGGATTATACCCTACCAGGCTCCTCTGTACATGGGATTTTCCAGGCAACAGTACTGGAGTGAGTTGCCATTTCCTTCTCCAGGGGATCTTCCTGACCCAGGGATCGAACCTGGGTCTCCCACATTGCAGGCAGATGCGTTACCATCTAAGCCAGCAGGGAAGCATAAAAATGGAGTGGAGATTTGATCTGGGATTATGTTCGTAGCTTTAGGAGAAGGGTGGTAAGGGTTTGGGCCCAAATAGCCTACAGAGCTAACTCCCAAAGTGGCAAACATTGTCCCTGGAAGCCCAATTGCCTTTGAAGGAATGCCAACAGATGGACTTCTAGCAGGCATCATGTGCCTGTCACTCATCCTAGTGGGTTCACTGAGAGATGTTATTGTTGCATATGTTGTAGGAAACATGGAAGATGAAGGCCTGAATATCTAGAGGGATTGGGTATTTTACAGTATTTCCTCCCAAGGGCCAGCTATTTTCTCATTGTCCCTCCAGAAGATTGTAGAGGCAACACTGTGGGCCAGGACTGGGCTCAGGAAAAGAGCATGAAAAAGGAGGGAAGGGGGCAGGACACAACTTTTGAAAGAATGACGTAGCCCAGTTCAGTTTATTTCAGTTGCTCAGTCATGTCCAACTATTTGCGACCCCATGGACTACAGCATGCCAGGCTTCTCTGTCCATCACCAACTCTCAGAGCTTACTCAAATTCATGCCCATCAAGTTGGTGATGCCATCCAACCATCTCACCCCCCTGTCATCCCCTTCTCCTCCCGCCTTCAATATTTCCTAGCATCAGGGTCTTTTCAAATGAGTCAGAGGTGGCCAAAGTATTGGAGTTTCAGCTTCAGCATTAGTCCTTCTAACAAATATTCAGGACTGATTTCCTTTAGGATAGACTGGTTGGATCTCCTTGCAATCCAAAGGACTCTCAAGAGTCTTCTCCAACACCACAGTTTAAAAGCATCAATTCTTTAGCACTCAGCTTTCTTTATAGTCCAACTCTCACTTCCATACATGATTACTGGAAAAACTACAGCTTTGACTAGATGGACCTTTGTTGGCAAAGTAACGTCTCTGATTTTTAATATGCTCTCTAGGTTGGTCATAGCTTTTCTTCCAAGGAGCAAATGTCTTGTAATTTCATGGCTGCAGTCACTATCTGCAGTGCTTTTGGAGCCCAGCAAAATAAAATCTCTCACTGTTTCCATTATTTCTTCATTTATTTGCCATGAAGTCATGGGACTGGATGCCATGATCTTAGTTTTCTGAATGTTGAGCTTTAAGCCAACTTTTTCACTCCCCTCTTTCACTTTCATCAAGAGGCTCTTTAATTCTTCTTCACTTTCTGCCATAAGGGTGGTGTCATCTGCATATCTGAGGTTATTGATATTTCTCTCGGCAATCTTGACTTCAGCTTGTGGTTAATCCAGTCTGGCATTTTGCATGATATACTCTGAATTTAAGTTAAATAAGCAGGGTGACACTATACAGCCTTGATGTATTCCTTTCCCAATTTTGAACTAGTCCGTTGTTCCATGTCCAGTTCCAACTGGTGCTTCCTGACCTGCATAAAGATTTCTCAGGAGGCAGGTCAGAGGGTCTGGTATTCCCATCTCTTTAAGAATGTTCCATAGTTTTTTTTTTTTTTTTTTTTTGTGATCCACACAGTCAAAGGCTTTGGTGTAGTCTATAAAGCAGAAGTAGATGTTTTTCTGGAACTCTTGTGCTTTTTTGATGATCCAGCATATGTTGGCAATTTGATCTCTGGTTCCTCTGCCTTTTCTAAATCCAGCTTGAACATCCGGAAGTTCACAGTTCACGTGTTGTTGAAACCTGGCTTGGAGAATTTTGAGCATTCCTTTACTAGCATGTGAGATGAGTGCAATTCTGTAGTAGTTTGAGCATTCTTTGGCATTGCCTTTCTTTGGGATTGGAATGAAAACTGACTTTTTCCAGTCCTGTGGCCACTGCTGAGTTTTCCTAATTTGCTGGCATATTGATTGCAGTACTTTCACAGCATCATCTTTCAGGATTTGAAAGAGCTCAACTGGAATTCCAGCACCTCCACTAGCTTTGTTCATAGTGATGCTTTCTAAGGCCCACTTGACTTCACATTCCAGAATGTCTGGCTCTAGGTCAGTGATCACACCATCATGATTATCTGGGTTGTGAAGATCTTTTTTGTACAGTTCTTCTGTGTATTCTTGCCATCTCTTCTTAGTATCTTCTGCTTCTGTTAGGTCCATATCATTTCTGTCCTTTATTGAGCCCATCTTTGCATGAAATGTTCCCTTGGTATCTCTAATTTTCTTGAAGAGATCTCTAGTCTTTCCCATTCTATTGTTTTCCTCTATTTCTTTGCACTGATCACTGGAGGAAGGCTTTCTTATCTCTCCTTGCTGTTCTTTGGAACTCTGCATTCAAATGCTTGTCTCTAAATCTGAACAAATCCACCTCTTACCTATTGCTGTGTCTCTCACTGAATTTTTTTGCAATGAGTCGTCAAGACCCTGAGCTTAATTAGGTCCTAAAGCCAGGCACCGCGGGTTTTGTCTGGGCTCAGATCCTGGTTGGACATGACTGAGGACTAAGCATAGCACAGAGTCCCTGCCACATGGGTGTAAGTACTAACCTTAGGTAAACAGTTTCAAACACAACTTTCAGAAATGGAAAGATGATGTCCTGCCCAGTACTTTGTAAACAGTGGCATAGATGGCGAAAGGAGCTGAAGGACAGGAGAAAAAAGCAGTGGGAAAAACATGCCAAGGAACCCCTTTCTTAACTTGCTGGAAAAAACTACTAAACACCTGTCCTGTGCCCACAGTTTTCATTGGCCTTATCCTTGGTACAAAGGAGGTTAAGGACAGAAGAACCCTCACCTGCTTGGGCAACAGCTACTAGAGTGCAGAGGATAGTGGAGCCTTCGCGACACACTGGGTAGTAGCCTCTCCAGAGTCCCTCATTTGAACCCACTGCCACTCACCTGTTTGCAGGGAGTTCAAGGAACCAAGAAACAAGAGTGAAGTCACTCAGTCGTGTCTGACTCTTTGTGACCCCATGGACTGTTGTGGGGTGACCCCTACCAGGCTCCTCTGTCCATGGGATTTTCCAGGCAATAGTACTGGAGTGGATTGCCATTTCCTTCTCCAGGAGATCTTCCCGACCCAGGGATCGAACCTGGGTCTCCCACATTGTAGACAGACGCTTTACCGTCTGAGCCACCAGGGAACTAGGAACAAGAAACAAGAGACTGTAAAAGAATTAAGATTTTGTTAGTCGTATGTCCTTCCAGCCATAGGAGTGAGGACCTCCTACCTTAACTGGAGGACTTCTGGAATCTGAGACTGAGCAGTGTGAGCTTTCTACCAAATTTGTTTTTGCTGTTCCAGTTTCCAGCACACTGTGCTTCTTGTCAATTCTACTTTGCTGGGTTTTCTTCGTGTTCAGCTTCCACTGTGTGAAGTTTTGCCAAGCTGGGCTTCTGCTGTGTTTGGCCTCCACCTTGGACTGAGCCGAGGTTGTTTCATCCAGGTTAAATCCGAGTCACAGCAACAGATATGTCGGGGGAATGTGTAATTTCCTTGGTTCTGACTTGCCACAGCAAAAATTTGAAATGACTGACTGTGTTACAGCTTGGTTACAGCTCAGTTTTATTTGGAAAAACAAACGATTGTATACCCTTGAGGTGTGAGGGTGGGCCGCCGCCAAAGGAGAGGTGTCAATCTGTCTTGGCTTCCTCCTTTTATGTGTTTGTCTCCTCTCCACCTTCAGCCTGCCCTATGCAAATCGGGCAGGCCAAGAAGGGGGTGTGTTTGTTTCACCTGAGGTTCTCACTCTGTTCTGTGGATTTTCTTTTGTTCTGTTTTCGCAGGCTTTCCCCTTTCTTTGTCTTTTAGCCACTACTGTTTTGGACTCCTTTTTCCTATTCTAACTACCTAACAAAAGAAAACTGGAACCTTCTAGAAAGTATCCCAAATAACTAAATACATAAAGAAGCAGCCACAAGAAGACAGGTGGGAAGGGCAGACTTGTGATATATTCCAATTCTATGATGCCCCTCTCCCATCCGCTGTGGTGTCACACAAATTGGGGAATAATTATATTTCATAGGGTCTTCCACAGGAGTGAGAGTTCTGACCCCATGTCAGGCTTACCAGCCCAGAGTTCCAGCATTGGCAAGATGATCCCCAACAGCATTTGGCTTTGAAAGCCAGTGGGGCTTAATTATAGGAGCTGCACAGGACTGAGGGAACTAGAAACTTGATTCTTAAAGGGTGCACACAAAATCCCACAGGCTCAGGGAACCAGGGCAAAAGCAGTAATTTGATAGGAGCCTGGGCCAGACCTACTTGCTGGTCTTGGAGAGTTTCCTGAAGAGGAGGGGGCAGTGGTCTTACCCTGGAAACATAGACACTGACAGCAGCCATATTGGGTGGCAGCTGTATTTGGAAACTCTTTCTACCCAGTAGAAACTGGTGCTGAGGTGAACAGGACCATCCGTCTAGCTCAGGGTATCCTCTACCCCCAGGCCTGGGGCCAGTTCCAGGCCACATGGCAGGAGGTGAGCAGTGGGTAAGTGAACGAATCTTCATCTGCTACTCCCCATCACTGCCCATTGCTCACATTACTGGTTGTTGTTCAGTCACCAAACTGTGTCTGACTCTTTACGACCCCATGGACTGCAGCATACCAGGTGTCCTGTCCTTTACTATCTCCCAGAGTTTGCTCAAATTCATGTCCATTGAGTTGGTGATGCTGTCTAACCATCTCAGCTTCTGTCTCCCCCCTTCTCCTTTTGCTTTCAATCTTTCCCAGCATCAGGGTCTTTTCCAAGTTGGCTTTTGTATCAGATGGTAAAAATATTGAAACTTCAGCTTCAGTCTCAGTCTTTCCAATGAATATTCAGGATTGATTTCCTTTAGGATTGACTGGTTTCATCAGCACATTATGGGTCCCTGGTGTCAAAATTGTTGGGGACCACTGCTCTAGCTCATGAGTGCCAAGACCTGGCCCCACCCAACATCCTGCAGGCACCAGTACTGGGACCTCTCAGGCCAAACAGTGCATTGGCTGGGGATATGGCCAGTCTGCCCAGGTGGTGCTAGTGGTAAAGTACCCACCTGCCAGTGCAGGAGTCATGAGATGCAGGTTAGATCCCTGGGTTGGGAAGATCCCCTGGAGGAGGGCACTGCAACCCATTCCAGTGTTCTTGGAGAATCCCATGGACAAAGGAGCCTGTCAGGCTATAGTTCATAGGGTCACAAAGAATCAGACACAACTGAAGTGACTTATCATGCAGGCATGAATGTGCTCAAAATATAAAAAAAAAATATATTGCAGACCACACCCTTCAGCACCCCATCCACCTAGGCTGCCAAAAGACTAAAGAGCCCAGGTAAATTCCCTGGTAGTCCAGTGGTTAGGACTCCCCACTTCAACTGCAGGAGGCACTGGTTCAGTCCCTGATTGGGGAAATAAGATCCCACATGCCTAGCAGTGAAGCGAAAAAAAAAAAAAAAAAGACTAGAGCCCACAGTCACCTCTAGACTCTGCCTTGCCCACCAGAGGGCACACACCAGATGCAAGAAAACTATGATCCCAAAATGCAGGCCAGACCCTACCCTAGGACAAGCTGGGCCCTAGCCTTGCCCTCTAGTAGGCCAACCCAACTTTTAGGACACTCCAACCCCATAACCAGTTGTGTCAGGAAACACAACCCCTCCACCCCCAAACCTACCACCATTGATCTTAAACAAACTCTGGGACCCCTGGGCCCTGCAGCCAGATTCCAGGAACCAGCTCTGCTTGCTAGCAGTCTGTCACTAACTCTAGGATCTGGCTTCACTGCCCGTGGGTGGGGGGAACAGTTCCAGAGTCTTTGTGATCCTGACTGCCGACTAGTGAGCCAGTCCACCCTGGGCACCCTAGGATTCTGCATCCAGCCAATCCCTGACCAGGTCCTGCTAATCAGCAGGCAGCAGCATCCGAACAAGGCAGGGCCTGGCAACCAACCAGACTAGGGGCTAATCAAGCCCACCAGACAGTCCATATAGTCAACCAACACAACAGAAGTACCCACATAGCCCTCTTAGGAGAAACTTTTAGAGCATATAGCATGGGTAATGAGAGGAAGAGACTATGCGAGGATGCATTGCATATCTCCTACAGAAGGCCACTTTTCCAAGACCAAGAAAAGTAACTAACTTACCACATACATAAAAATACAAATGTACTCAGAATGATCAAGGTTGGCCAGACTGTCACTGTGCATCAGAGATGTGGTGAAAAGACCACTGAAGGAAGAATTAGATGGTCTGTATGTTACGCCAGTTCTGCCCTTGTCAGCTTTGTCACATAAGCTCTGTGAGCTCTAGTGTGGTAGGCAGAATAATGTCCCTCTCTTCACTCCCAGCTATATGTCCAAGTCCTAACCTCTGTAACATGTAATACATCATGTTACATAAGAAAAGGAAATTTGCAGATAGAATTAATGTAACAAACCTTAAAATAGGGAGAGCATCCTAGATTTAAGTGTCCTTAAAAGTGAAAGAGGAAGGTGGATTACAGACATCTGAGGACAGAAGAAAATGCAGAAGAGATTTGAAGTTTGAGAGGAACTTGACCCATAATTGCTGGCTTAGAAGATGGAGGAAGCTGACTACAAACCAAGGAATGTGGGGCCGTGTAGAAGCTGGGAACATCCCTCAGCAGACTGCCAGCAAGGAAACAAGGAACTCAGTTCTATAACTGTAAGGAACAACCTGAATGGGCAGGGAAATGACTTTTTTCTTAAAGACTCCAAAAAGAAATTAGCCCTGCTGGCACCTTGATATTAGCCTGGTGAAACCCATGCCAAATTTCTACCTACAGAACTGCAAAATAACAAATCTGTGTTGCTTTAAAGCCACTAAGTCTCTGAAAATTTGTTATAGCAGTGAAAGAAAATGTAGATACCTACTTTCTTCATCTATAAATGAATGGGAGTAATAATAATAGTAATTATGTTCTATTTGTCTCCATATGATGTTATTATAAAAGATAACATGATATTAGCAAGAATGGCAGATAGAGAGCCCTGAAAATCTACTCTCCCCCAAAATCAGTGGGAACACTGGCAAAAACTGTCAAAATCAATGTTTTCAAAACTGTTGATATTAGCCAAAGGCTTGCAACAATTCAAAGAGTATTCAAGAAAAAAACAGCTGAATCTTGTTAAGAACTTTGAGCTTTGTACTTGCCCTATTTTCATTTTCTTTTTACCAGCTTTACAGTAGCTTTGAAAACCAAATAAAATATTTAACGCAAAACAAAGCAGAAATGTCTCTTTTGCTGTCTCGTACACAGGGTTATTGTTACCATCTTTAACAGTCTTATGGACTCTGTGGGAGAGGGAGAGGGTGGGAAGATTTGGGAGAATGGCATTGAAACATGTAAAATATCTTGTATGAAATGAGTCGCCAGTCCAGGTTCAATGCACGATACTGGATGCTTGGGGCTAGTGCACTGGGACGACCCAGAGGGATGGTATGGGGAGGGAGGAGGGAGGAGGGTTCAGGATGGGGAACACATGTATACCTGTGGTGGATTCATTTTGATATTTGGCAAAACTAATACAATTTTGTAAAGTTTAAAAATAAAATAAAATTGTAGTTGGGAAAGAAAAAAAAAAAACAAAGCCGAAATGGATGAATTTAGGAACAAAAAAGGCAAAAGACATATATAAAACATATCAAAAGGGTAGATATAAATCCTGTCTTATTGTGGTAATTATGTAAATACAAGGGATTAAAAGGCAGAGATTGGCAAAATGGATAAAAAGACAGGATCCAGTTATGTGATGAATATAAAAGACACTCTTCAGATTCAATGACACAAATAGATTGAAAGTAAAAAGGTAGAAAAAGATACATTATGCAAACAGTAGCCAAAAGAGAGCTAGAGTAGCTATACTAAGAGCAGACAAAATAGACTATTAAAAAATTGTTACTTGATGCAAAAATAAAAACACTCTCTAATGATGAAAGGGTCAACCATCAAAAAACAAATGAAATCATAGAAGCTTATAAGCACTTAATAATGGAGACCCCAAATGTAGAAAATGTGATAGAATTAAAGGAAAAAAAATAGACAGTTTAATAACACTAAAGAATTGCAAACTAGAGAGAAGGCCAACAAGGAAATAGAAGACTTGAACAACATTATCAATCATCCAGACCCAACAGAATAGAACACTCCACCCCCTAAAAGTAGAATACATATTTTTTTTCAAGTGCATATAAAATATTCTTTAGGATAGACCATATGTTAGGCCATAAAACAAATGTCAGTAAATTCAAAAGGACTAAATTCAAATGTTCTCTAATTATGTGGAATAAAATTAGGACTGATTAATAAAAGACATTTTGGGAAACTCACAAATATGTGGAAATCAAACACACTTTTAAATATTCAGTGGGTGAAAGGAGAAATCATAAGGGCAATTAGAAAATACTTTGATATGAATGAATAAAAACACAACAAACGTATGGCGTGCAGCTAAAGCAGTGCTTAGAAATTTGTAGCTGTAAATGCTTATATTAACAAAGAAGAAAGATCTCCAAATAAACCAACTTTTTGTCTTAAGAAACTAGATAAACAAGAGCAAAGCAAACCTAAAAGAAGCATAAGAAAGGAAATAATAAAGATTACAGTGGAAATAATAAGTTAAAAAGAGAAAAATAGAGAAAAATCAACAAAACCAGAAGTTGGTTATTTCACTACACTGGCAAACATTAAAAGGAATAAGAGGATTATAAGGGAATACTATGAACAATTATATGACAACAAATAAGATAACCAAGATGAAATGGATATGTTTATACTCAAGAGAACTGTGTATAGGGTATAGTACACAAAATGAAAACTTGCCCATTCAAAACTTGCATATGAATGGTCATTGCAACATTATTCATAGTAGCCAAAAAGTAAAAATAATATAAATATCAAATATGTTATAACATAAATAATAAAATATGGTATAATCCTATATCATTCAGTCAATAAAAAGTACTGAAGTAATAATAAGTGCTACAACACATACAACATGGATGAAGCCAGGAACAAAAGGCCACATATTCCATTTGTATTAAATATCCAGAATAGATACACAGAGACAGGCAGTAGATTAGTGGTTGCTGGGTGTAGGGGATGGGGAGGTCTGCTAATTGTTTATTTGAGGAGTGATGAAAATATTCTGGAATTAGATAATGGTGAGGACTTGGGTTAGTTTTCTAAGGCTGTGAGGCAGATTGCCATAAATTTAGTGGTTTAAAACAACAGAAATTTATTCTCTCACAGTTTTGGAGGCAAGAAGTCCAAAATCAAGATGTCAGCAGTGTTGGTTCTTTCTGTAGAGACTCTGAGGAAGAATCTGTTCACCATGACTTCTTTCCTAGCTTTTAATGGCTGCTGGAAATTCTCATCATTCCTCAGCTTATGAACATTCCAATCTCTGCTTCCACTTTGTAAAAAAATTATTTTATTTTTGGCTGTGCTGCATCTTCACTGCCGCATGGGCTTTTCTCTAGTTGCAGTGAGCGGGGCTACCTTGTAGTTGTAGTGAGCAGGCTTCAGCAGTTGTGGCTCCCAGCCTCTGCAGCACAGGTTCAATGGTTGTGGCACACAGGCTTAGTTGCTGTTCAGCAAGTGGGATCTTCCTGGACCAGGAATCGAATCTGCATCTCCTTCATTGGCAGGCGGATTCTTTACCACTGAGTCACTAGGGAAACCCCACTTTTTTTCCATTAATTTTTAAAAAAATAATTGAGGTATAGCTGATTTGTTTTGTTAATTACTGCTATATAACAAAATGACTCATATATATATATATGTATGTATGTATACATATTCTTTTTCATATTCTTTTCCGTTATGGCTTATCACAGGATATTTGAAAATAGTTTCCTATGCTATACAGTAGGACTTTGTTGTTTATCCATTCTATACATACCAGTTTGCATCTGCTAATCCCAAGCTCTCAATCAGTTCTCTATATCTGTGATTCTGTTTCTGTTTCATAGACAGTTTCATTTATGTCATATGTTAGATTTCACATATAAGTGATCTCAGATGGTGTTTGTCTTTCTCTTTCTGACTTACTTCACTTAGTATGATAATGTACTTCATTTAGTATGGTAATCTCTAGTTGCACCCATGTTGCTGCAAATGCATTATTTTGTTCTGTTTCTTGGCTAAGCACTATTCTATTGAATATATTTTACCGCATCTTCTCTATTCATTTGTTTGTCAGTGGACATTTAGGTCTTGGCTATTGTGAATAGTTCTGCCTTCGTCTATGCATCACCTTATGCTTTGTGTTTTTTCTCATTTGTATCTTCTGACAAGAGCACTTGTCATTGGATTTAGGGCCCACTGGGATAATCCAGGATAATTTCATCCTGAGATCCTTAACTACATCTACAACTAAATTAACTACAATCTTAAGGTCATATTCAGTGGTTCCAGGTGGACTTATTTCTTGGGGGACTGTTATTCAATCTACCACATGATTGTGCATATTGTATCATATTTTGCCATTTTACGTTTATTTTGAAAACAGTTTTTAATGGATATAAATAAAGGTAGAAGATCTCTAAGCTTTTAATGTTCCTGCTATCTTCCCTTTATTTTTTTGGCACACAGTCTATATAACAGATACAAGCAAATAATGTAATTTTCAGGTAGTTATAATGTATCAGTTTTCAGAGTCTAATTTCTCAGTAACTTCTTTATTAATATAGCTATATCCATAATCACTTACAAGGTACTTACCATGTGAGATTTAAGATGAAAGTAATTATTGACCTGAAAGAATAAAATGGAAGACCAGTACTCATGAGCAGTTTTAGAAATAACCCAGAGAGTAAATGAATAAAAATTTACCTTCCTTTTTGAGGACCAGCACCAGACATTGGGGCTTTATTTAAAACAAGACTTGGATTCTGATTACCTATACATTCTTTCATTCTTAAAAAAATTTGTTTTTAAGAAAAAAAATACATTTTTTAAGAAAAATAATCTTAACATATAAGATTGTGCAAGTTTAAAGTGTACAATTTTCATTCTCTTTAAAATACAATTTCAATCGTATTTTACTGTGAAGATATTAACATAGAAGCCAACTGGAGAAAAAAAGTATATGTTAATGTATTGCTTCAGTTTTGGTTGAATGTTAAAAGTGTTAAACCCTTGGTGCTTTTTTGGAACAACTTGGTTTTCTTCCCCCACAAATAAAAAAGGTAGGTTCTCATCTGTGAAATATGCATATTTGGATAATAGGCATATGACCAAAATATGTGCTTATCTTTTCCCCTGTGAAGTCTATGTCGGTGGTTCTTTTTTCCTTGTCCATTGAAAATGTTTGATTTGGGGGGTTTTATTTATAATGACTGAGTCATTTTCAGTTTATTTTTTGTTACAGATAAAATAATTTTATACTATTTTGCTGGTTGCTTAAAGAACTACAATGTTTACATTAAGTCTATTACATACCCCTTCCTTCATGTATTAGATATTATTTATTTTATTTTTTTGTTCGTCATTTGAAATTACTGATAAGTATTCAGTACCTTCTGTCTAATGTTACAAGGAAAAACAAAAATATAAAAAGTTGCACTTTTCTTAAGGAGTAAAGACATATGGCCATGGAAATGGTATTTTTAAAATTAGAGTGAACTTTAGAGAACACTTACTTAAAGATGAGAAAAGTGAGGCTTAGAAAGGTTAAGTGAATTACCTGAGGTCACAGTTTTAGTTAGTGGTCAATTCAGTATAGAACTCCACTATATCTTGTTTCTTTATCATATAATGGGTAAAAAGTCTATGTCATAGTACATGACTAAGTGCTAAAGTATATGGGTGCAGAGGCAACCCACTCTGGTACTCTTGCCTGGAAAATCCCATGGATGGAGGGGCCTGGTAGGCTGCAGTCCATGGGATTGAGGAGAGTCAGATATGACTGAACGACTTCACTTTCACTTTTCACTTTCATGCACTGGAGAAGGAAATGGCAGCCCACTCCAGTGTTCTTGCCTGGAGAATCCCAGGGATGGAGGAGCCTGGTGGGCTGCCATCTATGGGGTCGCACAGAGTTGGACACGACTGAAGCAATGCGGCAACAGCAGCAAGATGATTTAGTTTTCCTCTGTTTCCTTGCATTGATCTCTGAGGAAGGCTGTCTTATCTCTCCTTGCTATGCTTTGGAACTCTGCATTCAGATGCTTATATCTTTCCTTTTCTCCTTTGCTTTTCGCTTCTCTTCTTTTCACAGTTATTTGTAAGGCCTCCCCAGACAGCCATTTTGCTTTTTTGCATTTCTTTCCCATGGGGATGGTCTTGATCCCTGTCTCCTGTACAGTGTCACGAACCTCCATCCATAGTTCATCAGGTACTCTGTCTATCAGATCTAGTCCCTTAAATCTATTTCTCACTTCCACTGTATAATTATAGGGATTTAATTTAGGTCATACCTGAATGGTCTAGTGGTTTTCCCTACTTTCTTCAATTTCAGTCTGAATTTGGCAATAAGGAGCTCATGATCTGAGCCACAGTCAGCTCCCGGTCTTGTTTTTGCTGACTATATAGAGCTTCTCCATCTTTGGTGGCAAAGAATATAATCAATCTGATTTCGGTGTTGACCATCTAGTGATGTCCAATTGTAGAGTCTTCTCTTATGTTGTTGGAAGAGGGTGTTTGCTATGACAAGTGTGTTCTCTTGGCAAAACTCTATTAGCCTTTGCCCTGCTTCATTTTGTACTCCAAGGCCAAATTTGCCTGTTCCCCCAGGTGTTTCTTGACTTCCTACTTTTGCATTCCAGTCTCCTATAATGAAAAGGACATCTTTTTTGGGTGTTAGTTCTAAAAGGTCTTGTAGGTCTTCACAGAACCATTCAACTTCAGCTTCTTCAGCATTACTGGTTGAGGCATAGAGACTTGGATTACTGTGATATTGAATGGTTTGCCTTGGAAATGAACAGAGATCATTCTGTTGTTTTTTAGATTGCATCCAAGTACTGCATTTCGGACTCTTTTGTTGGCTACTCCATTTCTTCTATGGGATTCCTGCCCACAGTAGTAGATATAATGGTATGAACCTAACAGAAGCAGAAGATATTAAGAAGAGGTGGCAGGAATACACAGAAGAACCGTACAGAAAAGATCTTCATTACCAAGATAATCACAATGGTGTGATCACTCACCTAGAGCCAGACATCCTGGAATGTGGAGTCAAGTGGGCCTTAGAAAGCATCACTATGAACAAAGCTAGTGGAGGTGATGGAATTCCAGGTGAGCTATTTCAAATCCTGAAAGACGATGCTGTGAAAGTGCTGCACTCAATATGCCAGCAAATTAGGAAAACTCAGCAGTGGCCACAGGACTGGAAAAGGTCAGTTTTCATTCCAATCCCAAAGAAAGGCAATGCCAAAGAATGCTCAAACTACCGCACAATTGCACTCATCTCACATGCTAGTAAAGTAATGCTCAAAATTCTTCAAGCCAGGCTTCAGCAATACGTTAATTGTGAACTCCCAGATGTTCAAGCTGGATTTAGAAAAGGCAGAGGAACCAGAGATAAAATTGCCAACATCTGCTGGATCATCGAAAAAGCAAGAGAGTTCCATAAAAACATCTATTTCTGCTTTATTGACTGTGCCAAAGCCTTTGTCTATGTGTATCACAACAAATTGTGGAAAATTCTTCAAGAGATGGGAATACCAGACCACCTGACCTGCCTCTTGAGAAATCTGTTTGCAGGTCAGGAAGCAACAGTTAGAACTGGACATGAAACAACAGACTGGTTCCAAATAGGAAAAGGAGTACATCAAGGCTGTATATTGTCACCCTGTTATTTAACTTATATGCAGAGTACATCATGAGAAACACTGGGCTGGATGAAGCACAAGCTGGAATCAAGATTGCTGGGAGAAATATCAATAACCTCAGATATGTGGATGACACCACCCTTATGGCAGAAAGTGAAGAGGAACTCAAAAGCCTGTTGATGAAGGTGAAAGAGGAGAGTGAAAAAGTTGGCTTAAAGCTCAACATTCAGAAAACAAAAATCATGGCATCTGGTCCCATCACTTCATGGGATATAGATGGGGAAACAGTGGAAACAGCGTCAGACTTTATATTTTTGGGCTCCAAAATAGCTGCAGATGGTGATTGCAGCCATAAAATTAAAAGACGCTTACTCCTTGGAAGGAAAGTTATGACCAACCTAGATAGCATATTCAAAAGCAGAGATATTACTTTGGCAACAAAGTTCTGTCTAGTCAAGGCTATGGTTTTTCCAGTGGTCATGTATGGATGTGAGAGTTGGACTATAAAGAAAGCTGAGTGCCGAAGAATTGATGCTTTTGAAGTGTGGTGTTGGAGAAGACTCTTGAGAGTCCCTTGGACTGCAAGGAGATCCAACCAGTCCATCCTAAAGGAGATCAGTCCTGGGTGCTCATTGGAAGGACTGATGCTAAAGCTGAAACTCCAATACTTTGGCCACCTCATGTGAAGATTTGACTCATTGAAAAAGACCCTGATGCTGGGAAGGATTGGGGGCAGGAGGAGAAGGAGACAACAGAGGATGAGATGGCTGGATGGCATCACTGACTTGATGGACATGAGTTTGGATAAACTTCAGGAGTTGGTGATGGCAGGGAGGCCTGGTATGCTGCGATTCATGGGGTTGCAAAGTCAGACATGACTGAGTGACTGAACTGAACTGAAGATGATTTAGTAGGTCAAGGATAAAAGACATAGGTTTGGTTGAGAGAGGGTGAAGTAGGCTTCTTAGAGAATTGAGATCTGAGCTTGAAGGATCTGGATAGGTGGAGCAGAGAAGATCTTCCAGATTAGAAATGCTGATGACTGGAGGAGAAATGCTGTCAGTGGAGACTGGAGCAGTTTGGATTCTGAAAGAGGCCGCTGGACAACTTAGTCCATCTCTAACTTGCATGCATCTGTCTGGACATGAGAAGGTTTGGGAGAGCCTTCAAGCGAGGCGTTGTGGAGTAGGAGAAGGAGCACAGCATTCAGAGTGAGACACACCTTTTCATTTCCTGGCGTCTCTGTCTAGTAGTTCAAGGCCCTTGAGCAAGGTTCTTAACCTTTGTAGTTCTGTTTCCTTTTCTGGAAAATGGAACTAATAGTATCTTCTTCGTAAAGCTCTGGAAGATTGAATAAAAAAGTATGTGAAGAGTCTAGTACAGTGCTGGGCATGAAGTATGTCCTCACTTTAAATATATATGTATATTTAAAATTGAAATATAGTTGACACTCAGTGTTGTGGTAGTTTCTGGTATATCACAAAGTGATTAGATTATGAATATATATTATGTATAATATATATTATTTTTCATACTTTTTTTTTCTATCGGGTTGGCCAGAAAGGTTGTTTAGGTTTAAAAACCTGAATGAACTTTTTGACCAACCCAATATTATGGTTTTACTGTTCTCATTATATTGTGGGCATAGTTATTACTATTATTTTCTAAGTATCTGGAGGATGACTAATAAGAATGCATGGTTCTTGAGAGATTTATTTCTCCTGTGCATTGCCTAGTTATGTTCACTACAATTTTGAACTACATAATAAGTTTAAAAGATGTGGTCTATTTGAAGCAAACATCCCTGGGTTCATGCTTAGCTGGATACTTTCTATGTGTGCCCTTTAAAAAGTCAGGTGACTTTCTGAGTTTGCTTCCTTTTCTGTAAAATGAGACTATAAGTACCTTGTGGGATTAGAGTTATATTTTAGGGCTACAAAGTGAATAGCATATACTAAGTACTTAATACATAGCAGTCATTGTTATTGTTGTTCTCTCTGTAGAACTTCTGGCTACATTAATCATTCTGTCCTGTTTATCAAGTTTAAGAGACCCCTTGAGTCATTTTCTCAGCATTGAAATAAACTTTCCCAAGAAATGTAATGCCCCTTTCCACCCACATGGAAGAACAACTAACATTCACGTACTGTTTTGTTTTGTTTTGTTTTGTTTTAGAACCAGTTCTTTTTCTTTTTTTAAAATTAATTTCTTTTAATTGGAGGATAATGACTTTACAATATTGTGGTTGTTTTTGCCATACATCAACATCAATCAGCCACAGGGATATGTGCCCTCCACATCCTGAACCCTCCCTCCCACCTCCCTCCCAACTGTATCCCTCTGGGTTGTCCCAGAGCACCGGCTTTGGGTGCCCTGCTTCATGCATCAAACTTGCACTGGTCATCTATTTTACACGTGGTAATGTACATGTTTCAATGCTATTCTCTCAAATTGTCCCACCCTCGCCTTCTCCCACTGAGTCCAAAAGTCTGTTCTTTGCATCTGTGTCTCCTTTGCTGCCCTGCCTGTAGGATCATTGATACTGTCTTTCTAAATTTCATATATATATATGCATTAATATATAGTATTTGTCTTTCTCTTTCTGACTTACTTGACTCTGCATAATAGGCTCCAGGTTCATCTACCTCATTGGAACTGACTCAAATGCATTCTTTTTTTATAACTGAGTAATATTCCATTGTGTATATGTACCTCAACTTCATTATCAATTCATCTGCTGATAGACGTCTAAGTATTGTTCAAATATTTATTTTTATCTAATTATTTGGCTGTGCTGGGTCTTAGTTGTGACATGCAGGATCTTTGATCTTCTTTGTGGCATGAGGTAACCAGTACCCCAACCAGGGATTGAACCTGGGCCCCCTGCATTGGGACTATGGAGTCTTAACCACTGGACCATCAGGGAAGTCCCTCACATAGTGTTTTAACCTTCATAAAATATGCTCAGATATGTAATTGTATTTAATCCTCATAACAGCTTTGTGAGACAGGATTAGTCCCTTTTTATAGTCCATTTGGAACATGACTAATCCAATTGCTCGTGGTCACAGCCAGGAAGGGGCAGGAAGCTGGCACTGGGACCAGTCTTTTTTTTTTTTTTTGGGGGGGGGGACCAGTCTTTTTGTCAACAAAGTTCACATCCTTTCACATCTCCAGTGGCCTCTCTTTCCTGTATCTTGCTGTCTCCAGAAGAAAATGTTCTTTGGCATCTAAGTGGCCACTAAAGATGAATTCACCCAGGAAAGAAGAAAAGGCTGGAGTTTCTCGATTTATGAGTTTTTAATGAGACTGATTAATGAGAACTCTGGCTTTCGATCACTGTTGCTATATTAACTAAGTCTTCATCACCAGCACTTCATCTAATCTGGAAGATCTTATCCCTCTCCATTCTATTTGCCCCAATTCTACACATCCTTCAAGACCCAGCTAAGTCTTGAACTCAGAAATCTTTCCTCCCATATGAGGGGTGGTCAGACACCACTCCCCAACAATCTAATTCAAAGGTTCACTTAAAATGCTTGTAATGTTAAAGATCTTTAAAAGGGTACTTGTCATAAGATATAAACTGATACATCTAGAAAACTATTCTAATTATGGGTGTTATTTATAGAAGTAAATACCATTGGTAAGTTTTAGCAAAGCACTTACAGTAGAGTGATTTGGATCAAATCCAACTTGTTCACTTGTTAATATATTATTTATATTAACAAAATCAAATGTTAGTCTGAGCACCAAGTTTTTTTCCACCTAATATTATGTATTTGCTAAGGCTATTACCCTTCTTGATTTTGTGCAACATAAATTTCATGATATGCACTGTAATTTCTGAGACCCTTGATAATATTTGGAAATGCAGATACAGAGGACCAGCTAATAGGAAGGACAACCCACTCAATCAGTTTTGCATCATTACCCATGAAGCTCTTTTCCACTGTTGTGTAGAAAGATTTAAGATGAAAAGAGGCCATGGCTTACTGCGGTTTTATGCACTCCCTCACTCTTCACTCTGCAGGGTTGCTTGCCGTAGATTACTCATTGTCTCCCAAGTGGCTCTCAGCAGTGGTCAAATATTTAAGAAGTATGTATTTCATCATGACCCTATCATACACTTCTCCTTCAGTGCCTTCATTCTTTCTCAGCCTGAGAGATTGTAGACTTGATAATCTATTGAAGCATTAACCTACCTCCATTTTGTTTTCCTTTTTCTTATCACAGCCAGATTTTACAACATGGCAAACCAGAGCACATCTAACTGGGACTTAGGCAAGCAGGTTGGGGCAGAGGGAATGAGGGGTGCTAACTCTCTTTTCTCTGCCCACAATGCTCCTTCATCAGCTGCCTCCTGTGACTTCCAGGTGGATATTGTGTGTAAACCTGGCCCCAGCAAGATTTCAATGCTGGCTCCGACGTTCAATAGCTCTGCAGTTGGGTAAGTCCTTATAAGCCCTTTATTTATTTATTTTTAATATAAATTTCTTTATTTTAATTGGAGACTAATTACTTTATAATATTGTATTGGTTTTGCCATATATCAACATGAATCCACCACAGGTATACACGTGTTCCCCATCCTGAACCTCCCTCGTACCTCCCTCCCCGTACCATCCCTCTGGGTCGTCTCAGTGCACCAGCCCCGAGCATCCTGTATCATGCATCGAACCTGGACTGGCGATTCGTTTCATATATATTATACATGTTTCAATGCCATTCTCCCAAATCATCACACCCTCTCCCTCTCCCTCTCCCACAGAGTCCAAAAAACTGTTCTATACATCTGTGTCTCTTTTGCTGTCTCGCATACAGGGTTATCGTTACCATCTTTCTAAATTCCATATATATATGTTAGTATACTGTATTGGTGTTTTTCTTTCTGGCTTACTTCACTCCATATAATAGGCTCCAGTTTCATCCACCTCATTAGAACTGATTCAAATGTATTCTTTTTAATGGCTGAGTAATTCTCCATTGTGTATATGTACCACAGCTTTCTTATCCATTCATCTGCTGATGGACATCTAGGTTGCTTCCATGTCCTGGCTATTATAAACCGTGCTGCGATGAACATTGGGGTACACGTGTCTCTTTCCCTTCTGGTTTCCTCCATGTGTATGCCCAGCAGTGGGATTGCTGGGTCATAAGGCCCTTTGAATCACAGATTCCACATCTGAACAAGAGGATGAGAGTACATCAACTCTCGTAGGGTTGTTGTGAAAATAATATGAGAGCACAGACCTGAAAGTACTTTATAAATTATGTTTATAATGCTGGCCATTTCATTGCTGGACCCTGTAAGTTATTGAAAAACTCATCTTTGTTAATTCAAAATATCTTCCTCTAAATTATGTCCATTGACTATAGTTCTAGTAATAAACATGAATTACCAGTGACAATTACCAGTGATAATAACGGTAATAATAATGATAATGTCATTTGCCATTTATTGAGCATTTACTATGTGACATGTTTTACATAAATTGCTCACATGATCTTTATGAAGTGATATGACTTTTGCAATTGGAAGCATGATGCAAACTCGTGCATTGAAAGAAAATTTATTTTTAAAAAAGTGAATAGGGATCTGGTAGAAAGCATCATGCTTATAACATCATTGTGGTTGTGGTCTGCATCATTCAGGGTCTCAGCAGGAAAGAGATAGCTAACTCTGTTTGGAGATGGAAACAGTTCAATGACGGAACCACTACAAAGTTGTGGGCATGATGTAGGGAATCACTAAGAAATGCTGAAGTACCTGGCAACTGGGAACAGGGAAAGCTGTTAGCACTCCAAAGTCAAAAGAGGAGGGAACTGTCACCAGACCTCCATGAAAGCAGTAGTCATGGGGGAGAGGTGGTCTTCCAGCATCTGTGGCTCCAGGTAAAGGATGGCAGCTCCTGTCAGGCTGGCATAGCAGAGAGGGATGAAGGGAATAGTTACTCAGATCTCTCCCAATCTTTGATCTCCTGTCTTAGTCTCCCATTTGCTGCACCCCCGGGAAGCCGGGTAAAGCACAGGGGCCAGTCACCTGGAGCAGCATAGAGAGTTCACCCTGGGAAGAACCAGTGCAGGATCATAAGAAATGCCAGCATACATGGAACCTAAATGTAAAAGAAGATAAATGAATGATTAAATGTGCAGACCTTACTATAAGAATGGGCTGTTTCCAAAGCTTTGATTTTTTCAGTTGTTTGGTGGTAGCTCAAAGTATATTCTTCCAAGATGCATTTTAAATGTTCGTTCTCATCTCCATCCACTCCTCTGAAACTCTGGGAATCACATTTAGTTGAAATCTTATACCAGTAGGGCAGGACTGGAGAGCAGGGTCATATGATGGAAGAAGGACAAAGATCAGGTACCTCCTCTCCCTTCCCAGGGTGCTGGACTGGCTCTGGTGAATTTTGAACCAGATAATTCTGGTCCCACCCTAACTCTTGCTGAGTACTATTCTGTCCTAAAACAGTTGCTGAGGGAACAACTTGCTCTCCTTGTGAAATGCTTTATGCTCTCCAATTACCTACTTAAGCTTTCTTCTTAACCATAAAGGGTTTAGGGCTTAGATTTGGGGATTACCTGTGAGTTTTTCTAGTCTAGATTTTGCAATTTCTTATCCATGCTATTCGGCTACTCAGTTAACCTTTCTGAGTTGAGTTTATGCACTTGTGAAATAGGGATTCTACTAAGACTACTGTGGTGAAATGAGTTTTGGGGACTCCACCCAGCTAAGGGCTGATAATCACACTTGTAAGCTTGTGAGGGTTGACTTGGATTTTCCTCCTTGGTTTGAGAACACAGTCTCTGAGTTAATCTCAATAACTAGGGAAGGTCAGCCATCACCCACCATCTCCCTTAGTAACAGAGAGGTTATTTGAGTTCCTTTGAAAGGGTGAACTGCAGTGCAGCATGAAGTTAACTCTTTGGATATGACTTATAAGACATCATTAATCACTGTTGGGGATTCCAAGGCCTCGGGAAGTAAATTACGAGATGTGTAGTCTGCCCCTGCTCTGTGGAACCGACTCTCTTCTGCCTAGACGCTGTATTCTTTTAGAAATAAGCTGGGAACTCTAGTTTAGTGTGAGTGTGTGCGTGCATGCATGTGTGCTTGCATGTGGCCCTTTTCTACAAATATGTACCCCAGTGATTCGCAAACTTTAGCATGCATTGGAATTACCTGTAAGATTTATTAAAACAAAGACTCCTGGGCCCATGCCCAGTTTCTGAGTCAGTAGATCTCTGGTGAGGCCTGAGAACATGCATTTGTAACAAGTTGCATGTGTAACAGCATTCCCAGGTGATGCTGATATGGCTAGTCCAGGGACCACTTTGGGAACCATACTTTGCCCCCTGAAATTCTTCCCCAGAGTTTTTGAGAGGGTGAAATGGGGTGATCCACTTAGCACAGAGGCTAAGTCTGAGTCAGCATTCACTGCTGTCACTTCCACAACCCTCACGACAGCTGCTCCTTGTACCTCTCCTGCTGCTCAGCTGCTACTGCTGCGTGGTAATCCTTCATTTTGGATAACGGTAGCTAGGTATTAAGAGCAGTGTAATCTGCCTTAATTAATTAAAGAATATAATAACCTCTCTAGAAGTCATTTGCATTTTAAAGAAGCTTGTTAATTCAAAGAGATTTGTAATTTGAAGAATATTAGACACTGTAATAAAGAGGTATATGGAAACTTAGACCTTGTAGAGATACTTTCAAGAAGGGAATGTACACCACATAGGCTCTATCTGGGTCATCTGTTTATGCCTACTATTTAGTATTCCAGATTTTTTTTCCTGAAAGTTCTGAGCTTTTCCACAATGGCTTCTAGAGAGAGGCTGGCACATGGCCTGGGTGTTAGGGGAAGGGCAGCTGTGGCTTTTAAATGTACGGGTTCTTTGTAAAACTGGTATTTATAAACTAGGTGTTGCTTGCATTGTGTGTATTTGTTCAATCATGTAATAGAAGACGCACAGAAGATTCATTTGAACAGTACACCTTTCAATTTCATGCTGAGGAAATTCAGGCTAATGTAATTATAATAAAATGATAATAAAACAATGCTGCATTTTCAATTGTGGAATGAGCAATTAGAAAGCTAGTTGGAGGCCAGTCTTCTGAATTCCTTTGAATATAATTTTGATTTGGAGAATATGACCTGGTGGCTATATGAACTTAATCTTTGGACCTACACAGAGTATACACAAAGGGCAAAAAATAGCATATTGACAATTTCAAATACATGCTTATCATCCATCTTGATAAAAAGAGTCTTAACATGTATGGGAATGTCAACATTGTGCTTTATCCATTTAGAAATATTATGCCATCAAACTGCAGTGGTTAAAAAAGTTAGGATTCATTAAAAACTGTTGAAATTCTTAAATTTTTCCTACTTAAGAAATCCAGAAAGCATCAAACTTTTTCTAGGTGGTGGTAAGGAAATTAATGTCAGTGACAGAAATACAGTGAATCTAATTAGAAGTCCCTGGGCAGCCGCTCATTAGTGTGGTTAGTTAGTAAATGAAATTTAAGCTGCAGTGAATTAGACTATGTGTCTTCAGTTATTTTTTCTAAAAAGAATCACAAAATGTCTACAACTGTTTTTTTGTTAGTAGAGTATTTTTTTTCCCACAAACAAAAAATATTTTGGATCTTTGTCATGAGGAAAGAAACGGCCATTTGGGGACAGATTTTCTTAAATGTCTGTGTATTAAGCTTGGGTGAGTGAAACAAAAGCCTATTTTCTCCCGTGAGAGAGAGACTTTCATTTGTCTGCTAAGCTGCTTGGTTTCACATGTTTCTTTTGTCAAATCCTTTAATTTATTATTTTTAACCATTTACACCTCTTGATAAGATTTCTCAAAAGAAGAGAGAATGAAAACCTCAGCTAGATTGAACAGTTTCTAAAAACAGATATCCTGGATAGATTGGAACATTTGTTTGTCCGTTGCTAAAATGTGGCGCTTGTTTCCTTTATAAAAAGTCACTGCTACGGATATTTGTACCCTTTGCTGCTTGAGAGCTCATGGGTAACTTAGAGAGCTGACAAGAGTCAAATTTCAGTATTTCAGATGTGTTCATAAGGAAGGTATGATAATTAGGCAACTGCTGTAGGATTTGATATCCCGTCCTCCCCCAGGGTGTTTAAATACCTTTAGATTATACTAGAAGTGTAGCTCTGGGCTCATACCTCTCTGTAGAAACCCTAGAGTGCACTGGCTGTGTCTTTGTTACCCACCACTGAGCCATGATTGCAATGTCTGGGGGTCCACAGGTTCAGACTGGGGATTCCCTGTAACAATCTTCCAATTGGAGGTGACTTTGTCCCATGGGAGGTATTAACAATTTTGGTTGTCACAATTCATAAGTGGAGGTTGGGGGAGAGGGCGTGACTACTGACATCTGCTGAGTAGTGACCAGGGATGCTGCTAAATATCCTATACAAAGAATAATCTGACCCAAAATGTCAATGGTGCTGATGTTAAGGACCCCTGTCTCTCGGCATCAAGCAGGCACTGAATGAGCACACACACACACACACACACACAGAATGGATGGTACACATTTCAGCTGCCAAAATTCCTGCAGCAAGATAGGTGTGCACTGGAATGAAGCCAGACATTCTAAAGACCTCCTAGTCTCATCATTGAAAAGACTTTCAAGATAACTGTTTATTCTTCTACTCTCCTTTAAAAAGAATTTACATTTGCTTTCTCTGTGAAAGTCCTTGGGTCAGCAGCACATAGAACATAGTGTTATAATTTAGGCAAATGACAAACAAATTTTCCAGTATGACTGATGTCAAGTATCAGTCACTAAGCTATTCTTCAATCTAAAACAAACTAGTGGTTACCAGTGGGGAGAAAGAAGGAGGGAGGGGCATGTTATAGGTATGGGATTAAGGGGTACAAACTGCTATGTATAAGATAGATAACAGGGAATTATAGCCATTATCTTTATAAAATTGAACTATAATTGATTTACAATATTGTGTTAGTTTTAGGTGTACAGCAAAGTGATTCAGCTTGACTCCATAGGTACTGAAAACTACTGAAAATGGCATAAAACTTTGGTATAATTCATTTGCTGTGTAAGTAATATGCTGTGTATGACTTAAATCAAGAAACCAAAGAAATGCAACATGCTCAGAGAAATGCAGTATATGAAGAAGCAGTGGCAGATATTTATGTGATGTTCTGCTTTGCCTATTTTTCCTGAGCTGTTAGAGCATTTGAAATTATGTTATTCATACCAAATATTTAAAAAATTTTGTAAACTCTGGTAGTGTGCAATTTGCCTAAAATATTAACACAAAGGATTCAGCACAGAAGACAAGGAAGCACTATGCCTGCGTCTACAGTCTGTGGTGAATGTCTTCTGTGTGAATTTGTGCATGCCTTTCTTTTCTCCTGGGCTTCCCTTGTGGCTCAGCAGGTAAAGAATCCACCTGCAGTGAGGGAGACCTGGGCTCCATCCCTGGGTTGGGAAGAACCCCTAGAGAAGGGAGAGGCAACACACTCCAGTATTCTGACCTGGAGAATTCCATGGACTGTATAGTCCATGGGGTCGCAGAGTCAGACACGACTGAGCGACTTTCACTTCACTTCTCTTCTTTTCTCCTATTCCATAAACACTTTTACCATCTCCATACTTCCTATTCTTCACTTCTCTTACCTTCATTTATTTATTTTTTACTTTTAATAGCTTTATTGAGGTATAATTTATATACTATAGAATTCACTCATTGTAAGTGGGTAATTCAGTGATTTTTAGTAAATTTCTGCAATTGTGCAATCATCATCATAGTCCAAGTTTGAAATACTCCTTTTGCTCCAAAAAGTTCCCCTGTGTTTGCTTATAGTCGATTCCTGCTCCTACTTTCAGCCTCAAGCAACCACTGGTCTGCTTTCTGTCTCTACAGTTTTGCCTTTTTTAGAAATTTCATGTGAATGGAATTAAACTGTATGCTGTCTTTTGAGTCTGGCTTCTTTCACTTGATGCAATGCTTTTGAGATTGATCCACAAATGTGTATCAATTGTTCATTCCTTTATGTTGCCTAATGGCGGTGCTTTAGTCACTAAGTCATCTCTGACTCTTGCGATCCCATGGACTGTAGCCCACCAGGCTCCTCTGTCCAAGGGATTCTCCAGGCAAGAATACTGGAGTGGGTTACCATTTCCTTCTCCAGGTGTTACCTAGTAGTACTCCATTATATGAATACAGCATATTGTCAGTGTGTTAAATAACAAAATACCACAGATCTGGTGGCTTATAAACAACAGAAATTTATTTCTCACAGTTCTGGAAGCTGGGAAGTCAAGATCAAGGTTCCAGGAAATTTGGTGTCTGGTCAGAGCCTACTTCCTTGTTCATAGATGGCCATCTTTTCACTGCACCCTCACATGTCAGAAGGGGTGAGGGCTCTCTCTGGGGTCTCTTTTGTAACTCTTTTATATGGGCACTAATCCCATTCATGAGGGCTCTATTCTCAAGACCTAATTACCTTTCCAAGGCCCCACCTCCAAACACAACCATGCTGGATTTGACTTCAACACATGAATTTTGGGGGAACATAGAGATTCAGTCCATATTTACGTTTTATTTACCATTTACCTGGTACTGGATGTTTGAATTGCTTTTACTTTTCGGCTTTATGAATACTTTGCTATGAATATTTGCTTCTCAGCTTTGTGCTGACAAATGTTTTAATTTCTTTGCATATATACCTAGGACTAGAATTGTTGGATCATGTAGTTGGTGGATGTTTAACTTTCTAAGAAATCATCAAACTATTTTCCAAAGCAGCAGTGCCATTTCACATTCCTGCCAGTGATGTATGAGGGTTCCAATTTCTCTGCATCCTCACCAACACCTGGGATGTCCATCTTTAGATTTCAGCCCTCATAATGGGTATGCTTCTCCGCTTTTCAGTGCCTACTTCCTTCTTTCCTTTTTAACCTCTTATTATTTTTCTCCCCAATTTGTCCCTCTAGCTGGTTGGACTAGTACTGCAGATATTTTCATTTGTATCAAATCTAATTGCTGACCAATTCTTAGCAGACAAATAGTCAAGAAATAATGTGGTGTGGATTCAAACATTAACCCCCTTTGGCAACCTATTCTTTTTTAAAAAATTAATTAGTTAATTTATTTGGCTGCATCAGGTCTTAGTTGCGGCATGTGGGATCTTTCATTGTGTGTACGGACTCTCTAGCTGTGGTGCAGGGGCTCAGTAGTAGCAGGGCGCAGGCCCAGGTACTTCGTAGCACATGGGATCCAAGTTCCCTGATCAGGGATCAAACCCATATCCCCTGCATTGCAAGGCAGACTCTTAACCACCGGACCACCAGGGAAGTCCTGGCAATTTATTCTTCATAGATGTTCATGTTTTTCTTACAAATGCTCTGGTTTCCCATGCTGCAGACTAGAACAAGCAGCTTTTAGGACCACAAAGTGTACCAGTTTAGAATGAATAAACTCTATAATCAGACTGTAATGACATTTTAGTCACACCAGTAAGCATGTCCCTCCGGGCACCCAGAAGTGCTTACCATCTCCTCTATCCCTTCCCAATGTGAAGGGATTGGAGGAGTTTCTGTGTGCCCTCAGTTAAGAGGGCAGATATACTTTTCTAGTGATCTGTTCTTTTATTTTTCTTCCCTGGATCTGAGGCGAATGCCTGTGAGTTTCTCTCACATGTTCTGCATGGTTCCCAGACCACCGTAACTCAGCTTTGCAGGGGGGGTGTCAGCTATCCTTTGGGAGCAGGACCTCTGCACCCAGCATGCCCATCAGCATCATTTCTTGAGCTTTAAAGAAATACCCTTGTTCCAGTCCTGCCCCAGACCAGAACCTCAAATGACTTTGGGAATGTAGAAATGGCTGAAGGCCTTGTTTCCTGTCCTCAAAATAGATTTTTCAGAATTTAGTACTTGAGGTTATAAAGATATGGAAAGAAACAGGCCAAAATAATTACAACACGAAGTTGAGAGTACACCCTGAAAGCCGTGTTTTCAAGGTAGCTGTGAAGTTGTGGAGTTGGATCTGGATTTGGACTCAGAAGACCAGAGTGAGCATTCAGACTCTGTCCTTGCTAAATATTCATAAGCCAGTCTGCTCCTAGCTTGGCCCTTCCTGGCTGCAATCCGGGAGCTCGGCCTTACCTGTGATAGTGTTAAAATCAAAGGGATGATCTGCCTGGAAGTACTTTAAAATGATATTTCTTTCAGAGCACTTCACATTTGCTAATTATTTATTTTCATCATATTTTGTTAAGGTTGTCTGGCCTCACTTTACCACATACAATTTGGGTTTATTTTTATTTTATTTACCCTCTTTCAGTTGGGCTAAGAGTTTTGGTTCTGGAGCCAGATTGCCTGTGGACAATCCCAATCCAGCATTGATTTGCTGTGGGATCTTCCATTCTTGTCCTCCTTTAACTTCAGTTCTCTCCTTAGTAAAATGAGCATAAAAATACTTACTCTATTGTTTCATAAGAATGAAAAGAGGTAATGATTATGAAGCACTTAGCACACACCTTACATATTGGGGCCTCAGGAAGTGTTAGTTTTTCTTCTTACTAGATGACTGTTTAAAAAATCCAGCAAGATCAGGCATTTTATGGTAATGGCTGAAAGGGTATTTATACCCTAAGTGGCCCATTGCAAGAGATTTTAAAGTTTTGGGTGGTAATTCAACCAGCCTCAGGGTATGTTTTTCAGACACCTGCTTCAAGTCAATGAAATGTCAATATTTGTAAACAACTTTATTTGGAGTTTATTTTCATGATTGCATTATTGATTTTTCCTTCTATAGAGAGCATGTCAAAGGAAGCACTTCATACAAGTTTCAAGTTCTAAAACAAAGAAGGAATTACAATGAACACTTCGCATACTGTCAAATTATAAACTTATACGGATTGCAGAAAATCCATTTCCCTAGAATTGCATATTTTAAATTACCAAAATGATACATTCTATAAAAACTTTTTATTATGAATATTGTCAAATAACCCATAATTCGTAAGGTCAGGGAGAATACACATGAACCCACATGTGCCTAAAACTCACCTTCAGCAATTAACAATGTTTAGGCATGACAAACATTTGAAAGTGGTATATAACTGAGAGGTAAAGGAACTGCAGTTAAAGTGAACTGATATATTCTTGTTAAAAAAACTTCCAAATAATACAAAAGTGTGTGAAGAACAAACAGAATACCCATATTTCCAACTATTTTTTAAATAAACCTTTTAATAAGGTTGCTGTTTCAGTCAGGATTTATAAAGTCAAACAGTGTCATGATTTAATGAGCAATGGATAAAAAATTCTGGTCAGATTCTCACTGGGGATGGTTCTGACATATCAGTTACTTAGAAAATCTGATCTTTTCAGAGTAAAGCTGATTTGCTGCCATTCTGTTTTAGATCACCATAATTCACTTGTTTCTTGATAGATATGGATTACAAATTTTACAAGTTTTTGTAATGGCTATAGATGGAAATAAGGACATGCACAAATAGCAAAATAAATGACTTAACAACCATAGTATGAGATGGTTGTATTCTAATGATGCTTTGGGTGAGGGATTACAAGTGTAAGAAAAAGAATGCTCATTATCTCCTGCTTAGGTTCAAGGACACTGTCTTTCTGGATGAAAGGTGATTCCAGTATTCTCTTTTAGCCCAGATTCTGGGCCGTACATTGTAAATTATGGTTTGAATTTTTCCCAAATTAGGTACATAGTCATTTCACTGTGTGAGAGAAAATGGAAATTCAGGTCACATTTCAACTTGAGTTCATTTTTCAAATCACACCTTCAGAAGCAACATCGACACAACCAACTGGTAGCTTTAGCCTTTCAGAAAGCCCTTTTCCACTGTCCCAGTGTCCACTGAAGATGCTATTTGTTTATCTTAGGCCATGGATACACCATGACATTTTATTTTAGATTTTGCAGACATCTTAAGACCTCTATATACTTTTTTTTTTAAAAAAGAAGTGATTGTTTAATGGTTTTTAATTTGGTTCCCCTAATTAATTCTAATGCTTTCTAATTAGACTTTATATGCAATTTTGCAGAAATATTTGACAAGACATCTTTTGCACCATCCGTACATTTTCAATGAGTTTTAAAGAGGTTTCTTAAAGAAGTAGTATTAAAAAATATTATACAAATTAAATTTAGATTCTATATACACAGTATGTTCTAAAGTATTACTGACTAGATTAGTTCAACAATTGGGCCACACAGGATGTTTCATAAAGTTTAGACACTAGAATAACATCTTAAGGCAATAGTAATTTGATTTTTTCCTAAATGTGTTGCCATAGATTTTCCTAAATGTTTTACAAACAGTTATTAAAAGCACATTGAGAATCCGAATTCCCTTTGGGCAAAATGTTTTAGTACTTAACTTTCATTTAATTCAAAATTACATATGGTTAGAGTTGCAGAAAGACATCAGAAAATCATAACCAGCTATCACAACACCACATATTTAAATCAATGCAGTGTGGTCTCATCAGAGGCATCTCAAGGTGCCTAATAATAAAAATAAATAAAGATAATCAGTATTATTCTTCTCTACACTACAAAAAAGGGAATATTTTAATTTTAAGTTTGTTCTGAACAATTTACAATTTTCTCTGAGATGCTAATGAGAAACTTCCAGTGACTGGTGAATTTTTGCAATGGGCTTACTGCCAGAGAGAGAATAGGAGGGCTCAACAGGGAATTCTTGAAGATTGGGGGATGAGGAGATCTATCTAGAGAAAACAGTGATTAAGAAACTTGGTCTAAAGTCCCAGATCACAGTCACAAAAAAGCTTCATTTATAAAATGAAAACATTTCGGATTACCTGAATTGGAACTCGGACAATTAAATTTTATATTTTGAAGGATATGCAAATAGGTAATTGACTAACTACTAATGCATTTGGAACTCACTGAAGAGGAAGCGTATGAAATGAGCCAGCTGGTGGATGAAAAGAACTGAAGAATTATGTTTTATTTCTATTTAATGTTTCATTTTAATTGTGCCTCTAGGTAACAGGTTTATAAATGGAAAGCCTGTCTTTTGTATGGAAGGTAGAATTACTTTTCTAAAAAAATTTAAATTTAAGAGTTGAAAAATACCTTCAAGAGAATGAATTATCAAAGAAGAATACAGAGAGAATTTGCCAATGCAAAATTATGCTATTTCTGTACCCAAAACTATTTGTATAAAAATGCAAATTAAAGTTAGCATGTGTTTTAGTTGGCTTAAAGCAAAGGCAAGCTTAAAATTTTTCTTTTAGGCTCAATTTTAATAAAAAGATCTTCCGTCTGGATTATAATAAGGCATCTTTCTCTGAGTCTACGCATCTTTCTTGCAATCATCACTATTTCCAAGGAATTTTAAAAAATTGATGGATATTGGCTGAATTGGTGCAAGGCTGTTGAGCTTGGGTTTATTTATCTAACTCATAACGTGCTGCCATGATTATAGACTGTTCCATGAATACATTACTTCCAAGATTTGTACCTTGTTTCTCCTCTCAGTGGGTTTAAACGTAACATGCCACCGGCTTTATTTGGTGTTTCTAGTTTGCCACCATTTCTGAATAAAAAAAATGTAAACTACACTAGAAAAGAAAAAAAATATTATAGGACAATTGTCCCTTTGAGGAAGATCAAGGAAAGAGCACAATTCTGGGATCATGCAGTTTTGATTTCTTTAAACAGAAGAGTGCAACAAGCAAGTAATATTCCTACTTCCTGAGTTATCAACACTTTAATCATTGCACTGGAATAAACCAAATTTTCTAAAGCATTTCAAGGATTTAAGAGTACAAAAACTTTTAAAGATTTACCTGTTTATCTGAGATAGTATAAAAGGAAGCTAAATCATGCTGACAATTGAGAACAAAAAAAAATGATGTGCATTTTTAAAAACAATGACAAGATGGCCATTTTGGGACAACGGAACCATTTCAATGGGGACCCACTTCTTAGCAGTATCCTGTGAGAAAGAGGAAAACTGGGAGACGAAAGAACTGCAATCAGGCTTCCCTGGTGGTCCAGTGGTTAGGAATCTGTCAGGCAATTCATGGGTCATGAATTTGATCCGTGGTCTGGAAGATCACACATGTTGCAGAGCAACTAAGCCTGTGCACCTGGAGCCTGCACTCCACAATAAGAGAAGTCACTGCAGTGAGAGGCTGGAGCACTACAATGAAGAGTAGCTTTTGCTCATCCCAAGTAGAGAAAGTCTAAGTGCATCCATGATGACCCAGCACAGCCAAAAATAAAATAAATTTTAAAAAATTAAAAAAAAGAACTCCGATCAAACTGAGTTGATTTGCAGAGCATGGAAATACTAATCCCCTCTCTCCCTGCCACACCTCCCCCGCCCCCTCCAAACCACCTCCATCCTGCATTATTTGTTTGCAAAAATAATAAATAGATAAATGTGTTGATTTGGGTTTTGGTATATATAGGCACTAAATTCTGATACTTGAGTAATCAGGAAAGGATGCAAGAAATTATGACTCTCGTGAAGAAAGGAATGGCTGAGACCCACTCCCTCTCCTACATTTCCTCTCCTAAAGATTGCCAGGTCCAGGTGATGTTAACCAAACTGTCACATGGTTTGTTTTGGTTCAGATATTTCCACTTTGCAATCTTCTTATGAATCCTCTTCTGAATACCCACATTTACTTCACTGCACCATCCTGCCCCTTTTACTTCCTAAGTGTCTCTCTTTTCTTGCCTCTCCTCTCCAATTCCATTGCTGTTGCCTTGGTTCCAGCTTTGTCTTCCTTTCATGGACTACAGCTCCCTTTACTTTACGCCCTTAATCTCTCCTACTTCCAAATCACCCTCCACTCAGTCATCAGAGTGATATTTTTATCACAAAGTTCCCCTTGGGTCATTTTCAAGCTCAGAATTCTCCAGTGGCTCCTATCTCTTGTCAGAAGGAATTGCAACCTCTTACATGGCCTATCAAACACTTTGCAACCTGGCCCATGACCACCTCCCCATATTATTACTATGCTAGTAATAATAGCGTCTTTACTGGTATTCTCTTCAAACAATTCAGATCAACTTGGAACCCCTTATCCTTAAGCCTTTGCATGTGTTCTTTCTTTTGTCTCTCCTGGTTTGCCCTTTCTACCCTTCTTCTCATGCTCAGCATCTGTTTATTCTTCAGGCATCATTCTTTTTTCCTGAAATGCTGAACTGACCCCTTTTTGCTTCCACTACTACCTCTCCCCAAAGTTCAGGCCTCTGTTTTTGCTCCCATGGACTGAGTGCCCTCTCTGTAGTTAAGCAGGATGTTATGCTGTAATGTTTTGCATGTCTATTTCTCCAATAAGCCATAACCCGATCAAGGTCAGGGAGGGCATTGTTCCCTCTGGGTATCTATAACCCACAGCACACAATTCCTGAGCACTGTAGCCCAATAAATCTTTGTTGAGTGAATGAATATGTGAATAAGTTGTATGAATGGAACCAGATGAGACAGAGCCTGAAAATGCCACATATCATTGAGAATTCACTGACCTGGTGATTTTCTGTATTTAGAATTCAGATTTTGACCTTAACTCCCACTAAAGAAAATCTAACAGGAATTAAGAACAGTTGTTTTCCAAAGGGATTTAATGGCTTGGATTTTGGAGAATCACCAAGAGATAAAACATGAACACTATTTGCTACCATGGAAAATACCTCAAATATTAAAAAAAAAAAAAACACAAAAAACAATATTTACTGTGCTCATCCTTTCCTGTAGACAAAATAAAATGATGATGGAAATTCAGAGTACTGTTTATAGATGTCTTAAAGATTTAGGACTGCATGTCAAGGCAGATACTGAAACCATCTTGGTTTGGCACATCAGGTGACTTCAGAAGGAGGCCCACCCTGGAGACCTCAGAGTCTCTAGAAGGACTGGAGGCTAGAAATGAAGCAATGCTGGATCCATGAAAGATGGGACAGATACAGTTCAAAGTGGAATCATATGGCAGCAAAGGCATAACAGGGCTGCAGGAGAATCCAAACAATGCTCTGCAGTTCTGAAGTTTTCTGCAGTTTTTGAAGTTCTGCAGTTTTCATCCTAAGAGCTCAGAGTGCTTCACTCTAGCTTTCTTTGAGCAAGAAGTTGGGTCTAAGGTGAGGAGATTAATCTGTGAGCAGAAACTCTCAAGGGCTGTGAGTTATATTTTATGATTTGGCAGTTGTCCTAATTATGAGCTCCAATAAGCCATTAAAATGTTTGTTTGTTTTTTTCTAAACTATAAAATACTGTTAAACCAGAGAACCATATCTATTGAATACCTTTGTGCTGGAGACTGGGGGAGGCCAGATACCAAAATTCCAAGTCAAATGAAGAAAAATCCCCACCTTCAAAGAGCTTAGTTTAATCAAAGAGAAGGAGACTAGGTTACCTCTTATGAGATACTATGGTAGGTACACTAAACAAGCATGCAGAAAGTACTGTGGAGACTCACTAAGAAATGGAACCCGAGCCTGACCTGTGTGTGTGTGTGTGTGTGTGTGTGTGAGAGAGAGAGAGTTTCTTGGAACTGAGTTTTGAAAAACCAATAGGAATTATTATTCTTGCTAGAGGCAGCATGTATGAAGGATATAGACTTGAAAATATGTTTCTTTATACAGTTAATGTGGTGAAAGAGAAGAGTGCATGGGATGGAGGGGAAGCAGTAGGAGATGAGTGATGAATCACAGGTGATACCATAGAGGGCATGGGTGCTTGGGTATTAGGCCAGGGAATTTTGACTTTCTCTGGAAACTCTACTTTTCCAGGTTCTTTTTTTTATAAATTCATTTTTATTGGAGTATATTTGCATTACAGTGTTGTGTTAGCTTCTGTTGTTTAGCAAAATGAACCAGTTATATGTTTGTATACATCCTGTCTTTTTTGGATTTCTTTCCCATTTAGTTCACCATAGAGTATTGAATAGAGTTCCCAGTGCTTTACAGTAGGTTCTCATTATTTATCTATTTTATACATAGTATCAATAGTGTATGTATATCAATCCCAATCTCCCAGTTTATCTTTCCCCATCCCCCTCAGTATCCATACATTTGTTCTCTATGTCCACGTCTCTATTTCTGCTTGCAAATAATACCATCTATACCATTTTTTTTTAAGCCCCATGGTAGTGCTAGTGGTAAAGAATCCTCATTTCAATACAGGAGGTGTAAGAGATGTGGGTTCAATCCCTGGCTTGGGAAGATCCCCTGGAGGAGGAAATGTCAACTCACTCCACTATTCTTGCCTGGAGAATCTCATGGACAAAGGAGCCTGGTGGACTTTATAGTGTCCACGGGGTTGCAAAGAGTCGGACACAACTAAAGTGACTGAGCAAAGAACAGCACATACTTTTTCTATATTTTTTATATCTAAAAATATTTAGATATAAATATTTTATATATATATTAGCACATATTTTTTAGATTCCACATACATGCATACATTAATATACAATATTTGTTTTTCTCTTTCTGACCTACTTCACTCTGTATGACAGTTTCTGGGTCCATTCATGTCTCTCCATTCATGGCACAATTTTGTTCTTTTTAAAAATATTCCATTGTATATATATACTACATCGTCTTTATCCATTCTTCTGTTGATAGACATTTAGATTGCTTCCATGTCCTGGCTGTTGTAAATACTGCTGCAATAATCATTGGGGTGCATATCTCTTTTTGAATTATGGTTTTCTCTGGGTATATGCCTAGTAGTGGATTTGCTGGGTTATATGGTGGTTCTATTTTTAGTTTCATAAGGAACCTCCATACTGTTCTCCATAGTGGCTGTATCAATTTACATTCCTACCAACAGTATTAAGAGAATTCCCTTTTCTCTGCATCCTCTCCAGCATTTATTGTTTGTAGATTTTGTGATGATGGTCATTCTGACCAGTGTGAAGTGATATCTTCATTGTAGTTTTGATTTACATTTCTCTAATAATTAGTGATGCTGAGCATCTTTTCATGTTTTTGTGGCCATCTGTACCTTGGAGAAAGGCCTGTTTAGGTCTTCCACTAATTTTTCGCTTGGGTTGTTTTTTGATATTGAGCTGCATGAGCTGTGTGTATACTTTGGAGATTATCTTTTGTCAGTTTGCAAATATTTTCTCCCATTCTGAGGGTTGTCCTTTCATCTTGTTTATGGTTTCCTTCTCTGTGCAGAAGCTTTTAAGTTTAATTGGGTCCCATTTGTTTATTTTTGTTTTTAATTTTCATTACTCTAGGTGGTGAGTCAAAAAAGATTTGCTGCAATTTATATCAAAGAGTGTTCTACCTATGTTTTCCTTGAAGAATTTTTTAGTGTCTGGTCTTAAATTTAGGTCTTTAATCCATTTTGAGTTTATCTTTGTGTATGGTGTTAGGGAGTGTTCTAATTTCATTCTTTTACATGTAGCTGTCCAATTTTCCCAGTACCACTTATTGAAAAGGCTGTTTTTCTCCATTGTGTATTCTTGCCTCCTTTGTCATAGATTAGGTGACCATAAGTACATGGTCTCTGGAAACTCTTATACTCAGTTAGGGTTACAAGCAGGGGAAAAACAGGGTCATTTTACATTTTATTAAGATTCCATTGGAAGCAATAGGGAGGCCAGCTTGTAGTAGAGTGGAACCAGAGACAGAGAGAAAGGGATGATACTCTGGACATTGGTGATGTCCAGTCCTGAGGCAGGATATGTGGGGTGGTTATGAGAGTGGTTTCTCCAGTAGTCATATATGGATGTGAAAGTTGGACCATAAAGAAAGCTGAGTGCCGAAGAATTGATGCTTTTGAACTGTGATGTTGGAGGAGACTCTTGAAAGTTCCTTGGACTACAAGGAGATCCAACCAGTCAATCATAAAGGAAATCAGTCCTGAATATTCATTGGAAGGACTGATGCTGAAGCTGAAGCTCCAATACTTTGGCCATCTGATGTGAAGAACTGACTCATTGGAAAAGACCCTGATGTTGGGAAAAATTGAAGGCAAGAGGAGGAGAAGATGACAGAGGACAAGATGGTTGTACGGCATTACTGACTCAATGGACAAGAATTTGAGCAAGCTCTGAGAGCTGGTGATGAACAGGGAAGCCTGGCGTGCTGCAGTCCTGCTGCTGCTGCTGCTGCTAAGTCGCTTCAGTCGTGTCTGACACTGTGTGACCCCATAGACGGCAGCCCACCAGGCTCCACCATCCCTGGGATTCTCCAGGCAAGAACACTGGAGTGGGTTTCCATTTCCTCCTCCAATGTATGAAAGTGAAAAGTGAAAGTGAAGTTGCTCAGTCGTGTCCAACTCTTAGCGACCCCATGGACTGCAGCCCACCAGGCACCTCCATCCATGGGATTTTCCAGGCAAGAGTACTGGAGTGGGGTGCCATTGCCTTCTCCGTGCTGCAGTCCATGGGGTTGCAAATAGTTGGACACGACTGAGTGTCCAACTGAACTAAGAGAGGACTTGGTGACAGGTGTGTGTGTGTGTGTGTGTGTATGTGTGTTTGTGTGTACGTGTGTGTATGAATGTATTTGCATGCATGTGCGCCCACAAAACAGACAAGATGTTAATTTAGTTTAATGTATTATGGCCAACTTTGGAAATGTTTGGTTAAAGGGAAGCATTGTCATGTATTTCTTCAAAATCTACTTTTGGTTTAGTCTTCAATAATACAATTTCCCTGTCTCATTGTATATTAACTTTCCTCATTGAAATCTCAGTTCATGTCATAGTCACTCAGATGATGCCAAATATTTTACAGACAGAACCTGGGCAAGATGACATACAAATGGCACTTAATTGGCAGAGCCAAAATAGTATTTTTTGATTCTGAGCCTAGAGTTTGGTTCACCAAGCATGCTTCCTCTAGGGTAAAGCTGGCATATCTGCTTTTTCTTAAGGCGTGAAGGTTGAGTTTGGCTCTCTTATCCCTTTGATGTAGATTTTACTGATGGTATCCCTAAAAAGATTTCCTTCATAGTACAAAGAAAGTACTCTGTGGGTAGAGCTTCTGGCTTTGGCCTGAGAAACCCCAGCCAGTTCTGACTGAGAGCTGCAAAGAGAAAGTAAAGGTTTTGCTAGTGATTCTCTGACCTGGATGAATGATGTAAGTTTTATTTCTGGGTTCCTTATCCTGTGCCCCTGTCTGCTTAAAAAGTTATACCTAATTGCTAGGAGAGGGTTTTTTTTTGTGTGTGTGAGTGTGTATTTGATTTGTTTTTCAGTTTCAACTGGGTGAAATCCTCACACAAACCTCTGAGGTTCAGAGAGGTTCTGGTTATCACCATAGTAAGCAGTGGAGGGATGCAGGACTCCTAATGTTCAGAGACTGGGGGCCATTAGATAGTGATAATCAGAAGAACTGTACAAAAAAGATCTTCACGACCCGGATAATCACGATGGTGTGGTCACTCACCTAGAGCCAGACATCCTGGAATGTGAAGTCAAGTGGGCCTTAGGAAGCATCACTACGAACAAAACTAGTGAAGGTGAAGGAATTCCAGTTGAGCTATTTCAAATCCTGAAAGATGACGCTGTGAAAGTGCTGCACTCAATATGCCAGCAAATCTGGAAAACTCAGCAGTGGACACAGGACTGGAAAAGGTCAGTTTTCATTCCAATCCCAAAGAAAGGCAATGCCAAAGAATGCTCAAACTACTGCACAATTGCACTCATTTCACACACTAGTAAAGTAATGCTCAAAATTCTACAAGCCAGGCTTCAGCATTACATGAACCATGAAGTTCCAGATGTTCAAGCTGGTTTTAGAAAAGGCAGAGGAACCAGAGATCAAATTGTCAACATCCACTGGATCATCAAAAAAGCAAGAGAGTTCCAGAAAAACATCTATTTCTGCTTTATTGACTATGCCAAAGCCTTTGACTGTGTGGATCACAATAAACTGTGGAAAATTCTGAAAGAGATGGGCATACCAGACCACCTGATCTGCCTCTTGAGAAATTTGTATGAAGGTCAGGAAGCAACAGTTTGAACTGGACATGGAACAACAGACTGGTTCCAAATAGGAAAAGGAGTACGTCAAGGCTGTATCTTGTCACCCTGCTTATTTAACTTATATGTAGAGTACATCATGAGAGACGCTGGGGTGGAGGAAGCACAAGCTGGAATCGAGATTGCCTGGAGAAATATCAATAACCTCAGATATACAGATGACACCACCCTTATGGCAGAAAGTGAAGAAGAAATGAAGAGCCTCTTGATGAAAATGAAAGAGGAGAGTGAAAAAGTTGGCTTAAAGCTCAACATTCAGAAAACTAAGATCATGGCATCCGGTCCCATCACTTCATGGCAGATAGATGGGGGAACAGTGGAAACAGTGGCTGATTTAATTTATCTGGGCTCCAAAATCACTGCAGATGGAGATTGCAGCAATGAAATTGGAAGATGTTTACTCCTTGGAATGAAAGTTATGACCAAACTAGACAGCATATTAAAAAGCAGAGACATTACTTTGCCAACAAAGGTCCGTCTAGTCAAGGCTATGGTTTTTCCAGTGGTCATGTATGGAGGTGAGAGTTGGACTATAAAGAAAGCTGAGCACAGAAGAATTGATGCTTTTGTTTTGTTTTGTTTTTAGAATTGATGCTTTTGAACTGTAGTGTTGGAGAAGACTCTTGAGAGTCCCTTAGACTGCAAGGAGATACAACCAGTCCATCCTAAAGGAGATCAGTCCTGGGTATTCATTGGACGGACTGATGCTTAAGTGGAAACTCCAATACTTTGGCCACCTGATGCAAAGAGCTGATTCATTGGAAAAGACCCTGATGCTGGGAAAGATTGAAGGCAGGAGGAGAAGGGGACGACAGAGGCTGAGATAGTTGGATGGCATCACTGACACAATGGACATGGGTTTGGGTGGACTCTGGGAGTTGGTTATGTACAGGGAGGCCTGGTGTGCTGTGGTTCATGGGGTCGCAAAGAGTCGGACACAACTGAGTGACTGAACTGAACTGAACTAGGTAGGGATGGGGGCTGGGCCAGAAAATCTTCTAGCCCTAGGACAGTGATTTGTGTGTGTGTGTGTGTGTGTGTGTGTGAAGGTCCTCAACCCTGGGGGACTGCATGGAAATCTGGGATGTATGTGAAATTTGAAAAACAAAGCATATTTAGCATTACAATTTAATACTTTGAAATGAGTAAAATATTTTTGTAAAAACAAGGGAAAATAAATCATGATTTCTGATTAGTAGGGTACGAGGTGCTCATGCTCTTCCTCTATTTTTTAAGTGGAAAGTTTAAAATGCAATGGCTTTAGGATTTCCTCCAGACCTAGCTCTCTCAATTTTTCTCACTGTCTTTCCTGCTGTCATTTTCACCAGCAGCCATTTCCTATGGAATGCTTTTATTAGAAGACTGGAAATGTAAAGCCAATCCCAGCCAAGCCTATCTTTCCATAGGCCAAGGGAGTCTGCAGCCTGTTGCTTGAGGTTCTGCCAGTGACTCCAACCCTTTAAGTTGGGGCCTTCTCTGGATGTAAAGTCGATCAGGCAACAGAGACTTCATGGTGTAATGGGTGTTCTGGGCCTTTTTCCCTCTTTTGTTTCCAAAGTCAACCAGGCAACAGTTATGCTGGCTCTGCAGTGTGATCTATGTTTTGTTTTTTCCATCTCAAGCAGACAGAGCATAGAAAAAGTTACTTGAAAAGAATGGAAAAAACTGGCTATGGATTTTAACATGGTCTTCAGATTAGAGAGTTCTGGAATGGAAATCTGAAGACTGAAATGAGAACATAAGCCTTCATCAGTGATATAAGTGGGATGATATTTATAGTTGGATCAACAATTTAAACATTTTTTATAGTCGTATATTTATTTTAAATAAAAGACAGCTGTTACACACACCTGTGATCTTGTAGCTATTAAAAGCATTTACAGCTATTAAAGAGAATGATTTTTTAAAGTTCTTTTTTATAAAAACTTTTCTTTAAAATAAAAATGATATTCTAGGTGGTGCCCAGTTGTAGAGGACTTTGTGATGTGTCCCCAGTACTCTTCCTCTCCCATCTGGGAGCAGCCATGTTGACGGAGTCGGCTAGGAAAAGATATTGAATGTCTTAATCCCTTATTGGAGTTCCAACCCCTGGCCACAGTGATTGGTTCAGGCATGGGCACATGACCTAAGATGGGCCAATCAGAGTTAAACTCAGAAATTTTCGTCAGTGGTTGAAGGAAACACCCCCTCATTCTTTCTGGACAGTCTTGTGTGTGGAAGGGAGGACTTTGCCAGGAGGTTGCTGCTAAGTCACTTCAGTCGTGTCCGACTCTGTGCGACCCCATAGACGGCAGCCCACCAGGCTCCCCCGTCCCTGGGATTCTCCACGCAAGAACACTGGAGTGGCTTGCCAGTTCCTTCTCCAATGCGTGAAAGTGAAAAGTCAAAGTGAAGTCGCTCAGTCGTGTCCGACCCTTAGCATGGACTGCAGCCTACCAGGCTCCTTTGTCCATGGGATTTTTTCAGGCAAGAGTACTGGAGTGGGGTGCCATTGCCTTCTCTGAATGCCAGGAGGTAGGCAACCATTTTTCTCCTTCCAAGGGAAAACTGTCCTCAGGATGAAGTAGACACACCACGGAGGTCAGAGCCTGAAGAACTGTGGAGAACGGGAGCCAGAGCCCCACTCAAACTCTAGCCGTGGAATTTTCAGATACTTGAGACCGTATATTCTCTTTGTCTTGTTTTCTGCTACTTGCCCAGTGTCCTACTAGGACAAGTGTGACAAAGTGAGGAAGGCAGGACACCACTGTCTGAAACCCAGGCTTAGAGAGCAGAGTCCATACTCCTCACCTTGCAGTCAGATCTGTGTTAATAAAAAATGATAAAATAATAAGAATAGCTAGCATTCATTGTAGGCCTACCATATGTCAGGTACTGTTCTTAGCACATTATGTAGGTTACCTCACTGAAACCTTGCAACAGCTCTAAGAAAAGGGAGTCAGAACACCTGCATTTTGTCCTTTCTTGCCACTTATTGACTAATGACTTTACACCCATCATCTAATTTCTTAATGTGTCACTTATCTGCTTCAGAGGGATGTGAGTTCTGAATGAGAAAATATGATCTAAACACCTTAGTTCATCAATTAAAAGAAATTATATCCCTGCAGGTCAGGGGGTGGTGGGGCTTCCCTGGTAGCCCCAGATGGTAAAGAATCAGCCTGCAAGGCAGGAGACCTGGGTTCAATCCCTGTGTTGGGAAGATCCCCTGGAGGAGGAAATGGCAACTCACTCCAGTATTTTTGCCTGGAGAATCCCATGGACAGAGGAGACTGGTAGGCTACAGTCCTTGGGGTTGCAAAGAGTCTGGCATTGCTGAGCAACTAACACAACCCATCACTTTTTTTTTTTTTAAACTTTACAATATTGTATTAGTTTTGCCAAACATCGAAATGAATCCGCCACAGGTATACCTGTGCTCCCCATCCTGAACCCTCCTCCCTCCTCCCTCCCTATACCCTCCCTCTGGGTCGTCCCAGTGCACCAGCCCCAAGCATCCAGTACCGTGCATCAAACCTGGACTGGCGACTCGTTTCATACATGATATTATACATGTTTCAATGCCATTCTTCCAAATCTCCACACCCTCTCCCTCTCCCACAGAGTCCATAAGACTGATCTATACATCAGTGTCTCTTTTGCTGTCTCGTACACAGGGTTATTGTTACCATCTTTCTAAATTCCATATATATGTGTTAGTATACTGTATTGGTGTTTTTCTTTCTGACTTACTTCACTCTGTATAATAGGTTCCAGTTTCATCCACCTCATTAGAACTGATTCAAATGTATTCTTTTTAATGGCTGAGTAATACTCCATTGTGTATATGTACCACTGCTTTCTTATCCATTCATCTGCTGATGGGCATCTAGGTTTCTTCCATGTCCTGGCTATTATAAACAGTGCTGTGATGAACATTGAGGTACACGTGTCTCTTTCCCTTCTGGTTTCCTCATTGTGTATGCCCAGCAGTGGGATTGCTGGATCATAAGGCAGTTCTATTTCCAGTTTTTTAAGGAATCTCCACACTGTTCTCCATAGTGGCTGTACTAGTTTGCATTCCCACCAACAGTGTAAGAGGGTTCCCTTTTCTCCACACCCTCTCTAGCATTTATTGCTTGTAGACTTTTGGATCGCAGCCATTCTGACTGGCGTGAAAGGGTACCTCATAGTGGTTTTGATTTGCATTTCTCTGATAATGAGTGATGTTGAGCATCTTTTCATGTGTTTGTTAGCCATCTGTATGTCTTCTTTGGAGAAATGTCTATTTAGTTCTTTGGCCCATTTTTTGATTGAGTCATTTATTTTTCTGGAGTTGAGCTGTAGGAGTTGCTTGTATATTTTTGAGATTAGTTGTTTGTCAGTTGCTTCATTTGCTATTATTTTCTCCCATTCTGAAGGCTGCCTTTTCACCTTGCTAATAGTTTCCTTTGTTGTGCAGAAGCTTTTAAGTTTAATTAGGTCCCATTTGTTTATTTTTGCTTTTATTTCCAATATTCTGGGAGATGGGTCATAGAGGATCCTGCTGTGATGTATGTCGGAGAGTGTTTTGCCTATGTTCTCCTCTAGAATTTTTATAGTTTCTGGTCTTACATTGAGATCTTTAATCCATTTTGAGTTTATTTTTGTGTATGGTGTTAGAAAGTGTTCTAGTTTCATTCTTTTACAAGTGGTTGACCAGATTTCCCAGCACCACTTGTTAAAGAGATTGTCTTTAATCCATTGTGTATTCTTGCCTCCTTTGTCAAAGATAAGGTGTCCATATGTTTGTGGATTTATCTCTGGGCTTTCTATTTTGTTCCATTGATCTATATTTCTGTCTTTGTGCCAGTACCATACTGTCTTGATAACTGTGGCTTTGTAATAGAGCCTGAAGTCAGGTAGGTTGATTCCTCCAGTTCCCTTCTTCTTTCTCAAGATCGCTTTGGCTATTCGAGGTTTTTTGTATTTCCATACAAATTGTGAAATTATTTGTTCTAGCTCTGTGAAGAATACCGTTGGTAGCTTGATGGGGATTGCATTGAATCTATAAATTGCTTTGGGTAGTATACTCATTTTCACTATATTGATTCTTCCAATCCATGAACATGGTATATTTCTCCATCTATTAGTGTCCTCTTTTATTTCTTTCACCAGTGTTTTATAGTTTTCTATGTATAGGTCTTTAGTTTCTTTAGGTAGATATATTCCTAAGTATTTTATTCTTTTCGTTGCAATGGTGAATGGAATTGTTTCCTTAATTTCTCTTTCTATTTTCTCATTATTAGTGTATAGGAATGCAAGGGATTTCTGTGTGTTGATTTTATATCCTGCAAATTTACTATAATCATTGATTAGTTCTAGTAATTTTCTGGTGGAGTCTTTAGGGTTTTCTATGTAGAGGATCATGTCATCTGCAAATAGTGAGAGTTTAACTTCTTCTTTTCCAATTTGGATTCCTTTTATTTTTTTTTCTGCTCTGATTGCTGTGGCCAAAACTTCCAAAACTATGTTGAATAGTAAAGGTGAAAGTAGGCACCCTTGTCTTGTTCCTGACTTTAGAGGAAATGCTTTCAATTTTTCACCATTGAGGATAATGTTTGCTGTGGGTTTGTCATATATAGCTTTTATTCAACCCATCACTTTTTAAAAATTCTCTATTCTAAGGCAACTAACCACACAATTACACAAATAACATATGCAGTACTATTTCTTATGGGCAAAGCCGTCTTTCCCCCTCTCTGTTCACCTATATTCTGCCCTTGTTTCAAAGCTGAGCTCAAGACACACTTGTCCCGGAAGCTCTCCCACCACTCACTAGCCAATGCTTCCTTCCTTTCATGGATTGATTGCCTGGAGCCTTTGCTCTCTGTCCCACCCATTGGCCCATGCTGTCTTAGTTGCTGTTTAATTCTTGATCTCCTGTGGTCTCAAAAGATTGTAAATTAATAAAGGGTAGGGAGCTTGTACTCTAGATTGTAACTTATCGCTCACTGGGTGCCATGATAACTGAATGACTTTGAGAAAATCCTTTTTGCTTTGATTTCAGTTCAGTTCAGTCACTTAGTCGTGTCTGACTCTTCACGATCCCATAAACTGCAGCACACCAGGCCTCCCTGTCCATCACCAACTCCCAGAGTCCACCCAAACCCATGTCCATTGAGTCAGTGATGCCATCCAACCATCTCATTCTCTATTGTCCCCTTCTCCTCCTGCCCTCAATCTTTCCCAGCATCAGGGTCTTTTCCAATGAGTCAGCTCTTTGCGTCAGGTGGCCAAAGTATTGGAGTTTCAATAGCATTGGAGTTTTCAATAGTATTGGAGTTTTCAAAGTATTGGAGCTTCAACATCAGTCCTTCCAATGAACACCCAGGACTGATCTGTTTTAGGATGGACTGGTTGGATCTCCTTGCAGTCCAAGGGACTCTCAAGAGTCTTCTCCAACACCACAGTTCAAAAGTGTCAATTCTTTGGCACTCAGCTTTCTTTATAGTCCAACTCTCACGTCCATACATGACCACTGGAAAAACCATAGCCTTGACTAGATGGACCTTTGTTTATCCAAGTGCATATCTGCTTAGAGGAGATATAGAGAAGGAAAGTAATTTTTTTGTTAAAGGTGTGACAACTAGTTTTTCATTTTTGTTGAATTTAGATACCTGTATAGTTGGCTCTTACCCATTTAGCTTTTGGCTTCTGTTTCTCCCTTTATCATTCCCCAAGTAATACAAGTAAGCAAAAATTAAACAGTAATGACAGCAGCCAGGGGAAAAAAAAAAAACACACAACTTCCCACACAAACTAGAAGTAGCTAGTGATCCATGATGACAGGAAGGATGCTAGTGATTGGGTCTAAAGGGAACTGTGTGGAGCTGACTTTTCTTCATGTATCAAGGTTTGGTATGAGAGTCAAGATGTGGCTAGACTGGGGAGGAAAAGAGAGGGATCCTTTGGAGTGTCTGTGGGCATAACCATTTTCTTCTTCCTCAGTGCATTCCAGGTTAGTGATTAAGGGCTATTGGTAGAGGCCTGGGTCCTGAACACACATTTTATAAGGTTCTCTGAGTCTCTTTGAGTTCAAACTAGGTGCTCGATAAACCCAAGATGGCATTATTTAATCCAGATTGCACCAGGGTTTCTTGTTTTACTGTCTTAAATGCTATTAACATTTATTGAAACTCACTAGTTGTTCCATGCCTGTTAAGGGAATAATAACACATGATACCTGTGTTGTCATTTCAATTAACTTAAAAACCTCAAATCATTGCTTTTCATAAGTATTTTGCTGGTTTCTTTGCTTTCATGAGACTTGTTGACATATTCTGGATGACTCATTTTCAAAACAGAGTGGTAGAGACTGTGGATGTACCAGTAAAGTGGAAACCAGGGCTTTGCCCTGTTCAACTTAAGGGGGAGATGAGGCTGTCTTAAATAATAGATAATAATAATAATATACTCTTGTGTATACAAGTGCTTTATAGTTTTCAAAACACTTTCACATTTTTTAGTCTGCCTTGACAGGAAGTCGAATAGCAAACAGTCATGATGGGTGATCAATATGATGAAGGCGCGACACTCTAAGCAGGACTGGAGGGAATGTGGATGATCTAAGCTGTTAGCTGGACAAGGGTAAAGCTCATGCCATTTTTCAGTTAGGACACACATACATTTTCTAATTGCAAGAGAGGGAAACAAAAGCCACCCCTGTGTTGGATACAATTCCGGATGGACGTATGCTCAGTGGGCAGCTGCATCTCAGCACCTTTGGCTTTAGAGCAGGCGCAGGCGTGAGGGAGCTCTGTTTTCTGATATCATTGTTATTAGCTGTCTGAAAAGTAGTAACATGTTTATAGAAACATTTTAAATTATGGAATAAATAGCTCATATTATATCTCATATCCTTGGATGATGAACTGACAAGCCTGGTTCTCCAGAACAATGCCCCATGCAGGGTCCAAATGCAGGCAAGTACCATGAATAACAACTTCCAAATGTATGGATAAAGAATATGTGGTATGTATATGATGGAATATTATTCAGCCTTAAAAATGAAGAAAATCCTGCCATTTGCCGCATCATGGATGAAACATAAGGGCATTATGCTAAGTGAAATAAGTGAAGCAGAGAAAGACAATTACCATGTGATTTCACTTATATTTGAAGTATAAAAAGCTTAACTCAAAGAAACAGAGTAGACTGGTGCCTGCCAGGGTCTGGTGGGGGTGGGGAAATTGGGAAAGGAGGTCAAATGATATAAACTTCCAGTTATAAAATGAATAAGTTTGGGGGATATAACGTAGTGTGGTGACTATAGTTAATACTGTGCTGTATAGTTGGAAGTTGATAAGAGAATAGATCTTAAAAGTTCTTACCACATAAATACACACACACAGTAATTATGTGAGGTGATAAATGTGTCAACTAACTTTATTGTGGTCATCATTCCACAACATATACATATATCAAATCATCACATTGTACACCTTAAACTTACATAATGTTTTATGTCAATTATATCTTAATAAAGCTTGGGAAAAACCTCTAAACAGGAACAACAAAAGAGCAGTTTTCATGATGAACACATAGAATATATCAGGCACTGCACGAGGTACTTCACAAGCATTCTACTCATTTATTCTTCACTGTAACTGTGAGCTAGTTGCTATCATTGTTCCCCTTTCACAGATGGAGATACTGCGGTTTAGAAACATTAAGTAATGTACTCAGGGCTATCTAGGCAGTCATTAATGGATTTGGGATTTAAATCTACGCTTTCAGACTTTAATGAAACTCAGGATGCTTAATCATTGTGCCATATGTGCACACAGCAGTGCCAAATGATGGCAAAGATGGTGATGGAGGGTATCTGCATTGGCCTTCACAGATACCTGTCAGAATCAGTAACAGGATCAAACCTTATTGTTCAGTGACCACAGTTCAACAATCCACACACTTAATGAGCCATAGGGAGGAGAGGGGGCTGCCAAGGAACTTCAACCTTGGCAGTACCAGCAAATACAAATGTCAATAAATTAGTGTGTGTTTTTATACTTATGTAGCATTATCACCATTTATGTTTTAGTGAGTAGGTTATGATGATGATGGTCCTGAATGAATCAAGCCTCCCTATGTCTGCATCATTTTGCCTTGTGAATTTGCCACTTCTCCTGTCAAGAAGTGGAGTTGGTTTCCTACCCCCTTGAATCTGGACTGGGGGAGACTTTCTTTGAGACTTTCTTTGACCAACAGAATATGGTGGAAGTGATGTTGTTGTGTGGATGATCCAGAGCCAGACTTACAGGGTCTTGTGGCACCTGCTCTCACCATCTTGAAACTCTGAAAGTAACTGTGCTGTGAAGAAGTCCATTTTAGCCTGTTACAGGGGAAGTCATTGACTGAGAAAGAGATTGGAATAGACTGAGATCTCCATTAAAAGCTAGCACCAACAGCAAAACATGCGAATAGGGCCATCTTGGACCCTCTAACATCAGTTAAGCCACCAAATGGGTGATAGCAGCCTCATAAATGATCCATGCAAGACCAGTAGAGGACCTGCCCAAGTTGGCCACTCACCAAATCATGCGCAGTAACAAATCACTGTGGTGCTAAGCTCCTATGTTGTCAGATGGTTCATTATGCCATGAGATACTAGCTTTGGGAATTTAATAATGTTTAATATTATGTAACATTTTACAGCATTTTCATAAAAACCTTCAGTTCAGTTGCTCAGTCATGTCTGACTTTGCGACCCCATGGAGTGTAGCATGCCAGGGTTCCCTATACATCATCAACTCCTGGAGCTTGCTCAAACTCATGTCCATCCAACCATCTCATCCTCTGTTGTCCCCTTCTCCTCCTGCCTTCAATCTTTCCCAGCATCAGGGTCTTTTCCAGTGGGTCAGTTCTTTGCATCAGGTGGCTTCAGCTTCAGCTTCAATACTTCCAATGAATATTCAGGATTGATTTCCTTTAGGATTTACTGGTTGGATCTCCTTGCAGTCCAAGGGACTCTCAAGAGTCTTCTCCAGCATCACAGTTCAACAGCATCAATTCTCCAGTGCTCAGCTTTCTTTATGGTCTAGCTCTCACAGCCATACATGATTACTGGAAAAACCATAGCTTTGACTAGATGGACCTTTGTTGGCAAAGTGATGTCTCTGCTTTTTAATGTGCCATCTAGGTTTATCATAGCTTTTCTTCCAAGGACCAAGCATCTTTTAATTTCATGGCAGCAGTCACCATCTACAGTGATTTTGGAGCCCAAGAAAATAAAGTCTGTCACTGTTTCCATTGTTTCCCATCTATTTGCCATAAAGTGATAGGACTGGAGGCCAAAAATCTTGACGTGTGCTAGTCTGAGATGGAGAGTGATTGGCTCGATACCACATGGCTGAAAAGTAACAGAACTCCTATTGGAACCTGGATATTGACATGAAGGGTCAAATACTGGAGGATTAACTCCAGTATTCCTTTTTCCCCTTGACTAAAAGAAAAAATGGTTCATTTGGAAGTTGACTTAATTATGTATTTAATAGACTTGAATGACAGGTATTAAATACAATTACCGGTAGGTAACTCTTTAAATGTCTCTGGAAGGTGCATTGGAGACCACCTATGCATTCTCTGAAAAGTGTGAGTGTTCCCAGGTTCTGAAGTAATCCATGGGTTTTTCTTTTTACCATGAGGCTTAGTTCATTTCTTTGCTTTCTGGGAGGAAATTCTCAATAAGGCATAATTATTAGGAAGTTACTTCTCCTTCTATTTAGAGTTTCTTGAAGTAGCAAAAATATGTTTCATTTTGAAAGATCAATGCAAACCAAGTTAACTGTCTAAAAATGCTGTAGAGCATTTCTGGAGAATTATCTTGCGCTACCACAGGGACTTGTGGGCTTGTTTCAAAAACAAAGCAAAAGCAAACCAAAACAAAACTGAACTCAGCTTCTCCAGAGATAGAATCTGTAACTTTCTTCTAATTTAGCACTCATGTCTAGCAGTGATTGAACACCAGGGGCTTTTGTTTTTTATTTTTAAACATCCTCTGCCATTACGTTTTGTTATGTTTTTTTGCTATCAAGAAAGACAGGCTATTCTCCTTTAAAATAAATCATAAATCAACTGGCAAAAGCATAAGAAAAGGTTGCCCAGGTAGCATCTCACATGTAAATAGAAAAGAAAAAGTTTCCTAAAATGTAGACACAGCTTCACCTCCAACCAAGTTATTTGCTGTTGTGTTTGTAACAGTGTGGATATTTGCTCCTGGAAAATAGAAGTGATTGAGACTGTTTGCTATTGGGCATATGCTCGAGTGTGGACGACATGCTTGATTTGAACAAGTACACACTTGTTTTAACTATGAAATGACACAAAATCAATAAAAAAGTAGAAATAGTGATAATAAGCTGGCTTTTTACCAATATTGAATCCTGTAGTATTGGTCAACAGAACTGTTCACAATAATTTTGAACATTTAAACACTTGTACATTCTCCAGGTTTACATGAGTTACATGAGTGTCTTTTCTCGGCAACTCAAAATGGCATTTAGTGTGTAAAGCCAATTATTTAAAACATGGCCTAGCTATTGCATTACATGTACTATTAAAGTGTCCATGACGTGATCTCCTAGTCTGCAAAAAGCTACCTAAAAATATTCTTTCGTTCTGCTGCAATTAGGTAAATGAAGAAAGCCACAGACTCTTGCTCTCACATCCTGTTTATTAGGTGTTGGTAGAAAATATGAAGATTTAAAAAAAAAAAAGTCCCGTGTCCATTTGTTTTTAATTTTCTTTCTGTTATTGTCACTGTAAATTTCGATGTCATATTCCCACAAGTTGCTGCCCCTAATCTGACAGTGTCAGAGGATCTATCTTCATTTTCTCACTCGTTTCATAATCTAATCCTCAGCTCTAACATGCAATTAGTGCCCTCTTCGCCCCCTGCATACCAAACAGGCCGACTGCTACAGCTTTCCCTGTGCAATCCGTTTAGCGGGGTTGCCCATAATGAATATGTACATTTAGAAGACCTCAGCACAGAGGGTCACAGGCAATCAACCTTGAATTCAATTATGCGAGTCAAGGTTAATGACTCGCTGCAGTGGTCAGAGGCATTCAGAATCCTGCAGATTAAATCAGCCTGTCAGAGCTGACAATGTAGAAAAGACGGAATTACTTGTGTGAGAAACAGGGAATCGTGCAAAGATAAAATGGTGTCAGTCCTCAATGAAGATTACATGGAGTTCTCTGTGGCAAATCAGATTGTAAATCTCCTCTGGACCCACAATATAATTAGTCTACATAAAGACATTTCTAGATTGTAACACGAAGCCACTAATACGACCTCCTGAACTCCATCCTCACTAGGTGCCTTCATCTTTTACCTCATCATTAACAACCAGTGATGGTTCAACAAGAAAAATGAAATTATTATATTTTTAGTTATATTCATCAAGTGTGCTCTGTGTGTGATCTTTTATAACACAACCTAACATTTAATTGGTATAAAAATTATATTTTTTGTTAGTTCTTTTACACTACATTTTTTCCTTAATTTTCTGTTAAGCCTAGTCTTGATAATAGTAGGGACTTCCCAGGTGATTCAATGGTACAGAATCCACCTGCCACTGCAGAAGCCACAGCAGATGTGGGTTTGATCGCTGGGTTGGGAAAATCCCCTGCAGGAGGAAATGGCAACCCACTCCAGTTTTCTTGTCTGGAGAATTCCGTGGACAGAGGAGTCTGGCGTGTTAGTCTATGGGTTTGCAAAGAATCGGACACAACTGAAGAGACTGAACACACACACTTGGTAATAGTAGAACACAGCTAGCTGGGAAATAAGAGCTAGGTTAAAAACCGTGTTGCTCATAAAAGCACGTATCTTATGATTTTTAAAAAATAAAAAATACTTGAATATTAAACTTTTGTTATTTATTTGCAAAGCAAACAAATATAAATTTTATTGGGATTTGCTACAAAGACTAACCAATTTTTTGTATGCTGTAATTTGCATGTGTTCCCAAATCCATGTGACAGAGAAACTGTCCTCTTTTCCTTCCATATTTTCTCTAGAGCAGAGTCTCTGAGACCCATTTCTAGGTGGAGAATCTCTGATCTTTGAATACCCATTGGCATTGCATCTTGCATATTAAAAAAGAAAGTTCAACAATTGTATTACTTCAAATGACAGATATGTTCTTTAAGTTAGGCTTCATTAAGATTTTTTTTGTGGTTTTCAATAACATGCTAAATTTGATAGAAAAGTAATTTCCCCCTCGTTTTCATGTTCTTTCCCTTTTTTTTTTTTCCCCCCTCTGTGTCTCCCTTTCTTCCTGTTTTTATTGAGCAATACTATGTGTCATGTTTCTGTTAGTGCAGGATCAGGGATGAATTGCCTTAATCTGTAAGGAGTTTACAGCTAAGTAAAGAAAAAAGGACTTAACCAGCTAACTGGGTAGTACAGTACGGGTGTTGCAATAGAGGATTATGTAAAATACAATGCTAGGCCCTAAGGAGGAGGTTTAAGATTCATGCCTGTGTGTACATGCATGTCAGGGCATGGAGGTTGTACGTTAAGGAATAGGGCTAGAGCAGAAGACTTAATATAGAAGGGAATATTTGAGTTGAGCTTTGAAGGATGACTAGGAGTTTTCCTGGTGGACAATTGGGAAAAGGTCTTCTAGGCCTAGAGAACAACATGAGTAGATGCGTAAGATATGTTCTGGATAGTGGCAAGTGATGTGAACTGGCCAGGGCATACAGAGAGCAACAGGGAACAAAGGGAGAGGTCACTTGAGGCCTTGAGTGCCTCATACTCTAGTGTCAGTAAACCACTTGGCAAGTTTTCTCTTAAGGCTATATTCATTATCTAAATCAAATCCTATCCCTCTTTCCCATTCATCTTTTCAATACATCTCAGTTTTTAACACCGGACTTGGTAAAGCAGGCTTATATAGCCTGTTACTTTATATCTCATAGTGAGCTGCAAAGGAGGCCTGTTTCCCAGGAGATTGGTGGGGAGGCGAGTGTGGGGCCCTGCTCCTCTGTCTTCACTCTGGGGACCCATGGGGGTCAGCCTTGTGCCAATCAGAGACCTCAGCCATAGTCATATGTTGAGCAGAGGGCTTTTTTGGTGTGTTTTGGCCCCCAAAGTGGATACACATTTTTTTGTGTCTATGAGCCTGGGCTCACACCATTTCCTGTGACTGGTGGTGGCCTATTCTCTGTTTTTTTCTGCCAACATCTTTTCCTTCAGGTCCTAAGTTCTTGCTCTCTGGGGTGACCTTCCTAAGCCATGGGGCCAACTGTGAGCTCATCTGCTTCTGGCCTCTGAGAACTTGCTGCCTAGAACGCAAACTTGGCTTGTAATCAGTGCTGAGGTGGCCCCTTTCTCTTTTGATACTTATGTCTTGATTACTGTGAGAAGTATTGTTTAACCACGCACTGAAAGCGTGACCCCATAGGGTGGCCCACACTGCTTGTGCCCAGGCTCCTCTTACTCAGTGATTTTTAATGCTGGTGAGGAGAAGGGAAGATTGAAAATGCATAAGAGAATTTTTGTTTGTTTGTTTCAGTGTCTGGGAAGAGCCAGAGAGACTATTGTCCTGTAATGTACATCACAATCTAGTAATGAGTAAGGATTGTGCAACACTGAATTTTGAATCAGCAAGCTTTATCCTACATCGGAGCTCTCCAATATAAAGTTGTTTTAACTGGAAGACTTTCCTCCCATCTTCCCCAGGCTAGCAACTCTTCATCTTGCCAGTGACAACTTTATACAATGTTGCTATTTAACCTCAGATATTATTTATTATGCAGCCCCCTTCTCACTCACTTTATAGTATGCCTTCCTAATATTGATTCATAGCATGTATTTGTAATTATTTATTTTCTTGTTTATTGTTAGACTCAAATCCATGAGAACAAAGACTTATTTTATTTATTTTTAAATTGAAGTATAGTTGATTTACAGTATTGTGTAATTTTCTGGTATACAGCAAAGTGATTTGGGTATACATATGTTTTTTTCCATTATGGTTTATTACAGGATATTGACTATAGTTCCCTGTGCTATACAGTATGACCCTGTTTATCTATTTTATATATAGTAGTTTGTATCTGCTAATCCCAAACTCCAAATTTATCCCTCCATACCACCCCTCCCCCACCCCATTCTCCTTTGGTAACCATGAATTTGTTTTCTATGTTTGTGAGTCTGTTTCATCAATAAGTTTATTGGGGGTCACAGTTTAGATTCCACATATAAGTGATATCATATGATATTTGTCTTTCTCTTTCTGACTGTTACACTTAGTAAGATAATCTCTAGCTCTTTCCATGTTGCTGAAAATGGCATTATTTCATTCCTTTTTATGACTGAATAATATTTCACTGTATATATGTACCACATCTTCTTTATCTGTTCATCTGTTGATGGACATTTAGGTGAGAGCAGGGACTTTTGTTGACATTTTTTTTAACCACTCAGCATCAAGAACAGTCAGAGAAGGCAATGGCGCCCCACTCCAATACTCTTGCCTGGAAAATCCCATGGACGGAGGAGCCTGGTGGGCTACAGTCCATGGGGTCGCAAAGAGTCTGACACGACTGAGCAACTTCACTTTCACTTTTCACTTTCATGCATTGGAGAAGGAAATGGCAACCCACTCCAGTGTTCTTGCCTGGAGAATCCCAGGGACGGGGGAGCCTGGTGGCTGCCATCTATGGGGTCGCACAGAGTCGGACACGACTGAAGCGACTTAGCAGCAGCAGGAGCAGCAGCATCAAGAACAGTTGTTAGCACACAGCTGGCACTCATAACTATTTGTTAAATGATTCTTCTGCTCTAGGTGGGACTTTCAGATTTAGCAAATAAAAATTTGAAACATTCAGTTAATTTGGATTTCAGATAAACAACTTAAAAAACATAAGTATACCCCAGATATTACATGACACATATATATGCTAAATACCTACACTGAAACCTGATTCTTTGCTTAAGTGAAATCCAAATTTGGTCATCTTGTGTTTTATTTGACAACCTAAATCTAAGTTATCAGTGACCTGAGGGCAGTCACCATATGTTATTGGTTATCATACCTCTTTCTGTTTTCTTATTGTTACCTCAGTTAGGCACTCAAACATGTGCTGATGTTATTTGACTGAAATACATACCATTTAGTATAAATGAGGACTGAATCTCTCTATTAACAGATTTCCTAAGTGAAATCCCAGTGTAGTAAGCTTACTTAGAGTAAAATGAGTGAAAAATATCTCTTTGTTGGGTCTTTTCTTTCAATCTAACTGTGGTTATTGGAGTTACTTCTGTAAAAAATTTTTTTCATTTCTTTAGTTAAAACAAGGCCTATCATTCAAAGCATTAATTATGTTATGAGACATTATAGTTGCTAATCCCAAAACAAGCTCCATTAATCACCTTCATTTTAAATAAGCTTGATATTGTTCATAGGACACTTTGTTCTAGAACATTGTTTTGAGTCATGTTGAAAAATGTTCTCTAAACAGGATTCAATGATGACTGGTGTCAAGGAGCTGTCAGCAGTTTTATGGGAACAGGGGTTCCTTCATTCAGTTCCATTAGAATTCCAAGCAAGAAAAGAAATGGCCTAGGGATAGTTTTGTGAACCATGTAGCCCAGAAATGACAGAAATAATGAGAGGGCTATAGCTGGATTCCCAGCCCCTATTTAGTATGGTACAATATTCGTGGTACACATGGTGCAGTGCTATGGAGTGCTACACTCTCTAAATCCTCTCTTCTCTCCATTTGTTGGTGGATTTGTCTGGAGGAAGTATATGTGGCTGGAGAAAGACCCTGACTTCAGGCTTAGAATACTACAGGTCTTTTGGCAGGGGAAGTGGTAGATGAAGGGTGTGAATGCATTTGTCAGCAATTCTCCCAATAAGTACAGGTGAGGGAGCAAACGTATGCTGGGTAGGAAAATGAATGAAAGAAACCAAGGAAAAAAAGAATAACGTGATATGGATTAAATCAGAGATTCTGTTGAAAGGACAAATATATGTCAATTAGAGTTATATAAAATTGTATTATGCCAGAAATTATTGTGGTTATCTTTGCCATTATCAGCATCACTTTCATTTGACATTATTCCAAAGCATCAGAATTACAAAAAAAAAAAAAAAAATTCATAGGATCTAAAATTTAATCTGACTTTGACCAGACCTTCCAAATGAAAGAATACCTGTATCTTTCTAAATAAATGTGTTGCTGTTACGATTTAGTGTACATAGTTAAAAACAGTTAAAATTTCAGAAGATTTTTATATTCTTCACTCTATATGAATATTATTTCCAGGTTTGTATCAGTGCAACGAGCCAAAATTTTTCTGGAAGAGCAAAATGTTTTTGCTACCAGGTTGTCTTCTGGCCACACATGCTCCACTTTTATGATTCCTTGCCATATCTTTGTGTTTTCCTTCTTTTTCCATATCTTTAATATTATTCACCCAAAGTCATTTTTACTCCCCTTATTCTTCCCCTGATCCTCCCAGGATTTCAATTTTTCAAGAAAGCCATCTGATTCTATTAAAAAGCAGACAATGAAACAAATGCTTCCAAGCCCAGACTAGCCTGGGAGGTCTGGCCAACATGGATACCACGGGACTCACGGGAGATCCTGATGATAACGGGTCACACGCCCAATTCAATTTTAGATTACTTATGCTAAGTCTAGCCAGTTTTGAATTTACCAGAATGTCTTATTATTATTCCCCAACTCCCTTCCTGATCAGTGGAGGTGACGGAGTTGGCTAGTTGAGTCCCAAATTATGGTGTTTTTTCTGTTGTTGCTAGGTGAATAAGCTGTACCCTTCATGGAATTGTGGAAGCTTCTTTAAATGACAATTGACACTGGTTTTCTGTTTGTGCTGGTAGTATGAAATCACCTTTATAAGTAAATTAAAAATTTGATTTTTAAAAATTAAGTGGATATGAAGTGTAGGTGGGTAAAGCTTAAGTAGCAGGTGGTCCAATAATAACCTAAGTTTGAGAAACACTGGTGAAGGTCCACTGGTTGACTCATTCGGAGGACACTGCACTGTTACAGCCACATAGCACCAACTGATCAGCCTCAAGTTATGTGAGCAGAGCTACCCTTGTGAGAAGAAAGCAAGCAATGGAATTTTCAGGATCCATTACTATATGAATTATGGATTAAATCAGTAAAGGTTCTGAGCTATAGATTGACATGATGCATCCTGTCAAAGGACCACTTATGAACTTGGAAGGTTCATTTATGATGTAACATGTCAAAAGCCCATTTATTAAAATCTCTCTGCCCTGGATTGATGATATTGTCTTTTCTCAAAATATATTTTAGTCTTAAGCGAAGGGAAGAGGAAAGAAAAGACAGCTTTCTTTTTAAAGTGACAGGAGACTATTGCAATAGTCCAGATAAGCAATGCTGATGGCCTGAACTGGGCCTTGGGTATGCAGATGGTTTGGAGAAATATTAACAAGCAGAATCAATAGGCTTTAGTCACAAGCTGGGCTGCCTCCCAGTTTAAAGGCCTTTGAAAGTGGGGTTCAACCTTGTTCATCCTTACAGCTGTCCTTGGGATGTGTCACAGTGTTCTGTTCACATTTGGCCTTTTCAGAAATAAAGATTTTAAAAGGAAATAAATGTAAACCGGTTTTCAAAGGGGCTTCCTCAGTGAATGCTGATGTATAATAAAAATGTGCTTTATAAATTAAAATCTATAATGTGAAAATGCATATTGAATATACTATGATATTAAAGATGACAAATTGGTATGTAGTTGCAGTGAAATAAAAATCACAAAATACAAAGGGGTGCCCATGTTGTTAATAAATGGTACAACAGACTATAAAACAGGATCTGAATTGGGTTGATTCATCTGGTAAATAGAAAAGATATAAGGATTCACTCATTCATCCATCTACTCTATAAATATTTATTGAGCACATTGATTATGGTTTTATGGATCAGCAGCCCCAAGCATGGAGGTGGCCATAACAGGTCGTGGGCACTGTATTTCAGAAGTAAATGCTCTGCCCAGGAACTGCTAGCTAAGTGGGACGTTATTTACTGGTACCGACAAATTAAAAACATAAATAACATTCCAGTGTCTAAATCTTTTCAATAAACACAAATTATGAGTTTTGTATATGTAAAACACAATCTCCCTGTGGAAAAACACTTTATTGATAATTTATGTTGTACCAAGTGTGGGGCAATTGCTAAAGTCAAAACCATTCCCTGATTCTGATTGCATTAAAAGCGTCCCCCAACACCCCATAACCAACTCAAATTTTCTCAGAGATTAATTTGTGGATAATAAAATAGTGTTCATTTGGTCAACCGTCATTCATTCATTTCTACACGTGTGTCTTGAGTGTGGTGTTCACCTGCTTGACTCCCAGTTTGAGTATGAGTCTGCTTGAGGAAATGGCAACTAGCAAGGGGACTGTCTCTGGTCTTACTCACTCTCTCTCTGTGGATGCAACAAATCTCAGGCAAATGGACAAAGCTTGGAGAACTGGTCTTCTTTGGTCCTAGACTAGGTCACAGGGAAGTGCTGCCTTCCCCTCAAGCCTACTTCTTTCATGCCTATTCATCTCACCATTAAGATCCATTCTCTACTTAGCAGCCAGAAAGATAATAACCACCCTCCCCCAACAAAACAAATTGACACATCAATTGACACATCAAAACAAAACACATCACCATTCTCTTGCACCTGCCATGCAGGAGATGCAGGAGACATGGGTTTGATCCCTGGGTTGGGAAGATATCCTGCAGGAAGGCATGGCAACCCACTCCAGTATTCTTGCCTGGAGAATCTCATGGAGAGAGGAACCTGGTGGGCTACAGTTCATAGGGTCACAAAGAGTCAGACACGACTGAAATGACTGAGCATGCATACATGCACCATTCTCTTGAAACATTACAATCCATTCAGGGAAAATTCTAACTCTACCACAGCTGACCCTACCTAGCCTGTCTCCATTTTAAACAAATTGAGGTAACATTGGCTTATAGCTTTATTCAAAAGCAGAGACATTACTTTGCCAACAAAGGTCCGTCTAGTCAAGGCTATGGTTTTTCCAGTGGTCATGTATAGATGTGAGAGTTGGACTGTGAAGAAGGCTGAGCGCCGAAGAATTGATGCTTTTGAACTGTGGTGTTGGAGAAGACTCTTGAGAGTCCCTTGGACTGCAAGGAGATCCAACCAGTCCATTCTGAAGGAGATCAGCCCTGGGATTTCTTTGGAAGGAATGATGCTAAAGCTGAAACTCCAGTCCTTTGGCCACCTCATGTGAAGAGTTGACTCATTGGAAAAGACTCTGATGCTGGGAGGGATTGGGGGCAGGAGGAGAAGGGGACGACAGAGGATGAGATGTCTGGATGGCATCACTGACTCGATGGATGTGAGTCTCAGTGAACTCCGGGAGTTGGTGTTGGACAGGGAGGCCTGGCGAGCTGCGATTCATGGGGTCGCGAAGAGTCGGACACGACTGAGCGACTGATCTGATCTGATCTGGCTTATAGCTTTATATAAGTTGTACTTGTACAAGGTTATATTTCTACATCTGTATATACTGCAGCATGCTCGCCACCAAAAATTTAGTTTCCATCTCTCACCATATAGTTCATTACCCGTTTCACCCTTCTCCACAAACCCTCCCTTCTGGTAACCACTACTGTGTCCTTGGTATCTATGTGTTCATTTGTTTTCTTTCTACTTATTTATTTTCCACATATGAGTGAAATCATATGGCATTTGATTTTCTCCATATGAGTTATTTGACTTAGCATAATACCCTCAAGGTCTATCCACGTTGCATCAAATGGCAAGATTTCGTCTTTTTTTATTAGCCACCTCCCTTTGCTTATTGTATCTCAGCCACATTGGTCCTTATTTCATTCCTCATACTCCCAAAACTCTTTCTTCTTTATCCTTCACATAAGCTGTTCTTTCTGCAGTGAATGCTCTTTTCCCAGCTTGGGGTCTGGTCGGCTCTCACTGACCTTTCACACCTCGGCTAGCAAGGCCTTCATTGATCACTAATCTGAGGTAGATGACCTTATTTTATTCACTGAAAATATCACTTGCAAAATCATATACTTTTTCTTCATAACACATCAAAATTTATTATCATGTCCATATTTATATATTTGTTTATTGTTTGTCTCTAAAGTCCATGAAGGTAAGGGACATGGCTTTCTTGTTGACCATTGAATAATTAACACAGAGCTCATAACTGGCATATAGTGGGTAATCAATAAATATTTGTTGAAAATGTTGTCTGTAAATATCTATTTTGGAGAAGGAAATGGCAACTCACTCCAGTATTCTTGCCTGGAGAATTCCAGGTTCAGAGGAGCCCAGCGGGCTAAAGTCCATGGGGTTGCAAAGAATCAGACACAACTGAGTGACTAACATACACACAAACATCTATTTATTCAAATTCAATAGGTCCATTAAATTGTTTTTATTGAACTAGAGTTGATTTGCAATGTTGTATTAGTTTCAGGTGTATAGCAAAGTGTCAATTATACATATATATTCTTTTTTAGATTCTTTTCCATTATAGATTATTATAAGATATTGAGTATACTTCCCTGTGCCATACAGTAGGTCCTTATTAGTTACTCCTAATTTAACACCCTTTCCCCTTTGGTAAGCATAAGTTTGTTTTCTATGTCTGTGAGTCTTTTTTATGAATAAATTTATTTGTATCATTTTTTTTTTTTTAGATTCCACATCTAAGTGATATTGTATGATATTTGTCTTTCTCAGCCTGACGGACTTCATTAGTATCTCAGGGTCAACCCATGTTGCTGGAAATGGCATTATTTCATTCTTTTTATGACTGGATAATATCCCATTATGTATATACCACAGCTTCTTTATCTGTTCAACTGTTAACAGACACTCAAGTTGCTTCCATGTCTTGGCTATTGTAAGTAGTGCTGCTGTGAACATAGGGGTGCATATATCTTTTCAGATTAAAGTTTTCTCCAGATATATGCCTAGGAGTGGGATTACTGGATCATACTGTAACTCTGTGTTTAGTTTTTTAAGGAACCACATAGTGTTCTTCATAGTGGCTAGATTTAGTCCATATTTGTTGAGGTGCAAATTTCAGGTAAGACTTGCAGAATTGTGCCTCTGTGGACAAAGGAAATGTCAAAGTTTAGGATACAGTTTGTGGTCCTAGAAGGTATTTTATCTGTATTTCTGAAAATGTGCTTTGTGGTGAGGGAGATGAGGTCTAGGAAGTGTGTAGTCTTTGGCTCTGACATTTTTCTTTGTGACTTTTATATTGGTTGGGGAATACCCTGAGCTGCTTGGAATTAGCATCTCCTGTTAATGGCACACTGGCCTTGTTTGTCCCAAGTCTTTGAATATGTGCTGTCTCCATGTGCCATATATTTTCAGCTGGAACTCTGGCTGATTTAAGATATGCACAAATAGGGAAAGATTAGTGTGATTTTAATAAAGTTTAATAAATAAAGCAGATTGATTTTAAACATTGGGCCAGAGCAGAAGAAAGAGTCTTTGTCATTTATATAAAGTTCAGCCTAGCTCCCTTCTTTAGGGCACTCCAGGGAAGTTTTGGGGTTCTAGTTCCCATTCTTACCTGGCTTTAAGGTTTGGAGGTCTCCATCTTACTATCACAGCTCATAGCAGGAGGAAGAGAAAAGCAATAGGAAAGAAGTAGAACCTGGGAAAGGAAACATACAGGTTCCCACACATGATGCTGTTATTGCCATTTTTAAAGAGAATTAAATGCAGGAACAGCTTTTAACTTTTTCAAACACTCCATTGAATGCTTTATCTCCTAGTATGACAGCCCTCAAATGCCCTTGAACTTAGCTCATGGTGTTTTCCTCTTCTCTATTGCAGAACTGGGAATGAGCACAGGAAGTCCTGAGATGCCACTAGAAGTTGAAACTATGCCATAGTTAATACCTGTATAGGCACACTTCCGAAAGGGGCCACATGTATGTGTTTTGGATTTAGATGAACATTCCTTCTGTTATGGACTGAATGTTTGTGACCCACTAAACTTCATATGTTGAGCCCTAACTCTCAGTGTAATGATATAAGAGGTGGCGCCTTTGGGAGGTAATTAGATTTAGATGCCATCACAAAGGTGGAGCCCTCTTGAATGAGATTAGTGCCCTATAAGAGACACAGAAGAGCTTGCTCTCTCTTTCTCTTTCTACCATATGTGGATACCATGAGAAATTGGCAGTCTCACCAGAACCTGATCATGCTGGCACCCTGATCTTGGAGTTCCAGCCTCCAGAACCATAAGAAATAAATTTCATATATTGTTTATGAGCCACTCAACCTATGGTATTTTTTGCTTTTTAATAGCAGCCCAAACTAAGACAACATCTGTTTCTCTTTTACCCTCTCCTGGAACTAATATTTTGGCTGGCATATTCATCTTGTAGACCTAGTTAAGAAGGCCTCCTCCATGGGCTGTCTTGATTCTCAGTCATCCCTCACTTCTGTCTGATGCTCCTTATTACCAAAATATTAAGCATTAGTTTACTTGTCTGTCTCCCACACTAAACAGTGAACTCTGTGGGTGAAAGTGCAATGTGTTATTTATCTCTGTTTCATCACCACCTAGCACTGTACTGGGTGCTGTGTTAAGTTGCTTCAGTTGTATCTGACTGTTTGCAATCCTATGGATTATAGCCTGCCAGGCTCCTTGGTCCATGGAATTTTCCAGGCAAGAATACTTGAGTGGGTTGCCATTTCCTCCTCCATGGGATCTTCCCAACCCAGGATTGAACCCATGTCTCCTGCATTGGCAGGGGTATTCTTCACCACTGGGCCATCTGGGGAACCCCACTGTACTGGGTACATTCTGGGTATTCATTGAATGAATGAAGGATGGGAAATTACAAGCTTATTGAAACAATAATTTGCCTATAACTTTCTTGTTCAATTCCATAGCAAACACTGTTGGTTGCCGACCCACAATCCCTTGTATCTCTTTAACCATTTCTCTGTACTTCTCCTGTAACCTCATCCAGTGACCCAAACTTATGACTCTTCTTTGAAAGTTTGCTCTTCGGCTACTGGAGTCAGAAAGCTGGAAGTGTGTGTGAATAGCTCAACCTCAGGGACTCACTTATAGGAAAGCAAGTGGGTTCATGTGGATATGTCCATACAACTTCAGGTTCTGTGGGTTTAGAGGTCCTTGTTCCTAGAGGAGGGATGCTTCCTTCAAGGGACACAGTAAAAATTCAATTTACAATAAGGCTATAGCTACTACCTAGTCTTTTAGAGCTCCTTGTGATAATAGAAAAGAAAGGAGCCACCATACTGCAGGGGTAATTGACCCTGAGAATCAGAAAGAGGTTGCATTGCTACTACAAAATGGGGAGGAGCTTTAAGAGATCCACTGGGCTTTGTTTTTGTGTTCCCATGGTTATCTTTTACCTGTGAGTAGGCAATTACAACAATGAAAGCACGATAGAAGAATCATAACTGGGCTCAGATCTCTCAAGGATGAAGTTCTGGTTCATTCCACCAGGCAAGCTGTCTAGATAAGCAGCAGTCTAGATCAGTGCTAGCTAACGATAAAGGAAACCTAGAATAGATGGAAAAGAAATAGGATAATGAATATCAATTATGAATGTGAGATCACCTGCAGCAGTGGGCTTTTACTCATCCCGCTAACTCTCTTCTTGTAAAGTTTTCCCTAAAAATTTTGACCACCCATCATTTTAAGAAGCTATAACAATGTGTATAGTTTGAAGAAACTATAACAGTGTATTCAGGTTAAGAAGCAACAGAACCAGACATGGAATAATGGACTGGTTCCAAATTGGGAAAGGCTGTGTACTATCACATTGCTTATTTAACTTATATGCAGAGTACATCATGCGAAATGCTGGGCTCAATGAAGTACAAGCTCAAATAAAGATTGCCGGGAGAAATATCAATAACCTCAGATATGCAGATGATACCATCCTTATGGCAGAAAGTAAACAGGAGTTGAAGAGCCTCTTGATGAAAGTGAAGGAGGAGAGTGGAAAAGCTGGTAAAATTCAACATTCAAAAAATGAAGATCATGGCATCCAGTCCCATCACTTCATGGGAAATAGATGGGGAAACATGGGAACAGCGATGGACTTTATTTTCTTGGGCTCCAAAATCACTGCAGATGGTGATTGCATGAAATTAAAAGATGCTTACTCCTTGGAAGAAAAGCTACGACCAACCTAGACAGCATATTAAAAAGCAGAGACATTACCTTGCTGACAAAGGTCCGTCTAGTCAAAGCTATGGTTTTTCCAGTAGTCATGTATGGATGTGAGAGTTGGACCATAAGAAAGCTGAACACTGGAGAACCGATGCTTTTGAGCTGTGGTATTGGAGAAGACTCTTGAGATCCCTTGGACTGCAAGGAGATCAAACCAGTCAATCCTAAAGGAAATCAGTCCTGAATATTCATTGGAAGGACTGATGCTGAAGCTGAAACTCCAATACCTTGGCCACCTGATGCAAACAACTGACTCATTTGAAAAGACACAGATGCTGGGAAAGATTGAAGGCAGGAGGAGAAGGGGACAACAGAGGATGAGATGGTTGGATGGACATGAGTTTGAGCAAGCTCCAGGAGTTGGTGATGGACAGGGAAGCCTGGCTTGCTGCAGTCCATTGGGTCACAAAGAGTTGGACACAACTGAGTGACTGAACTGAACTGATAAAGTATGAAGTGAACGTAAGTGGATCTAAGCAATTAGATCACTTCAGCCCTCTTCACCATTTCTGTGTGCCTCTCCCCTTGTTTCACTATGCTTTTGCCTCCTGTAGTGTCTCTTCCTTATGACCTTGTCTGCAGGGTATTGGAGCTACTTTTCTCTCAAGCACAGAGAGCTTTAAGTGCCTAGGAGTTTATATCCTCCTTGGAATGGCCTTGGCCAATGACTGAAAGGGACAGGAGTTTGAAAGCTCAGATCCCTTTCTTCAGATGGGGACAATTCTGAGGCATAATCTACATTCCAGAGTTTTCCTTCAGGATCGGCTAAAGCTATCACAGAACTTTACCTGAGATTCCCTCTTCAATATTGCTTCCCCCTCATTCTTTAGTTACTGAATTGTTCTGGGATAATTTCTTTAATAAATATTTCACATATGAATCTTCATCTCAAAGTCTGCTTTTGGAGAGCCCAACGCAGGGCAGATTCTTCCCTTCTTGTCCAGATTTTCAGAGAATACATTATGATTGGGTCAAAGTTGTCCTTTAAAGTGACCACAGCTGAGAAACTGGATGTAGAGCCACCCAGAAGGCAGCTCTTTGTTAAGAGATAATTCCCCCTGTATTTCTCTTGCATTTCTGGACTTTCTTTTCAAGATATTTGTATAGCAGCCTTGGAAGATAGTCTCCTTTCAGAGCAAAAGGCCAGCAAACTTGCTACTCATTATAAAAGATTTATGTTCTCTAAGGTCAGGGCTCCTTTCCCATATGAAACCCACAGCATGTGCAGGCATGCATGGGGGTTCATACACATTGCCCCAGGGAACTTGGGAACAAGAGAACTGATGCAAACATGTTGATACTTGTGCTGTCTGCTGTGCCCGGAGTGTCAAGTCCTTTGTCTCTGACACAGGAGTCTTGTGTCTTCTGCCAGGATCAGTTAAATTGTGGCAGGTGAACATCTTAGCTTGAAAAGAGGCTAAAATCTCAGATTCTTTACTGTGCCTGACTCTCTGTTAGGAATTGCTACTGGGTCTTTTCCTCTGCTGGCCATCCTTGTTCATTTGCCTAATCTGGCAGAGCAAGCTTTTCTGATGATCCACTGGATGTGAACTCTTCCTCAGACCTCTTCTCTTGGAATCTGTTGGTTGGCCATATGCCACCTTCATCTTCACTTGCAACAGAAAAATAGAAACCCATACAATTTTAAACTGTATAGCTAAAAAGCACTGCTCCATGTATGCTCTGCCTCACATAGCCAGGCTTTCCTGATTGGCTGTGACCCTGAAGACCCAACTCCCCTGCTGTCTTCAGCCCATCCAAGCCTGCTGTCTTGGGCTTGAGGACCTACCCAGACCAGAACACTTTTCCCCACATGTCTCTATTTTTTAATCCTATATATCAAAGCTTAAGTTTTCAAATAGAATTTCAGCTGTTCATTTACATGTTAAAGTGAGCCCAAAGGACTTCATAAATTGGCATGTTATTATTTTAAGTGACAGAGAAAATAACACCATGACATTAAATCCAAAGTTTCTTGACGGCTCATTTGTGAAATCAGAAAATCCTATTTTTTAAAAGTTTCAATTTCTATTTTGCTTGCTGTCAAAGTAGTGATTTTGTTTTCATTACTGCCCAAAGAACCCATTATCTCTTTCATCACATGAGGCTGCCCAAAATAACATGTCTCACTTAGAGAGGGACAATTCAAAAGAGTTGTGGTTTTATTACAGAATCTTTCAGGCTTTGATTGGTTGAAAGGAACTTGGAAAATCTATATTATTAAGACTTAAAATATGGTGAAGATTTTAGTTTAGGATTTAGTTCTTAAACAGTTTTAAGCAACACACCCAATTCCATAAGAAAAAATGTGGGTTAAGAATGAGCTCCATTTCTTATTTACTGATCTTGGGCACTTAAATTCTCTAGGCTTCTGTTTATTTAACTGTAAAGTAGAAATAATAATAACAGTAGCTCCACAGGCCTAGTAGGAGAATCAAGTGAGATGATGCATTTGTATGTATTACAAAGCATTATACAAAGCTGAGTCTGCAGCCTGACACAGAAGAGGAATTTAATACATGTTTGTAGAATCAAGGAAGAAGATGTTATTTAACTATGTTGAATTTACTTTGATCTACTAACGGAGATAATTTTGGATCTTGATTAAAAGTTAAGTGATACTTTTCATAAATATAATTCATAAAAATTATTTTCCTGGATCCCAGCTTTGTTTAGGATTTTATGACATCAAGAGTTGTTTAGTAGGGGCTCAATTGCCCTCCACGACATTAGCTACAAAAGTTTAGGAACATACCCTCCAATCTATAATTAAATCAAAACTCCTACTCAACCTCATTATAACTTCACATGAAATGTTTGCATTTTCTTGTCTGAATAACAAGATCTATGGGTTTTTCTACAGGAATATAAGGTAGCCCTTTTAATAGCCCTGAAACTTTTGACTTGAACTATCTCTAAGAATTTATAAATGTGTAACCACCAGAAGAAGGATTTGGGCCGCTATTTTTGTTATATAGTAGGATGAGTTGATGGAGAAGGAAATGGCAACCCACTCCAGTGTTCTTGCCTGGAGAATCTCAGGGACGGGGGAGCCTGGTGAGCTGCCGTCTCTGGGGTCTCACAGAGTCGGACACGACTGAAGCGACTTAGCAGCAGCAGCAGCAGGATGAGTTGAAATATGGTAACATAGCATCAAGTTTGGGATTTAAGCTGATATATACCTGCTTCTACTCATCTTTTTTGCTTCAGCTGTGTGCCTGGGGTCCACAACTGTTGAGTCTTAATGGGAGCTGCATTTTCTTGTCTCTCACTTTCTATTTTTAAAAGTATATCTGATTATAAATGCAATGTGACTAATTAGGTTTCTGAACAGTTCATCTCAGTTCGGTTGCTCAGTCGTGTACAACTCTTTGTGACTTCATGAATCATAGCACACCAGGTCTCCCTGTCCATCACCAACTCCCAAAGTTTACCCAAACTCATGTCCCTCAGGTTGGTGATGCTGTCCAGCCATCTCATCCTCTGTCATCCCCTTCTCCTCTTGCCCCTAATCCCTCCCAGCATCAGAGTCTTTTCCAAATGAGTCAACTCTTCACATGAGGTGGCCAAAGTATTGGAGTTTCAGCCTCAGCATCAGTCCTTCCAATGAACACCCAGGACTGATCTGCTTTAGGATGGACTGGTTGGATCTCCTTGGGTCCAAGGGACTCTCAAGAGTCTTCTCCAACACCACACTTCAAAAGCATCAATTCTTCGGTGCTCAGCCTTCTTCACAGGCCAACTCTCACATCCATACATGACTACTGGAAAAACCATAGCCTTGACTAGATGGACCTTTGTTGGCAAAGTAATGTCTCTGCTTTTGAATATGCTATTTAGGTTGGTCATAACTTTCCTCCAAGGAGTAAGCGTCTTTTAATTTCATGGCTGCAATCACCATCTGCAGTGATTTTGGAGCCCCCCATAATAAAGTCTGACACTGTTTCTACTGTTTCCCCATCTATTTCCCATGAAGTGATGGGACCAGATGCCATGATCCTTGTTTTCTGAATGTTGAGTTTTAAGCCAACTTTTTCCCTCTCCTCTTTCACTTTCATCAAGAGGCTTTTGAGTTCCTCTTCACTTTCTGCCATAAGGGTGGTGTCATCTGCATATCTGAGGTTGTTGATATTTCTCCCGGCAATCTTGATTCCAGCTTGTGCTTCCTCCAGCCCAGCATTTCTCATGATGTACTCTGCATATAAGTTAAATAAGCAGGGTGACAATATACAACCTTGACATACTCCTTTTCCTATTTGGAACCAGTCTATTGTTCCATGTCCAGTTCTAACTGTTGCTTCCTGATCTGCATACAGTTTTCTCAAGAGGCAGGTCAGGTGGTCTGGTATTCCCATCTCTTTCAGAATTTTCCAGTTTATTGTGATCCACACAGTCAAAGGCTTTGGCACAGTCAATAAAGCAGAAATAGATGTTTGTCTGGAACTCTCTTGCTTTTTCAATGATCCAGCAGATGTTGGCAATTTGTCTTTGGTTCCTCTGCCTTTTCTAAAACCAGCTTGAACATGTGTGAGTTCATGGTTCACGTATTGCTGAAGCCTGGCTTGAAGAATTTTGACCATTACTTTACTAGTGTGTGAGATGAGTGCAATTGTGCAGTAGTTTGAGCATTCTTTGGCATTGCCTTTCTTTGGGATTGGAATGAAAACTGACTTTTTCCAGTCCTGCGGCCACTGTAGAATATGATAAATGTGGGAATAATTAGCTAAATAAGACACCAATCAATGCTGACTTTCAATTGGTTCAGTGAGTTTATCTTTTAAAAGTGCTTCACCCTACTATAGTAATTCTCTAAGACTGAATTTTGTCATTCCACTTTGACAAAGAGCTTAAGTTTCATTAATGGCTTATTTTTTCTATTCATTCATTTGTACATTTCCTGAAAATCTACTGAGTGCAGATGAACACGTACAATTTGACAATGTACATGATCATACATGGGGGAAATTTATTGGGAAAATTAGTTTTTTTGTTAGATGTTATATGCTTTTTTCCATCTAAAATTTAACAGTTTTACTTGAGCAAGTTGGAATGAGAAAGAGAAGCTAGAACACATTCGGCAGAACTCAAATGAATAATTTCCCTCATCTTCCAATTTAGTTTTCCTTCCTGATATATCTATTCTAGCTTCACTGATGGGAGAAAGAGAAAAGAGAACTATGTGAACAACCAGCTTCTGTCTCCTCACTTCTTGATGAATGCTAATCATTCAGATTCTCATCTTTGTTTACTAAGATCACTGAAGAGTTACCCATAACCAGTGGTTGAGTCAGTAGAGGGTGAAAACTCCTAGCACTGATCTTTGCAGAGTTTTCTTATTGCTTAATTGCTTTCAAATTAGGCTTTTTGTGTTTGTGGGAGAAAAAAGAACCAACATGGTGAGTTGCCACTGACTCAAAAATGGATTTATGTATACAGAATGACTCTTTTTTACCAGGTCTCATACTCACATGGTTCCCTCTGGTTCACGAGCAGACAGTCCAGTCAGCAGTAAATAGCCACACTCTTCCAGGTGAACAGAAAGCCCACTCATACAGAGTCAAGAATGCTGGGGAACAGAGAGGTGTTGTTGTTGTTCAGTCACTCAGTCATGTGCGACTCTGTGATCCCATGGACCGCAGCACACCAGGCCTCCCTGTTGTCCCTATCTCCTGGAGCTTGCTCACACTCATGTCCATTGTGTCGGTGATGTCATCCAACCATCTCATCCTCTGCCATCCCCTTCTCCTCCTGCCCTCAATCTTTCCCAGCATGAGGGTCTTTTCTAATGAGTCAGCTCTTCACATCATGTGGCCAAAGTATTAGAGCTTCAGCTTCAACATCAGTCCTTCCAATGCATATTAGGATTGATTTCCTTTAGGATTGACTGGTTTGATCTCCTTGCAGTCCAAAGGACTCTCAAGAATCTTCTCCAAAACTACAGTTTGAAAGCATCAGTCCTTCAGTGCTCAGCCTTCTTTATGGTCCAACTCTCACATCCATACGTGACTATTGGAAGGGGGAAGAAATTGTGAGGAAGGATTAGAAAAAAAAAAAGAAATCCAGAAGCTATAAAAAAAAAAAAAGAAAAGAAAAAGAGATGATGGTGTGTTCAAAGTTTCCTATAGACACACTGGGGATAGAAGCCCTGTAAAAGCCCCTTAGATACTGGTTTGGGCTGACGGTGCAACCTCTGAAGCCAGCACAGGTCCATCGGCTGTGAGCCACATCCCGCAGGCAAATTCTCATACTATCAACAGAGCCTCTAAGTAGAGACTCTCCCGCCTGACAGAGTCAGAGCTCAGGACTATAGGATGTGAACTCATACTCCACACTTTCTTCACATCTCATCTTTCCCATAGGGCAAAGAAACACCTCTAGAATGAATTTACAGCCACTTACCTGTACATCCCATGGTCCATTAAGCCAAATATTTATTATTCATCCACTCAATAAATTTATATTTAAGCCATTGCTCTAGACTCAAGGATAGAACAGCAAACAAAACAAAGGCCCTATTCAAAAGAACTGAATGTTTTAGCAGGGATGCAGGCAAGAAACAAGTAAACAAGTACATGCACTAGATAGTGAGAATAAGAAAACAGGATGATGTGATAGAAAATGACGGGATTAGGGGTGGGCAGTGAGGGGTGGTTGGGAAGGTCTTTCTGGGTGCCGGGAGATGACATCTGATTTTAGGCCTTAATGTCAAAGAGAAGTCAGCCATGTAGATATTGGAAAAGAGTGTCTAAGTGAGAGGGAACAGTAAGTTCAAAGGCTATGAGGCTAAAATGACTTTGGCATATGGGAAGAAGATAGGAGGTGGGCAGTAGACATTGCAGGGCCTTTAGAAGGCATGGTGAGGAGTTCTGAATTTGTCTCAAAGGTGAATGAAAGCTCTTGGATTCTTCTAAGCAGAGGACTGGCAAAATTTGATTGACATTTTAAATTGATCACATTGTGTGGAGAACAGACTGTAGAAGGACAAAAATATAGGCAAGGGTACTGGACAAGGCTATTGAGTAATCCACGGGAGAAACTATGGTGGCTAGGACAAGGATGGTAACAGTAAAGGCCAAGAAGTGATTGTTTATGGGTTATAGTATGCAAAGAATGGGAGGAATTGGATGATAAATTGGATGTGAGGTTTGAGAGAGAGAAATTGAGATGGCAGCAAGGTTTTAAGCCAGAGTACCTGGGTGAAATGGTATATACTATTCCCTGAAATGAGGAAGCCTGGCAAAACAACCAGTTTGAGGGGTGGTGAAAATCAAAGGGAGATGTTAAGCAGCTGGAGCTCAGGAGAGAGGTCAGAGTTGGAGACACATGTCAGTGTATAGGGGCTTACCCAGTGGCTCAGTGGGTTAAGAATCCATCTGAAATGCAGCAGACACAGGAGACATGCATTCGAATCCTGGGTCAGGAAGATCCCCTGGAGAAGGAATTGTAACCCACTCCAGTATTCTTGCCTAAAAAAGCCCACGGACAGAGAAGCCTGGCAGGCTACAGCCCATGGGGTTGCAATGAGTTGGATATGACTGAGTGGCCAAGCACACTCTCTAACAAAAAGTGTACAGGTGACATTTAAAGCCATGGAATAAGAAGAGATTATGCAGGTAGGAGCCTTGGGGCATTATGATATTTGGGTGCTGGGAAGATGGGGAGAAGGCAAAAAAGAAGTCTACAGAAAAGTGGGCAGTGTGGTTGGAGGGAAACCAGGAGATTGTGCTTGTAAAGAAAACATTTCAAGAAGGAGGAAGTGAGCAAGTAGAGCAACTGTGGCTGAGAGAGGTTAGATTAGATGAGAACTGATCATTGCTTTTAGCAATATGGAGGGAGCAGCTTTGGTAGCATAGTAGGAATGAAGTGGAGACAGTTTAAGGGGGAATGGGAAGAATGGTTAGTGAGTAACCTACATGGACTTCTCTAGTGGCTCAGATGGTAAAGAATCCACCTGCAATGTGGGAGACTGGGTTCGATCCCTGGGTGGGGATGATCCCTTGGAGGAGGGAAAGGGTACCCACTCCAGTATTCTGGCCTGGAGAATTGCACGAGTCCATGGGTCACAAAGGGTCAGACGTGACTGAGCAACCTTCACTTCACTTCTTCAACCTACATGGAGGAGTTATACTATAAAGGAAAACAGAAATGGAGAAGAGCTAGAGGGGGAATATGAGACCATAAGATTCCTTCCTCTCTTCTTCCCTTCCTTCTTCCTCTTTTCTTTCCCTCTCTCCCTCCCTTCTTTCCTTCCAGATGGAAGATATAATAGTATGTTTGTGTGACAATAGGTATGATCCAGATGGAAAGAATAAATCTGATGCTGCAAAAACTTACATACGGTGGTGTGGGGCTATGGAGATTTAAGGACTGCTCTGCCCCATGTAAATCATGTATATAGCAGTATTGTGATTTCAATGAATGAAGCTATAACAGAGTTATCTAACCAACCATGAAACCTGGAGAGAGAATTATATGATCTGATCTAGCAATTGTAAAGCACTATGTAAATAATCCATGAGCTCAGAGACTGGCAGGGCAAAAATAATTGTCAAGCATGACCTCTCTGATGTCTACATCACTTCCAAGCAGTCTTTGAACCATCCTGCTCTTCTGAAGCCACAATTGGACGGGAGTTTCCAGGAAAGTATGGGCTTCTGTGGATGCTGAGCAGCATAGGATACTGGAAATTGCCACTTTGGTGATAAATGCAACCTGGAGAATGCAGGACATATTTTTAAAGGAAACCAAAGATATTTTGTGAGGAAAAAGTATTTTAATAATCCATATTAGTTATCTGAATTGAATAACCAAATAATTAATTTTTCATTTTTCAAATTTCAGATGTAATATAGTAGATGGTGCTGCAAATCTTTAATTTGAGTCCACTGGGACTTAAAGTGTTTACAAAAATCCTTTATGTTTCTGTTAAAAGAAGTGAGTCATTTTGTATTTAGAAGGCAACAATTAACAGTTATTTTTCAGGACTTTTATTAGGTCCTATCACAAGAACTTTACTATATCACATTTAATCCATACAACAGCCTGTTTACTATTATTTTCTCCATTTTATAGGTGAGGAAACTGAGGCTCAAAGATACTACTTAATAAACTTGCTTAAGTTACAAAGTTCAAAGAATGATAGAGACAGGATTTGAATATAGGAAGCCAGATTCCAATGTCTGCTTTCAACCACTAGGCTGTAATTCTGGTGTATTTAAAGTTATGGAAATATCATTCCATGGTTACCCAGATGGAGAATAAATGGGCAAGTATGAATCTCATTTCTCATTTTAAGTATGTCTCTGTTCTTTTTGTATTTTGAGATTGCTTTAGCGTGTAAAACAAATTCAAACTCAAACAAAAATGACTTTATGACCCTCTTGGCTCTTAGAAACTATTTAACAAGCTTTCATTCTGATTTCCATTTCTAGTGAGGAGCAACTAGAGACAGGAGGTTATCAGCTTTTTCCACCTTTGTTAAGCAAACAGCCCCAGGAAACAGTTTTGATTTGTAGCTGGGAAACTTCAGGTTAAAAAGTGTTGGTTTTTGGCCTGTGAAAGTTTTCAACAATCCTTGTGTCTGTTTAGATGAGAATTGATCATTGCTTTTAGCAACACGGAGGCAGCAATTTTGGTGGCATAGTGGGCATAGAACTCTGATTGGAGACAGCTCAAAAGGGAATGGGAAGAACAGCTGTTGAGTAACCTACATGGAGGAATTTTACTGTAAAAGAAAACAGAGAAATGGAGAAGAGCTAGAGGGGAGGATATGGGATCATGAGATTCCTTTCTCTTTCCCTCTTTCTTGCTGAACCTTTGCTTAGGAAGCTCTAGTGGGGTGAGATAGGTGAGGGCTTGTAGCTTCTTCCAGGCTTTAATCTCCACAATGGCAGAGAATGTGTTTGTCTTTGTACATCTGTTCCCTAACATTGGGCCTGGTTATAAACATTGAATTAATCAATGAAGGAATGGCTCCATCATCCAGAGGCAATTCCTCCTGGCCCACTGGATTTTTCTTCAATATGTATTTTAAGAATGAAATCCTGCAGTGTTGACTTGTGACTTTTTTTTCCTACCTAAAATAAAGTATGAATATCCTTCTTTTTCAAAATATATATTTCTATGGTTTTATATATGAATATATCATAATTTCTTTACCATTGGACAGTTAGATCTTTTCTCACATTTCTTTATGTCTTGAGATTGCAAAGAAAAGCCTTATAGATAAATCCTCATCCTTTTTTCTTAAAGTCATATTTCTGAGAGGGGCATTATTAGGTCAAATAGTATGCACTTTTTACAAGTTTTCCCAAATTTTCCTTCAGAATGCATCTGTCAATACCATATGCAATAAGTATTTCTAAGCATTCTTTCTACCATTAAAGATATCCTCTCAAAGATATTTTTCCATTATCTTGAAAAATCATATCACAGTTTTAATTTACATCTGTTTGATCTTTTGATTCTAGGCTTTATGAAAAGTGTAGCAAAGATAATATTTTTGAAATATATTAATGTTCTTTTCCTTTTTGTACTTCTTTTTACATGATCTGCTATCCAGCCAGAGGCATCCAATGCTTTGGGGAAGCTTAGGACTGTTATATCAGAATGAACAGAGAAAGATCCAATGTTCGGGTTTTGAATTCCAAAATAGGACTTCTGATTTACACTAAGATAATTGTCTCGAAGATGGACTTTTTTTTAATGTGAACTTTTAAATTGAGTATAACATACTGACAAAAAAATGCACAAATCATAAAAGTCCAGCTTGATGAATTTTAACAAAGTGAAGACACTTATGTAATTACTCTCCAGATCAATATAAAGAGCATTACCAGCACCTCAAAATTTCCCTGGCCCTTCCAATGATTACTCTCCTCAGATGCAACCATTAATTCAGCTTCTATCACTATAGGCTTTTTTGCATACATTTGAACTTCATATAAAATAACTCATTCCGTATGTGATAATCTACATCTGGCTAATTTCTTGGCAGCCAACTCCAGTGTTCTTGCCTGGAGAATCCCATGGACAGAAGAGCCTGAAGGGCACAGTCCGTGGGATCGCAAGAGTCGGATATGACTTAGCGACTAAACCACTACTACCACCAATTTCCTTCAAAATTTAGTTTGTGAGATTTATTCATGTTATTAGTTTCTTCAGTTTGTTCAGTTTCATTGATATATAATATTTCATTTTGTGAACATACCACGATTTGTTTCTCAACACAGTGAATGAAAATTCCATGTGCCGATACTTGAAATTGTGATTTATTTTTTTCATTTTAGCTATTTTCTTGAGTGCATAATGGCATTGCATTGTGGTTTTTATTTGTAGTTCCTTAGTAACTAATGATGTTGACCACATTTTCATGTATTTATTAACCATTTATATATTTTCCATTGTAAAATGCTTATTCAGGTGAGTTGTTTTTGGTTTATTGTTCTCTAAGAATTTTTGTCAGTATTTTCCCTGTGGATTTGTAGTTCTTCATAAATCGTGGATATAAATCCTTTGTTGCATGTGTGTGGGCTCAGTCACTTCAGTCATGTCCAACTCTTTGCGACCCTATGGACTGTAGCCTGCCTGGCTCCTGTGTCCATGGGATTTCCCAGGCAAGAATACTGGAGTGGGTTGCCAGGCCCTTCTCCAGGAGTCTTCCCTACTGAAGCATCAAATCTTCATTTCCTGCATCTTCTGCATTGCAGGCAGATTCCTTACCTGCTGAGTCAACCAGGAATATATATAAAATAACCATCTTCTTCCACTATTGGCTTAACTTTTTACTTTATTTTTTAAAATTAAACTGCATTTGATTTACAATATTGTGTTAGTTTCAGATATACAACTTTACTTTCTTATTAGTGTCTTTTCATGAAAAAAATTATTAATTTTAAACTATTCCTATTTATCAATCTTTTCCTTTATGATATATTTGTCTAAGAAATTCTTGCTCATCTAAAGGTCATGAAAACTTTCCTCTGTCATTTCCTAGTAACTTGATTGTCTTATTTTCCCCAATAATACCTAGAATCTATCTAAAGTTGATTTCTGTTTATGGTGCAAGTTGGAAGGTCAAGAATGCCTTTCCCCTACATAGATACTTAATTGATCCACCACTATTGAAACGACCATCTTTTCCCCACTGCACTGCAGTGCCACCTTTGTTTTAAATTAAGTGACTGCATGTATAAGGTTTGCTTCTTGACTTTCTATTCTGTTCTATTGGTCTATTTGTCTGTACTGTACCAATACCACCCTGTCTTCTTAATGTAGCTTCATACTAAGTCCTGATATAAGGAAATGTAAATTTTCCAACTTTCCTATTCTTGAAGATTGACTTGGTTTTCTTGCTTTTTGCAATTTGATATGAATTTTAAAACCAGGTTGTTAATCTTCACACAGAAAAATTCAATATGATTTTGATGATGATAACATTGAGTCTGTAGATCAGTTTGGGAGAGAATTGACATCTTGAAATTATTGTTTCAAGCCATAAATGTGGTTATTGTTCTATTTAGGTTTGTATTAATTTCCCTCAGAAATATTAATAGGTCTTTTATTGTGGAGGACTATTTTGCATTTTTCATTAGGTTTATTCTTAAATATGTGGCATTAGAAAGTTTTTGGTGCTGTTTTAAATGATATAATTTTTGAAATTTCTTCTTCAAAAGAAATATATATTGCTACAGTATACAAAAGTTTGACATTTTCATAATGATCTCATATTCAGAAAGTATTCTATGTTCATAGGTTAATTCTAAAGCTTATCTGGAGATTAATTTAGATTTTCTACCTTATAATCACTTACAAATAATGATAGTTTTATTTCTTTTTTCTGATTATGTGAATTTTAATTTATCCTTTCTAATTAAATTGAATAGAATCTGCAGTAGAATATTGACTACAAATAATAATAGTGAGATTCTTTTTCATTCTTGATCTTTGGGGAAAAGTTTCCAGTATTTTACTATTTTAAAGTATTTTTTATAATTTATTTCTAGTTTGCTAAGAGCTTTTATTTTTAATTAGCAATATGTTGATTTTCATCAAATGCTTTTTCTGCATGTCTGAAGATTATTATGTCATATTTTTTGCTACTGGAGTGAATTATATTATTGTAAATTAATTGATATAAACTGATTTCTAAATAGAATGGACCTTGCATTACAGTTGAACTTGGTTCTAATGCATTATCTTTTTCTTAATTTCTGAATTTGGTTTACTAATATTATGTTTGAATTTTTTTGCATTTTTGTTCATGAGCTATATTGGCCTATTTCCTATTACCTATTACATTATATTGTCTTTTATGAGGTTGTGTGGATTTTATAAAATGAGTTGGTGGATGTTTCCTCTTTATTTTATGGAAAAATTTGTATAATATTGTGCTATTTTCTTCTTAAATATTTAAAATAATTCGCTGATAAAAACTCTGGGCTACGGGTTCTATGTTGGGAAAGATTTTAATTACATATGAACTTATTTGATAAACACAGTGCTATTTCTCTTCTTGTGTATATATTTGGTAAGTTGTGTTTTCAAAAAATTATTTGATCTAAATTTTGAAAGTTATTTGCATAAAGATATTTACAATCTATTTACTAACTTTTAATGCTTATAGTTTCTGTAATGATGTCCATGTTTTATTTCTAATATTGCTAATTTATTCTTCTAAATATCAGTCTCTAGTAGTTTATCAGTTGTACTAATCTTTTAAAAGAGGCAAGTTTTGACTTAACTGATTTGCTCTATTATGCTTTTTTATTTCATTAATTTCTGTTTTTATATTTCACTTCCTTTGTAATCTAGTTTCTTCGTTTAAAAAAAAAGTCTTGAGATAGATCTAAAATTATCCATTTTCACACTTTCCTGTCTTCTAATATATGCAGTTAAGACTATAACGTTTTCTCTAAGGTTTTCTTAGCTTTGGCATGTAAGTTGTAAGTTATATTTAAAACTATTTTCTGTTGTAATTCAGTTCAACATAGTTTTTAATTTCCACTGTGATTTCTTCTTCAATTGATGAATTAAGACCATATTGCTTAATTTCCAAATAATTTGGGATTTTCTAGTTATCATTTTGTTATTGTATTAAAATTTCCTACTATGTTTATGGATTTATCCATTTGTACTTTTGGTTTTGTCTGTTTTTATTTTACATGGTTTGAGGCTATGTTTTTAGGTGCACACAAATTTAGAAATGTTATATTTTCCTGATGAATTAACACTTTACTATTAGAAAAATGTTCCCTCTTGCCCACTATATCTGCTAATTTATGATGAGACTTCTTGCTCTAAGTCATTTGTTTATCAGCAAAATGGTCAGTTTTCTTTTTGTTAATGTTTGTGTAACATTTGTTCCCATTCTTTTATTTTCTACCTCACAGGTATTTTTCCTAGGCAGCATATATTTAGTTTTTCCCCCCACAGTCTGCTAAGCTTACTTTTTGTTTAAAAAAGGATTATTTAGTCTATGAGTTATAGAATTACTTCTATGTTTGAGTTAGAAACTGTTGTCTTACTCTTTGTTTTCTGTTTGTCTTTCCTTTGTTTCTTTCTTACTTTCATTTTCTTTTGTATTAGTTTTTAATTCTTTGTTTTTGTTCTTTTATTAGTCCTTTTAATTCCTTTTATTAGTCCATTTATTAGAGATTGCAATATGCATCCTTGACTCTTTAGTGCCTACTATAAATGAGAAGTTTTAAAAAATTGACTCATGTATTTTATTAAAACTTTATTATTTTGCTATGACATTTAAGCCTTTTGTCATCTAGAACCTACTTTTCTGTAAAGGTATTTGATAAGGTGTATTTTTATGTTTCCAGTGTTGAGTCACATGTTTAACAACTATTGAATACTCTGAACTTATCAAATAACTTTCTTCATCCTATGTTAAATTAGAATTTTAAACTAATTTCTTGTGAAATGCAAAGATCTTAGAAAGCTTTAATTCCATATATTCATCTCACCTTTTCTGTGTTATTGTTATTTCTCATATATTTTAATTCTACATATTTTTAAAATCTGTCAGCCATTACTATTTTTATGCTATGTAATCATTCTTATTTTTCCATGAATGTACTTTTTTTTCATTTCTTCATTCCTTCTTGCACTCTGTATTTCTATCTATGATCATTCATATAAACACTTGAATCTGTGGCTCCATGTTTTCCTTCTGTTTTGGGAAATTCTCAACCATTATCTTTTCAAATACTGTTTCTATCAAATCCTCTCTCTTTATAACTCTGAAACTCTAATTACACATATTTTTTGTATCATATCTCATATGCTTCTTTTCTCTGTTTTCCTTCTGTTTCTCTCCTTGATTTAGTACAGACATTTTCTACTGATTTATCTTCCTGTTCCCATCTTCTGTTACATCTAATCCGCATCTAATCTTTGTTTTACTTATTGAGCCTGTCTACTGCATTCTTAAAATTAATGTATTTTTAAGTTTTAGAATTTCCATTTAATTCTCTTTTAAGGAATCTAACTATTTAGTAATACTATTTATTTGGTAGCCTATTTTCTCAAACATGTTAATGTACAGATATTTAAAATCTGTAATTACCCTACTATCTGAATCACCCGTGGGCTTAATTGTCTTTTGTTAAAAAAAAACCTTGGATTGTGAATGTTGTTTTGCATACTAGTATACCTGGTAGTTTTTGACTGGATGTTACCTATTGTGAGAGAAAAATTGTAGAAGCTTTAAGTGATAGTACTTTCTCAGGAAAATCCAATCTTCAGGTGGGCAGTTTGATCTAGCCAGAGATTGAGATGATTTGAGGCAGATACTAGTGTTTGTAAGGACCTCTCTGATTTCTAGTTTGACCTCACTACTATGCTATGCTATGCTAAGTCGCTTCAGTCGTGTCTGACTCTGTGCGACCCCATAGACGGCAGCCCACCAGGCTTCCCCGTCCCTGGGATTCTCCAGGCAAGAACACTGGAGTGGGTTGCCATTTCCTTCTCCAATGCATGAAAGTGAAAAGAGAAAGTGAAGTCGCTCAGTCGTGTCCAACTCTTAGTGACTCCAAGGACTGCAGCCTACCAGGCTCCTCCGTCCATGGGATTTTCCAGGCAAGAGTACTGGAGTGGGGTGCCATTGGTTTTCAACACCTCAAGTGAATTCCTGGAATATCGTCTAAGTCCTTTTCTTGTGAGGTCTGACTTAGCTTTTTAGCCACTTAGCTGATGCTTTCTGCTTGAAATCTTAACCTGTAGAGCTAAGACACTGGAAAATGCCTCAAGAAGAAAACTGGTGCAGAGTGTTGGGCTCACTCACCTAAGGGTCACTTTATTCCCAAATTCTAGCCCCTCAAATCCTGGCTGCCTTAGTAACCCTGACCTTCAGATTTTTTTTTTCTTTCTAGTCTCATGAAAATGCTAAAAGTCCTTTTTTGAGGGGTTGCCCTCTGGGCAATTAGAGTGGGATCAAATTGCCTTGACTTAAAATCTTGGATTGAGATGTTTCAAGGCTGGACTTTTCACTTCCTAAAGTGAAAAGTGAAAGTGAAAGTCGCTCAGTTGTGTCCGGCTGTTTGCGACCCCATGGACTATACAGTCCATGGAATTCTCCAGGCCAGATTATTGGAGTGGGTAGCCTATCCCTTCTCCAGGGGATCTTCTCAACTCAGGGATTGAACCCAGGTCTCCCACATTGCAGGCGGATTCTTTACCAGCTGAGCCACAAGGGAAGCCCTAAGTCTTATCTATTTCCACTGTACTCATACTCCCACAGTTAGTCCTTCAGAGCTCCAAAATGAAAGGTTTGTATCTTTTCCAAAGCCCTTCAACTTCTTTGGGCTTTATTCCCAGTCTATATCTCCCTAACACTGATGGCTGTGGATAGCTCTGTTTAGCTTCTCAGTCTCTTAGCAGCTCTTTCTGCTTTGATTCTCCACCTCTTTGGCTGCACAGTTGGCAAATAGATGAATACTCTGAGAAGAATAGCATCTCAGACTATCAGCCACTCACATTTCTGAGCACTTCTTCTCTCCTGTGTCTTGATCCTTCAAGTCCTGGCTACCTTGGCAAGGCTGAAATCGAACTGCCTGTATCCCAGTGCTGTGAAAATGTGGAAAGCTCTGAGTGCTGCTTTCTTTTCAGCTTCTTGCTTAAACCTCTTACAAACTGCAGGTACCTTAAGAGGAGAAGAGGTAGAGAGAGTAGAGCTCACCTCAATGTTTTTGTCTTTTCTCTGAGATCTTGGCTGCACAAGTCCAGATGTGTTGGTTGCTCATTGGTGGCTTCAGATATCTTCTTTAAAAATTCTTTTTAATTCAGTTTTAAGAATTGTTTTTGGTGTGAGGTTTGGGTTGATGCAAGCTACTCCTTTTAGCTGGAAACAGAAGTCTAAAAAGCTAGGTTTTCTTATCAAAGAGAAAGGCTTTCTAGATTTTATAAAGTTCCTCCTTACGTATCACCAGCCAGGTTTGAGCAATCGATGTATAATAGAGTTTTACTGTAACACATAACAGAATGTGATGAAAGAGATGTTCTCACCAGATAGGGGGAGGATGTAGAAAGCTTGCCACTGTGGGAGGAAGGGGAATTTTTCTGAGGAGCAAAGGCATGATGAAAATGTAGTCTGGATTTCTCAGGGGTTCTGTTCTCACCAACTTAAACTTTGGCTTAAGAATTCATAAAAATAAGAATAGATGGATCTTAGAATGTTAAATAAAAAAAGAAAACCCACAAAGCATACATGAGCTATGAACCATATTCAAAACCATGTATTTTCTGGTACAACTACCCACATCCTATATTCATACAGATAAGAAAAGGAAAGATGAACAGGAAAGTGGGTGGAGGAGATTCAGAAGGGACAGTTAGGAGATTTTGATTGTATTGATTATATTCCATTTTTTAAATTTGGTGGTGAATTTTTGAGTGCTCATTATCATGCTCTCTAGCTTACCTATCTATTATGTAGGTTATTTTGCATGGATCAAATGCATCAGAATAAAAAATGCAAAAGGGAAAAGAAAAAATACTAGGCAGGAACAGCTAGGCATTAGTAGTGACCAGTGGCCAGTCACCCCCAGAAGATTTCACTGAATTCCGGTGGACAATCAAAAACCCATGTGGATCTGAGGCTCCCCTCCCTCACTGCCATGAGGCCACAGAAGCACCTTGTAGACTCAGATGCCATCTTGAAGTGGAGCAAGGAGGGAGGAGGAAATTTTCCAAATCTTCCAAATTTTCCAAATTGAGTAGCATTTACTCAAAGAAGACTAACCAACCAATGAGTGCTTAGTCATGTCCAACTCATTGTGACCCCCATGGACTGTAACCTGCCAGGCTCCTCTGTCCATGGGATGCTCTAGGCAAGAATACTGGAGGGAGTTGCCATTCTCTTCTCCAGAGGATCTTCCCCACTAGGAATCAAACTTGGGTCTCCTGCACTGCAGGTGGATTCTTTACCATCTGTGCTACAGGGAAGCCCAAAGGAGACTAAGGTAACCCTAAGTGATAAGATATTCAGTTATATTTCATTAGCAAGATCTGTCCATCTTGCCCTCACAACAGCACTGGATATGCAGGGGCTCTGGAGCAAGCTGAGATCTCTCAGAATATAAAATAAACTTTATTTTTATGTATATTATAGCAGTTGATTTTATGAGTGAATTTTTGGCCCTGGTACAAACTAATGCCTATACACACCATACATATTAGGCAAGGGAAGAAGCTGTAACAGACTTACATCCTTAACCCTGTCCTCCCTCTGGCTGGCTGTGCGACAGTCATCAGGTCCCTTAAACTGTCTGCAGCAGAGTGAGAAGGTGATAATGTGATCTGTGAATTTCCTTCAATGTCTGTAAACCTAAATATCAGGGACAGCCTTCATTCTCTTGAGCATTCATGGTTAAGTTTTCTGTATTCTTCATTCTATGATGTGGTACAGAGATGAAGCCATTATATAAAATATGTCACCACAGTGAAGGTGCCATTGGATCCCTTACTTCATAAAGATAAACCACTTTAGAGTGACTTTTACCTTCCTCAACAAGTTGTGTGCATTTCAGAGGACTTGTAAGAGGGGAAAAAAAAGTCGGGAATAGTGAAAGTTAAATACAGCTTCAAAAGGATTTATCAGGTAAATGTTATGGATTGTTGTGATTTAATTTATGGGATTAGTTTGACTTTCAATTACCAGGCATCACATTGAATCACTTTATATTTTGAACTCTGTAACTAGGACTTCTAACACTCGATCTTTCATTTGGAGAGGGATTATCAATAATTAGACACTGTGGCCTTATTGATCAGCTAATCAATACCCACATTAATCACCAGTGGTCTAAAAACAATTCACTCTTTGCATTAAAAGGAATCAGTGTGATCAAATTAGCATCTTTTGCTACAAGCTGAGCAAAGCTGTAGCTTTCCAAAGGGAAGGCAATGGCCGAGGGAGGAGGTACCTCCTGGAGTCAGATCTAGGTCTGCTGCTGCTGCTGCTGCTAAGTCGCTTCAGTCGTGTCCGACTCTGTGCGACCCCATAGACGGCAGCCCACCAGGCTCCCTTGTCCCTGGGATTCTCCAGGCAAGAACACTGGAGTGGGTTGCCATTTCCTTCTCCAAAGCATGAAAGTGAAAAGTGAAAGGGAAGTCACTCAGACGTGTCCGACTCTTCGTGACCCCATGGACTGCAGCCTACCAGGCTCCTCCGTCCATGGGATTTTCCAGGCAAGAGTACTTGAGTGGGGTGCCATCGCCTTCTACTGCTGCTAAATGAAAATAATCTAATGATACTTAAGTTCTGATTATTTGCTTTTGCTTTTTGGTTGTTTTTTTTTTTTTTTGGTGTGGTCTGATATTTATACCGTTTAATAAAGTGTTATAAATTATAAAAAGTGGGACAAAATGAATATGCTCTACATTGTATATAAATGTTCTTCATCCCTGCAATCTGACAAGAAGCTATTGTATGTTGCAAAGAAAATTCAGGTATTTCAGTGACTCTAGAAAAATAACAAGTGTGTAGGCTTGATAAATGTGAAAGTGATTTGTTATCTATTAAGATTTGAGTATTTTTTTTATGCAAGGTACACATATCACTCCACACAGGGGCTGGAAGAAACTCTTTTTTCCTCAGACAGGTAGTTCATCTGATTTCAAGTTACAGACACCTTGTAGGTAGGAGGACAGAGCTCATCCTAGACTACTTACAGCTTCAACTACACAGTCTCCCAGGCTGTCACTCAAACCAGTGGCTGTCTAACAAGGTCACAGATTCACCCAATGGCTTTTAATAACTTGGCATTACTTTCATATGAATAATTTATAATCTCAAAAGTATGAGATTATTATTTATGGTTAGTAGCTGTGAAATAATGAGACACATAGTTTTAGGGCTGTTTTTATTATCAAGTGGTGTCCATACAGTTGTAGGGAGTTAAAGAGAAGTGAAAGTGGATCTTTTTTTTTTTTTTAAGATCATATCAGAGGCAGAAATGATATATCACAGATGAGAATAATACTGACTGTCTCTTCAAATTTATCCATTACAAAAACCACACCATTTCTTTGAAATGGGAGCTTGCAGCAGCATTCTGGCAGCTTCTTGAAGTCAGTCATTTTCATTCTCTGAGGAAATAGAAAATGGACTTGTTTGGTCTTTGAGTCTCAGTTCCTACTAGGGATAACACAATTAAATATCAAATTTAAAATTTTAATTTTGGGTTTTAAAGAATAATAACTGTTTGTCAATGTGAAAACTTGAAACAAGTTGATGTGAGATGATTAAAACAATTACCTGTAATCCCATCAAATAATTTTCATAAAAGCAGAATACATTGTATAGATTTTTTCCTGTTAATTTTGCTCACTTCTAATATTTCATAATAGCTTGTGAAAATATTATTTTTAGTGATTAAAACATTATTCTGTATGGATATTACATAATTGATTTATTTCCCTATTATTTAATAATTTTGGTTTTCCTAATTTTTATTGCTATAAATAATTCTATGATGAGAATTCTTTTCTATGAATTTATTGAGGTATAGTTGATTTACAATGCTGTGTTCATTTCTGCTGTATAGCAAAGTGACTCAGTTATACATATATATACACATATATATTCTTTTTCATATTCTTTTCCATTCTGATTTATCACAGGGTATTGAATATAGTTCCTTATGCTATACAGCAGGACCTTGTTGTTTATTTGTCTTGTATATTCTAGTTTGCATCTGCTATCAGATCAGATCAGATCAGATCAGTCGTTCAGTCGTGTCCGACTCTTTGCGAACCCATGAATCGCAGCACGCCAGGCCTCCCTGTCTATCACCAACTACTGGAGTTCACTCAGACTCACGTCCATCGAGTCAGTGATGCCATCCAGCCATCTCATCCTCTGTCGTCCCCTTCTCCTCCTGCCCCCAATCCCTCCCAGCATCAGGGTCTTTTCCAATGAATCAACTCTTTGCATGAGGTGGCCAAAGTACTGGAGTTTCAGCTTTAGCATCATTCCTTCCAAAGAAATCCCAGGGCTGATCTCCTTCAGAATGGACTGGTTGGATCTCCTTGCAGTCCAAGGGACTCTCAAGAGTCTTCTCCAACACCACAGTTCAAAAGCATCAATTCTTTGGCGCTCAGCCTTCTTCACAGGCCAACTCTCACATCCATACATGACCACTGGAAAAACCATAGCCTTGACTAGACGGACCTTTGTTGGCAAAGTAATGTCTCTGCTTTTGAATATGCTGTCTAGGTTGGTCATAACTTTCCTTCCAAGGAGTAAGTGTCTTTTAATTTCATGGCTGCAGTCACCATCTGTAGTGATTTTGGAGCCCAGAAAAATAAAGTCTGACACTGTTTCCACTGTTTCCCCATCTATTTCCCATGAAGTGGTGGGACCGGATGCCATGATCTTCGTTTTCTGAATGTTGAGCTTTAAGCCAACTTTTTCACTCTCCTCTTTCACTTTCATCAAGAGGCTTTTTAGTTCCTCTTCACTTTCTGCCATAAGGGTGGTGTCATCTGCATATCTCAGGTTATTGACATTTCTCCCGGCAATCTTGATTCCAGCTTGTGTTTCTTCCTACCAAGATCCCATTCTTTCCCCGTTTCCCTTGGCAACCACAAGTCTGTTCTCTATGTCGGTGAGTCTGTTTCTGTTTCACAGATATATTCATTGTGTCATATGTTAGGTTCCACATACAAGTGATAGCATATGGTATTTGTCGTTCTCTTAGTCGCTCACTTCACTTATATGGTTATCTTTAAGTCCATTCATGTTGCTTCCAATGGCATTATTTCATTCTTTTTGATGGCTGGATAATATTCCATTGTATATATATACCACATCTTTATCCATTCATCTGTTGATGGACCTTTAGGCTGCTTCCATTCTTAGCTGTTGTAAATAGTGCTGCTGTGAACATAGGAGTATGTATAAGATACATAGACATATATGGCATGTATCTTTTCTAGTTATAGTTTTGTCTGTCTAAATGCCTAGAAGTGAGATTGCCAGATTATATGGCAATTCTATTTTTAGTTTTTGAGGAACCTCCATACTGTTTACCGTAATGGCTGCACCAATTTACATTCCTACCAACAGTGTAAGAGGGTTACCTGTTCTCCACACCTTCTCTAGCAGTTATCATTTGTATATATTTTTTTTTTCTGGAATTTTTGTTTTTTCTATTTTCTGTCAAACCTCAACAAGGATCAGCCATAGGTATACGTATAGCCCCTCCCTTTTGAAACTCCCTCCCATCTGCCTCCCCACTCCACCCTTTAGGTTGATACAGAGCCCCTGTTTGAGTTTCCTGAGATATACAGCAAATTCCCATTGGCTAATTATTTTACATATGGTAATGTAAGTTTCCATGTTATTTTTTCCATACATCTCACCTTCTCCTCCCCTCTCCCCATGTCTATAAGTCTATTCTCTATGTCTGTTTCTCCATTGTTGCCCTGTAAATAAATTCTTCAGTACCATTTTTCTAGATTTGGTATATATGTGTTAGAATATGGTATTTATCTTTCTCTTTCTGACTTACTTCACTCTGTAAATAGGTTCTAGGTTCATCCACTTCATTAGAACTGACTCAAATGCATTCCTTTTTATGGCTGAGTAATATTCCATTGTGTATATATACCACAACTTCTTTATTCATCTGTTGATGGACCTCTAGGTTGCTTCTATGTTCTAGCTATTGTAAATAGAGCTGCAATGAACATTGGGATACATATGTCTTTTTCAATTTTGGTTTCTTCAGGGTATATGCCTAGGAGTGGGATTGCTGGGTCATATGGTGGTTTTATTCCTAATTTTTTAAGGGATCTCCATACCATCTTCCACAGTGGCTGTATCAATTTACATTCCAACCAACAGTGCAAGAGTGTTTCCTTTTCTCCACACTTTTTCCAGCTTTATTGTTTGGAGAGTTTTTGATGAGGGCCCTTCTGCCCAGAGTGAGGTCTTATCTTATTGTAGTTTTGATTTGCATTTCTCTAATATTTTTTTGGGCACCAAAATCACTGCAGATGGTGACTGCAGCCATGAAATTAAAAGATGCTTACTCCTTGGAAGAAAAGTTATGACCAACCTAGATAGCATATTCAAAAGCAGAAACATTACTTTGCCAACAAAGGTCCATCTAGTCAAGGCTATGGTTTTTCCAGTGGTCATGTATGGATGTGAGAGTTGGAATGTGAAGAAAGCTGAGCACTGAAGAATTGATGCTTTTGAACTGTAGTTTTGGAGAAGACTCTTGAGAGTCCCTTGGACTGCAAGGAGATCCAACCGGTTCATTCTGAAGGAGATCAGCCCTGGGATTTCTTTGGAAGGAATGATGCTAAAGCTGAAACTCCAGTACTTTGGCCACCTCATGCAAAGAGTTGATTCATTGGAAAAGACTCTGATGCTGGGAGGGATTGGGGGCAGGAGGAGAAGGGGATGACAGAGGATGAGATGGCTGGATGGCATCACTGACTCGATGGACGTGAGTTTGGGTGAACTCTGGGAGTTGGTGATGGACAGGGAGGCCTGGCGTGCTGCGATTCATGGGGTCGCAAAGAGTCGGACCGACTGAGGGACTGAACTGAACTGAACTGAATAATGAGTGATGTTGAGCATCTTTTCATGTGTTTGTTAGCCATCTGTATGTCTTCTTTAGAGAAATGTCTGTTTAGGTCTTTCTCCCACTTTTTGATTGGGTTGTTTGTTTTTCTGGTATTGAGTTGTATGAGCTGCTTGTGTATTTTGGAAATTAATCCTTTGTCAGTTGTTTCATTTGCTATTATTTTCTCCCATTCTGAGGGCAGTCATTTTCACCTTGCTTATAGTTTCCTTTGCTGTGCAAAAGCTTTTAAGTTTAATCAGGTCCCACTTGTTTACTTTTGTTTTTATTTCTGTTACTTTAAGAGGTGTGTCATAGAGGATCTTGCTTTGATTTATGCCATCAAGTGTTCTCCCTATGTTTTCCTCTAAGAGTTTTATAGTTTCAGGTTTCACATTTAGGTCTTTAATCCATTTTGAGTTTATCTTTGTGTATGGTATTAGGAAGTGTTTTAATTTCATTCTTTTATATGTAGCTGTCTAGTTTTCCCAGCACCATTTATTGAAGAGGCTGTCTTTGCCCCATTGTATATTCTTGCCTCCTTTGTAAATAATCAGGTATCCATAGATGCACGGGTTTATTTCCAGGCTTTCTATCTTGTTCCATGGATCTATATGTCTGTCTTTGTGCCAGTACCATACTGTCTTCATGACTGTAGCTTTGTAGTATAACCTGAATTCAGGCAAGTTGATTCCTCCAACACCATTCTTCTTTCTCAAGACTGCTTTGCTATTTGGGGTCTTTTGTGTTTCCATATGAATTGTGAAATTTTTTGTCCTAGTTCTGTGAAAAATGCCATTGTTAATTTGATAGGGATTGCATTAAATCTGTAGATTGCATTTGGTAGTATAGTCATTTTCACAATATTGATTCTTCCTACACAGGAACATGGAATCTGTTTATGTCTCCATCTGTTTATGTCTTCTTTGATTTCTTTCATAAGTGTGTTATAATTTTATGTATACAGTTCTTTTGTCTCCTTAGGTAAGTTTATTCCTAGAAATTTAATTCTTTTTGTTGCAATGGTGAATGGGATTGATTCTTTAATTGTTCTTTCTGATTTTTCATTGTTATTATATAGAAATGAAAATAATTTCTGTGTATTGATTTTGTGTCTTGCAATTTTGCTAAATTCACTGATTAGCTCTAGTAATTTTCTGATAGTATCTTTAGAATTTTCTATGTACAGTATCATGTTATCTGCAAACAGTGAGAGCTTTACTTCTTTTTTTCTGATCTGGATTCCTTTTATTTCCTTTTTATCTCTGATTGCGATAGCTAGGACTTTTAGAACTATGTTGAATAAAAGTGGTGAAAGTGGACACTCTTGTATTGTTCCTGATCTTAGGGTTTTCAGGTTTTCACCATTGAGAATAATGTTTGCTCTAGGCTTATCATATATGGCCTTTACTATGTTGAGGTAGGTTCCTTCTGTGCCCATTTTTTGAAGAGTTTTAATCATAAATAGGTGCTGAATTTTGTCAAAGGCTTTTTCTGCATCTATTGAGATTATCATATGGGTTTTATCTTTCAATTTGTTAATATGGTGTGTCACATTGATTGATTTCCGTATATTGAAGAATCCTTGCATCCTTGGAATAAACCCAATTTGATCATGATGTTTGAGCTTTTCGATGTGTTGCTGAATTCTGTTTGCTAAAATTTTGTTGAGGATTTTTGCATCTATGTTCATCAGTGATATTGGCTTGTACTTTTCTTTTCTTGTGTTGTCTTTGTCTGATTTTGGTATCAGGGTGATGGTGGCCTTGTAAAATAAGTTTGGAAGTGTTCCTTCCTCTGCTATTTTTGTAAAGAATTTTAGAAAGATAGGCATTAGCTCTTCTCTAAATGCGTGGTAGAATTCTCCTGTGAAGTCATCTGGTCCTGGGCTTTTGTTTTTTGGGAGATTTTTGATCACAGCTTCAATTTCAGTGCTTCAAATTGGGTTGTTCATAATTTTTATTTCTTTCTGATTCAATCTTGGAAAATTAAACTTTTCTAAGAATCTGTCCATTTCTTCCAGGTTATCTATTTTATTGCCATATAGTTGTTCATAATAGTCTCTTATAATCCTTTGTATTTCTGCATTGTCTGTTGTAACCTCTCTTTTTTCATTTCTAGTTTTGTTGATTTGATTCTTCTCTCTTTTTCTTGATGAGTCTGGCTAAGGGCTTGTCAATTTTGTTTATCTTCTCAAAGAACCAGGTTTCAGTTTTATTAATCTTTGCTATTGCTTCTTTCATTTCTTTTTAATTTATTTCTGCTCGGATCTTTATGATTTCTTTCCTTCTTCTACAGGCTTCCCTGATAGCTCAGTTGATAAAGAATCTGCCTGCAATGCAGGAGACCCTAGTTTGATCCTTGGGTTGGGAAGATCCCCTGGAGAAGGGAAAGGCTACCCACTCCAGTATTCTGGCCTGGAGAATTCCATGGACTGTATAGTCTATGGGGTTGCAAGGAGTTGGACATGACTGAGAGACTTGCACTTTCACTTTCCTTTTACTAATTTCGGAGTTTTTTTTCTTCTTTTTCCAGTTGTTTTAGGTATAAAATTAGGTTGTTTATTTGATGTTTTTCTTGTTTTTGAGGTAGAATTGTATTGCTATAAACTTCCCTCTTAGAACTGCTTTTGCTGCATCCCATAGGTTTGAGTTATTGTGTTTTCATTGTCATTTGTTTCTAGAAAATTTTCCCTTTTGATTTCTTCAGTAACCTGCTGATTTTTTAGAAACGTGTTGTTTAACTTCCATGTGTTTGTGCTTCATTTTAAAAAAAAATTAATTTATTTATTTTAATTGGAGGCTAATTCCTTTACAGTATTGTAGTGGTTTGTGCCATACATTGACATGAATCAGCCATGGGTGTACATGTGTTCCCCATCCTGAACCCCCACCCACCTCCCTCCCCATCCCATCCCTCAGGGTTATCCCAGTGCTCCGGCCCTGAGCACCCTGTCTCATGCATCAAACTTGGACTGGTGATCTATTTCATATATAGTAATATATATGTTTCAATGCTGTTCTCTCAAATCATCCCACCCTTGCCTTCTCCCACACAGCCCAAAAGTCTGTTCTTTACATCTGTGTTCTTTTGCTGTCTCACATATACAGTCATTGTTACCATCTTTCTAAATTCCATATAGATGTGTTAATATACTGTATTGGTGTTTTTCTTTCTGACTTACTTCACTCTGTATAATAGGCTCCAGTTTCATCCACCTCATTAGAACTGATTCAGATGCATTCTTTTTAATAGCTCAGTACTATTGCATTGTCCATATGCACCACAGCTTGCTTATCCATTTGCCTGCTGATGGACATCTAGGTTGCTTCCATGTCCTGGCTATTGTAAACAGTGCTGTGATGAACCCTTGGGTACATGTGTCTCTTTCAATTCTGGTTTCCTTGGTGTGTATGCCCAGCAGTGGGATTGATGTGTAGTATGGCAGTTCTGTTTCCAGTTTTTTAAGGAATCTCCACATTGTTCTCCATAGTGGCTGTACTAGTTTGCACTCACACCAACAGTGTAAGAGGGTTCCCTTTTCTCTGCACCCTCTCTGGCATTTATTGTTTGCAGACTTTTTGATAGCAGCCATTCTGACTGGCGTGAGATGGTACCTCATTATGGTTTTGATTTGCATTTCTCTGATAATGAGTGATGTTGAGCATCTTTTCATGTGCTTGTTAGCCACCTACATGTCTCCTTTGGAGAAATGTCTGTTTAGTTCTTTGGTCCATTTTTTGATTGGGTATGTATTTTTCTGGAATTGAGCTGCAGGAGCTACTTGTATATTTTTGAGATTAATTCTTTGTCAGTTTATTCATTTGCTATTATTTTCTCCCATTCTGAAGGCTGTCTTTTCACCTTGCCTTTAGTTTCCTTCGTTGTGCAAGAGATTTTAAGTTTAATTAGATCCCATTTGTTTATTTTTGCTTTTATTTCCAATATTCTGGGAGGTGGGTCATAGAGGATCCTGCTATGATTTATGTCAGAGAGTGTTTTGGCTATGTTTTCCTCTAGGAGTTTTATAGTTTCTGGTCTTACATTTAGATCTTTAATCCATTTTGAGTTTATTTTTGTGTATGGTGTTAAAAAGTGTTCTAGTTTCATTCTTTTACAAGTAGTTGACCAGTTTTTCCAGCACCACTTGTTAAAGAGATTGTCTTTTCTCCATTGTATATTCTTGCCTCCTTTGTCAAAAATAAGCTGTCCATAGGTGTGTGGATTTATCTCTGGGCTTTCTGTTTTGTTCTATTGATCTATATTTCTGTCTTTCTGCCAGTACCATACTGCCTTGATGACTGTGGCTTTGTAGTATAGTCTGAAGTCAATTAGGTTGATTCCTCCAGTTCCATTCTTCTTTCTCAAGATTGCTTTGGCTATTCAAGGTTTTCTGTATTTCCATACAAATTGTGAAATTATTTGTTCTAGTTCTCTGAAAAATACTGTTGGCAGCTAGGGATTGCATTGAATCTATAGATTGCTTTGGGTAATACACTCATTTTCACTATATTGGTTCTTCCAATCCATGAACATGGTATATTTCTCCATCTATTTGTGTCATTTTTGACTTGTTTCATCAGGTTTTATAGTTTTCTATATATAGGTCTTTTGTTTCTTTAGGTAGATTTATTCCTAAGTATTTTATTCTTTTCGTTGCAATGGTGAATGGAATTGTTTCCTTAATTTCTCTTTCTGTTTTCTCATTGTTAGTGTACAGGAATGCAAGTGATTTCTGCATGTTAATTTTATATCCTGCAAATTTACTGTATTCATTGTTTAGCTCTAGTAATTTTCTGGTGGTGTCTTTAGGGTTTTCTATGTAGAGGATCATGTCATCTGCAAACATTGAGAGTTTTACTTCTTCTTTTCCAATCTGGATTCCTTTTTATTCCTTTTTCTTCTCTGATTGCTGTGGCTAGAACTTCCAACACTATGTTGAATAGTAATGGTGAGAGTGGGCATCCTTGTCTTGTTTCTGACTTTAGGGGAAATGCTTTCAATTTTTCACCATTGAGGATAATGTTTGCTGTGGGTTTATCATATATGGCTTTTATTATGTTGAGGTATGTTCCTTCTATGCCTGCTTTCTGGAGGGTTTTTATCATAAACGGATGTTGAATTTTGTCAAAGGCTTTCTTAGCATCTACTGAGATAATCATATGGTTTTTATCTTTCAATTTGTTAATGTGGTGTATCACACTGATTGATTTGCAAATATTGAAGAATCCTTGCACCCCTGGGATAAAGCCAGCTTGGTCATAACCTATGAACTTTTTAATATGTTGTTGGATTCTGTTTGCTAGAATTTTGTTGAGGATTTTTGCATCTATGTTCATCAGTAATATTGGCCTGTAGTTTTCTTTTTTTTTTTTTTGGTTATTCAGAAGCATGTTGTTTAGCCTCCATGTTTGTATTTTCAGTAGTCTTTTTTTTTTTTTTTTCCCTGTAGTTGACATCTAATCTTACTGCACTGTGATCAGAAAAGATGCTTGAAATGATTTCAATTTTTTTTGAATTTACCAAGGCTAGATTTATGGCCCAGGATGTGATCTATCCTGGAGAATGTTCTGTGTGCACTTGAGAAATAGGTGGAATTTATTATTTTGTGGTGAAATGTCTTATAGATATCATTTAGGTCTAACTATGGACTAACTAAAGGACTCTCTGGGTCCATCGCATCATTTAAAGTTTGTGTTTCCTTGCTAATTTTCTGTTTAGTTGATATATCCATAGGTGTGACTGGGGTATTAAAGTCTCCCACTATTATTGTGTTACTGTTAATTTCCCCTTTCACACTTGCTAGCATTTGCCTTACATGTTGTGGTGCTCCTATGTTGGGTGCATATACATTTATAATTGTTATACCTTCTTCTTGGATTGATCCTTTGATCATTATATAGTGTCTTTCTTTGTCTCTTTTCATGGCCTTTATTTCAAAGTCTATTTTATCTGATATGAGTACTGCTACTCCTGCTTTCTTTTGGTCTCCATTGCATGAACTATTTCTTTCCAGCTCTTCACTTTAGTCCCTATGTGTCCCTTGTTTTGAGGTGGGTCTCTTGTTAGACAGCTATAGAGGGGTCCAGTTTTTATATCTATTCAGCCAGTCTTTGTATTTTGGTTGCCACACAATTGCACTCATCTCACATGCTAGTAAAGTAATGCTCAAAATTCTCTAAGCCAGGCTTCAGGAATACGTGAATCATGAACTTCCAGATGTTCAAGCTGGTTTTAGAAAAGGCAGAGGAACCAGAGATCAAATTGCCAACATCGGCTGGGTCATCAAAAAAGCAAGAGAGTTCCAAAAAAACATCTATTTCTGCTTTATTGACTATGCCAAAGCCTTTGACTGTGTGGATCAAAATAAACTGTGGAAAATTCTTCAAGAGATGGGAATACCAGACTACCTAACCTGCCTCTTGAGAAACCTATATGCAGGTCAGGAAGCAACAGTTAGAACTGGACATGGAACAACAGACTGGTTCCAAATAGGAAAAAGAGTATGTCAAGGCTGTGTATTGTTACCCTGCTTATTTAACTTATATGCAGAGTACATCATGAGAAATGCTGGACTGGAAGAAGCATAAGCTGGAATCAAGATTGCCGGGAGAAATATCAATCACCTCAGATATGCAGATGACACCATCCTTATGGCAAAAAGTGAAGAGGAACTAAAAAGCCTCTTGATGAAGGTGAAAGAGGAGAGGGAAAAAGTTGGCTTAAAGCTCAACATTCAGAAAACTAAGATCATGGCATCTGGTCCCATCACTTCATGGCAGATATATTGGGGAACAGTGTCAGACTTTATTTTTGGGGGCTCCAAAATCACTGCAGATGGTGATTGCAGCCATGAAATTAAAAGACGCTTACTCCTTAGAAGGAAAGTTATGACCAACCTAGATAGCATATTCAAAAGCAGAGACATTACTTTGCCAACAAAGGTCCATCTAGTCAAGGCTATGGTTTTTCCTGTGGTCATGTATGGATGTGAGAGTTGGACTGTGAAGAAAGCTGAGCACCGAAGAATTGAACTGTGGTGTTGGACAAGACTTGAGAGTCCCTTGGACTGCAAGGAGATCCAACCAGTCCATTCTAAAGGAGCTCAGTCCTGGGTGTTCATTGGAAGGACCGATGCTGAAGCTGAAACTCCAATACTTTGGCCACCTGATACAAAGAATTGACTCATTGGAAAAGACCCTGATGTTGAGAGGAATTGGAGGCAGGAGGAGAAGGTGATAACAGATGATGAGATGGCTGGATGGCATCACCGACTCAATGGACATGAGTTTGGGTGAACTCTGGGAGTTGGTGATGGACAGGGAGGCCTGGCATACTGCAGTTTATGGGGTCGCAAAGAATTGGACATTACTGAGTGACTGAAGTGAACTGGGGAATTCAACCCATTTACATTTAATATAATTATTGATAAGTGTGATCTCATTGCTATTTACTTTGTTGTTTTGGGTTCGAGTTTATAAACCTTTTCTGTGTTTCCTATCTAGAGAAGTTCCTTTAGCATTTGTTGAAGAGCTGGTTTGGTGGTGCCAAATTCTCTCAGCTTTACTTGTCTGTAAAGCTTTTGATATCTCCTTCATATTTGAAAGAAATCCTTGCTAGGTATAGTAATCTGGGTTGTAGGTTTTTTTCTTTCATCACTTTAAATATGTCCTGCCATTCCCTTCTGTTCTGAAGAGTTTCTATTGAAAGATCAGCTGTTATCCTTATGGGAATCCCCTTGTGTGTTATTTGTTGCTTTTCCCTTTTTAATATTTGCTTTTTGCTCTTTGTGTTTGATTTTTGTTAATTTGATTAATATATGTCTTGGGGTGTTTTGCCTTGGGTTTGTTCTGTTTGGGGCTCTCTGGGTTTCTTGGACTCGGGTGGGTATTTCCTTCCCCGTTTTATGGAAGTTTTCAACTATTATTATCTCCTCAAGTATTTTGTCATGGCCTTTCTTTTTGTCTTCTTCTTCTGGGACTCCTATGATTTGAATGTTGGGCCATTTAACCTTTTCCCAGAGGTCTCTGAGGTTGTCCTCATTTCTTTTCATTCTTTTTTCTTTTTTCCTCTCTACTTCATTTATTTCCACCATTCTATCTTCCACCTCACTTATCCTATCTTCTTCTGCCTCAGTTATTCTACTGTTGGTTCCCTCCAGAGTGCTTTTGATCTCAGTTATTGCATTATTCATTATTGATTGACTCTTTTGTATTTCTTCTAGGTCCTTGTTAAACATTTGTTGCATCTTCTCAATCCTTCTCTCCAGTCTATTTATCTGTAATTCCATTTTGTTTTCAAGATTTTGGATCATCTTTACTATCATTATTCTGAATTCTTTTTCAGGTAGATTCCTTATCTCCTCCTCTTTTGTTTGGTTTGGTGGGCATTTGTCATGTTCCTTTTCCTGCTTAATACTTCTCTGCCTTTTCATTTTGTTTAGATTGCTGTGTTTGGGGTGGCCTTTCTGTGTGCTGGAAGTTTGTGGTTCCTCTTTATTGTGGAGGTTCCTCCCTGTGGGTGGTGTTGGACGAGTGGTTTGTCAGTGTTTCCTGGTTAGGGGAACTTGCGTCAGTGTCCTGGTGGGTGGAACTGGATCTCTTCTCTCTGGAGTGCAATGAAATGTCCAGTAATGAGTTTTGAGGTGTCTATGAGTTTGGTGTGACTTTTGGCCGCCTGTGTATTAATGCTCAGGGTTATGTTCCTGCATTGCTGGAGAATTAGCATGGTATGTATTGCTCTGAAACTTGTTGGCTCTTGGGTGGAGCTTGGTTTCAGTGTAGGTATGGAGGCTTTTGGATGAGCTTTTGTTGATTAATGTTCCCTGGAGTCAGGGGTTTTCTGGTGTCCTCAAGTTTTGGATTTAAGCTTCCTGCCTCTGGCTTTCAGTATTATTCTTACAATAGCCTCAGGACTTCTCCATCCATACAGCACTGATGATAAAACATCTAGGTTAATGGTGAAAAGATTCTCCACAGTGAGGGACACCCAGAGAGATTCACAGAGTTACATGGAGAAGAGAAGAGGGAGGAGGGAGACAGAGGTGACCAGGAGGAGAAGAGGGGTAATCAAAAGGGGAGACAGCTAGCTAGCCAGTAATCAATTTCCTATGTGCTCTCCACAGTCTGGAACACCCAGAGAAGTTCACAGAGTTACATAGAGAAGAGGAGAGGGAGGAAGGAGATAGAGGTGACCAGGAGGAGAATAGGGGGAATGAAAAAGAGAGAGACCAGTCTAGCCAGTAATCAGTTCCCTAAGTGTTCTCCATAGCCCAGAACACCCAAAGAGATTCACAGAGTTAAGTAGAGAAGAGAAGGAGGAGAGAGGAGATACAGGTGACCTGGGGGAGAAAAAGGAGAGTGAAAAGGGGAGAGAGCAGTCAAGCCAGTAATCACACCCCTAACTAAAAATGGGTACTGAAAATCAGATTCTTAAAGGTACAAAATTGATAACAAATACCAAAAAGCAAAGATTAACAATCTAGAGGTTAGACTCTCAAAAATGAAATATTAAAAATAAAATCACACAAAATAAAATCACAAAAATTATAAAAAATGTATATATGAAATTTGCTTTAAAAGAAAGGTCTTTTTTTTGCAAGGTAATAGTAAGGTATAAAAATGAAAATTAAAGCAGTAATAAACATTTTTTAAATTAAATATGATAATAGTAAAATATATCTAGGAATTTCTCTGGAGCTGTTGAGGGCAGTGTGGGGTCAGTTCAGTTTCAGATAGTTCCTTGTTCCAGCTTATACTTCTCAAGGTCTACAGACCCCTTCCAATGCTTAGTCAATGCTAACAATAGGGTTTTAATCTGTTGCACCTGTCACTTTCAAAGCGGTTCCCTCTTCTTTGTTTATTTTGGCTTCCTCTGTTTGCAAGTCTCTTCAGTGCCTAATTTCTGCCCTGACACAAGAGGGTGAAGGTGGTCACTTATTTAGGCTTACTTGTTCAGTTGTGCTGTGGGGAGGGTGGAACACTGCAAACAAATATCCCTGGTGTGTGTTGGGGAGTGCTTGCAGTGTATGGACCACACTGGGTTTGCCCCAGTTCACAGTGCATATGCTTTCCCAGTCTACACTGCTCAGGCTCCAGGTTCCTCTGCAGGGGATCTGTCCAAAACATGCCCTGGGTTTTGTGCACTTCCCAGGTCTAAGCTGCTCAGGTTCAGGTTCTTGGGTATTCCACAAAGGCACAGAGTTGGTTGGGCATGCGTTTTGTGCCCTTCCCCTGTCTGAGCAGCTCAGGCAACCAGGGGCTTGGTGAGCACACTGTCCAAGGCGGTCCGTGTGTCTTATTATGCAAAGACCTGGTCCCAGCTGCTCCGTTTCCTGGGTGCACCAGGAGAGCACCATCTCAGGTGTGCCATGTGTCTCCTCTGGAGAGTGATCTCTGGCTGTGACCCTCCTGGCAGATGTCAACCATCTGGGATCCCAGGAAGCCTTGGTTAGCAACTGAGAGCGTGCTCACAATTTAGTGGAGGATGCCATCTCTAGGTCCAAGATTGCCCATTACCTTCCAGCTCTGGCTGTCACCTGCCTGCCTCTCTGCCTCTGGTGGGGGGTAGGCCGGTCCGCAGCCGGCTAGCTCTCCTCTGGTATTCGCTCAATTCTTTGTTTTGTGAGCAGGGCCGGCTGTGCCTTAGGTTAGAGCTTTTCATGGGAAAGTTCTCTCTCTCTCTCTTTTTCTCTGTCTCTCTCTCTCTTTTTTTCTCTCTCTCTCTGTCTATCCTACAGTTTGGTTTGCTATCTCACGTTAGCTCCCTCAGATTGTCTTCAGGGCATTCAGGCCCGGTCCTTACCTTAAGCATGCAACCCACGCCTCCCTGTTCAGCCCTGCTCACTGGTGGCAGACGCGAGCGTCTGGGCTACTTCTCCACTGGGAGTTGCAGTTAGGCATGTATTCTGTGGGGTTTCCACTACACACCCTGCCCCCGCAGGTTATCTTGCCCTCTGAGATTCCAAAACTTCCCAAAGACCTGCTAGTGAGAGGGTTTCCTGGTGTTTGGAAACTTCTCCTCCTTCACAACTCCGTCCCCAGGATGGGTCTCTGTCCTTAACTCTTTTGCCTCTCTTTTGTCTTTTATATTTTGTCCTACCTCCTTTCAAAGAAAATGGGCTGCCTTTCTGGGTGCCTGGTGTCCTCTGCCAGTGTTCAGAAGTTGTTTTGTGGAAGTTGCTCAGCATTCAAATGATCTTTTGATGAATTTGTGGGGGAGAAAATAGGTCTCCCCATCCTATTCCTCTGCCATCTTAGGACCACCTCTGTGTTTGTGTTTCTTACAGTTTTTTTCTTGCAATTGATATCTAGTCTCATAGCATTGTGGTCAGAGAAGATGCTTGATACAATTTCAATTTTCTTAAATTCACTGAGGTTTGATTTGTGACCCAAGATGTGGTCTATCCTGGAGAATGTTCCATGTGCACTTGAGAAGAAGCTGTATTCTTCTGCATTTGGATGGAATGTCCTGAAGACATCAATGAAATCCATCTCATCTGATGTATCATTTAAGACTTGTGTTTCCTTATTAATTTTCTGTTTTGATGATCTATCCATTAGTGTGAGTGGGGTGTTAAAGTCTCCTACTGTTACTGTGTTACTGTCAATTTCTCCTTTTACGTCTGTTAGTGTTTTTCTTATGTATTGAGGTGCTCCTATGTTGGATACATAGATATTTGCAATTGTTATGTCTTCCTCTTGGATTGATCCCTTGATGATTATGTAGTGTCCTTCCTCATCTCTTGAAATATTCTTTATTTTAAGGTCTATTTTGTCTGATATGAGGATTGCTACTCCAGCTTTCTTTTGCTTCCCATTTGCACGGACTATATTTTTCCATCCTCACACTTTCAGTCTGTATATGTCTTTAGGCCTGAAGTGGGTTTCTTGTAGACAGCATATATATGGATCTTGTTTTTATATCCATGCAGCCAGTCTGTTTCTTTTGGTTGGAGCATTTAATCCATTTACATTTAAAGTAATTATTGATATATGTGTTCCTATAGGCATTTTCTAATTGTTTGGGGTTGATTTGGTAAATTTTTTTTCTTTTGTTGTATTTCTTGACTATATAAGTCCGTTTAACATTTGTTGTAAAGCATGTTTGGTGGTACTGAATTCTCTTAACTTTTGCTTGTCTGAAAAGCTTTTTATTTCTCCATTAATTTTGAATGAAATCCTTGCTGGGTACAGGAATCTTGGTTGTAGATTTTTCCCTTTCAGTACTTTAAATATATCCTGCCATTCCCTTCTGGCCTGCAGAGTTTCTGCTGAAAGATCAGCTGTTAAGTGTATGGTGTTTCCCTTGTATGTTACTCGTTGCTTCTCTCTTGCTGTTTTTAATATTCTTTATTTGTGTTTAGTCTTTGTTAGCTTGATTAGTATGTGTTTTGGTGTGTTTCTCCTTGGGTTTTTCCTGTATGGGACTCTTTGTGCCTCTTGGACTTGATTAGCTATTTCCTTTTCCATGTTGGGGAAATTTTCAACTATAATCTCTTCAAAAATTTTCTCATACCCTTTCTTTTTCTTTTCTTCTTCTGGGATCTCTATAATTTGAATGTTGGTGCATTTGATATGGTCGCAGAGGTCTCTGAGACTGTCCTAAGCTCTTTTCATTCTTTTTACTTTATTCTGCTCCTCAGAAGTTATTTCCACCATTTTATCTGCCAGCTCACGGATTCATTCTTCTGCTTCAGATATTCTGCTATTGATTCCTTCTAGAGTATTTTTAATTTCAGTAGTTGTGTTGTTTGTCTCTGTATGTTTATTCTTTAATTCTTCTAGGTCTTTGTTAATTGATTCTTGCATTTGTCCATTTTGTTTTCAAGGTTTTTGATCATCTTTATTATCATTATTCTGAATTCTTCTCCAGGTAATTTTCCTACTTCCTCTTCATTTATTTGGGCTTCCGTGTTTCTAGTTTGTTCCTTCATTTGTGCAGTATTTCTCTGCCTTTTCATTTTTTTTTTAAGTTATTGTGTTTGAGGTCTTTTTTTCCCAGGCTTCAAGGAAAGTTGAATTCTTTCCTTGAAGAAGATTCAATTCTTTCTTCATTTTGGTTTCTGCTCTCCTAAGGTTGGTCCAGTGGTCTGTATGAGCTTTGTATAGGGTGAGATTTGTGCTGAGTTTCTGTTTGTTTTCCCTCTGATGGGCAAGGCTGAGTGAGGTGGTACTCCTGTCTGCTGATGATTTGGTTTGTATTTTTGTTTTGTTTGTTGTTTAAATGAGGCATCCTGCACAGGGTGCTAGTGGTGGTTGGGTGATGCTGGGTCTTGTATTCAAGTGGTTTCCTTTGTGTGAGTTCTCACTATTTGATACTCCCTAGGGTTAGTTTGGCTTCCATGGTAGCTCAGAGGTTAAAGTGTCTGCCTGCAATGCGGGAGACCTGGGTTCAGTCCCTGCATCGGGAAGATCCCCTGGAGAAGGAAATGGCAACCCACTCCAGTATTCTTGCCCATGGACGGAGGAGCCTGGCAGGCTACAGTCCATGGGGTCGCAAAGAGTCGGACATGACTGAGCTACTTCATTTTCACTTTCACTTTCACTTCTGGGGTTAGTTTAGGTGGACTCTGGGAGTTGGTGGTGGACAGGGAGGCCTGGCATGCTGCAGTTCATGGGGTCGCAAAGAGTTGGACACGACTGAGCGACTGAACTGAAAACTGAAAAGGGTTAGTTCTCTGGTAGTCTAGGATCTTGGAGTCAGTGCTCCCACTCCAAAGGCTCAGGGTTTGATCTCTGAGGCTCAGAGCAGGATCTTTCACAGTCTCTGCACAGACTGAAGTCTTGTTCACTGTGGAGCAGCTTGGCTTCCTCACTGGTTGATTCTCTGCTCTGAGACAGCTGCACTGCCTGCTCTCTGCTTCCAATTGTGGGAAGCTGTGCAGGCCAGCAGTGAAATGACTGGGGCAGCCTGGGGATGGGGCCTAGGTAAAAACAGGCTTTCAGGGTATAGGTCGTGGAGGGAAACCAGGTCTGCGGTACACCTTGGAAAGGTCATTTGTAGATTTTAATGATGGTCATTCTGACAGGTGTGAGATGACACCTCACTGTGGTTTTGATTTGCATTTCTCTAATAATTAATAATATAACATTATTATTATTATTATAAATAACAACAGACTATTTCCAAATAGGAAAAGGAGTACATCAAGGCTGTGTATTGTCACCCTGGTTATTTAACTTCTATGCAGAGCACATCATGAGAAACACTGGGCTGGCAGAAGCACAAGCTGGAATCAAGATTGCTGGGAGAAATATCAATAACCTCAGATATGCAGATGACACCATCCTTTTTTTTTTAATTTTATTTTAATTTTTTTTTTTGACACCATCCTTATGGCAGCAAGTGAAGAGGAACTAAAAAGCCTCTTGATGAAAGTGAAAGAGGAGAGGGAAAAAGTTGGCTTAAAACTCAACATTCAGGAAACTAAGATCATGGCATCTGGTTCCATCACTTCATGGCAGATAGATGGGGGAACAGTGGAAACAGTGTCAGACTTTATTTTGGGGGGCTCCAAAATCACTGCAGATGGTGATTGCAGCCATGAAATTAAAAGACGCTTACTCCTTAGAAGGAAAGTTATGACAAACCTAGATAGCATATTCAAAAGCAGAGACATTACTTTGCCAACAAAGGTCCATCTAGTCAAGGCTGTGGTTTTTCAGTGATCATGTATGGATGTGAGAGCTGGACTGTAAAGAAAGCTGAGCGCTGAAAAATTGATGCTTTTGAACTGTGGTGTTGGAGAAGACTCTTGAGAGTCCCTTGGACAGCAAGGAGATCCAACCAGTACATCCTAAAGGAGATCAGTCCTGGGTATTCATTGGAAGGGCTGATACTGAAACTGAGACTCCAATACTTTGGCCACCTCCTGCGAAGAGTTGACTCATTGGAAATGACCCTGATGTTGGGAGGGATTGGGGGCAGGAGGAGAAGGAGATGACAGAGGATGAGATGGCTGGATGGCATCACTGACTCGATGCACATGAGTTTGAGTGAACTCCGGGAGTTGGTGATGGACAGGGAGGCCTGGCGTGCTGCGATTCATGGGGTTGCAAAGAGTTGGGCCCGACTGAGCTCTGAATAATTAGGGATGATGAGCATATTTTTATGTGCCCTTTGGCCATCTGTATGTCTTCTTTGGAGAAATGTCTGTTTAAGTCTTTTGAACTTTTTTGGTTGGCAGTTATGATAAGAATTCTTGAACGTAAATTTTTATTTATATTTCTGATTATTTTCTCACAGAAGAGTCCCAGGGATAGAGTTACAGGGTCAAAGAGTAAGAAAATTTTAAATCTATTGATACATGTCACCAAAATACTTTGTTTTCAAAAGCTTGTAACAGTTTATAAGCCTACCAAGAATAGGAATCAGTATTAACTTAGACAAATTTTGCCAAGTTCATAGGTTAAAAAATGTGTATCATTGTTTTAATTTGCAATTTGTGATTACTAGTAACTGAACAATTTTAATATGTTTATTAGTCATTTATACTTGTTCGTCTGAGAAATGTCTGTTATTGTCCTTTGTTTTATTTGTGTATGTGTGCAGTTAACATTTTTCTTATTGATTTATAGGAGCTCTTTATATAGTAAAAATACATTGGCTCAATTTCACATTTTTTTTTTAAATTTTATATTTATTTATTGGTTGTGCCAGGTCTTAGTTGTGGCATGCAAACTCTTACTTGCAGCATGTGGGATCTAGTTCCCTGACCAGGAATTGACCAATGCCCCCCTGCATTTGGAGCATGGAGTCTTAGCCACTGGACCACCAGGGAAGTCCCTGATTTCACATTTTTGATCTGTCTATATATTTTATAATTGAAGAGAAACTTGTGGGTCTATAAATACCTCATTAGAGAAAAATGGTGGATGCTAAATCTCGTGATGATAGTGTCATTTGTAAAATTTTATAATTAATTATCTGTTTGTAGTCAACATCTTCAATTCATTTAATCAATGGATATTTATTAGATATCTACTGACACACATATATGTGGGTATATAGAAGAGTATATATAAATACTTTACATATATGTAACAAATATATATATTTAAGATCTATCTATATACACAGGGCTTCCTGATGGCTCAGTGGTAAAGAATTTGACTATAATGCAAGAGACATGAGTTTGATCCATGGGTAAGAAAGGTCCCATGCAGAAGGAAATGGCAACCTTCCTTGCTTCAGGAATGAAGAGTGAATAGGAGGAGGAGAGTGGAGTTGGGGAAACCTGTGGGGAGGTGAGAGTGGTGAGTGATATAATTAGAGGAGGGGCAATAGGAGGGAGAGAGTATAACTCAGGGACAGTCTGGAGGCAGAATTGTTAAGATGTGGTGACTAATTGGACATGTAGAAGAGAAAGAGACAGAGAGGGAGAAAGATGAATCCCAGATAAACCTGAAGTTCAGAGCCTGAGCAATTCCATCTGTTTTGCCTGCATCCCCATCCCAGGGACTGTCTTTTCCTTAGTGTGATTCAGGAGTGTACCTGGGTTATAAACATCATACAGAGGGCTATAATCAAAGGAAGAGCCCTTCCTCTGCACTTCTTACATGGGCATATAGCACATTTATCCAACACTGGAGATAGACTGGCTGGAACTTCAGTCACAGTTACTTGCCCAAGATATACACTAAGCTGAGGGACACTGGACAGTTTCCTCAACCCCTCACAACCTCAGCATCCTTATCTGAACTCACTGCTTGTGTGGTTTTAGGAACTAAGTGAAATAATGAATGCAGATGCTGAGCAGAGGGACTAGCAAATATTAAGTGCTCAATAAATGCTACAGTTAAGTGATGGTGGTAAACATTTTGGGGTTAATTTGAGAAATAAAAATAAGAATAACCTCTCTGTTAAGTTTAAGAACAGAGTATACAATAACTTGGAACTAAAATCACAGGGCTGAAAATTCATAAAATAAATGTGATTTAGAAACAAAGAATAAAAACCTAAGGTATGCTGTGTCCATAAAAAGAAAAAAATGTTTGAAAAAAAGTGAGCTATTAGTAGACTTAGTCATCTTGCCTGAGATAGCATCATAAGACTTCCCCTATTTCATCCTATCCCCATCTACTCACTTCAAAGTTTAATGTGATGATGTATTATAGACATATCTGGCATTGTATTTAATGAGTATTATTCACTCCATGATATTCATATTTCTCAGGATTAAATAATTAATTTAATCAAATTATATTTGTGAGCAACCAGATATTTGTAGAGCTCTGAGCAGATACTCACCAATCTCTGAATGTGGCATTTCTTCAGACAGCCAGAAGCAATGATCCAAATGAGATGCTCTCTCTTGTAAGTAGAGTTTGGTCATACTAGAAGGAAGCTACACAATAACAGAAATGCAGAAGACATGGAAGTTTTTATGAAGGTACAAGCTGTAATGGGACTTGTATATAATTTAAAGCATTGCTAGTTTCTTATCAAAATCCAATTGCATAATCAATTTTTATTCTATTATTACTACTAAGTTTTCTCTGTTGACATCTGGCTCCTTTTGGAAGCCAGGAAATCAAAACCAAATTTGTTTGCTCTCCCAGTAATTTCTTTTACATTAAAAGCTGTCTTAGTTTCTTGACATATGAGAAATAATTTGCTTTTAGCATGATATTATGGATTTGAGCATCAAAATAAGTAAGATAATGGTGGATTATAACACATGAATAAAACAAGAATTCGTCAGTCCATAGTGCTGATAATAAACAGAAAAACAAGGGAAAGAGAAAACTCTCCTTATAATAGAAATCAAACTAACAAGTGTAGACAGAATGAGGACTGAAAAAGTTTAAAAAAATCACCATTTTGTAATCATCAGAGTCATTAATAGATGCTAAAAGTTGTAGCTAAAATTTTGATGAGGAACAGGTTTGAAAGTTTCAAAGGACAGTTTCAAAGTATGTCCCTAAATTATTCATTAATTATATAAAGGAAATGGTAACATTACAGTGAAGAAGCTGGCAGATGCCACTTTTACCAAGTGATCAAAGTGAGTATTACCATTAATGGGACAAATCAACATCACGAGCCTCCTGATATGATCTCCTGGGAAGGACACAGTTTCACTTTTGTGGTATTCTTGCCAAAAATGTATAATCGGAATCTAATATAATCATGAGGATACAGCAGACAAATCCAAGGTCGGAGGCATGCTACAAAATAACCAGCCTTTTCTTTTAAAAAATGTCAAGACCAGGAAAGACAAAGAAAGGTTGAGCAACTGATTTGGATTATATGAGACTAAAGAGCTATGAGAATTAAATGTAAAGTGAGATCCTGGATTGGATCCCGAACCAAAGGGGGAAATTGCTACAAAAGACATTACTGGGACAACTGGTGAAACTGCTATAAGGCATGAAGATAATAGTATTGAATTAATATTCAATTTCCTGATTTTGGTAAGGAAATGGAGCAGGACCCTATGGCCCTTGCCCCTCATGTCCTCAGCCTGCCTTTTGCCTGTGGAGAAATTTTAGCCAAACAAAAAATTTAATCAGAGAAGTGAGAAGAAACAAAGAAAAACAGTCAAAGGGGATCAAATAATAATAAAAATGTACTCATTAAGCATAGTCAAGGACCTAAAGTTCCATCTCAAGGACTATAGATAATATTCTGAGGCATATCCTTTGAGCTGTCTTGTAGAGACTGAAACCCCCATCAGGTGTAAGAAGTTATCCACATAATGGCCAGATTATAGCCATGATATAAACTGCCATGATTCCAAGAATTGGCCTCAAGGAAATGGGAATAAGCTAACCCTGGAACTGAAGATTAACTGTACTTAAAACAATCAAGATAATGCTGGTCAGACCACCAATGACAAATTTCCAGATGACTGTCAGGGCTGATTGTGCTGTTTTTGCATGTAGCCGTGCCTCCCGGCTCCCCCCCACCTCCCCCCGCCGCCGCACCCCTCCCTCACCGCCCCGCCCTCACCCCGCCACCACCTTAAGCCTATAAAAGCTCTTGGCCCCTGATTGTCAGTGGGAGGGGGTCAGCCTTTAGATCAATGTCCTTCCCCACCCCTCTGGCCTCTTTATTGACTTTTTAGCAGGGAGATACCAGACCCTACTTTTGGTTATAGTAACTGTACTGTGGTTATATTTAACATTCTTGTTCATGAGAAATGCACAATGAAATTTTAGGAAGTAAAGGGGAATTATGTTTACAACTTACTCCAAGATGGTTTAGAAGAAATAATATGTGTGTATATATGCACATGTATGTATGTGTGTGTGTAAATACACACACATGCAGATGGTGGAACAGGGAAAAGGAAATGCAGATGCTCAAATGAAGAGCCCTTTTCTCACAGGTAGAGTTCTTAAAGGAAAATGTTTAACATACAAGAATGTGAGGACAGATGGTAATTTGTTACATGGTGATTATTTTCTCTCTTACTCTTATTGGCTGAGCGTACTTGTGTGGGAATGTAGGCACAGGTAGGTACTTGCTTTGACATTGATTTTGGACTGTCTTTTGACCAAATGATTCAATTTAGTTCAGTTCAGTCACTCAGTGGTGTCCAGCTCTTTGTGACCCCGCGAATCACAGCACCAGGCCTCCCTGTCCATCACCAACTCCCGGAGTTTACCCAAACTCATGTCCATTGAGTCGGTGATGCCATCCAGCCATCTCATCCTCTGTCGTCCCCTTCTCCTCCTGCTCCCAATGCCTCCCAGCATCAGGGTCTTTTCCAATGAGTCAGCTCTTCACAGGAGATGGCCAAAGTATTGGAGTTTCAGCCTCAGCATCAGTCCTTCCAATGAACACCCAGGACTGATCTCCTTTAGGATGGACTGGTTGGATCTCCTTGCAGTCCAAGGGACTCTCAAGAGTCTTCTCCAACACCACAGTTCAAAAGGATCAATTCTTTGGCGCACAGCTTTCTTCACAGTCCAACTCTCACATCCATACATGACCACTGGAAAAACCATAGCCTTGACTAGATGGACCTTTGTTGGCAAAGTAATGTCTCTGCTTTTGAATATGCTATCTAGGTTGGTCATAACTTTCCTTCCAAGGAGTAAGCATCTTTTAATTTCATGGCTGCAATCAACATCTACAGTGATTTTGGAGCCCCAGAAAATAAAGCCTGACCCTGTTTCCACTGTTCCCCCATCTATCTGCCATGAAGTGATGGGACCAGATGCCATGATCTTAGTTTTCTGAATGTTAAGCTTTAAGCCAACTTTTTCACTCTCCTCTTTCACTTTCATCAAGAGGCTTTTTAGTTCCTCTTCACTTTCTGCCATAAGCTTGGTGTCATCTGCATATCTGAGGTTATTGACCAAATGATTAGGTATCTATTTAAAAAGATAACACTCTCTCTTTTTATGGAAAATCAGAATGTAATTTCTTTTCACATACTGATCTTAAATGCTTGACTTTTAACAAATATTACGTCTGCTTTTATAGTTTGTTGCAGAAACTATAAAACTGGACTTTCAAATTAGAAGTCTGTAATCTTTTTTTGGTTAGGAGGAATTTTCTTCAGTTTGCTTTATTATAAATTCCTATTAGTCATTCAACAGATAACTGCCAAGTAGAAGGGAACTGTTAATAAACATTTCATTTTTTTTTCCACTCGATCTTTGACAATTACTTGCTCAATATAGTAGGAGAATATTGGGTTGAAAGTTTTTCTTATCTGAACAGATCTCATTATTGGTAATCTGAAATTTTTATGTTCCCAGTATCAGACACACACACTAGGAGAGGTTGTACTTCAAAAACTTAGAAGTGGGATGAGATGTTCTAATACACCAAAAGGCAAAAGCATCTCAGAGATTTCCTCTGTGGTGTCATCAAAAGAACACAGTCTCTCGGGACAGAAGACTGGCGCCAATCCCAGCTTGATTGCTTACTATGTTCTTGCACAAACCGTTTAGTCCTTCTAACCCTTAGTCATATGAGCTACCTCTAATCTACCTCTCAGGCGGGTGGTAAGCATTAAATGTGCAAATGTATCTATCCGAAAAGTGCGTAGCATAGATCTGACCTAGAGTAGGGCTCAATGCATGTTTCATTTTTGTTAACAGTTCTCTCAGAGCTGATAAGACAAATTCCCTTCCTATCACACACCAGTTCAAGTTAAGCCCAGTTCACTCTAGATGGGCATTTAATTAATTTATTTAATTTAATACCTTTAATGTTTGTCCAATTGGTGTGTTTTCAGGTTTGGACTCAATCTTGAAAGTTTCTGTAACTTGCCAAAATCAATATGTTTTTTTTTAACATTCCCTCTCAAAATGCAAGGATTCAGTTTAGATTTCAGAGCCTTCAGAAAAGAGAGACCAGGTGCTTTTGTCTTAGGATGAAACAGGTTGTAGATTCTACCACTTAAAGTCTAAACTTTCTGGAACTAAAGCCAGAGAGAGAAAATTCTTTGAGGTTGCTATTAAATGCATTGGGTAGCATTGGTAAGTCAGTCAGTTCAGTCGCTCAGTCATGTCTGACTCTTTGAGACCCCATGAATCACAGCACGCCAGGCCTCCCTGTCCATCACCAACTCCCAGAGTTCACCCAAACTCACGTCCATCGAGTCAGTGATGCCATCCAGCCATCTCATCCTTTGTCATCCCCTTCTCCTCCTGCCCCCAATCCCTCCCAGCGTCAGGGTCATTTCCAATGAGTCAACTCTTCGCAGGAGGTGACCAAAGTATTGGAGTTTCAGCCTCAGCCTCAGTCCTTCCAATGAATACCCAGGACTGATCTCCTTTAGGATGGACTGGTTGGATCTCCTTGCAGTCCAAGGGACTCTCAAGAGTCTTCTCCAACACCACAGTTCAAAAGCATCAATTCTTTGTTGCTTAGCTTTCTTCACAGTCCAACTCTCACATCCATACATAACCACTGGAAAAACCAGAGCCTTGACTAGATGGACCTTTGTTGGCAAAGTAATGTCTCTGCTTTTGAATATGCTGTCTAGGTTGGTCATAAGTTTCCTTCCAAGGAGTAAGCATCTTTTAATTTCACGGCTGCAATCACCATCTGCAGTGATTTTGGAGCCCCCCCAAAAAAAGTCTGACACTGTTTCCACTGTTCCCCCATCTATCTGCCATGAAGTGATGGGACCAGATGCCATGATCTTAGTTTTCTGAATGTTGAGCTTTAAGCCAACTTTTTCCCTCTCCTCTTTCACTTTCATCAAGAGGCTTTTTAGTTCCTCTTCACTTTCTGCCATAAGGGTGGTGTCATCTGCCTATCTGAGGTTATTGATACTTCTCCCGGCAATCTTGATTCCAGCTTGTGCTTCTTCCAGCCCAGTGTTTCTCATGATGTACTCTGCATATAAGTTAAATAAGCAGGGTGACAATACACAGCCTTGATGTACTCCTTTTCCTATTTGGAACCAGTCTGTTGTTCCATGTCCAGTTCTAACTGTTTCTTCCTGACCTGCATATAGGTTTCTCAAGAGGCAGGTCAAATATCAATATTTCCTCATGTGAAGGTATTAGGAGTTAAGCAAATGGTGCATTATTAGTCATGACTTGTCATATAGAAGGTATGATTGGATTTATCTTGACCCTACTGTTTTTTGTTTTTTTTTTTACTTTCATTATTCTTAGAATAATTCATATAATTTACTACTCCTTAAATTAGTAGAATTTCTCCATTTTCAGAGTGGTCATTCATATCCAAAGTGAAAGTTCTCCAAACAAAATCAAGTAAAAATATCTGACCTTGAATAAGTTTAGACTTAATAGAATGCATGTCTTTCTCATTTGTATATATTACTTGTTTTCATTACCCAGAATAATTTTAATTAAGTTTTAAATTCAATTTACTTGCATTGTATTTTTCAATGTTTTCCTGAATGTGAACTGATGAATTTCACTGAACTGTGTTTAGCATATGTGTTCCCAAAGCAAACATTAGTAGTTATATCTCTCAGAAATCAGATCAGACTATTTGGAAAGTAGTAAACCACCTAATCACCTACTCACCAATGGTAATAAAACTGAACTTGGTAATTAAGGTAGTCAATTTACTAATTGGGCCTTAAACCACTTGGACCTAGTTTAAGAGTTATAAGGTACTTTGGATATTCAGTTTAGCTAAAGCCATAAAATTCCTTCAGAAATTTTGCTGTGCATCAGTACTAAAATGTTGCCCAAAATAAGTAAAATGGTATTTGCTTTACCTATATATCAATTTATTCTGGGGCTGGAAGCATCAGAATTAGCTTCTAGGTAGAAATTAGGGTGCTGCTAAGTGACTTCAGTTGTGTCTGACAATGTGCGACCCCATAGACGGCAGCCCACCAGGCTCCCCCATCCCTGGGATTCTCCAGGCAAGAACACTGGAGTGGGTTGCCATTTTCTTCTCCAATGCATGAAAGTGAAAAGAGAAAGTGAAGTCACTCAGTCGTGTCCAACTTTTAGCGACCCCATGGACTGCAGCCTACCAGGCTCCTCTGTCCATGGGATTTTTCAGGCAAGAGTACTGGAGTGTGGTGCCATTGCCTTCTCCGGAAATTAAGATGAGACCTAATCAATTGCAGTTAATTTTAATTTGATACAATTCTGAACTAAGCCAGTTTTGATTTGGCCAAAGCCAGTGTTTCTAGTTTATGATTGGTTCCTTAGCAGTTGACAAATAGGAAGATGTATTCCAGCTGGGCAATAATCTTCTGAGTGGTGGTGGAGACCTTGACAGTGGGCCCACTCTGACTCCCAGGACTGTGTGAGGGTGCAGACAGGTTGGATGCAGCTAGGACCAGCTTCAAGGGCCCCTGCTCTTGAAAGTGTAGTGCTCCATTGTGATCTTGAAATTCTTAATAATTTTTGAATAAATGTCCCACATGTTTATTTCACACTATGCCCTGCAAATTACATGGTCTATAGCTCTTCCTGGGTGCCTTCACTCACATGTACCTTTACAGAATTGGTTAAGCCACTGGTTGGGCCTGGTAAGAGGTCTTCCCTTTCTTTTTTTCCTTTTCCTAAAGCCACTGTGGGACATACATTTGTGTATTCTGAGAGCAGGCTTCCTTCTTTATAGTATTATATGTTAGGGTTTCTATGCTATAGGCAGTAATATGAAGATTAAGAAATGCACCAAAAGTTAAGTAGCATTGAGCTTGACAAGTTTGTTAAAATCTTTAGAGTTGATATAGGGTTTTTACACCGAGTGAGGGTTCTCTTGGGTTGCCTGCTTCAGGTCTGTTTGCTTGTTACCTAGAGAAAATATATCTCTATCTTAAAGTTTCAAAGGCACAGTTTAAAAGAAAGATTAAATAGTTCTTAAATTCCTTTCAATTCTGAGATTCTATAATTCCTTAAGAAATAGAATTAAAAGCAATAGGGATTTACTCTTTATGTGAAATGATTAAAAACAAGCCTCGCTTCTTACAGAGAAACACAATAATAGCTACTATTTACTGAATACTTACTATGTGCCAGGCACTTTGATTACATGTTGTTTTCTGTATCTTATAATAGCCCTAAGAGGTAGAGTTATTATCTATATCTTCATTGTACCAATGAATAAATGGAAGGTTGGGGAAGGTAAGTCAGGGCAGCCAGGACTCAAACTGGCCTGGCTGACTCCCAAGGTCCCCATGAACAGCCTCTACCCTGTATGGCCTCCCATCAATTAAACACAGGGCTAAGCTCTGAGTCAAGGCAGGACTTGCCCGGGGAGTTGAATGTGAGGGTGACCTGGCTGTGACCCTGCCACACCATTGATTTCCAAGGCCCATTAGACTGATGTGGTGGCTCAGTGTCTTCTTTCTCCTTCACCTCCATGTACCTCCATCAAGCCTTAAGTTACCGGCTCAGACAACAGAAATGTCCCCTCTCTGATAAGAGAGGATTTGTCCTTGGTAGGTGCAGGTGATGTGAGCACTGCTCAGTGAGTCCTCGAGATAGGGAGATTTCTGTGACCCTGAAATGCATTCCGAAGTGTTGAGATGAACACTATGGGAAGGGTCTGGCTGGTTCTCTTTCTGCAGGCTTCTTTCCCCTCCTCCCATCTCACCCAGGCACAATTTTAGGGGAGTTTTAGGATGGATGTTATTAGCTTGCTCTTTCATTGTTGCTAATATTTTTGTTTTTGAAAAAAGGACATACATAGAGTTGAGGATGGATCATCTATTGGAGAGAAATTCTTTTGCATTTCAATTCATTGTCCATTTAATTAAAGGAATGGAGGAGGAAAACACTGTCATGGAAGCATATACTCAATACATTAGAGAAATAGCTCATTCTTACACAGGAATTACCCCTGTCAAATCAATGAAGTGGGGTCACTGAGCACATAAATTCTGTTTACATAATTTTAAGCCATCAGAGGTAGAGAATGCATCTTCTCTAAAAGTTTGTTTTGAAATTCTGAAGAGGCCTAAACTGCTGTTGGTTTCTGGCAAGACCCTTCAATAAAGTTGGTACCTCTCTGTTGTCCCTTAAATTGCTTCTACCAATTACGAAGGTAAAGAGAACCCAAGTCTTTGTCTACTTAAACAAAAGGAAAAAATGGGATAATGTGTGTAAAATACTCAGTGCCTGCCATATGGTGATTGTTCTTTAAGTTAGTTATTCTGACAGTTGCAAGGCTGTCTTATTCTAGATCAGTCTCCTTATCTGACCAAGAACATCATAACAATACCTTAAGTTTTCTCACCTATAAAGTGCAGATCCTCACCTAAAGTAATAAGAAAATTCCTCCCAACTATTGAAATCTGTGATAAAATGTACTGTTCCTTTATTTTTTCCTTTAATGTTTTGGTTACCCCTAAGAGTTTCGCTGTGGTGTATTTTTATTTTACAAATACATTTGTATTCTCACACTAATCCATACATTTAATATAATTTATGTCAAAACCTAAATGGGGCATTGTGCTTCAGACAGGATATTGGAATTTTTTTCTGACTATTTCCTGGAAAAGCAAACATCCCCAAATAGCCAGGAAAATGTTTAGAAAAGAATCATAACGATAGGGACCAAGGTACTTAATCAGGAATCATTATGAATTATAATGACTCAGTAAATTTGAACTGAATAGTGTTGGCACAATAGTAGACAGACAATAGATTGAGTATATGTAATAATATGTAAAAATTGAGAGTAATTGCTAGTCAGTGGAAAACGGGTATACCATTAAATAAATTGCGCCAGGAAAACTGACTATTTAGAAAAAATAAAGTTATATTCTTAGCTTGTAATTTATACAAAATAAGTCCTATGTGGGGTAAAGATTTAACAATAAAAGGTAAAATGATAAAAACATTTAGAAGAAATCATGGATGAATACAATGATATCTCAGGGTAGGGAAGAACTTTCAAAGCATGAGTGAAGACAGAAATCATAAAGGGAGAGGCGGATATCTGTACATTTGAAACTGTGGAATGGCAAAATAGAGCACAGACCAAGGTAAAGCACAAATAATCAACTGAGAAAAGTTGCTTCATATGACAAAAGGTGAAGACAAGGAGCTCTTTATAACAAAATTAGTATCTTTCTCATGGAAGCATGTGCTAGAGACTTGGGCAGGTAATTCAGTAAAGCATTACAAAGGGCCAAGAAACAACTTTAAAATGTTCAGTGCTACTTGTAATCAAAGAAAAACAAATTAAAAACAAAAATACGCATGTTCAATCGTAGAACTGAAAATGTCCAGTATAGCCAGGGTGTGGGGAAAAAGGCATTGCCAGACACAGATTATAGGAGGACTTATCTTTCAGCATGGCAGAGCTATTTAAAAACTACACCTTAAAGAAAATGATTGGATATGTGTACACATTTGTAAAAGATGTTTATATTGGAATTTTAAAGTGAGTGAAAAATTGAAAACAGTTTAAATGCTTGGCAAGAGGGGACTGGCATAGTTCTACAACAGAATACTCTGTAGACATTTAAGAATGCTAATATGGCTATACATTTATTGAATAGGGAGTCACTATCTATTATTGAGGTTCACATCCATCCCTAAAAGCAAAGGAAAACACAGTATAAAAAGTATGATCCCACTTTTTTTGTAAAAAAAACTTTATATAAACTCAGGAAGTAGTTGGGAAGGGTAATCAACTAATTTTTAATAGAGGTTACTGCTGGGGGTGAGATTACGCTAGTGATAAACTTTTACTTTTTTGTGCTTTCAGATTTTAAAATAAAAACTTTAAAAATTATAATTGTAAGACTTAGTAAGTTGGAAGTAATACTTTAAAATACGAAAAACGTTTATAGTAAGGTAGTAAGATTATAGGTGACTTAAAAATTCTTTCTCCACTTTCCAAAATTTCTATTACTCAAAAATAGTTGTACTACTATTATATTCAGAAAATTGAAAAATTAAAAAGGAAGAAAATAAAATCTATATATGAATACACACACACACACACATGAAAATTCTGAAACATTGCACATCAAAATCTTCATAGTGTTTATTTCTAGATGATCATGTTGATAAGTGATTTTAAAATGATTTTCTCTTGTTTATATGCATTTATTAATTTAAAAACACATGTAATACTTATAGAATAAATAACAAAATTATGGCATAAAGCTCCTTTAAAATTTTATATAGTATGATTTATTTTTGTTCTAAAAAAAGAAAAACACAAATCCAGGTATAAATAAGAACTCTGGAACCAATATAAATAATGTGTATTTAAATAGTTTTTGGAAGGAAAAAGTTATTTTGAAAATTTTCAACACCCAGTGAACATAACTGGGGACAACGTGAGGTGACACACTGAAGTTGGGCATCCCTGCTGCACCAAAATGCAGCTTTTGCTTCTAGTCCATGACCTTAGTTTGCTGTCACCAACAGAAGCTCAGGTACATCAGCATTTGGAGTTGCAAAGCAAGTCTTGATTGATGGATCCAAAGCGATTTTTAAATTTGGGATCCTGGGGATGACTGAGCATGGACTTTTGTCTCCACTTGAGTTTCTGTGTCCTTCCGTGCAGTAACTGGGCTTCATCCAGGATCTGGGCAGTGGTGGTGTTACCACAAGAATGTTTCCTTAAACTCAGCTCTCCTCTGTATCTTTTCCTGAGCTGGATGGTGTGGTTGGTTCCCCCCAAGTGACCACTGAGAGACTTTTGCTTCTGAGATGGTTGGTGCTTGAATCAATATCAAAGTTTTAATTTTCCTTCATTCTCACAATGAAAGGGGAAATTTGGAGCCCCCACTTCACATGGAGTTCCTTGCGTCCCACCTCTCCACTTGGCCTGTTTCCACACCTCCTGCGATGCCTGTACTATGCATCTCATTACAGCAATCTATCAAGCAATCATGTATGTGTATCTTGGATTGTCTTGTGTTCTTATTATGTTTCAATGCGTGCATCGTGACATACTTCTTGAGGATAGGATATATGATTTTTTTAAAAATATATTTTTAATTGCGGCTGCTAAGTCGCTTCAGTCATGTCCGACTCTGTGGCCCCATAGACGGCAGCCCACAAGGCTCCCCCATCCCTGGGATTCTCCGGGCAAGAACACTGGAGTGGGTTGCCATTTCCTTCTCCAATGCATGAAAGTGAAAAGTGAAAGTGAAGTCGCTCAGTCGTGTCCAACTTTTAGTGACCCCATGGACTTCAGCCTAACAGGCTCCTCTGTCCATGGGATTTTTCGGGCAAGAGTACTGGAGTGGGGTGCTATTGCCTTCTCTGATTTTTAATTGAAGTATAGTTTAATTACAATGTCTTGTTAGTTTTAGGTGTACAGCACAGTGGTTCAGATATATATTCTCTTTCAGATTGTTCTCTCTTCTAGGGATAGTATCCATGCCTTTTAATGCTCAGAAATTATTCTGCATTTTTACATGACAGGGGTACCCCAGTATAGGGAGAAGATCTTGTTGGAGGCCATGAATTCAGTAACAGAGTCCAACTCTGTTACTGAGTGAATCTTGAAAACTTCCCTTCCCCTTAGAGCCTCAATTTCTTCTTCTTCTTCTTCTTCTTTTCTCTTCTTTTGGAAAATAAGGGGTAGGACCACATTTATAATCATAAAATAAATTCTGACTTGTCTTTAAGCAAGATGGGTAACAGCATGATTGAAGCAGGCCAGCTATAAGAAGAAGACTATTTCTTAAAAGATTTGTGGCCTTCTTGATCTATTTTCCTCACATTTGAAAAAGATGGGTATTAGGAACTTGTTGAATTTTTATGAGAAACAATACTGTCAGAAAAATAACAAATGGCAGCTGGTGCTCTGCCTCCATATTTGGGATATATAGGGAGTGGTGGAGACTGTGGCAAACTGAACGCTCATGACGAGTATTATCCTGTTGATTGTTGTCAGCTTTCCAGGTCCTCACATTTTAAAGAGAAGCCAGATATATAGCTGTTTATGTCAAATCTCCTGGTTTTTGAATGCTGGCAAGGAATGTAAATAGATTTTGAAAGCATGTGAAGGTAAACACATCTATAAGATCCCCTCCAGTTCAAGGTCTGAGCATCCATATTTCTGGACTCCAGACCATCTAGGAGCCTGATAGCTCAATTAATCATCTCCATCTGACAGGGAGCACTGCTATGTGAACTTAGACAGGCTTCTTATCAATTTCCCAGAACTGATTTTTAAGAAAATGTCCATTTTATCAAGAGGATCATTTAGGATATTGAAACTCCTTTCAACATTTCCAAGGATGAAACGAGAATGCCTACAAAAGGAGTTTGATGTTAAAGTCTGTGCTTTTCTTGATGCTCAGAATCATAGGCAATCAGAGCTGGTGTGATGGTAGAGGGAAAGTTGATGGTGTGTATGGTAAAATGTTGACAGGCTAGAGGACATGTGAAAACAACTGTGAAGGAATAGTCTGAAGAAATGAAGGGATGTGAACGAAGTGTAGATGGTGAATGAAGGGGCCCTTCTTTGATCTTCTGTCTACAGAGAGGCAATAGAACAATGCCCTTCCTCTTGCACACTTCTTTTGCTTTTAGGACTTAACATTTGTTTTCAATTTTAACAGTTACATTGCATGCTTTCATTACACCATTGTCTAAAATATTGCTGAGGCCCTAACCGTTGTAATTTATCTTTTGTACTATATAATTTGGAGCCGCTCAGGCCAGAAAGGAACATCTGTATTGAAAGGTTGAACTCGACACAGTTTAGAGTCCTACACTGGGCCCATTCTAAGGTCAGTTTCCTCATAAACTTCGTTATCACTGTTGGTTTTTATTCATTCTATTTGACATATTAAGCTTCTGTATCTTGGCATAAAGGAACAATATTGCAGCATATTGGCAAGCTCATTTGCTTTTCCCAGCTAGTGTTGTGTCCAAATATCAATCCCCAGGGATAAACACGTGTATATCGACTGCAGGAAAATGAAGCTTAGCAGCAGGTGGCCTTTTGCTGCCTAATGAACATGGCAATCTGTTACTATCACCGCGGCGCTTTTCACCAGACAATTAGGCAACTAAGCATGTAATTATTCAGGCCAACGAGAAGAGGCTCTCCTCTAATTCTATCTTTTCATTGCTGTGTACTCACCCACACTCCCCTCATTAGCGAGAGATTTTCCAGTCTATGCTAATTGGTTTCAATAACATTCATTTCAGTTGAAAGAGAACGATTCCGTTAATTGAGAATCGAAAGAATCTTTTCATTTTAAGTGCGTCCTGCAATGGAAATCTGAATACTCTCAACAGGTCCGGGCTAATGAAATTAAGTCACACAGCCATTAGTGGTGTAATAGAAATAAAGTAATTTATTTTCATTGAAGCATGTGCTATAGGTCCAGAACAATTAATACAGCTTGAAGAGGACAGTAACTTGTAAAAAAATAGGTTGAAGGTAAACAAGATGATTTCCCTTAGAATGGCTTGTTTAATTCTTGGTTTAAACCCCTAGTCCTTGTGGTGCCTCTTCTGAAGCATTTAAAGTGAAGAGAACTCATTTGTAAAATGACACTTATCTAATTGTATATGAACAGCCCTGTTATTTCCTAGAGCAGCCACTTAAATGTATCAAGATGACTCACTTGGTTAGCCCTATTGGATATTTTAAGCTGAATGTGCTTATAAAAGTTTTACAGCAAAACAATTAGTCAACCTGAGTATTTCAGTCTTCTTTATGTAGCATCAGCATATTTACATGTGCGTGATTTAGAATTGTACTGAGTCCTATGTCACAGCTATTATCATTTGATGGACCTTAGAATCCATCACAGGTATTATGATATCAGGCACTGCAGTGTCAGTTCCAGGAACAGGCAGAGACAGAATTTAAAATATGAGGTACTAGCAAGTGTATTTATACAAAAAACATACCGTTTCTCCAAACAAACTAAATTATCAAAGAAAAATCTTAAATGTAAATGAAATAAAAGACTTTGGTTTGGGCTGCCTGTTCCAATTCTGTATTGACAAGTTATCCCCGATTAGAAGACGAGTATTTTTTTCTTGCCAGCAAGAATTTATTCTTAAAGCAAATCTCTTCCAGTTTCAGAGGGTGAAATATTGAATACATTACTTTCACACATACAAAAACGTACCTATATCATGACACTTTTACCAAAATTCTCATATCTTATTTAGTTGTTATTTTTTTAATGGAATAATCAATATGAAACCATTTGGGTTGCTGTCAGACTAGCTGCCTGTGTATAAAATTCCCTTTCCTTCTCACACACAGAACCAGAGTTCTGCTGTGGCCATTAGTATATAGTACAAGTCTGCTTGTTTCTAGAAGCTCCTGTGGATGTCAGTTGGTAGGTGGGTGGGAGGGGAGGTGGGGGTAGCATATTATGCAAATGTTGTGTCTTTTTTTTTTTTTTAGTTAGATTCAAAACTGCATAATGGGGACAGGCTTACAAAATAATACACTGCATAGCGTTATGAATATTTCAAAGAATTATTTCTTTATTTTGTGCATAGCTCAGAGAGCTGACATTTGATTTATAGCTGCATGGATGTACCTGGGGTTGCTAAGGTTACCCAATTTCATTCACCCGTAGATATTTGAGATCTACATAATGCCATCACATCCTCCACTGCATTTCAAAGTGATGTTGATAAATGGTGCCTTCCTTAGATGATATTTCCATTTAGATATGATATATCTCATGATTTCTGTCTTTTAAAATATTGTGGTTGATGAAATTTTACATTATGTGCATATACAGAAAGCAGTGATACATATTTTTTTCAGTTTTAAAGGTTCAAAAAACTGTGAAGAGTGGACTTCCCTTCCCCACTCCCCACCCTGCACCTATTCCCATATGTTGAGGTTTACTGTGACTAATATTGAGCTCCTTTTTTTTTCTTAAGAGAAAAAACCCACATTATTGTTTGTCTTATGTTTAGAGATATAACAAAAGACTAGCTAGTCACCTGCAATCGTTTTTATGATGTTTCATATCTTTGCAACAAAGGCTTAAGTTTTTTGAAAAATAAAAACACCTTTTGAGTTTTTGATAAGAAACCTTTGGAAGTTATTTTTTTCCAGCAGATCTTTTTAGAATTTTCACTTACAAGGTTTTTTTTTTTTTTTCTTTCTCTCTCTCCACACACACACACACACACACACACATGTACATGAGCAAGCACATGCATGCAGGGCTTCCCTGGTGGCTCAGTGGTAAAGAATCTACCTGCAATGCAAAGAGACACAGGTTTGATTCCTGGGTCAGAAAGATCCCCTGGAGATGGAAATGGCAACCCACTCCAGTATTCTTGCCTGGGAAATCCTGTAGACGGAGGATCCTGGCAGCCTACAGTCCATGGCGTCGCAAAAGAGTTGGACACGACTTAGGGATTAAACCATGCATATATATAACTTAAAATATGTATTTTACTATTGCTTACAATGAACACTGACCTTTTATCTTGTGATGCATTGCAGTCCTAGAAAGAAGTCTGGTTCAGGGTCTCCCAACTTCAAAGGAATCAGCATCAAATCTATGGAAGAAAACAGGTAAAAATTCAAAATCTCTATTTCTACCAGAAGAATAGACCTGGCTTCATGGGGCAATAAAGTTGCTAATGGAGAGAGATGAACACATGCAAAGAGCCATGAGCCCTATCTTATTAAGTACAGATCTGTGGATTACATGCTTTCATTTCTTCCTAACCAGATGGGTTGAATTCTGAAAAATTAGTTTTTTACTCCCCTCTTCTGAGTGAGAAAACAGTAATGGAAAAGACTGGGATGACGAAATGTAGGAAAGATTTATGAGGGCTGTGGTTAAGGCTTTTGCACCATGTTCTTTGGAAGGAAACAGAGACAGTTTGGCTAAGAATGAAGGATGGAGAATGAAAGGGTGGAGCAAAGAGGTTGTTGGGAGAAGGAGAGCACTGAACTGGGGAAAAGCCATTGAGAAGGGTCTATGGAAGGTGAGGGGCCAGAGAGTGAAGAATAACAGGAGAGGTGACTGGGGTCAGGTGAAGTTGCAATGTGTGACATGGTCAGCCATGCCTAACAAGATTCTGTGCTATGGATGTTTTCAGAAGATTACAACATGATAGCTGAGTTGCTTTGTTGGGTTGTAAGTTGTTAAAAATATTTTGAGTTAGCTGCAACATTTACAAATTGGAAGATTTCACAGAGAAATTCTGAGTTTTGGATACTTCTGCAAAATCAGATCTGGCAACACTGGATCTACATTCCTGGACAGAAAACTTAAATGGAGCTTAGGAGTGTCTGACCTCTTTACAAGACTAAGCCTCTCCAGGTTGCTCCAGCCTCCTCCTCCTCCTTAGAACCCAACTCCTTAAATTAATATACCTAGTTCCTTTGGGCAGGTGAATGCACTCCTGCTTGACTCCGGTATTCCTGTGATTTTGCAACTCTGTTTTCTGCTCTACACCTAATACCTGGCAGATAATTGATGATCAATAAATGTTTGTTGAATTAATAGAAGATAATGCCTTGTTGTATTATGAACATGCAGGTCTGTTCTTCATGGGAGATTGTAAGATCTTGTAGGGTGAGGATTGTATCTTCTCATCTTTGTATCTTCCGTGTCAACACAGCAGAGTAAATATTTAATAAACAGTGGTTCAATGTTGCACACATATTGTGAGGCTAAGCAGTTGCTGTCTTTATAAAGAGAAAGAATCTTATTACTGAGAGATGGAAGATAGCGGGTCCGCTAAGCTGATGGCCACAGTAAGCCGAGCAAGAGCGTACAACCTGGCCAGGATGCCAAAGGGGTTGCTGGCCTCTGAGCACAGAGCCCGTCCTCAGAGTAAGCTGATGTCTTTTGATCATTAGCTCTCAGGCTGTTAGAGAAAGCTTTTGGAAGTCCTACCTGTTACTCTCTTTGGTTGCCCCCTTGCCTTTGATTTCATTTCTCTTGGCCCAGTTTGATCTGCCTCTGGACTCCTGCTTTCCCTTCATTCACTTTTTACCCTTCATTTGTCCCTCCCTTAAGTCTGGTTACACATCCTTTCATTTTCCTATGTAGCCATCTCCAAACTGACATCCCAATTTTGTGATTTTTTGCCAGGTTTGGCTCACATTTAAAGCAGAGAAGGGTACTGATGGTTGGGAGTGGAGAATGAGAAGGAACTGGAATTGTCTATTTACCTTTTGTGTTCTGTTTATAATTTTTGAACAAAACCACTCTCCAATAAGACCATCTGGGGAGGTTCAGGAACACAGGCTCAAGCCCCAGACTTCTTGGGGTTTTATTCTAACTCTGCCTCTTATCAGTTCTGTGACCTTGGGTAAACTATTTAGCCTCTCTGACCTTAGTGTCCTTATTTGTAAAATGAAAATAACAATAGTGTGACTCATAATGTCATTGTGAAGATTGGGTAAATATAGGTACATTGCCTAGAACAGTGCTGGCATATAGTAAATGCTCTGATTTCCAAAGCAATCTGTGTCCAAGGTTTTGTGAGCCTCTGTTATCATATCTGCACTCTTGTTTGGACCAAACTATATGTATAACTTAATTTTTACCCACTCATCCCTCTGCCATTCCAAGCACAGAGCTATGGATCACTCATTTATTTAATCCGTATTTACCTAGTGATTGCTAAGTGCCAGATATTGTTCTAGGCTCTTGGATACAGTGCAGTTTTGTCTTTGTTTTCATGGGTTTTATACTCAACCTGGAGAAGAGGTTCAATAAAAAAAGAGCATCTCAGCACTTTAAAGAACCTCTCAGTGTATTTTATAGCGCCATGAGTCGGGGATTACTTTGTATGCTGTGAGTGTGTGTGTGTGTGTGTGTGTGTGTGTGTGTGTGTATGTGTGTGTGTGTAAAGTCATTTTAGAGAGGTTGGTTAAGGAGGATTTCTCTGAGCGGTGACATTTGGATGGAAACCTGAATGATTATAGAGCAAATCAGCCGTGCAATGAGCTGGCTAAGGGTGTTTCAGGAAGAGCAAATAGTAACTATAAAATCCCCAAGGCTAGAATGAGCTTGACAGTTTCTAGAAAGAAGACATATGTGGTTGGGGCAACACTGGACTCTGATGGAGAAAGGTACAGGAGGCGATCAGACATGATTTCATAGGCCTCACGGGGCAGGGGAGATGCTTGAATTTTACTCTATATGTCATAGGAACTGTTGGAGGATTTTAAGTAAGAAAATGACATAGTGGTTTTATGTTTTCAAAATACCATACGGTTGAATGACTATTATACATACATATTGTCAGTATTTCTGGAAAGAATAATTTAGTTAATTAATTACATGTTGCATGCAAGGCATAGACCATCTATAAGTAAGAGAGCCCCAAACAACAGTGACTTAAATGACTGAAATGCAGTAGCTTATTTCTCTTGTGCATGGAAGTGTGGAAGTAGGCAATTCCAGGGCTGATATGGGGATTTGGCTAGGTGAAAAACTCAGAGTACAGTACCATTTCAGCTCTCTGGTCTACTATCCCTAAGTGTAACCTTCAGCCTTATGGTCCAAAATAGCAGCAAGAGCTCCAGCCATTGCATCAGTCTTCTCGGCAGTATGGATGAAATTGGAAAGAACATATGCAAATTGTCTTGAGGTTGACATATGACACATCTGCTTGTGTCTCTTCAGCCACAACTTAGTCCTATTTCCACAATTATCTGTAAAGAAGGTCAAGGAGTGTAGTCTTTATTCTGAGCAACTATGTGAGCTAAAACCTACGAATTTTACTACTGTAGAAGAGGGAAGACAGATATTGAGGGTCATTTAGCAACCTCTCTGCCATATAATTCTGTTTTTAAACTAAATCCAAGTTCATTAAAGCTGGAAGTGACTTAGAGATTTGCTAGGTTAACCACTTCTGTGGTACCATTTATACAGTTGCTTTAACTCAGTTCCAGAATCTCCAGTACCCAGAGTCTCCTGGAGAGTCAGTCACTAGCTTCACTGGCAGGAGTGTGCTGTCTCCTTGGGTCTTCTTAGCAGGAGCCAGTTATGAAGTTCCCCAGCCCCTTACTCCCTCGCACAATAAACAACATCCAGTGGAACTGTGTGGGATGAGTGGATTTGAGTGTAATTTGAAAATGCCAACCTCAAAAGCCTAAGAAGCATCAATCTCAAAGGTCACTATTGAGAAATCTCATCTCTCAGTTCCCCAAAGGAGGGTCTTTGAGATCCTGGTCAGCAAAGTTGTAGGTTTGGATCAGGGATGGGCCTTTAACAGGTGGGGTCTTCCAGCTCCCAGAATCAGTTTTCATTTTCCTCTTTTCTTTCTTATTTTAAAAAATATTCATGCCCTGATCAGCAATGCATTCCCTAGAGCAGAATAGAGATGACCCCACGGAGCACTGGGCTCTGTTGATGGGAATTGCTTTTACCTTCTGGAAAGAGAATAGGCCACAAAGGATCAATCTTTTCTCTGTTGTATCTCTTTCAAGTTGAACTGCATTGGACAATGAGTGGATTAAAAAAAAAATTCTATGGCCTGGTGTGCCTCAGATGCATTTGCCAATTTTAACATCATTCTCCAAGTTATATAAAACTGGAGAATAAATGCCCAAGCCTTCTGTATGGTGAGCAGTTTACTTCCCAGGCAGGGATCACATTTGTAACAAATCTCCTCAGAGATGCATTTTGTAAGTGAAGTGAAGAAATCATTAGCGAAGCAATATTTGAAGAAGCAGCCTGGCCCAGTTTTGAAAGCAACTCTATTTTAACCTTTAAAAGATATCATTTTACTTACCAGGCTGCTTATTACAATTACACAGTGTTTTCCTTGGCCCCTGGCTCCATTAAACATATGTTTTATAGCAAGTTCTCAATTACATTATCCTGACAGGCTGGCTCATAAGGGCATGTTATAAAGTAGAGAGACTGCAAAGCGCTAAACTGGCCCTCATTAAGTTTATAGTTTTATTACCTTGTTTAGGGCACTTTTTCTTCCCTTCCTCTCACCGACTTTATTTTGTGACATTTAATTTATAAGAAGCAAGGGGACACTCTTGTCCTTGTGGCTGGCAAACTCTCCAGCAAGAGGCATTGGAGGGATGTGTCTTTAGCACGTGATGCCCATCCCACTGCCCTCCTCTGGCCGTTAGTAAATTGCTTTTCTTTCCCCTAAAGGTTGTCCGCTATGTCAGTACCCTTTTAGTGTTAAACAGCAATAGGCATGCATTTTGGTCTAAGACTGGTTGCTCTTAGATGGAGATGAGCTCTTCACAAGCTTGCAGGGCACACTTAGGTCAATGGGTATTTAACAAATGATATGTATCACTTCCCCTAGTTGGCCATCTTTGCTGATCTGCATGAGCAGTTCCTTTGCGCCAGCCCACAGTCAGCCTCTTGGAGAGGCTGGGCTGGATTCTCTCACCGCAGCACTGAGGTCAGCTGAACTATTTTAATTTACAGAACATTACACATGCATAAATATATTTATATCTCCATACCCCGACAAGGGAATTAAATCAGTTTGAATTTATGTAAAATGTATTATCATTATTGGACAAGGAAAGAGGATCGTGCTCAGATGCACAAATATCATCTGGCCACTGCTAATTATAGGCATGTTAAAAAATGGCTGGTGGTTGCTTCTGAACCCAGACGGAATCTGTGGATGTTGATTATGAAGAGCTATTATATATTGATAGGTTAGGATTTATTACTGAAAGTATGAACTGATTGCTCCGGATTGCATGGTAGTCGGACACTGGGGAATCGGTCTTGGAGCTGTTAGACCAGGGTAATCTATCAGGAGGAGGGGAGTGTATTCTATCAATTAAGGAACAAGCAATTCTACTGATTTGCTATTGGCAAGCTAATAGAGGTAATGGGTTTTCCTAGACAGTCCAGGTACCGTACAGCCGAGTTGGGGAAAATAGTGACATTAGACAAATAGATGAGCAGTTCATTAAACCTGAATGAAGCCTGTGATGGGGCCAGAGAGCTGGAGGACCCTTGGCTCTAGAATGTCCTGTGTGGGAGCCTCTTAGGTGGAAAGAGGTGGCTGAACCAATAAGAATGTAGATGCCTTCTGCCATTGATATATGCAGCAAACTAATGTTCATGGGATACTCACAGGAACCCTTTGGTGTGAAAGCATGTCAGCAGTGTATATCACTAAGCTGGTGTCGCAATAATGGTGCATTAAACACAACCTCAAAAAGCTTAGTGGCTTAAACAAAAATGCTTATCTTTCTTGCTCATGGGTCTGTGGGTCATTGGGGGTTTGGCTTTACCCCATGTGTGCAGCTCCTGCACACAGGTGGGCAGGGTGGTGGCTAGCCAGGGCACGTGCTTCTCTTGGCTTCAGCAGACGCACGGATGTCCAAGTCAAACTCTGCAGGCACATTTCTACATCTGCTAGAGTCATGTCCACTCACATCCTGTTGGTCAAAGGAAGTCTCAGGGTCAAGCCAACATCCAGGGGCAGGGAAGCATACTGAGCCCACAGCAAGAGTGTGAATATATAAATTTACTATGGGGAAGAAGAGAAATGTGATCAACAAGCTATAAGGCACCTTCTGTAGTAGAAGCTGAGTTTGGATCCCTCTCCTCCTCCTCCTCCCCCTCCATGTCCCCCCCACCCTTCCTCAGAGCCCATTAGGCTGTACTACTGTTTGTCCCTAGTCTCCAGAAGCAGACTTTGTGCTTTAATCCTACTCCTCTTCAGGTGGTGCCAAGTTGGTGTATATTACAGCATATCAACCAACATGGTTTGTAAATTGAACTCAATTTTTAGAATAAAAACTTTTGCACTACTGCCACTTTTTACTGCAGAAGTCACCAGTGAGTTCCTTTGCTCTCCCAGATATGTCTCATGTTTGCTTTCCTTAAACAAAAGCTGACAAACCAAAGGTAATAAGGATGTAGCTGCAGCCCATCTGAAGTAAGGCAAAAAGGACAGGGAGGGCCAGCGCACTTAGCAGGGAGAGTGAGAGAGCAGTGCAGGTGGGCTCTTAGAGTCTGCTTGGTCCCCTCTGTGTGTTAGTGCTGAGTTACTAGGCGGTGAGCTAAAGCTCACTCGAATAAAAACTCCGTGAAGGCAGGAATTTTTGTCTGCCTATGTCCATTGCCACATTCCCTGAACTATAACCAGATGCAGGGAACATGGTGGCTTCTCAAAATGAATTAACTGTGTGGATGAATGAATGAATGAAGGTGAAACCAGTTCTTTTGGGACAACCATGGCCTCTAATGATGTCCAAGTTTAGGTTGTAAATAGAAAGTTTATCTTTTCTTTTCATTTAAGGGGTAGGAGGGATGACCTTGTAGAATGGGGAAGCAGAGAGGAGAAGTAGCCTTGGAACCTCAGCTTAGAGACAGGGGTCAAGAAGGCTAAAGAGAGGGCTAATGTCTATTCTTTGTCCTATATTAAGTAGCAAGGGTCTTGTAGCTCTTTGTCTTGCCTCACCACAAATAGCCTTCCTATAAGGCCTGTAGAAACTTCCAGGCCACAAAAATAAAGCACAAAACATTTAAAAAGCCAAAAGAAGGGGGATCTTGATTCTTGTAGGCAAGGCAGAAATTACAGCTGGTTTGTCAGGGGTAGAAAAATAAAAGACTTAGATCTAGCTTGGCTGTGGTAAATAGGCAAGCAAAGGGATAAAATAGCAACCAGCCAACGAGAAAGCTCAACCCAACCAGGGCAGGGACAGACTTGTACAGTGCGGTAGTTTTAGAGCCCAACCCAGATCCTGGGGCATGGTGAATGCTTCACAGAGACTGAAAACATCCAGCTGCCATTGTTGTGTCATTCATGGGGTGATCCGAGGAAGGGAGAAAGGTGATTGGCCAGGACGAGAAACCATAAGATTGGATTGGCCACCTGACCTCAGGCACCACAATTTCTCTGGTTGGAATGTAATTTCTGGGCTTTCACCCAACACCCAAGACTGTTCAGTACCAAGCTTCTACACACATACAACATTCTATAACAAGCACACACTTCTAACCCATGCTGCTTGAATATAGGCCACTGATATAACGCTATTGATTTCTGTCTCACCCACCCTGGAAGATTTTCATCCATCCTAGATTCTAATTTCTAAGACTCTTTATCTCCTCCTGACCTGTCTTGGCAGCTTTGAATTTTGGGTTTCTCTGGTTGGCCTTTCCCAGACTCCTTATCATCATATTTCCCAAACCCACCTCCTCAAATTTCCCTAAATCTTGCTCCTCCTTCTAGAGCCCCTCTCTTAATTAACTGATCAATCCTCTGAGATACCTTCTCTTCTCTTTCCCATGCCTAATTAAAAACATGCTGTCATTTTTTTTTTTTTTTTGCCCTAAATATTTTCCAAGGCCATTTCCTCATCTCTAAGCCTGCAAATGCTGTTCTGGCTCCAACCCTATCATTTCTTGTTGGTGCTATCAAACCAGCCTACCACCTGGTCCCCGCCTCAGGTCTCACCCTCTTCCTATTTATCCTCTTAGCCGCTGCCTGAGGGACTCTGTTTAAAATGCAAATCTGGCCAGTGAGCCCTCTGTCTCAGGCTACCTCTGGGTAAGTGTAAGCTCCTTACAAACACGTGGAGGTACCCCTCCCGCTGCCCACCTCCCCGACCTCATCTCCTGCTGCTGCTTGACTAACACTGACTACCCAGAAGGCTTTGGATGGTTTAGGGTTTGTTCTCTGCACACACTTTGCTGTTTTAAGTCTTGGCCTCTTCTTAACTCTATTGTCTTGTTAGCAGCATTTTTTTTTTTTTTTTGGCCCGAGTATCTCTCAGCTTCGAGCTGCCTGTGTGCAAGCTAAGTCGCTTCAGTCACATCTGACTCTGCGATCCTACGGACTGTAGCCTGGCACACTTCTCTGTCCCTGGGATTCTCCAGGCAAGAATACTGGAGTGGGTTGCCATTTCCTCCTCCAGGGGACCTTCCCAGGGATCAAACCTGCGTCTCATTTCTTTCCTGCAGTGGCAGGAGGTTCTTTACCATTAGGGCCACCTGGGAAGCCAGAATCTGCTTGCCCGTACAGGAGAGAGTAAGAGGCACCAGTTCGATCCCTGGGAAGATCCCCTGGGGGAAGAAATGGCAACCCACTCCAGTATTCTTGCTTAAGAAATGCCATGGACTGAGGAGCCTGGCTGACTATAGTCACAGGGTTGCAAAGAGTCACACCATTCGACTGAGGCATGACACAGGTCTCTCTTACTTACTATCTATCTCTCAGCTCTTGTGCCTTCTCTTCAGGGCAGCACTAAGTTCTCCTCCTCTAGGGTCACACAACACCGTGTGGCTCCCTCATCATTTAATAATATTTCACTTCCCTTCTTCCAGGCTTACCGGGCAATACACCATTTAAGGAAAGAGATCTTTTTTATTCACCTTATTACTGCCAGCATATAGCATAGTGCCTGATGCATGGAAGATGCCCAGTACATATTTGCTGGGCTGACCAGAATTGACTCTGCATTTTCCTTGCTTTTCTTACCTCTGACTTATCAGCCTTCAATGATGAGAAGTCAGCATGAGGCAGAGGTTTTCTTTTGGAGCCTAAAATCGGTAACTTTGTCATTGTACACCTAACTGAAAAAGAAAAAAAAAATCAACTTTGATGTTTTTGGAGGCTACATCTGAAGTTGAAAGGTTGACGTTTGCATCATGATAGAAAGTAGTGGTCTTTTCAAATGATTTTGCTTCAACCTTCCCAATAAAACAAATGAACTGTGTGCATGGGATTTTGACGTGCTGGTTTTTCTTTGACACTAAAATGAAATGAATGTGCAAAGGCACAAAAACAGTATGTATCCTCAATTGGATAAAAGCTCACCTTTATCTCCCTCTGACCCTTTTATTTTCACAATACTAAAGAAATATTAAAAATGGTAGGGGCTGGCGAATTTTTAGAAAAGCTATCAGTTCCCACTCACTTTCCATCCCGTTGCTCTAGTGTAACCTTGACCTCCTCTTCCTCTCACCTCTGCAAATACTTCCCAGAGTTGGCTTCCTTCTGCTTTCTGAAGCCCACAATTGACATCCACACAATGGAAAAGTCTCTGTTGCATGATCTTTTCTTGGAATCCATTCCCCTGGGCTGTGAAGGCTTGATCTAATCACTGATCAACATGTCTTTGGAGAAAGTTCCAGGACCCCTGGACCACCTCTCCCACCCCCAGATAAATGGGGCTTTGAGTAGAGGCACATCTAGGTTCTAAGGGGAGGAAGGAGGGCCTGGGGGGATGTGAGGGTGCATGCCAGGTGGTGGTGTGGAAATTAGCACAAAGATAGCCCCCCCTCCTTTTGATTACATTCTCTTCATTGTGTTTCTTTCACACTGGTTCATCTTTAGATCACAGTCTATAGGCACTGTGGCCATCTATAAGCTAAAAATTTGGAGAATGGGCTCAAGGGAAACCATGGGCCCTCTTGCTCCCTTCTAGAACTGCTAAGGGACTAGGAGCCTAGGCTTTGGGCAAGTGATCTGATGAATGTGTGCAAATATGCATGTTATGTGTGAGTATGAGAATATGAACTGTTTGTGTGTTTATGTGAACGTTTGTGTGGGGTTGTGAGAATGTATGTAAATGTTTGTAGGTGTAGGTACTTATGTGAATGTGTGTGAGTGTATATTTGTGTTTGTGTATGTGTTGTGTGAGTGGTATGTGGATATGAGTGTGAATGTATGGTTTTCTGAATGTGTGTGTATATGTCTGTGAGTTTGGAGATACAGTGTTTTGAGAAAAACTCCCTTCTCCCACCTCCAGTTGTTTTCCTGACACAATGTTCTGCAGCGACAGAACCACGTGACCTTAAGTCCCTCGTGAGTGCCATCATGCAGCCTCCCCCTGCCACATCATCCAGATAAACCTACATTCTATGTATAAACAACATGCTTTGACTTCCACTTCCAATCATGCCTGTATTCTCTGATCTTCTCTCAGAGAGATGTGCCAGAGTGGCCTCTGCTCTTACAATGAGTTGTTAGTTACAGGACCAGGAAGAGAGGAAGTGTCTAGTGTAAGTCCTGAAAAGCCAATTTAAAGAATGGGAAGGCTTGAAATAGAGGGAAGATTGTAGGGCTTGGAGAAAGTTTCTGGACATAAGAGGTGACAGTTGTAATTTTGCATATATGCCTTGTAGCCATATACCTTTTTTGAGTGAGAGGGGGATCCTTAGAAGTACCTACCAGAGCAAGAAACTCCTGATAAACATGTAGAAAAGTATATTTCCAAAGAATATTCCATAGCAATATTGTCCCTCCTATGTTTATTTGCAAGGTGATATTGTTATTATATTTGTCTATTTATCCTCCCCTTGAATAAATCTGAGCTGTGATCTATTTTGACTAAAAGAATATGACAAAACTGACACCATGTAACTTTTGAGGCCAGGCTTTTAGAAGTCTACAGCTTATATCTTCACCTTCACTCTCCATTGTGACAAGCTTGTCACGTGGAGATGCCCATGTGGATGGGAACTGAGGTGCTCTATTAACAGCTCACATTGAGCTTTCAGCTGACATCCAGCTCCAGCTCCCAGTCCTGTGGGTCAGTCCTCTTGATACTTCAGCCTATTTGAATCTCTGCAGGACTGTAGACACAGTCAATAACACCTGAAACAGAAGAATCACTCAGCGGAGCCCAGTCAACCCACATAGTTATAAGCAGTAACAAATGGCTATTGGTCCTTGAAGACACTAATTGTGGGGGAAGTTCATTATGTGCCAACAGATCACCAATTTACTAGGTGACGTTACTGCTGTTGATTGAACTGGGTAGTGAGCAGGCTTTCTCCACAATTGCCAGAGAGTGAGCAAAAATCAAGTTATGCAGAAAGCAGATGATTGGAGAAGGCATGTTTCATTTATGTTTTTCTTTATGGAGAAGTAGTCATTAAATCTCTAACCTTCATATGATATAAAATAGTTAAAAGAAAATGTTAATTGCATTTATTTTTGAAAAATGGCTGCTTATCTATATTAAACATTTCTACAGTGAACATTTACTGTCTCTGTAACAAGATAAAATATTATTAGAAACAGTTAATGGGCTTCTTATTTAGCTTTTCTGAAAGTGGCATATTACCTTAAGGCATGCTGTACCTCATACTGTGAAGGCAGGGGGATTTTTTTTTTTTTTCTGAGAACATTAGCGTTTACTTAATTATTAGAAAGTTCTAATGAGGATTTCACTGCCTGGCTTTCAAAAATTCTTTTTTATTTAGTGAATAGATTTAAATTGTACTTTGTCAGCTTGAAATGTGAAATCCTCCTTTTGAGTCAGTCTTAGTTAAGTTAGATCATAGATTTAGCTGGGTTCAGAGAGAAAGGCCCTTGGGCTGGCAGGGTGCAAGGCACTGTAGGTTACCATCTTTATACTTTTATTCATCTATTAACCATTATCTTGTGTCAGTGAATACCAGTTCATATGCTTCTCCCCTCTTCCTGGAAACATGTCTGAACTATTTTTGCAGTCACCATGTGTCTGTGTTCTGGTTCATGGGATGGCCCGTTCAGAACATCCATGATTTCTTAGCCTCCATCCTCTGGTCCAGTTCTACAGTACCTGGGAAGTCACATGATGAGGAAAGTAGTACCACCAGATGGAAGGGGATCTCTACATGACTAAGTGGAGGGTGTCAACATAACCACCCACCTCAGTGACCTGCAATGGACTATGACTTGAGCATGAAAAACATCTTTGTTATGTTAAGCTACTGACATTTTCTTGGTTTAGCTATTAGCATTCCCTGAGTAATATGTGTTTATGCTAGAAAATGCTTTATGTTTTTATAGATATTATCTCATTTGATACCCACAATACCCCTGTGATCCAGGAAGGATGAATGTATCCCCATTTTACAGAGGAGAAAATTGAAACACAGAAAGGTGGCTTCTTTTCCCAAAACAATGTTCTCTGGTCAGTAAATGGCAGAGCATTGACTTGCCTTCAAGTTTAATTCTTTTTCATCTTTCTCCTGCTGACTTTCTCTAACTCAGGTCTGATTTCCTGGATGAATTTTATTTTGGTTCTAGTCTATGGAGCTAAACATCACAAAGCAGTGCTTTGCCTTCCTTTTTCCCAATGAAGAAAATCAAACTAAATCAATTCCTTTTTGCGATCAAGGTGAATATGGTGAGAATTTCCAAGTGCTCCCCAAATAGGTTAAATAATAAAATGGATTTTTATGCCAGCATTTCACATTTCACAAAATGTAGTCTGTAGTCCTGAAAGATGGCTAGTGTAAAAAGGGATCCTGATCAAATACTCATCAGTTCTGGGTACTATATCCCTCTTGGAGATTAGCAATAGACATTAGCACATTAAAGGCTCTGAGAATTTCTGTAGTTAAACCATCTATTCTGTGCTGTGACATGACTAAGTATTTTGTTCTACAGAACATAGTTTTGGTAACTCTGGTTTAGATGCTTACTTCTTTTAATATAGGGAATGGGATTTAAAATATTTTGCAATTCTCTTTTGTTCTATCATTGTATTATATTATCAGTTTCTTTATTCACTTTATTGTTCTTAATTATTCTTTAAATATTCATTTTCTTCCTCTACTTCTTCCTCTTCTTCCTTTTCCTCCCAACTTCCTCCCCCAGTTCTTCTCTTCTTACTCTTTATTCTTCTGCTTCTTTTGCTTTGTCATTGTTTTGTGTTTTTTTTTCGATTTCTAAAATTATTAACACCTGTCTTGGTCCTTTCAGCTGCTATAGTAAAGTACCACAGACTGGGTTTCTCTCAGTACTGGAGACTAGAAGTCTGAAATCAGCATGCCAGCATGGTTAATTGAGGGCCCTCTTTTAAGTAGCCAACTTCTTAATGTATCTTCACAAGGTGGAAAGGACTGGGGAGCTCTGTCAGGCCTCTTTTATAAGGGAAATAATCCTACTCATGAGGGCTCCACTCTCATGATTAATCACCTTCCAAGGGCCCCACCTCCTAATACCATCAAAATAGGCATTGGGATTTCAACATATGAATTTTTTGGGTATATATTCAGACCATAACAGTTCCCTACTCTAGTTGATCAGAGAATGCAGCAGATAAAAAGGACTTGAATTTCAGTAATCATTTGACAAAACATATAAGATTATCTCTGGACACAAGATGGCTAAATGTAGGTTAAATGGATCATGGTGACTGACAGACTGTGGGAGAGGTAGCAGTGGCTGCCTTTAGTTGCACCTGATTCAACAATTTTAGCAGTGATCGGATGAGCACATTAACAGTAAGTTGATTGTATTTATGAATGATGGCAAGATGGAAGGGCTAGATGCCATGGTCAGGATCCTTCAAAATCTCAGACAAGGCTGAATTCAACAGGACATCATTTAACAAGGATAAATTTAGAGCCATGCTCTTAAATCTAGAAGCTCTACTGTATAACTATAGTATCAGATAACATGACTGAACAGAGCAAAATATAAAAAGGTCTTAGGGTTTCTAATTTGATTGTACACTCAATATATAATCTTGTGGCTTCCATTTAAAAACGCCAAAGTAAAACATTTTAACCCTCAAAACCCACTCAAAACTTAAAAGAAGAAGAAAAAAAATCTCTTTATTCAATGAAACCAAAGAAAAATGACACGTCCCAAACCATAAAGCAAGACGCACACATGGCAGATGCTGTGGCTTCCGGGCTGAGATGTGGGAGCTTGCTAAGAGTAGCGATATGAATCCTTAGATTATCCTTGGGTAAGGATGTGAGATTAATGTGCCATAAATCTGACAGATGTGGACAATGATGCATCTAGGCCAAAAATAGGTCAAAGGAGAGATCGGAATGCCTCCAAAAAGACTTCATTCCAACCACTGAAAGGAGAGGAAGTTAGATTTGAAGGTGGAAACTTACTGACATGCCATTTCTATTGTCTATCATGATACAGTTCACATACAGAGAGGTAATGGGTGAAGGGTATAAGGGGAAGGAAGGGAGGAAACCAGTAATTGCCAGATCGAAAGCCAGAGAACTTGTTACCTAATGGTTTTCCTGTGAATCTCACTGACCACATGGAGCCCAAAACAGTGAGGAAAAATGGCCCCAGGATAGCAGTTTGCTGAAGGAAACTGTGGTATTATTTATTCCCTCCTTCAATGGAATATTATATTAATATATCCATGCTCTTCCATGGCTTATGGTGGCAGAATTTGTTTCTCATTCCTTGACTTTGGGCATGGTCACATGAATTGCTTTGACGATGGAAAGTTAGCAAATATGATACAGACAGGGGCTTGGAATTTGCATGCATAGTTGGTTAGCACTCTTGTATCTCTATAATTGCGATGACAAAAAGGCAAATTTTTTTCATCCATGTGGCATATGGGATCTTAATTCCCTGACCAGGGATTGAACCTGCACCACTTAGCCTAGGAAGCACAGAATCTTAACCACTGAGCCCCCAGGGAAGTCCCTGCCATGTGAAAAGTATGCAGTGGTTAGCTACTTCCTCATCACCCTGCCCTAGAGTGAGATGCAGAAGACATTAATCTTCCAGGGACCATGGAGGCAAGTCCAGCTGAAGCAAAGCTTTTCCAGCCAGCTCACAAACTCATGAATAAATGTTTTGTTAGACATTGAGCTTTACATGGTTTATTAAACATTTTTAATGCTGTGATAGCGGAATAATACAACCATAAAAGTGAGGGCTCTGAACTCTGTAGTTTCTTCTGTATCCTACTAAATCAATCCTATGATAGTCTCTCTTTTTTAAAGATAGTAATTTTTAATTTTTATTTTAATTTTATTTTTTTATTATGGCTGTGTGTAGGCTTTCTTTTATTGTGGCTAGTTGGGGCTACTCTTCTCTGTGGTGTGCAGGCTTCTTATTGCAGTGGCCTCTCTTGTTGCTGAGCGCAATCTCAGTAGTTGTGAAGCATGGGTTCAGTTGCCCTGTGGCATATGGGATCCTCCTGGACCAGGTATCAGACCCATGTTCCCTGTACTGGCAGGCAGATTCTTAACCACTGGACCACCAGGGAAGTCCCCTATGATAGTCTCAAGCAGGTAGTGACTCCTATGAAAAATAAGCAGAAAGGTGGGAACTATGTTTGAAAATCTGCAACAGAAATTGAAGAAAGGAAAGTAAATAAAGGAAGATGAAGAATTTCTTCCACAAGATGAATTATTCACAGAAAATAAAAGAAGATTTTAAATAGGTCTTCTATATTTCAAAGAAATTATGTACAACCTGATCTCTTAAAAAATAAATTCTGAGAAAGGATACAGGGATTGAATGGAGAGATTATGGACCATAGAACTGATGGAGATTTTTAAAAAACTAGTAAATACAGGAGATTTTAGAAACTAGTACACCAGACATTCTTTTCCCAAGATCCTTTAGAACTTCCTGTACATCTTAAACCATTTTGTTCAATCTTCTTTTACATCCTGTGAGCTTTTCTGTATCATCTCAATAATGCCCATTTTTGCTTGTTATCCAAAGATATTTTCAATATCCAAAGACTTGTAATTTAAGAACTCTGATATACACCTAACCTGAGAATAGCCTAAAATAGGCATTTAAATTTTGCTTTTAGAACACTGAGCATTCTAGAAAAACATATCTTTAAATTATTTTATCATTAGGATGAATATTTATTTATTCACAATCATATTCCTCCTTTCTATTCCATGCTTATAATATCAGAGAAGTGTTAGCCAAGTTAGAGATCTAAATTAGATTCCAACCCAGTAATCTAAATTTAATAAAATGTGCTGTCACTGCTATTGGGGATGGCAAGGGATTTTGCAAAGTACAAGAGAATGTATTTTATCTTCACAATTAGTAGTCTCTCTATTAGTGAGATTCTGATCCTGATAATTAATATCTGGTAATGCCACAGGTGAATTATGAAGGGCCCATTTCACACACAGGGATAGATGAATAATCCCACTATAAACCCATTAAAAATGCACAGGCCGTAAAGAGTATAGGTTAATAAAGTGCCCAATAAATAAATTAAGATACTGGCCATAAATTACTGTGTTCTGTCAACATCAAATTTGTTAACCACAGTACAGCAGAGAGTTTTAGATTGAATTAGTGCTGTGACTGAATTAATAGGAGAGAAGAAAGAGGATGTGAGAGGGAACAGTATTCGTGAACGAAGGAAGTTACTTCAGTGAGTTAGAGCTTGTGCAGTTATGAAAATTCAAGTGCATCAATCAGCATGGGTTGGGTTATGCTGCTATAACAAACCCCCAAATCTCAGTGAACTAAAACAAAAAAGATTTATTTCTCTCCTATATCTCATGTCCACAGCCACTTAGCCAGATGCTTCTTGTCATGATTGTCTTCATTTCTGGATCCAGGATGACAGAGAAATCATCTGGAGGATTGCCAGTTTTCAGATCAAAGGGAAAATGAAATCTCTGGGGAATGACTCCAGGAATTAAATGCACAACTCAGATGTGACATATGTCATTTCTGCTTGGAAGCTATTGGTCAGAACTAGTCACTGGCTCCACCTAACACAAGGAAGTATATAATCCTACCAAGTGCTCTGAAGTCAGGTAAAAATATCTGATAAATAGATTAAGGACTATGGCTTCATTTGAAAGAAAATGGCAGATGGCTTAATTTGAAATGACTTGAAAATTTTTTGATTGGGCTCTAAATGCTTCAGAATGTTAACTACTGGCAACAAGAAACTTAACTTAGCTGTACTACTCAGCAGGTAGGGTATGAGAAGGCTGTTCTTAAAAACTATGTCCTAATAATCATTCATACCTCATCCTTTCCTACAAAACATATCTTAACTCCTTTGTACACAGAATCCTAAAAACGAAGCTCAATAACAGGTGGTGAAACTCAGCTTCTTTATGTTTCGGAGGATGGGGGTAATGAGGGAACTCTTTAAAAGCTTCTTCTGAATATTAAGCAGAAACTCAATAGCAAATAATTTGTTCTATGTCTTCTTTAGGTTTGTCACAATAGTGATAGCTAGACTTCTTTTTTCCCACTTGGAATACTTTAGATCATTTGAATAACACAGTGTTATTTCAGGTCTCTGGTTTTATTTTTACTCATTTATCCCTCCATTCCTTTTGCATTTTATTTATCTTTACCCTCAGGAAGGAAAATACTGGCAAACCCTAAGGTGCTCTTCTGCTTACTAGCTTGTGGAGAGTCTAGCAAAAAGCCACTTGAAAGCAGCCCTTGGCGCCTTTCCTTGTGCAACAGCTCAAGAAGTGCACAGAGATATTACATTTCACTGTTGGTTCTTTGAGTGTGAGAGCAAACCAGCTTTCTAAAGTTGTCGTTAAAAGTTCATGAAAGGCGTGGTGCCTCTTGTTAGACGCCTAGACTGAAGTAAGTATTAAGAAACACACTGAATTTTAACTTTAAAGTCTGTACACTTAAGAAAAGATATAGAGTACATTACAGACTAAGGTAATAAACAGAATAATTCATGACTCCCTGAGGGGGTTGGGCTTTTTTTCTAGGGGGCAAATGAGCAGGAACAGAATGCCTCTCAAGCCCTTGAGGGAAGAATGTATTGTGTAGCTAATTCTCATGGGCACAACTACTACTTTATTCAATGGGAAATTGTGTTTTTTTATTCAACATCTGTTTTATCACTTTTCTCCTCTTAATCATCTCTTTTTCAACATTGCAGCCTGTTTAATCATATCTCAAGCATGGAAAAACAATTGCTTGGCGATCAGTGATTTGTATCCTCTCTGTCTTGATCAGCAGAGGGAAATTAATAATAAACTACTTCACAGAGGCATAGGACATTATTCCAACCAGTTACTGGGTGCTCACAGAGCTCAGATGCATCACTGTGCGGCCAAAAGTGAGCTTTTGAGATTTCAAAACCTTTTGTAGTATATATAGGGCAAAACTTTCTGTATACTTGTTCAAAAAGGTTTCAGTCTTATCCTTCGAGACAGAGTGTAAACTGGTGCAGAATAATGGTTGTATTTGTGACCATCAGCTTAGTACATGCTCAGTACCAGATACTCTCCCCATATGCTTTTCTTCTACTACTTTTGGAGGAATATTTTATTATTCTCAATTTACAGATGAGAAAACTGAGTCTTAAAAGTGACTTCTTAAAGTCACACAGCTAGTAAATAACAGATTTTAAAGTTTTGGTCTGTTTGACTCTAACGAAGGTTAATTTCCTCCAGTTCTCTTGTGTTGCTCTGGAATCTCCAAAATGCAGTTTAGCATATGGACTCTGCTGCTGCTGCTAAGTCACTTCAGTCGTGTCCGACTCTGTGCGACCCCATAGACGGCAGCCCACCAGGCTCCCCCGTCCCTGGGATTCTCCAGGCAAGAACACTGGGGTGGGTTGCCATTTCCTTCTCCAATGCATGAAAGTGAAAAGTGAAAGTGAAGTCGCTCAGTGGTGTCCGACCCTCAGCTCGACCCCATGGACTGCAGCCTTTGGTTCCTGAAAACAGACAGAATAATTAAGCTAACTCTGTTCGGTATTTCTGTTCGTAAGTGAAAGTGAAAGTCACTCAGTTGTGTCTGAGTCTTTGCGACCCCATGGACTATATAGTCCATGGAATTCTCTAGGCCAGAATACTGGAGTGGGTAGCCTTTCCCTTCTCCAGGGGACCTTCCCAATCCAGGGATCAAACCCAGGTCTCCCGCATTGCAGGCGGATTCTTTACCAGCTGAGCCACAAGGGAAGCCCTCTGTTCATAGATCACTTGTTATTTTAGACTTTCAGACATTGTTGCTGGCAAGTATCTGGATTTGGGTCAGAAGGCAGGATTCTCACACTTGCTTGGCAGGATGACCTAGAGCAAGGTAGTCATTCTTTCTGGAGGAGATCTTCAGTAGTATGTTATGTTATGTTAAGTCGCTTCAGTCGTGTCCGACTCTGTGTGACCCTATAGACGGCAGCCCACCAGGATCCACTGTCCCTGGGCTTCTCCAGGCAAGAATACTGGAGTGGGTTGCCATTTCCTTCTCCAATGCATGGAAGAGAAAAGTGAAAGTGAAATCGCTCAGTCGTGTCCGACTCTTAGCGACCCCATGGACTGCAGCCCACCAGGCTCCTCTGTCCATGGATTTTCCAGGCAAGAGTACTAGAGTGGGGTGCCATTGCCTTCTCCATTCAGTAGTATTCTCACCTGAAAAAAACCCAGCACAATCAACTCCCACTTATCTCCCTTATAGTAGATGTGAAAAAGTTCATGTTTGAGAAGAATGAATTGTTACATAACTGAGAGTCATTAAATCTACAAATATTGATTTGTTGAGATAGAGAAGTAGTGACTAGAAATTTCAGGGTGATCCTCGCTGTTAAGTTAATTCAAAACAAATGAACCAACAGACGTCAGCAGCTCCCTACAGAGGACAGAGAATGATCTTGTGTGGCTGCCTCCTCTGATTCTGGCAGAGTCTACATTCCCGTTTTTTCACCACCCTGGCTAGTTGAAATCTTCCAAATGTCACCTTCCAGTTTCAGTCTTCTCTTTTGGCATTATCTGGCATCATAGGTCCCTCTGGACTCTGGGTACCTTTTCAGCACTCCGGGCTGTGGAAACATCTATGTGGGCAGAAACATCTAAGCAATTGTCTCTGCCTTGCTATTTTTGCTGGTGGAAATGGAATCTTCTAGCGTCTTCTAGACTTCCTGAATAGCACTGATATTTAGCCTTTTGTGTGGAGAATGAGCTTCTCTGAGAGAAGATATGTCTCCCCCTTAACAAGGCTCCCTCTGATCTGGCCCTTCTGGAATCATCTGCCTTTTCTCACTTTTCACTTTACACTCCAGAAACACTGAGTGCCATTGGTTCTCTTGACCCACCAGGGTGCTGGTCATCTCTATGCTGTTGCTCAGGCTATTTCCCTTCCTCAAGGGCCCCTCCCCAGCACAGGCCCCTTTCTTTTCCTTTGCTCCAGGTTACTTTTCAGGATTTAGTCTAGGCATCACGTCACTTCTCCTAGGAAATTGATCTTCATGTCCCATGTTCTCTGCGCCCCCAAAGCTCTCTGAGCATGTCTCCCATTTCTATTACCACAGCACATGGAAATAATCTCTTGATGTTTTTTATCCTCTTTACTAAGCTGTGAAAAGTAGATGTAAGTGGAAGTATTAGTTTCTCAGTTCTGTCCAACTCTTTTGTGGCCCCATGGACTGTAGCCTGCCAGAAGATCCAGGGGATCTTTTCTCTAGGGGATCTTCCTGACCCAGAGATCAAACCTGGGTCTCCCATGTTGCAGGCAGATTTTTTTTACTGTCTGAGCCACCAGAGAGGCTCCTGTATATTTTCTCAAAGCAGAGGATAACATTAAGTTGTTCATTCTCCGCCCTTCACTCTTACCATAGCATGTGACATATAGTATGTGCTGAAAATTACTCTCACATGAGTTAACCTCTTAATTTCATTTTATATAATAAAATTAGAAAAGTCTTTTTTTTTTAAATGGTTTTGGAGTGCTCAATCTTTTGCAATCAGTGAAAGATTTCTGCAAACCAATTATTTTCAGTGTTATTTTTTCCCCCTTCAGAGGTTACGCTCCCCAAACGCCAATCTTCCCACCCCGTCTGCTAAAGACAGGATTGTTGTAAACCTCTTTGTGATTGGGAAAGAGATGGAAGAACAGAATTTTGAAATTATCTAATAAAAAAATCATAAAACAGTAGAAATCTATCTTGGTTGAGTCTAAAATTAGGCAGTGAAACTACGTTGAAGCTGGGAAAATGGGATCTGGTTGTGATTTGAATTTGTCTATTCAAATTTATTACAGAGGAGGAGACACGTGAAGTTCAAAGATCTCATGTTATCTTCCTGCTACAGATTCCAGGGCAATTTTAGGGCATTGAGTTCATCTCTGTGTTACAAATTACAACTGTGTCTAAACCACATGCCTATGTCTTTATACCCTATTTACTTCTCAATATGCTGATATTTTCTTCCTCTTATACGTAGGTTTAGGATATCAAATCCTAAAAGATGATGCTGTAAAAGTGCTGCACTCAATATGTCAGCAACTTTGAAATACTCAGCAGTGGCCACACGACTGGAAAAAGTCAGTTTTCATTCCAATCTCAAAGAAATGCAATGCCAAAGAATGCTCAAGCTACCACACAATTGCACTGATCTCACAAGGCAATGGCACCCCACTCCAGTGTTCTTGCCTGGAGAATCCCTGGTGGGCTGCCGTCTATGGGGTTGCACAGAGTTGGACACAACTGAAGAGACTTAGCAGCAGCAGCACGTGCTAGTAAAGTAATGCTCAAAATTCTCTAAGCCAGCCTTAAGCAATACATGAACCGTGAACTCCCAGATGTTCAAACTGGTTTTAGAAAAGGCAGAGGAACCAGAGAGCAAATTGCCAACATCAGTTGGATCATTGAAAAAGCAAGAGAGTTCCAGAAAAACATCTATTTCTGCTTTATTGACTATGCCAAAGCATTTGACTGTGTAGATCACAATAAACTGTGGAAAATTCTGAAAGAGATGGGAATACCAGACCACCTGACCTGCCTCTTGAGAAACCTGTATGCAGGTCAGGAAACAACAGTTAGAACTGGCCATGGAACAACAGACTGGTTCCAAATAAGAAAAGGAGTACGTCGAGGGTGTATATTGTCACCCTGCTTATTTAACTTATATGCAGAGTCCATCATGAGATACACTGGGCTGGATGAAGCACAAGCTGGAATCAATATTGCCAGGACAAATATCAATAACCTCAGATATGCAGATGATACCACCCTTATGGCAGAAAGTGAAGAAGAACTAAAGAGCCTCTTGATGAAAGTGAAAGAGGAGAGTGGAAAAGTTGGCTTAAAGCTCAACATTAAGGAAACTAAGATCATGGCATCCGGTCCCATCACTTCATGGCAAATAGATGGAAAACAGTGCCTGACTTTATTTTTCTGGGCTCCGAAACCACTGTAGATGGTGATTGCAACCATGAAATTAAAAGACGCTTACTCCTTGGAAGGAAAATTATGACCAACCTAGATAGCATATTAAAAAGCAGAGACATTACTTTGTCAACTAAGGTCCGTGTAGTCAGGGCTATGGTTTTTCCAGTAGTCATGTATGGATGTGAGAATTGGACTATAAAGAAAGCTGAGCACCATAGAATTGATGCTTTTGAATTGTGGTGTTGGAGAAGACTCTTGAGAGTCCCTTGGACTGCAAGGAGATCCAACCAGTCCATCCTAAAGGAGATTAGTCCTGGGTATTCACTGGAAGGACTGACGTTGAAGCTGAAACTCCAATACTTTGGTCACTTGATGTGAAGAGCTGACTCATTTAAAAAGACCATGATGTTGGGAAAGATTGAGGGCAGGAGGAGAAGAGGATGACAGAGGATGAGATGATTGGATGGCATCACCGACTCTGTGGACATGGGTTTGGGTGGACTCTGGGAGTTGGTGATGGATAAGGAGGCCGGACGTGCCACAGTTCATGGGGTCGCAAAGAGTCAGAAACGATTGAGTGACTGAACGGATACCTAGGTTCATAAATTCTCATAAATTCCCCTTTAGTTTTTCTTGGGGAGTTTAGGACTACATCTGGGTCTTCCCAGGTGGCGCAAGTGGTAAAAAACCTGCTTGCCAATGCAGGAGATACGAGAGACATGGGTTCAATCCCTGGATCAGGAAGATCCCCTGGAGGAGGGCATGGTACACTGCCCCAGTGTTCTTGCCTGGAAAATTGCATGGTCAGAGGAGCCTGGAGGGCTACAGTCCATGGAACTGCAAAGAGGTGGACTCAACTGAGTGACTGAGCACCTTAGGTGAATGTGTGCTAAGTTGCTGCAGTCATGTCTGACTCTTTGTGGCGCTATGGATTGTAGCCCGCCAGGCTCCTCTGTCCATGGAATACTGGAGTGGATTGCCATGCTCTCCTTCAGGGGATCTTTCTGTCCCAGGGATTGAACCTGAGTCTCTTACATCTCCTTCATTGGGAGGCAGGTTCTTAGGACCACATCTAAACAGAAAAAAAACAACAACAACAAAAAAACAACCCAGTTTAAATGACTATTCGGGTGAATGAGGCCCCAAGTCTCTTCTCAGTTGGCATAAGACATCAGCTGGAATAAAAGTGCTGGGTTGCAGAAGGGCTGGAATGAAGCAGCTATTGCTTTGACTCCTCACTATGCTCCGTGTCCAGAAAGCCACAGCCTAAATTTTCTGCATTAGACACTCATCCCTCCCTTTTCTTGCTCTTTGATTTTCACTTCTTGTTCTGTGCTAAAGCTGCTTGCCTTCTCTCTTCTCCAAAACCATATTTCAGACTTGAATATACTTTCTTCTCTGCTTTAAAAATTGGGGGTAATCAGATGATGATTTTATAGTCCTGATTTATGTTTTAGAAGTTACATTTCATATATATCCCAAATGAGATCTATTTGGCCCCTGCTGCAGACCAGATGCTGGTTAGGTCTAGCAGAGCAATTGATTTAATCCTGTACATTTTCATAATTGGTAGGAATCAATTTTCCCTTTTAGTCTAACATTACAGATTTGTAACAATATGTGAAACAGGCTTCATGCTTTCCTTCTTCCTTTCATGTATGGTATGGCCTTAATAAACATTTAGTAGTTTCCTGCAAGAGCATCATATACATTAGGATGTGAGGCTTTCATTTTGTTTTCTGTTTTTAGTAAGCAAATTGAGTTAATAGGGGAGATTATTAAAAGGGGGGAGGGTGCAGAAAAACAAGAATGTATATTTTCCTTGTAGAGTCTTTTCATTCTTGGTATGCATCTGAATGTCTTTCTTCCCATCTTTGAAACCCTCTTTAAGATTCCATTCTCTTGGGAAGCTCATCATGAGCCTTATTAGGAATTTTCTAGGTTATTCAGACAAAACCAACTTGTGCCTCATTTTAAAGCAATTTCAACTCTCAGGCCCTCTTTGACTGAGCACATTTGGTAATGAGGGTAGAGATGTACTCTTCTTATGATAAATTTGATCCTGGGTGGTAGGCACAGACACGCATGCAGAAATAAGATCTAGGTTGAATCTTTACCAAACTCACTACAGATTTTATTCCTTTAAATTTTTTAAGTTTTCTGAATATGAACAGTACAACTGTATTTGATTTTTTTGAGTAATAGAAGTTTTGAAAAACAAAGACAGAATTTTTAAATTAATATAAGCTTACTACCTTATTATAAACACTTTCAGTATTTTAAAGTATTACTTCTAACTTACTGGACATCCGTGGTGGCTCAGGCAGTAAAGCGTCTGCCTACAATGTGGGAGACTTGGGTTCGATCCCTGGGTAGAGAAGATCCTCTGCGGAAGGAAATGGCAACTCACTCCAGTATTCTTGCCTAGAGAACCCCATGGATGGAGGAGCATGGTAGGCTACAGTCCATGGGTTCACAAAGAGTAAGACATGACTGAGCGCTTTCATTTTCACTTCTAACTTACCAAGTCTTACCAAATTCATTCCTGCATAAATTTGGATAAATACCTATATGGCTTTCAGTGTCAGTTTTCTCATGTGTAAAATGAAAATCATAATCTTGATACTGAAGTTGAAACTCCAATACTGTGGCCACCTGATGCAAAGAACCGACTCACTGGAAAAGCCCTGATGCTGGGAAAGATTTAAGGAGGGAGGAGAAGCAGATGACAGAGGATGAGCTGGTTGGATGGCATCACTGATGTGATGGATGTGACTTTGAGTAGGCTCTGGGAGTTGGTGATGGACAGGGAAGCCATGTGTGCTGCAGTCCACAGGGTCGCAAAGAGCTGGACATGACTGAGCGACTGAACTGACTGAACTGACTGGGTTATTCTGAAAGTTAATATGAGACAATTCACATACATTTCACATACGCTGCCTAACACAGTGCTTATTTCATGGGCATAATATCTGAAATATTAATTTTCTCCTATCTCACTTGTCTCCCATAGTGATAGAGTATCCCTCCTTGATGGGATAACTGTTGGCCTAATACATTTTACACATTGCTTACTGAGTGAAAGGGACTATGATGCTACAGAAACACAATCATTTTTAGTAGGCAAAAATTGCACTTTGAAACATGGTGTGTGTGGTTTTCTTCTTCAAATTGTAAGATCTCAAAAACTGGTCTGTGAACTGACCTGAAAATTCACCCTGAAAAATCAGCTTGTAGTAGTGCACTTTAGAGGTAATTTACTAGGTATTTTACATAGAAAAAGAATTTTCTAAATAACATTTGGTGGCAGATAAAGCCTCCAGAAGGGCCAGGGACCTAGGCCTAAAGGCTGTATGCCCAGGAGCAATTCTCAGATTGCACCTGTGGAGGGCTCCCCTGGGAACCCAGGTGGTGCCGCCGCTGGGCACAGGCACTACAGTTCAGCACGCAGGACCTTACACTGGGCCTGACCTGCTGCCACCTCTGGGAGCGGGGTGACTTCCTACCATTCCCGATTCGCTGTCAGAATGGGTTCCGCATAAAGACTTGTTTCTTCTCATCTGTCTCTTCCCATTTGCAATGTTTGTCATTTCAACGAGGGGCATCTAATGTCCCCAAGCTGGGCCGTGCACCTGGTCCTAACACCACGGGAGGCCAGAAAAATCAGTTTCTGACTTCTGCCTTGGCAAATTTAGCTTCCCAAAGTGGGAAATTCCCCAGCTGGAAATGGTGCTGGACAGCCTGAATCCACGTCAAGTACTCACCAATGAGCAGATCCAGAACTGGGGTCAGGTGGCCATATGGTGCTTCTTTCACTTTTCTGATAGTGTTCCTCATCAGCATAGGGCCAACCCTATTTCAAATGTGAGACTCACATTTCAGTAAAAATATTCAGTGTGTTAGTGCTCTGTCGGCCTCCTCTCTGGGCATTATTGGGTATCTGTGGAACCTTAGGTAGAAAAGTATATCAATCTCCTCAAATAGTATATGTGTTTCTAGAATATTAAACTGTAAATAGATATGGATAAATCATCAACATTTCATTTGAAACATACTTGAACTTTCATATAAGATTTCCTGTATGATAGCTTTTTTGCAGTCTCATCTTTAGATTTTGTGGGTCAAAAATAGGATTTACGTGTGTTATTTGTCCTAAGGTGACCTGCATTTTTTGGAAATCAAGAAGAGAGAATTCTCTGAATTCCAGATTATCAAATCTGATGTTGATCCAAAGAAAGTTACTAAATGCATAATTTACTAGCACTGTAATAAAAGAGAGTGATCACTAGGACCTGCATGGATTTGCAAAGTTGAAAATTTGTGTTTTCAGATTTGTTGGGAATGTCCTTGTGGTCTAGGTCAGATATGAAATGCATGTGCCGTTCATGTTCTATAATGACTTAAGCTCAAGAGCAAAAAGGTTAAAGAGAGGGAAGGAAATGCACAGAAGGAGACATAAACACACATGAATAATACTGAGCTCTCCTATCCATTTGAAATATGACTATTAAAAGCTTTAGAGCTGAATTTGGGACATAGATGGAAATGTCTTCATTCTATAAATGTATTAGATGTGTGTTTTATGAAACATCTATTAATACCTTAGTATGGGACTAGAGGCTTCTCTGGTAGCTCAGCTGGTAAACAATCTGCTTGCAATGTAGGAGACCCCAGTTCAATTCCTGGGCCGGGAAGATCCCCTGGAGAAGGGATAGGCTACCCACTCCAGTATTCTTGGACTTCCCTGGTGGCTCAGATGGTAAAGAATTTGCCTGCAATGCAGGAGACCTGGATTGGATACCTGGGTTGGAAAGATCCTTGGGAGGAAGTCTTGGCAACCCACTCCAGTATTCTTGCCTGGAGAATCCCATGGACAGAAGACCCTGGCAGGATACAGTCCATAGGGTTGCACATACTTGGACACGACTGAAGTGACTTAGCATGTACGCATGCATGGGACTAGAGTAAGATATATTAAGTGTTTCATAAAATACACATACAATACATTTATAGAAAGATGTTTCTATTTATGTCCAAAACACTGCTCAAAAGCTTTTGATAGTCATATTTCAAATGGATAGAGCCTATGCCAGGTTTACCATTACCTTATTTAACCATCACTATCTTCCCAGATAAAAACCATCATACCTTTTTATAGATCACATTATTGGTTCTCGTAGATCATTAGATTATAGAAAACTGATTCTCACAAACGTTAAAAATTTTCCCAAGGTAAACTGCGTAGCTGTCCTTGTCTCTAAAAGTTGTTATTCCTTCATTCCCCTCTTCACCCCCGCCATGTCACACTACCTTTCGTGAGTCCTACAGAAAGAAGCTTGTTTAAATAGGGGCCACAGGAAGGGGCCACATTGAAATGGTATTTAATCTGGATGTTGAAGGAAGAGATCACCAAGGAAAAGAAAAGGGGAAAATTGTTTGATGCAGAGAGAAAATGAGATATAACCAGGGCCTTATATTCTAGACTAAAGAGCAAACACTGCCCTGCTGCTGCTGCTGCTGTCGCCTCAGTCGTGTCCGGCTCTGTGCGACCCCACAGATGGCAGCCCACCAGGCTTCCCCATCCCTGGGATTCTCCAGGCAAGAATACTGGAGTGGGTTGCCATTTCCTTCTCCAATGCACGAAAGTGAAGAGTGAAAGTGAAGTCGTTCAGTCATGTCTGACTCTTAGCGACCTCAGACTGCAGCCTACCAGGCTTCCCCGTCTGGATTTTCCAGGCAAGAGTACTGGAGTGGGGTGCCATCGCCTTCTCCACTCTGCCCTAGACAATGACATTAATGAACAGGCAAAGTATACTAGCACGTATTTCAGGGTGGTAGTTTACCTGATAACCAAATGAAATAAAACCAAGGATTTTATCTGGATCATGAATTAGAGATTCTAGACTTCTGATGCAAAAATACTGCCCTGACATGCCATTGGCTGGGCATAGGCTCTGCATCTTTTTCTGGCAATGGAAGGCCCCTTTGTCCTACTCCACTCCTCAATCTCACTTTATCACTATTGCACCCCTGCCTGTGTGCAAGATAGAAGCCAAGGAATAGAACAGAACTCAGAAGAACAAAGTGAGGCTTTCCTAGCATCTTAGCACAATTATTAGTTATGCATTTTGCAAACATGGGTGTATATATTTATATATGTCTTCCCTAGTGGCTCATATAGTAAAGAGTTTGCCTGCAGTGCAGAAGACCTGGATTCCATCCCTGGGTTGGGAAGATTCCCCTGGAGAAGGAAATGGCAACCCACTCCAGTATCCTTGCTTGGAAAATTCCATAGAGACAGGAGCCTGGCAGGCTACAGTCATGGGGTCGTAAAGAGTCGGTCATGACTGAGCAACTTCATTTCGTTTCATGTATGTATATATTTAAAACTCCAAGTACTACATTCTCTTGGAATTCGACATATTAATATCCCTAAAAATAACTGGGATAATTAAAGGAAAAAAAAAAAAACAAAAACAAAAAACCTAGCCTGATACCAGCTCTCAGCCAGTACAGCAGTCCCCTGAAGTGCAGGTAGAATGGCTTTGCACTGTCTAGACTCTTGCAGCTCATCAAAGTCTGCCTGCACTGACATTAAGCTCCTCTCATTACTTTGAGGAGCTAGGTCAGCATTCATGTCCACCTCAAAGTTCTGGATTGAAAATGTCTGAACTTACCTTCTTTCCTTAACTTCTCCTAGGTTTTGTGACAATGTTCCAAGCTTCATGAGCAACCCATGGACTTATTATGTTTTGATTCTTGTTTTGTAGTTCATAATTTTTTTTCTTCTTTAAAAAAGTGAAACAGATGGATCTGGCAAAACCGAAAACACTTTCAGCTGCCTCAGAAAATAGTAAGGCTGCAATAGTGAATCTTTAGGAGAAAGTCTTGGTTTCAGTTTCTCCCCCAGACTTATTAATATGGTAATTTCCCTGTGACTTGGTTTGCAGTACACATACATTTAGCATACACGCTTGAGAGATTATTATAAGAATAAAAAAATTACAGTAATCAGAGTACTTGAAATTGCCTTGACTACTCTGATTTCTGCTGCGGTGCATCGCTCTCATGTAGTTGCCTTGGACATCATTTCCGAGAGGACCAAGTCTTCAGCTCACAGACCACCCTGCTCTCCCTGTGGTGTCCCCTCCTTCTCTGGCGCAGTTCCTATGTGTGCAGGCAGCAGCACATGTGCAACTCCATTTCCCCTCTTGGGTCCTGGTCTAGAAAAATGCAGGAACCTCAGCATTGCATTGGGGCAGCCCTTGATTTCTTATCAAGGAACTTGAAGCTCAGAATTCAGAATTGTGAATACTATAGGATTCTGGGGAAACTGGAATAAAAATATTTTCCCTGAAGAGATAGTACTACCACACTAATTTGGATAAAGTATTTCAGCTGGGCCCCTTCCTGGAAAACTCCATGCCCAGTGGCAGAGTGGTGAGTAGCCTTGGCTGGGAGTTAGGGAACTTTGGGCTAGGTCTGTTGTTGTTCAGTCACTAAGACATGTCCAACTCTTTGTGACCACATGGGTTGCAGCATGCCAGGCTTCCCTGTCCTTCACCATCTCCCAGAGTTTGCTCAAACTCATGTCCATTGAATCAGTGATGCCATCCAACCATCTCTTCCTCAATCGTCTCCTCCTGCTGTCTTCAGGTCTAGCTCTGCCATTTCTTAACTCTGGGCATTCTCACTTTTGCTTTCTGGGCCTTAATTTCTTTGTTTATACTGAAAATACTTAATAAGTATCTGAAACTTTAAATGAAAGTTATTTGAAAACAGTGTCTTATCTGATTCCTGTGGAGGTAGAAATTAGTCTTAGATGAAGAACCAGAGTCTTGAAAACTCAAGGCCAGTGTTACATGATCATTAAGAGGCCAAGTCAAAAATGTGAAAGCAGATTGCCTGCTTTTTCCATTATTCTATTCATTTATTCAAAAATTATTTATTGTGCACTCCTATGTACATGAAACTCTGAGATTAATACCAAGGTGCATCAGGAGCAACTCCACTTCTGAGGAGCTAACAACTAGGAATCACACTAGGGTGCCTCTATAAAATGAGGAAGTGCATGAAATCAGGGTTTCACAAGTTTGTCTGGTCATAAAAATCCTATGGGGATCTTGTAAAAATGTATCATTTCCAGGGCCCCTTCCCAGTCCTACTGAATCAGACTCTCCAGGACAATGTGTCTTGTAGTCTGTATGTGTAACATGAATCGCCCAATGATTCTGATGACCAGATAAGTTTGAGAAACCCTAGACCAGACATGTCCAAAGTCTCTTCTTTGAGTGCAATGTTTCTTAGTCCTGACTTCACTGAATTATCAAGGGGGTCTTTACAAATACCATTGCCTGGACCATTGATAGAGACAGGGATGTGTAATTGGTTATTTTAATGTGCATCCAGAGTTGAGGGCTGTGGTTTGCAGTCCACCATTCAAATACTCAAGCCTACTTGGGGACAGTTGTTCTCTCTGAGATCAAGGGGGATACCTTTACTACAAATTACCATCAGAATGTGGATGTTAAGATATTGGCAGTGGTGAAGCTTTTAAAGGACACCTGATTCTTATTTAATTCATTAAAAGAAGTTTCCAGCACACTAGGAATGTGTGTGCTGTAGATGTATTTTAGAGTCATCAGCTTGTAGTAATCACGTCTTGATTTTATTTAATCAAGCTATTTGATCCTAGGATTTTTAGATTGTGTTTGTCCAGCAAATTTTCACAACAGCTAATCCTGAGAACCCTGTCTACTTCTGAATAGGTATTACTGTGGTGGGGATATAGCTATTAGGAAAGGTGGTGTTTTGCCTTTCCTTCTTTCAAATCCAGGAGGAGTCCACTAGGGAATGGGAAATTTAATATTTCACTTTTGTGTGTTTTGAGGGTAATTTGTAAACCCAATTCCATCAATAAAATTGCCAGCCCCAGTGACTGCTCTTTTCACCTGTTGACATCCGATCTGCAAGTGACTCCCTGAGGTCATGGGGACCAACGTGCACCTGGCTCCGTGGCCAGGTGCCCCTGGAAGTGGCCTTTCTTGCGGGTAACACATTTGCTCTGGAATGTTAATCGCTTCTCACAGGGCTCAGCATTTGAATCTCCTGGCCCCAGTCAGGTACCTGGAAATCACACTGCAGCCCCCTCAGGTTGGAACAGGAAGCAGGTCAGGAGCTCTGAGACACTCTCCGGCTGTTGTTGACATATAGCCATCTGATTGAGTGTTGTTTCCTCCGAGTCCCCAGTTTTCCCTGGTCCCTCATTCCCAGTCCCCTGGGAAATGAAGAAAACTGCCCCTCTCCTTCTCACCCTCCTATTCATGTGTTCATAGGCAGGTCAAGCTGGGTCTGACCTGATTTGTCCCTTTTTAACTCTCCATCAACAGTAAGTGCCATTTGGTTGTACACTGGTAATGACAGTGGTAACCATCAGTCCCAAAAGATTAAAAAAAAAGTCTTTTCTTCTTCAGTCTAGCAAGGAACTGAAGCTGTAACACTGAAAAGTTCCACAGGTAGACTTACATAACACAAATGCTTGTGGGTTGCTAAGTAAGTAGCCCAGCACATGCTTTTCTGTTTAAGTTAGAGGTTAGGGTGCTATAAACCTTGAAGCTTGTCAAGATTAAGCAGCATTGGGCAGAACGAGGTGCTGTGAGCGCCAGCCTCCAGTTATTGGGTCCAACCACATTTTAGTGAAATGAGATTGCCTAGCTTGAGTTTCATTTGTGGGCTTGTAAGTGAAGGGTGCAAGGCAGATGCTATGATTAAGATTTCATTTCCTGGTTGATGCCACCACAGTGATCACAGCACCAGGAGGGGAAACTCATATTTGCCAGCAGGGTTAAATAGTAAGTGGTTCTGAGTTTAATACAAAGATTAAAAACAAAAAGAAACCACCACCACCACTGCAACAAAAACTCACCCAGATTCGTTAAGGAAATCAGCTTTTACATTTTAAAAATGAAACCCTTATGTTAGTGTCTTCTTACCTTGTTTGAAGACACCAACTTTGCCCCCTCCCATTCATTCTTTCCATTCACAAAGTTATTGAATTTTAATTTAATTTTGTACAATTTATTAAGTTTATGTAAAAATGTTAACTGTTCATACTGTCTAAATATGTGGATCTGACACATTTTAGTTTTGCTCATGTTAGATTTTCAAGTCAGTATTAGTATTTAACTTTTAAAAAATTGAAGTATTATTGCCTTGCAATGTTGTGTTTGTTTTTGCTATACAACAAAGTGGATCAAATGTATGTATACATATATGTACCCTTGCCTCTTGAACTTCCTTTCCACTAGCCCCCATCCCACCATTCTAGGTTATTTATTGAATTTTAGATGTTGAGGATTATGAGTGAACAAAACAGCAAAATCCTTATTCTCATGGAGAGAAAAACGGTTTTTTAAGAAGAAACAAATATGTCAGGCTATGGTAAGCACTATAAAGAAGGCCAAAAGAAAAGTAAAGGAGGTGGAAGGTGATGGGAACCCTTTCTTACAGAGGTGGGGAAGGCCTGTCTGAAGATGTGATTTAAGCAGAGGCTTGAAGGGAGGAAGGGAGTGAATCCTAGGGATATTTGGGGGCAGAACTTTCCTGGCAGAGGAAATGATAAAGTGAGAGGAATTAAGGTGGGAGCATCTTTGGTAGATTGAAGAATAGCAAGGAGGCCAGAGTCACTGCCCTGGAGTGGGCAAAGGAGACAAGTCAGAGAAAGCACGGTTACAGCAGAGGAGATGGCACCTTTGGGAGGTTTTGAGCAGATGGGTGACATGATCTTTCTTATATTTTAAAATGTTCCTTCTTGCTGTCATGTGTGGTTAAGTGTGGGGAGGAAGATTGAGGGTAGAGCTGAATAGGAGGTGATTGCAATGATCTAGGTGAGAAATAATGGTAGCTTGGAGTCTGTGATTTGATGGAGGTGGTAAAATGTGGTTGGCTTCTGGACATATCTCAAAAGGAGAGCTGGTAAACTTTGCTGATGAATTAGATGTGGGTGCATGAAAAAAATGGAGGAAAAGCTGTTGCTGGCTGTTTAGCCTAAGCATCTGTGTGTACTCAGTCACTCAGTCATGTCCGACTCTTTCAACCCCATGAAACTGTAGCCCTCCAGGCTCCTCTGTCCATGGGATTTTCCAGGCAGGAATACTGGAGTGGGTTGCCTTTCCCCTTCCAGGGGATCTTCTCGATCTAGGGATTGAACCTGCGTCTCCTGCATCTCTTGTATTGGCAGGCAGACTCTTTACTACTGTGCCACCTGGGTAGCTGCCCTAAGCATTTGGCCAAATGTAAATGCCATTTATTGAGAAGGAGAAGATGAAGAAGGGCAACATTTTTGGGGGTGCTTGTTGCCTGGTTCTATCTGGTTCTATCTATGTAAGTGTGAGATGCTTCATAGACTTCCAAGTAAAAATGTTGAGTAATAAGTTAGAAAAAGGGGTCTGGAATTTAAGGGAGAGTTTGAGGCTAGATTATTGACTTGGGAACTGCCAGCATAAAGATGGGTATTTCAAGTCAGAGGACCAAATGAGGTCAGCGAGAGACTGAGTGAGGATAGAGAAATCTAAGGCTTTTGCTGCTGATACTCTGATATTTACAGGTTAAGGGGATGAGGAGGATCCAGTGGAGGGACCTGACAAGAACTTTTGAGTGCAGTAGAAGACTCAAGAGATAAAGGTGTCTGAAGCCAAGAGAAGACATTTCAGGGGGGGGAGGTGGTCCAGTGTGTTGCTGGGTATAAGAGAAACACTTGAATTTGGCAACATGGAGGTCAAGGTGGAGGTCATCTGATAAAAGTAGTTTCATTGTAAAGAAGAGGAGGGATCCTTACTGAAGTGGTTTCAAGAAAGCAGGAGAGGAAAGTGGAAGGAGAGGTGGAGACAGTGGGTATGGATAGCTCTTTTAAAGATTTGCTGTAAAGAAAAGGAGACACATCAGGAAAATCACTCAAGTGGGGCTTGTTTTTGTCATTCATAAGATGTAGTCACACCTGCCCACCTTCCCTCCCCACCCCCCGTCAAAATTCCCCCTACCCCTGCCACACAGGTGAGTGACTTTCAAATAAAACAGCATGTCAAGTCACTTTGTAAGATGTAGAGTATTACATAAATGTGAAAAGTTTACCCTTCTACTGAACTATGAACTCTCTGAGGCAGGACTCCTGTCTTATACCTCATAGTATTCCAAGTCCATCTTATGATGCCTAGCCATGGAGGCTGCCTTTGATGGAATGGACAGCCAACTGAAATTAGGGTCTGCTGACTGGCTATGCGGGGCAACCCTGAGCAGGGAATCCTGCCGCCCCTTGTCTGATGGATGGCGGCTCGCCCTTTTCTCTTCCACTCTCACTACTGACAGTTTCATGATTTCCCCGTTCAAAGTGCCATTTTGGAACTCTGTCCTCTGCCATAAAATACATCAAGGTGACTCTGTTGGTGGTACCCTCCTACCCTTAAAGGCTCATTATTTAAATTATTGCTTAATAAATTATAAATAAATAAATATTTAAATTATTGCTCATTACTAGCAGTCCTATTTCCCCCAGCAGCTGGGAGGTGCAACGTTATTTTCAGGTTCCTCAGAGCACCTTCGGAGAAGGCAATGGCACCCCACTCCAGTACTCTTGCCTGGAAAATCCCATGGATGGGGGAGCCTGGTGGGCTACAGTCCATGGGGTCGCAAAGAGTCGGACACGACTGAGCAACTTCACTTTCACTTTTCACTTTCATGCATTGGAGAAGGAAATGGCAACCCACTCCAGTGTTCTTGCCTGGAGAATCCCAGGGACAGGGGAGCCTGGTGGGCTGCCGTCTATGGGGTTGCACAGAGTCGGACACGACTAAAGTGACTTAGCAGCAGCAGCAGAGCACCTTGGAAATGATGCTAAGTCGGGTTTCTCCCTTGATGCAGCAGCAAAGGGACTGTGGGGAGGAGTTATCCACTGTCACATCAAGTGGGTGACAAGGGAAAGGGTCAGACATCCTCACTGTGGACTCTACTGCGGACAAAGCCTCTTTTTCGGACTGACTGAAAAAAAAGGAAAGGCAGAGGGAGCCTGGTTATTGTCCTGTGGTGTGGTGAGCCCTAACTGACAAGGCTGGACCAGCCTGGCTTCTTTGGGGCTAAAGTATCAGGAATAAGAGGTCACAAGCAAGGTGGGAAGGAGAGAAGCAGAGAAAATCTGTCTGTGGTTTTAAAAAAAAAAGTAAGAAAGAAAAGTTCCTGCTTTTCTTTCCTGTGTGAGAAAAACTATTTAAACTGGCACAAAATATATTTAAGAAGCATATTCTTAGAGTTACTTAGAAAAATACCCTGTATATTCTGGCAGCAGCAAAATGTATCCTTAATAGAATTCATATGGGGCCTTCAATGATCACGATGTTTGGAGAGGAGCCAGATAGTAAGTAATTTAAACATCACAGGAAATTAAATTTTGGAATTCAATTTTGCATAAAGTTTTCTGTAATGAAAATGTCACACATAAATTATGAAGTCTGATTATATTCTTTTTTGACTTTTTAATAAAATAATAGAGGTACTTGACAGTCTAGAACAAATGCATATTTTATGTGAATAGTATTGCGTTCAACCAACGTCCTCTGGAAATAATGGAACAGATGTTAACACTGCTCTATCAGCTATCAGGTGCTCTGTTAAACAGCTCCAAACACAAGTATTTATTAAAAAATGCTAACGGGGTTGTCTTTTAGGGTTATCTAATTGTAGGCTTAAAATGTAGATGGTTAATATAATTAATTATACATGTAGAATTATATAGTTGGGCTATAATTTATTATATGTATGCATATATAAATTATATAATATTCTGTTGTAAATTAATTTAATATGGGCACAGGGAATGACTTCTTGAAAATATTAAATAGTTCATAATGTGGTTATAAATCAAAACTAATCTGAATTTCCACTTAATTTTGAATTTTGAGAAGGAGGATGCCTTAACTCACTGTAGGGGACTTTGGGGGTACTGATTGTGTTTTAGATTAAATCCACAGCCTGTAATTATTTTTAATAATATTCAACTAAAAAAAAAATGCCCCAAATAAAAAGCCTGAACACTCTTAATTTGTTTAAGGCCAAGCAGCATTTTTCTTCAAAGAGTAAAATATAATGAACGTTTATTTTGAAAATTGACCTACTTCATCATAACTCCAGGGCCCTAAGCAAGTCTTTCTTCAGGCTCACAATGAACTCTTGCTGAATGCAGAGATCGTGACCTTGCTCTCTTCTGGGGGTGAGAAGTTTTGCCTGTGGATGTCCTGTTAAATATTTCCCTCTTTGAATCCTCTTATGACTTCATCTACATGTTTTGTGTTGGGGGATGGGTCTGCACATATTTTACATTTTAAAAGAGCACAACAAAGGTTTCTTCCTTAATCAGAGTCACACAACAATATGGACCAAGCTGTTTATCCAGGAGCTTGTGTCTTCTTTTGAAAAGTAGGTCATCTGAGTCTATAGTGGTAGGAAGGTGAAGATGATGGTTTCCAAGGCAGTTTATTCAGATATGGATATCTTTTTGTCTTTATCTAATTTTTTAAGAGAACAATGACTAGGGTGGCCAACTTGTCCCAAGGGATAGGCTACCCACTCCAGTGTTCTTGGACTTCCCTTGTGGCTGACTTGGTAAAGAATCCGCCTGCAATGTGGGAGACCTGGCTTCGATCCCTGAGTTGGGAAGATCCCCTGGAGAAGGGAAAGGCTACCCACTCCAGTATTCTTGCCTGGAAAATCCCACAGACAGAGGAGCCAGGCAGGCTACAGTCCATGGGGTCACAAGAGTCAGACACCACTTAACGATTAAACCACCACAATGAGTTTTTGTTGAGCCAAGTCACTGAGATGTGGGGATTGGTCTGTTGTGGCAACTTGTGCCATTATAGAACTTTTTGTCTTGAAGTAGGGTGCTGCCATTAGAAAAACCCAAAATACATGGCATCATCTTAGTCATCAAGGATGAGTTGTGTGGAGACCAACATCAAAGCTAGAAAGATGATGATCCCTGAAACATTGTGGCAAAATATTCAGGTAAACTATTGTTTCTAATAAACTTGCAGTGCTATCAGAGAGAGAGAAATAGGACCTTAGTATTGTGTGATACTATTGGTTGTGTTTGGCAAGATAATACATGAAAGAGATAAGCTAAGGAGAGGAGCAATCAGTCTATAAAGCAGAAAAGAAAAGGTACAGAATTCAAAATTCAGGGCCTAGGAATTTGGAAGAGTTGATTGTTTCCAGAACCCAACTCTAAGAGATGGCATGTAAGAAGACTCTGTGGTGGTGGTGGTGGTGGGGAACGTCGGGGGTGGGGGGAATGCCTCTCAGTTGATTAATATGCCTCAAGGAAGACATTGTTCAGGATGTAGTTTTTCCATTCACACCCAACAGCCTGATTTTAGTAGCGATCATGAAACTGAGAGGAGACGTGGAAGTGAGGAAACAGATAAAACAGACCTGAGAACCACGTTCTCAGAACTAAAGGCAAAGTCCTTTGAGTGTGCCTGTTGTCCTATGAAGTGAAGAGCAAAGAGAACTTATAGGCAACTACATAACTAAAGCATCCATAAAAAGGTATCTGAATATTCAGAACTCAGAACAACCCCGGGCCCTTAAGAGTCAATGAGTAGGAAGAAAGATGAGAAAGCCTAATAGCCCCCCAGGAGCCCAAACTCCTCAAAGCTCACTTTGGCCAAAGAATAAGGGAAAAGAAGAATCTTTCAGAGGATGACTCTAAGAGTCATGGAAAACAATGGAGGATGGAGCTTCTTCTCAGAGAGCAGAGTCGTAGCCTAAGCAAGGGGCCTCCCATCCCCAGGGTGGGAGGTCTTCCCAGTCAGCTGGGCTGGATTCCATAATTGCTACAGCTCAGTGGCTGCTGTGTTTCCCCTATTCTTCTCTTTGCCAATGGCAGTATTTACACATGACTTGGTTGGTGGGGGTGTGTGTACATGCATATTTGTGGAGAGGGAAAACTTGTCTTTTGTAAAATCAGGACTCCAGAGCTTAAACGTCACATTTAACTGAATCTGACGGACAGATAACTGGACATCACCCAGAAAGATGAACCTTCAATTGAGTGCAGCAGCTGGATGGAACTTTGGCTTGTTTCCCTTGCAGGGGAGTTAAGTGTATTCTGTGTAGGAGAAGGAAACAAAGAAATGCTTGGTGATGAGAAGGGTGGATTGTGGCATATTTAGTAAATGATAATCAAATATTCCATGCATTCACTTATATTTCCCAGGCTCTCTTCAGGTAGCTTAGGTATGTGATTAGTGGACTTCCACTGAGTAGAAATCGCATATTCCTAAAGGCAGCCATTCTTTTCACATAGATTCTTATTTACTAACTTTTATTTTAAGCCGTATGTCCTAAGTTGCCTCTATATTCCAGTGCATATCTTGCTTGGAGCTTGCATCACTTGTATTTACCGTCAATAGACACTACTTTGCTCTTCCAATGATAGAGTTGCCTGGCATTTAGGGACTAAAACTTAGTTTACATATATCCAACACTGGGCAGGCTTCTTCCCAAATCTATGTGTCCTGAAAACAGACTCTAGTTTTTACATCCTTGCCATTTTTGGATTCAACTAGAAACATTATATACAAATGTGAGAGATTTCATTACCTCCAGAGCACTGTCTATTTTAAGTCTTCACCGTATTTATCAAGTGGAAAACTTGGTCTCAGTGAGCCTTTCAGAGAAAGTGATTGGCTAGAATCACAGGTTTTCAGTTTTGAATTGCTTCTCCAAAATATTACCCTAAGGATTTCAGAAATTTTATTTCTTGGCTTAGAAAGAAGATGACTCATTCAAGTAGAATTCTTTTCTTGAGTAAAAAAAGTCACAGGAGAGACTATTGCTGATGTGGTGGCCAAAAGGAAGACCCTTATCCAAGTAATTGCTTCCTGACCTCAAGCCTGGAATTCTAATTCCACTGACATCTCTGGTTGTCGAGAATACCAGCAGCATTGCTAATGCAGTTGGCCTTATCTGAAGATGTACATTCCTTTCTGCTAAATTGCCTTCCATAGACACACACGTAAAACTGTCTCTATTTATGGATCATAGCAGATGGGACTAGCGGTTTCTCTCCCTCTGATCTGTTAATTCCAAAGAGCTACCATCTTTACTTTTTGCTCAGCTGCTAAGCGAAGCCAGGTTTTTGTGATTCCAAGGGACAGCATGAGGAGGAGTGGCAGCCAGAGCAGGCTTGAGGAACAGACCGCTGTCCTAAGATGAGACTGGTGTCAAGAGTTCAGGTCTGCACTGTGACTGTGATGTTTTTCTCATGATTTGGGATAGTAGGGACTTCCTTCCTGGGTGCCGCCCCCAGGTAATGAGAGTTTTGACTTCTGGTGGAGAGGGTTGGTGGTGGGAAGGAAGGGGCAGCCTTTGGGCATAGATTCTTAGATTCTTCAGACATAAGCTGTATCATTCCACACTTACCGTATGGATGCAAGAAACAGCCATGACAGGACATTTTCATCATCTGAGTGTTCTGTATCTCAGTTTCCTTAGTTTCTGAGTGAAAGTTATTGCATTGTAAAACATTAAGAGTGACCGCCTATAAAATTAGCTCCCACTCAACTTCGGCGTGCTTGTCTGCTGGCTCCTGCTGGGTTTCGGAGGTGGCAAACATCTGACAATCAAATGCAAACACAAGGGAAATTGATTGCAGGGGAAACGGAAAATTTTGCAAAATGTGCAAGATTTCATGAAGTTGAGAAAAGTCATGTTGGAGAACTACTTCAATCACATGTAGTTGCTAATAAATGAGGATCGGTCAGGGTTAAAAATTTAAAAGTCAAGGTGAATGGCTTCACTACAGATTTTGAAAGGAGCATCATTGAACTCTCATTATTTTTTCCTGGAAAAATTTCTGAAGTTCTTGGGTGTATTTGTGAAAATGACCTTTCCTAGGATCTTCCAGGCATGTGTTAATATAAAGAGAAGATTGTTGTTATTTTGCTCTTTGTTTGACCAAAACAGTTCCATGAAATCCAAACAAACCAAACAATACTTGATATATTCTTTGTTCCTTCTGGGTTAGAAACTAGTTGCAATTATGATCTATACTTTGTTAAATATAGACTAAAACTTATTTTTTAAATTTGAGTTTCATTTCTTCTTCATGTTACATTATAGTAGAAGCTTTTGTTCTCCACTATTTATTATGTCCATATTTTAAGGGGACTTAAAACTTTTTCAAGTACCAGCTGATCTTAGAGAGGGAAGGACTCCTGTGTACACAATAACGGAATAAAAATTATTTAATTTCATTTTCATTAAAAACAATTTGAATAGTAAATAGGGAATAACACAATACCAAATATATATAAGTAAGCTATTACACAAATATAAATTATATATATGTATACTTTATATGTCTTATATATATGTAAAACATTCCTTAGTTCAAAACATATCTCTTTTAAAAAATTGAATTGTATTTGCCAGGTTATTTTCACCTTAGATTATCCTTTTTCAGGGGCTTCTTGCCTTCAGGTCTCTGTCAGCTGATAATCAATGTCTCAGTGTTTAAATAATCCATATTTATTTAGTCACTTACCTGAAGCTGCTTACTTGAATTTATCTGCTCCAATTCTTTCTTCTTTTTCTGGAACTAATCCGTTTGTTTGGTCCTGAATGTTGGACCAAATTCCCTATGCTGTCTTGCTGTAAGGTGAGGCGATAGAATAATTATAAGCTATAACCCTCCTTACTGGGTTTGTGAAAATCATTTCCTTTGGCAAAATCTTAGTTTCATAATCTCTAAAATGGAGTTCACACCTTCTTTTTATCTCCCTCAAATGGGACAATGTCCGTGTTTGGGAAAACACTTCGTACAGTGTAAAATGGAACTACCATTGACAGAACCTCTATTAGAAACCCATGTGGAGCTGAATATTTACACATCTTCCTTCATGTGATCAAGTGCAGGGTCCAGGTATTATTGTAACTAGGCAGTGTGACTGTAATAGTCTTTGATTATTGTGAAGCAAATGCCCTGCTCTTGTTCTTTGACACTCAAAGTGGAAACCTCCAATCCCTTTATGTCTTTCCGAGCTGTTTCTAATCGACTCACTCAAGTTGTCCCAAAGTAAACAACTCAGTGTAGTCCTGTGACCTTGGGGCACAACCTGCCCAAAAGGAGACCACAGTAACTCAGACTCCAGATTCCAGCTGAGTAGTCTGAATGCTCCCTCTCTCTCACCATTTCTAACTTCTAGAAAACTAAGATCTGTCAATTCCACCTCTGTAATGCCACTTGAATCCATTTATGCCTTGTCTCCTTTGTTACTGGCCTACTTCGAGGGGCTGTTAGGTCCCACTCAGACACCCCTTGAGGGTCTCACCAGCAGGCCTCCACAGAGGCTGGAAGGTGCCCTGCGGATGGGCACTGGTGCTCCTGCACACAAAGGCAGCTGGAGAAGCAGCAGGACTAGAGTGAGAATTCTTTGCAGGCCCGGGTCTCAGAAGCTGCTTTGACTTTGACTGACTTCTGCTGCCTTATCCCTATTGGTTAAGTCAAAGAGGGCACTTGGTGGCAAGGGTTGAGCTGTTTTAGTTTCCCCATAATTTCCATTAGAACCCACTAGACCTACCCCAAAAGAGACAATCCACGTTTGCCATGCAAATACAGCTTTAAGCTCCAATACCCCTTCCAATAAGAATGACATTCTCAAACTCCCTGGAATAGAGGCATTCCAGAACCATGCCTTCCAGTGCTGCACCTGAATTTGGCTGGCATCCTCAAAGCCTGATTTGACCTACTCTGATTGTTGGATCCAGTTCTGCTACTTGTTTTCCCTCCCCTGACTGCCTGCCTAGGGCTTGATCTCATTCATCTTTTAGATTCCTGACTTCTTCACTTATCCATGGCCTATCCCAAACTCCACACCTCCCCAATTCACCCTCAGATGAAGGGAAAGGGGGGTTGCTCTGGAACTGAGCATAAAAAGTGAAGTTCAAAGAAAGTGGATCTAAAATGATTTTGACTATTTTACATTAAGACTAATTAAATACACACATGTTTAAGTACGCATACATAATTACTGAAACTAATGTTCATAAAAACAATACTTCCACCAGCACATATGAGGCACTGTGATATTTCCTATTCAGTTCGGTTTCATTTTCTTTAAGTCACTACTCCTGACCCACCAACTGCACCTGATTGTTTGAAGGAGCTGAATTTGCTACTTGAAAATGCTGTTCTAAGGAAAACTTTGTGAGAAAAGTGGAGCAGAACTGAACTTATTTATAAAAGGGAATGATGTTTATTGGAATTTCAGTACTTTGTGAGTTGCCTCTTCTTCTTTTACCTAATATAGGTAAATTGGGAGGGAGAATTCCAATGTATGTTCCTGCAACCATGAGTCTAAAGTAGGACAATTTTAAGAAATGCTTATTTGTCTTAGAATACATGTACCTGGCATGTTGTCTCGGTAATCAGGAATTAAGAAATGTACCATGTATCTGTGTCTCAATTCCTGCCCTGCAAATAGGCTCATATATCATTTTTATAGATTCTTCATAAATGTGTTAATATACTAAAATTTGTTTTTCTCTTTCTGACTTACTTCACTCTTGGACAGACTCTAGGTCTATCCACATCTCTACAAATGACCCAACTTCATTCCTTTTAATGGCTGTGTAATATTCCATTGTATATATGTCCCACATATTCTTTATTCATCTGTCAATGGACATCTAGGTTGCTTCCATGTCCTAGCTATTGTAAATAGTGCTACAATGAACATTGGCCTGCATGTGTCTTTTTGAAGTACTATTTTCTCAGGGTATATGCCCAGTAGTGGGATTGCTGGGTTTGTATGGTATAGAATAGGGAGCTCAGCTCAGTGCTCTGTGGTGACCTAGATGGTTGGAGTGGGGGAATGGGAGGGAGATCCAAGAGAGAGGAAATATATGTATATATATATATATATATATATGCACATGACTGATTCACTTCATTGTACAGCAGAAACTAGTACAACATTGTAAAGCAACTATACCCCCATTTTAAAAAATGCAGCATAATTACTGTGAATAATTCTGCTTCCCATGTGGCACTAGTGGTAAAGAACCCACCTGCCAATGCAGGAGATGTTAGAGACTTGAGTTTGATCCCTGGGTTAGGAAGATCCCCTGGAGGAGGGTATGGCAACCTACTCTAAGATTCTTGCCTAGAGAATCCAATGTACAGATGTATCCTGGAAAGCTACAGTTCACAGAGTCACAAAGAGTCTCACACAGCTGAAACAACTTAGCGCACACATAATTCTACCATCTCCGTGAGCAATTCTCCTGGAACTTTTAATTTTATTGTTGGGGAATTTAAGATGAGAGTGTATATTGCTTTAGAGCCCTCAGCTATAGGCTAGAAGAGTTAAGAAACCTTTCTGAGAAGCAAGAAAGTTCTCAGCCTGGGATGGGAATTCATGGACATCTGGTGGTCATAGCTGATGGCGTTGAGGATCTAGGTGAAGAGCTGTACTTACAAAGAACCTGTGTCCTGGGGGTCTTCAACATGGCATACTGTGAAATTGTCTAGAAAGACTTCATATTAATTTATTTTAACTTTTTATTATGTAGACTTTCAAAACTTAGTAAAAGTAGAAAGTAAAACCCAATGAACCCCCATTTTCCCATCACTCAACTTCAACTGTTATCAACTCATGGCCAATCTTGTTTCTTCTATACCTTACCTACTCCCTGCATCATCATCATCATAATTTTGAAGAAAATCCCAGACATAATAACATTTCATCTATAAATGTATCATTTTGTATCTCTAAAAGACAAAGACTCCACATTTTGAACAAAACCTCAGTACTGTCACCACACAGGGAGCTTTTGGAGAATTCCAAATGCTTCCATCCTAAACCAAGTAAAGTCAAAATGTCTGGGGGTGGGACCCAGGCATTGGTAGCTGCACAAAGCTCGCAGGTGATTCTGATGTTGTTATTTTGCTTGGTTTGGAGGCAGAAATTGAGTGGTCGGGGCTAAGGTCACTTGTAGAAGATGGTCATAAATAGGGAACACCTCTAGCAGATGCATCTACCAGGCGAGAGTCACCTCTGCTCATCTTTCTGACCATCCTTGCCACTAGCAAACCATTTCACTGCAGTCCTCAGCTTCTTGTAGATGACTCCCCAAATCAATGTCTCCCATTCCTGACCAAACTTCTGGCCTCCAGTCTCAGATATCTCATCACTTGCTGTAGGCCATTTCCATCATGATGTGCTACTATGCTAACATATATGGTTCACTTACTATGTTTAAAACAGACTTTTTCCTCTCTTCCCAAACTAGCTCCCTCTCTGGTTGCCTCCGTTTCTGTCATCAGGATGGGAAGAGTTGGTCCTCACAGACAGACCACGCTCCTGAGAGAATTGGGGGAGGAGCCCAAAATGCCTTCGAGACAAGATCCACTGTTCTTAAAAATTCAATGCCAAGGGGAACATCCCGCCCCAACTTTTTCTGCTCCTCTGTCTCTTTTGGAAAGCAGCCAATCCTCTCTCTGATCCCTTCTCAAGGCCAAAGAAATGTCAATTCAGCACGGAGAGTCATCAGGAAGTGATTGAGAGGCTGGCAAAATCCCAGATCTCATATTTAGGACAGAACAGTGTGAGGGAGGTCTTTTAACTTCTTACAGAAAGATGTCACGACATTGTCTTCCTCAAAGAGCAAACATGGAAAAGGACTGGACATATGGATTTGGATGCAGCTCCTGGACTAATTTGATTTGGTCATCACTGCTCACTTTTTGATACATGAGGCTCATTGCCGAGCATAGTCTCTGAACTTTTAAAGAAAAGAAAATCCCAGCAATTTCTGTCTTTTACCACAACCATTCTCACACTCCAAACTAATAAACCTTAGTAGGAGGAGAGGGTACGATTGTAAAGAAAAAAATCAAAAGCCTCTAGATTAATATTTTTTTCATAAAAAAGCAAAGAAAATTAAGTATGTTTTCAGCCCCTCAGTTTTATTTGGGATACAATGGAGTCTGTAAAAACCCAGATAAATATGGAAACTAAAATTGTCTAGGTTGTGGAACTTGTTCAAAAATAGTTATCATGGAAAATCTAGGAAAATGGGATGTGACATATAGTCAACCCTTCCCTCTTGAAGAAGCTTCTAGAATCCAAATTTGTCTTCTAGAACTTGGCCCACATAGATTGGTTAGGTGGGTATTGGGGAGAGGGGAGTCCTCCCTAGCACAAACTGTAGATGTGGAGTCTGATGTTTGCTGTAATTTATCTTCTCTTGATGCTTTCCCACCTCTGCTGTTATTCTAGGCAGCTATCTCTCCACCCTTCATTCCCTATAGCTTTACCTCATGGTTAACTAAGCTCTCCAAAGCATTAGCCAAGAAGAGCTTAATATAATTTCTCTCTCATTCAATCATTCAAACTTCAGAAAACTGCTCTTTAGAGAATTTTCAGGGGTTAGGGGAGACATTTTGAGATGGGAAAACTTGACCAGCCATTCTTCACAGAAAGTCTACTGTTGGGCTACTCATTCTCTGCTACTGTTAAATAATTGCTATCAGAGTGCTTCCTTACTTGAGTAATAAACCTCATGGGAACAAGGATAATACTCACCTTTATGTCCCTAGGACAAAATTCAGTGAATGGCACAAATGTGTTCAAATAGGGAAATGGAGGAATGTTTTAGAGTCAGGGAAGGATGGAGCTGAGAGGCCATTTGTAACCCATCTAATACTCCTTCACACTACAGATGAGAAGCCTGACGACAGAATGGGTGAAGGGAACTGACACTTCTTGGCACCTCCATGTGAACTAGCCCACTCACATATTTTCTTGTTATATTATTTATACTTTTAATATGCTTTAATAGTTAAAATTGTTATCCCTGATGCATATTGGGAGACCAAACCTAATGGAGAAGTGAATTACTCAAGGTCACTCAGCTGTCAAGTGTCAGAGCTGCGATTCAAACCCAGACCTTTCTAATTCTAAAGTACATGCTCACTTGGTCTTACCCACTTGTCTCCTGGGACAACACTTGGAGGCAAGTAACTCCTCAGGCCCAAGATTGCAGAACATGTTAGAGTTGGAGCCAGGGCTTGCATTAAACTTAACATTGCCTAACTCCAATCCAGTCTGGGAACACTGGTTGTCAGTGAAATACCTTTTTAGAATTCTATACTTATCTCAATTATATTAGTATATTTCACACTGGTCAAGATAGTACCAATGTAGATCAATACAATAGCTATAGCCTCTCTCTTTTCTTCCAGCCTTGAGAATGGACCCACACTTCTGATAACTTGAGGTTTTCTTTTGTTGAGGGGCCATTCCCATTGACTGGTACATCTCTGCTCATTCTTTGGCCTCTTCTACTGAGTTAGAAGCTGTGCTAGAAGAATGACTTTGCTATTGAAGAAACTTCACAAAATCCTTGATGTAGGTTGAGAATGGTTTCCAAAAGATGAAAGTCATTTTGGTTTTATTTCTTTGTGCATGTTCCTTATAAATTTGGTTTGGCCTCTCGAGGGATTAGCCCTTCGATCATGTTAGCATTCAATTTAGTAGTTACTGTTAGGTCTTCACTACCTACAGACTAAAGCCCAAGGCCTTAAAAGGACACACTTCCTTTACTCTTCCTCCTTGGCTTTATTGCATCTGTTCTTTACCATGTATCCTTTGCTTTATTCATAAGGAACTTTCCAAATTTTCCAGATCCTTTCATGACTCCATATACAATTTCTCTTTCTCAGTTGGGCAAATCTTTCAAAACTTAGCTCAAGTTCATCACCTTTGTAGTGCCTTTCTCCACTTCTCTAAGGCAGTACTCATGACCTCTGGACTCTTAAAACTTTGCACAAATTTCCCTGACAAGGGAAGCAGCAGAACACCATACTTAGGAGCATCTGGTTTGCATTCAAATTGTGATTCTGCCTCCTTCTAGCTATATGAACTTGATGAACTTATTTAACTTTTTAAGCCTCTATTTCATTATTTAAAAAACAGGGATAAGAATAATACTACCTCATGTGGTCATTGTGAGGATAATGTTGATACAGTAAGATATTTGGGACAATGCCTGGGACATACTAAGTGTTCAATGAAGCACACTCACTCTGTGATCTAGCTTGCTTTTGTTTTTCCTACCTGCCTGTGTTCTCTGCTAGACACTGAACTCTCAGAAGCCAGGGAGTTGAGTCTTATTCTTCTTTGGGTCTTCTCCCTGGTACTTAATAGGAAGACTGGCTCTAAGGGTGAGCAAAGGTCCTTTGCTTGAGGTTTAATTCTCTGCGATCGCTGTCTTGAAATTCTTAACAATTTTATTTTTGGATTTGTAATATGTCCTTGAGTTTGTGTAAGTGAAGTGCAGTGGACAATGGAGATTGTGTAAGGGGGCTTGGAGCTCTCATCACCTCCCTCCCTCTTCAGGATGGCTTCTCAGCTGCCTGCTCCCTGCTCTCAGCTGCCCGGCCTTGTCTAGCCTCCTCTTCCCTACCTGCTCCAAGCCTACTGCTCCATTCCCCCAGGGAATGGTGACCGGGTCACAGTTCTAAAATGAGGGGATGCTCACATTTCGCTGTCACTCTGAGCCCCACTGGGGGCCTGACTGTGGTGAGGGTTCAAGTTGCTGTGTATCCCATGGCCTTTCTGTGGGGCAGGGTAGTGACCATTCATTCCCTGGGCTGGCAGCTGGATCCTATGGCCTTTCTAGATCCTACTACTAATCCATGTACTAGTGCATGTAGGACAAAGGTGCAATCCCTTGGATGTCCATCCACTGTGGATTGAAGTGGCTGGCCCACAGGAAGGGGAGATAGACTTCATTGTCTTGGGTGCAGTCTCATACTCATTTTGCCCTGGGCCTGAAAATTATGTAGTCAGCCCTGCTTGTAGATGCTCAACAAAATACGCTTATTGGACCGCAAGGTGAGAGGCCAGATATGGCAGAGTGAAAGTCAAAGAAGGCAGTATCTGCAAAACTAGGCTTTTTATCAAAGGTTGCAAGCCTAGAAAGACAGCTGGGAGCTGGAAGTTCCGCAGTCTAACCTAGACTGTCATGTGTTTTCCCGCATTCAAACACAGAGCTCGCTTTTCTCCTTCTTAATTCAGCTATACTCACTTCTTCCCTCTGCCCAGATCTATTCCAAGACCTGAAAAATATCTTCTGTTTTTCTTTGGCCGGGATGAGACAAGGATCTACATTTGGGAGATGGTGAAATAGTGATAAAATCTCATTAGAAAGGGTTCCTTATCATGAATATAATAACTAGGCTCAGACACATTAAGTGCTTTCTCTTTAGCAGTCACTATTCATAATGAAAAAGCAACAGATGATAAATTCTCGGCCGTTTTCAACACAGTCTTTGTAGAGAATTTCTCACGGTAAAAGGACAGAGGGTCTCTGGCTGAGAGTTTCACAGAGTTCTTGCTCTGCTTCTAGCAGTTATCTCTAGGTCCTCCATCTTCCCCAAACACCCATAAATAGCCCAATCCCTAATTACTGTGCCAGGAAAGTTCACTTAGCTGCTATAATCCCTTCCCATAAGTTACATGACTTGAAAATAAAAGAGGATTGAGGTAAACTTGGCTATATAATATCAACAAATATTTATTGAGACCTAGTACACTCCAGACTTCTCTTTATTTGCTAATTCATTTCTGGAAAAAGAGAGAAGGTTTGGTGGGGGGAGTTGGAGGAGGGAGAGAGTGAGGGAGAGAGACCAGACGTCAATTTGATATCATCTCCTGTGTATGCAGACGCAGAATATGATTTATAGCAAAACACTAATTAAAATGAAATCATTGAAAAATATTTTGGAGCCCAGTGGAATTCTTTATAACAGAGTGTGATCTATAGCAGACAATTAGAAGCATACATCAAGTCATCCAACTTGCATGTTAGGGAAAAGCAGGGAAGAAAAGGGCCAAAATGAGGGAGAAACAGAGCTCTGTGGAGGCTGTTTTGCAAGATCCAGCATGAAGTTCCATATCCAATAGCCCTTTTGATAATGCTGAGTAAGCCATCTCGAAGATTCTCCAGCTGGCAATTTTCTACCTTCTTCCCCAGGTCTCTGCCAGCCTGGGGCCACTGACTCTCATTCTGCCTTCCATCCACTTTTCTTCTCCCCCTCCCCACCCCTTTCTCTTCTTTTAAAACCTAGGATGGTGTGTGAAATGCTAAATGTACCTTGTACCTCCAGGCACAACAACATTTCATGTGCTGCTTGTTTTAACATTAATTTATCAAAACACAAACAGCAAAACTGCAATGTTAATATAAAGTATATATTTGGTCATTAAAAAGAAAAAGAAAAGCTCCTAGTGAAAATATACAAAACAAACCCAGTCAGCATCCAAACTGCTTTGAAAATAAAGTGGGATTTGTTTGCAAGGATTTAAATTGGTAAATGATTTGAATTTCTCCACCCCTAGGTGAATGATTTAGATGGCCTTGACCCCAGTCTGACTGCAGGGATTAATGTGGGATAATGATTGCTGAGGCTATCATTGCAGCCGGCATCATTAATTATCCTTATTGATTGTAGCTTTCAAAGATAAAGCATTATGCTGACTGGAAAATACCCTCTTCCTGCAAGGTCAAGGCTAAAAGAGGGAAGCTAAATAATTGCATTAACAAACAAAGAAATAAAAATAACCTCTCAGAGCATTGTGTAATTAAGATCCAATTACAACGTTTGTTCTTGTTTACAAAATGACAAAGCTCTTCTTGTCAAGTCATTTTCCCGAAAATTGCTTCAGTACATGATAATTGCATTATAGTAGGTAACCAGAAAAGAGCATTAAAAGGGGGATCAGTTTCTTTGGATGGCTGCCATGGCTCTTGCTGTCTGACTCACCTACGAAAGTGTGAGAGCCCCAAGGGACTTGTCTAAAAATACTAATGATATGTTAAATGAAGGGGGTTAGATGGAGGAAGTAATAATTGGGCCTCAAATCCTATTATATTTCTTTGGGATAGTGTAATGGAGCTTAGAGATAGCCCAAGGATGTTATCACCCATGTCTTCCTTTACCCCACCTCCCTCTGGCCACATCATTTTCATTGCTGTGAAAATCTTGGCTCTAAAGCCCTATTAGGTTGTAAATTTCTCTGGTGAAAGGGATCAGTATTACAGCTTCCCTGCTATTGATCAGATTTTGGACTCTTTAAAAAAAAAAAGACTTTTAAGTGTAAAACCCAAAGCTACATGTGATTTTCTGTATGGAAATATTTCAAACAAATGCTTAGGTTTTTCTTCCGCTACATATTTGGAAGCAGCACATACTAAGATCTGATTAGTAAAAGGGTGGTGGGCTCTGGGGACTGGAAGCTGGGCATACTCTCCTTAGCTGTGAGACTGAGGACCTCCGCCAAGCATTTGGTCATTTCAGGAATTAGTTCCTCCATCTGAAAAAGTGGGAATCATGAGTACAATCATTGAAAACTAAGGCTATAACAACAACAACAACAACTACAATTCTTTATGTAAATTGTTTCTCTTATATAGTGGGATTCTTTAATAGAGGATATTGTCACAAGAGGCAATGATGCTTCATACTTCCCTTATTTTATTAAAAAAACAAAACAAAACAGAGCAAGAGATAGTCACCATTCACTGCCATTCAGTGGGTGGAGCACAGTACTGATCATTTATTTTATTTAATTCTCACAACCACTCTTGTAAGATACTATTATTATTCTCATTTTATAAACAGACAAGGAAACTGAAGTTCAGAGAGGCTAAGTGATTTTTCCAATGACACACAACTGCAAGTGATGGAGTAAAGATTTGAATTCTGGTACCAACTAACTATAAAGTCTGTGCTCATTTTGATCAATACAGGTCCAGGCAAAGACAAGCTCTAGCACCTCTACTACTTGCACCTCTGTTACTTGAACCTAGTCTCCTTTTTCAGCCTCAGGCACCCTACTTAGCATAGAAGTGAAAGATACATTCCTGTAGAAGTTCATGCAGGATGTAAGTTCACAGAACAAAACGTAGAAGCCCCTTATCTTGGAAGGCCCCAATTCCTAGATCCCTACATATGACAACTGTTAATTTGGTGTGCATTTTTTTACACCCTTCTCTTGGCATATATAGATGCATACACATTATATTTTATTTTACATATATGGAATATTACATTTTATTCTGCCACTTGTCTCTTTTCTGTAACAGTATACACAAGAGAAATTCCAAGCAGTATATACAAATCCATCTATTTCTTTATGATGACATTGCAGACTTCCAGTGTAGGAATGTATCTTAATTTATTTAATCTGCCTCTTACTTTGGTGCATTTAAGTTGTTTCCAGTTGTACAGTTATAGTCGGTGCAGCAGTGAACATCTGTGTACATCTGTCTTTGTGGACATATGTGAACATTTCCTTAGGTTGTATGTCTAGAAGTCAAATTTCTGGGACAGAGGATATGCACATTGTAAATTTTGATAGATAATAAAAAATTCCCCATCAAAAAGACTGTACCAATCAACACTACCATAGAATGTGTATATTATAGACTGTGCCAATTTTCTTCCTTATTCACAAACACAGGGTATTATTAGTCTTCTTTTTTTCTGTCAGTTATTTAAAAGTCTTTATTGAACTTGTTACAATACTGCTTCTGTTTTTATGGGTTTTTTTGGCCATGAGACATGGTGGGATCTTAGCTCCCTGATACAAACCCACATCCGCTGCATTGGAAGGCAAAGTGTTAACCACTGAACTACCAGGGAAATCCCTCTGTCAGTTTTTTGATAAGTAATTATTTCTTATTATGCTTATAATCTGCATTTTCTTAGTGTAGTAGAACAATTTTTTTCTTTTAAACGTTTTATTTTGTATTGAGTAGGATAGTTTTTATATGTTAACTGGCCATTTGTTTATCTTTTTGTAAAGTAACTATTCATATTCTTCAATCATTTTTCTACTGGGCTACTTAATAGACATTTGTCCTTTTTTTGATAATTGAAACGTCTGAGCACCCTGTCCTGGCCAATTGTTTGCTCTTATGTAAATCACTGAAGTTTCAAAAAACCGAGGGGACAGTTGATTGATTATCCCTGGCAGCTCTGGTAGCATCAGAAGTTGTGCCCCACCAGATGTTTTCTGTGGTGGGACCTTGGCCTGTTTTGTGCTATCTAACCTCCCTTTATTCCTGCTGGAGCCTCAAGTTTTCTATAGATATGATGGGATATCTGATGGCCTTCCCCAAATTTCTTTTGGCTTAAGTTAGCTAGAGATGATTTCTCTTGATTGCAAAAAAAAAAAAAAAAAAACCGAGAGAGAGAAAGACTCCAGAAGTTATAGGAATCAACAAGAGAGTGGGTCAGAGTCAAATGACCTTCAAGGAGACGAGGATTTGGAATTGCTTAGGTAGCATGAATGGGGCTAAAAGCAATGAAAATCGTACTGATTTTTAAAGATTTGAACTTGGCAGTGCCTGGTCAGGGAAGGTAAAGTAATTATGTAAAATTATTTAAATTATTGCTTGTGGTGACGTGGAATGAAATGACTCTTGAGACAGACACTGTCTACTGGGGCTTTTGGCCCCTCTGTAAATTACAGTATTAAAATCCAGTTGTATTTATGTAATAGACAGCTGACTGAACAACATAATCACCACAATGCAGCTGGGATAATGTTGCAGCTACAATTGTGTGTGTTTTTTTAATAGTTTTGTCTCAAATTTGTATATCTTGTATAAAGTATGAATGTTTTTCAAACTATGAATATTTCCTGAATAGTATATGAATTTTTCTGAGAAAAAACTAAGTAGTTAAGAGGTCTATTGAAAGCATACCAAATAATGTTTTAACTGGAAACCTTAACATTAACATAGAGAATAATTTTTTGTTATATCTTAGTGATCCAGCAAGAATGAGGGAACTCTTATATATTCAGATTATACCATTCTTGTCCACTTTATTCTTTGTGTCTGGTTACAAATTTCTTTTTAACTTCAATAAAAACTTGCACCTTAAAATGTGGAAAATCATTGTCTTATTGCTGTAAGACAGAATGAAAGGGCATTCAAGGTCTTGAGTAGGATCATTACACTAGAGCACTAGGCAGCTTAGAGAAAAATAAATATAACAAGTTTAAGTCCCAGAATTTTTGACACAAAACATTGAATTGAAATAGGAGGTCTTAACTAGAATTAGTCTAAAAGACTCTTTTATCTGTTAAAACCCCAGGATTGATATAGCTCAATATCAAATCAAGGTTTGATCCTGTAAGCTCCAAAATTACCCTATCAGTTGAATTCATAGCTTCCTTGAGTTTTTCTATGTGAAAGTTAAGTAGTCAATCAAAAAAAGTGAAAGTTAGAAAGCTGAAATAGGTATTTATAGGAGGTTTCAGAAGAGCTGGAACTACGCTGAGCTCCCAGAGCCCACTAAAGCTTCCTTGCTCTCCAGAATAAACAGCTCCTCCTTCATGGCCCAATGAGGTTATTATAACATTTTCACCTGAAGAAGACATCTTGTAAAAGGATGCCAACACACATCATACCCCTTTTCATCCACTGTCTCTGTGAACATAATTAAGTTAGGTTCCAGAATGTGGCTTGTGGCCAATCATAAAATCAAACATTAAAAATGTAGGAACTAAAACAACCCACAATGATTTTTTTCACTGCCGTATAGTTTATGGTGGATTGCATTTTTGTTGGAAATACACCAGGGAGACTGTGTTTGTTTAGAGTGTGCATATGTTAGATTTTAGTAGATAACACTTTGCTAAAGAAATATCAACAACCTCAGATATGCAGATGATATCACTCTAATGGCAGAAAGTGAACAGGAACTACCTCACCTGCCTCCTGAGAAATCTGTATGCAGGTCAAGAAGCAACAGTTAGAACTGGACATGGAACAAAAGACTGATTCAAAATTGGGAAAGGAGTACATCAAGGGTGTATATTGTCACCTTGCTTATTTAATTTATATGCAGAGTATATAATGAGAAATACTGGACTGGATGAAGCACAAGCTGGAATCAAGATTGCCAGGAGAAACATCAATAACCTCAGATATGCAGATGACACCACCCTTATGGCAGAAAGTGAAGAAGAACCAAAGAGCCTCTTGATGAAAATGAAAGAGAAGAGTGAAAAAGTTGGCTTAAAACTCAACATTCAGAAAACTAAGTTTCTGGCATCTGCTCCCATCATTTCATGGTAAATAGATGGGGAAACAGTGGAAACAGTGACAGACTTTATTTTTTTGCGGGCTCCAAAATCACTGCAGATGGTGACTGCAGCCATGAAATTAAAAGACGCTTACTCCTTGGAAGAAAAGTTATGACCAACCTAGATAGCATATTAAAAAACAGAGACATTACTTTGCCAACAAAGGTCCATCTAGTCAAAGCTATGGTTTTTCCAGTAGCCATATATGGATGTGAGAGCTGGACTATAAAGAAAGCTGAGTGCCGAAGAATTGATGCTTTTGAACTGTGGTGTTGGAGAAGATTCTTGAGAATCCCTTGGACAGCAAGGAGATCCAACCAGTTCATCCTAAAGGAAATCAGTCCTGAACATTCACTGGAAGGATTGATGCTGAAGCTGAAACTCCATTACTTTGGCCACCTGATGCGAAGAACTGACTTATTGGAAAAGACCCTGATGCTGGGAAAGATCGAAAGCAGGAGGAGAAGGGGATGACAGAGGATGAGATGGTTGGATGGCATCACCAACTCAATGGACATGAGTTTGAGTAAGCTCTGGGAGTTGGTGATGGACAGGGAGGCCTAGCATGCTGCAGTCCATGGGGTCGCAGAGTTGGACACGACTGAGTGAACTGAACTGAACTGAAGAGAAACTAAAGAGCCTCTTGATAGGGGGGAAAGAAGAGAATGAAAAAGCTGGCTGGAAACATAACGTTAAAAAAATGAACATCATACCTCGGGTCCCATCATTTCATGGCAAAGAGAAGGGAAAAAGTGGAAGCAGTGATAAATTTTATTTTCTTGGGCTCCAAAATCACTGAAGGTGGTGACTGTAGCTGCAAAATTAAAAGACGCTTTCTTGCAAGGAAAGCTATTTCAAACCTAGACACTATATTAAAAAGCAGACACATCATTTTGCTGACAAAGGTCTGTCTAGTCAAACTATGGCTTTCCCAGTAGTCCTGTATGGAGGTGAGAGTTGAATCATAAAGAAGGCTGAACACCAAAGAATAAATGCTTTCGAATTGCGCTGGAGAAGACTCTTGAGAATTCCTTGGACAGCAAGGAGATCAAATCAGTTAATGTGAAGGGAAATCAACCCTGAATATGCATTGGAAGGACAGATGCTGAAGCTCCAATACTTTGGCTACCTGATGCCAAGAGCCAACTCATTGGAAAATACTTTGGTGCTGGGGAAGATTGAGGGCAGGGGGAGAAGGGAGCAATATAGGATGAGATGGTTGGATGGCATCACTGACTCAATGGCCATGAATCTGAGCAAACTTCAGGAGATAATGAAGGAGAGAGGATCCTGGCACGCTACAGTCCATGGGGTCACAAAGAGTCAGACACAACTTAGCGACTGAACAACAACAAATAGACTGTACCAATCTTGCATTCACATCAGGAGTGTATGAGAGTCTCACCAGCTCCATATCCTTACCAACGCTTGGTATTTCAGTTCTTTTTTTCTTTTTCTTTTTTAAATTTCAGTCATTCTGGTGGGTATGTAACGATCTCAATGTGATTTTAGTGTGCATTTCCCTATGTGATTTTAGTGTGCATTTCCCTGATGATCGATGAGACTGAACACTCTTTCATATGTTTAGTATTCATTTGGATATTCTCTTATGTGAAATACCTCACATATGGCGCAAGGTCTAAATTTCTTGATTTTTTTTCTATTAAATCATCTTCTTTTAAAATATTGATCTGTGGGAATTATTTACATAATCTGGTTATGAGTTCTTTGTTATATACATGTACTGAAAAGATCTTCCATTTTTCAGTGTGCTCTTTACTGACTTAATAGTGTCTTTTGGTGAATGTTGCTTATCTTAATTTTGTCTATTGTCATCTTTGCACAGAAATTTAAAAATTTTAGGTACTCAAAACTATACTTTTTATGACTTGTAAATTTTGTATGTTGTGTAGCAGGGTCTTTACTGCCTCAAGATTTAAAAGCTCTTCTTTTATATTTGCAATTCTTAGTAGCATTTATTAAGTAGTACCTTTGTCCTGTATTCCCTTTTGTACTTGTAATGCCCTGTTTATAATAAAACAAATCCTACATATCCATGGATATGTTTTAAGATTCTTAATCTATTCCACAGAATTGTGTCTATTTTCACATCCATATAATGATCTTTTGGTTACTATTATCCCTAAATGTCTTTTGATATCTGGTAGGGTAAGTGCCACCACATTGTTTTTTCAAACATTCTTGGCTTTTATCTTTATATCATTTTAGAATCAACTTGTCAATTTCCATAAAATTTTACTGTTGGGGTTTTAATTGGGATTGCATTAAATGTATAGATTAATTTGAAGAGAGAATTTATGCTTAAAAATATTAGAACATTCTTTTGGGGAACTAGGCATATTTCTCCAATTAATAAAATATTCTCTATGTTCTTTAATAAAGTTTGTAAGTTTTTTCCATAGAGTACTTTCATTATTAGGACATTTTATGCTAGAGGACTTTATCTCAAACAACTGGCTGCTGTTGATAATGATATCCTATGTTCCATTATCTTTTCTTTATGGATTGATTGGTGGCTATATTGGGTCTTTATTGCTGCTCACAGGCTTTTTCTAGTTTTGGGAGCAGGGGCTACTCTTTAGTTGCAGTGTGCAGGCTTCTCTTGCTGTGGATCACAGGCTCTAGGATGCCCAGGGTTCAGTAGTTGTAGTGCATAGGCTTAGCTGCCCCTCAGCATGTGATATCTTCCGGGATCAGGGATTGAACCCATGACCCCTGCATTGGCAGACAGATTCTTAACCACTGGACCATCTGGGAAGTCTCCATTATATTTTCTAAAGTGCATTTAACTACTGTGAAGGAATTATTTCCATTTGCTAAGTTTGTGTCTGGCCATTATTAAATGCCTCTCTTACTGATACCAATAACTTACATGTGATTTTTTTTTAAATTTAACATATATTATTTGAATCTGTCATAGCATCAACAAATTTTAGTAATTTTGATGATGTGTGATACATAAATATTTGATTTATAATATTCTGGAAGAAAGTAAACCTATATTAAGAGCACTATTGCTCCCTCAACTGCTGATTTGTCAAAGAGCTGTGCTGCCTTTGTAGTAGATGCCGTAAGTAAACTTCCTGGATTCTCACTGGATGTGGTTCACTATGTTGGTTGGATGTGGTGCATCTTCACACAACAGCAATCATCTGCACCTCACATTTGAGGACTACTAGATAAGAAGTGCAATTTGTGTCTAGTTTCCAAGTATTTTTCCTGGGAAAAAACAGTTTCACATTATTTATTGCTGCTTTTTCTTTCCTGAATTAGCTCAGGTTACTGTGGTTACCTGTATTTTCTATGTGTCCCTGAATTCCCACTTGTTCATTCAGCCAGTATGTAGGAAGCTTGTATCATATGTCACTGTGGGTGTAAGCACTGAGATTGTAGAATTAAATAACACTCAGTCCTTCTCTTCAAGGAGCTTATTGTCTAGTCAGAAAATCCCACAAGTGATGAATGATTGTGATTCAGAATTCCTGAGTGTGAACCATGATTAAACAGCATGATTATACCAGTAATGGGAAATTCAAATCAGGGCTTGAATTTTAGATATAATGCTACTGAGAGTTTGAAATATATCTAGAAAATGCTTGCTATTCCTCATTGCTTCTGACTTGTGAATATTGATTGGATCAGAGAATTTTAAATTTGAAAGGGATAATTAGAGATCACCTAGTTCATTGAGCAGATGTCGGAAAAGAGGCCCAGAGAGGCCCTATGCTTTGGTCAAGTGAATAATCTGTGTAAATGCTGCAACGTGAAATTACATCTCTTCTGTCTCTTCATCTAGAACATCTTTCATTATAACACATATAATTTACTCTTCCTCAAATAATGTTCAAACCATTGATATATATTTTTTCAAATCAGTGATTTTTTTGGCCTCAATTTTAAAGCATCATAAAATGTTACTGTTGAGTTTTCAGAATATCTGTCTATTTATATCTATCTATCATCTAGGCCAGAGGCTGTCATAAAATAAAATTAAAATGAAAAGGTTAATCTTTGGTGAATGGATTCAAATTGAAACATACTTGATGTATATTCCAAGTAGATGATGTAGTTGAGTGATATGTAAGGGTTACAGTCTCTGGCTTTGAGTTCCACAAGTGCTTTCAACTTAATTATTCCATTTACAGGTTCTGTGACTTTGGGTAAGTTGTTTACCCTCTCTGAGCCTTAGTCTTTCTTCATTGGTAAGATGGAATGCTGTGCTGTGCTTAGTCACTCAGTAGTGTCCTACTCTTTGTGATCCCATGGACTATAACTTGCCAGGCTCCTCTGTCCATGGGGATTCTCCACACAAGATTACTGGAGTGGAGTGCCATTTCCTTCTCTAGGGGATCTTCCCAACCAGGGATCAAACCCAGGTCTCCCACATTGTAGGTGGATTCTTTACCATCAGAGCCACTAGGGAAACTCAAAATGGAATAGTAATACCTATTACAGGTTTGTTGAGAAGATTAAGTGAGATGTCTAAAAGGATTAACACAGAGCCTAGAGTATAATAAATTCCCTGTAATTATTGGCTATTAAATTGTTAAATATGTATCATTGCCATTGATTTGTATCATACATTTATCATACATTTTATCATACATTTAGATGTTTTTTGTACCTGAATTCCTCAAATATACTGAAGTTGCATGTTAGTCTCATCATATTACATTATAGTGTGACTGAAGTAGTTTTGTTTCTCATCAGAGTATAACTTCATGATATTGAAATATGATGTTAAGGTTTATTTATGGTGACAATGTATATATAGGACAATCACTAGGCATTTAGGTATATTTAATAGACTTGAAACTGGTACCTATTCCATTTTAAAGCTGATGATTAATATTATTTCTTTGCTATTAATAGTCTAATTACTCAATCAAATAGATATTGAAACACATGAGCAATAGATGGTTCCTGTTTTTAAGGAGTTTAAAGTATAGTTATGATACAAGTCATAACCATGTGAGAAGGACAACACCTTCAGAACTCTACAAAAGGTATCACAAGACAAATGATTATAATAGGGAAAATAAGGGCTATGAGTATAAGAGAAGGGAAGACTTTTTGACTGGTTAAGCCTGATCTGGAAAACACCCATGAATGAGGATGGATGAGAGCTGGATCATGTTGGATATGGAAGATTTGAAGGTAGAAGGGAGGGGAGTTGAGGGTGGCAGGGGGTGGGGAGAAATTATGTAGGGGAACATTAGTAGATCAACTGGCCTAGAAGAGAGAATTCCTGAAAATTTAGGGTTAAAACCAGACTGTAAAGAATTTTCAACTACTTTAAGTAGGTAAGGTTAGGGCATACCTTAAATTTTGTTTTTCTTGACAATGGGGTATCAGTGAAGTTTTCAAGTAGGGGAGTAAAGTCAGCTAGGGGTATTTTTAGTCTCTTGGCCAAAATATATCTGGAATCTTGGGGGAAAACTAAAGATAGACACATCGTTTAGTAGGCACAGTTATAAGGAAGTGCTGAGTGGTGGAAATGAAAAGGATGGGAGAGTGCAAGGTGCATTATCATGCCAATTGCCCAGAAAATTGGCTCCTGACTAGAAATGTGACAAAGCAGTTTCAAGCTCAGTGGCAGTCACAGTAACAGGAAAGTCAGCAGCAGGGAATGAGCTTTGGTTAAATTTTTATCAAATTGAATTTGAAATGGTAGCAAGACATGTATGTGGGATTGTTCAGTAGACTTCAAGATCAAGACTAAAAATGGAGATTTGAACATTATCTCTAAGAAGTTAAGGAGACAGCTGGTGGGAGGGAGAAAACAGTAGTGAGATGAAGCTTTAGAAATTTAGAAGTGGAAGGAAGGAATGATGCAGGAAGCAGACTAAAGGGAGGAGGCAACCAGATCAAATACTTTTTTTCTTTTTCCGAAAAGATGGAGAAGGCTTATGAAAAACTGATGTTAGGGATGATGGGGAGAAATTAAAGCTGTTTGAAAGTAAAATGTTGTAGAGGGAGGCCTTAATGTGAACTATGAAATCAAGAGAAGGATAAGATGGAACCCATGATTTTTTTTTAATTGAAGTATAGTTGATTTACATTTCAGGTGTACAGCAAAGTGATTCATATATATATATATATCCTTTTTCAGATTCTTTTCTATTATAGGTTATTATAAGATATTTAATATAGTTCCCTGTGCTACGCAGTAGGTCCTTGCTGTTTATTTATTTTATATATAGTAGTGTGTGTCTGTTAATCCCAAACTCTTAGTTTACCCCTTCCCTACCCTTTCCCCTTTTGTAACCATATATTTGTTTTCTATGCCTGTGTATCTGTTTTATAAATAAGTGCATTAGAATTGCTTATGGATTCCACATATAAGTGATATCATATGATGTTTGTCTTTCTCTGTCTGATGTACTTTACTTAGTATGATAATCTCTAGGGACCCACAATTTGATAACTGTTTTCTTTGCACTGTCCAGGGCAACATCCTATCAGACTTTGCATAGCATTTATGAGACATTTTGCTCAGGATAACAGTTTGCATGAGGCAGAAAGGATTCTGTACTATATATTTTTCAACTTTTCCTTGGGTAAGATGGTCAAATAGAACAGAGCTGCAAAATGGTGCTTTTGCCTCTTTTTCCAAAAACAATAAAACCCCAAATCTGGATTCTATGTGGTATTGTGCTTATATGTAAGATATTTTGCCTCTTAGGTTATGCTGACAAGATAAAGAAAAATGTTAGCCTTTCCTGACACAAAATTAGGAAAATGAATTTGTCAACTGCTGAAGTATTGTTAGAGTGCTGGGGTTTGGATTTGCAGTGTTTGATGTCACAATTAATTTATCATTGTCAAAGTAGGACTTCCTGCTTTTGACCCCACACCAAAAAAGCGTAAAAGAGTTTACGAAGAAAAGCTTCTTGAAAGTCAAATGGCTCATCCAAAACAGCATTTTAATGATTTAAGTAAAAATGAATCAGAAACATGTGGATTTAATTTCCCTTAAAATTCACATGGGTCTGAGACTTAAAGGAAAATAGTACTTGGCACAATGTGTTTAGGATTTGGTTAAACTCAAAACATTTGAAAAACTCTTTGGAACACTGGATGACTTCGAAATACATCTGGGTTTGCCCATCCATTTGGGCATGGTTACAAAAGCCTCATCTTTCGTGGTACTAGTCAAACATTCTATCAACATGCTTCAGTTTTCAAAAGGCTTAATTAGGATGAAATCAACAAATTTTATTGATTGCCAACTATGTGCAATCAATAAAGTAGAAAGATACAACTTTTCCCATTCCACAGCTGGGAAATCTTGGCTGGAATGTGGTCAAGGGAAATCCCCACACAGGCAAAGTCAGAGCGGGCCACTAGCATGGTCCTGTGGGAGCTAGAATTCTATTACATCAGCCATTCCTATTCATATCCTCCAGTGTTGTAGCATCCCATTCAATTTCAAGAGCATGAAAAAAAAGCATAAAAAGTTATGTTATATGGCACTGAGTTGGTAATCAAGTATTGCTTTCTGGTTTTTAAAACCATTACTTTAAAAGGTCATTTTGGTGTGTGTTGAAAAGGCAGTACATGCGTAAAATGTCACACTGGGGATGTTAATTAAAATATGTAAAGAAGACCATGAAAATGAAGAAAACCAGTGGTTGGCAAAGTAACCTCTTTGCAGTTGCAACCCCATCTAACCCACGTGGCAAGCCCAACTGTTAGCAACTCAGTGGCAAGGGGATTTGTAATGAAACCCACAGAGGTTCTGCTGAAATGTACTCATATTATTTATAGCCAATTATATTAGTCCCTAAACTGAGTGACACCTAGGGAGATAATTGAATTTCTTAGATTTCTCTCTTTACACTCACTGCCATGATCAGAAAAACACAATTTTGAATGCTCCTCTCTCTTAGGGTAAGGCCACGCAATCCATGTAATTGGATAAGTCTCCAGGGAAAACTGGCTTTTCCAACTGCATTTTATAAAAAGCTTTATGGAAAGTTGGCCTACATTTTTTGGGTAACTTTTTCAAGAGATGAAAATGATGCAACTTGAAATAATCTTTTTGTTTTTACCTGGGGAAGTTTATGAACACTAATCAAACAAAAAGCATGGTTTAAGGAAGCTGCTTCATAAGGTCTAGGCTACATGGAAGAAATAGCCTTTAGAAAAGGACAGCAGTATTTGTTTGAAAAACAGTTAAAATGCAACTGAAAAAGTTATTCACCCCTCCCCCCAAAAAAGAAAATTCCAAATTATCGTGATTATTAAACAGACCTTGGGAGAGGCTGTCATATACAGTGCCTTAGGTAAGTGTGATCAATTTCAATAACCAGTCCACAGGCTGTAAAAAACAAAAACAGCATGTTAACATATACAGATATTGAGAAATCTCTATCTAGATTCATAGAAAAGTTTATACAGCTCTTCTCATCTCTTTCATATTTGTGTTTTTTGATGACCATCTGACATTCTTGGCAAACTTAAAGAGGAAATCAACTCTAGATATAATACCCATCACTTTAATTTAGCAAATTTGAGATCCTGAGATTTGAGACTATTGGAGGAAGCAAAGCAGTATGTCTTTCATTAAAGGAGGCAGAAAGGTTAATGGAGACTTCTGCATTACTCAGAGCAAGATTTCTTATGCTCCCTTAGCTGAAGCTGTATTATTCTCTTCTGCTCTGCTGAGGAGAAATGAAAATATCCCCCACAAAAGTGGGTAAATATACGAGTATTTAGAAGGTAAGACCTTTTTTGGTGTTGTTAAAATCCTTATGGACTTTCTTTGTTTTGCTGCTGTTGCTGTGCAAATGCTAAGGGATCAGTGGTCTTTTTCTTCTAGGAGGACCAAAGAAATAGCCGATGAATACATTACAGGCAATAGGCCACGTAACAGTCATGGGAAACATTTTATTTCTTCAATTAATTATATAATGAGGCTAGTCATTCATGGCACTGATTTTGCCCATGGAAGCCTGTTTTTTTTTTTTTTCCAGCTAGGAATAGAGGAGATGTATATGTATGTATGTATGTATATATATATATATATATATATATATATATATATACACACACACACACACATACATATACATACATATATATATTATATATATTTCCTCCCTTTGGTATGAATTAAGGCCTCATTTCCCCCTCCTCTCTTATTTCCACATAAATTAATTCTACAATTTAATAAACTAACAGGTGGTTCCACTTCAGGCTGAGCAGATGTTAGACTGAATGAATGGAGACCCCTCTTGTGTTCAATATATCCCTGAGCTCTTTCTTTCTTTATCTCTTCACTTCTCCCTTTTCTTCCCCTCACCCCCATTTCTGCAAGATTTATGAGCAGCTACAGTATGAGCTGTTTTGTTTGAGCAATATGAATATTGATGACTGACACGTGCTGATTTTAGATGTATTAGTGACATTCATAATCCTGAATATGTAGACATTTTTCACCAGATAATGAGGTACCAGATTGCCATAGCAGGAAATTCTCTTCTCTTAGTGCTTATAAGTAGATAATTTCTATTACTTTACAGATGGGACTCTAAATTGGAAGCTTATTTCAGAAGAAGTTAGGGAAAATATAAAATTAGATTTACAATTCAAACAATTCCTATGTTGCTCAGAACTCTGATATATTACTTCAGTGATATCTTTGACTCACTTTGTGGTCATTTCTGAGAAATAACCTCTCAGTTTAAAAAGAAGAGCCTCTTCCTCTTCAGGTCTAACTTAGAAATGATTCCATGTTCTTTCTAAAGTTTCACAGAGACTTTGTAAACAACGCAACAGAGAAGTGAGTCAAGAGAATTATTACTGCCGACAAATCCTCTTTTAATTGTCCACCCAGGGAATTGCCTTCTGACAATATTCAAAATAGTGATCTTTAGGTGAAAACTATTTTTATATGAATATCACACATATATTTATGCTTCTGACATAATTTCAGGTGGTATTTAATAAAGACATATTTTTCTGGATCCTGCTTCTGATTCCTTACTAAAAATACACCTGGATGCTTATAGCATGTTTCTGGCTCTCCCAACACTTCAGTGAAAGTAATTTTCTCCCCTTGGGGCCAGCTAGATATAGTGAAGATATTGCTGATGGAAGAAAAAAGTCATCCTCAGCCATTGGGATGGGATTGATATTATCCATCCCATTCTTGGCTTTCCTCTTTCATTCTTTTTCTTAAGGCTCACCCTTCAGTAAGAAAGGAAACTACAAAGCAAAAACATAGAAGATGTGATTTCTTTCAGTATTGGGATAGGTCTCTCAGTCATCCTAGATTTTTTCTTGGAAAAGTAAACTTCATCTCCATCACTAATTATAAGTAAGCTCTCTGGAAAGTTACTTATATTATAATCAGTTTCTTCCACTATGAAATGGAGCTGTCAGGATTTGTGGGGATGAAGAAGGCTCTAAGAACACAAAGTTAGTGAATGAGCCAAAGTGTGGTATGGAAGGAAATTCCCCCTGACCAATTGCATATAAAGACCCACAGCCCCTCTACCTTCTCTGGTCTTATTCCGCCTCTTTATTATCATTGGTTTCAACAGCTTCCTTTAATATCCACTCCCTGATTTCTGTTGTTCCTCTCCTTGACTTTATCTATCAGGCTTACAGGATACCTAAAATTGATTTGACCAAGTGATTCTCATCTCTTATATCCTTTACTTGACTTTCTGTTCATTACTGCAATTGCTTCCTAAATCTTGACCTCTGAGTTCTTGAGTCCAGGCCAACAGCATTTCCTTCTCCAAGCCTAACTTCAGCTCTGGTAAATTCTTCCTAACAAGCTTAGGATCAAGGACTTGAGGCCTGTCCCCTGGTAGAGGCTAGTGCCCTCTGAATTGCCATCTCTCAAATGATGGAGAATTAAAATGTTGCTAAGAACACTATCAAGTACCTGTAATATTCTAGACTCTGATAGGAATTTTATATGTTATTTCTACTCTTAGGTTTTACCTCTAGCCTAATGAGATTATATAGTGTCATGGTAAGAGTGCAAACTAAAGTTTGGATCTTTGGATTTGAATTCTAGTCACACTTATTAACTGTGGGACGTTGGGCAACTTAAAATCTTTGTGCTTCAGTTTTTAAAAAATCTGTGAAATGAGGATAATACTGGTGCCCATTATATAGAGTTTTTTGATGATTAAATGATTTGAAACAAAGAATGTGCTTAAAATAGTACCTGGCACAGAGAAAAGCTTTTAGCTATTATTATTACTGTTTCAGGTCAATGTTCTTTTGAAGTGTAAGTACATAAAATACCATTCTTTGTTACTTTGTTTAGATTTGTTTTCAATTACTTATTTAATAAAATAGTAGATTACATTTTCTTTTGAATAAGCTCTGTTCATTTCTGTTTGTAATGAAAAACGAAGCCCTGGCGATATCCTGATGGTATTGCTATTTTACATTCTTTCTATTTCCCATGGACTTCCTCTGCCAAACAAGAATATTTTTGTTCTCTTGAGAAAAGAATTAGAAAATAGAAGCAAACTGCACCCCTCCCTAAACTGGCATATTACCTAAACGTACAGCAAATTCAATCCTCTGATGGATGCAATTAGGCAAGACCCAGGATCCAGATGAATGGTGTCAAGTATTTTGCTTCTGTTCTACTGACATTTCTACGTCTAAGGTATCAGTATCTGATCTTGACTAGACAATATCTAAAGTGGTGAGATATAAAATTCCATAGAGATGATTCATTTGACAAGTGTTTATTGAACACCTACTCTGTTTTATACACTATCCAGAAGGGTTCAGTCAATAAGACAGGCAAGGTCAGTGTCCTCTCCACTCTTCTAAAATGGAAAATGATACAATGAAGAACAGAAAAGATGGTTATATGATGGTGAGTGATGGGGTAGCTTAACTGGGTAGTCCTTAGATGTAGTGGGCAAGGAGATGAGAAAAAGGAGCCAGCCATGTGAAGACTTGGGGAGTGAGGGGTTTAAGCAGAGAACAGATCACATTCAAGCAAATGTCCTGAAGTAGAACTGAACATGCTCTATTGGAGGAAACAAAAATTCACTGAGGCTGGAGGGACATGAGAGTTTTGGAGTAAAATAAATTTTTTCCACTTCTTTCATTTTTATATATTTTTATTAACTTTGTGGTTCACTTTTTAAACAACTTAATTGAGATGTAAATCACATACTGTAAAATTTATCCAATTAAAGTGTACAATTTAATATTTTCAGGAAAATCACACAGTTGAGCAACTATCACCACAGTCAGTTTTAATAACATTTTCATGGTCCCCAAAAGAAGCCACATACCCATCTGCAGGCTGTCACTTCTCACTGCCCACCCCTCCAAACATACCAGCTCTTAGCAACCACTGATCTCTTTCTGTCTGAATGGATCAAGTGTTTCATTTTGATCCATTTATCTTTGGAATGCTATAGGCCAAACATATCAGTATTAAAAACAATACTTTTGCTAAATCTATCTGCAGTAGAAGGGGAGGTTCAGGGTGCATAAAATACTGATAACAAATAACTTAGACATAAAATATTTCAGTTTAAAATATAATATGAAACTTGCCAAAGAAAACATGCAATTAAAAATCTCTGATTTTTTTGTGTGTGTGGCTATAAAGAGGTTTTAAAATAAAATTGTCATGTTACTACCAGTGGTTTGTTTAAAGACAATATGTCTTCTTTTAGAAGTTGTAATCATTAATTCTTTCAGTGTTTTCTCTGCCCACTTTCAAATGCCTGTTGTTCAAGTCTTTTATGGGTGCCAGATTTTATTAACAAATTTAATCCTGAATATTTTTATTTTGTTTTGAGTTGATGTAGATTCCTCATGATTAGATAATAAATGACTATAGACAGAATTAGGATGTAATTCCTAACTTACAGGTGAAAAATTTATGGTAGTTCTGTCGTCATTATGGTCTGAAGGGTGAATGCTATCATTGGATAACCTTCTAATCAATAAGCTCAGGAAGATTTGGGGTCCAACTCATTCATTACACACACCTATGAACTAACTTGGCTGTCATCATTTCGTCTATAGTTCAGCTGCTTTTGATTTTATTATATAAGTTTTATAAATACACACTCAAATTCTCAAAATCATAATTTTGTGTTAACTTAGGCACTAACAACTACTTTTGGTATATAAAAACATACAGAAATAATGAACTTCTATCATATAAAAAATAGTGAAAGACTAAACTTCCCTTATTCTCATAGTTAAGGATTAAATTACAAGCTTAATTTGCTGATTGAAAAAACTCCTATCTAGTAGACTGCAATGCATCCAGTGATATGTGCTGTTTATATAAATAGCATGGAGGTTAATTCAGACCATTTCATGGAAATGGTTTATGCATTGTAATCATGAGTCAATACACAGTTCTCTCTAAATTTAAAACAATGTAAATTAGCCAAGCCAATTTAATTCTTGCCAAGAAAGAGTATTCCTTAAAGCCATGTTTTTCACTTTATTAGGTTAAAGGCAACTATATTCCGTAACTAATAAATGAGAGGATTTATTGAATTTTGAAATGCAGTGATTGTAAGCTATGTTTTTAAAGTTATTTAAACGAGTTAAATATGTTTATAATAATTTCATTTCCTATGTAACTTCTAACTAATGAGAAAAAAATAAGGCTAGGAGAGAATTGGAGTTGGATGGAGTTGGTTTAATCTTTTTCATGGCCAAAGCCAAGTTTAAATCCTGTCCAAATGCCACTTCTCAATCACAGCTTTAAAGGATTAAACATGATTATGGAGCTATTTCTCTACTTTCCTGATACACAAGTTCATGTCAAAGCTATCTTGAAACCTGCCATTGAGTTTCACCCTTGAGGTGAGAAAGTAGTCTGGTGAGTATTTATTTCAAGGAAAGGAGATATATTTGCTTAATACAAACTGGGTAGTATTTAAGCTAATGTTCTCAGCCCTTTTTATTGCCAGATTCATGTGAATATTCTGAACTATAAGAAGATAATCTGTATCAGTGTTTTCTCTTTAAGATTACATTTTTCAGATTTGAGAAGGATTTTCTGTGCTCAAGAAATTTTTGCTTAAATAAGTCTGGTTTTCTGCTTGTTTCACCGAGGAGAAAGGCCTAATTTAGTTACAGTGGTTTTTAAAACTGATCAGACCAAGCATATAATGTGCAGTAATTTCTTTGGTAGCACTTTGGTAAAATGTGAGCTCTGAGATGCAAAAATCTTGGTTTAAGATTTTTATTCTCTGTTTTGTTTAGAGTACAGTCTAATTTGAATATTGTTTCTCGGTGATTATCTTTCCTTATTCTTTCTTTTTTTTTTTTTTTGTGAGCATGTACTGTGAAGAGAATCATGTCTTTCCAAGGATATTTTAGTTTTATTTATTCCTAAACTGTCTGTATCGTGGTTGTCCATATTTCCTGATTAAAATATTTGGCTTATTTCCCAATGAACATTTCTATTTGTATAATAGGTACTTTGAGTTTGGATTTAGAAAATATTGGGGACTGCATTCTAAACTTGCCTTCCCCCACCGCAATGTGATGGCAGAATCTGGGCCAGTTTTCTCTGTGCTTTGCGCCACACTTCCTATCCTGGTAAAGGGATGCCTGATGCCCCACATGGCAGTTCTGGGAGGGAAAGTGCACCTACCCTCTTTTAAACCACTGACGTCCTCTCTGGGCAGAACAGACCGGAGTTTCAGATGCCTGTCAGTAGCAATGATGGTCTGTTGCAGGGCTTGTTTGAAGGAGAGTGTTGCTAGAAGTGCTGAGTCAGCCTGCCTCCTTTGGTATTTAAAGGAGACTTTGGAAACAGTAGCTGCTGGGAAAGCTATTTCTTCAAGAATTTTTTGGGCTTTGTTCTGGTGATAAACCTGCCACCTGATAAGTACTAAGTGTGCGTTTTCAAGATAATGCCACAGCAAAAAGGTGGTCATTACATGCCACCAAAGGAAATGTATTTGACTTTAGGTTTTAAATAGAATGTTCATTAGAAAACATACTTTAGGGATGCCAGAGGGTATTTCACAACAGTTAGAGTGTTCCTACCAGAGACGCTTCCTCCTTTAGCATGGGGGTACCTAGAATCATGAATAAACATGTATGCAAGATTCTCCTGAATTTGTTAAATAACTATTGATTAGACATTTACTATATGCATAAACTGTGCTAGGTATAGAGGATACAATGATAAATAAGTCATAGCCTAGTCTGCAAAGATTTCCACACAAGGGAAAGACATGAAAGCAAATGAGTACAATAAAAAATGATCAAGTATTCGATTAGGATTATGCATGGGAAGTGGGAGTGTAATAAAGAGGGCTTGATCTTTTCCTGTAGAGCAAGAAGGGAACCAGGAGAGATTTGGGGAAGTGTCAGACTTCAGCTGAACCCAGACAAATGCCTGGTGTGGGTACTCACAGGGAGAACATTTGGGAAGGGCTATACCAGGGCCAGTGACTTGTAGGCGGGGGAGGTCTAGAGCTGTTTTGAGAAGAATCTGGTGGGAGATAAAGCTGGAGATGAGCTTCCCAGGTGGCTCGGTGGTAAAAGAATCTGCCTGCTAATGCAGGAGACACAAGAGACATGGTTTCAATCCCTGGGTGGTGAAGATCCCCTAGAGGAGGAAATGGCAACCCACTCCAGTATTCTTGCCTGAAAAATCCAATGGACAGAGGAGCCTTGCAGGCTACAGTCCATGGGGTCTCAAAGAGTTGGACATGACTGAGGACATATCTTCTTCTTCAAAAGCTAGAGACAAAGGCAAAAGGAAGATCATAGAGGACTTGGTAAGCCATGATGAAAATCTATACTTTGTCTAGTTGGTAATGGAATTTAAGCAAGGGAGTAGCATTACCATTTTGCCTTTTTTTTTTTTTTTTCTTTAAGAGAAGGGAGCCAGCTTGTCACTTAGGAAATCAGTTAAGAGACCAAAGCACCTGCCCAAGAGAGAAAGCAGAGAGCTGGTATTTAGGTAGTTGCAGAGTGCAGGGAGGATGGGAGGAGGTGGTTTGGAGAGATGTCATAGAATAGAATGTATAGGTCTTGGTGACCAGTTGATTGCAGGAGAGAGACTAGGATTCCAAGATTTCTGGTCTGCGTGGTTGAGTAGATCACTGGGCCATTTACTAAGATGAAGACACAGTTAAAACTATTGGATAAGTTCATATAAAGAATATTAATGAATTCAATATAGGATTAATGGTGAGTTCTTTTTTCTTCAAGAATACCTAGTAACCTGATAATTCAAGGCCTCTCAGCACTTTCTTGTCTTCATCTGCCAAGATGTGCAGGTTGTTGAAAGTGGATGTGTGCTTATCTTGATGTGAATGTGTGTGATACTGCACAAATGTTAGCTCTGAGAATTTTGCTGTCTGCATTCACAGTGACTTTTTCTAGCAACTCCAGGCAACTGTCAAAGCCCTAGTGAAGTATACAAATATAAGTTGGAGGTTTTATGAAGGGATGAGAATTTATGCATGAGTTACCATGCCATTTTTTAAAAGTCTTAGTTTTTACAGTATAAATAAATATAACTGATTATAGTAACTTTTAATGTGTATGTGTCTCTTTAAGCTTTAAAAAATACATGAAAGAATGTGAATTGTCCCCTAGGATACCAACAATAGAAAGCAATAGTAATTAAGCAAAAAACAAATTAATTGACATGGATGTGTTGGGGCTAATATAAATCTTGTGCAATTGGCATAAAGGAATTTGTTATTTTCAAAACAGAACTAAATCTCTTTTCCATTATAGATTTAATTTAAGTAACATGATAAATAGTGGTAAATTGAACTTTATTATGTATTCATGAAATGCAGTTTAGTACAATTGTTATTTCTGGCATTTGTGGTTTAAAGATATTCCCTTATGGGTAGATGTTATTTTTAATGTGCAAATTCAGAAATAATGACCTCCAGTTCCACTGGTGAATTAGGGCTGATATATACACATGGACAATAAGGGGGAAATGGTCTCTAATTCCTGGCTTTATGAACATTTCTAGTGCAATCTGTGATCCTTTAAAAACTGACATTAAACAAATTATTTTAGGTTACAACTGTATTGCCAGTGAAGAGAAAAGTAATAAAGTAAATATTTTCCAAGGTTTTTAAAAGAATGATATTTGACAAGGACATACCTGAAGGGGGAAAACTCACTTACTAAGAACAGGTTATTGAAAAATCTCAGCACAATTTAAAAAAAAAAAACAGATTAAAATTCTCATGAAATGATGCCTTACTGGCAAGTTCAGAATGTAAAATTGGAAACCCAAAAGGAATGGATAAACAGATAAACAACACACACCAAATAATTTCTACAAGCCTCTCAGAAGGAAACTGTTCAAGAAAAAGGATGGCACGTTGTCTTTTTATTTAGCTTAATTCTTTTCAGCTCTAGGAAGTTTGTTGGATAGATAAACCAATAGGTAGAACAGTGTTAAAAAAAAAAAAAAGAAGAAGAAGAAAAAAAAGGGACTTCAGGAGGCCCCCGTGCATGCATGCCAAGTCTTACCAGTCATGTCTGACTCTTTTTGATCCCCCAGGATCTTCTGTCCATGGGATTCTCCAGGCAAGAATATTGGAGTGGGTTGCCATGCCCTCTTCTAGGGGATCTTTCCAACCCAGGGATCCAACTCACGTCTCTTGCATCTCCTACTTTGGCAGTTGTGTTCTTTACCCCTTTTGTTGTTGTTTTGCTCAGTTATGTCTGACTCTTTGTGACCCCATGGGCTGCAGCATGCCAGGCTTTCCTGTACTTCACCATCTCCTGGAGCTTGTTCAAACCCATGTCCATTGAATCAGTGAAGCCATCCACCCATCTCATCCTCTGTCGCCCCCTTCTCCTCCTGCCTTCAATCTTTCCCAGCTTCAGGGTCTTTTCTAATGAGAAGGCTCTTCACATCAGGTGGCCAAAGAAGTGGAGCTTCAGCTTCAGCATCAGTCCTTCCAAAGAATGTTCAGGGTTGATTTCCTTGAGGACTGACTGGCTTGATCTCCTTGCAGTCCAAGGGACTCTTAAGAGTCTTCTCCAACATCACAGTTCAAAAGCATCAGTTCTTTGGCCCTCAGCCTTCTTTTTGGTCCAACTCTCACATCCATACATGACTACTGAAAAAACCATAGCTTTGATTATATGGACCTTTGTTGGCAAGTAATGTCTCTGCTTTCCATACGTCTAGGTGTGCCACAGCTTCTTTTCCAAGGAGCAAGCGTCTTTTAATTTCATGGCTGCAGTCACTATCCGCAGTGATTTTGGAGCCCAAGTTTTTACCACTAGTGCCACCTGTGAAGCCCAGAAAGTTCATACTAAATGGTGTATGGTGTGAATTCCCATCAATTTTTTCTTATCAGACCAAGAATGACTCTTCTCCTAAAGCTGAGTTCTGATGACTATTTGATCCACTTCTTTCAAAAAATCTCTTCTGGGGAATATTGGATGGTTGATTTTGACTTTCATCTGATCATTCATTGCAATTTGTAAAAATTAGATCAGGCATGCATATAGACTGAAATCCACAGCTGTTCTTCAGGAGTGGGGTGCCTGAGATTGGAAGAATGGAGAAGTTTATCCACTTGTGACAAATGTTTGTGGAATGTGAGGCCTATTTTGGGCACTGTGATCTTGCTTTTTCTGCATATCTGTGGTCATCTCTGGAGGCAGTCAGGTGTGTGGATGCAATGCTTAAATCCTGTTCTACTATGAAGAATCATGTAGGAGGATTTTTTATATCTGACAAGGTATATACAGGCAAAGTGACTGCTGAGGTAGGCCATTGGATGGAAAAGCTGGTCTAGAGATGGAAAACTTCAGTTATAGGAATCATCCCAGCGTTATCATTCTCAAAGTTTTCCTTTGAGCAATGACCCCGAGATTCATTAATCAGAGTTCTGCTTCTTTTCTAAAGGGATAATTTAGCACAGGTACTCTGGCCTTTATCCACAATTCAGACACTCCAGAGGTTGGGAAAGTGGAAACTATTTCCATAATTTATTTTTGGCAAAACCTGACCTCATCTGAACTTATTTGATAGAACAAACTGACCTGAAGTTACATAAGGCTATGTATAGCATTATCTCACTTACTGTAAATACTCATGCATTTTGATTACTGGGTACTGCCTCGGATTCTACTCGGAGTGTGATATAATATATAATATGGGCTTCCCAGGTGGTACTAATGGTAAAGAATCTGTCTGCCAATGCATGGGATGTGAGGGACATGGGTTCGATCTCTGGGTTGGAAAGATCCCCTGGAAGAGGGCATGGCAACCCACTCCAGTACTCTTGCCTGGAGAATCCCATGGACAGAGGAGCTTGGTGGGCTACAGTCCATAGGGTCAGAAAGAGTTGGACATAACTGAAGCGACTTATCATGCATGCATGCATGAACGCTTCATTAACTTCCTAAAACTTGAAAAATTCTGAGTTCTGAAACCCGTCTGTATCTCAGGGTTTTAGATAAGGGAAGGATCTGTACTGTGGAGCTGTAGCCACAAATGAGTCTTAATTTTCCTTTTTCTGCATACAAATACCTACTAATAATGTCCTTAAGGATAATTTGTTTGGGGAAGTTAAATAGTCTTTCTAAAATTTGATTTAAACTATTAATTTGCTTAGCAAAATCACATATTGCACATCAGCAAATTCAGCTCTGTTGTGGTAAAATTATCACAAGTTATAAATTAGTTGCATTTGAATTAATGAGGTTTTATTATAAACACAAAGCAGCATTAGTTCTAATGCATGATTTTCATTAGTACAAAAAAGACTACATAAAGCTGAAGAAATGGGGAAAAAATAACCAGAATTGCCTATGTTGTGTGCCCTAGAAGCATTCAAAGCATTGCTAGAGCTTTTTTTTTTTATTAATAAGGGGCTGCAAATATGTTTATATTGCCTGCCCAGGTTGATTTGGATTAAGACTGCAACAGAATCCTTTCAGTTCCAGTGGGCTATGTGTTATTCTAGGATGTCCATTCCCTTATTCTTAATATACCAAGTGTTTTCCCAACAGAACAAAGAGGAGACAGATGATTCTTCCTGTCTTCTTTTTTTTTTTTATTGTTGTTTAATGAAAGGACAGGTGAAAGCATGGGATCCAAAGGGCATTTTGCAAAGTGCAAAAGCAGGTAAAGGTCAGGGAAAATAAGAGAAGAATTGGAGGGCTGAAGGAGAGGTGGGTTGTCAGGGGTAGCAGGAAGACGGAGTTGGGGAATGGGCTGCACAGGTGAGCATTGGGACTGAGGGTCTAGACTGGGATGATCCCACTGCAATCTACTTTGTTCAAAATCTGTTTGCTTGCAAAGAGGAGCTGCGTGTTTAGTTCCTACCAAGTAGAAGGAGGTAGTCTGTCTTTTAACCATAAATCCACACATAAATACTCTAGGATAATCTCTTTACTAGACAAAAATCGTTTTTATCCTGAAGCTTATGAAGATGTGGCTCTTTTAAAATCTTAGCCAACTCACCTTTCTCTTTTTCCTTGTGGTTCGGGACTCTTTTTCCGGTTTCTCTTTCAAGGGAATGTTGTGACTGTTTTTCTCCAAAGCATGCGCTCATACGGAACAGCGGGCAGAGGTTGCAGTCTCCTCACAAGAAGAATTTGAGGAGAGTGTTGATGTAAGCGGATTGGCTCTTTACATCAAATACGCTGTAACAGGGGCCCTGGTAACAACGACCTCCCAAATACCGAGGAGTCCGAAGGATGGCGGGAGACCAGCTCACCCACCGAGATGCTATTAGAGCTGGAATAACTTCTGTGGCAGAGCTGTCTTCAGTTCTGTGGGAAACTTGCAGGCCTGGCTTTGCCGTACACAGGCATCCAGGTTTGGCCAGATAGCTGTACTCAGGCCTGTGGAAACATGCCTGCTTCCACTCCACCCCACTGCACAGATTGATATGATGGAGGCCTCACAAGGTTTTGTCACAGGAAAGATGAGAGAAAACCCCCACCAACCAGAAAGACTGCACACGGTCACATGCCTTGGTTAGAATATTTTTTCTATGAGGTGGAAAGAAGATAGGCAGAGCAATATATTACAGGATCTCAGAGGGAGGTTATGACATGAAAACTCATTATACTGTAAAATAATAGAAAATTTGCCAGAAAATGTAAAATATTCATTTGGGGGTATTAAAGAAAGAGCAAGGGTTGTGTTTGAAGCAGGGGGTAGAAGGTGTTGGGAGTGTTTGGCCTGAGTCCAGGCAGCCTTCAATTCACTTTACTGCTGTTGGTTATCATTTGGAAAAAATAAAAGTCTAATTTGATAATGTCTTATTTACAGAAATCAGCGAGTTCCCTGTGGCCTCCAGGATAAGGTCCTGGCATACAAGGCTTTTTACATGCTGATTCCAACTTAAATGTCTGTCTGGTCTCCTATCACCTCCTCCCTGCCCATCCCTGCGGGCATTTGCACATGAACCTGCCTTGGTGATAGGTCGCCAGACCTTGGATACCTTGGACAGGTATACTCCTTCTTACTCCTACTTTGTCCTCCTTTTGGCAGATTCTACCTCATTTTCAAGGGCTTAGTTCGAAGTCTACCTCTTCAATGGAGTCTTTTCGCTCATTAATTCATTCCACAGATAGTGACTAAGTGTCAGGCACTGGGCTGGGCCCCAGGGTACAGGGAAATGATGGACAAGATGATCCAGCCCATGCTTCTCAAAAGCATCTTGTCAATCAGGGAAGGAGTCCTAGAGGAAACTACTGTCAAGATGAGAGCTGAGGGCTCAGGAGGCCTTAGCCAAGTGAAGGCTGTGTGGCAGGTACCGTGCAAACCGGTATCACAAAGAGCTTGATGGCCTGCTGTGATTCATTCTTCTATCAAGTTGTGTTGTAACAAGACGTTTGCTGTCCCCAGTTTCATTCCCAGTCTGAGAGCTCCTTAGAAGTAAGACCAAGGCTTAGTTTCTTCTGTGTCCCCAGAATCCAATCCGATGCCTAGTATTAAAGACTATGGCTCTACATAATTGTATTAGTTTTGCCAAATATCAAAATGATATTTGATCAAATATCAAAACTAATACAGACTATGGCTCAGCTGGGTTAGTAGAAATTGGGGAAGCACAGCCATAACTAAGACTTCTGCTGTCATATAAGATTATGACAGGGGTAGCAACTTCACATATATTAAATGGCAATCCCATATTTTGTTTGCTGTATCCCATCAGCTAGTAAAGTAATTTCTTTTTTTTTTTAATTTATTTAATTTTTACTGAAGGATAATTGTTTTACAGAAATTTGTTGTTTTCTGTCAAACCTCAACATGAATCAGCCATAGGTAGGCATATATCCCCTGCCTTTTGAACCTCTCTCCCATCTCCCTCACCATCTCACCCCTCTAGGTTGATTCAGAGCCCCTGTTTGAGTTTCCTGAGACATACAGCAAATTCCCATTGCCTATCTCTTTTACTTATGGTAATGTGAGTTTCCATGTTACTCTTTCCATACATTTAACCTTCTCCCCTCTCCCCATGTCCATAAGTCTATTCTCTATGTCTCTTTCTCCACTATTGCCCTGTAGATAAATTCTTCAGTACCATTTTTCTAGATTCCATATATATGCATTAAAATACAATATTTATCTTTCTCTTTCTGACTTAAATCACTCTATATAATAGGTTTTAGGTTTACCCACCTTATTAGAACTGACTCAAATGCACTCCTTTTTATGGCTGAGTAATATTCCATTGTGTATATAAACCACAACTTCGTTATCCATTCATCTGTTGATGGATATGGATATCTAGGTTGTAAATAGTGTTGCAATGAACATTGGGAAAGATATGTCTTTTTCAATTTTGATTTCCTCAAGGTATATGACTAGGATTGGGGTTACTGGGTCATATGGTGGTTTTATACTTAGTATTGAAGGAATCTCCATATTGTCTTCCGTAGTGGCTGTATCAATTTACATTCCCACCAACAGTGCAAGAGCATTCTCTTTTCTCCACACCCTTTACAGCATTTATTATTTGTAGACTTTAATTATGGCCATTCTGACTGGTGTGAGGTGGTATCTCATTGTAGCTTTGATTTACATAGCCTTTGACTGTGTGGATCACAATAAACTGTGGAAAATTCTTCAAGAGATGGGAATTCCAGACTACCTGCCCTGCCTCTTGAAAAATATGTAGGCAGGTCAGGAAGCAACAGTTAGAACTGGACATGGAACAACAGACTGGTTCCAAATAGGAAAAGGAGTACATCAAGGCTGTGTATTGTCACCCTGCTTATTTAACTTCTATGCAGAGTACATCATGAGAAACGCTGGGCTGGGAGAAACACAAGCTGGAATCAAGATTGCCAGGAGAAATATCAATAACCTCAGATATGCAGATGACACCACCCTTATGGCAGAAAGTGAAGAGGAACTCAAAAGCCTCTTGATGCAGGTGAAAGAGGAGAGTGAAAAAGTTGGCTTAGAATTCAACATTCAGAAAACGAAGATCATGGCACCTGGTCTCATCACTTCATGGGAAATAGATGGGGAAACAGTGTCAGACTTTATTTTTGGGGGCTCCAAAATCACTGCAGATGTGATTGCAGCCATGAAATTAAAAGACGCTTACTCCTTGGAAGGAAAGTTATGACCAACCTAGATAGCATATTGAAAAGCAGAGACATTACTTTGTCAGCAAAGGTCTGTCTAGTCAAGGCTATGGTTTTTCCAGTTGTTATATATGGATGGGAGAGTTGGACTGTGAAGAAAGCTGAGTGGTGAAGAACTGATGCTTTTGAACTGTGGTGTTGGAGAAGACTCTTGAGAGTCCCTTGGACTGCAAGGAGATCCAACCAGTCCATTCTGAAGGAGATCAGCCCTGGAATTTCTTTGGAAGGAATGATGCTAAAGCTGAAACTCCAGTACTTTGGCCACCTCATGCGAAGAGTTGACTCATTGGAAAAGACTCTGATGCTGGGAGGGATTGGGGGCAGGAGGAGAAGGGGACGACAGAGGATGAGATGGCTAGATGACATCACTGACTCGATGGACGTGAGTCTGAATGAACTCCAGGAGTTGGTGATGGACAGGGAGGCCTGGTGTGCTGCGATTCATGGGGTCGCAAAAAGTCGGACATGACTGAGTGACTGAACTGAACTGAACTGAATAATGAGTGATGTTGAGCATCTTTTCATGTGTTTGATAGCCATCTGTATGTCTTCTTTGGAGAAATGTCTGTTTAGGTCTTTAACCCACTTTTTGATTGGGTTGTTTGTTTTTCTGATATTGAGTTGTATGAGCTGCTTGTATATTTTGGAAATTAATCCTTTGTCAGTTGTTTCATTTGCTATTATTTTCTGCCATTCTGAGGGTTGTCATTTCACCTTGCTTATAGTTTCCTTTGCTGTGCAAAAGCTTTTAAGTTTAATCAGGTCCCACTTGTTTACTTTTGTTTTTATTTCCATTACTCTAGGAGGTGGGTCATAGAGGATCTTACTCTAATTTATGTCATTGAGAGTTCTGCCTATGTTTTCCTCTAAGAGTTTTATAGTTTCAGGTCTTACATTTAGGTATTTAATTCATTTTGAGTTTATCTTTGTGTGGTGTTAGGAAGTGTTCTAATTTTATTCTTTTACATGTAGCTGTCCAGTTTACCCAGCACCATTTATTGAAGATGCAGTCTTTGCCCCATTGTATATTCTTGCCTCCTTTGTCAAAAATAAGATACCCATAGGTGCATGGGTTTATTTCTGGACTTTCTATCTTGTTCCATTGATCTATATTTCTGTTTTTGTGCCAGTACCATACTGGCTTTATGCCTGTAGCTTGTGGTATAGTCTGAAGTCAGGAAGGTTGATTCCTCCAACTCCATTCTTCTTTCTCAAGACTGCTTTGGCCATTTGGGGTATTTTGTGTTCCCATATGAATTGTGAAATTTTTTGTTCTAATTCAGTGAAAAATGCCATTGGCAATTTGATAGAGATCGCATTGAATCTGTAGATTGCATTTGGTAATACAGTCATTTTTGCAAATTGATTCTTCCTACCCAGGAACATGGAATATCTCTCCATCTGTTTATGTCATCTTTGATTTCTTTCATTAGCATCTTATAATTTTCTGTGTACAGTTCTTGTTTCTCCTTAGGTAAGTTTATTCCTAGATGTTTAATTCTTTTTGTTGCAATGGTGAATGGAATTGATTCCTTAATTTCTCTTTCTGGTTTTTCATTGTTAGTATATAGAAATGCAAGTGATTTCTATGTATTGATTTGTATCCTGCAACTTTGCTAAGTTCACTGATTAGCTCTAGTAACTTTCTGATAGTATCTTTAGGATTTTCTATGTACAGTATCAGGTCATCTGTGAACAGTGAGAGCTTTACATCTTCTTTTCTGATCTGGATTCCTTTTATTTATTTTTCACCTCTGATTGCTGTAGCTAGGACTTCCAGAATTATGTTAAATAATAATGGTGAAAGTGGACACCCTTGTATTGTTCCTGATCTTAGGGGGAATGCTTTCAGGTTTTCACCATTGAGAATAATGTTTGCTGTAGGCTTATCATATATGGCCTTTACTATGTTGAGGTAGCTTCCTTCTATGACCATTTTTTGAAGAGTTTTAGTCATAAATGGGTACTAAAATTTATCAAAGGCTTTTTCTGAATCTATTGAGATTCACTTCAGTTTAGTCGCTCAGTCATGTCTGACTCTCTGCGACCCCATGAACTGCAGCACGCCAGGCTTCCCTGTCCATCACCAACTCCCGGAGTTCACTTAGACTCACGTCCATCGAGTCAGTGATGCCATCCAGCCATCTCATCCTCTGTTGTCCCCTTCTCCTCCTGCCCTCAATCTTTCCCAGGATCAGGGTCTTTTCAAACGAGTCAGCTCTTCGTACCTAGTGACTAAAGTAGTGGAGTTTCAGCTTCAACATCAGTCCTTCCAGTGAACACCCAGGACTGATCTCTTTAGGATGGACTAGTTGGATCTTCTTGCAGTCCAAGGAACTCTCAAGAGTCTTCTCCAACACCACAGTCTTCTCAAGACTCTCAAGAGTCTTCTCTAATACCACAGTTAAAAAGCATCAATTCTTTGGCGCTCAGCGTTCTTTATAGTCCAACTCTCACATCCATACATGACCACTGGAAAAACCATAGCCTTGACTAGACAGACCATAGTTGACAAAGAAACGTCTTTGCATTTTAATATGCTGTCTAGGTTGGTCATAACTTTCCTTCCAAGGAGTTCAGTTCAGTTGCTCAATCATGTCCGACTCTTTGTGACCCCATGAATCGCAGCATGCCAGGCCTCCCTGTCCATTACCAACACCCGGAGTTTACCCAAACCCATGTCCATCGAGTCGGTGATGCCATCCAGCCATCTCATCCTCTGTCATCCCCTTTTCCTCCTGCCCCTAATCCCTCCCAGCATCAGGGTCTTTTCCAGTGAGTCAAATTTCTGCATCAGATGGCCAAAGTATTGGAGTTTCAGCTTCAACATCAGTCCTTCCAAAGAACACCCAGGACTGATCTCTTTAGGACAGACTGGTTGGATCTCCTTGCTGTCCAAGGGACTCTCAAGAGTCTTCTCCAACACCACAGTTCAAAAGCATCAATTCTTCGGCGCTCAGCTTTCTTCACAGTCCAACTCTCACATCCATATATGACCACTGGAAAAACCATAGCCTTGACTAGACGGACCTTTGTTGGCAAAGTAATGTCTCTGTTTTTCAATATGCTATCTAGGTTGGTCATAACTTTCCTTCCAATGAGTATACATCTTTTAATTTCATGGCTACAACACTATCTGCAGTTATTTTGGAGCCCAGAAAAATAAAGTCTGACATTGTTTCCACTCTTTCCCCATCTATTTCCCATGAAGTGATGGGACCAGATGCCATGATCTTAGTTTTCTGAGTGTTGAGTTCTAAGCCAACTTTTTCACTTTTCACTTTCACTTTCATCAAGAGGCTTTTTAGTTCCTCTTCACTTTCTGCCATAAGTGTGGTGTCGTCTGCATATCTGAGGTTATTGATATTTCTCCTGGCAATCTTGATTCCAGCTTGTGCTTCTTCCAGCCCAGCGTTTCTCATGATGTACTCTGCATAAAAGTTAAATAAGCAGGGGGGCAATATACAGCCTTGATGTACTCCTTTTCCTATTTGGAACCAGTCTGTTGTTCCATGTCCAGTTCTAACTGTTGCTTCCTGACCTGCATATAGGTTTCTCAAGAAGCAGGTCAGGTGGTCTGGTATTCCCATCTCCTTCAGAATTTTCCACAGCTTATTGTGATCCACACAGTCAAAGGCTTTGGCATAGTCAATAAAGCAGAAATAGATGTTTTTCTGGCACTCTTTTGCTTTTTCGGTGATCCAGCGGATGTTGGCAATTTGATCTCTGGTTCCTTTGCCTTTTGTAAAACCAGCCTGAACATTGGAAGTTTATGGTTTGCGTATTGCTGAAGCTTGGCTTGGAGAATTTAGAGCATTACTTTACTAGCATGTGAGATGTGTACAATTGTGTGGTAGTTTGAGCATTCTTTGACATTGCCTTTCTTTGGGATTGGAATGAAAATTGACCTTTTCCAGTCCTGTGGCCACTGCTGAGTTTTCCAAATTTGCTGCCATATTGAATGCAACACTCCCACAGCATCATCTTTCAGGATTTGAAAGAGCTCAATTGGAATTCCATCACTTCCACTAGCTTTGTTCGGAGTCATGCTTTCTAAGGTGAAATCAGATTGATTATACTCTTTGCAGCCAAAGATGGAGAAGCTCTATACACTCAGAAAAAAGCAAGACCAGGAGCTGACTGTGGCTCAGATCATGAACTCCTTATTGCCAAATTCAGACTTAAATTGAAGAAAGTAGGGAAAACCACTAGACCATTCAGATATGACCTAAATCAAATCCCTTATTATTATACAGTGGGTGTGAGAAATAGATTCCAAGGAGTAAGCATCTTTTAATTTCATGGCTGCAATCACCATCTGCAGTGATTTTTGAGCCTAGAAAAATAAAGTCAGCCACTGTTTCCACTGTTTCCCCATCTAGTTGCCATGAAGTGATTGGACCGGATGCCATGATCTTAGTTTTCTGAATGTTGAGCTTTAAGCCAACTTTTCATTCTTCTCTTTTGCTTTCATCAAGAGGCTTTTTAGTTCTTCTTCACTTTCTGCCATAAGGGTGTTGTCATCTGCATATCTGAGGTTATTGATAATCTTTCCCAGCAATCTTGATTCCAGCTTGTGCTTCCTCCAGCCCAGCATTTCTCATGATGTACTCTGCATATAAGTTAAATAAGCAGGGTGACAATATATAGCCTTGACGTACTCCTTTTCCTATTTGGAACCAGTCTGTTGTTCCATGTCCAGTTCTTTTTTTTTTAATATAAATTTATTTATTTTAATTGGAGGCTAATTACTTTACAATATTGTATTGGTTTTGCCATACATCAACATGAATCCGCCATGGGTGTACACGTGTTCCCCATCCTGAAACCCCTCCCACCTCCTTCCCAATACCATCCCTCTGGGTCATCCCAGTGCACCAGCCCCGTGCACTGTGTGTCATGCATTGAACCTGGACTGGCGATTCATTTCACATATGATATTATACATGTTTCAATGCCATTATCCCAAATCACCCCACCCTTGCCCTCTTCCACAGAGTCCAAAAGACTGTTCTACACATCTGTGTCTCTTTTGCTGTCTCACATAGAGGGTTATCAATACCATCTTTCTGAATTCCATATATATGTGTTAGTATACTGTATTGGTGTTTTTCTTTCTGGCTTACTTCACTCTGTATAGTAGGCTCCAGTTTCACCTACCTCATTAGAACTGATTCAAATGTATTCTTTTTAATGGCTGAGTAATACTCCATTGTGTATATGTACCACTGCTTTCTTATCCATTTGTCTGCTAATGGACATCTGGGTTGTTTCCATGTCCTGGCTATTATAAACAGTGGTGCAATGAACTTTGGGGTACATGTGTCTCTTTCACTACTGGTTTCCTTGGTGTGTATGCCCAGCAGTGGGGTTGCTGGGTTGTATGGCAGTTCTATTTCCAGTTTTTTAAGGAATCTCCACATTCTTCTCCATAGTGGCTGTACTAGTTTGCATTCCCATAAACATTGTAAGAGGGTTTCCTTTTCTCCACACCCTCTCCAGCATTTATTGCTTGTAGACTTTTGGATAGCAGCCATTCTGACTGGCATGAAATGGTACCTCATTGTGGTTTTGATTTGCATTTCTCTGATAGTGATGTTGAGCATCTTTTCATGTGTTTGTTAGCCAAATGTATGTCTTCTTTGGAGAAATGTCTATTTAGTTCTTTGGCCCATTTTTTGATTGGGTAGTTTATTTTTCTGGAATTGAGCTGCAGGAGTTGCTTGCATATTTTTGAGATTAGTTGTTTGTCAGTTGCTTCATTTGCTATTATTTTCTCCCATTCTGAAGGCTGTCTTTTCACCTTGCTTATAGTTTGTTTTATTGTGCAGAAGCTTTTAATTTTAATTAGATCCCATTTGTTTATTTTTGCTTTTATTTCCAATATTCTGGGAGGTGGATCATAGAGGATCCTGCTGTGATGTATGTTGGTGAGTGTTTTGCCTATGTTCTCCTGTAGGAGTTTTATAGTTTCTGGTCTTACGTTTAGATCTTTAATCCATTTTGAGTTAATTTTTGTGTATGGTGTTAGAAAGTGTTCTAGTTTCATTCTTTTACAAGTGGTTGACCAGTTTTCCCAGCACCACTTGTTAAAGAGATTGTCTTTTCTCCATTGTATATTCTTGCCTCCTTTGTCAAAGATAAGGTGTCCATTGGTGCATGGATTTATCTCTGGGCTTTCTATTTTGTTCCATTGATCTATATTTCTGTCCTTGTGCCAGTACTGTACTGTCTTGATGACTGTGGCTTTGTAGTAGAGCCTGAAGTCAGGCAGGTTGATTCCTCCAGTTCCATTCTTCTTTCTCAAGATTGCTTTGGCTATTTGAGGTTTTTTGTATTTCCATACAAATTGTGAAATTATTTATTCTAACTCTGTGAAAAATACTGTTGGTAGTTTGATAGGAATTGCACTGAATCTATAGATTGCTTTGGGTAGTATACTCATTTTCACTATATTGATTCTTCCGATCCATGAATATGGTATATTTCTCCATCTATTAGTGTCCTCTTTGATTTCTTTCACCAGTGTTTTATAGTTTTCTATATATAGGTCTTCTGTTTCTTTAGGTAGATATATTCCTAAGTATTTTATTCTTTTCGATGCAATGGTGAATGGAATTGTTTCTTTAATTTCTCTTTCTATTTTCTCATTATTAGTGTATAGGAATGCAAGGGATTTCTGTGTGTTGATTTTATATCCTGCAACTTTATTGTATTCATCGATTAGCTCTAATAATTTTCTGGTGGAGTCTTTAGTGTTTTCTATGTAGAGGATCATGTCATCTGCAAATAGTGAGAGTTTTACTTCTTCTTTTCCAATTTGGATTCCTTTTATTTCTTTTTCTGCTCTGATTGCTGTGGCCAAAACTTCCAGCACTATGTTGAATAGTAGTGGTGAAAGTGTGCACCCTTGTCTTATTCCTGACTTTAGGGGAAATGCTTTCAATTTTTCACCATTGAGGATAATGTTTGCTGTGGGTTTGTCATATATAGCTTTTATTATGTTGAGGTGTGTTCCTTCTATTCCTGCTTTCTGGAGAGTTGTTTTTTTTTTTTAATCATAAATGGATGTTGAATTTTGTCAAAGGCTTTCTCTGTATCTATTGAGATAATCATATGGCTTTTATTTTTCAATTTGTTAATATGGTGTATTACATTGATTGATTTGAGGATATTGAAGAATCCTTGCATCCCTGGGATAAAACCCACTTGGTCATTATGTATGATCTTTGAAATGTGTTGTTGGATTCTGATTGCTAGAATTTTGTTAAGGATTTTTGCATCTATGTTCATCAGTGATATTAGCCTGTGGTTTTCTTTTTTTGTGTGGCATCTTTGTCAGGTTTTGGTATTAGGGTGATGGTGGCCTCATAGAATGCATTTGGAAGTTTACCTTCCTCTGCAATTTTCTGGAAGAGTTTGAGTAGGGTAGGTGTTATCTCTTCTCTAAATTTTTGGTAGAATTCAGCTGTGAAGCCGTCTGGACCTGGGCTTTTGTTTGCTCTGATTACAGTTTCAATTTCTGTGCTTGTGATGGGTCTGTTAAGATTTTCTATTTCTTCCTGATTTAGTTTTGGAAAGTTGTACTTTTCTAAGAATTTGTCCATTTCTTCCAAGTTGTCCATTTTATTGGCATATAATTGCTGATGGTAGTCTTTTATGATCCTTTGTATTTCTGTGTTGTTTGTTGTGATCTCTCCATTTTCATTTCTAATTTGATTGATTTGATTTTTCTCCCTTTGTTTCTTGATGAGTCTGGCTAATGGTTTGTCAATTTTATTTATCGTCTCAAAGAACCAGCTTTTGGCTTTGTTGATTTTTTGCTACAGTCTCTTTTGTTTCTTTTGCATTTATTTCTGCCCTAATTTTTAAGATTTCTTTCCTTCTATTAACCCTGGGGTTCTTCATTTCTTCCTTTTCTAGTGGCTTTAGGTGTAGAGTTAGGTTATTTATTTGACTTTTTTCTTATTTCTTGAAGTATGTCTGTACTGTTATGAACCTTCCCCTTAACACTGCTTATACAGTGTCCCACAGGTTTTGGGTTGTTGTGTTTTCATTTTCATTCATTTCTATGCATATTTTGATTTCTTCTGTGATTTGTTGGTTATTCAGCAGTGTGTTGCTCAGCCTCCATATGTTGGAATTTTTAATAGTTTTTCTCCTGTAATTAAGATATAATCTTACTGTATTGTGGTCAGAAAAGATGCTTGGAATAATTTCAATTTTTTTTTAATTTACCAAGCTAGATTTATGGCCCAGGATGTGATCTATCCTGGAGAAGTTTCCGTGTGCACTTGAGAAAAAGGTGAAATTCATTGTTTTAGGGCGAAATGTCCTATAGATATCAATTAGATCTAACTGGTCTATTGTATCATTTAAAGTTTGTGTTTCCTTGTTAATTTTCTGTTTAGTTGATCTATCCATAGGTGTGAGTGGGGTATTAAAATCTCCCACTATTATGGTGTTATTGTTAATTTCCCCTTTCATACTTGTTAGCATTTGTCTTACATATTGCGGAGCTCCTATGTTGGGTGCATATATATTTATAATTGTTATATCTTCTTGGATTGATCCTTTGATCATTATGTAGTATCCTTCTTTGTCTCTTTTCACAGCCTTTGTTTTAAAGTCTATTTTATCTGATATGAGTATTGCTACTCCTGCTTTCTTTTGGTCTCTATTTGCATGGAATATCTTTTTCCAGCCATTCACTTTCAGTCTGTATGTGTCCCTTGTTTTGAGATGGGTCTCTTGTAGACAGCATATATAGGGGTCTTGTTTTTGTATCCATTCAGCCAGTCTTTGTCTTTTGATTGGGGCATTCAACCCAGTTACGTTTAAGGTAATTATTGATAAGTATGATCTCGTTGCCATTTACTTTATAGTTTTGGGTTAGAATTTATACACCCTTTTTGTGTTTCCTGTCTAGAGAAGATCCTTTAGCATTTGTTGGAGAGCTGGTTTGGTGGTGTTGAATTCTCTCAGCTTTTGCTTGTCTGTAAAGCTTTTGATTTCTCCTTCATATTTGAATGAGATCCTTGCTAGGTACAGTAATCTGGGCTGTAGATTATTTTCTTTCATCATTTTAAATATGTCCTGCCATTCCCTCCTGGCCTGAAGAGTTTCTATTGAAAGATCAGCTGTTGTCCTTATGGGAATCCCCTTGTGTGTTATTTGTTGTTTTTCCCTTGCTGCTTTTAATATTTGTTCTTTGTGTTTGATCTTTGTTAATTTGATTAATATGTGTCTTGGGGTGTTTTGCCTTGGGTTTATCCTGTTTGGAACTCTCTGGGTTTCTTGGACTTGGGTGATTATTTCCTTCCCCATTTTAGGGAAGTTTTCAACTATTATCTCCTCAAGTATTTTCTCATGGTATTTCTTTTTGTCTTCTGCTTCTCGGACTCCTATCATTCGAATGTTGGGGCATTTAACATTGTCCCAGAGGTCTCTGAGATTCTCCTCATTTATTTTAATTCGTTTTTCTTTTTTCCTCTCTGATTCATTTATTTCAACCATTCTATCTTCTACCTCACTTATCCTACCTTCTCCCTCCATTATTCTACTGTTGGTTCCATCCAGAGTGTTTTTGATATAATTTATTGCATTATTTATTATATATTGACTCTTTTTTATTTCTTCTAGGTCCTTGTTAAACCTTTCTTGCATCTTCTCAATCCTTGTCTCCAGGCTATTTATCTGTGATTCCATTTTGTTTTCAAGATTTTGGATCATTTTCACTATCATTATTCGGAATTCTTTATCAGGTAGATTCCCTATCTCTTCCTCTTTTGTTTGGTTTGGTGGGCATTTATCCTGTTCCTTTACCTGTTGGGTATTCCTCTGTCTCTTCATCTTGTTTATATTGCTGTGTGTGTGGGGGGGGGGGTGGCCTTTCTGTATTCTGGCAGTTTGTGGAGTTCTCTTTATTGTGGAGTTTCTTCGCTGTGGGTGGGGTTGTACACGTGGCTTGTCAAGGTTTCCTGGTTAGGGAAGCTTGTGTCGGTTTTCTGGTGGGTGGAGCTGTATTTCTTCTCTCTGGAGTGCAATGAAGTGTCCAGTAATGAGTTATGAGATGTCAGTGGGTTTGGGGTGACTTTGGGCACCCTGTATATTGAAGCTCAGGGCTATGTTCCTGTGTTGCTGGAGAATTTGTATGGTATGTCTTGCTCTGGAACTTGTTGGCCCTTGGGTGGTGCTTGGTTTCAGTGTAGGTTTGATGAGCTCCTGTCGATTAATGTTCCCTGGAGTCAGGAGTTCTCTGGTTTTCTCAGAATTTGGACTTAAGCCTCCTGCTTCTGGTTTTCAGTCTTATTTTTACAGTAGCCTCAAGACTTCTCCATCTATACAGCACTGTTGATAAAACATCTAGGTTAAAGATGAAAAGTTTCTCACAGAGAGGTTCACAGAGTTACATGGAGAAGAGGAGAGGGAGTAGGGAGTTAGAGGTGACCAGGATGAGATGAGGTGGAATCAAAAGAGAAGAGAGCAAGCTAGCCAGTAATCACTTCCTTATGTGCACTCCACAGTCTGTACCACTCAGAGATGTTCACAGAGTTATACAGAGAAGAGAAGAGGGAGGAAGGAGACAGAGGTGGCCAAGAAGATAAAGGGGGAGAATCAAAAGGAGAGAGACAGATCCAGCCAATAATCAGTTCCCTAAATGTTCTCCACAGTCTGGGACACACAAAGAGATTCACAGAGTTGAACAGAGAAGAGAAGGGGGAGGGAGGAGATAGAGGCGACCTGGTGGAGAAAAAGGAGAGTCCAAAGAGGGAGAGAGCAGTCAAGCCAGTAATCTCACTCCTAAGTCAAAATGGGTACTGAAGATTGGGTTCTTAAAGGTACAAAATTATAACAAATACCAAAAGCAAAGATTAAAAATCTAGAGGAGGTTGGATTTTCAAAAATACAATATTAAAGAAAAAAAAGTCACAAGAATTATAAATATATATATATGAAGTTTGTTTTAAAAAATAGGGTCTCTCTTTTTTTTTTTTCAAAGTCATAGTAGGTTATAAAAATGAAAATTAAAGGAGTAATAGAGGACTTAAAAATAAAAAAAGTTAAAAATTCAAGTATTATAGTAAAAATATATCTAGGACTTTCTCTGGTGTTGTTGCAGGCAGTGTGGGGTCAGTTCATTTTTGGATAGTTCCTTGATCCGGCTTATATTTCTCAAGATCTATAGGCCCCTTCCTATGTATTCGGTACTAACTACAGGGTTTTAATCTATTGCACCTGCCACTTCCAAGGAGGTTCCCTCTGTTTTAGCTTCTGTTTGCTGGTCTCTTCAGTGTCTGATTTCTGCCCTGACACAAGGGGGCGGTGGTGGACACTTTTTTAGACTCACTTGTTCAGTCGTGCTGTCAGGAGGGAGGGACACTGCAAACAAATAACACTGGCGTGTGCTGGCAGTATCTTGGCCACACTGGGTTTGCCCCTGTTCACAGCGCATGTGCCCTCCCTGTCCACACTACTTAGGCTCTAGGTTGCTCTGCTGGGAACCGTCTGAGGCCGGCCCTGGGTTGTATGCACTTCCCAGGTCTAAGCTGCTCAGGTTCAGGCACTCAGGTAGTCCTCAGAGGCACAGACTCGGTTGGGCCTGCGTTTTGTGCCCTTCCCAGGTCCGAGCAGCTCAGGTGACCAGGTGTTTGGCGAACACAGTCACTGCAACTTATTAGCTCCCCTGTCCCTGCCGCTTGGTTTTCTAGGTGTACAACCGGTGCACCTTCTCAGGTGGATATTGGCCGTCCAGAATCCCAAGAAGTCTTGGTTAGCAACTAAGCCTGCTTGCAGTTTGGCAGATAATGCCTGTCTGGGGCCAGGATTGCCCCCTTCCAGCTCTGGCTGCCCTCGCCTGCCTGTCACCAGGCAGGGGGATGGGCCTGGCTAGCTCTGCTCTGTTTTTTCTTCTGTGAGTGGGCCTGGCGGTGTCTTAGATTAGGGCTTTTCGCGTGGTAGCTACCCACAGTCTGGTTTGCTATACCAAGTTAGTTCCCTCAGATTGCCCTCAGGGCGTTCAGGCCCGGTCCTAACTCTAAGCAATGCAGCCCGTGCCTCCCTGCCCAGCCCCCGCTTGCTAGTGGTGGATGCAGGTGTCTGCGCTGCTTCTCCGCTGGGGGAGTTACCATTGGGCATGTAATCTGTGGGTTTAAATTATTTATTTTTCCTCCCGGTTATGTTGCCCTCTGTGGTTCCAACGCTCGCCAGAGACTTGGCAGTGAGAGTGTTCCCTGGTGTTTGGAAACTTCTCTCTTTTTCAAGACTCCCTTCCTGGGCAGAGCTCTGTCCCTACCTCTTTTGTCTCTCTTTTTATCATTTATATTTTTTCCTACCTCCTTTCGAAGACAGTGGGCTGCTTTTCTGGGTGGCTGATGTCCTCTGCTGGGATTCAGTTGTTTTGTGGAATTTACACTCAGCGTTCAAATGTTCGCTTTTGATGAATTTGTGAGGGAGAAAGTGGTCTCCCCATCCTATTCCTCTGCCATCTTAGGACTGCATCCCATGTCCAGTTCTAACTGTTGCTTCCTGACTGAAATTATCATATGGTTTTTATCTTTCAATTTGTTAGTATGGTGCATCATATTGATTGATTTGCATATATTGAAGAATCCTTGCATCCCTGGAAGAAACCAAGCTTGATCATGGTGTATGAGCTTTTTGATGTGTTGCCGAATTCTGTTTTCTACAATTTGTTCAGGATTTTTTCCATTTATGTTCATCAGTGATATTGGTTGGTAGTTTACTTTTTTGTGCTGTTTTTTGTCTTGTTTTGGTATCAGGGTGATGGTGGCCTCATAGAATGAGTTTGGAAGTGTTCCTTCCTCTGCAGTTTTTTGAAGGATTTATAGGATAGGCATTAGCTCTTCTTCAAATGTTTGATAGAATTCTCCTGTGAAGCCATCTGGTCCTGTGCTTTTGGGAGATTTTTTTATCACAGCTTCAATTTCAGTGCTTCAAATTGGGTTGTTCATAATTTCTATTTCTTTCTGGTTCAATCTTGGAAAATTGAACTTTTCTAAGAATCTGTCCATTTCTTCCAGGTTATCCATTTTATTGCCATATGTTTGTTCATAATAATCTCTTATAATCCTTTGTATTTCTGCATTGTCTATTGTAACCTCTCCTTTTTCATTTCTAATTTTGTTGATTTGATTCTTATCTCATTTTTTCTTGATGAGTCTGGCTAAAGGTTTGTCAATTTTGTTTATCTGTCAATTTTGTTTATCTTCTCAAAGAACCAGTTTTCAGTTTTATTAATCTTTACTATTGTTTCTTTCATTTCTTTTTCATTTATTTCTTCTCAGACCTTTATGATTTCTTTCCTTCTACTAATCTTGATTTTTTAAAATTCTTTTTCCAGTTGTTTTAGGTGTAAAGTTAGGTTGTCTATTTGATGTTTTTCTTGTTTCTTGAGGTAGGATTGTATTGCTATAAACTTCCCTCAGAACTGCTTTTGCTGCATCCTATAGCTTTGAATTTTTGTGTTTTCATTGTCATTTGTTCCTAGAAATTTTTTGATTTTCCTTTTGATTTCTTAAGTAGCCTGTTGGTTATTTAGAAACATGTTTAATCTCCAAGTGTTTGTGTTTCTTACAATTTTTTTTTCTTATAATTGATATCTAATCTCATAGCATAGTGGTCAGAAAAGATGCTTGATACAATTTCAGTTTTCTTAAATTTACTGAGGTTTGATTTGTGTCCCAAGATGTGGTCTATCCTGGAGAATGTTCCATGTGCACTTGAGAAGAAGCTGTATTCTTCTGCATTTGGATGGAATATCCTGAAGACATCAATGAAGTCCATCTCATCTGATGTATCATTTAAGACTTGAGTTTCCTTATTAATTTTCTGTTTTGATGAGCTGTCCATTGGTGTGAGTGGGGTGTTAAAGTCTCCTACTATTATTGAGTTACTGTCAATTTCTCCTTTTATGTCTGTTAGTGTCCGTCTTATGTATTGAGGTGCTCCTATGCTGGGTGCATAGATATTTACAATTGTTGTGTCTTCCTCTTGGATTGATCCCTTGATCATTATGTAGTGTCCTTCCTTATCTCTTGTAATATTCTTTATTTTAAGGTCTATTTTGTCTGATATGAGGATTGCTACTCCAGCTTTCTTTTGCTTCCCATTTGAATGGAATATATTTTTCCATCCTCTTACTTTCAGTCTACATGTGTTGTGAGATCTGAAGTAGGTTTCTTGCAGACAGCAGTTTTGTTTTTTTATCCATTCAGCCAGTCTGTGTCTTTTGGTTGGAGCATTTAATCTATTTACATTTAAAGTAATTATTAATATATATGTTCCTATTGCCATTTTCTTAATTGTTTGGAGCTGATTTGGTAGATCTTTCTTCTTCTCTTGTATTTCTTGACTATACAAATCCCTTTAACATTTGTTGTAAAGCTGGTTTGGTGGTACTGAAATCTGTTAACGTTTGCTTGTCTGAAAAGCTTTTTATTTGTCCATCAATTTTGAATGAGATCCTTGCCAAGTACAATAATCTTGGTTGTAGATTTTTCCCTTTCAGTACTTTAAATATATCCTACAATTCCCTTCTGTCCTGCAGAATTTCTGCTGAAATATCAGCTGTTAAGCGTATGAGGTTTCCGTTGTATGCTACTTGTTGCTTATCCCTTGCTGCTTTTAATATTCTTTCTTTGTGTTTAGTCTTTGTTAGTTTGATTAGTATGTGTCTTGGTGTGCTTCTCCTTGGGTTTATCCTGTATAGGACTCTTTGTGCCTCTTGGACTTGATTGACTATTTCCTTTTCCATGTTGGGTAAATTTTCAACTATATCTTTTCAAAAATTTTTTCATACCCTTTCTTTTTCTCTTCTTATGGGGCCTCTATAATTTGAATGTTGGTGCATTTGATATGGTCCCAGAGGTCTCTGAGACTATCCTCTGTTCTTTTCATTCTTTTTACTTTATTCTGCTCTTCAGAAGTTTTCCACCATTTTATCTTCCAACTCACTGATTTGTTCTTCTGCTTCAGACATTCTACTATCGATTCCTTCTAGAGTATTTTTAATGTCAATAATTGTATTGTTTGTCTCTGTGTGTTTATTCTTTAATTCTTCTAGGTCTTTGTTAATTGATTCTTGCATTTTGTCCATTTTGTTTTCAAGGTTTTTGATCATCTTTATTATCATTATTCTGAATTCTTTTCCAAGTAGTTTGCCTATTTCCTCTTCATTTATTTGGACTTCTGTGTTTCTAGTTTGTTCCTTCATTTGTGTAGTATTTCTCTGCCTTTTCATTATTTTCTTTTTAACTTATTGTGTTTGAGGTCTCCTTTTCCCAAGCTTCAAGGAAAATTGAATTCTTTCCTTGAAGAAAGTTGAATTCTTTCTTCGTTTTGGTTTCTGACTTCTTAAGGTTGGTCCAGTGATTTGTGTAAGCTTTGTATAGGGTGAGATTTGTGCTGAGTTTTTGTTTGTTTGTTTGTTTTCCTCTGATGGTCAAAGTGAGGTGGTACTCCTGTCTGCTGATGACTGGGTTTGTATTCTTGTTTTGTTTGTTGTTTAGATGAGGCATCCTGCACAGGGTGCTGCTTGTGGTTGGGTGATGCTGGGTCTTGTATTCAAGTGGTTTCCTTTGTGTGAGTTCTCACTGTTTGATACTCCCTAGGGTTAGTTCTCCGGAGAAGGCAATGGCACCACACTCTAGTACTCTTGCCTGGAGAATCCCAGGGATGGGGGAGCCTGGTGGGCTGTTGTCTATGGGGTCACACAGAGTTGACACGACTGAAGCAACTTAGCAGCAGCAGCAGCAGCAGGGTTAGTTCTCTGGTAATCTAGGGTCTTGGAATCAGTGCTCCCACTCCAAAGGCTCAGGGCTTGATCTCAGGTCAGGAACAGAGATTCCACAAATGATTTGTTATGGCATCAAGTGAGATTAAAACAAATATCAAAGAATGAGAAACCAAAGATGAACCCCAGACAAATAGCAGTTACAAAATCAGTGAAAAAATAATTAAAATAATGGAATATATACATACACATATACACCCATGAGCAAAGTCAAAACAGCCTAACAAAAGTAAAGTGCGGTAGATTGACCCAGTGAACAAAGGAAATAAAAGAGTTTAATTTACCAGTTAAGAACAAAATTAACTAAAGCACAAACTGGAAAATAAAACTAAAGCAATGTGCCAAGTGGGGAATAAAGCAATGAACACAAAGCTAACAAATATGTTGAGAGGAAAATAAAGAAAGAAAAGAAAGAAAGAATGGATATACAAAGTTAATTAGAGGTGGTTGAAGATTTCTATACCTTAAAGATTAACTGCAAGGGGAAAAAAACAGTTCAGTTCAGTTCAGTCACGTCCGACTCTTCGCGACCCCATGAATCACAGCATGCCAGGCCTCCCTGTCCATCACCAACTCCCGGAGTTCACTCAAACTCATGTCCATCGAGTCAGTGATGCCATCCAGCCATCTCATCCTCTGTCGTCCCCTTCTCCTCCTGCCCCCAATCCCTCCCAGCATCAGAGTCTTTTCCAATGAGTCAACTCTTCGCATGAGGTGGCCAAAGTACTGGAGTTTCAGCTTTAGCATCATTCCTTCCAAAGAAATCCCAGGGCTGATCTCTTTCAGAATGGACTGGTTGGATCTCCTTGCAGTCCAAGGGACTCTCAAGAGTCTTCTCCAACACCACAGTTTAAAAGCACCAATTCTTCGTCGCTCAGCCTTCTTCACAGTTCAACTCTCACATCCATACATGACCACAGGAAAAACCATAGCCTTGACTAGACGGACCTTTGTTGGCAAAGTAATGTCTCTGCTTTTGAATATGCTATCTAGGTTGGTCATAACTTTCCTTCCAAGGAGTAAGCGTCTTTTAATTTCATGGCTGCAGTCACCATCTGCAGTGATTTTGGAACCCCAAAAATAAAGTCTGACACTGTTTCCACTGTTTCCCCATCTATTTCCCATGAAGTGATGGGGCCGGATGCCATGATCTTCATTTTCTGAATGTTGAGTTTTAAGCCAACTTTTTAACTCTCCACTTTCACTTTCATCAAGAGGCTTTTTAGTTCCTCTTCACTTTCTGCCATAAGGGTGGTGTCATCTGCATATCTGAGGTTATTGATATTTCTCCTGGCAATCTTGATTCCAGCTTGTGCTTCTTTCAGTCCAGCATTTCTCATGATGTACTCTGCATAAAATTTAAATAAGCAGGGTGACAGTATACAGCCTTGATGTACTCCTTTTCCTATTTGGAACCAGTCTGTTGTTTCATGTCCAGTTCTAACTGTTGCTTCCTGACCTGCATACAGGTTTCTGAAGAGGCAGATCAGGTGGTCTTATATTCCCATCTCTTTCAGAATTTTCCACAGTTTATTGTGATCCACACAGTCAAAGGCTTTGGCATAGTCAATAAAGCAGAAATAGATGTTTTTCTGGAACTCTCTTGCTTTTTCTATGATCCAGCAGATGTTGGCAATTTGATCTCTGGTTCCTCTGCCTTTTCTAAAACCAGCTTGAACATCAGGAAGTTCACGGTTCACATATTGCTGAAGCCTGGCTTGGAGAATTTTGAGGATTACTTTACTAGCATGTGAGATGAGTGCAATTGTGCGGTAGTTTGAGCATTCTTTGGCATTGCCTTTCTTTGGGATTGGAATGAAAACTGACCTTTTGCTGTCCTGTGGCCACTGCTGAGTTTTCCAACTTTGCTGGCATATTGAGTGCAGCACTTTCACAGCATCATTTTTCAGGATTTGAAATAGCTACACTGGAATTCCATCACCTCCACTAGCTTTGTTCATAGTGATGCTTTCTAAGGCCCACTTGACTTCACATTCCAGGATGTCTGGCTCTAGGTCAGTGATCACACCATCATGATTATCTGGGTTGTGAAGATCTTTTTTGTACAGTTCTTCTGTGTATTCTTGCCACCTCTTCTTAATATCTTCTGCTTCTGTTAGGTCCATACCATTTCTGTCCTTTATCAAGCCCATCTTTGCATGAAATATTCCCTTGGTATCTCTAATTTTTTGAAGAGATCTCTAGTCTTTCCCATTCTGTAGGAAAGGCAAACAAAGGAATAAATGTAGAAAAATATAATATGTTTAAAAAATTTTTAATTATAAAAAAGAGAAAATAAAAAATGGAATAAGAAAGAAAAAAGGGTGGAAAAAAGGAAAACTCCACAGAACTGCAAAAACCCAACATAGAGGCAGAAGTTTATAACAACAATAAAAAGTATGACTGAATATACACATATATATATATACCCATAAACAAAATCAAAAAAGTCCAATGAAAATAAAGTACAGTAGACTGACCTGGTGAACAAAGGAAACCAAAAATTATATCTACCAGAACAAAACTAACTAAAGCACAAACTGGAAAACAAAACTAGAGCAAGGTGCCAATTGGGGAATAAAGCAATGAAAATAAGACTACCGAATATGTTGTTAAAAAGGGGAGAAAGAAAAGAAAGAAAGAATAGATATGCCAAATTAAATAGATAAAGAAAATTTATACCATTAAAGGTTAACTGCAAGGGGAAAAGAACAGTAGGAAAAGCAAACGAAGGAGTAAATGTAGAAAAAATAATAATAGGTTTAAAAAATTAAAAAGTAAAACTAAAAAAAGAGAAAAGAAAAAAAGAAAAGAAAAACTCCACAGAACTGCAAAAGCCCTACATAGACGCAGATGTTTATAACAACAATAAAAAATGTGACTGAGAAAAAAACAAGCTCAAAAGCTTAATTGGATTTGTAGTGCCAATAAAATTGACAACTACAACCGAGGGGGTTAAAAAAAAGGAAAAAAAAAATCCAAAAGGTTCTGCACAACAAGTCAAAAAATAAGAATAATAAATGCTTTCTTGAATCACTGCTGTCAGGGTCATTTCCCTCGCTGGGAGTCACAGTCCACCTCACCTCTCTAGGATGCCCTCCAACACTGTGCTGGTCTCTGGACCTGCTGTGGGGGCAGGTCAGATTCTAATCTAGTACTAGTCCTGTGTGTTCTTGCCTCCATTGTCCACAGCTATCAAAACTAGTGTGCTTTCTTTTCTGGGAACTCTCAATGATCTTTTATATATTCCATAGACACAGAGCCTGCCTAGTTGATCCTGTGGATTTAATCTGCAGCATGTACAGCTGGTGAAAAGGTTTTGGGTCTTCTTCCTTAGCCATACTGCCCCTGGGTTTCAACTGTGGTTTTATTTCCACCTCTACATGTGGGTTGTCCACTGGGGTTTGCTCCTGAGGCTGCCCTGGAGGACTTGGGTTTGCCCCTGTGAGGGCCAGGTGTGGAGGTGGTGCAGCTGCTTGGATCGCAGGGGTTCTGGCAGCACCAGGTACAAAAGGGAGTTGGCGGCTGGGGCAGCAGTAAATATAGTGCTCTAGAAGGGTATGGCAAGCAGTATTGGCCAATACACTCCAGTATTCTTGCCTCGAGAACCCCACTCCCTGACAGAAAAGCCTGGTAGGCCACAGTCTACAGGATCACATAGAGTCACACATGACTGAAATGACCCTGCGCGCATAGATGCAAAACTTTTCTTGCCTGTGGCACCTCTGTCCCAGTGAGAGTTGAGCGTGAAGGTGGTGCAGCTGCTTGGCTTACAGGGACCCTGGAGGCGCCAAGTGTGGAGGGACACCCAACCCGGCAGGAATTATGGCCCTATCAGAGTCTTTTCGAGCCTCTTGTAGCTGGCGATCAGATGGCCTCTTTGGCCAGTCTTTCTCCCCAGCTCTGCCCATTTAGGCACTTAGAGGATTCCCTTGCCTGGGGTCCTTCTCTGTTCATCGCATCAGGCATATAGAGGGGCCCCCTGGCTGGGTTCTTACTCTGTAGTTCAGCACATCAGTCACTTAAAGGAGCACTCTGGGTGGGGTCCTACTCTGTAGTTCAGTGCCTCAGGCATTTGATGGACCAGCCTCTCTATTGTTTGGCTGCTGATGCTGGCCTGTAGGAAGAGAGAGGCTATGGTGATGGCTCCACCCCCATGGCTGACTCAGCAGTATCACCTTTCTTCCATGGCTGCCCAGGTTTTCTCCACTAGCATTTCCCACCACAATCTCCTCCCTCACATCCTCCCTTCAATCCATCCCTCCACAGTCAACAGCAGCCCTCACCCTGGGATTGCTCCACAATCCCTAAACTCCAGCTCCCAGCCACTGCATCTTCCAGGGGACCGGCATTCCTGTCCAGGGTATGTATGGCTGTGGCAAGGACTGTCTGATTCTCATACTATTTAGGCTGCCACAGATCAGCTGTTTCCCTCTCAGCCTTAAATGTTTCTCCTCTGACTCAGACAATTGCCCCGATGTGGGGCTCAGACCTCTGCTTCAGTTTGCCGCCGACCAAGGTCAAGTCCAGTCCTACTAACACTCCTGTTTTTCCCTCTAGTTCCTTCGTCCTACCTAGTTTTGCATATTTCTATATATTTTTTCCCTCTGTTCAAGTACTCCCGTCTGCTCTCAGCTGGTGTTCTGCATGCATTTCTGTGTCTGAAGGTGTATTCCTGATGTATCCATGGAGAGAGATCTACTCCAGGTCCACCTACTCCTCTGCCATCTTGTTCTCTCCCATAATTTCTTAAGTATTTTAATTCTTTGAAGATGGAGGAAGCATCTCTTGCATCTTGATAACTTCGTGCTTTCATCTGGTAGTTAGTAGTAACCTTGATAATCACTGCAGATCCCAAGAGAGTCTTTAGTTGACCTGATGTGCCACAGGGAAGTCCTGCATCAGGTGCTGTGACAAGAATGGTTATCATTGGTCAGATCATGAAGTGAGTCATCAGACTTCCCATGTCACAAGCCAGGGATGCCTCAGCTTGCTGTGGGTATCCTCAGTGGACAGGAAGGGAGAGAGAGTACCAGGAGACCAACAGATATCCACGCAGCTGCCATAGCATTAGAAAGTGTGAGCAGATGGTGCCCACAAGGCATAGTGTTGCAGGCTCTGAGAAGTCTATTAAAAAGTGTTTTCATTTTTTTCCCCCACAGTCTAAATTTTATTTAACTTTACAATATTGTATTGGTTTTGCCATAAAAAAAAAAAAAAAAGTGTTTTCATCCAGGGATGGATAGTGGAGGGAGGGATAGTGGAGGGATATCTGAAGGATCAAATTACTCCACATGCAAGTAAGCTGATCACAGTCTTTCTAAGAGTGGATTTATTTTGATCCTGACAATTCAACACATGAGTTGGGTACCCCTTTCCTGAGGTACACTCTCCTTTCACTCATATTGGTTAGAACATCTCAGTTGGTCTTAAGTCACTCTCAGGCAGGACTAAGAAAAACTTTTTTTCTTTCAGGAGTAAGTGCTGGTAAGGGCCATATTTCACAAGTTTTAATCCTGCTTGTCCCAAGCTTTAATCTTCTTGGGATGGGAGATACAGTAGGCAGGTCAGATTTGGGATTTTGAAATCCAGCTAAGCATAGGTACCCAAGAATAGAATTTACTGGGACAGAAGTCTTAATGCATTAATTAAGAGGGATTCTGTAAAAGAGGTGAGGGTTGGTTTCTGTTTTGGCATAGACGCCAAGGGTTCTTTCCAACCTGAAGATGCGTGTATGACTCTCAAATTTTAGAATCATTCAGTTTCTCTAAAGAGTGGAGATTAGCTAATTTCTTCTAAAGATTTTATGAGATAATGGTTAATAATTTGCTATTATTTCTAATAGAGAAACCAGGATCAGAATTGTTCTCTGACGAAAGTCTTAAAAGATATTCTAATCAGCAAATATTTTTCAAACTGTTGTTTGAAGGATTCAGTGACAGGGCTACAGAGGGTCTACAGAGATGTGGAAAGTCTGATCCATATTTGGGTGAGGTTAAGGAATATGTGATAAATTTTCTGGTATTTAATTGTTTAGGGAGAATAAATAAATGAAGGAATGCAAACAGATCCTAGCTTCAGAGGGCTCTCCGCCATCAGGGATGTAAATTTGCATTATGAACTTAGAGAGGAAGAATTTTGCTATTAGAGAGAAATGCATTTCAGGGATCTCAACATCATGACCTGCCAATGATAGCACACCTTTTTTCTCACTGGATTAAGACAGTAAAGGTGTTTGTGTGTGTGTGTCTCCCTTGAGCTTTACAAGAGAAATCTTAGACCCTAGGAAACTTTTGGCTCAGAACACCTTGACTCTTTGACTCATCTGTGGGCGTAGATGAACTGTGCAATCACCGTGTTTCACTTTGAAGGAATTATGTGTTCCACAATGGAGTTGTGGTTTTTTGTTTTTTGTTTTTGGACTTTTTATTTTGTACTGGGATATGGCTGATTGACCTTCCCAGGTGGCACGGTGGTAAGAATCTGCCTGGTGATGCAGGAGATGCAAGAGATGCAGGTTCAGTCCCTTGGTCAGGAAAATCCCCTGGAGAAGGAAATGGCAACCCACTCCGGTATTCTTGCCTGAAAAGTTCCGTGGACAGAGGAGCCTGGCAGGCTACTGTCCATAGAGTCACAAAGAGTGGGACACGACTGAGATACTGAGCACACATAGCCAATTAACAATTTTGTGATAGTTTTGGATGAACAGTGAAGGGACACAGCCATATATATACACGTATTCATTCTCCCCTAAACCCCTCTCCCACTCAGACTGCCACATAGCCTTGAGCAGTGTTTCATGAGTTATGCAATAGGTCCTTGTTGGTTATCCACTTTAAATATAGCAGTGTGTACATGATCATCCCAAACTCCCCCCACCACCCGCTGTACTTGCAGATAATGGGAAATTTTGTTTTATAAGTCTGAGTCTCTTTTTGTTTTGTAAGTTCGTTGAAATTTTTTCCCCAAACTTATTTATTTTTAATCAAAGGAAAATTGCTTCACAATATTGTGTTGGCCTCTGCTCTATATCAACATAAGTCAGCCATAGGTATACATGTGTCCCATCCCTCTTTAACCTCCATCCCACCTCCCACATAATGGAGATTTTGTAACTGAAAAGAACCCAAAGCACACACAATCCAGTGGTTCCTTTTCAGCATTTTATCACCTTCAGAAATAATGATGCTCCCAGTAAAACTAGCATTTCCATTGAAAGGACACGTTACTTAGGATGAGACCCTCTAAATCAGGGCTTTGCAAATTATGGCCTGTGGACCAAATCTGGTCAGCCCCTGCTTTGTACTGCTCTCAAGTTTAGAATGGATTTTACGTTTTTACATGATGACATTTTAAATTGTTAGACAAGTTAGTTTACATAATATCTTTAATTTTGCCTCTTGGCCCACAAAACCTAAAATATTTACTGTCTGGCCCCATACGGGAAAAGCTGACCAACAATCCTTTCTCTGAAACCCTTGACTTTATTATTATTTTATTTTTATTTATTTTATTTTATTTTATTTTTTATCTTTGATCATTTATATTCCATATGAATTTAAGACAGCTTTATTCAGCTCACAGTTCTACCAAATCCAATAGGAATAAACTTGTAGTTTTTATATTATATAATCATTTTTGGATGATTGACAATTTATCCTATTATATCTTCCCATTCAGGAACATGGGCTTCCCTGGTGGCTTCCCTGGTAAAAAATCTGCCTGCAATATGGGAGACCTGGGCTTGATTCTTGGATGCGGAATCCCCTGGAGAAGGGAAAGGCTACCCACTCCAGTATTCTGGCCTGGAGAATTCCATGGACTATACAGTCCATGGGGTCACAAATTGTCAGACATGACTGAGTGACTTTCACTTTCACTTTTCAGGAACATGATAGATTTCCCCCTTTATTCAGACCTTGTTTTATGGCCTTTAGATAAAATTGTATGGTTTTCTTCACATTGCCTGAACAATATTTCTTTTTTTTTTTATTTATTTTTTAATTGGAGGAAAATTGGTTTACAGTGTTGTGTTGGTTTCTGCTGTACAACAACATGAATCAGCCATAATTATACATATATCCCCTATCCCTTGAGCCTCCCTCCCATACTCTATCCCACACCTCTAGATCATCACAGAGCACCAGGCGGGGCTCCTTGTGTTGTATAGCAGCTTCCTACCAGCTATCTATTTTACACATGGTAGTATATATATGTCAATGCTACTTTCTCCATTCACTGCACTTTCTTCTTCCCCCACTGTGTGTCCACAAGTTCCTTCTCTACATCTGCATCTCCATTCCTTCCCTGCAAATAGTTCATCAGTACTATTTTTCTAGACGTCATATATATGAGTTAATATATGATACTGGTTTTTCTTTTTCTAATTTCATTCTGTATAACAGGCTCTAGGTTCATCTACCTCACTAGAACTGACTCAGACTCATTCTTTTTATGGCTGAGTAATATTCCCTTGTATATGTGTACCTCATCTTCTTTTTCAATTCATCTGGCAATGAACATCTAGGTTACTGCCATGTTCTGGCCATTGTACATAGTACTGCAATGAACATTGGGGTACACGTGTCTTTTAGAATTGTGGCTTTCTCAGCACATATGCCCAACAGTGGGGTGGCTGTGTCATCTGGTAAGGTTATTCCCAGTTTTTTAAGGAAACTCCATACTCTTCTCCATTATGGCTGTATCAGGTTATATTCCTGCCAACAGTGTAGGAGTGTTCCCTTTTTATCCACATCCTCTCTAGCATTTATTGTTTGCAGATTTTTTGCTGATGGCCATTCTGATTGGTAATACCGCATTGTAGTTCTGATTGCATTTCTCTAATAATTAGTGATGTTGAGCATTTTTCATGTGTTTATTTGCCATCTGTATGTCTTCTTTGGAGAAATGTCTGTTTCTGCCCATATTTTGATTGGGCTGTTTGCTTTTCTGATATTGAGCTGTATCAGCTGCTTATATATAATTTGGAAATTAATTCTTTGTCACTTGTTTCATTTGCAATTATTTTCTCCCATTTTGAGGGTTGTCTTTTAATCTTGTTTATTATTTTCTTTGCTGTGAAAAAGCTTTCAAGTTTAATTATGAACAATATTTCTTATGGGATGTTTTCCTGTTTTATAGACATCCTTATTATGAATTAAACATTTCCCCAATATCCATTTTTAGCTATTTAATACCAGTATAGAAAAATAATTATGGACTTTTTGTGTTTATCTTGTATATAGATTCTTTACCAAATTCTTTGACTAAACTCTAATGATTTCTTTCTTTTTCTGAAAGTGTCCTGAATTTTATACATATGAATCACATCACCAGCAAGGAAAGAAAGTGTACCTTTACTGTTCTAATATTTATATGGATTCTAAAACTCCTGATTTTGATGGTTGTATCTGAAATAGGGATTAACAATAATGGCACACAAAAATTTATCTGTAATGGACTTAAAGGCTGTTAATTATTTGTTTTAGATCATAGTTTACAAGGCCACAGTGGCTGTATGTCTTTTGCCTTGAGAAAGGTAGTGCATTTAGGCAGAGTGAGCCCCTCAAGGTCATCAGACAGTGCCAGGATGGCATTGTGAGAGCTCAGCTAGGGAAACAGAAGTCCTGGGCTCTCATCTTCCTGCTCTGCTGTGTGACATAGTAAGCCCCTTTACCCCTCTGAGCCTTGGACTGCTTACATTTTACGCTTTGCCATTTTATTTGAAGAGCTGAGACTCTTCATACCCCTACCCCAACCCTCTCAATAAATATTGAGAGGCTTCCTTTCTTGCCCCACATCCTGCCCCAGGCCCTTAGTCCTGAAAATAAAATTTTGGGGGTGTCCTCTTGGGATACACTTGATTACATTTGAAAAAAGAGATCATATCAGAGCAATATGCTATTTCACTTCATTTTTTATCATTTCTTGGAGCAGCTTCTGGGTTGAGGTTCCTCCCTCTTTTTCAGGCTAATGCATTATGGATGAGGTACAGCTGTGGCTAATAAAGATTCTTATTTCAGAGTGAAAACAGGTCCCCTTCGTGTGGCCTAAAGGCCTGGGTGAGACCGAGAAGGGGGCTGACACCTTCTGGCACATCTTTCTGATGAGCCTTTCAAAAATGTGCTCCTTTTTGTTTGTTTCTTGCTTTGCTTTTTCTTCCATTCTGTTAGCCCTTAAATCCACCTTGAATACTGACACATTTAAAAGCAACATAAAAACAGAAAACAATATCAATGTTTATTCCCACAAATGAATAGCCAGGAGGCACTGCAATGCCCATCTACCAGCAGACTTTCTTCTGTATTCTAAAAGTTTAAAGTCATTGTACATGTGAAAGGGCTGAAGCTCTGAGGAAAGCTGCATTGCATGACTTCAGGCAATGATTTACTTTGTGGGCAAATAAAAGGTGCCCCAGGAATTGTGCAGTGCAGTTGGTCCCAAGTCCTGTATGGTTTGAGTTGATTATAATTTTGCTCATTTGTGACAGAAAATTAAGAGAAGGCATGCCATTTACTCAATCAATATGTATATGGAATTCCTACTATGAGGTGCTACAAGTGATGAGTAAGACAGTTCCTGACTCCAGGACATTTCAGGTGAAGGAGGAGAAAAAAAGTATTACAGAGTGTGCAGAAGCATGTGCCCAGCATAGGGTTGAGGAACAAAGGAAAGACTCTCGGAGCTAAGGGTATAAAGGCATTGGTTTTAGCAAGGAAGGCATGGTGATTTCACGGAGAAGATGGAATTTGAGCTGAGCCTTGGGAGGTGCTAGAGTTTCACCCAGGTAGTGAGTAGAAGTTAGGAGAAGGGCAAGAGAAAAGGCTTGGTAAGCAATGGGGAAATGCAGAGTGTTGGGGTGAGTAGCTCACTTTGGTTGAGGTGTGGCTTCCTACAGGAAAAGTGGTGATGGTTTAGTTGCTAGGTTGTATCCAGCTCATGACCTCATGGACTGTAGCTCTCCAGGCTCCTCTGTCCATTGGATTATCCCGGCAAAAATACTGAAGTGGGTTGCCATTCCCTTCTCTAGGGGATCTTTCCAACTCAGGGATCAAACTTGGGTCTTCTGCCCTACAGGCAGTCTCCTTCGTTTCAGGTGAATTCTTTACTGACTGAGCCACCAGGGAAGCCCAATATGAAAAGCACACCATATTTGGTTGAGGAAACTGCTTAAAGCAACATATTTGACCTTACCTACATGGTCTTTAGCTCCAGAGTTATACTTTCTTTCTGATCATCCAAAAAAGGGGGGGGGTGTGGGAAGGAAGCCTAGGTGATTGTCCCTGACACTTCATTTCAGAATGAAGGGCTGCAATCATTCAAGGAGTTGTCTCAGAAATGATAGATTTTCCATCCCTATTTGAATAGCACTAGTATCTCATTTTTGGATACAAAATGATCACGCATATCCAGCAATCTCCTTTGCCATATTCCCATCCCAGCAGAAAACAATACACTCACACCCCATCTTCCATCGAGAAATATCCACATGGTTAGTATTCTTCTAGTGCAATGCTATCGTCTGTCTGATTGTCACTTCACTTGAGATAACCCAGAAATTTCTTTTTCTCCCAGTAAGCAAAGACCTGATCAATTTAATCTGGCCAACATCAACCTGAAAAACATATGCTGCTTTATAGGAAAAACACATGTGTATGAAACTGCCTGATCCCTCACCTTCTTCATCATTCACAGCTCTCTTCCTGTAGGTGAGGCAGAGATTTTGCATGCCTCAGAAGTAGATTGAATATGTTATTCTACCCAGGGAAATTACTGCTCATCCAGAAAAAGGGCCTATTTATACTGATTGGGGTGGGGGGAAGCAAACACTAAGGCCATTTATTTGCTAACTGTGAACCCCTTGGGCCAAATGAACTTGAAGATTTAAAATTCTGTGTGGACTGCCTAGTCAAGTTTCAAACTTGCACGATCAATTTCTACACTGATCTCTTATTGCTAATGCATAGCTTTCTTTAATGTTCTGCATCAAAATGCCATAGACCTACTCAGTGCTCCCTTGCAGAGTAGAAGGTGCCATCAGATTGTTACCATGTTGTATTAGTAAGTTTGGGCTGCCATAACAGAATACCAGAGACTGGGTGGCTTAAACAACACAAGTTTGTTTCTCACAATTCTGGAAGCTTGTAAGTCCATGGTCAGTAGGCTCACCAATTCAGTTCTTCATGAAGCTTCCTTCCAGGCCTGTAGACAGCTGACTTCTTGCTGTGTCCTCACATGGCATTTCCTTTTGCATGTGTCCAGGGAGAGAGAAAAAAAAAGATCTCTTCCTCTCCTTTTAAGGTCACTACTCCCATTGCAGGGGTCCCACTCTCATGACCTAACCTAACCTAATTTATCTCCCAAAGACCCCATCTCCAAAGACCACTACAGTAGAGGTTAGGGCTTCAGCATGTGAATTTCAGTTCAGTTCAGTTCAATTCAGTTGCTCGGTCGTGTCTGACTCTTTGGAACCCCATGGACTGCAGCATGCCAGGCTTCCCTGTTCTTCACCAACTCCCGGAGCTTACTCAAACTCATGTCCATTGAGTCAGTGATGCCATCCAACCATCTCATCCTCTGTCAGCCCCTTATTCTCCCACCTTCAATCATTCCCAGCATCAGGGTCTTTTCAAATGAGCCAGTTCTTCACATCAGGTGGCCAAAGTATTGGAGTTTCAGCTTCAGCATCAGTCCTTCCAATGAATATTCAGGACTGATTTCCTTTAGGATGGACTGGTTGGATCTCCTTGTTGTCCAAGGGAGTCTCAAGAATCTCCTCCAACACCACAGTTCAAAAGCATCAATTCTTCGGTGCTCAGGTTTCTTTATAGTCCAACTCTCACATCCATACATGACTACTGGAAAAACCAAAGCTTTGACTAGACGGACCTTTGTTGGCAAAGTAATGTCTCTGCTTTTTAATATGCTATCTAGGTTGATCATAACTTTTCTTCCAAGGAACAAGCCACATGTGAATTTGGGGGGACACAAACACTGAGTCCATAACACTTGCTATAGAGACAGTAACTTACTAAGAGGTGTTGTGGGAGATGATACCAGGCAAGTCTTGGAATGCCTCACTAAGTCCTATGTCTTGTCATGAATGAGCACTATCATGTCATGAGTTGAAAAAATGAGGAAAGCATGTAAAATCTCAGTACCCCAACAATGTGTTGACCCTTGCTCAAAATGATGATAAAAATAAAAATCATAAAGTTAATGCATGCTGAACACAGATTATGCCAACTACTGTGCTAAACTCTTCCATTTATGTCTTTTTGATCCTTACAAGAAGATGGGAAAGTAATTTTTATCTCTTCTATCTTAAATAAGAAGGAACTGAGATTTTGAGAGGTTAAGAAAATGGCCCAAGTTTACATATCTATGAAGATGTGTTTGACATGAAATCTCATGTTTTTTTTTCTATAGCCCTTAACCTAAGAGGAAAAATAGCATCCTCTCTGAAATTTATTTGTGAAATTTAATTGATAGACAAACATGGCTTGTGGGGGGAATATTGAATGAAAATTAATAGTTTTAGGTCAATAAAAACACCCAGAGTTTCCTTCTTATAAGAAAAGTAGTTAAAAAGTTAAATGCTGGAGAGGATTTTGGAAGTGGAACAAGGACAGTTGGAGAGTGTTTGCCAGAGAATCAGACTAAAGTAACATCAGTGTGATCCAGTGGAAGAAAGGCAGCACTAAAACCAGACTGCCACGTACAGCTGGGCTGGTGGTGCACTGCCCAGTGCCAAGGGTTGCTGCTGAGTGTTGTGTTCTCCACAAATGATACACAATGGAGATGAGTGGTCCACAACCTGTGGGGATGTGTTCAGTGGTCCTGGCAGAGTCCTTCCTGAACTCTAGCTGAGTGTTGCCACTATAGTGGAATTAAGCTGGGCAACTCATTTCCCCTCCAATCTCAGCATTTCCACTGTAAAATAACTGTGAATATTGACTTTTAAAACTCTATTTTTAAACTTGTATTAGACAATAGTCTTTTTTGGGGGGGATGGAGAAGAATATGGCTATCTATTATCTTTGTGGGTTTATAGAACAATAGAAGACTAGATATTGCTTTTGAATTGGGAGATTTTTCATTTATAAGTGTAAAAGTATCTTTGTGTTGCATCTTTTTAAGCATTATCCATCTATGGCTTCCCAGGTGGTACTAATGGTAAAGGATCCACCTGCCAATGCAGGAGATGCAAGAGACGTAGGTTTGATCCTTGGGTTGGGAAGATTCCCTGGAGGAGGAAATGGCAACTGACTCCAGTATTCTTGCCTGGAGAATTCCACGGACAGAGGAGCCTGGTGAGTTACAGTCTGTGGGGTCACAAAAGAGTCGGATGCAACTGAGCACAAATCTATAATACAAAGTGATATTTTTTCATGTTTGATTGTTAGTATTTGACTTTTATTTTAGATAAATAGAGCTGAAATGATTCCTTATGTTACATAAGGAGAATTTTCCTTGAATTAAGTTAGCAGCAATGGAGAAGCAGGATATGTGTAATTTATTCTTTGTTGCAGTACTGAGAACCACATATTTACTTTTAAAGGGTGAAATGATGGTGGCGGGAAAATTACATTAGTCTCTAGGATAATTGTGTGATTAAAAAAAATAAGATTTTTTAAAATCTAAAATGATGAGAATAATTAAAGCCATTTCTTTTTTATTATATTTTTAGATAATGTGAAGTAAGTATAGTAATGCAATTTAAAAACAGGTCTTAAAATATCCTTAAAGGTGTAAATAAACTATTCAGGCTATAAATTAAATGATCAATAATAACCATGAGGCAAGCTGCAATAAATATTTCTGTTTTCATAAATTATTTCTCTATCAGTAGAGTAACTTTCATGAAAAATAAAAAGGCATACAGCAAAACTAATTATGATATTTACATCTTAGTTTTGCAATTGACTTGATGGTTATTTTTTAATTGTTTCTGTACAGCCTTTTTAAAGGGAGAAATGATTTAATAATAATGTAGTTTAGCATTATTTATGATCATCAATTAAATCTGGCACATTTGAGGTGGCTTTATTTTATAAAGTTCATGGCTGGAAGATAGGTTTTCACAGTTTTTCTGTAAATATTCCATTATTCTGACTCTTTTGACTTGGGGATTTTTGTCCTTGAAATTCTAGGTTATTAATTTAATTGATGTAATCCTTGGGGATACATTTATCTTATCTTTGTAATCAAATAACTGGGTTTTAAGCAGATGCTTAGCAGAAATCCAAAAGAGGGGGTCTAGCTCAGGAGGAGAACCCTTTGTCCTTGGTGACTATTCTCAGGGGCCTTCCTTTGCCCACTAGCTGCTCTGGGGCAAGGCATGCCAGTACCCTATGCTAGAAGAGACCAGAATAATTTTTCACATTTTGATCTAAGCACATTTTCTGTTTTTCTGTGTTCTTTGAAGTGCTAATTAACTACAATAATCTAAGATGTCAGTAGTCGCTACATGTGGGCAAAGGCAGAAAATGATTTATAGTCTGATTAAGCTGGCATCTTCATGCCAAAAACAGGAACTAGAAGTTGATGATGTAGCTAAATGAAAGTGAAGCATGCAAGGCCAGTCTACTGAGGGTGCAATTTGAATTGAAGTTGAAGAAACTTCTAAAGAGGCTTTCTTCTACTTTATAACCTTTTCATATTGTGAGCAGTAAGGACATCCAACCTTGTCAGGTTTTAAGGAAGGCTCTTCAGCTTATACATGTAAGTAAATTGCAATGAAGTCAGAAAACATTGTAAGTCTAAAGTTTCCATGCTGCTGCTGCTGCTAAGTCACTTCAGTTGTGTCCGACTCTGTGCGACCCCATGGACTGCAGCCCACCAGGCTTCTCCATCCCTGGGATTCTCCAGGCAAGAACACTGGAGTGGGTTGCCATTTCCTTCTCCAATGCATGAAAGTGAAAAGTGAAAGTGAAGTTGGTCAGTTGTGTCCGACTCTTAGCGATCCAATGGACTGCAGCCTACCAGGCTCCTCCATCCATGGGATTTTCCAGGCAAGAGTACTGGAGTGGGATGCCATTGCCTTCTTTGCAAGTTTCCATAATGATGGGTAAATAGCACACTTTGAACAAATTTCAAAGTGCATTTTCTGGAGGCTCTTGACAAAAGAAGTATCCAGTGGTAGATTTTGTTTTTTCAAGACAAGCTTAGGTAAAGGTCAGCAATCATTAAGGATTTGGAGCCACTGTTAGTAGTTGGTTATTCTTGGGAGAAGGCAATGGCACCCCACTCCAGTACTCTTGCCTGGAAAATCCCATGGACGGAGGAGCCTGGTGGGCTGCAGTCCATGGGGTCGCACAGAGTTGGACACGACTGAAGTGACTTAGCAGCAGCAGCATTCTTCGCGATGGTTAGAAACATTTAAAATGTCTTGTTTCAGAGTCTTTATCACAGTGTCTCATAAAGCTACTATCTTCAGAGTAGCTGCAAAATAATATTTTCTATGAATAACTGAATTCAGCAATAACTGGATGCCCAATGTATGAAGAGAATGATATGCAAACACACACCGCTATGGTCACCAGCAGTTGAAGGCACATGCTGACTTGTCCCATCAGGTATGTGCCAGCATTTCCCATTGGAGAACTGATTTCTCAGTCAATATATTTTGTACCTTGGGGAAAGCTCAGAAATAATAACTATCTTAGGAATGTCTTTATCAAGGCCAAAGAAAACAAAGGGTTATATTGGGAGAATAATGCAAACATTAAAAAACAAAAAGTGGATAGCAAATGTGATTGTGGGACTGCAGCCTGTGACAAGGCTGTGACGGGAGAGGCAGCTGCCTCACAATATGAAGCGAGCGGTTCTTTACCTGAACTCTATTATTTGACCTTCTTCTTGTCTTCTCTCAATATTGTTTCTCTACTCATGAGACTCTCTTCAGTGAGAGAACTAAAGTCAAGAGAAAAATAAAACATGTCCTAATGATAACCAGTAAAGGAACCTAGGCTGATTCCATGAAAAAAACAACTGTGATTCATTAAAGAACACTATGTGGGGAAAGACCTTAGAGATTATCTATTCCAACTCTGTTTTTATAGATGAAACAGGTTTATTCACTGTTCATTCATTCATCCATTCATGCATTTGACAAATAGATATTGCCCTAGTTTAGGCACTGGGGAACTGAGGAATAACGTCTCAGACCTACTGATGGGAGACATTCTAATGGGAGACAAGAAATGAAACACATAAGTTTAGATTATGATATATGCTGGGAAGAAAATACATCAGGATGAGAATGACTAAGGCTAACTCTAGGTTGGGTGGTCAGGGAAGGCTTCTCTGAGGTGATGGCATTTGTGCTGAGACCAGAATGATGAGCAGGAGTCAGCCACAGGGCATTTTATAGAAGCAGCTGACACAAAGCTTGAAGATGGGCATGAGCTCAGCAAACCCAGGTAACAGAAAGAAGGAGCCTGGTGGGCGAAAGTCGGGGACGGAGTGTGGAGAGGATGAAATCAGAGTGGTTGGCCATGGTAAGATCATGAAGACCTTGTCAGCTGTGGTCACATGTTTATATTAAGATAATCTAATCAGTCAATCCTAAAGGAAATCAGTCCTTGAATATTCATTGGAAGGACTGATGCTGAAGCTGAAACTCCAATTCTTTGGCCACCTGATGCGAAAAGCTAATTCATTTGAAAAGACCCTGATGCTGGGAAAAATTGAAGGCAGGAGGAGAAGGGGACGACAGAGGATGAGATGGTTGGATGGCATCACTCGATGGACTCGATGGACATGAGTTTGAGCAAACTCGGGGAGTTGGTGATGGACAGGGAAGCCTGGCATGCTGCAGTCCATGGGGTCACAAAGAGTCAGACATAAACTGAGCAACTGAACTGAACTGAATCTAATCAGAAGAGCTGAGGGTTTGAGTTTTAAGCAAAGGAGTAAGACTGTGACTTCCTTAAAAAGAATCATGTGGTTAAAACACTTATTCAAAAAGCATTGAGGGTCTTTTTGATCCACAATGCAGTGCCACATGCCACGTGCTGAGCAGTTACAGAAAAAAAAAAAAATCTCTGACACTTTTTCTTCTTTTTAGAAGCTCTCAATTTGGAAAGAAACAATTGGTGGTGCACTTGTATAATAAATCAAAACATGAAACACGATGTGAGCCAATGAGAAGGAGTGCTGAGTTAAGAATTAGAAGACCTAATTGAATCTGTTTCTCAGAGTCTTGGTTTTGTCTTCTAAAGAAAGAGGAATAATAATGCCTGCCTTGCCTGTCTTATCAGGGCACTGTGGTAGGCAAAAGAGATCATGTTTGCAGAAGTAGCTTTGGGAAGACACTTTCAAAACCCTCAAATGTTATATTAATATGATGAGACTACATGGTGTTGGGATTGGATAAGGGACCAGATTATGGAGAGTTTTAAATCTAGATTAAGGATTATTTTATTTTGAGAGCAAAAGAGAATTAATTAGGGTTTTTAGAAGAAGGGGAAGCTCTGATGAATAATATATATTTTTTTCATTCATGAATACATGGAAAACTGAGTAGGGAGAAAGGAGAGAAGAAAAAGATTCTTCTCAAGCTTTTGAATTCTAGTCCCTGGAAGAAGGATGGTCCTATTGCTGGAAATTCTCAAGCTGTGAAGAGGCTGTTCTTCATGGGTAGATAGTGAGCCAGGTCTGAAAATACTGATAACCAGGAGATAGTGTGCTCCTCCTGTGGTTCTGGGCTGTAGGGAGTTGGAGATTTGGGGCAGGAGGCTCAGATTTAACTATCATCTCATGTTGCAGGTGGTTAAACTATGAAGTAGGTTCTGTTGATGAGCAGAAGTGGGTAGAGAAAGCATTGAGGAATGAGGACTGAGTCTCTGTTTATACCTAGAATCAAAATGGAAAAGAGGTGGACAGATGACAAAAGGTAGGGAAAGAGGACTGGAGAAGCACTGAAGTACTTTTTTCCAGGAACGTTTTGCGTTTCCTTCCTTATGAACTCAACCTTGACCTTCTGAACCCAGCTCACCTTCTCCAGGACATTTTCTTTGTCTTTGGTTTGTTGGGTGAAAGGATACACTCAGTGAATATTCTAATGACATACCATGCCTGTTTATAGTTATGGGACTCTTTTCTGACTTCCCTATTTGATTAAAAATTTCTTGAAGGCAGAAATGGTGCTAACCCCAGTGCCTAGCACAAACTTGGGGTCATCAGTGGATGTCTGATGAATGACTGCATTCAGAACTGAGAGCTAAGGTGGCTTTGAGAAGGAAAGATGGTGGGCAAGAATAATACATCATGTAGTATAAAATATTAAGCATTAATGGGAACATTTGATTAGATTAGAGGCTATGAGAGATCTTCAAGAGGCAGAATCATTAGAATAGGAATAGAGTGGCCTCACAAAGATCTAACTGTGTGGGGTCGGGGAGGGGTTGGAGAAGGGAATGGGTGGTAATAAAATAGAAGGGATCATTTGCACCCCAAATTTGGTGGGGAAATAAGGGAGATATGAAGGAGAGAAGGACCAGAGGTTCTGTTCATTTTTCAATTTTTGTTTTTGAGATAAGGAAAACCAGGATCATGGATAAAACATGATTAAAACCCCCAAACATTAGTTAGCTGTTATGCCTACTTGATACCAGACATTCAGATACTTTTGACATTGTACCATTCACCTTTACCTGGAAAATTCCCCTCAGGCACAAATTAGAGCTGAATGTGGCAGAACCATATTCCATCATGAGCTATGACTAAATGCTCTGCCAATAGTTAGTCTAAAGATTATTTTAACCTCGATGGCAACTGCAAGTTTTAATTTATTATTTATGAAACTTTACAGCTGTATTTTCACGAGAATGAATTGCTGGTTCATTTATCAGGTGTGAAGGAGTGGATGTTAACAGGTAGGCCTGAAAACTTGGGAGAAGGGATAGCCTATTTAAATCATTGTTGGTGAAGGTGTGGAGAGGTTCCTGACAGGACTGTGAGGTAAGGTGGAGGGAATGCCAAAAGTTGATTGATGACCTTCCTTTGGATCAGAAAGTGTAAATTTCTCTCACAGAGATTTTGAGGTTGACAGCATTTGCACCTCCAAAACTTTATTGGCATGTAAGTTAAAATGCATATAGCCATCTCATTTCTTTCAATGAATATATGCCACTGTCTCAGGTATACTTGTGCTCAGATTTTCAGACTGATAAACTCCTATCTACCTTTGAGGACCTAGTCATAAGGGCACCTCCTTTCCCCAGCTCTCCCAGTAGACTAATTGCTTCCTTCTCTGTATTTCCTCAGCACTTGTCACTGTGTGTACTCTGCAGCATCACAATTTATCTTGGACACAATCTCTTTCCTGCTAGAGTGAACTTTCCTAGGCTGGGGTCCTGTTTTAATGCTTTCTGTATCCTTGGCACCCAGCACAAACCAGCCAGAGCAGGCTCCTAATAAAAGTCTGTTGAGTGGATGAATGAAATGGCAAGGAAAGGACCTTGTACACACTTGGATTCCTCTTGAACACATAGTTGATCAATTTTGTTTTTAAGACCTACTTGTGTTGAAAAACAAGTGGCAACTGTGAGGTGAGGATTAGGTGAGAAGAGATAACCCAAGCAATGATCCGTTGAGGAGTTTCAGGAAAAGAAGCCACCTGGAGTCTGGTGAGGGGGTGGGGTGAAGGAGGCAGAGGGGACTAGCCAGTGTTTCTCTGACTCCTATATGGTACACCAGGGAGGCACCGGCATTATGAAATTTGCATGGAGCAGGGATAGTTTGGCACATCCCCATAAGGCTGCCTCTGATGGAAGAAAATGAGCGATGTTGGGGAGCAAGATGAAACTTGTTTCATTCAGGACAAAACTCTAATTTTCAGAAATCCGCAAAAAGATATAAAGGAAATTTTTGAAAAGCAAAAGCTGCTTGTAGAGGTTTCTAGACAACTGAGGCTGATCAGACATACTTGCATGTGGTGATAGCTTCATCATTCAAAAAGTTGTTTTTCTTCTGAGCTTTTTTGGTAAAAACTATAACCCTTCTTCTGTCCTATACTGGCAGACTCTGTCCAGAAAATAGAATAACATTCTGTTTTAATGACCTATAGTATTTAATTTATTCCCAAGAGTTTGCCTGCTTCTCAAAAATTCAAAAATATTAAAACTAGCTAAATTGTTTAAGGTTTGGCAATATAATGTTGCATTTATGTGAAAATATAATACATTTAAATGTAAATTCAACAAATCCATTCAATGGTTTATTTGAGCTGTAATGAAACAATGATTTTATGAGGAAATAAATTTCAATTGATAATATTTCATGTTCCATAAACTAATCAGTAGTTTCACATTTGTAAAGTTTTATAAAAACATTTTAAATATAAGGTTTTAAATATAAATAAAAACCTTAAATATAAGGTTTGTCTATATTTTTTTCTGTCCAATTCATTACATTTCATCATTTCTTGACATTTTCAGATTTTTGATTCCTAATTGGTATGAACTGAGAAAAGCTGATACAAAATTTGGGTATGGGTTGGTAAGAGAAAGCAGTAGGAATTTCCTGGCCTTGAAAAGGTAATAGGGTAGGATAATAAGATCAAGGTTTTGGAGGAAATCATGTGACTAGGATATTTTTTTCTACAGTGGCTTCTCTGAAGGCCCAAGTGTGTTTCTTCATTTATGTGGCAGGTACTAAGTGAATGTCCCAACCTCTTATGACTACTTGGAAGCCCCAAACCACCAGGATAATAAAAAGAGCATTGGACTCGAGTCTCAGATTTGTCATAAATACCCTGGGTGACATTGACTAAATAATTTAACATTTTTATGCTTTAATTTTCTCATTCCCAATGTGGAATAGTTAATATTTTCCCTATCTACTTATCAAGGACAAAGTCATAAACGTTACAGAATGCTACAACGGAAAGTAAACATATACTTCTACTGCAAACTCTACTTTCTGGATCAGGACTTAAGTGACATTAGATTAAAGAAGGCAAAACAGGATGTCTTGGCACCGGCACTAATGGAATGTTCATGGCATCCTGCTAAGGAGGCATCTAGGTACAATGTTTCCCAGGGTTTCTTTCTTCCTGGTCATTTTCTGGATCTACTGTTCCAGGAACACTCTTTGTGAAAAGCTGATGTAATACCATCATGAACAAAGTACACTGGGATTGTAGGGGGTTCCTGAAAATAATGGTGGAAACTTTGAGACAGATGAATTTCTGGAAAAAAAGGCTAATGATTAATTCAGTCATGACTTCTTTTATAATCACAAACCGATGAGGACTGGGCTCTTTGGATTACAAACCACAATATTTTTAGTGTTTTAAAAAGAATTATGTAGCCATATCTGATGACAACTATCTCAATTAGAATTTTGTGGAAAATGGAAATACGATGGAAAGTGAAGAGCCTACTTTACCATTTAGAATATTAAACCTCCATGTAGCATTTTAAAGTTTTAAAAATGCCGTTTTTTATGACTCGAGTGCCACACTCAGGGTTACTAGTTCTTTTTATATGATGGTGTATCCTACTGCAGAGGGACATCTCTGCTCCTTGAACATCTATTGTCACCTGCTACCATTCGCTGACTTGGAATGGTGGTGAGGACGACGATGTCTCTAAACACCAGATGGGGTAGCCACTTGACACTCACTGTTCTGAAAGGAATGAAAGAATACTTCAGTCCCTTATAGAAATCTCTTTAAAATAAACATGGTGGCAGTTTATACCCTCATATCTAAGAAATATGGAAACTAGAACGCAAGAGAAATGTTGAATTTGGAAAATTTACTTTACCTTTCACCATTTCAGTTAGATGGCCGAGTGGTGGTGGTTGAAGAACCATCCTTGGACAGGGATGGGGCTCTCTATTTTATTCTCCAGAGCACTGTTCCCTAACTTTCATTTTTTTTGAGTTGTATCCCATTTCTATTCTATTGAAAGCTATGCACCTTCTCCATAGAAAAATGCATACAGTTGGTAAAATATGGTAACTCATAAAATTACCTTTGCTTAGAAGATTACTGTGCTTAGAACTGGAGCCCCTTGTGTTTAGAAGTACTCTGTGTTTCAAAACTAACCTGATTCTTGTTTTATTTTCCCAAAAGGAAATTCAGAATTAGGAAAGGAAATTTTGCATTAGGAAGGTAAGTTGTGGGAGTACTGGGGTCCCTCCTCCAGAGTTATTTATGTTTATTGTACATTGGGATTGACTACATCATACCTTTTCTGGTTTGAATTGGACGTTTGCTTTTGGGTAAAGATGACCTCTTTCCTTCTCATGAGAAAAAAGTTTTCCTGTTGAAAGAAATGACTTTGAGAAACCTTTAGTTGAGGATTCATTTGATTTTGTATTTGAGATAATAACCTAATTTTTTTGCAAGGAGAAGATTTCAATTCACCTGTCAGAACAAGGCTAGACTGCTAAATAGTGACTATGTAGGTCTGAAATCATACCATTCAGTTTTTTCTGAAAAAGTGTATATTACGACTCCTTTCAAAGTGTCTGCCAACAAATGGCAGGAGGAGCTATAATTTACAGGCCAGAAAATGTTTTAGAAATAATCAAAGCATTACAGACAGGGAGAAGAAATTTTAGAGATATCTTTAAGCCAGCATAAACTTTTCTTTCCTGGGCAAGTTAGGATTTCAGAGCCACAAAAATATGTTAAACCTCATAGTTCCTAGGATACACCAGTGTTTGTGTGCTGTCTAAAAATGAGATCTACTTATAACATAAAATGAAATTTGGGGGTAAATGTTCAGAGCTTGTTAATGGACATGGTTGTTTCATGTTCCACATATAATTAAGGGTGCATAAATATTTTGCAATATGTAATACCTGCCCATACTTGGCAAATTTTAGATATAAGAACATACCACAGCACAATTTGGGAAATCAGCCTAAGAACTCGGTATGCTAGGTATGAACTGAGGAACTTTACTTTAGTGCTTAATAAAATATTTGTGTGGTAGAGAGGCTAATGTAAACAAGACACATGAAAATGAACTTGGGAACTTGAAGTTAGGTCTACTCTCAGAAACCAAAGACACAGAGAAAACTATGGACACAGAAGAAAAATGCAGACCAAGTACTAATCATTTCCTTTAGCTTTACTTAATCCTAGGAGAAGTGAAATATTCTTGCAGAGGCCATTTGAAATTCTTTTTTGGCTTCTCAGTGAATGAGCTCCTTTCTGTTTGAAGAATTTCCCACCTTAAGAGTCTTAGTGGGAAGGAGAGACCATGTTCCGCTACGGGAGTGAAAAATGCCAGAAGAGGACTCTGCCAGCCTCCCTGAGACCCACAGGCGGGCATGTGGCTTTGCTGACTTAGATCCAGAAGGTAGTGACATAGAATCAGGGATTGCTAGGACTTGTATGGGTTGTGGACAGGGTCCATTCAGTAAGACTCATTCACAGGGGCTAGGGCTCGATTCTGGTGTGGGTTTGGGGAGTGGGAGGGCACAAGCTACCTACAGCTTGCACTGGGGTTGCCAGCAGTTCAAGAGGCTGACGGTCAGCCGGGTCTGCGCCCAAGAGCAGTGGGGTTCTCACAGGACAGGACTGAGGATTGTTTGGAGCCCTGCTATTCGTTTATAGCCTCAAGCCTGGTTCTTGGCTTCCTAGAGAGAAGTCTTTTAAGAATTCATTTTTGGCCTAAATTTAGAGTTGTTTTTTTCTGCTACCAAGAACCCTGAAAAATACCTACCCATATTTAATTATGTTGTATTTTAAGTTCCCTGCTGAGAAGCCATAACACCAGATATTTTTCAATGTTCAATACCTAGCAAAATGGTCTGTCATACAGAGAAGACATTGGAAAACACTGTACACTTGATTGTGGTATTTAAGATGAGACACCTCTGACTTCAATCTTGACATTGTCTCTTACTCATATTGTGTGCCAGCATCACATTTCTCCTTTGGGGAGTGTCAGGCAAGAACAAAAGGTTACATTCACTTCCAAGAAAAAGATGCACACCTACCAATCAGCAAAAGCCAGAAGAAAGTACTCCAAGGTCTTTCCATATCAAAGTCCTCAACATTGGCTGCCCATTAGAATCTCCTGGGGCAGCTTTAACACATCCTCTTGTCCAGGCCCCACCCCAGATCAATTAAATCGAAGTCCCTGGTATGGGGGTGTAGGCATCAGTATTTTAAAGTTCCTTAGATGATCATAATGTGCAATGAGGATTGTGATCCACTCTGAACAGGACCTTCTTCCTTGCTCTGTGCTCTGGGTGTGGTTTCAGTATCATGTGTACCGAGAGGGACTATCGACTTGTCTGTAACATACATACCCTGAAATAGCACTGACCTTCTTGGCTTCCATATCATATTGCTCTGATATCAGATTCAGTGAAATTGGGCACTAACCATGACCTGTCTCCTTTTACCTTTGCTGCTTTCTAGGTTTCTCTGGCCCACTGAGTGGCTTACTATGGATGTTTCTCTGCATATAATAAAATTCAGTTTATTCTTCAAACTATATTCCATGCGGTCACTTACCATATACATTTGTCTGCCCTTCTATTTCAAATTTTTATCTTTAAACAGTTTAGATAATTGCATTTTATATGTGTGTTTTTTTAAGGCACGAGAGAATATATTACCATGTTTAATTTTGAACATCAATTCATTCTGTGTGCTAATAGGGTAGTCTTTAAAATGTGTCAGTCTCTAGCTTTTACAATGATTGGCTTTAGTTGGTTTTCCACTTCACAGTTTGGGTTTGGATTAAAAATTAAATACGCTTTAACTCTTCTCATTATACCATTTTGCATACATCCAATTAAATTTTACTAATTAGCTTTCTACCGTCATTAATGTTTAAATGTTGTGTGTTCAGGCAAAGTCACTGTTAACTTCCAACTATTCATATTGCCAATTATCTTACAATCAAGTTTTATTTCAGTATGAAATCTTTTCACTATTATATATATATGATACTGGATTATCTCTATTATAACTGGAGTGTAGCTTGAGGTTAAAAATATGTTTATTAGATTTACAATTCACTTAGAAACGTTACAAGGATAAAGATAATATGTTATAAACTTTAAGTGAGGAAAAATGGAAATCTATGCATAGCTCGGAGAAGGCAATGGCACCCCACTCCAGTACTCTTGCCTGGCAAATCCCATGGATGGAGGAGCCTGGAGGGCTGCAGTCCATGGGGTCGCTGAGGGTCGGACACGACTGAGCGACTTCACTTTCACTTTTCACTTTCATGCACTGGAGAAGGAAATGGCAACCCATTCCAGTGTTCTTGCCTGGAGAATCCCAGGGATGGGAAGCCTGGTGGGCTGCCATCTATGGGGTCGCACAGAGTCGGACACGACTGAAGCGACTTAGCAGTAGCAGTAGCAGCATGCATAGTTACCTTTTAACAAAAATCAGAAACTCTGACTTAAGTGACTCATTCTCCCCATATACATATACAACACTATAATCTCAAGAGAAATTTTACTTTTCACTTGTACTAGAGTGTCAAAAAATCCATCTAAAATTTGTTTTATTCTGGATATGAAAAACCCAAGGAACCAAATTTTCCCACAAAGAATAACTCTACATGAGATTAATTTTTTTCCACTTACTGCTTGAATCTTTCACTAATTCTTAAGTAATTAACTGGCACAACAGAGTTTAATCATGGAAGGAAGTCTTTAATAATAATTGAGATGCCAGAAATGAAAATAGAATTATATTTTATAGAAAAAAAATGAGATATAAGAGAATACTTGGTATTGGTGTGTGTTTTTTTCATAGAAAAAGAAAAACCTTATAATTTTAGGCCTAGTTTTAGTTTCAGTACATACATTTGTGGTAAATAAACCCCATTCTTTGAGTAATTGATAGATGTCAATGCACATCTTTTTGAGGATTCAGACTATGTCTTCTCTTCTGCATATCCTCGACTATAAGACGAGAGGGTATGACACCATGATGGCTCATGTCTTGCTCATCTCCACAATCTGAATTCTTGGCCCTGCTCTCCAAAGCCTAGCACAAAATTGAACTATTAATAAATATAAATATACCAATGAGAATGATTTACTGTATTTCACTGATTCAAAGATGGTCTTTTTGTTTCACTTTTACCATTTTTGAAATCAGAATGCATCTTATAATTGATGTTGTATTAAAGATGAATTGGCAGTGTGTTCCCTGTTGTTTTTTTGCCCCCTTCTTAGTCAGATACATACAAATGGTGTATCTTACAATAAAGGGAGGCATGTGTGTGTGTGTGTGTGTGTGTCTTTTAGTTGCTCAGTTGTGTCCAACTCTTTTCGCAACCCCATGGACTGTAGCCTGCCAGACTCCTGTCCATGGAATTTCCCTGGCAACAATACTGGAGTGGGTTGCCATTTCCTTCTCCAGAGGATCTTCTCAACCCAGGTATCAAACTCCTGTTTCCTGCATTGGCAGGTGGATTCTTTACCACTGAGTCACAAGAGAAGCCGTAGATTCAATGAAATAGGGAATTAATCCTACCTATTTCCAAGAGAAATTTGAAGCAATTTATTAAAGTATATAAAATAAGGTAAAATAATAGATATAATATGAAAAAATAAAATAAACCCAAGGTAAGGTGAATTTAAAAATAAACATATTACAAGGTCTTGTCAATTTGAATCTATGGACCCCAATTTTGACTCTGTTTTTTCTTGCTGTCTGAGGCAAAATGAGAAATAAGAGTAATACCTTCTTCCTAGCAATGAGGTCTGTGTAAAATTCCTTAATACACAATAAATATGCTCTCTACAAACGAGTTTCCCATATCAAGATTTTTCTAGGATTTTAAGAACCTCCCTTCTCTCTTTCCCATGCCCTGGAAACATTTTTATTCCCTTTATAAATTTCTTTTCCTAACTATACTATGTCTCCTTTCTCACTTGTTATTAATTTCAGCTTATCAAAAAACCAATATTTAGTGTTTTTCAGTGACGAACCAGTCTTTGGAGCAAGTGCTGCAAGAGCAAACACATCCCTGACTTTATGTTTTTTCCCTCAACCTCAAATTGATAAGATTAGGATGATGCTATTTTAGACCTAGAACTCAAACAAATGGTTAATGTTTAGAAATACCTTGACGTGTTACATTTGTTGTAGAGGTTATCACAGCAGTAAGTCTATCTAGAATTTGTGGTTATTTCAGCTTTTTTTTTTTTTTTCCCTGCCATCACAGAGTGTATTGATATATGTGCCTAGACTCTGGTGTTTATCATCACCTTGACACTGTCTATTAACAGTCTGTGGAGAAAAATATCCATCTGGATAAATGTGACAGTGTCACAGACTGGGTGGTGGGGCTCAGTTTTATGATGGACCGATTCGGCTGTTGCAGTATCGCCTTAGTGAAGCAATCCTTTCTTTGTTTAGTTAAAAAATAAATTTTCAGTTTTCCATGCTAATTCTAATAGAACTATAGAATAATTTTATTATTTTGCCCACTGGATTTTTACTTGCATTGAAATATATCTTTAAAACAACATTAAGTAATTTAAAATATTTATATACAACTTTTATCAGCATCATTATTCAGCTTTCTGTTTAGATTTTTCTTGATTATATCAGATTAGACATTTGATATATCTAAATGCACACAACCTTTTTTGTGATTATGCTAGTTACATATCATATATAAGTTAAAACTTCTTGCAAGGTCTTATGGGAATGCATGGGATGTTGGAGATGCTGAGTGGTATCTAATAAAACCCAGTACACGATTATTAAAACATTTAAAAATCATATACTCCCATTTCCACAGGGCTTGTGGAGTGTTAGGAAACAATCTGACAGTAGAAAGCTGTTTAATTCATCTCAATAATAAAGAAATTGAAGATGTTTTTCCTACAGAACAATTAGTTCTTGAAACAGAAGCATGTGTCAGTTGAAGTGCATCTGTGATACAACCTCCGCTCCTGCTGAACATCAGGTTATCTCTGAGTTGTTTTAGCTGAACATGAAATGGGATGTCCATGACAATTCAAGGCCAGCGGTCCATGTGATTCTATAATTACTTTCGCCACTTTGCTTTTGTGGAGTCATTCATTATGAGGCTGGTCTTATCTTGTCATACCTCCATGTCATTAGCAATGTTTTAGCGTATTAGTGACCAAATGCAGGTTTCAGGGTTGGCGATTAGAGTGGGCCAGCTGCCAGCAGTGAGTGAGACTTGAAACTCTGTAATCGCTCAGTGAATTTCTGTTACATTATAACAATAATATTGAAATTGTGATGGACTTTTCTCTAATGAGTAAAATATATGAAAAAAGATGTCTATGTAAAAAAACAAAGCCAATAGCATGGTTAACAAATAATGTCATTTTACTTTCCAAGTTAAATTGACAATCTAACCTTATCCAGACTTACTGTAAAAATTGCAAATCTGAAAAAGTCTCGAGTTTCAAAGGGGAACAGAAAGAAAAAAAGAACTCGAACCAAAACTCAACACTAAGGTGTGATGAGTTGATGTGAAATAGCCTCTGTTCTGAGCTCAACTGTTTTGAATCAGTGGTTCATTTGTTTGAACTTAGTGATTTATCCTTGGTGGTTCAGACGGTAAAGAATCTGTGCAATGCAGAAGACCTGGGTTCGAGTCCTGGGTTGGGAAGATCCCCTGGACAAGGGCATGGCAACCCACTCCAGTATTTTTACCTGGAGAATTCCACGGACAGAGGGGCCTGGCAGGTGACCACCTGAGCGTGGGGTCACAAAGAGGTGGACATGACTGAGCGACTAAGCACAGCAGCACAGTGTTTTATCCAGTGAATGCTCCCCAGCTCCCCCTACCCACGCTTTCCCCTCCACTGCTGCTTCCTCCCTCCTCTGCTGCTGCTGCTGCCAAGTCGCTTCAGTCGTGTCCAACTCTGTGACACCCCATAGACAGCAGCCCACCAGGCTCCCCTGTCCCTGGGATTCTCCAGGCAAGAACACTGGAGTGGGTTGCCATTTCCTTCTCTAATGCATGAAAGTGAAAAGTGAAAGTGAAGTCGCTCAGTCGTGTCCGACTCCTAGCGACCCCATGGACTGCAGCCTACCAGGCTCCTCTGTCCATGCGATTTGCCGTATTTCTCAGTTGGTCTAACTTTCCCTGGTGAAGGTCAGAGTGAATGCGATACACTGGGGATAGGGTTGACTTTAAGTGATGTTCTCTTTTACAAAAATATGGAGAGTTTCATTTCCTCTTAAAACACAATTTGTATTTTTCTGGATAACATTTTTAGTCACATAAAAATATCATTTATTTGGTAAGGGCTTTAAAAAAACCCTGAAATTATGATGTCTCTGTTACCCAAGGTGGGGTCTGGCTACTCGACACTCAAAAGTCAATAGAGAAGCAAGGCTGGTGGAAAGAAAAGTTTGCTTTATTTTGGAGGCTGGCAAGGGGAAGGCAGAGGTGGACTCATGTCCAAAGGTGGACTCCCCCCACTAACTATCAGTGCTGCTGCTGCTAAGTCACTTCAGCCGTGTCCGACTCTGTGTGACCCCATAGACCACAGCTCACCAGGCTCCTCTGTCCCTGGGATTCTCCAGGCAAGAATACTGGAGTGGGTTGCCATTTCCTTCTCCATGACTATCAGTGGGCAAGAGCTTTTATAGGTGGAGGGAGGGGGCTACATGCAGAAACCTCATAGTCAGCTCTGACAGTCATCTTGAAATTAGTCATCAGTGGTTTGATCAGTGTCATCCTGACTGCTTCAAGTACAGTTAATCTTCACTTCCGCGGTCGGTTTGTTTCTATTTCTTTGAGGCCAGTTCTGAGAAGTATGGCACCTTATGTCATGGTTACAGTCTGGTCATCATGTAGTTAACTTCTTCCACCTGGTGGGGATTTCAGTATCTACAAGACAGTTCAAAGAATATGGCTGAAAATTTTATCTACAGCCCTTGAGGAGGAAATAAACGTCCTTGACCTTGCTTAATGACTAAGCTAGTATTATTTTGTCTTGTTTGACAGTTTTCCTTTGCTTCGGCATTTTCTCACTTCTTTGGTTAAACATTCTTTAATTACAGTTTTTCTACAGACAAAAGGCAGGTTGAGAATATAGGGGGCAATTTCATCCCCTCACCTGAATTAAGCATCTTCAGACTCATTTGTTTTTAATGCTATGGATTGTTTTTGCTTAGTATGTTGAACTGGAAAATATATAAGCAGGTAATTTTATGGTAGCTTATTTCCAAACCCTTAAAAGAGTTATAAAAATGTGGGGCTTTTGGTTTCAAAATAACTTATAGGAGAAATAACCAAAATTTCAAGTTTAATCACAGGTAAGAAAATAAACTTAAGCATTCCATGGCAACATTAATAAGATGTCTAGATTACATTAGTATAAAATTTGGAACATTAGACATGGAAATGTCGACTTTACTAACCAGCTTAAACAAGATGAACAAGTTGCCATTGCAATGAAAACCAATTCTTTGGTGTTCTAGGCTTTTTGTCTACATTGGCATCTATGAAATCAAATGTTTTCAGGTCACTGATAAAAAATGGAAGCATTAAGTCGGGGGAAAAGAATTGAGTTAGTTCAAATTGAGTCTTGATTAACTTGAAAAGATATGTTAACCCTTTTAATCCATCTCCAACTGAGGATTGTGTGTCTTACAGCATGACTAGGGATTTGGAAAGCATTTTAAATTGATGAAGCATTCCATTCCATGTGGGAGTATATATCTGACAACAAAAAGTCAGTTTATAATTTGATTTTATGAACTCTTTTTTTGGTAAGAGAAATAAAACACTTAAATCTTGTAGAAAACAGGTAGACTCAAATAAGAAACGATATCTAAACCTTTTAACTAGAAATAATGGTTAGATTTTGTCTTTCTTTGTTGTGTCTCACAAATAACCATGTGGTTCACATAAGAATTTTGACACTAATATAATTGAAAAGGGAAAAGAATTGATTCAAACTAGTCTCCTGCTGAAAGCAAGTGGCCCTAGATAAAGGCCAAAATCTTGGGATTTTTGTCCATGTAAAGTCTCCTATAGAAAAATCATGTGTTGCATTAAATTAAATGTATATTATTTTGATCATTTTTTTTACATTGGTGAATTTACTGAAAGGTTTATCATTAAGTATAATAAATGCAATATATATTACATCATTTTTCAAAGAAGACATTTCAGAGAAAGTTGAGTCCAAATAGTGTAATAATAAATCAAAATGAAGAAAAAACACCAAATAAATCTTATATATATACATATATATATATATAATCTAGATTCAGACTGATGTGTAAAAAGAAAATTGTAGAGACAGTGCAATTGGACCATGTAAGTCATATTTAAAGAATCAAGTTCACAGCTGGCTGTCTGGACTTGGGCCATACTTTATTATCTGAGAATGTTCTTTTCTGCTTTCATCAAATTTTGCAAATGTATTACAACATCTCATCTGTCAGTCCTAATACTGAAAGGCCAGCTAAGCCTTGAAATTACCTGTATTCTATCTCATAAGTAATATCATGTGAACGAGTGTCTGCTAGCAGGCCCCAAACTATGAATAAATGAGAGAGCAGCTCATTAATAAATAGTGGTTGATTCAAAGTGTGGGGGGGGTCATGTGTATTGAGGGAAATTATTTCATATAGGAGACCCAGCTCTATGTGTTTTTAGATTTTGGTGGTACTTCTAAATATATATACTTGAATTTAAGCATTATATAATATATTACCTGAAATTCTCTAGCTAGAAGTCTGTTTTTATTACTGAAAAATGCACACCTCTTCCTTTCCAAAGTAGGAGACAATTACTTTTTTGTCAGCTTTTGCACTGTCTCAAATGGCTTAAGATCTGAATGTGTCTATGGGGCTACTGTAGACACTGTTATGGACAGAATGCAATAAAAGGCAAATAAACAGCTATCTAGAATAAATAAGTTAGCCAAATTAAAAAACAAAACAGCGGCATGCAATAACTTAACATGATTGAAAGAAGGTAAAAAGATAAAGGAAAACTATTTTTTAGCTAACAGCATCAAATGTAATATTGAGAAAATTAAGTAGATGAGATTTTTATTTCTTTATCCAAAAAAATTTATGAGATAATCATATGTGTATTACCAAGAACATAGAACAATGAAAAAACAGATATTGAACTTTATTTATTATACCAAATTGGAAATTATAACCCAGGGATACAATCCTGTTTTAAAATGTCTCATGAACAGCAACAATCTTGAGGTTATAACAGGTCTGGATAATAGTCAAATGTCTGTGTTTAACTTTGAGCAGTTTTTCCAAACCAAACCACACTTAAGTATGGTTATCTCTATCATTGTTCTAACATTGTAATGTTCACAAGGGAAGAAAGCATACTTCATTATAAGAAAGTTATACAGATGAAGTTAGGGGTTTCCCTGGTGGCTCAGATGGTAAAGAATCTGCTTGCAATACCAAAGACTTGGGTTCGATCCCTGGGTCAGGAAGATGCCCTGGCAAAGGGATTAAATAAAGAGGAGCCTGATGGACTACAGTCCATAGTGTTGCAGTTCTTAGACTTTAGCATGTATCAGAATTGCCTGGAGGCCTTGTTAATAAACAAGACCTATCTTTGGAGTTTTTGATTCAGAAGGTCTAGGGTTGAAATGAGAATTTGCATTTTTAACAAGTTCCCAGGTGATGTTGATCTGGAGACCACTGATTTATTCTAACTCCTTTCCCTAGTCCAAAAAAAGAGGGATGTGCTTTTCGGTTACTGTTTTGTTTTTTTTTAATATAAATTTATTTAATTGGAGGCTAATTACTTTACAATATTGTATTGGGTTTGCCATACATTAACATGCATCTGCCATGGGTGTACACATGCTCCCCATCCTGAACCCCCCTCCCCATACCATCCCATCAGAGTCATCCCAGTACACCAGCCCCGAGCATCCTGTATCATGCATCGAACCTGGACTGGTGATTCGTTTCACATATGATATTATACATGTTTCATTGTCATTCTCCCAAATCATCCCACCCTTGCCCTCTCCCACAGAGTCCAAAAGACTGTTCTATACATCTGTGTCTCTTTTGCTGTCTCGCATACAGGATTATCGTTACCATCTTTCTAAATTCCATTTATGTGTGTTAGTATACTGTATTGGTGTTTTTCTTTCTGGCTTACTTCACTCCATATAATAGGCTCCAGTTTCATCCACCTCATTAGAACTGATTCTAATGTTTTCTTTTTAATAGCTGAGTAATACTCCATTGTGTTTATGTACCATAGCTTTCTTATCCATTCGTCTGCTGATGGACATCTAGGTTGCTTCACTTTTTAAAAAATATCAAATCATTATGGTTTGAACCTGATTCTCCTGAACTCAGGTCAAGGGTTGGGACCGAGACCGAAGACTTTAATTGGCATAATGATATATTGATATAATCAGGCTTGGCCTGTGGGAAGATCTCAGAATATGAATAACTTTATGGTAATCACATGTAGCTTTCCTAATTCCTGGGAAGAAAATTTCCTATGGGAGATTGCCTATTAAATTATTTCTTAGTGTTAAATATTTTGTAATAATTCAGTTGATATTTACTGTGTTCACTGGATGCCTTCTGAGCTAAATATGTAAGTGTTGTTGGCCCAACCTCACAAATGTAAATTAAGTATTGCACCTCATATGAGTGAAATAACTTGTCTTTAGTAAATAGCAGGTTGGAGATTCTAACCATTTTCTAAATTGTCTCTATTTTCTCATTCTGTTTTGAGAACTTCAGCAGGTGGGTCTTGGGAACTTAGTGAAAATCAGTCAGGAAGACCTCGTATTGAAAGCAGTGTTTAGGTGTCTACTTTGACTTCTAACCCTCTTTGCTGCAGTGCTGTGCTGTGCTTAGTTGCTTAGTCATGTCTGACTCTTTGCAACCCTATGGACTGTAGCCTACCAGAATCCTCTGGGGATTTTCCAGGCAAGAATACTGGAGTGAGTTGTCATGCTCTCCTCCAGGGGATCTTTCTAACCCAGGGATGGAACACAGTTTCCTTCATTGCAGGTGGATTCTTTACCATCTGAACCACCAGGGAAGTGCAAAAATACTGGAGTGGTAGCCTATCCCTTCTCTAGGGGATCTTTCCAACCCAGGATTCGAACCCGGGTCTCCTTTCTTGCAGCTGAGCTACCAGGGAAGCCCTTTTGCTAGAGCAGTAGTATTCAAATTAGGGACCTGCACTGGGTGAGTCAGATGAGGCATGAAGATGTACAAAAATTATAATAACATTTGTGTCAATGCATATAAAAAATAAAATCAAACCATTAATTACCTAGGATAAAGAATGGCACTGCTGCTCTCAGTGCTTGCCCCACCCCCTATCTCCCCCACCCCCACCAATGACAATCATGTGATTCTTGGGGAATGGGCTGGAAGAGGGCATGTCAAAATGGAGATGGATACAGGGGGTGACCTTCACCCCCATGTTGGTCTTTAGATATACTACTTTTTGTGTCAAGTGTGTTTATAAATGTTATCTTGCTAAACATAAAAAACAACTTATGAAATAGTTTCCTATAAAGGAATTGGTTTTAATCTAGTCTTAGCAATGCAGAATAATTAACTCATCAGAAAACAGAAGAATGGTCCTTCTCTTTTCTTCCTGCCAGGTGGATTCTTCTTCAGCCACTTTATACAATAAAATTAATGTTGAGCTAATCAAACTCTGACAAGTTCAGCCAAAATTATTCAAAATTATCTGGAAGACTGTTTGTTGTGTGAATTTGTACCTAGTGTTTCAAAATCTTGAACCTTGCCCTAAGCTGCTAAGCAATGCATACTATAGAGTATACAATTTATTGAAGAAGGGCATGGCAACCCACTCCAGTATTCTTGTCTGGAGAACCCCATGGACAGAGGAGTCTGGTGGGCTCCACGTCCATGGGGTCGCAAAGAGTCGTACACGACTGAAGCAACATAGCAATATAATTTATAAGTGAATATGTCTTTATTGTGGGTACATGCACAAGAATTTTCCTTTTTTCTGAGAATAATAAGCAATTTTTAAAAACTTCGAGATCATTTATTGGAATAACAAATTTTTTAGCTGGTAAGGAAAGATTTTCAAATGTCTGACGTTTCTGGATCTCTATTGATCTTGCTATCTGGTAGACAAGTTTATAGCTCTTTTGCCTGACTGAAGTTACTTACCTTGAGTTTGTTTCTCTATGTGTAAGTCTCTTCTTCTGTAAAATGGAAATATGCATAGAGTTGTTATGAAGATTGAATACATTAATGTATGAAACATGCTTAGCACAACACCAGTCTCATGATAAAGTTTCAAAGCTTTGAGCTCCCCTGCCCCCGCTGTGATATCACTAGACGAAGAACACCTTACACTGAACAACAGCTTGATAAACAAGTTAGTGGTTTCTATGCTCAGGTTTCTTGGATGCCACAGACAGGCTCTGGGAATGAGCCTTTTAATGACTAACGGGGGTGTACGTTATCTTGATCATAGAATTAGCTGCCACTTCAATTCTCTTGTTTTTACTTATAAAAGAAACTTCTAAGCTGTTCAGCATATCGTAGCATAGTGTGAAAGAGAAAAATAGAATATGAAAAACTCATTTAAAATTATACTATACTTCAAAAGAAATTGTTTCTAGGGGCTTTGAAATATCTGAAGGGTTATGATTAAATTTCAAAATGGCTAGTACATTTCTATTATGGAAAGGCCTTTTGACTCAAGTCTAATAGCTGTCCTTCTTTCAATCAATTTTAGAGTCGCATAATCAGAAAAAGATCAGGTTCTTGCAAAGTAGGAGGGTTTGACATATTGCTGTTATATTTGCAGTAAACCTGATGCAAGATGTCTTTGCAGGTATCAGTGAGAACTTAGCTCCATGTGCTGACTTTCTTGCCCCACCCTCGATTTTATTGAGATATAATTGACATATAACATCTTGTAAGTTTGAGATGTAAAATATGATTTGATATATGCTTATATTGTGAATTGTTTACCACAATAAGGTTATTTAAAACATCCTTCATCTCACATAATTATTATTTTGTTCCTGCTGTTATGGTGAGAACTTTTAAGATCTACTCTCATGGCAACTTTCAAGTGTAGTAGTATAGTATCATTAACTATAGCCATAATGTGGTATGATTCTAGGAAGTTATTCATCTCATAGCTAAAAGTTTGTGTCCTGTTACCAATATCTCCCCATTTCCCCCATCCTTCTGCTCCTGGTAACCATCAATTTACTCTCTGTTTCTGTGACTCTGACATCTTTAGATTCCATACATAAGTGAGATCATACAGCATTTGTCTTTCTCTATCTGTCTTACGTCTCTTAGCACAATGCCCTGAAGGTCCATCCATATTGTCATAAGTGGGAGGATTTCCTTCTTGTTTTTGACTGAATAATATTCATATATATATGCATGTATGCATACATACCACATTTTCTTTATCCACTCATCTGTCAGTGAGCACTGAGGTTCCTGCATGTCTTGACTGTTGTGAATAATGTTACAGTGAACATGGGAGTGCAGATATTTCTTCAAGACAGTGATTTTATTTCCTTTGTATATATACCCAGAATTGGGATGTTGAATCATATTGTAGTTCTATTTTTAATTCTTTGAGGAACCTTCATAGTGTTTTCTATAGGGGCTCCACAAATGCTGACTTCCTTGAGTGGTTTTGACAACTCTGTCAACACAATGCCATATTTCACCATAGTTTTTGGAATTTTTGTGTTTCAAATTTTCATTACTTTTACTTCTCACTTGGACAATGACTTTTCTTTTAACCAGAAAAGCTGTATTTTATTTACTGTTTAATCTCATACATGTATTATTATTCCTTGTTTTTTAGATTTTCCTCCAAACAAACCAAAATATTTTGTCTCCAAACAACCTTAAGTATTTATAAACATAAGAACTATTGAGAAAATAACTTTGGCACATGTCACTCTTTGCCTTAAATGAGCCCTTCCTTTTTGTAATGGATCAAGGGCAGGCAGTTGTTAACATTTAACTTTGGATTGCACTTCAGTGAGTTTACATCTGAACAGCAGTGTAAACCATCTAAGTTGTGTTCGACTCTGCAACCGCATGGACTGCGGTCCATGTTCTTCACTATCGCCTGGAGTTTGCTCAACTTCATGTCCATTGAGTCAGTGATGCCATCCAATCATCTCATCCTCTGTTGCCCCCTTCTCCTTTTTCCTTTGATCTTTCCCAGCATCAGGGTCTTTTCCAATGAATTGGCTCTTATGTTCTACTTAATAGTGTACTGCTGCTTTCTGACAATTCCTCAAATAGCCAATGCATAAAACTTCTATGCCAGGACTGATTTTTTTTTTTTTTTAGTTCATTATGAATAGCAAGATAAACAACCTGTGAACTAAATTCTGTGGAAGTGTGCATACTTTAAATAGGATTAAAGAACTCCTTAATGTTGCTGTTTCTTTAGCTTGGCAGTAAAACAAAATCAATGCTAATTTAATAGGAGCTCACAAACCAAGTTTTGCTTTCATTGCCCTTTAAAAAAGAGTGAAGGGCTGTAGTTATAAACAGAATTAGTAATTGCTTGGTTGATATGCCTGTTGAATACCAGATGATTTTTATTCAATCTACTTTTAAAATCCATTACCTTAATTTTAGATATATTACTTGATAACAAGACTGTTGATCAAAATTGTTGCATTAAACCTGCTTATAATTTTGCAAAGTGATTTCTAATTGCCCCTAAACACCCTCCCTCCTGGCAACGAGAAAAAATTGCTTGTGGGCTGTTCAAAGTTGGCTCTGTTTTTCTTAGATGATCTTTAATTACACTTTAAAGCAGGATTTCTTTGTGGGGAATTGAAATTCTGCTTGTTAGAAAATTACAGAGGGTATTTGGGGATCTGCTATTAGTCGCGGGAACAAATGGAGAGATTAGTAAGACAAATGATCCGTAGTCTAAAAAAATCACCTATGGGAGATAATTATTAGCCCAGGGAAGATATGGCTGTGGTCATGAAAGCTAGCTAAATTATGAGCTTATCAAACCTGTTTTAGAAACTGCTGAGGAGAGAATAAGAGATTTATATTAGCTGTTAGGAATCAGTGGAGGAGTCATCTTGGAGATTAGTTTACTGTGGCCTGATTTCATACCTCAGCTCAAACCAGCAGTGATCTAGGCTGGATTAGAGTTGAGGGAAGAGGTGGGGAGGTCCATGATTCCAGGATCATAGCAGAAACATGTACTGATGGAAACAGGACAAAGGGTTTATGATGGTATTTTGGAGAAGGGAAGGCAGAAGGTGCACAAGAGAGGACAATATCAATGGGAATGTCTTTTCTCTTTTGAGGAATCCAAAGGTGATCAGAATTCGGGTGACCATCATGTCTCTAAGGGATCCTTCTGAGAGTTCTCCTGTATCATGGCAGTCTAAAACTGAGCAGATGGGAGAACCAGAGCTGATAGGAGAAATGTGTTGGGTAGCAACTTTATTGAAACAATTTGAACATTTAACAAATGGATTCTTACTTTATGGAGGTAGACATTTCCAAGGTGAAATGTAATATTAACCTCTGGGATATCTACCTAGAGCTGGAGAAAAAGGAGCTGAGTGTGAGGTAAGGGAATGAGACCAATGAGGAAAGGCAAGGAAATCTAGAGGAATTAAGTCCACAGCTCAGTCTTATACTTGGCATTTTGACTTTTTATAAAGTTTCACTCTAGTGCAGAAAGCACAAAGATAACCTGGAGACAGGTTTCAAGTCAGACAACCTATCCATCCCTACGTGTGACAGTTTGAAAACTCTATATCTTAATAAAAGGTCAGTGCATAGTAGGTGTTCAGTAAAAATGTGCTGACTCAATGAAATAACCAGTTTATAGATATTTTGTCAAAGATTAGTTTATTTACAAATGGGTTGATTTTGAGGAGTTAATTTTCTATCCACACTTATTTCCTTTTTTAAAAAAACTAAAAATGAATAAGCATCTTATTACACCAAAGATTTCTTCCTAAAAGTGAAGTCACTCAGTTGTATCTGATTCTTTGTGACCCCATGGACTGTAGCCTACCAGGCTTCTCTGTCCATGGGATTTTCCAGGCAAGAGTTCCAGAGTGGGTTGCCATTTCTTTCTCCAGAGGATCTTCCCGACTCAGGGATTGAACCCAGGTCTCCTGTACTGCAGGCACACGCTTTACCCTCTGAGCCACCAGGGAAGCACACTTTATTTTTAGTCATTGTTTGGGTATTTTGGAAAACTCTGAATAGATCAAGTCATTTTACCTGTTAAATAACTACTCTGTGTAAAGCACTCCTTAGACATGGGAAGATATAGAGTAAATAAAATTTGTTTTGTGCCCTCAAAGAACTTTTTAAAAAAGCACTAATAATATTTGTACATTTATTTGTACTAATAATATTGTATGTTTAAATTGGAATCACAGAAAATTATAAACCATAAAGTTGCGGTTAAGTATGGTGAAAGATACGCATTGTACCTGCTATGGTCAAGTTGAATGAATCAATAATATTGATTGAAATAATGGCTGATGATGCTGTTTACAGCTTTTCTGTGAGTTCATTGCCATTCTTTTGGGTGTTGTCTAAGCAGATTTGTCTTTCTAACAGAGGTCATAACCACATAGGTCATGGAAGCTTTGTTTTCTATGGGTCAAACAGCATCAGGTTCTGTGCCAAAAATTCACAAGGAGTAAATGATAATCTTAGGCTTTTTTGCTATTTATTGTGCCTGGCATTGTATTTTTATACATCTTTATAAGACACATCCTGTGTCTTATTTAGAGCACAGGACAATGGAATATTAGTATTTGTTGAATAAGCATGTGAAGGGCTGTAGACAACATTTTCTACTTATAAAAAGTTTCTAATAGAGCATTTGCAATAGTGAGAAAGTGTTTTAGGGTGGTCCCTTCCTATGTTCTAAGAATGCTTCGAAGGGCAGAGTGGTAATGCTAAGACCACATCTGAATGGTCCCCATCAGTGTTCATTTCCCCAGATCACAGACTGTCCTGGAACAGAGCTCTCATTGGTTTCATAGGTGAAATGAGCAATTTTGCCTTTCTGAATTTTGAATAAAATACAGTACTTGAATGAGGTGTTATGGCCTCTTGGTTAAACTGTAGTGTCAATATTCATAAACTTTTTTTAAACAAAGAACTTGTGCCCTGAGATTCACCATATCTGTCTTCCTTTTTTTTTTTTTTCCATTCCCTGATTGAGAAGACTTAAATCAGAGAGATGTTTAGCTCACTCATCATACTCTCACATGTGCCTGTGTACAACACATACATACACACATACAATCACACCAATATGTGGAGAAGGGACAGAGCAAGTAATGTGGTATGTGTAGGGATACGAAGCTGTTAAGCTTTGTAAGCAATTTCCCCATGTCTGAGTCCATATTTGACTAAAGCCATAATGGTACTCTAGTCCCTAATCATCAGCTTCATCATTTCTAAATGATTGAACCTCTGAAATACTCAGTAACTGGTTAAATGGATAAGCAATTTCTGAAAGGGAAAAATCTTAGAAGAATTATAATGTACAGCTTGAGCCTCAGGAACTTTAGTCTGAATTACTATGGGACATTTTCTTTTATGTTACTATGCAGAAGAACAACGCAATTTTAGTTTAAGTTGTAGTTGGAATAGTTCATTAAAAATCTGACAGCTATGCACTTACAAATATCTAACTTTAAACGCCAATGAGATTCATTTCTATGATCATTCACTTACTCCATGCTATAAAAAACTGGACAAATTTATTGGTAGCAAAATATTGAGTTGACAGTGGGCCTGAGACGTGGAATTTCTGACTCTATGTGGTTATTTTATGAGACCCAGTAAAAGTTTGTAATTGCACAATATTCTATTCAAAGTAACCCAGAAATACTTTCTTAGTTTGGTAACTCAGTGATCTTCCAACATAGTCTCCAGATTGACCATTGGTATTCCCAAAGTTGGGTGGAACTTTAGAGCTTTGATGAGTCATCCAAAAATATTAGATCTCTCTTCTCTCTGTGGGACCACTATGCAGTTAGTGTTTTCCTTTTTTAAAAAACATCTAAATAGAAATATACCATCTCCAAGAGGCTCTGAGAGTCTTTCTAACTAACTTAAATGGTAGTGGCAGAAAGAAAAACAAGATACTGTGTTTACCATTGGTGATTTCCAAATTGTTGTGTCTTCCAGATGGGTTAGAGGGGTTAAATTACTACAGTGAATACAATTTTGAAAATGTTTCTTTTGGTATCAAATTAAAATCTTAGTTTTGTGGAATTTTAACATAACCCACATTTGGGTAGTGGTAGGGGGAATATCATAAAGGTTTTCACTTATTGTTATCTTGAAACTCTGCAAAGTTAACTGACCACCAGTGTTGTTTTCTTGGGGAAGATAATGTTTTCCAGCTGCTCTGTTACCACCTCTTCTTTGTTTCTCTTGTTTGGAATACCATTTTCTTTTCAATGTAACCAAACAGTTAAATCAGTGTTGACTATATCACTAGATAAGAAAGAATAGACTGAGTTTAGAATAGGGGTCCCCAACCTCTGAGATTTATGCCTAATGATCTGAGGAGAAGCTGATGTAATAATAATAGAAATAAAATGCACAATATGTGTAGTTCACTGGAATCATCCTAAAACCATCCCTCACACACTCGCCACCCATGGCAAAATTGTCTTCCACTACACTGCTCCCTGGATGCCAAAAAGGTTGGAATACAGAGCCTATCTATCAATTAAAAGTCAACTCTAAGCTTCAAGGTGATTATTATCAAGGTCCAGAGGTATCTTACCTGGTATCTTACCAGTCATTAAGTAAATTGCAGAGAAGTAACAGTCCTTTCCTAAAATGTAAAAGATCTCATATATTTAGTTTTAACTAGGCTAAGTTAATTATATTTATTAACATAGAAAAGCTTTAATAGTACATGGACCAAGAAGTTCCAGATGTTCAAGCTGGATTTAGAAAAGGCAGAGGAACCAGATATCAAATTGTCAACATCTGTTGGATCATAGAAAAAGCAAGGGAATTAAAAAAAAAAAAGTTCTATTTCTGCTTCATTGACAACACTAAAGCCTTTGACTGTATGGATCACAACAAACTGTGGAAAATTGTTCAAGAAATGGGAATACCAGACCACCTGACCTGCCTCTTGTGAAACCTGTATGTAGATCAAGAAGCAACAGTTAGAACTGGACATAGAACAACGGACTGGGTCCAATTTGGGAAAGGAGTATGTCAAGGCAGTATACTGTCACCCTGCTTATTTAACTTCTATGCAGAGTACATCATGCGAAATGCCAGATTGGATGAAGCACAAGCTGGAATCAAGATTGCTGGGAGAAATATCAATAACCTCAGATATGCAGATGACACCACCCTTATGGCAAAAAGCAAAGGGGAACTAAAGAGCCTCTTGATGAAAGTGAAAGAAGAGACTGAAAAAGCTGGCTTAAAATTCAACATTCAAAAAACTAAGATCTTGGCATCTGGTCCCATCACTTCATGACAATTAGATGGGGAAACAGTGGAAGACTTTATTTTCTTGGGCTCCAAAGTCACTTCAGATGGTGACTGCAGCCATGAAATTAAAAGACGCCTGTTCCTTGGAAGAAAAGCTATGACCAACCTAGACAGCACATTAAAAAGTAGAGACATTGTTTTACCAACAAAAGTCTGTCTAGTAAGCTATGGTTTTTCCAGTAGTCATGTATGGGTGTGAGAGTTGGACCATAAAAAAGACTGAATGCTGAAGAATTGATGCTTTTACACTGTGGTATTGGAGAAGACTATTGAGAGTCCCTTGGACAGCAAGGAGATCAAACCAGTCAATCCTAAAGGAAATCAATCTTCAGTATTTATTAGAAGAACTGATGCTGAAGCTGAAGCTCCAATACTTTAGCCACTCAGTGGGAAGAACTGACTCATTCGAAAAGACTGTGATGCTGGGAAAGATTGAGGGCAGGAGAAGGGGCTGACAGAGGACGAGATGGTTGTATGGCATCACTGACTTAATGAACTTGAGTTTGAGCAAGCTCCAGGAGGTGGTGAAGGACAGGGAAGCCTGGCGTGCTGCTGTCTATGGGGTCACAAAGGGTTGGACATGACTGAGGGACTGAAAAACAACAGCATAGAAATGGAATTGTAGCAAATGCAGATGGGCACAAGGTTGCATTATTGGCCTGTTTTATTCAGCATAGAGTCAGGAAAAGGGACAGCTGCCCATCTAATCCCCATATACAAGAGGTCTTTTAATATGTCTTCACAAGGGTGGCCCTCACGATACTCCATATTGGTTTTCAAAATGTCTTTTTTTTTTTTTACTTTACAATATTGTATTGGTTTTGCCATACATCAAGATGAATCCACCGCAGGTGTACATGTGTTCCCCATCCTGAACCCCCTCCCACCTCCCTCCCCGTACCATCCCTCTGGGTCATCCCAGTGCACCAGCCCCAAGCATCCTGTATCTAAAATATGTCTTCTTAAGGCTCTCACAGATTTAATAAAACCACCATCAAATTTTGGTGTTGCTGCAGCCCCAAACAATCAAATTTTAAGAACTTGTGAGGCCTCACCTGGATTTGCACGGCCCCAGAGCCAGACGGAGTTTTTATTAAACCTGGTCTCACACTGTTGGAGATGTCTGTGGAGTCAAGTCAATGAGCAATGGTGGGGCAGATCCAATCAGCAACCCTCCTTGCAGGCATCCCTTCAGCATTGCTTTCCTGTTGTATGTTTCAGTGTTTACATAGAGTTTTCACAGAAGGATTCATTTAGGATTAACCTAATTGAATAAACACAAAGCTGCATAATTTATGGACCAAAATAGTTTTTGCTGGTTGGGTTGCTGACTAGCATTTCCTTTCTCCCTAATGGAATACTGCAAAGTCCCATATTGTTATAATCAGAATTTCATCTTTGAGTCAATCCAGTTCATTTGCATGATATGATTTTATTATAAGCCAGATGTATAAATAATTGCTCATGAAGAGAGCCTTTTCTTCAAGCAAAGTAATGGAGTGTGTGTATATATATATATATATATATATTTTTTTTTTTCCCCCCCTAATGGAAAGGGCTAAGTCCAGTAGCAGAACCTATCATTATGGGAATCATACTGAATTCTTATTACTGTCTCCACCCAAAAGATAACTCAGAGAAATAATAAACATTGTAGCTTCAAGTTTGCTAATGAGAATAGGATAAGTAAAAGAGTACATGCTGGGAAGACAGAGAAAGATCCTAGTAAACTAGCCTTCATGATACTTCCCATTTAAAAATCCACAACGATTCCTTTCCTGTTACATCAAGTTTGGGCTTCTTGTGTTTCAAGAGCTTGCACAATCTGGCTCCATCCGAACTGCCCAGGCTGATTGACCCTGCTCATTACTCCTTGCCCTCCATCAGGGTTTGATAAGCAGTGATAATCACTCCCCATGGGCCCCACATCTCATTTGCTGAAAACACATGACGGCCTTTGCACCTGATGATCCCTCCACATTGAATGCCCAACTTTTTGTGCCTGCCAGTTTAAATCTGAGCCATCTATATATGTGCTGCTCAAGACCCATCATCTCAGGAATAAAAGAAACAAACTGTGCTACTCCTTCCTCTGGTGAATTTTCGCTTTGTGGCCAGCTGAAAAAAATGGCCCTCCAAAGATAATATCTCTGTCCTAGTTTCCAGAATCTGAAAATATAATCTTATTTACAGAAAGGTCTTTGCAGATGCAATTAATTTAAGGCTATTGTTACAAGAAGATTATCCTGGATTATCTGAGTGGGAAGAAAGCCGTCACAAGTGTCCTTATGAGAGAAAGGGAGAGGGAGACTTGAAACACATAGAAGAGAAGGAAGCAGTGTGAATATGGAGGTGAGGATTGGAGTGATGTGGCCACAAATCGAGGAATGCAGACAACCCAGAAGCTGAAAGAGGTAAAAGATGAATCCTCCCTAGAGTCTTGGTAGGGTGTGCCACCTGCTGACCCCTTGGCCTTGAACAGTTGGTCTCTAGAACCTTGAAAGAATAAATTTCTGCTGTTTTGAGCCTGGAAGTTTGCGGTAATTTGTCACAGCACCCACAGGATATTAACACATCTTTGGAAAAGTACTGCACATTAACTCTTTGGGGCAGGTAAGCTCCAGATGGTTCCCTAATACTTCTTTTCAAGAACTTAGTGATATTCTAGGATCAATTCTATGTCAGTTATCTCTAAGAGCCTACCAGGAAGTTACAATCTATTTGGGAAGAGAACAGCCACATGGGAAGTATTAGGGAACCATCTGGAAATTACCTTCACCAAACAGTTAATGTGCAGAGAAGGGAATGGCAACCACACCAGTACTCTTGTCTGGAGAATTCCCATGGACGTAGGAGTCTGGTGAGCTACAGTCCACAGGGTCACAAAGAGTTGGATATGACTAATGACTAACACTTTCACTTTCAATGGTTATTTTTAATATTCTGGGTGAGAAAAAATGCTGGTTATATTTCAGTGATCTATTGGCAGTTTCCCTGGAGGAGGGCATGGCAACCCACTCAAGTATTCTTGCCTGGAGAATCCCATGAACAGAGGTGCTTGACTGGCTACGGTCTATAGGGTTGTGAAGAGTTGGACTTGACTTAAGTGACATAGCAGACATGCATGCACTAGCAGTTGATGTTCTGCTTTAGATAAATATTTCATCTCTAGAATGAGATTGTGGGTCTATTAAAATGTTTTCTCTTAAGCTGGCTGTTGAAACAGTATAAGTGTAGGTCTTCAATATGCCTTTGCTATTTGGCTTGGTCTCCCACTCATCTGTGAATCTTCTCTACCGTGATATTCTGAGTCCAGAGTTGTTGACCCATGTACAGCCCCTTCTCATCTGTTACAGAAAGTCAGCACTATGGCTTGTTCCTGCTCAGATTTCTCCTCTTCCCAGCAGAGAGGAACTAAAGGGCTTAGGAGGTTGACAGCATTGTATCTCAGACTAGTGTGCTGAGTTTATGCAATTTAAATAGGGTTAGCAAAATTAGCGTTTTCTTGAGTTCCAAAATCACTACAAATGGTGACTGTAGCCATGAAATTAAAAGATGTTTGCACCTTGGAAGAGAAGCTATGACAAACCTGGACAGCTTATTAAAAAGCAGTGACATCATTTTGCCAAGAAAGATCCATCTAGTCAAAGCTAGGATTTTTCCAGTAGTCATGTATAGATGTGAGAGCTGGACCATAAAAAACACTGAATGCCAAAGCATTGATTTTGAACTGTGGTGCTAGATAAAACTCTTGAGAGTCCCTCAGACAGCAAGAAGATCAAACCAGTCAACCTGAAAGGAAATCAACCCTGAATATTCACTAGAAGGACTGATGCTGAAGCTGAAGCTCCAATACATGGGACACATGATGTATGTGAAGAGCTGACTCATTGGAAAAGCCCTGATGCTGGGAAAGTTGAAGGCAGTAGAAGAAGTGGGTGGCAGAGGATGAGTTGGTTAGATAGCATCACTGACTCAATGGACATGAATTTGAGCAAACCCTGGGAGATAGTCAAGGACAGGAAAGCCTGGTATGCTGCAGTCCATGGGGTCCCAAAGAGTCAGACATGACTTAATGACTGAACAACAAAAACAGGAAACACACACTGCCAGATCTCATGAGGCCAATACCTGAGCTCCCCTCTATGCCCAGGGCTCTCTGGAGCAGTGCCCACAGTGACTCAACATTCTTCTAAGGAACATGGATGGATGGATGGGGAATGAGGTTCAACACCTCTACTGATAGTCTTCTGTCAACCCTTCAAAACAATTCCTTTATAATAAAGTTGAATTTTCAAGAATTAATTTTTTAAAGCTGAACATGTTGGCCTCATTTTTATTTGGCCACTCACTTCAACTTTTACTTCATCATCATAAATGTATCTCTACTGGGGCTGGTTCTATCCTTTAGAACTTCTGAGGTACACATTTAGGAATCTGAATTACAGAATCTAAAGGTTCATCTACAGTAGATTTGAACTGAAAAGGTTGACTCACCACAAGACTGACCTCTCAAGACAGATGAAAAATTTCCATCAAATTAATCTACAGCTGTAATTTAAGAGTGTTAAATTACATAGTGTTAACCTATGGAGTTAGTCTAAAGGGGATCTTCAATAATGTCTCTAATCAATGTATCAAAATTACTAGTGGCTTCCCGAGCTCAGATGGTAAAGCGTTTGCCCACAATGCAGGAGACCCGAGTTCGATTCCTGGGTCAGGAAGATCCCCTGGAGAAGGAAATGGCAATCCACTCCAGCACTCTTGCCCGGAAAATCCCATGGATGGAGTAGCCTGATAGGCTACAGTCCATGGGGTCGCAAAGAGTCAGACACAACTGAGCGACTTTACCTTCCTTTACTTACTTTCCTTTCCCATCTGGCTGTAGGAGAAGGACAGTTTCGATATTATAAAAAATAATCACATCTCCTTATGGTGCTCTTTATACTGTCCTCAGGTGGGTCCTCAAATGCTACTTGTTTGTAGGTTCTGTGTTTTTCCTAGCATGACTTCCATGAGAGCAACCATGTAAGAAAAATCCCCTTGATAATGAGATAAATTTTTTTCCTGATTTACTGATACCGCAAACTTACATGTCTAGAACTAGGTGACCCTACTCAATGTAACACTTTGTTAATTCCCTTAAGTTGAAGAAAACCCTGGTGGAGGGGATTCTTAAGCTGTAAAACTATTTTAATCCTTTTCTGAGTTGTGGTCCAACTGGTTTAAATCTTGAGATACAGTTAAGGTGGAATGGACACAAGAGTCACCCTAATTTACCAAGAGCAACAATTTATGACAACCAATGTCATCCAGTTGGCTCCTGAGTAGTCCCTGAAAGCTCTAAATTAACTTTATTTCAATAAAATATAGGCCTGAGTTTCTCAATCTGTCATTCTGTAAGAGGAATGGGTAGGCTATAGGCTTAATGTTTGGAGAAGGAAAGACAACATATTTGACTATTCTTGCCTGGAGAATTCCATGGGCAGAGGAGCCTGGCTGGCTACAGTCCATGGGGTCACAAAGAGTCAGACACGACTGAAGTGACTTAGCCAGCACAGGTTTAATTTTTAACCACTAATCAGGATCATATTCAGTCTAACTAAATTGAAAAAACTTAAGAATAATTTTAGACAGTTTGTAGCATTTATTGGCTTATCAATGGCCTTTGATGCACACACAGGAACTGTCAATTAGGCATGCCCTCTGATCTTAATCTAGCCTTTTAAAGTTCCTTTAGAGCATTTGTCAACACACCACATCAAAAGTCACACTGGGCAAAGCAAATTCATCTTTTTTAAGTAGCACAAGAAAGGGATTCTGTTTATAGTCATTTCTGATGGTTTTCTGTGTTTCTAATATGAACTGGATGACCACAACCAAATGCAACACATACTTGACACTTCGTTGATTCCAGAATGTCACCTATGCTTAATAATGCCTTAGGGTTCAGGGATGACTTCACAAAAGGGGTGATTCTTGAAGAATGACTCAGACAAGCACACAAAGAGTCAAAGACCACTCTAGGGTGGGAGAAAGTCTGGCACCTTGGGGCACTTTACGTGGTGCATTATGGCCACAGCATATTGTAGTCATAAACTGTAGTCCCACACTCAGCCTTGGAAGATCTCAGGCTGCTGGTTTATCTCCTCAAACAGGGGAGGCAGTCCCTTGCTTTTTCAGAGAATTGCTTTGGTCTCTGCTGTTCATTTTATGTCTTACACTTGCTTTCACTTCTATGTGGGTTTCTTGAATTTTGTTCCTTTGCCTTCAAATAAGCTCCTTTTTCCTGGCCAGCCTTAGGGACAGTAACTAGCATGAAGATCTGCAAGGATTTGTATTAAAGCTTTCCCCCAAACAATCTCTGCTTTCATCAAATTCCCTTTGGGAGCAGCTTACAGGCAACTGACATCAGATTGACCTTCCCAAGCTCTGTCCCAGATCTCATTCTTTGTCTGACTGGGATGGGGATCTAGTGCCCTGGAGCAGTGGGAAAGGGCCACTTCCTTGTTAGGTTAAGGTATTTGGAGTCTATTCATAGAGATGGTAAGCAACTGGTTGATTTTAAGCAGTGTAGTGAAAAGACCATTATCTATTTTAGAAAGACAACCTTGATGCTTTGGTAGATAATGGACTAGGTAGGGAGAATAGTTAGGAAGCTATTATATACAAATACTTAAAGTGTCACAGCTTTGAGTATTGATATAGCTTCCTAACAGAGTAACAAAGGTAACAGAAGAGAGGATGGAAAGGGGAAAAGATTAAAGAGATTTTAAAAATACAATATTGATGAGACTTGTTGGTTTGGATGTTAAAATTGAAAATTGGAAAAGAGAGGCTAAAGGTACTTGTTGGGTGATGGCACCGTACTTCTTGTAACTATGAACCCAGGGGGATGACCAGGTTTAAGAGGAGTTAATGGGGTGATAGTGGGCTAAAGTCATGTACATCTTGAGTTGGAAGATCTCATGAGGAATCCAGGTGTAACAGCCCAGGAGGCAACTGAAAGCGTGAGAAGGCTAAAGCTATAGGTCTATGAGTTGTCATTGGCCCCCAGTGGCCAATGGTGGAATATTAGCCCTTAAATTGTAATTATTGTGACTTAATAGCAACATTGGAAAAGACCCTGATGCTGGGAGGGATTAGGGGCAGGAGGAGAAGGGGATGACAGAGGATGAGATGGCTGGATGGCATCACAGACTCGATGGACATGAGTTTGGATGAACTCCGAGAGTTGTTGATGGACAGGGAGGCCTGGTGTGCTGTGATTCATGGGGTCGCAAAGAGTCGGACACGACTGTGAGACTGAACTGAACTGAATAGCAACATGGGTAGATGAAATGATCAGGATACAAAATTATATCCAGTTTGGATTTCAACTATGTAAAATTATGTTTTTATTCATTTGCAAATGAATAAAAGTGAGAAGGGGAAATGAAAAAAATAAACAGCAGATTTGTTAACATAGGGGGTTCTTTTTAAATTTAATTGTTCATATCCAGCTTCTTTTCATAAAGCATCTGTGATGTCATGGATTCTGTTAATTTTATAATAAATGACTTCTATTGTTATAATGTTATTTGTATAGTGCATTGAAAATTAATATGTCATATGAGTAAAACCTTTTAAACTTCCATGTAAATGAATATTATAACAGGAACATTATTTTTTTGCCTATCATTAAAGAAGTGGTGCTTTTGTAATTAACCACTAACACTTTCTTTTGAATATTTGTATTATTTTATCAAATCTCTACATCCTTTAAAGATCACAGTGTGCCAGGGAATTTCCTGAAAACTCAGAATATGAATAAAGCACTAGTTTAAAAAAAGTGATAAATGAAATTTGCAATGCAGGTGACCTGGATTCGATCCCTGGGTGGGGAAGATCCCCTAGAGGAGGGCATGGGAACCCACTCCAGTGTTCTTTCCTGGAGAATCCCATGGACAGAGGAGACTGGCAGCTTACACAGCCCATGCAGGCACAGAGTCAGACTAAAGTGACTGAGCACACAAGCGTGGATGTTGATGATACATAAAAAGAATAAAATATATTCCCCATCTTCAGGGCTCTTAGAGTTTGATCAGGAGATAGAGTAAATAGGCAATTATTCTACAGCATAATTAGTAGGATCGTGGTTCCTTACCATAACCCTAAGATAACACATCATAGGGATATTGGGGGCTTCCCAGAGAAGCTGGTGTCTGCAATGGGTCTTCAACTACTTATACAAGTTGGGTGAAGGGGTATGGGAGGTACTTTTCAAGAAAGGGAATGCATCACGTGCAAACACTCCCAGTAAGAAAGCACAACAGCTCACTCTGACTTTTCAAAGAGCTGGTAGAGAGGGAAAATGAGGCTGGACACAGAGCAGGTCCTGAGTGGTCTTTTTTGCTATGCTCCAGATTTTGAACTTGGACCTTTAAGAAATGAAGAGTCATTCAAGCAAAGGAAATGAAGATGAGAAATATTAATACAGAGCAATCAGCAATACTTGGTGATTGAGTGTAGAAAGTGAGGGAAAGAAAAGAGTGAAGGATGACTCCTGGGTTTCCACCTTAGGAAATGGGGTTTCCCTCTCCCCTGAGACAGGAAAAACAGGAGGTGCAGGTGTGGGTGGAAAGATGATAAATTCAATTTCAGTACACTAGTCAAGGCTGTGGTTTTCCAGTGGTCATGTATGGATGTGAGAGTTGGACTGTGAAGAAAGCTGAGCGCTGAAGAATTGATGCTTTTGAACTGTGGTGTTTGAGAAGACTCTTGAGAGTCCCTTGGACTGCAAGGAGATCCAACCAGTCCATCCTAAAGGAGATCAGCCCTGGGTGTTCATTGGAAGGACTGATGCTAAAGCTGAAACTCCAATACTTTGGCCACCTCATGTGAAGAGTTGACTCATTGGAAAAGACCCTGATACTGGGAGAGATTGGGGGCAGGAGGATAAGGGGACGACAGAGGATGAGATGGCTGGATAGCATCACTGACTCAATGGACATGAGTTTGGGTAAACTCCGGGAGTTGGTGATGGACAGGGAGGCCTGGTGTGCTGCGATTCATGGGGTTGCAAAGAGTTGGACATGACTGAGTGACTGAACTGAACTGAACACTAAGTTAGAAGAATCTGTGGGAGAGCCATGTGATTGAAATGCCTTGTGGGTGGTGATATTTATTGGTTGGGAGCTTGGATGAGAGATTGGGGCTAAAATGAGAGGAGGCTAAAATTGCAGCAGACAGTTGAAAGACAAGTCAGTGCTGTTCTGTGTGTGGCACATATAAGATGCAGATGTCAGTTAAGATGTATTGATGTATGAATTAAGGAATGGAGTCAACGAATTCTTAGGAATTGGAGAGAACTTTAGGGAATATCTGTTGTTTAGTCACTTCAGTGGTGTCCAACTCTTTTGCAACCCCATGGACTGTAGCCGTCAGGCTCCTCTGTCTGTCGAATTTCATGGGCAAGATTACTGGAGTGGGTTGCCATTTCCTTCTCCAGGGAATTTTCCTGACTCAGGAATCGAACACAGGTCTCCAAGTCCCCTGCATTGCATGCAGATTCTTTACAGCTGAGCCACTGGGGAGCCCAGGGACTATCTAGTCTATAAAATTACCAATGAGTAGGTGAGGATACTGAAGTTAAAGAAAAGAGATTTAACAATGACACGTTAAATTCTGAAACCTAAACTTTACGAATGTATGCCCAATTCTCTTTCTGCTTTATATTGCTGCTGGGGTGGAGATAGAGAAGAGAGCTGATAGAGGAAAAAACATGAAAGAAAACTCTTAGCTAGAGCAAGCAGGAGTCTTCCATTAGTAGTGGGAAAAGGGACCACGATCCCTAACCCTCATACCACCCCTCTCCCCACCTTCCACGAAGGCAGTCATTCAAATTTTCATGGATTAGCCACCATCTTGGAGCCCAGGTTTTCTTCCCTTTCTCTTAGATTGGGGTTTATTTTGCCTCTATGTGAATTTTATGAAGGTTTGCTTTGTTCTGGGAGAAAATCTGTCACCCGTATGAGTCAAAAGCCGTGACTTCTGTTGCTCTGTGACCCAGGAAAAACTATGGACTTTCAAAAGGAAAGATGCAGTTGTGTAATAGCTTTCTCACTGCTGTGATGTTTCAGGGTGACCTAACTGTAATGTCATTTCCATGCTTCTAAATTGTTTTTATCGTAGATGAAATGAAATGAAGCTGTTAATGACACGCTGAATGGGAAACGCATCTGGCAGCCCTGCAAGGTATGCATCAGGCTGCCCTCTACTCCGTGAGAGCGACACCTTGCTTTTATTTTGCCCAGCTCTTCAAAGTGAAATGGTAAATAGCATTAGCAGATCAGGTCAGGAGGACTTAACTCGGCTTTGTAGTGAAACTTGGTGTTTCTTCGCTGTTGGATGCATTTGTGTGCTAAGTGCCCCAGTCTGTTCAAATCTCAGATGAGGAATTTTTGGATTTGGATAGTAGTGACTCTCCCGGGTTGGTGGGCAGCTTGCAGGGTAGGTTGTGTGTTAAGGAAAATTAAGAAAACCATTTCTTCAGGTTGGCCTCACTGAGGCTTGGGTAAAAGGTTAGGAGGACAGCTCTTGTTAGGCTGGAAGGTGTTTTATGTTATCAAAGCTAGACTTTCTCAAGGTAGTTTGTCCTTTTGCCAGGGGGAAGATGAGTTTTCTAAATGACTTAACTAACTTCTTTTTTGGCATACTTTTGCAATTGGTTCATTTCCAGGTACCAGAAAGAATGTAAATATGGAATGAATCAACTTTTTCCACATTTTTCCCTAGCAGTTCTTTTATGAAGAACAGATTTTCCATAGAGGAAATTAAAAAATACATAAAACTGAGAAACCATGGTGTTGTTGAGAACGGCCTCATTTTCCATGTCACTTTGTAACTGGCAATGCACACTGCATTCAAATGGCATTAATATAAAGCATAGAGTTTGTTTCAATTAGCTTCATTTTCCCTCAAGATGAGGAATTATCATAAATCCCTGAAATAACAGTTGACTCACAGAGATACTTGTATCGTTGCATTAGGAATTTTTTTGCAGCTTTTTTTCTAGCTACATCTAGTTATAAAAATGATGAAACTCCAATTCAATGCATTTGATAGGGACCTTTTCCCTAAATTAAGAAGTGGGAGAGAGGGGCAGGCATATAACTCATTTCTCAAAGACAGACAAATTATTTTTTTGCAGCAAATTTGGGTAGAATGACTTGTTTTTTTCCACTTTAGAGCATTTTTATACAAGAAACCCAAGTATTTTCATTAGCATTTGCTTCAGATTTTTTCTTGGATGCCATTCTTTTGAATGATTTGAGAATATTCTTCTGGTGCATCTGTAAACATCTGAAAATTCGATATTTGGTAAAAGACAATTGATATGGACAGCTCAAAAAGCCAGAACTTTATGCAAAGCGGTATCTGGATTGCCATCTAAATGAAAACCTCATGTCAAACAGATGCCATAAATATGAATTCAGACAAATACCCATTGATAGTTTTTCCGTGGTGCATCTTAGATGGTTCAGCTAGTTACAGATCTTGTGAAGTACAGCCTGTTTGGTATGCTGAATGCAAGTTTAAGTTCCTTTCCTTTCTATTGTGACACTACAAGTCTAACCTTTATTGTCAGGGTCTCGGCTGAATTTTCTAACAGCAGATGAGTGGGAATTCATGGAAATAGCATGTGTTTCACCAGTTTCCTTTATTTCTCCCTCAGGACAAGCAGCTGTCAGGTCAGCCCCCCATTGCAGAGCTTGAAGCCATCAAGAGCAGGGATATATTTGCCTTGCTCTGAGGGCAGGCTTTCTGCCGACTAGGGAGATCACATAAATACCTTCAGGCCAGCATATTTGAGTCATCAGTGAGTGACCTCCCTGACAGGCTGAAACCACAAAATGCGACTTATGGAGCCCTCGAAGCAGGCTGCCCAGTGCCAGTTTCCGGTGAAGCAACAAACAGAAAAGGATGAATTCATTCACGTTCACACCCCCATTTTTCTACATGGTAGGAAACTAATTCCAGACAGTAATAGTAGCGCAAAAATCTTTTATAACCCATTTCCTCAAATGCTTTACGGTGAAATCCAGAGTCTTTGATAGATCTTGTTCTGATTCCTAAGTTTCGTAATGATTACAGCTTGATGTAGTTTCAGAAAGAAAACTTTACCTTTTAAAATACAAATTTAGTGTCTTTTCATTAGCAGACCTGACCTGGATAAAGGGAGGAGGGCCACTTTTGCTGTAAATCTGCCTACTTCTCTGGGTCCAGGGAGGTGAGCTCCCTGAGGTGAGGAGGCAGGAAAATGCTGACGCTTGTTTTCAGGTGGATGTCCTTCTTCTGCAGAGACTGAAAACTTACTTACTTTGTGTCACTCAAGAGCACTGTTTCTCCTGTATTTCTTCTCAATAATAAGGTCTAATGTTTATTGCTAGATCATTCACCTGGGTCATTGCATTTACTTTTTCAAACAACCTTGTGCAATTTGTATTAATATTATTGGCCACATGGTAAAACCAAAGCTGATAAGGTAAAGTCAGAAATCACGCTCTTAAGGGGTAAATGATTTATTTGAATACTGGCCAGCTAAACACAGAGCCTATGTTTGGTTTTGTTTCTTTGTTTTGTTTTTCTCATTCACTTAGCAAGGCATGAAAAATGTGTGAATCAGCAGAGAGGCTGTTGAATACATGTATTAAGGATATTAAATATATTCCTTAGCACGTTGTCATCCCCATTTTACAGATAAGAAATGGATGTGTTATCTTGTTCAAAGATCACATGGCTAACAAAGGTCAGAGTTGAAGATGTGAAGCCAGGAAACATCCCCTTAAGAGTTTTTTCCCTTGGCCACTGTACATAATACAAGGGCAAGGCGTTTGAACTTTATTCTGAGGTCGAGGAAGTGGTCTGGGAGGCAGAGTAATCACCACCCAAATATGTCCATGTCCTAATTCCAGTACCTGTGCTATGTATGGCACAGAAGAATTAACGCTTCAGAGGGAATTGAGGTTACTAATCAGCCAGCTGTAAAACGGGGAGATTCCCTTGGATTGTCCAAGTGGGCTTAATGTAATCCTAAGGCTCCTGGAAAGTGGCAGAGGGCAGCAGCAGAAGACGTCAGAGTGAGACAGAGAAGGACTCAACCTGCTGTCACTGAAAGCCAAGGAATGGAGATAGCTTCTAGAAGGTGAAATGAAATAGCTTTGTTAACCATCATTGACCTTTGAGACATATTTTATTTGGCCCCTACCCTGGTACTGGCTGTCTTGGGGCAGTGGGACCAGACAGCAACCCCATGCCAGGAAGAAGAGTGTGGGCGCTATCAGATGGCCCATGCTGCTGCTTTCCCATGGGATCAGTTATAAGCTGCAATTTAGGAGTGGAATGCTGAGAAAAGCAGGTTACCATAGGGCCAGATTGGGAAGGCAGAAAAAGACATCCGAAGATAGCCAGGTACCATCCCCATGTTGAGCCAAGGAGTCTCCTCTAGGATGACTCTCCCCACAGTCAGGGCAGTTACATTTGTCTGCCCTGGGGTCGACCTCCACTGAGGGTTTCTTCCCTAGAACCTCCATAAAGGAATACAACCTTGATGACCTCTTGATTTTAGCCCAGTGAGACCTGTGTCAGATTTCTAACCTATATAACTGTAAGATTAGTATTGTTTATGCCAAGTAATTTGTGTTCACTTGTTAAAGCAGCAACCATAAACTCATGTAGGTGGTATTGAAGGATTTTCCTCAGGGTTTGGGCATGATCAGATTTACTGTCGTGAGGTCCCTGTGTTGGCCATGTAGAGTCTGGATTATTTAAGGGGTAAGGCTGAAAGCAGAGGGATGAGGTAGGAAGCTTGCAAAGGTAAAGACAACAGAGGGTTGGAGTCCACTGTACAACAGTGGATGTAGTTTTGTTTGTTTTTCAAAGCATCTATGAAATAAATGTTGTAAAATGAAGAGGAGACAGAATTGAGCACATTTTTAAAGTGTAGGGTAAAGAGTACATACGTGTGTGAAGCTAGGTGTCAGAGCTAGTAGGAGAAGGATGTTGTCTTGCAGGTGTTGGTAGGGAGTGTCATACTCCTCCTGATGGTTTTGGGGAGCAAAATGGTGGTTGTGGTGATTGAAATGAAAACAATGGTGGGGATGGTGATGTTTGGGCGTAGGTAGAAGGAAATGCAGGCATCCTGGTCTAATGACTTCTCTCTTTCTCTGTGGAGAATAAGGGGAGTTCATCAACTAAAAGTCAAGTGAGGTATGTTTCAAAACAGCCCTTGTGCAGAATTGTGGGGTGCACAGCCTGGTGAGATTAAAACCTTACCCTTTCATGGCACCATGTTTGACAGTTATGCCGTATATGTCCTCCTGTCAACAGCTCAACAGTCCTGGAGTAGGGGCAGAGATGGCCATGTTAGGGGTGGAGATTTGGAAGACAGAAGGGAGTGAGAGTTTTTACTCCCCATTTTAGTGGAAGAGTGATTATTATGGGGAGAAAAAGGAAAGATCTTCATATTTTGTTTGAGGCTGATTTCATCAATTCCCAACAAGTGCATCCATTCAACTATTCTCTACAAAAGAATTGCTGGAGCTCTGAGATAAATGGTTTCTCAGCTACCAATGCCCACCTTCCAGGTTCCCAAATGGAATGCCTGGGCCTGATAGACACAAGGGCATGGTAAGCTCCCCCTCCCCCGACCCCCGTCCCACAGATCACATGGATGTTCTGTGCTCTGTTGAGTTTTGCTTATACACTTTGAAGTGCATCTGCATTCAGTCCTATGGAAGGCAAAGGTGCAAAACCACAGAAGAGGTAGAAGGAAGGCACTCAGTCCCTCTGGTACTGGAGGAATAAGGCCCTGGCACCTTCTGGCAACAGAGAGCAGGAATGAGCAGAACCAGTGCCATCTTACGTAAGGCAAAGTGAGCGAGATAAGAAGACATAGCATTTAATCTAAAAAGTTCCCCGAGGGCTGGTAAACCTCTTTGGGAGGGAGATCCTAGGAAGAATGCACAGCTTGCTAGGTTGAGAGCTCTGTTTAATATCAAAGGAAACCTTTCGCATCTTTAAAAAAAATGTGAAAAGAGAGTCTGTAATCCCCAGGGCCTCAGATTTATGTTTTCCAAATGTGAACCTCTATTTTTCTATGTGCTTGATATCTTTTTAATGGGCTACAAATATTTGAAATGTGTAAACACCATGGGAGGATGAGTATTTTAAGTGTATAGGGATGTGGCTGGATTAGGAAAACTAGGATGTCATTATGGAAGTGGGAAGCATGAGATGAGATGTCCCAACAGACCAAATTGCTAGACCGGAGCACACCCTTAGGGCAGATGAAGTGGAAACAATCTTCTATTTGAACTTTCAAAAATGTCACCTGGACAAAAGCATGCAGCACCTTTCTTATTAGAGACATGCTCTCTTTGGACTGCGTGGGGAGGGAGGGGATTCTGTTGTTTTTCCTTCTGTACTGATCTACCTTCCCAGAGGAAGTGGGGTCAAGTGTGTCTTGAAAACACTCTCCTGGGTGATTCTGATATATTCTTTTCTGCATCCACTCCAATCCTTGCCCAATGGGAATTAACAGGTTCAAAGCCAAATACTGACATGGTCAGAAAAGATTGCTTGTTCTAAGTAGAGTGATGTGTTTCCAGGCAAAATAATCTCAGGAGTCTTCTCAGTGGTTTTCCTTAATGGACATCATTGACCAGACACACCAAAACCCTTCATTTCCCCAGGTGCAGAATAGGAGGAGAATATACTGCTGGATTTTTGGTGAAGATTAAATGAGATATTATGCAAATGAATAACTGTACATGGAGAGTCCTCAATAAACGTCACTTCCCATCCTCATAGCATCAGTTGGCAATGAATTATTTCTTTTGTTTCCTAACACTTATTTATGTTTTCATGCATTTATTTACATATTAGAGAACTTATAACCTAATGGAGGCCCATGGTCTCAGCTACAGGCATTTTGTTTGCCTACTCTTGGTTATTGAGTGCCCCTTGGTAAGTGGCAGGATGGCAGAGTGGAGAGAATATGGCACTGGAATGAGAATGACTGGGTTTGAATTTGGGCTTCATACTTTTAAACTGCATCATCCTGAGCACATCTTTGTGCCTCTATTTCCTTATTATAAAGTTGAGGAGGGAAGACATAATAATTAGTAGTATCTATCTCATGGGGTTGTTCTGAGGATTAAAATATATATATATATATGGAGAGAGAGGCAGAGAGAGGCAGAGAGAGATGCATACCATAGTCTGGCATCAAGTAAAACCTGTAAAAGTGATTGTTGTAACTGATTTTTGGTCAATACATATAAGGCATTATTTATAATGGTGTTCAATAAATATTAGCTGTTGTTTTTATTATTACTGGCCTATAAAACATGGTCAAACAGCCTCTTGAAAATAATTTCAGATTTAGAGTGATTCTTACTACCAGAACTAAGAATTATTAGCAGTAGTTAAGGTGGCAACAAAAGCCAGTCTTTGGGTGGTGGCGCGGCTCACTAGGACTTTAAGGCTTTATCCCAGGCTACATGAATAGTATCAGGTTACTTGTTTCTTATTTTGCTTTTGGTTGTTCTATGTCTTTATTGTACCACATGAGCTTTGTTGCCCTGTAGCGCGTAGGATCTTAATTCCTTGACCAGGGATCAAACTCACATTCGCTGCATTGGTAGGTGGATTCTTTACCACTGTACCGCCAGGAAAACTCCAAGTTATCTGTTTCTTAAATACCATACATTACATTTGCACACTGATGAGCAATGGACTCAACTGTGTCCACAGACACAAGTAAAAATTAATTTATTGTCAAAATTTTAAATATGGACTATTTCACATAAAATTTTGGACATTCTGCCTCTTAAACAATTAGAGTATCTACAACTCTGGGCTTGCTGTCATACATGGCAACATCTGCTTCAGCTGTGTAAAACTGCCCATTTTATTTTACATTTTATTTTTATTTATTTATTTTTTAATATAAATTTGTTTATTTTAATTGGAGGCTAATTACTTTACAATATTGTATTGGTTTTGCCATACATTGACATGAATCCGCCACGGGTGTACACGTGTTCCTCATTCTGAACCCCCCTCCCACTTCCTTCCCCATACCATCCCTCTGGGTCATCCCAGTGCACCAGCCCTGAGAATCCTGTATCCTTCATCAAACCTGGACTGGTGATTCATTTCACATATGATAATATACATGTTTCAATGCCATTCTCCCAAATCATCCCTGCCTCTCCCTCTCCCACAGAGTCCAAAAGACTGTTCTATACATCTGTGTCTCTTTTGCTGTCTTGCATACAGGGTCATCATTACCATCTTTCTAAATTCCATATATATGTGTTAGTATACTGTATTGGTGTTTTTCTTTCTGGCTTACTTCACTCCGTATAATAGGTTCCAGTTTCATCCACCTCATTAGAACTGATTCAAATGTATTCTTTTTAATGGCTGAGTAATACTCCATTGTGTATATGTACCACAGCTTTCTTATCCATTCATCTGCTGATGGACATCTAGGTTGCTTCCATGTCCTGGCTATTATAGACAGTGCTGCGATGAACACTGGGGTACACGTGTCTCTTTCAATTCTGGTTTCCTCAGTGTGTATGCCCAGCAGTGGGATTGCTGGGTCTTATGAAAACTGCCCATTTTAGATTGTTGCTTCACCTTTATCTTTCCACAGTCCCCACCACTCCATAATGTATTACAATCTAGCCCCTTGCACTCGACAGTCTTATTGTCTGATCTCATTAGGCCTCTGAATTTGCAACTCCTACTATAAACTGATATAAGAGAAATGTTGCTAAGGAGCTGGAGGTGGTACATTTCCATACTGTTGAAAAGACATACATGTTTCCACTATAATGCAGAAAGTGAAAAAGTTCATTTCATCCAGTCTTGACGACATGTTTCCTCAGCATTCAAATGGGTCACTTCACATATACTATCATTGGTTGAGTCTACCAAGTAGAGTCAATGCCTGCACCTCAAGTGGACCACACTGATGTCCATCACTGGCAGTTACTACCAGAAAACGTTCACCATAGTTGGAAACCATCAAGAAGTGGTACCAACGAGAGCAGTTAAGCTTAGCATGGTATTTCCAGAGTCGCACAAAACATGTCTAAACAGATATTCTTGGTAATTATAGTTTTATAATACAATTCTTCTGGAAATAATAGTTTTCTTGAGTACCAGAGAAAAAAAGCAGACATTTGGATCCAACTGTAGGGACATCTTTAGAAGTTAGACATTTGAGTACTTGGGTATCAAGTCGTCATTTCTGGAATTGGAAGCAGAAAGGCTGAAGAAGTGATGAGCTGAACTTTGGTATTTCCATGAGTACAGGGAATATATTTCAAATCTTATGTGTAGTTGTGTTTACTCCCACCAACCTATAACTCTGGCCCTGGCATTTCCTTTTGAAATCAGTCATGAAATAAAAGGGTGTTTCTACTGTTCAAATTACAGTTGTTCAGAAGGAAATGTTCTATAATTTAGATCAATCAGAGGCCCAGAGGTATGTGACAAGTGTGCCTTGATGGAAGATATATTTTTCAGAAGTAGGTCACGTTCAGTCAGTATTGGATTGAAACTGTGTCTCCTTTGCTTGCCAACATGGGAGACGATTCAGTAACTCCATGTGTCCTCAAGGCTTTCTGGACCAAGCAGAAGACCATCCTTGTCAGAGTGTACAATTCAGCCTTGCATCACACACTGCAAATTGTAAGACATGCTTCTTTATCAGCGGAACTGTATGTTAATATAGCTGTCACATTAAATATTTGCTGCTGTGACTCAGTTAATGACTGTCATAAAAGTGTGGCAGTATCTGGCATTTTCAGTGTTTGTGGTGCCTAATGTACGGCCTGCTATTGTAAATAGGCCGCACATTTAGAACTAATTACATGCCAGCTATGATAGCAGGTTTATTTTTTACAACTATCTGAGCTGTGATCAGCACTTGTAATCACAAAGCAAGGAAAAAATAGGCAGTGACAGCAACACCTTCATGTTGAAAGCAAATTCTTGTTCTGAAGTGTTATGAAATATTACGTGTTTTCCAATAGAAAGTGAATACAATTAGTCAGAAGCAGATATAATTAAAAAACACCCCGAATCTGGCTTATAGACTGTTTTTACATCTGCACACATTTTTTTTTCTTTATCCAGTTCAGGAAACACCCCCAAATTTATCATTTTTGAAGCAATACTTTTTGATTTCTTCTGAGAGTCAAGGAAGGGGAATTTGCCATCTTTTTGAGTCTCGGTGATGTGTTGCTTTTTGTTTATGAGTTTTGGTTGAAGCAGGGTTACAAATTGGTTGAAACATAAAAGAGGCTGATAATGTTTGGCTCCTCCTAGCTGAGAAATGCCTCTTATTTGTGCTGCCATCCTGGGCATTTTCCATTGCTATTCTTCATGTCTGAAGATAACCGATTTCTGGAAAGTGGCAAGAGACCAGGGAGTCAAAATCTGGGGTTGATGGACTCCTTAGGGTCCATGGATGGAGTCGGGGGCAAGAAGAAAGCACAAACCTCTCCTAAATGCATGCAAACTTTAATAGGTAATTTTTTTTCCTAGAGAGAGAATCCAGAACTTTCTTCAGGACTTGTGAAGGAATAATAACTTTAAGAATAGGCAAATCTATAGGAAAAGAGAGCAGATTAGTATGGCTAGGGGTGGCGGCAGGAAGGAATCAAGAATGACTGTTTAGTGGGTGCCGGTTCCCTGTTGGGGTGAAAAAATGTCTGGAACTCGATAGAGGTTGATGGTTGCACAATTTTGTAAGTATGTTTAATGCTACTGAATTGTACACTCTAAAATGGTTAAATTGGTATCTTTCATGCTATATATATTTTACCACAATTTAAAAAATTATACATCAAGAAGTGAGGGAATAAGAGAAAGGATATTAAATATCATATTGCAGCTTGTCTAGACCACAGGAAGTAATGAAGAAGTGGTTCTTGAGAGAGCACCTGGGTGTCTGCAGTGTTGAGGATGCCAAAACAAAGGGGCTTATTACAGTTAATCAGGACTCTCTGGGGCAATTGCTGCCAATTTCCAGAAAGCCCCAGAAAAGCCTGACTGCTAGGGTCCTTCTGAAAGTGTTGCAATGGGCTCCATATATCTTCTCTCAAGTTCAGAGCTTGGATCCCACTGAGTTGGGAGAGAGCAGGCAGAGATGATGGGGACAGCTGTATAGTGGCAGCAACAGCTCGTACAGCAGATGCTCCTCACCCTCTTTTTGGTACAGCATCGACCTGGGAGGCCAGAGCTCTCCTGGCTTTGTGGGAAATCTCTTTTCAATCCAGTGGAGGTTGGAGAGCTGACTATACCAGGCCACTCTGGGTTCAGGCACATGGAGACTGAGTCCAAATGTTGAGGCTTGGAACTGAGGGATAAGAGATTGATCCAGAAGTCAGGCTAGGGGCTTTGAGACAGGCTGCTGCCTGGCTGACTAAGGATGGTGACAAAGGCCAGGCAATCTGCAGAGGACTGAGCGGAGGCTCTGGATTTCTCGTGTGTCCTAGAGTCCACAATCATTTTCACATCTTTTTTTCCTTTGCTACTTCCTGTGGAGACTCCAGAGCTAAATGCAAAGGCTCAGTAGCAGTGAATTCCCTGCTCTCCCTTCTTTGCTTGCTCTGGGGCTTCCCCTGTGACTCAGCGGTAAAGAATCTGCCTGTAATGTAGGAGACACAGGAGACCTGGGTTGGATCCCTGGGTTGGGAAGATTCCCCTAGAGGAGAAGGGCAAGGCAACCCAGTCCAGTCTTCTTGCCTAGAGAATCCCATGGACAAAGAAGCCTGGTGGGTTAGCCTAACCCTAAGCCTAAGCCTAACTTGGTGGGCTACAGTCCACTGGGTCTCAAAGAGTTGGACACGACTGAAGCAACTTAGCACGCACACACAGTTTACCTGATACTTTGGATAACTAGATGCCTATTCCCTCTGACTTTCTCTCCTTTCCTCTATTTCCTTTTTTTTTTTTTTTCTCTCTCTTATTTGTATCTTGAGCTTGGTCTCTTCTTATCTTGTTCTCTTTATCTTTTTATTACCAAGTGCCATTCTTATTTCTAGGCTTCTCTCTTTTGTCTTCGCTCCTTCCCCACTCTGTTTGTGTCTTTCTGTGTTTGTCACTCATAAGAGAGAGCAGGTGGAATGGGTGACCTTTGGTGTATTTACTCTTTTAAAATGATCTGAGAATTTTGAGCACAAAACATTTTTATTTAATTTAGCATAATGTCTAAAGTAACCCAGGGGTAACGAGAAGGGAATGGATTTTGGTCTACGGAAGTCCCACTTGGGATAGAGCCAACACTTACCCACCTCCTCTTGAGAAATAGACAGTAGAGCTAACCTCCACCCTCATTCAGCTCCAGCAAGAGTGCTGACTCAGGGTGATTCCAGGTGGCACATGGATTCCCTGGAACCATCACTGGGAACTCAACAGTGGTTTGCTGCCTTTACGTAAGTCAAAGAGCCACAATCTTTTTCAGTCTAAACCCTTCCCCTTGCATTTCTACTGAAAGATACAATGTATCTTGGAAAGATTTGTTGAGAGAGCTATAGTCCTAGTTCTTAACTAGATTTTTAGCTAAATTCAAGCCCATCTCTTCCACCTAACTCCTTCTGACTTAAACTTTGCTCCTCAAAGAGTTTCACATTTTCTTTGAGTCTTTGCTATGGTCTCTTATCTCATCTTCTCTCTATTTACTGCCACTTCCTCCATAAGGCCTTCTTAAATCTGCAGCTGGAATGATGGTTTCCTTCAGACTCTGTGCTCTCGTAGGTTCTTACTTGTGTTTCTAATACTAGTTATCATGGTCTATCTTGAATTATAGCCAGACATATACTTCAAGAGATAGAAATGTGAAGGCAAAAAACAATATATATTTTTATCTTCCCTGTGTCTAGAACTATACTTTAGTTAATGCTCATTAAATTGACTTGCAGAGTGATCAGTGAGAACATTTATCAATAATCTTCAGCTTATTTTTCATGTCTAATGGAGATTGCCTTTGATAAGCTTAAACACATTGTCAACAATCATCAGTCTGCCCCTTTTACAATTGGGTTTTGATCATTCCATTGACTCTGTAAAGTGAAGTGAAAGTGTTAGTCCCTTAATCATGTCTGACTCTTTGTGACCCTGAAGGAGGAAACAGACAGAGCTGGACTCCATCTTAGGCCAGGATGCGAACATTAGGCTACACACATGGTCACTTTCCCAGTGGATTCTGAACTTTGTGCCCAGTGTCTATAGAGATGGCATACCAATGGAAAACCAGACCCCTGGATAAAAGAGCCTCAGGACTTGGACTCTCCATTGCCTAAAAGAATATGCTAATTTTCTCTGTAACAGAACAAAGTCGTAAATTCCATTACATTTTTCGGGATATGACCGCAGTCGTATTGATAAATGTCCACTGTTTATCTAGTCTTGTGACACGTGAATCATGGGTTAACTTTGATCGTATTTCTCTTTTACCTTGTCCAGACTAGTTTCAAGGAATTTGGGGAGGTGGGCTTGAGCAAGTACACTTAGGGTATATAAGGTTTTCACAAAAACTGGTCGGGGTCCTTGGCTAAGAGGAGACTCTGCCTTGGGCCCGCCAGTGTAATAAACTGCACTCCACTATCTGCATTGTCCTTCTGAGTGAGTTTGTTTCCCAGAACGCATGGCTACAACAACCCCATGGACCATAGCCCACAGGATCCTATGTCCTCGGAACTGTCCAAGCAAGAATACTGAAGTGGGTAGCCATTTCCTTCTCAGGGTAATCTTTGTCACCCAAGGATGGTGACCTGGGTCTCCTGCAAGGCAGGCAGACTCTTTACCATCTGAGCCACCAAGGAAGCCCCTGACCTTGTAAGGGGGTATATTATCTTCATCTCATGGAGGAGGCTGAATTCTTATCATGGAACCAAATCTCCAATCCTAGCTACTAGTCCTCAAAGCCACTGTTCTTTCCACCTTATTCTGAGGCATATTCTGATGGTCTGCACTTCCCTGCAGCCATTGTGTTCTCTATAAGTCTCAGCCACATCCCCTTCTCCCAGGAGCACGCCATAGGTGGGCTGCATACCTGGCTTGCTCCTTTTCTGGGGGAGAAGAAGGCACCAGTCCCTTTGTCTAAGACTCCAGTGCAGGATGTTTAGTGCTCTCTCTGGCTGTCACAGCATCACGACCGTTTACTTGGAAAGATCACAGCCCTTGTTTGCATACAGCTCCCTCTCTCAGCCTGCTTTGGGGCAGAAGCTTGCTTTGATCTGTGTGCAGGCCTGGGAGGTTATGGCCCTAATTAATTCATGCATAACAATCTGAATTTCCTTTTCATTTGGAGAAGAGCGTAATCATTTCAAAACTTTCATGATGCTGAAATTCTTAAAACTCCAATTGAATCTTATTTTCATTAAGTCTGGTCAGGGTGATCTACAGATAACACTTTTGTTTCAGATAACACTGAAACAAAAGATAATGAAAACATATTTCTTTTAAATTACTGAAAACAATTTCTGTTAGTAAAGGGGTTCCTGTCATAAGCAAGACTTTAGAAAAACAACACTTATAATAAGCAGTAGATTGTCAGCAAACTTCATCAGAATCCGGTTTTTGTTACATGAATACATGAGCTTACTAATCCACCCCATTCTATGGAAATGTCATATAAATTGAAGGAAAATAAAGAGTGTGAGGGAGACCATGGATATGAAAGCAGCAATGTGCTTTATAAATGTGACATATTATTATAGCTTGACTTCTGTAATTCTCTTCCCCATGGTTATAAAGTGTATTAGAGGTCCCCTGACTCCTGTCAGACGCCTTTTTAATGATCTTTAAGCCTAAAAGGCAGGACAGTGATACTGGCAGGGAAAGTGCTTAATAATTTGTTTATGGTAAAATGCTATCCTAATTAGTCGATCTCATTAATTTCAATAAGGCATCACTCCAGCTCTTTCTCTCTCCCCACAGTCCATCAGCCAACAAGCCCTATTGCCTTTGACAATGAGATCTATCTCTTACTTATTTGTATTGTTCCCAGTGCCTCCTGAATTTGTGACCTCTCACACCACACCTGGACAGCAGCTGATCACACCCTCCTATAATTCATCCTCTGTGGAGCCAGAGGAACCTTTTAGAAACAAATCATGGTAGTGCCCTTCCAGTTTCAAATCCTGTAGTCAGTTCCTTGGCGTGGCCTGCAAGACCCAGCAAAGCCCAGCCCTCCTTGCTCTCAACGTGTACCATCTCCGTCTCTCACACTGGCCTTATTTTTCAGTCCTTTGTTGCCTGAAACTTCTTTCTGCCTCAGGCTTGGTCTCTGTCCATCACCGCTAGCCTCCCTTACCTCAGTTTCTTTCAGCTCTTACTTCCCAACATTATTTTATATATGTGATTATTTATTTATCTTAAATTTTTATTTATTTATTGTATATTTAGTTTTGGTGTGTTGGTCTTCGTTGGCTTGTGGGCTTTCTCTAGTTGTCATGAGTGGGGGCTATTCACCAGGCTTCTCACTGAGACGGCTTCTCTTGCTGCAGAGCACAGGTTCTAGGTGTGCCAGTTCCAGTAGTTGGCAGCACTTGAGCTCAGTAACTGCTGCACAGGCTTAGCCACTCTGCAGCATGTAGAATCCTTCCAGACCAGGGATTGAACCCATGTCCCCTGCTTTGGCAGGTGGATTCCTATCGACTGTACCTCCAGGGAAGTCCATAATTATTTATTATTCACCTCTTCCTGTTCAAATATATATTCCATAGGGCAGGACTATCTCTGCATTGTTCTATGCTGTTTCCGCAGAGACTGGCACAGATAAGACTCTAATTTATCTGCTGAGTAAATGAGCGCTAACTGAAGGCAGAAACTATTGACTGAGGTGGGGAAAAAAGAAGAAATCTTCACATTATGTGAAAACACTGCTAAAATTCAATTCAATGGAGAAAAATAGTCTAAATAACCAGTTTTAGCTAAAATCAAAATGACTGTTTTTCACCAGTTCCTGGCTGATTCAGTTACAGAAGTAATTTATTGTTGACAAAGTAACAGTAAGTGCTATCGCATCCCATGGCTATCCATTTCTTTTGGTTAAACAAGCCAGAACAGTTTATCATTCTTGAAATCCTCTGATCTCATTCAAATTTTACAAAAGGAACAACTACAGAATACAGATCACTTACTTTTCCAGAAAATAATAGTTTTGGGGAAAATTGCTAATGCCCAGTCTGGAAAGTTTGAGATTATTTTTATTCTGTTCATATCTTATTAATTCATTTTAGTGTGTATCATCTCGTGGTAAAGTGTGTTCATCCACAAATATTTTTGTCTATTTGTGCACACAAATATCTTGTGTACCAGCTCTAGACTTGGCACTGGATGGCTTGGGGCAACCAGACAGATAATATTCCTACTCTGGAAAAGGTCGGTCAACAACTTCTGTCTGTAGGAATTTAGAATGAACACATTTGCTACATGCATCTAGTGCTGCCCCCTCAGTGTTATTTCAAGAAAGCCAAGAAGTGACAGTAGCGTGGCCTGGAGATTCCAAGAAAATCCTTGTGTCCTGATAAAGATCCAGGATGAGGTATCTGTGAAAAAGAAAGGCAAACTAGGCCAACCATTTTTAAAATGAGATTTGTAGTTAGGCCATGACAACTGTTGCATTCCTGATCAAGGCCTGTCAAGAGAAAGTTTGGGCACATTCAGAGTCTTTTCAAACTCATTGGGTTCCATCTCTAAATCCAAATTTGGGCTTTTCAGCATTGAGATCTAGTCACTGCTAAAGGAATGCCTCGTGGAAAGATAAATGAGCTTACAGGGTTTAGGATTAGACAGCAAATAACTGGAACTAAATTGTATTTTGTTGAATTTCAAAATGGCTCAGAAACAGTTAGACCATGTTTTCCTCAAAATTAAAATCAGTAAAAAAGATTAAGTAAAATAAAATCCTCCTGGGCAAAAAAAAAAAAAAAAGTAAACTGAGATTTGCTAAAACCAGACTTCTTCCAATTCTTCCATCCTTGGTTGACAAAGGCATAAACTTGGGAGTGCTGGCAGGTTGTAAGCCTTTAAGATTATTATAAAAATCAGAGTTCCAAGTTTTAGAAATGTTTAAAAAAGAGGCTTTTTTCTTGACATTTCTAATTTCTGCTAAGTATTGAAATATACCACCCATATAATAATTACAGGTCATAGAATTTCAGAGCTGGAAGGAGCACTGGAGACAGTTTAGTGTAGTCTGTGCATTTCTGCAGAGGTGAAAACCAAGACTCGGGAGGCAAATGAAATTGCTCAAAGCTAAGTGTAAGCCTGGGGTGGAGCTGGGAACTGAGGTTTTTTAATCTTATGGAAATGACCAGTATTGGACAGGTCTAGCCTCACTTTCTTATTAATGGAGCTCTGTAAAGTCCCTGGAATTACAATGTAAAAAAAATATGAGATTTTGATGGTCAGACAAGACAATCACTATGATCACAGTCTTGCTTTTTTCCTCTGAGACGTGACTGTTCAGAGGTACTGGGCATGGAGAATGTCTGTTAAAAATGGAGTTTAAAAATTTAGGGAACTGGAGCCGGGCAGAAGCAGTGTGTGGCATACACAGCTTGCAGTCGGGGACCCATCCCTTCACTCCGATATGCCTTCACCTGCGCCAACTGTATTCATGGTTGGGCTTTGAAGCCCACACTCCCTCCCCACCTGTTACTCATGGGAGGCAGCCCACAGCTCAAAGCAGAGGTGGCCAAATGAGTGCAATATCTCTGTGAACATCTTTCCTGAGAAGGGTGTGTCCTTTCAGGACCCCGGGTGGGGTATGGATATAGATGAGACTTTAAAAGATACCAAGTGATGTGGAATTTTGGCAGGGAAGAGTCAGGAAGTGTTGTCTTAGTGGTGATGGTTTGACTCAGCCCTTTGAAAATACTTAGGAGTTACCTAATTGCAACCAAAGTTTTTGTTTTTTCACAGTTTTAACTATTTGAGGTAAATGATCATCTTTCTTCTCCCACCCCCAATACACACAGCTTATAAATATATTTCCTGAGACTGTGTACTCTTCCCAGTTTTTACAACCTAAGAAGTTTAGCTAGTTGGTAGTTGGAAGACAGATCTGAATAGAGTAAGTAGTGTTAGTAATCAGTAGGCCACATCCCCTTCCAGAATGTTCCAGTTACTTTTGAACCTAGGCCTGGGAAAAAATATATTTAAGTTTCCCTTGGAGACATTGTTAAATTATATTTTATTAATTAGTGTCCACTTAAATTTGAATCCATACCCAGGGAAACTACTTTTGCTCTGAAGTTTCACTGATGCATGATTATATTAATAAAACAGTATTTTAATATGTAAGATGCTTACTGTCAGAGAAGGCAATGGCACCCCACTCCAGTACTCTTGCCTGGAAAATCCCATGGACAGAGGAGCCTGGTAGGCTGCAGTCCATGGGGTTTCGAAGAGTCGGACACGACTGAGCAACTTCACTTTCACTTTTCACTTTCATGCATTGGAGAAGGAAATGGCAACCCACTCCAGTGTTCTTGCCTGGAGAATCCCAGGGATGGGGGAGCCTGGTGGGCTTCCGTCTTTGGGGTCGCACAGAGTCAGACACGACTGAAGCGACTTAGCAGCAGCATGCTTACTGTAAAAAACACATTTATTGGTGTGTGTGTGTGTGTATATATATATATATATATATATATACACCTTCCACAGTACTTCATTAATGAATGTTTTATAACAACATGGAGCTCCATCATTTTCATAATACTCTGAAATGATGATGCAAACATTCATATTCAAAAGTATGTACCAACTACTGATAATATCACTAAGACTGAATTCACTTGCCTTAAGTGAAAAGCCACAAAAGAAGTTTCTATTTTCAATGTAGTTTATCTGTCCGACATTTTCCACTTTGTGTTCAAAAGAGAGTGGCCAAGGCCATTTGGGTGTCCGTGTGTAGCCGGAGGATACAGATTCCACTTGTGGAATTGGTCAAGATCAGAGAACGTCTTCCTTTCCTGTGGCTTAGAAACTGAGTTGTTAATATAGTTATTCTGTCTGGCATTTAGATCATGAATTTTGCCCAGATCCACATCAAGGAGAAGAGGCCCTTTCTATGTTAGATTTGCAGAATGACTTCAGATGTTTTGACTGGAGAGCTGCAGAACAGAATGAAAACAGTACAAGCCATGATCTCCTTTGCTGCCTTCCAGAATGCACTGGGCTCTGTTCTTGTTAGTTTTCTATTAGTATTATAATAGCATGCTCCTTATGCAGCATAATTTGGCTTTATTATTCCCTTTAAGATCTTCTTATTATTTGTGTGTGTGTGCTCAGTTGCTCAGTCATTTCCACTCTTTGCAACCCCATGGACTATAGCCCCCAGGCTCCTCTGTCCATGGAATTTTTCTAGGCAAGAAAACTAAGTGGGTTGCCATTTCCTCCTCCAGGGGGTCTTCCTGACCCAGGGATCAAACCCTTGTCTCCTGCATTAGCAGGTGAGTTCTTTACCACTGGCACCACCTATTAATATTTAGCTGACTTTATATTTTGGGAGGGGATTCCCTGGTGGCTCAGTGATAAAGAATCTACCTGCAATGCAAGAGCTATAGGAGACGCAGATTCAATCCTTGGGGCAGGAAGATCCTCTGGAGCAGGTCATGGCAACCCACTCCAGTATTCTTGACTGGAGAATCGCATGGACACAGGAAACTGGCGGGCTTCAGTCCATAAGGTTGCAAAGAGTTGGACACAACAGAAGCAACTTAGCATGCACGCATGAATATTTTGGGAGACCCAGTAATATCTCCTACCAGTATCTTCTATGTAAACCAGAAAGAAAGAGTTAATTGGAATGATATTTTTTTTAAAAAAAGGGAAATTATTTCATATAAAAATTTTCATAGAAATGCATATACATCCTCACTGTGGAGAGCATCAGAAGTATCTTAGGACACTTGCTTTATGGAAGCACCATGGTACCCACACACCCTTTTTGATAAGGGATACTATATAGCCTCTGAAAACTTGTAGTGTTGAGCTACCACAGCTCCCTTCACTGAACTACCCTGGAGAGAGCAATGTCAGGATTGTTGGGAGAAGGATATAGAATGAGATAGAGGATGACTTTTGCTCCTTACTGATTTCTCTCATCTCTTCTTGACTATACTGAAGTCCTATCCCTGAGGAGGTCAATGTTGCATGCCCAAATGCATCCAGGGAGTCACTTACCTCAGGGAATTTCTTTTCTAGATCTAATTTTAGCTGTGTCCAGGGATACATTTGAAAGTCAATATTACTCAATTTTTTCAGATTGTGTGATGATGGCCAGGGAAGTGGCAAGTAGGGTAGAATGTATTTTTATCAACCAACATCACTGACTGGGAGAGCTAGTAAGAGCACTTCTTCAGATTTTCTACTTTTACTTGAAGTTAAAAGTTTACTTTTCCAAGCTAAAGATTATCATAATTATTTACAGAATGGCATCTCCAAAGAATTGGTCATAATGGCCCAGGGCATTCCCTTAAAACCAGCCTTTCTTCTTTGTGCATACTCAGGAGATGGGCAGTGCTAACAGTCATCTTCCCTCATCTTCCCTCATCTCGTGGCTCCCCTATTTTTTTTTTTTTTGGTGAATGATCTTTCTACCATTCTTTACCAATAATGCTTGTGTGAACATTATTGGAGTGTATTCATATGTGGCTGGTCTGTTTAGGCCTCACCTTGTCAGTTGGGAGCAGCCTATTCTCTGAAGGAGGTGATCATCTGAGTTTCAGTCCCGAGGAGGGCCTCATACGAGACACCAGAACACTGGGTAACATCATATCTCTCCTGTATTTTCTCTCTGGGGTTTCCTCTCTTAGTTGCTGAAGTGTTTTGAAATGTGCTCTGGGATGGTGAATACCAAGATGGCGCTCACCATGAGGTCGCAGATGCAGGGCTAGGATGGGATAGGTCCTGAACTCAAGACAACAGGCTCTATTTTACAAATTGGATAGATGATCTGGTTTCGTGTTTCTGTCTCAACCTCTTTCCCTTAGTTGTTTAAAACCCTCAGTATTTTCTTCAATGTCCTGGACTGGTCTAAGCTGGACATTAAGGGGACAATTTGGGTAATACCTAATCTGGAGTGTTAAAATGGGTGATGGTCCCCTAGATTGGGGTTGTGGTGGCAGCAGGAATTGGGGAGAAATACCCAAGATGGAAAGCTAGAGAAGGGATGAATCTAAGAGTCAGTGTTGGGGCCCTGAGACTGCTCCCTGCTGGAGAGAATTTTCCCCTCACTGCCAACATTAGACCATCTGACCAGTATCTTCTCAGGAAGTGCGGGGGCAGGGGGTGGCGGGAGGGGGGCTTCCTAATAGCCCTTTAATACTTTGTTTCTAGAATGCTTTGTTGTTGTTGCTATGGCTCTTGTTGATTTATTTACTTGTCTCAAAGATAAAAAGATGCCCAGGTAGAGTTGAACAACAATTGTTGTCTCAACTGCAGAAAGGCCAGAGGCACTTGATTGAATAAAATATCTGTATTTAATCTCTAGAGAGAAAGCGAACACTTGGCTTTATATGTTCATCATAAGCAAGGATTTTTCTTAAAGACAAAAATAAGGAAACAGGTATTTGGAGACTAGGCATTTCACATATCTATCAAATGTTATCTGAAATAATTAAGTTACAGGACAGATGAATAGATAACTGAGCTTTTTCTCAACATCTACAAATATGACATCCCCCTGCCCAACCCAGCAGAAGGTGAAAAGTTACCAGTGATGGTTAATGTTTAGGTGGACAGAAATGATTTGCCAACATGCCTCCTTTGCCTGTGGTTTGAACTGAGTGTACCACTTACATCACCCTAAAATAGTTCACCTGCACAGTACCTCCTATAGGAGACCTATGTGTGGGTGCTGCATGAAACCATAACCCATGGAGGTTTCCTTCTTGGAAATCTGATCATTTATTTTTCCTAACTTTTGAATCAAATGAGTAAAGCATGCTCAATACTGGAGTTATGGGCTTTTGGGGGTACCTTAAATATAGTAACTCTTTCTAGGCATAACAAAACTACAATTCATAGTTTTGGGGCTGACTAGGTCTCAAGTACTCTTAACTGACCAGAAAAAAAAAAGGGAATCCATTTTACTAATCCAGGTATTTAAATTTATTGGCTTCTTTCTCTTTAAGTTATTTTTTCTATTTAATTTCCTATAGCTTCAGTAAGAAATTATATTTGATGTTTTCACAAGTCTAAAAACTCTAAGGTGACAGGACCACTTGGGCCTCACTCACCATCATAGTCTTGGAGTCCTTGCACCTGGCACAGAGCTTTGCAGATAGTAAGTCCTCAGTAGACATTTAATGAATGAGTGAATACACTCAGCCTCCATGCCTATAATAGCTTCAGTTCAAATACCCCTTCTTTGTAGATCTTCCCTTGACACCGTAATGTAAAATAAACAAACAGTGGTTATTCTCTTTCATAGAAACCAGATATTTGCCCTCTAAAGTACTTCTGTGTTGGTTTATTTGTAGTTTATTTAATGTGTGTCTCAGTCATTTGACAGAAAGTTCTATGAGGATGAAGCTATTTTGTTCCACATTGTAGCACCATACCTGGCACAGAGTGGTACTTAATAAACACTGGATGTGTGCATGCATGCTCAGTTGCTCAGTCCTGTCTGACTCTGCAACTCCATGACTGTAGCCCACCAGGCTCCACTGTCCATGGCATTTCCTAGGCAAGAATACTGGAGTGGGTTGCCATTTCCTTCTCTAAGGGATCTTTCCGACCCAGGGATCAAACCCACATCTTCTGCATCTCCTGAATTGGCAGGCGGATTCTTTACCACTGAGTCACCTAGGAAGTCAAAACAGTAGAAGCCTGGATGGATAAGTGAATGCTATATACCTACATGCACGTCTGCAGTGACAGTTCTGTGCTGGCCCTCTTTTACCCTTGAGCAGTAAAGAACAATTAAGAAAGCCACTGAGAATGGCCATCAGCACCTCTTATCTCAGCAAATGGTTAGAGATGGGGTGACCAAAAACTGTTGGGTTTATAATATAGTAAACTTTAACTCCCGGAGAAGGCAATGGCATCCCACTCCAGTACTCCTGCCTGGAAAATCCCATGGACGGAGGAGCCTGGAAGGCTGCAGTCCATGGGGTCACTGAGGGTCAGACATGACTGAGCGACTTCACTTTCACTTTTTACTTTCATGCATTGGAGAAGGAAATGGCAACCCACTCCAGTGTTCTTGCCTGGAGAATCCCAGGGAAGGGGGAGCCTGGTGAGGTGCTGTCTATGGGGTTGCACAGAGTCGGACATGACTGAAGTGACTTAGCAGCAGTAGCAGTAGCAAACTTTAACTCCAGGTTTATCAGGTTCAGGATAGAGAATTTCTCTATTTCAATATGTCATAATTGGCCTGAGACAGGCCCCAGGTGCAATTCTGGTTCTAGTAATAAACTGTGTGATCTTGGGCAAGTTGAGCAACCTTTCTGAACCTCTTTTTCTAATATGTAAATTTGGAACACAAATAGCACTTACTATTTAGAAGGTTAAACAAGATAATGTACGTAGAGTATATAGTTGAGTGCCTGGCACAGAATAAGGAATAAGTACTCAGTAAAAGTTATTATTAAATTAATAATAACATTTGAAGTCCATCAGTGGGCTAGCAGTGTCCCAGAACTCAATTAGGTTGTAATTAATTGTATTAAACAATGTCTTGTGTTCAGCTTCAGTGAAAGGAATTAATGCTTTGCTTTTAATGGCTATAAAATTCTACTTAGCTAAATAATGGAATCAGATGAATTCCCTACAGTCAAATCTGGATTTAGTAAGATCTGGAAGGTTACAAGGCACACTGTGACTGCAGATGAAAACATCTCTGCACCCCCAATATTACAGTTATTTAATAGTATGCTGAACGATCTTTTAAATTTTCTTTGATAAAAAGAAAAATCCAACCACAACAAAAAAGAAATCAATGTCTATAGCCTCACAAAAGTATGGTATAAACAATATCCCATGGTAAAAATAATTATATAAATGTCATTTTTAATATATTGTCAAAAGTATATTGAAAATATAATTTTTCCTTATTAGAAAATAATCTTTGAATATAAATGTTTTAAAATGTTTCATCTTATTGACATGACATAATTATATATATAATTATAATTATATATATATGGCAATTTAGATAATTTCCAGTGACAGGTAAGACCTAAATTACAGGAACCAGAAACCTAATTATTTCAAATTGAATAATCTTGTTAACTAGTCACTCATTTCAAGGGAACAAAGGCAATGGCTTTAAAATTTTTTCTTATATTAATAATTCTGTTATAATTTCCATTAAATGATATCAGAGTTCTTCTATATCACAAAGACTGCAAAGGCTGGGCATTTTTTTTTTTTTTATCAAATGCAAAAAATGCACACGCTTTGCTTAATCCCTGTGGGTTTATGTGGGGATCTGTGAAGATTCTTACACTACAACAGTCAGCCTACAATTTTCTCATCACTCTTCAATTTGGACCGAAAAAAAAAATACAATTCAGAAAAAAATTCTCAATTTCATGCCTTATGGTAGATGTGGGTGGTATATTATAGAGTAGTTTTTCTCCATGTTATTCATGCCCTCAAATATTTGACAGGATAAAGACTTTAGCAAGTCACCAATTTCTTGCATTTGTCATCTCTCTCTTATTTTAGGGGCTGGAAGGGTGTGTGTTTAAGAGAAGAGGGTTTGGGCATTAGAATTCCAGCTCACAGGTTCTGAGGCACGTAGGCAAAACCACCATACCACGATTTTCCTTTCTGGCTATGGAGCATCAAGTAAGAATGCTGTCCTCAGGGACAGCAGAGGGGAGTGACACCAAACGCTGCCTTCATTGTTATATTTTTCTGCTGTGCACACCCCATCTTTTTGTAAAGGTTAAAATCTTAAGATATGGGCGAGAGTGATAGTAAAACATTTCATTTTTAGATGAGGAATATCTCCTTTCTTGAATTTGATTGTATTTTCATTCTATTCAAGACAATGTCTAACAAATACTAACCCTTGAAAAGTATATATTAATATGCTTTCTGAAATTTTTTAATATTGGGTGAGTTTGTGTTTGCACATCTCTTTTGCATGATCAGTCTCTCAGTCTTGCTCTATTTCACACACACACACACACACACATACAGATAATTTCCCCGTTGGCATACCCATCTGAAAACAAAACAAAAAGAACAGCATAATGGTTTTAGATAATTCATCAGGTCCCCTCAGTTCATCCCAGCAAAACTCATGGAAAGAGTTGTCTATATTTTGAGTCTCCATTTCTTCATCACTCTTTACTTACCCAACTTATTTCATTCTGGCTTTCACCCCCATCATTCCATTAAATCAGCCCTTATCAAGGTCACCAATAACCTGTACAATAAACTCTGTCTGAAAAAAGCCATTTTTCCAGCTTCCATTTTCATCTTCCTATGTCTGTCAGTAGCAGCTGACCTTGCTAACTACACTCTTCTTTTTAAACACATCCTCCTTGAAACATCCTTCTCTGGCTTCTGTGACACCTTTCACCTGTGTCACAGAAGAGGAGATTTTCAGGGAAGGCCCTATCACGTCTCTATTGTTGGTTTCTCCTTTTCTACCAGACATGTAGGAGGGCCCAGGGCTCTGGTTACAGCCAGCTCCTCTAGCTGCCCTGTCTCCCAGTTCCATGGTGTTAATACAGCCATAAACAAACACATATCAAATGTGTATCTCCGGTCCAGCTGGAGAAGGTAATGGCACCCCACTCCAGTTCTCTTGCCTGGAAAATCCCATGGATGGAGGAGCCTGGTAGACTGCAGTCCATGGGGTCACTAAGAGTCGGACACGACTGATCGACTTTCCTTTCACTTTTCACTTTCATGCATTGGAGAAGGAAATGGAAACTCACTCCAGTGTTCTTGCCTGGAGAATCCCAGGGATGGGGAAGCCTTGTAGGCTGCCGTCTATGGGGTCACATAGAGTTGGACACGACTGAAATGACTTAGCAGCAGCAGCAGCCAGTCCAGCTCTTGATTATTTATCCACCTTCCTACTCAACATCTCCACTTGGATGTCTAAGAAGTACAAAGAATAAGGCGACATAAGGACCAAGTGACATTCCCATCTCTATAGATAAGAGAGAACTTGGTTAACTTTTCTCAAAGAGAAGAAACTCAAGTGAATTCTTGAGACACAGCCATTGTACTGTATTCTCAAATGTAGGACAAATATCAGGTCCAAGAACACTTCAAATTGTTGTGAATGTATGTGTGTTTATGCTGGAATACCTCTCTGCTACTTGATCATCTCACATGCGCCTGACACCCCTGAAAGTCTTGTCCTAAAACTGAAAACTCTTTCCTGAAACAGTCCTCTCCACTCTCCCTTGTTTTTCCTCCATCTCCCCTTAACTTCAGCTGTTAAGTTTCATGTATTTCTCAGACTATTACTTGATGGTTCAACTCTTCAAACTCTATGTGCCTAAAGTAACCATTAATCCCACTCTTCCAATCATCTCAGTATCAGACCTCTCAACATAATTTCCCCTCACTCTTATTCATGAGACAAAAATAGTGAATACTGATTCCATCCTAAAGGACTCCTCTCAAATGATCTGGTTTTATATCAGTCAGGAATTTTAAACACATGTGAGAATAAAATGTTAGACTTACAGAGAAAGATCTAATTCTTTATTCCTTTTCTTATATCCAGTGATTGTTTCTGTCATCACAATTATTTTAAAAGCATCTGGGATTTAATGCTTTAAAGGAACTCAGTCTGCCAGATTCAGACTTAGTATTCCAAATGGTATTTATTCAGTGTTCCACATTCTCCTCCTCATCTCATGACCACCCAAAAAGAATACTCAGTCTGTAAAATGGTAGGGAGTATCCTTTCAACTCTTCTCATATTGCAGCCTTGTTCATAGAAAAAATTTCCATCTCTTCTCTCACAAATTCATAACTCATTTTTTCTTAGTGGAACAGAAATACCTAATTTCTTACTTACTGGTAAGAGCCTAATATTCATGGAGTCACCTTTTACTACTAGGTGGGGTCACTGTGCACTCAGTTGCCTCAGGTCTTGCTTGCCCTTGGGGGTAGTGGCTCTCTAGTTGGCCACACGCTTACGCAGCAACATGACCATATTTTCAGACTACTGTCCCCATTTTCTGAAGGGCTATGGGCCCAACCATTTCCAATTCAAGGAAGGAGAACATAAGATGCTCCAAGTCGGCCTCAGGCCTAAGCTCTATTCTTGGATACAAGCTTACCAGGAACCCTACTTTTAGGGAGTTATCTATACTTGGCCAAGTTAATAAAGCATTGCTTCCTGTTTCATGTGGTTATCAACCACTGGGCATCTATCCTGCCAGTAAGAGTCCCTGGGAGGAAAGGGGTGAAAGGCTCCAAACTCCTAACATAATAACCGAAGCTCGAAACCGAAAGCAGCATTTCAGTTGTATCAGTTTACTGTTACAGCCATACCAATTGCCATAGATTTACCTCTTGTTGTCTTATGGTTCTGTAGGTGCCTGTTTCAGTTGGTACTCTACTTAGGACCTCGCAGAGCTGAAATCAATGTACAAGCAGAGTTGCCTTCCTTTGGGGAGGCTGTCCGCATGAATCCACTTCCAAACTCATTCAGGTTGTTGGCAGAATTTAATTCCATGAAGTGGTAGGGCTGACATCCCTATTCCCTTATTGGCTAACATTTGGCTGTTGTGCTCAGCCCCTAGAGGCCACCTCTATTTCATATCTCAGGCTCCCTTCTTCTGTCTTCAAAACAACAGTAGCAGATAGAAACCTTCTCATACTTTGAAGCTATCTAACCTCCCTTTTGCCTCACATATTCTCTGCTTCATCCTTCTGCCTTCCTTTTCTCTTAAGAGTGCAGGTGATTAAACTGGATGCACTGGAATGATCCAGGATAATCATCCCACTTTAAGATCAGGTGATTAGTAATCTTAATTCCATCTGCAAAATCCGTTCACAGAAGTATCTAGGTTAGTGTTTGGTTGAAAAACCGAGGGGGGAGGATATCTTTAGAATTATCCCTGCCACATAGTGCATCTATGTTTCAATTACAACTCGCAGTACCTTTCGCACCCTCAGGTCTGGCTAAATTTTTACTTTTGCCCCAATCTCTAGGCATTAAATTTTGTTCAGTAAAGTTCCTTGGCCCCAAAATCAGCCCCTGACTGTATATCATTGGGCAAGTCCCTAAACCTCTCTCAGTCTTTCCTTGTATATAATAGAGATTTCCTATTTTACAGTATTATTCCAAGTTAAATGAAAATGTATTGAATAAATTTAAAAAACTGTCAAATGAAGTACAAAAGTTCAGTGTATTACCTTATATTCTAAAGATATTTTAAAAGTAGAGTGGAAGTTTTTAAAAAAGTGATAGAAGAAAGTGAAGAACAATAACTTAGTGTTAATCTAAACTAGTATTTTTTTTTGTTTTGATATGCTGATTTCTAAACTTAATCGGAACTGAAATCAGAAAATGTGAGCTAGAGTTCACTCCTTAGCTGGATGACCTTGGTTTCATCATTAATTTCTCTAGGTCTTTTTTATCCCCTCATCTATGAAATTAACATGTTTAACAAAAGGACCTCCAATGTCCCATTCAAGTCTGAAATTCTATGCATTTACTTTATGCACTTTCTTCAAGGTGTACTAAAAATCAGAGTTGTGAGAAGCAATCTATTTATAGTCAGCTCTTCATAAGATGACTGTAAAAAGGCCTGAGACAAGTTCATAATATTGGGACTAGAAATCTCATCTAGGATAACTTGAAATACGTCTCTAAATCCCACCAGGTCTTTCTGTCCTTTATCATTATAATCAAGCTTTACTTTAGCACCTGATTCCAAAATATTCAGCTAATGAACAGTTTTGGTTTAACAATTCATATTATTTAACTGACTAGATATTATTATGTTTTAGAAGGATATTAAACATGTAGCACCAATAAAAAAGTTGTCCTTGAATTCTGATTCTAAAAAAGAAATCAAGCAGGAACATAAACTCTAATTCATCATTTGTAATTCAAAACTTCTGCATTAAGTAATAGCTCAAATGATAAAATTTGCCTTTTCACTCCCTATGAATTCTGTATTTGTTTCAAACAAACTGTAAAGATTAAGCTACATGTCTTCAGTTATTGTCTTGAGTCACTAATGCATGCATTCAATTTGCTGAGTGTTTTCCTATTCTGTGTCTCAATCTGGGATAAAAACTATCTGTATAAATTTAGTTTTGAACTTTAAAAGAGCAGCGTGTTCCTCAAACTCCCTTTTGTTGGGTTTTCAAACAATAGGACTCTTGTCTCCATTACAGTGCTGGTGCGGGACTAGCAGAGAATAGGATTGTGAGTTTTCAATTCCCTTTGCATCTGAGAGTCCTCTCGAAGAGCCCTGTTCCTACAGGAGCTGGTCTAGAAGCAGGGAAATGACAGCGTGGGCAGAGTGGAGCACACGTCCTTGTCGTATTTGGGTTAGTGCTTCTTAAGGGGGTAAAAATGGATGATTTGGACCACACCATGGTGGTCAACCAGCCTTCATTTAAAGAAAATAATTTTCTTTGCATGGTAATCTTCTAGGTTGTTGGAGCTGGCTGAGATTGAAATCTCAGGAGATGAATGTTGCATGCAGTGTGTGAAGCTATAATGGGTTGCACGTGTGTGATGGTTTCAGCCCCAGGGATCAGGAGCAGTATTGCAGTGGAAATATTAGGCTAAGCAAGGCAGGGACACTGATGGGATCACATGCTCCACTTGCAGTTTCTTATCCAGAAGATGGCAGTTTTACTGGGAGATTAGACATAGCCAAGACAGAGAAAGAATAGAGAAAAGACATCAAGAGAGCAGCTGGGACTGTAAAAAAGAGGAAGAGAAATAAAGTAGCAAGAAAATAACCGTACTTGAATTTGTTCTTGTAGTTGCAAGAAAAAAAAAAAAAGAGAGAGACAGAGGCAAAACATAGGGTAAGGACTGGACATGAATTTGAGCAAACTCCGGGAGATAGTGGAAGACAGAGAAGCCGGGCATGTTACAGTCCTTAGGGTTGCAAACAGTCAAATATGACTTAGTGACTGAACAATGACAACAATAAAAGGATAAGGAATTTGTTGTTTCAGTGATTATTCATTCAACAAATTGAACACCAGATTTGTGCTCAGCACCATGCTAGTGTTGAAGATACAACAGTAGACAGACACTCCTTGCCCTTGAGGAGCTTATACGTAGTCTGCTGGGAAGGTCAGTCTCAGAAGTGCATTCAGGCACTCTCTCTATGCCTAGCCTTGCTTGGAGAGAAACTCAGTTGACCAGGTGAGTCCTCCGGTCCTCAAAGAAAGTATTCTTGTGAGTAATGGGCACTCCTGCCCTGTGCATAGGGCACTCCTGTTAGGCCTGCCTCACCAGAGTCTTCAATTGCTGACAGAAGCTACAGTTTGAGGAAGCAGTTTTCAATTTTCACAGTTTGGAAGACTATTGGCAAACCACAGTTCATGGCTATGTCTACTAGCAGACTTGGTTATGTCAGGGAAAGGGAAATTATAGGGTGACATATACATCATCCTGGGCTTCCCTGATAGCTCAGTTGGTAAAGAATTCGCTTGCAATGTAGGAGACCTTCGTTAGATTCCTGGCTTGGGAAGATCTGTTGGAGAAGGGATAAGCTACCCACTCCAGTATTTTTGGACTTCCCTTGTGGCTCAGCTGGTAAAGAATCCATCTGCAATGTGGGAAACCTATGTTCATTCCCTGAGTTGGAAAAATCCCCTGGAGAAGGGAAGGGCTACCCACTCAGCATTTTGGCCTGGAGAATTCCATGGACTGTACAGTCCATGGGGTCACAAAGAGTTGGACACAACTGAGCAACTTTCACTTTCATACATCATCCTTAAAAGGAATTGGAATAGTTTTGTAGAATAATCAAAGTATCTAGTCCTCTGATACAAGGATGATCGAGCACTGCTGCTGCTGCTGCTGCTAAGTCACTTCAGTCATGTCCGACTCTGTGTGACCCCATAGACGGCAGCCCACCAGGCTCCGCCATCCCTGGGATTCTCCAGGAAAGAACACTGGAGTGGGTTGCCATTTCCTTCTCCAATGCATGAAAGTGAAAAGTGAAAGTGAAGTCGCTCAGTCGTGTCCGACTCTGATCGACCTCATGGACTGCAGCCTACCAGGCTCCTCTGTCCATGGGATTTTCCAGGCAAGAGTACTGGAGTGGGTTGCCATTGCCTTCTCTGATGATTGAGCACAAAGCAGGACAAAATTGGGAAGTAAGCTTTGGTGATCAGCTCCTGGTGCTATTCTCCAAACACAACCCTTCAACCATCTTGACTGAGTGCCATGTGGTTAGTTGTCCTGAATCAGACAACCTTTCCACAACTCCAGCCTTATTTGTCCTATTTCTCAGTTTTAGATCTTGCTAGGCAATAGGAAGCATCAATAAATTTATTCATCCTGCCCTGTCACTAGCAGACCCCTGGCTTAGAGTGAGATCTCCCTTTACCAGGTGACATAGATCTGTCTGTGGGCTAAGTGAGCTAGCCATGCGGACTTCAGATACTCAGTCAGGACCAGGGAAAGGATATGGGCTTTAGGTTCCACTCAATTCTTGGCTTATTCTAAAAATTCATAAATCTACAGGGGAAGGTTCTGACGTGTTCAATGAGAGAAAAGGCAGAGGCATCTGAGGCCAGTTCTGAAAGCTTCTCATTCTCTACTCATGAAAAATCACTACTTAAATCTTTTGAATAGAAATTCTAACAGTTTAGAAGGAAATTCTGACTTGAAATGTGTTTTTCATTCTAAAACTGGGAAAGCATACTTCATCTGTAATCATTTTTTTGTCAGATCCCCTCTGCATCAAAAAGTGTGGCTTTTTTGACCAATCCCTGGATGAAAAGTGCTTTGAGTTTGAGGCCCATCCCCCATTCCTTTTCTTTCACCATTTGGCCTAAAGTCTCCCCAAGAATCATTAAAAGGGGCAAAACATCTGCTCCTCCTTCACTGGACTTCCAGTGATGGACCCAGAGGAGGGTGGCTGAAAGAATCCCAAGGTCATTTATCTTTCTCTATTCACTGCTTGTTCAGGAAATAAACTTTTGCTTTTTTATTGAGTTTGTTTTTTTTTTTTTTTTTTGGTCTTTTTCTCAAATGAAAAGATAGGAAATGGACATTTGAAATACTACTCAGGGCTTATGTTTACAAATAATTTCAATATTTATCTACATGTATATGTTTAATTTATTTAGAGATTATTTTAACCACCACTTATGGGGTGTTTTATCATTTCCAAGGTATTTCATACACACATTCTCAATTGACCCTTAGATTAGCTCTGTAGGAGCAGCTCCGTTATTATCCCTTTTCTTTTTTCCAGAAGAAAGAAAATGTTCACAGAAAGAAAATGTTGCCTGGACTGTGCCAATCACTCAGAAATATTTTATACACGTTTATTCAAATGTGTGTTCTTTCATATAACTCTTACAACAGCACTGTAAAGCCCTATTTGTATATGTATGTTTCTATAAGCTGAGTGACCCACCAGGGAAACAGGACCCAAAGCCCTATACTTCGGTTTATTGGACCTCAGATTCCAGTGCTCTTGCTCTTCCCCCGACCTTCCCCACTGAGGGCCCTTCTGGTCTTGTTTGTTCTGGCCCTTGTGATTATTTCCTCTCCAAGCACCACTAACCTCTGTCTGCAGAAACAGCTGGCTTCATTCCCAGTCATGGTCATAGAGCGTCTGCTTGGGAGCCACTTTCAGCCAGTATGGCAGGTTCCCCCACTTAATAAGGAGCTGGGAGGATTCTCCCCCTACAGCACCACCACCCTGGCCCCCGCCTCCCAGGCCTGACATGAAAGGATGCTGGTTGATGCCTCTCTTACCAAAGGCAGACATTTTGCTGCTTTTACTGATACACAATTATTGCTCACTGCTGCCCCATCACCTCAATCACATTTTTCTAAAGTCATTTCACTCTGCCCCCACACCCAGGAACCATAAGCCTGGGAACTTAGGATTTTAGAGTTCTTTCTTTATGTCATTCTGCCTGCTTCATTCTACTCAGTAAAATGTAGATATTGTACCTTCACCACCACACATGTCTCTTTCCTCATTCCCCTCCCACTTTTTTTTTTAAAACCTAGAAGTGTTGACTCCAGTCAGGGCAGAAAGCAAGGGATGTTAAGGGGGAAAAAAATCAATGCAAGCCTCTGGCTATCAGTTAAACAAAACAGAATCAACTTCTGTGGACATCTGCTATTCTCAGGCTAAATTATGGTGTTGAAAGACTTGAAATTGAAGAAAGTACATTACAAAAATCTGTTTTATAAGCAGCACCTTTGTGATTCCAAAATTTATAAAACATATTCTCTTATTTTTTTTGTCTCATCCTCTAGGAATAGTGTATAAGCTATTATAAGTTATAAACTAGGAATAGTGTATAAGCTATTATAAGTTATAAACTAGGAATAGTGTATAAGCTAACTAAAAAATTCATATAAAGCCCATCTGTATTAAAATGCAGTAGCCCATTTCAAAGCTATCACAAGTAAAGCCATTTCACAGTAATTTAAACCATTTTTAAACAAGCTCTTGTAAATGTCAATTCTAGCCTTCACTGAACATTTCAACATGGTGCCCAGAGGGTGCTTTTCCAAACCTGACAACCATTTCCTATTTTTCAGGAACAAAGGGAGGGGTTTTAAAGAAAGCAAGGTCTCTCCCTTTCAGATGTAGAAATAATAATGAAAATGACTGTACAGTCCAAAGGGCTGGCTGGGAGACACATCCAAGAAGAGACAGTGTGGACCTAATAGGTCATGACAGCTTAGATATAGAAGTTATCTCCCCTCAGTAGAGGTGGCCTCATTACCCACTTCTGGTTTAGTTCTGCTGCAGCAGCCATGAGTGATGAGGCCACCCTTATCTCACAGAGACGAAGACCGTATTCTCCAACACTGTGACACATTCTTTCTGTGTAACCACTTACAGCATGGATTTCATTTCCCAGCTACACACGTGCATCACACACATACACACGTACATGCACACAGCAGGAGAAGAAAAAACTGCCTGTCTGTAAGTGACGTTCAAAGATGAATGTGGCACTACTGACAGATTAAAAGAGAACTCTTCCCCCCAACACTCTAGGCACTTGAACGACTTTCAAGAAAACCAGCTTCCCTTTCTCTATTAAAATGATTTTCATATCACTTTAGCTCCCTATGCCAAAACAGTTTAGAAATGGCGGCAGTACATATTGAAAACCAAAAAGTGCCACCCCTTGTCTGTGAAGGGGAAAGCAAGCATATTCCTTGTCTCTGTCCCATGAGCCACCAGTGTCACAAAACTGACAAAATGCACATTCTCAGGTCAGTTCTTTTCTAAAGCAGGGCTCCTTGTGGGAGGCCCTGGTGACATGAAGAGTGTGTTAAGGCTTAGCCCTGCTCAAATCAACCGATCAGTCTATATTGTGCTTTCTCTTTTTTTGGTTTTAAATTATTTATTAAAAGACACAATGCCTGTTAGGGCAACCTCATCAGGATGGAGAACATGGATTCAGTGACTTGTGCATAAAATCTGCAACTCAAATGAAAACTGTGGGGAAACTTCAAACACTGACAGAAGAGAAGGAACTCAGAAGTGAGGTGTTCTCCTTTCAGATTTTAGTTCAGAAGACAAGAAGCCTTGTAAATATTTTGGTTATATTCTCCAAATGTTTTTTTTTTTTTCCTCCCTTTAAAAGGTAAAATGCTTTTAGAAATCCCCTACTTGGCTTTCCTCATAAAAACACAGGGAACCCTGCTTAGGGTTAGTTTTGTCCCTCCTTTCAGAGGTGCATATGAGTTGGTTGGGTGGTAAAGAAGGGCTAGCTGGTCTCTTTTTCTTTGCTTTGATGGATTCCTCTCCTCATAAAACATAGCTCAGCTCATAATTATAATGCAAAACAGCATCCCCACAGCCTGCTTGGTGCATTTCAAATCTGAAGTTCCTTGAAGTTCTAAGGATTTTAAAATATTGATATTCATTAATTGTGTGGCTTTTTGTGACATAAATGCACATTACATACTTTTATGTGCTGGAAACAGCTAAAAATGCCATGTCACAAATGTTTACATGGCTGTTATGGAAAACGGTATCATGCTAATATATGTCTGCTTCTTAAATTCTGTTAGCAGTTGTAAGACAGTCAGATACCACCCGTGGGATCTTGTGCCCTCATGAAACACAATTACAATGAGAATATCTCATTATCTCATTGGCTTTAGCTTACTGCTCTGTTACCATGGTTTCAAATACACAGAGGAGTCTGAAACTAAGAGTGCTGCTAACAAAGAACATATCCTTGTACAATGACATCAGATCATGTTAGACAGAATAGACTTAATTAAATACCCCCTGATGGAGGCCAAAATACAGAAGTTGGGTCTACTTTTTAAAAGGGAAGCCAGCCATTTAAAAGCATTCTACTTAATTTACTTGGGGATTTCGTATTCCTTTCTGACAGCAACTACAATAATAAAAACAAACCGAACTCAGATCCCATTTAATATTCACTGCTGGTGATGAGAAGTTAAGGAAATGGGGAAGAAAAAGACAACTGTCAGAAGAGAATGATGTCAAATGTGGTTTTCTTGGCTACTGAGCCAACAACCCCTCAGACTAAGCAACTGGCATAGTTCTGAGGGTGCAGACTACTGGACACCCTGCTTGTGACATGTCCACTGCAATTCAAAGCAGAGTTCCAGCCTTCTCAAGAGAGTTCTGGTCCTGCCAGACACTTATTCACGCTCTTTTCTGACATGAGTGTCTAACTTCACAGAACTAGAACTGTATTATTTTTCATGATGGGAAACAAGTTGATTTTATTAGAAGAGAAATCACAGCTTGGGCCTCTTGGACTTCTGACTGTTGTGTAGCTTGCCATGATTAGATAAATTTCCAGCTCTTGTCTTACTCTGCACTGAAGTAAGTGCCTCATGACTTCATCCAGTATGGTTTTTGTTTAAGCAAACCTTTAAAATATAGTCCAGTACAAAAAATCATTTAGGCCTCAGAGTTACCCGTGTGTTTATTTTCTCCCAAAGATCTAAAACAGTAGCTTCATTTTTCTATGTTGTAAAATTAATTTCCCTGTAATTGAAATCTCCCTTGTTAAATGTGAAGTTTATTCCTTCCCCACAAACCCCGCCCCAAACAGGAATCATACCAGTTTTAAAAAAAAAAAACAACAACAACATTAAATCACTTATAGGCCCTGGAGACTATTGGGTGACATAATGTGACAATAATGACATCCCTAGTGGTGTTAATTGATTTTGTCCTGGTTGAGGGTAATTTGACTTCTGCAGTGACTGGCGAATCATGGACTTACTGATTGGTCTTCCTAGGTAGTATTACCATTAATGAACAGAAAACACACTTTCCTCTTTAAAAGATACTGGTAATTATAGGGAAGGGAAGATGGAAAGCCATAGGTTCTTAATCGTTTAAGGAGAGTTAATTCCAAGCTGTTTGCATTAAAAGGGGATATATGGCAAAGACTGTGAATTAGCAATTCAGAGTCTCACTCCATAAAATCCAGCTGCTTTTATGCTACCTTAGGAAGATCTGTGAAAGAGTCAAATGATTTGTAAAGTGCGCCTTAACAGAAAAAAATAGCAATTGGCAGCCGCATGTGCTGTGTGATTAAAAGTGATACATCATCTGTCAAGCTGGCTTACTTTATTGGTCTACATTCCTTTCTTTATGGCTTCTAATTGGTGTGATTTTAAAAATATTTTTAAAATGAAAAACACATCTTACTCTAAACTGTGTGGAATAAGATATTCAGATAATTTTGATTTTCAGAGGAGTTGGAGAGATTTGGAAGTCATTCATTTGAGAATCAAATAATTGAGGTTATGTAAATAGAAATGATGTTACCCATATTAGTTAAAGGCAATATTATTATCCACGTCACCAATTTGAAAACTTTGGAGGCATCTCAACTCACTTCTCACTCAGTTCAACTGCTTGTTAAGCCCCATCGATTCTATCAGACCTGCTAATGTTCTGCCTGCAGGTACCAGATCTACCAGAGCAGTTGTTTATGGCTGGTATTCATGATGATGGGCCAGCATCCATGTCTACAAGCTGTTAAATATTTTGTGTATCAACTTGCATCCTACCATTTAAATATCTTTGGAATCCTCCCCTTTGTATCTATTGATGTGTGACTGCCCTCAGTCAGATTTCTCTAACCTAGACTCTAAGAATTGGTTTTAATATTTTAGGGTGATTATCATCTGGTAATCCTTTTTTTTTTCTCTAGTAATAGACTTTCAATCGGACTTTTTAACTCCAATCTCCCCCTACACTAATTCACGCTCTATACACTAGTTTATATTTATATATTTATGCAAACTATTTTCTGTGTTTATGATTTAAATTATAGTTATATAAGCTTTTCAAAAGTAGAAGTATAGAGTACATATAGCTGCTGCTGCTGCTAAGTTGCTTCAGTCGTGTCCGACTCTGTGCGACCCCATAGACGGCAGCCCACCAGGCTCCCCTGTCCCTGGGATTCTCCAGGCAAGAACACTGGAGTGGGCTGCCATTTCCTTCTCCAATGCATGAAAGTGAAAAGTGAAAGCGAAGTCGCTCAGTCGTGTCTGACCCTCAGCAACCCCATGGACCGCAGCCTTCCATGCTCCTCCATCCATGGGATTTTCCAGGCAAGAGTACTGGAGTGGGGCGCCATAGAAAAGTGCACAAATCATAAGTCTACTGTATTGTCTGCAAATCATAAGTCTATTGTATTTAAAACTGTATTGTTTTAAAATAGGCTTCCCAGAAGCAGAACCCGAGATGGGAGTTTTCAATGTATATGGTTTATTGAGGGTGTACATTCAGATGAAACTTGTAAGAGAACAAGTGAAGCAGGAGAAGTGGCAGAAGAAGTTGTAAAGAGCTGGGAAGGCTCTGAGATTTTACATTATCTGCTAGCTAACAAACTAGCCTGTCTCGGTGTCATGGATGCCAGCAAACTCTCAGCTCAGAGATAAAGGTGATAAATTACTGACAGCAATAGTAGCAGCCAGAGTAGCAGCTGGTTCTCTGAGCCGTAATTCCCATAAGATGATACAAATAGGATAAGGTAATGCTGCACAGGTAGTGGTTTGTCACAGGATAGGAGCCCAACTTTAGGGAAACTGAATCTTTTATAATGGGCAGTAACCTGTCTGACCCTGGAAGATGAGCGCCCCCAGGTCAGAAGGTGTCCAATATGCTACTAGGGAGGAGCAGAGGGCAATTACTAATAGCTCCAGTAAGAATGAAGTGGCTGAGCCAAAGCGGGAGCGACACAAGTTGTGGATGTGTCTGGTAGTGAAAGAAAAGTCCAATGCTGTAAAGAACAATACTGCATAGAACCTAGACTGTTAGGTCCATGAATTAAGGTAAATTGGACATGGTCAGGTAGGAGATGACAAAAGTGACCATCAGCATCTTAGGCATCAGTGAACTAAAAAGGACAGGAATGAGTGACTTTAATTCAGATGCCCATTATATCTATTACTGTGGGCAAGAATCCCTTAGAAGAAATGGAGTAGCCCTCATAGTCAATAAGAGTATCTGAAATGCAGTATTTGGGTGCAATCTCAAAAATCACAGAATAATCTCAGCTTGTTTCCAAGGAAAACCACTCAACATCACAGTCATACAAGTCTATTCCCCAACCACTGATGCTGAAGAAGCTAAAGTTGACCAGTTCTGTGAAGACCTGCAACACCTTTCAGAACTAACACCAAAATAAGATGTCCTTTTCATCACAGGGTACTGGAATGCAAAAGTAAGAAGTCAAGAGATACCTGGAATAACAGGCAAGTTTGGCATTGGAGTTCAAAATGAAGCAGGGCAAAGGCTAACAGAGTTTTGTCAAGAGAACATGCTGGTCATAGCACACAACCTTTTCCATCAACACAGGAGACAACATTACACATGGACATCACCAGATAGTCAATATTGAAATCAGATTGATTATGTTCTTTGCAGCCAAAGATGGAGAAACTCTATAAAGGCAGTAAAAACAAGACCTGGAGCTGACAGTGTCTCAGATCATGAGCTCCTTGTTGCAAAATTCAGGTTTAAACTGAAGAAGGTAGGGAAAAACACTAGACTGTTCAGGTATGATCTAAATCAAATCACTTATGATTATATAGTGGAAGTAATGAATAGATTCAAGAGATTAGATGTTGTATACAGAGTGCCTGAAGAACTATGGAGGGAGGAGGTTAGTAACATTGTACAGCAGGCAGTGACCAAAACCACCCCAAAGAAAATGAAATGCAAGAAGGCAAAGTGGTTGTCTGAGGAGGTTTTACAAATAGCTGAGGAAAGAAGAAAAGCAAAAGGCAAGGGAGGAAGGGAAAGATACATCAACTGCATGCAGATTTCCAGAGAATAACAAGGGGAGATTAGAAAGCCTTCTTCAATGAACAATGCAAAGAAATGGAGGAAAACAACAGAATGGGAAAGACTAGCAATCTCTTCAAAAAGGTTGGAGATATCAAAGGAATATTTCTTGAAAGGATGGACACGATAAAGAACAGAAATGGTAAGGACCCAACAGAGTCAGAAGAGATTAGGAAGAGGTGGCAAGAATGCATGGAAGAATTATACAAGAAAGATCCTAATGACCCAAATGACCATGATGGTATGGTCATTCACATAGAGCCAGACATCCTGGAGTGTGAAGTGGGCCTTAGGAAGCATTACTGTTAATAAAGCTAGTGAAGGTGACAGAATTCCAACTGAGCTATTTCAAATCCGAAAAGATGATGCTGTTGAAGTGCTGCACTCAGTATGTCAGCAAATTTGGAATAAAAGTTAGCACTGACCATAGGACTGGAAAAAGTCAGTTTGCATTCCAATCCCAAAGAAAGGCAATGCCAAAGAATGTTCAAACTACTAAGCAATTGTACTCATTTCACATGCTAGCAAGGTAATGCTCAGAATGCTTCAAGCTAGGCTTCATCAGTACATAAACTGAGAACGTCCAGATGCACAAGCTGGGTTTTGAAGAGGCAGAGGAACCAGAGATCAAATTATCAACATTCCTTGGATCATGGAGAAAGCAAAGGAGTTCCAGAAAAACATCTACTTCATTGACTATGCTAAAGCTTTTGACTGCGTGGATCACAACAAACTGGAAAATTCTTACCACCTCAGATATGCAGATGATACCACTCTAATGGCAGAAAGCAAAGAGGAACTAAAGAGCAACTAATTGATGAAAGAGAAAGAGGAGAGTGGAAAAGCTGGCTTGAAAGTCAACATTCAAAAAAACTAAGATCATGGCATCCAGTCACATAACTTCATGGCAAAGACAGGGGAAAAAGTGGAAGCAGTGACAGATTTTATTTGGGGGGGGGGGGCTCCAAAGTCACCACCGACAGCGACTGCAGCCATGAAATTAAAAGACACTTGCTCCTTGGAAGAAAGCTTAGACAAACCTAGTCAGGATGTTAAAAAGCAGAGACATCACTTTACCAACAAAGGTTCATATGTCAAAGCTGGGTTTTTCTGGTAGTCATGTACAGATGTGAGAGTTGAACCATAAAGAAGGCTGAGCACCGAAGAATTGGTGCTTTTGAACTGTGGTGCTGGGGAAGACTCTTGACAGTCCTGTGGACTGTAAGGACATCAAACCAGTCAGTCCTAAAAGGAAATCAACCCTGAGTCTTCATTGGAAGGACTGATGCTGAAGCTGAAGCTCCAATACTTTGGCCACCTGATTTGAAGAACTGACTCAATGGAAAAGACCCTGATGCTGGGAAATATAGAAGGTAAAAGAAGAAGGGGGTGACAAAGGATAAGATGGTTAGATAGCCTCAGGGATCCCAAGGATATGAATTTGAGCAAACAGAGGTAGTGGAAGATGGGAGCCTGGTGTGCTGCAGTCCATGGGGTTGCAAAGATACAACATAACTTAGCAACTGAAAAACAACGACCACCTGTCTGAACTTTGATCTGAAAGAAGATATCATATTTACTTGTGTGTGTGCGTGTGTGTGTGTGTGTGTATGCTCACTCAGCTGTGTCTGACTCTTTGATACCTTACTGACTGTACTCTGTCAGGCTCCTCTGTCCATGGGACTCTCCAGGCAAGAACTGCAACTGGAATGGGTTGCCATTTCCTCCTTCAGGGTATCTTCCTGACCCAGAGATCCAAACTATGTCTCTTGCATCTCCTGCATAGGCAGTTTATTATATTGGACAGTAAACAAACCTTCCCTTTGTTCCAGGAAGATGCTATTTTTATCTTTCAAGGATGATTACTATACAGACATCCTTGTAAGGATCGTATACCAAAAAGGCTGTCAGTACATCTGGTTCACAAGATGTGCAGGAATTTAAAGAACTTATGTGTAATTGTCTATCCAGAGAGGGAGGTAGATCCAGCTAAAATCTAGCCTCATTGTGATCCCAAGGGGCCTGGCCTTTTACACTTTCATATCATTCAACCTTTGGCTGCCATTCACCCTGATACGAAATTACAAACTTGGGATTATTTTCAAGGGAAGCCGCTTCTTTTAATTCTCAGAATGAGGGTGCAGCTGTGAGCTGTTAGTAACCGTCACTTATAGCAGCCAACTAAGCACAAATAGCAGCTGAGCAAAGGATACACTGAATAAAGGGGATCTGTGTGGGACACCAACAGTGTTCATTACACTGATTAATTCTCACAAAGTTAATATACTCCGGTAACAACAACACAGAATAATAAACGCAGCTTTGCCAACCCCTACACGTCACCTTTTATTGTCTCTTCCAGGTTAAAATCAACCCATGCCTCCCTAAATATAACTACTATCCCAATTTCTGACAACATTGATTGGTGCCTGTTGTTGAACTTTATACAGCTATACAGCTGAACAATATGTGCTCCTTTGTGTCTGGTGTTTTTCACTCAACATTATTTTTGTAAGACTCATGAAAGTTGATGCATGCAGTTGTAGTTTATTTTCTTTGCTGTATAGTATTCCACTTTGTGCATATATCACATTTTATCCTTTCTTCTGTTTATAAGCATTTAGTTCATTGTGGTTTTTTTCTATGATGACTAAAGCTCTGTAATACTGACTTTACGTTCACATTTCTGTTGAATGTATATTTTGTTAGAGTGGACTTGTTGATTCATAAGCTGTGCATATGCTTAGTTTTAGTCCCTGCTGTCAACCACTTTCTCTAATTTACACTGCCAGCCAGCAATGTAGGAAAGTTTCATTTACTTTATGGCTTTGCCAACCTTTGGTCTTTGTTGTTTACATTTGAGCCATTTTGGTAGGTAAGTATGTAGTAGTCTCTCACTGTGTTTATAATTGGTATTCCTCTGATGATTCACAAAGCTGAGCATTTTTTATACACTTGTTGCTCATTTATATATCCTTGTTTAAAGTGTTTGTTCCAAATGCATTGCTCATTTTTCTGTGTTGTCTTTTATTAAAGATTTGTTGGAGTCCGTCTTAAAATTGCAACATGTGTCCTCAACTTATAAATTTTAACACAAATTATATTTTTTACATTTCCTGAAAAAGAAAAGATCTTAGAATGCTTTAACTCCATTAACCCATCCTATCTTGTGTGATTCTAATATGGTATCATATTTTTGTGTGTGTGAAGCACTCTCCTTTTTTCTAAAGAACGTTTTTTTATATATTTCTTTTAATGTGGGATTTGATAGTGATAAATAATCTCGGTTTTTGTCTTACTTATTTTAATTTTATTTCAGCATTTTCAACAGTTTTTGAGATGAATTGGTGAATAAAATTCACCAATTTTAAGTATGTAATAAAATTTGACAGATGTATGTGTTTGTGTAACCACTACAATGATCACAATATAAAACATTTCCATTTCCCTTGTGTCTTTCTGTAGTCAATCCTCTCCTTACAGCCTCACTCCCTAGCAACCACTGATCTCCTTTCTGTTCCTTAAGTTTGCATTTTGTAGGATTTCATATTTATAGAATCATATCATATATAGTCTAGTATCTGCCTTCTTTCACTTACCATAATGCTTTTGAGAGTTATCCATGTTATTGTGTGTATCAATAGTATGTTCCCTTTTTATATTGCTATGTATGAATAATTAATTAAAAACCATAATATGTGTATCATTAGTTTATTGTATTATTTTATATACAATAATTTATGTATCCATATACCAACTGATAGACATTTGGAGTATTTCTGAGTTTTGGCTATTATGAATGAAATTGCTATGACTTTCACCTGCAAGGGTTTTTTTCCTTTTCAAAAAAATGAATATATGCTTTTATCCCCCTTGAGTAAAAAAAACACAGGAATGTAATTGTTGGGTTATATGGTACCTGTTATGTTTAAATTTCTAAGAAACTGCCAAACTACTCTCCAAAATGGCTGTACAATTTTGCTCTCCTATCAGCAGTATATGAGAGCTCCAGTTATTTTATATCCTTGCTCACACCTCACATTTTCAATCTTAAATTTTTAGCCATTCTAGTGAGTATGTAGTAGCACATCATTGTGATTTTAAATTCATTTCCCTGATGACTAATGAGGCTGAGAATCTTTTCATGTATTTATTTGCCATTAGGATATCTTCTTGGTTAAAGTATCTGTTCAAGTCATTTGCCGATTTAAAAAATTGGGTTGTTTCTCATTATTATGGCATTGTAAGAGTTTTTTTCTTAATGTATTCCAAATATAAGCTCTTTATCAGATGTAAGTTTTGCAAATACATTCTCCAAGTCTGAGCTGCTTTTGCATTTTTTTAACAGTGTCATCTGAGAGCAAAAATTTCAACTTTTTATGAAGCTCAATTTATTTTTCTCTTATTGTTTATATTTTGTTTCTTATTTAAGAAATTTCTGACCTTTGATTCAAGAACATCTGGATCTATAGATAGATAGACTGTATCTATGAGTCTGTTGAGTTTTGTTTTTGTTTTTTAGATTCTGCATATAAACAAAATCATAAGGTATTTGTCCTCTGTCTGACTTATTTCACTTAGCATAATACCCTCTAGATCCATTTGTGTTACTGCAAATGCAAGATTTCACTTTTTTTTTTTTTTTGTAGATGAGTGAGTGTATGTTTGTGTGTGTGTTTAAGTGTGTGTATACACTTAGGTCACTTCCATATCTTGGCTATTGTAATGATGCTACAATGAACATAGGGGAGCATATTTCTTTTCGAATTAGTGTTTTTGTTTTCTTAAATACCTGAAATGAAATGGTTGGACAGTATAGTAATTCTACATTTTAAAAATTATAGTTGATTTACAATATCATATTTATTTCAGGTGTAGAGCAAAGTGATTAAGTTAAATATTATATATGTATTCTTTTTTGCTTGTAGACTCTATTTCTGTTTTGTGTATAAGTTCATTTGTGTCCCTTTTTGGTAGTTTTATTTTTAAATTTTTGAGAAACCTCCATACTGTTTTCCATAGTGGCTTTATCAATTTTCATTGCTACCAACAGTGCATGAAGGTTCCTTTTTCCCCACATCCTCTCCAACACTGGTTCAGTCAGTCAGTCAGTTTGGTCACTCAGTCATGTCAGACTCTTTGTGACACCATGGACTGCAGCATGCCAGGCTTCCCTGTTCATCACCAACTCCTGGAACTTGCTCAAACTCATGTCCATCGAGTCGATGATGCCACCCAACCATCTCATTCTCTGTGGTCCCCTTCTCCTCCTGCCTTCAGTCTTTCCTAGCATCAGAGTCTCTTCTAATGAGTCAGCTCTTCCCATCATGTGGCCAAAGTATTGGAGTTTCAGCTTCATCATCAGTCTTTCCAATGATTATTCAGGACTGATTTCCTTTAAGATTGACTGCTTTGATATTCCTGCAGTCCAAGGAACTCTCAAGAGTTTTTTCCAACACTACAGTTCAAAAGCATCAATTCTTCAGCACTCAACTTTCTTTATGGTCCAACTCTAACATCCGTACATGACTACTGGAAAAACCATAGCTTTAACTAGATGGACTTTTGTCGGCAAAGTAACATCTCTGCTTTCAAATATGCTATCTAGGTTGGTCATAGCTTTTTTTCCAAGGACCAAGTGTCTTTTAATTTCATGGCTTCAGTCACCATCTGCAATGATTTGGGAGCCCCAAAAATAAAGTCAGACACTGTTTCCACTGTTTCCCCATCTATATGCCATGAAGTGATGGGACCAGATGCAATGATTTTGGTTTCCTGAATGCTGAGTTTTAAGCCAGCTTTTTCACTCTCTTCTTTAACTTTCATCAAGAGGCTCTTTAGTTTCTCTTCACTTTCTGCCATAAGGGTGGTGTCATCTGCATATCTGAGGTTATTGATATTTCTCCTGACAATCTTGAGTCCAGCTTGTGCTTCATCCAATCTGGCATTTTGCATGATGTACTCTGCATTTAAGTTAAATACACAGGGTGACAATATACAGCCTTGATGTACTCCTTTCCCAATTTTGAATCAGTTCATTTTTTTCATGTCCAGTTCTAACTGCTGCTTCTTGACCTGCACACAGATTTTTCAGGAGGCAGGTAAGGTGGTCTGGTATTCCCATCTCTTTCAGAATTTTCCACAGTTTATTGTGATCCACAGAGTCAAAGGCTTTTGGCGTATTCAATAAAGCAGAAGTAGATATATTTCTAGAATTCTCTTGTTTTTTTTCTATGATCCAATGATGTTGGCAATTTGATCTCTTGTTCCTCTGCCTTTTCTAAATCCAGCTTGAACATCTGGAAGTTGACAGTTCACATACTGTTGAAGCCTTGCTTGGAGAATTTTGAGCAATACTTTGCTAGCATGTGAGATGACTGCAGTTGTGTGGTAGTTTGAACATTGTTTGGCATTGCCTTTCTTTGGAATGAAAACTGACCTTTTCCAGTCCTGTGACCACTGCTGAGTTTTCCAAATTTGCTGGCATTTTGACTGCAGCACTTTAATAGCATTATCTTTTAGGGTTTGAACAACTGGAATTCCACCCCCTTCAGTAGCTTTGTTTGTTGTGATGCTTCCTAAGGTCTACTTGACTTCACATTTCAGGATGTCTGGCTTTAGGTGAGTGATCACACTACCGTGGGTATCCGGGTCATGAAGATCTTTTTTGTATAGTTCTTTGTATTCTTGCCACCTCTCAATATCTTCTGTTTGTGTTAGGTATACCACTTCTTACTGTCTTTTTGATGATAACCATTCTGACAGATATGAGGTGATATCTCATTGTGGGTTTGATTTGCATTTTCCTGATGATTAACAATGTTGAACATCCTTTTAAGCATCTATGTATCATTTGTATGTCTTCTTTGGAAAAATATCTATTCAAGGATTCTGTTCATTTTAAAATTAGATCGTTTGTTTGCTATTGAGTTGTATATGTCCTTTATATATTTTGGATATTAACCCTTTTGAGATATATATCATTTGCAAATATTTTCTCTCATTGAGTGGTTTACCTTTTCCTTTTGTCGATTGTTTCTTCTGTCGTGCGGAATTTTTTTAGTTTGATGTTGATTTTTGCTTTTCTTGCCCTAGCTCTGAAGAGAGATCCAAGAAAATAATATTAAGACTGATGACAAAGAGTTTACTACCTATTTCTTCTAGGACTTTAATGATTTGGGGTTTTATATTTATCTCTTTAATCAATTTTCATTTTATTTTTGTGTATGTGTAAGAAAGTGGTCAATTTCAATCTTCTGCTTGTAGTTGTCCAGTTTTCCAATACCATTTGTTGAAGAAAATGTCTTTTCCCTATTGCATATTCTTGGCTTATTTATAACAAATTAACTGAGCATATATGTGTGGGCTTATTTCTGGACTCTATTTTTTCCATTGATCTCTATGTCTTTCTTGCCAGTACCATACTGTTTGACTATTTTATAGCTTTGTAATATAGTTTGATGGAGAAGGCAATGGCAACCCACTCCAGTACTCTTGCCTGGAAAATCTCATGGACGGAGGGGCCTGGTGGGCTGCAGTCCATGGGGTTGCTAGGAGTTGGACATGACTAAGCGACTTCACTTTCAGTTTTCACTTTCATGCTTTGGAGAAGGAAATGGCAACCCACTCCAGTGTTCTTGCCTGGAGAATCCCAGGGACAGGGGAGCCTGGTAGGCTGCCGTCTGTGGGGTCGCACAGAGTCGGACATGACTGAAGCAACTTAGCAGCAGTAGCAGTAGCAATATAGTTTGAAATAAGGGCACTTGATATCTCCAACTTTATCCTTCTTTTTCAAGATTACTTTGTCTATTCAGGATCTTTTATGGTCACATACTAATTTTAGGATTACTTGTTCTAGTTCTGTTACAAATGCCACTAGTATTTTGATAGGAATTGCACTGAATCTATAGATTGCTTTAAGTAGTATAGACATTGTAACAATATTAATTCTTTCAATCCATGAGCACAGAATGGTTTCCCTCAGCCATTATCTTCTCATACATTTTTCTTGGGTTACAGTTACATGTATATTAAATATATTCAGTAAGCCTCATGACTCCTTTTCTCTATATTTTCTAGTAGTCATACTACTTCAAGTTGCATACTTTTTTGCTAATTTATATTTCAGATCTCTAATTTTCTCTTCAGCTAAGTTTTAAGGTCTAAAATACCTATTTGATTCTGTTAAAAGTTGATTCCATATCGCTGATAAAATAGTCATTTCTTTTCAGTTATTTTAAATTCCAGATTACCTATAGCTTTGTTTTTACTTCTCTGTTTTTGCCTTTTTTTTTATCCTTGCTATACTAGATAATTTTTGACTAAGTTGGGTATGATAAATTGTAGAAGCTATAGATGAACTTATCTTCCTCCAGAACGTTTTCTTTAGCTTTTAGCAGGAATCAGAAGTATGTAACTTTAACCTATTGAATGATTGATTTGATTTAGGACTGAGTTTCAGTCTTTATAAGTCATGATCTATTCCTGATTCAGCCTTATTCTTAGAGTTCAATCAATGTAGGATTCCAACCAAAAGTCTAGTTTTTACCATGCCCTCTCCACTTAGGAGACCTTCACTTCTAATTTGTATATCTCCAGCACCATGAGACAATTGATAGCCTCTTAGTTGACACTTTGTTTAGCTTTTTTATTTAATTAATAAAATGTATATTTTAGAGTAATTTTAGATTTACAGAAAAATTGAGTGGCAATTTCAAAGTTTTCATATATATCTTCACTCACACACATATACATCATCCCCTATTATTAATATGTTGCACCAGTATAGTACATTTGGTGCAATTGATTAGCTAATATTGACACATTATTATTAACTAACACCCATAGTCTACCTTAGGGTTCCTTCTTTATGTTTTATTATATTAATATATGGGTCTTAACAAGTGTATATTACCATATAACTGCCACTATGATATCATACAGAATAGCTGCACTGCCTTAAAAATCCCCTGTGTTCCATTTACTCATCCTTTTACCCCCTCCCCACAAGTTCTTGCCAACCACTGATCTTTTTACCATTTCCATAGTTTTGTTTTTTCTAGAATATCATAAAGTTGGAATCATATAGTACGTAGCCTCTTCAGTAGGCTTCTTTCATTTAATAATAGGTATTTAAGATTCTTCCACGTCTTTTTCTGAGTTTATAGCTCATTTCCTTTTATTTGCTTAATATTTCATTCTATGGATGTTCCACAGTTTGTTTATCCATTTACTATTGGAGACCATCTAGTGGCTTCCAAGTTTTGGCTATTGGTAATAAATTGCTATCAACATTTGTGTACCATTGTGTGTGTGTGTGTGTGTGTGTGTGTGTGTGTGTAGGTGTGTGTATGTATGCATAAGTTTTCAACTTCTTTGGGTACATACTAGTAAATACTATTGCTGAATTGTATAAGAGCATGTTCAATTTTGCAAGAAACTGCCAAACTATTTTCCTAAGTAATTGAACAATGTTGCAGTCTCACCAGCAATAAACAATGAGTTCCTATTACTCTAATCCTAGCCCCATTTGGTGTTTTCAATGTTTCTGATTTCTCCCATTCTAATAGGTGTTTAGTGGTATCTCGTTGTTATTTTAATTTGCAATTCCCTAGTAACATGATATTGATCATCTTCTCATATGCTTATTTGCCACGTATATATTTGCCACCTATATACCCATCTATCTTCTTTGGTTAAGTATCTCTTCAAATAAACATCCCTTTTAAAACTAGGTGGTTTGTTTTTTTATTATAGAATTTTAAGAGTTGTTTGTTTATTTTGGGTATCAGTCCTTTTTAAAATATATGTTTTGTGAGTGTCTTCTCCTAATCTCTGCTTGTTTTTTCATTCTCTTAACTGTGTCTTTCACAGAGTAATAATTTCAATAAAATACAGCTGATCAATTTCATAAATCATGATTTTTTGGTATCACATCTGAAAACATTATCCCTAAACCCAAGGTCAGGTAGACTTTCTACTTTGCTATCTTCAAAAATCTTTTAGATTTGTGTTTTAAATTTAGGGCCATGTTTCTGCTTAGCTGTTAAAATTATATACCTACCCATCTTGTGAATCATCAAATAACTTTGATAAGATACAATATTTTCACCTCTCTGCCATTCCCTTCTCTCCAGAATCTTGATCCCTCAAATGTTAACTGCCTTGGTATCCCTGAACTCCAGTTTTTGTCTCTCCAACACAATAAGATTCCTGAAAGCTATGCTTAATTTATTTGTCTTTCATCATCTGTTTTTCTCTCTCCACCCAAGATATTTATGAACTGGAAGTTCCTTGAGGGAAAAAGAAATGTAGAACATTGTGTTTACCTCAACAGTTTCCCTTCTTTCTGACACTTTGGTTCTTTAAGTCCTGGTAATTCGGTTGCTCTACAGTATGTTCACAACGTTTTTTAAAATGTTAAATCTATCTTTTCTAGTTCTTGACAAAAAGTTTGGTCTGCTGTGAGCCAGTTTTCCAAAACTGGAAAGTACTGTTTAAAAACTCAGTTCACACATATCTTCTTTGCCTAATACCCTTTGAAGGCTCCCCACTGCCCCCAGATCTGGTATACATGGAATAGCTCTGCCTATTATGCCCTTTATACTCTGTCTCTTGCCTGTGTTTCTGGGCCCAATACCCACCTCGGGTGTGCTATTGTCAAGCAATATTATAATTCTCAATGTTTTCTTAAGTTTTGTGGGCTTTGCTTCTGTTCTTCCTTTTACCCACAAGAACATTTTTCTTATGTTCGTTCAAATTATCTAATTGCTCATCCTTCTACCCTAAATCAAATGTCACCTTTTCTGGAAAACATTCTCTGACCTCTTTCTAGGTAGAATTAACACTTTGCTCATTCATATTCTCACTGATTATTTTACAAACCCCATGGTACTTTTCATATTTGTTGTTGAGTTGCTAAGTCGTGCCCAACTCTGCAACTCGCTGGACTGCATGTGATTAAATGTTTGTGTCTCTATCTCTTACTTTAGACTGTGAGGATTACTATCATTAGTGCATGGCAGCACATGAAATTGGAGAAAGAAATGGCAACCCACTCCAATATTCTTGTCTTGGAAATCCCATGGACAGAGGGACCTGGTGGGCTACAGTCTGTGGGGTCACAAAAGAGTCCATCACAACTTAGGAATTAAATAATTACAAGGACATGGGATATAATAGGAGTTTAACAGATAACTGTTGAATGAATAAAGTATATGAATTCTAATAAATATCTTATATATATTAGATATATATATATCACTATAGTTTCTCACTTTCTTATGTTTTCTTCACATATTTCTCAGCAATAAAGTTACGTCATTCATCTAACTTTTTTTTCATCACTCATTCATCATTTACTGATCACCAAATGTGTCAGGCACTTTTCTAGGAAACTCAGTAATGAATAAGATAGAATCAATTATTGCCCTCATGCAGCTTCTAATCTAGAGGTGTTAAGCATTTCTTTTGAAAACATGCTTCTCATGCTGTTTGGCAGAAAGTAATTTCAGCCAGAATGCTTCTTTCTTGGGTTTTTTCTTTGCTCTTTGATCTAGATCTGTTAAACTAAATATTATTATTTACAGCATTCCACTCTTAACTATTATTGCATCCTGCTGCTGCTGCTGCTGCTAAGTCGCTTCAGTCGTGTCCGACTCTGTGCAACCCCAGAGATGGCAGCCCACCAGGCTCCCCCGTCCCTGGGATTCTCCAGGCAAGAACACTGGAGTGGGTTGCCATTTCCTTCTCCAATGCGTGAAAGTGAAAAGTGAAAGTGAAGTCACTCAGTCGTGTCCGACTCCTAGCAACTCCATGGACTTACAGCCCACCAGGCTCCTCCGTCCATGGGATTTTCCAGGCAAGAGTACTGGAGTGGGTTGCCATTGCCTCCTCCAATTATTGCATCCTATGCCATGGAAAACAGAAGGACTCACACACTGAGACTTCTCTAAGAACAATTAAAATATTTTAGGATAGCCTCTGTCAATCAAAGGGACTTCCCTGGCTCAGACGGTAAAAGCATCTGCCTACAATGGGGGAGACCCAGGTTTGATGTCTGGGTCAGGAAGATCCCCTGGAGGAGGAAATGGCAACCCACTCCAGTACTCTTGCCTGAAAATCCCATGGACTGAGAAGCCTAGTAGGCTACAATCCGTGGGGTCACAAAGAGTCGGACATGGCTGAGTGACTTCACTTTCACTTTCTGTCAATCAAGTCACAGAGAATGTTTCATTAATCAATATAATTATTTTTTCTTCATTTTAAGTGACTAAAATGCCAAATCTTTGATGCTAATTTATGTTGTCAATTCAAAGGTTGATAAAAATATTTCATTTGGTGACAAATAGCTATTTTGATGGTTGGGCCTTTTTTCCTCATTGACTTGACTCATTTGGAAGGGCAAAGGCATGGACGGTGTTGGATATCTGAACCCTATAGTAATTTCATTGTATGTGATAGTGTAAATAAAATCCTGAACATATTATTTCAAATCCTTGAAAGTTTTTTATGTGATATTGTAATTTTTTGTTGAATTTATTACATGTATCTGTATCTCTGGAAATAACATTCATGGGAGTAAAGATTATAGGCTATGAAAGAATTTTAAAAAATGATCTCCTAAACATTCAATTTAAAGATTACAAAATTTAAATTATTATTTTAAAATTCTTATACTTAATAATTCTTACAATATTTTATGTGACCTATAAACCTAAATGTAATTACTACTTTTTTTCAAATTTTCATTTACCACAAGTAACACATGAAACCAACAAAGCTTGGGAAATTTGTAGTTTTGCTAGTTTTTAGTCCAAGCTAATGTTCTCACTATTTAATAAAAGTATTACTTAGGATTTTAAACACTGCTCAATAAAATAATTGAGAACTTAAAAAAATTTTGTTTAGTGTATGTCATTATACAATTATCAGAAGAACGACACAGGACATCTTTTAACAAGTTGGGGAGAAAAATCATTGACCCTAAAGTCTGTAAATATTTCTTTACATGAAAACATTAAAGCACTCTCTATGGGAGAACTAGAAAATCAGACCAAAATATTTGAGGGATAGTAAATAGAGGGTGTTGGAGAAGGAAAACAACTCTGAAAGGAGTGAGGAAGATGTCTCTAAAACATACACAAGGAGCACCTTTCTTCAGGTTTTATACTAATAACTGTAAGTTAACATTTGATAGTCAATTTCCCCATGATGACACTACAAAGAGGAATGAGGGATGGAACCCGGTGATTCCGTAGTATAGGAGATGGGTTCAGAGTAAAATCGTATGTGTATCGTGGTTAGGGGGGAGGTACAGTTCTGCACACAGATGTGTAATAAAATGAGATGCGAATGCAAGAAAAAAACAACTTATCACAGAGCAAGGCGCAGTTCACCCCTCAGCTGCAAGACACCTGCAAAGCCTCATTTGGCTACAGGAATACTCAGTACCAAAGGGCCTGTATAGGCCGGGGAAATTAACTAGCATGTATTGTTTAGAAGCTGCAGAAAAGATAATAGACTGTGACTTCTGAAATATCTACAGTTCACCTTGGGCTTTCCCTAAAGTATAAACTTTCCTCAGCTTGAACCTGGTGAAGGATGTGAAGAAAGCACAGTAATCCAGTGGGATATTAGTTGAGAAGGCTCATTCTCTCTAATTAACGGGGAAAAAAGAAAGCATGACTTTGGATCAGCTTTGTGCGAGGGAATCTGCATGTGGGAAAGTTTTAAAGTAAGGACAAGACACTTTACTTAGTTAAAATTCAATGCTTTATTAACCTTACCCCCAGTTCAAGCTCAAGCCCTGTGCTGGGACATTAGGACCTATGGCTTATGTTTATACTTGTGTTAAGATATCTTATATTTCCCAGGGTTCTCCAGTTATAGAATTCTCCTGGTGGCCTTGCCTCTCCATCCCGAGCACCTCTGCTCCTGCCCCAAGATCTCCCTGTGATTCCTGAAGCACAAGCCTGAGCACCTCTGGTCACACCGCTCCTTCTGCTGAGGTATTTTCTCCCTCTCTCTCTGCAATGCCACACATCACTCTGGATGGACCTCACTGCCTTGTTTTTCATAACCTTCCCACATTCCCTAGTTTCTGAGTCCTTTGGGCTCCCTTGGCAGTGATCACATTCTACTGTATTTTATAGTCAGCTGTACATACTTCTGATTTTCCACTTTAAGTTCCTTGAGAGTCTGGACCATGACTTGTATATTTTTGTGTCCCTCACAGACTAGCCAATAACAACATTTACAGAGGGTTCTAAAATACATAGCACTCACATACCCTTTCTTCATAAGTGCCTCGCAGCAAGGTAGTGATTGCTCTAGTTTGCAGAAGCAGAACCTGGGGTTCAGAAAGATGAAGCAAATTATCTTCAGTCCCAGAGCTATGAACCGGAAGTTTCTAGACTTGAAGTCAAGTCATTTGACTGTGTATTCTAATTTTTTCTTGCTTTGTTCTACTTCAATAAAAGACTGACACCAAATTAAAGGAACTACTGGCCTACATCTTAACAAAAGAAGAAAATACACTCTAAACAACTACTTATATTTAGGTTCATGCTGGTGGAAGAGTGCATTGAGAAGACCCTTGGTTTATGATTTGGGATTTTCAGCTGCCCTGAACCTATCACTGAATTTGACTTTGGGTCAGTTAAAAGGGATATTTCCAGCCTCATTTTGCTTGGGGTTTGTGTGAGCTCCGATTACATGTGACCAGTCTCTGCTCTTTCCCATTCATCTTGTCATACAAGAGGCTTTCCTTTCCTGCATGGGAGGAACACTTGAATCTCATCAAAGTAAAATAGCAGGGGTTTTACTTAACACATATGGCAAACCAAATAGAGAGGGCAGGAGATCTCCAGGAATGAATCCAGAGAAGCTTCTAACAAAGAGAACAGTCAATTTGTATATGTAGGACTAGAGGAAAAATCATCAGCAACACTGGCCATATCAGCTGAGAAAGCACTTTGAAGGAGATAAGCTTCAGCCTCTTAGTGCCTTGTAGCAGAATGACACGCACATGGAACTTGGAAAGAGGCATGCATGGGGCTCCTCCTGGGTGCAGGCTGGGCAAAACCCCTCCCTCCAGGTGCTTTTTTTGTATGGAGTTTGTAAAGCTAGAGGAAACTTTGAGGTTATTCTTCCTAGAAACACGTTTTAATCTCCTTTTATTGGAAACTACTCTCAGACAAAAATAAGAACACATCCTCTTTTGATGTTAAACTTCTGAATTCTCTAGGATGTAGGTTCTAAGAATGTTTATGTCTTTTATTTGCTAATATGAGTTTCTGTTGGGCTGATACCACATGAGTGATGGCACAGTCAATGAAATATTCTCTGCCAACAGTTGGAAACAAAACAATTTTGAATATTTGCCTCACAGCTCCCTTGCCTTAGGCTTAAATCCAGTAGATACCACATAGAAAATTTTTAGAAGTCCCAGTCACAAAGTTCCCAGGAAAATTTTGCCACATTTCAACACTATCAATAAATTCTCCCTATTATTTATACATGTTTGCATATAAATAGTATATACACATTTGGGGTACTGTAAGATAAACTTTACCCACTCCAGTATTCTTGCCTGGAGAATCCCAGGGACAGAGGAGCCTAGTGAGCTGCCATCTATGGGGTCACACAGAGTCGGACACGACTGAAATGACTTAGCAGCAGAAGCAGCAGTAGCAAGATAAACTTTGAGACCACTGGCCACCCTAGCCTAGGGTTAGAAGAGGGTCTGTTGAGGAATGACAACCTTGCCTGTCACCTATTCTTGGAGGACCACCAATGAAATTCTGTCTGATGACTTCCAGGAAGGCTCAGCACTATTCATGATTAATAACAGGGCATCTGATGGGCACTGCTGACTCGTGTTCTTCTGCGTTAGTGTTCCTTATAAGGTCTCCTGTTCTATCAACCATGCAAATGATCCTTTCTTCTGGGCTCTCCCCTCTGCCTGTGTGCTCAATTGTGAAGTCATGTCTGACTCTTTGTGACCCCATGGACTGTAGCCCACCAGGCTCGCCTGTCTATGGGATTCTCCCCAGTCAAGAATCCTGGAGTGGGTTGCCATTTCCTCCTCAGGGCTCTTTCCCCTATCCACCCACAAACCCTGGGCACCATGGCCCAAGTCACTGCAGCATTCTTGAGGCTCCACAGCTGTTTGCAGTTCCCTCCATGGCTGGAGCACAAAGTAGGCAGTCATTGTGCCCTCCTGTGTTACACTCTGCTAGCAGTGATCCAAAGCAACACTTCTTTGTGCCTGCAGCTTTATGGTGGTTTTATTGAAAACAATTATTTCAATTATTTCTTTGTAGGCCCCCCAAGAACTCCTCCCCAGGGGCCTAGATTGGGAACAAAAGCCAGTAACAAACATCATGCACACTCTTCCTCGCTTCCCCCTGCCCCCAACCCATTTGAAGTTTTGTCATGAGGCCCATTTTGCTTGCATCATTCCCTCTAACACAAGTTCCAAACATATTTCAGAATATGTTACAAAGTCATTTTTGGAGGGGTAATTTATTTGTTTTTTTATTGCTGCTGTAACAAATTACTATAAATTTAGAGGGTTAAAACAACACAAATGTATTGACTTATAGTTCCAGAGCTCAGAAGTGTGAAATGGGTCCACGGGGTTAGAATCAAGGTGCTGGCAGGAGGCTCTGGGGAAAATCAGTTTTGTTTTCTTCTCCAGCTTCTAGAGGCTGCCATCATTCTTTGGCTCATGGCCCTCTTCCATCTCCAAGCCAGCAATGGCTTGTCAAGTCTCTACCATCTTTCTGGTTCTTTCTCTTCTGCCTCGTTTCCACTTAAAAGGACTCACATGATTACATGGGGTCACATGGAGAATCTGAAATAACCTCTCTATCTCAAGTTCAGCTGAATCCTTAATTCCATCTGCAAACTTAATTCTTCTTTTCCATGTAATATAACCTAGTCACAGGTTCTGGGAATTATGGGCATGAACACCTGGCAGTATTCTACTTACCACAAGTGTTTCTTTTTGAAAACATAGCTCAGTGGTAGCTACTTCTGAGGGCTGTGCAAGAAACATGGGAAGGATGGATCACATGAATGAATGTAGGTCAGTGTGACTTGGGGCTTCTCCATAGACCTGCCCTTATCCCTGCAGCATATATCAACCACAGTTCAGCTACCCTAACTAGGGTGACCACTTTTTGTTCTTGTAAAACTTCACTGCTGTCATATATATGATCTCTTTCTTTCTTGAAATCTTCCATCCCTCAAACCCTCTGATCCCTAATCTATCAGCTGTTGTAGATGTGTCCTGATTTTGACTGGCCTTTTTCAAGGTCTCCAGACCCAAAATGATACTCTTATCTACATATTAGATGGCAAAAGGTGGACAAATAAGGGGCTGCTTTGTTTACGTCTGAACAGTGTCTAACTGTTAGTCAGCATGTTTTATTGTGACCTGGAACTATCACATTAGTTATACCAATTGGTCCTTAACTTGACCCAGCATAGACCTTTCTCAAAAAGCAGGCATGGAACTTCCATACTTTTTCTCTCCATTGATTTAAAGGCTATGGACTTCCAGGCCACTCAGACTGACCTCAATTTACTCTCACCTCAGCAAAGGAAACTTCATGGCATAGGAGAACCAAAGTGATGCTTATGAAATCATGACAGGTAAAAGGGTTAGAGATACAAATTAGTGGAATTCTTTCCCTCACACCCATCCTGCACTGGAGATCTAGGCAGGTTGTCAGTTTATTTTCGCCCCCAGGACCATTCTTGAATCAGTGATATTTTATGAGACATTGTGGTGCTGACATGTATAAGCTGTCCACTCTTTGCAAGGCATTTTCATGTTTGGTCAATGATGTGATGCTGACTGGCTTTCTCTGGTACCTTTCCTGAGATCTTTCATTCTGTTTCATTTCTGTACCTGTTTTGATTTTGGTGTGTGCGCACACACACATACACACACACACACACACAACTCTAACATTAATTCCTGGGCTAGCCCTTTATAGCACATATTAAAACAAAACAAACTCCAACCATACAAAACACCAGCAAGTTTCCCCTGATTCTGAGATTCCAGCTCATTTTCTCTGAAAGTACATGATATTCAGAATAAGCATCTCTTGAGAATACCAGAAATCTTGCAAAAATCCCCATCTTGGCATAATTTTGTTCTGATTTGTATAGGAAATATGAGAACTTTAACTTAATTTGAGGAGGAAACGTAACCTATTTACAATAACCATACACCATAGATGAATACTCAGTTGTCATTCTCATGTGGTGCAAATGCATCTCCCAAGTTTGAATTTTGAGGATTTCTCATTTTGCAAATCCCTGGAGAAGGAGACTCTCAAGAGGAAAGTAAGGAACAGCGAGAGGCAGCAAGTGGATTGTGTGCCCCACAGCTAATCTGAGCATCAGTGATACCCTAAGCAGGATCCTGCCGCCACCTGTAATGAAGAACATGCTTATTTCTAATTTGTAGCATTTCTCCCCTTCCTGATTATACAAGATGGGTTCATTCATTATTAATCTGGTTTGTCAAACAGCACGGCCCTCCAAGTGTCAGGCTTCCTTGTTTTTAGCCAGTGAGTTTGTGTAGAAGCAGTGAAATTTCAGAATGTACAGATCAGCAAGCTCTTGTCTGCACCTGATTAAAGTTAGATAGACTAACTTAACAGCCTTAAAATAATTCTACATAAAGCAGCAGGAGACCTTTCTCTATTTGTCCTTATTATTGGAAAATAAATGGTCTAAAAATCATTTTTTTTCTTCCAAACTGTACCTGATTTTAAAGGGAGTGGAGGAAAGAAAATGATTCTTCTTTGTCTACACTGAATATCTTAGGAATCAAAAAAAAAAAAAAAAACAAAGGAGATATAACTCCAAACTTACTATTAAAAAGTCAGTATTTTAATACACTTACACATATGTGCACACCCACATGAACATACACACACAAGGATTCTTGCTTTGTGGAGCTTAGAGCAATGTTAACCAGACTGTGATATTGTGTTGTCAGTGAAAAGAGTGCTGTACTTACCAATGAAGGTTCATAGTGATATGATTCTTAGGCAAGGGACTTGAACAAGAGATCTGTTCATGGGTCATGTGGCTGGGCTCCAAGACTCAACTGAGAGTAGAAAAAAGTAATGCATTATGGGAAATAGACCCAGGTACTATGCATTCCCAAACAGTAATTATTATGTAAAAGACTGAGAAATAGATTCTAGCTGGTTTCCAAGTCATTTGAGTGAGCACTGAATTATTTTTCTTTTGTAACCACCTAGTTTTTGAGGAAGTGGGTAAATAAAAGGATTGGGTGATTAAGTCTTGAGCTAAATACAATGAATAGATTTCCATCTATGCCTGTTGAGAGGATTTTTTTTTTTAAAATAAAGGTGTCTCTTGACTTTTTCCTCTACTTATCATCAGAAATCTAGGGCTTTTGTAAACCGAAAGATCTCTGGATGGGTTCTTGCCACTGAGATAGAGATGCCTGCATACATGGCAGGAAAATCATTTACAATTATGACTTTTGGACTAGCCATATCCCCAGAGAGTGTTTTGGAAAACAGAAAACAACAGTGGTATGAGTCTGTTGAGGGATTATTTATATGGGCTCATCAGCCAGCAAAAATTAGTGGACACCAGATAGAGACTGAGCTGGCACTGGGACAAAGAGGGCAGATTGCAAACTATTGGGTATATGCAAGAAGTCTCATTTGACTAAAGAGTGTAGTGGAAAAACCTTGCCACAAGCTGCCAAAAGTTCCATCCCCTGAATTCAAAGGAAATAATAATTTCTAGTTCTACACCAGTGGTTCTCAACAGCAGGAGGGAGAGCAATTTTGCCTTGTAGGGAACACTTGGCAATATCTGAGGACACTTTTGGTTGTCACAATTGGGAAAGAGAGCGTTGCTATGAGCCGAGAAGGAAGGAGAAAGGTGTTGTGGAAGAGTTAGACAGTCTTTGCCATAACCTCATTGAGCATCAATTTTCTTATCTGTATGATGGACATCATAACAGATACCTTATTTAGTTGTTATAAATACTGAGACAAGATATGTAAAGTACCTTATCACAGTGCCTGGCACATAGTAATACCTCAACAAATGATCAATATTATTTGCATTATTGTGTGACTCTTGGTAACGATATTTCATTATCAAGTCAAGGGAAAATGACTTGAGAAATTGAGGAAGGGGGTGCATTTCAAAATGAATTTCCAACAAACCCCAAACAAAGGATGCTAGTGAAAAATTAAGTGAGGAGGGAAGTGAGTGTGGCAACAGTGGAAGCTCCTAACTGAATCCTATTCAGTAGAATTTTCACAAAACTTGGAAGGATATATTACCAAGGAAAGCTTTTTTGAAAGAATATAAAACTGAGAGGACATTCTTGACAACTAAAGCCTAGAAAAACACTGTTCAATGGAAATGCAATGTGAATCCCATTTACAATTTAAAATTTTGTAGTAAGCACATTAAAAAATTAAAAAGAGAATGATTAACTTTAATAACATTTTATTTAACCCAACATATCAAACATATGATCATTTCAACATGTTACTAATATAAAAAATTACTAACCAGATATTTGCATTCTTTTCTTCATCAAATTCTCAAAATTGAGGGTGTATTTTAGACTTACAGCATATCTCAGTTTGCACTTTCCATGTTTCAAGTGTTTAATAGCCAAATGCGGCTGGTGGCTACCTTATTGAACAGTAAATATATAGAAGATGATTGTAAAAATGTCAGAGATGACAAAAATAAGTCCTTAAACCATGTCCAGAGTGAGGAGTGTAAGAAAGAAAACACAAACCTCTGACATGGGAAGAAAATTTAATGTTAGTGTTCGTTAATTTTTTTTTTAACTTACATCCTCCCCTTTATGAAACTTATTACCCAGCAGGTATGATTAGATCTCACTTTAGTATAAGGTATTTGAAGGCAAAGTATGTAATAAACTATGAGGAGATCATTTTGAGTGCTAATAATGAATTAAAATATCTATAGTTGGACACGGAGAAGGCAATGGCACCCCATTCCAGTACTCTTGCCTGGAAAATCCCATAGACAGAGGAGCCTGGTAGGCCGTGGTCCATGGGATCACTAAAAGTCGGACACGACTGAGTGACTTCACTTTCCCTTTTCACTTTCATGCACTGGAGAAGGAAATGGCAACCCACTCCAGTGTTTTTGCCTGGAGAATCCCAGGGACGGGGGAGCCTGGTGGGCTGCCGTCTACGGGGTCGCACAGAGTCGGACACGACTGAAGTGACTTAGCAGCAGCAGCAGAGTTGGACTAAATATGTTTTAGGGAACAGAGAGACTCTTGAGTAGGTTGGAGGAAATGTGAGTGGCAACAGGGCTACGAAGAGACTAAGAATAAAAAAATACATATGTCTTCTCAAAAGGAGGAGGACTTATGGACTTGAGTGAAAACGTGTTCTACTTCTCTATTCTTGCCTGTGAGGGCCTCCCTGGTGCCTCAGCGGTAAAGAATCTGCCTGCCAGTGCAGGAGATGCAGGTTTGATCCTTGGAGAAGGAAATGTCAACCCACTCCAGTATTCGTGCATGGAGAATCCTATGGACTGAGGAGCCTGGTGGGCTACAGTCCATGGGGTCACAAAGTGTCAGACATGACTTAGGAAAAAACAACAGCGATAACTTCCCTGTGAAAGCTAACCTCTGGCTCTTAGGTTTCTCAACTATGGACTCAGAGATTGAATCACATGAATTCCATGGCCACTTTATGTTTTAATGTCTGAATCTGTAAGCTCATCCAGACTTGGAGTTTGAACATAGAGAAAGGAACAGATGATCACTCAGTTCAGTTCAGTTCAGTCACTCAGTTGTGTCCGATTCTTTTCGACCCCAGTAATCACAGCACACCAGGCCTCCCTGTCCATCACCAACTCCCAGAGTTCACTCAGACTCACGTCTATCGAGTCAGTGATGCCATCCAGCCATCTCATCCTCTGTCGTCCCCTTCTCCTCCTGCCCCCAATCCATCCCAGCATCAGAGTCTTTTCCAATGAGTCAACTCTTCGCATGAGGTGGCCAAAGTACTGGAGTTTCAGCTTCAGCATCATTCCCTCCAAAGAAATCCCAGGGCTGATCTCCTTCAGAATGGACTGGTTGGATCTCCTTACAGTCCAAGGGAATCTCAAGAGTTGCAACATACTCATCTAGGGTCCAGCAATAGCTTATGAAAAACAAATAACAGTAGCCTAATCTCATTTTCTCTTATAAAAGAGCCTTTAGTCTCACTATGTCAGGGAGGCTAGGACCATAGCACATTTGGATTTTGGTGAGAGATTTGGAACTTATGTTTGATGAGTACCTACTATTTGTGTGGTATTGGTGATTTAGTTGCTAAGTCATGTCTGACTCTTGCAACAGGCTTCCAGGCTCCTCTGTCCATAGGATTTCCTAAGAAAGAATACTGGAGTGGGTTGCCATGTCCTTCTCCAGGGGATCTTCCTGACCCAGGAATTGAACCCAGGTCTCCTGCATTGCAGGCGGTTTTTTTTTTTTTTTTTTTAAACAACTGAGACACCAGGGAAGCACACATATTATTTATTCAACATTAATTCAGCAGATGCTTATTGAGACTCTACTATGTTTAAGAAACTGAGGACGTAACAGTAAAGAAGATGCTTCTTTAGAAACTAATTACACAAACTTGATTATCGAATTATGTAGAAGTTATAAGAAAAGTATATTTGAGGAGTTACTTAACTTGGTCATGAGACATTGCAGGAGGCTTTCTCTAGGAAATGACATCTATATGGCCACCCAAATATGTTCAAGAAAGACACTGAGGTGTGAGACTAGGAAGAATATTTCAGGAAGAAGAAATAATATTTTTGAAGGGTCAAAAGTTAGAACAGAGCTAATATGTTGCAGAGTAGTGCTTCTCAAACCGTATGTGCACATAAATGCATTAAAATGCAGATTCTGATTCTAAAAGTCTAGGTGGGATCTGAGATCCTGCATTTCTAATAAGCTCCCAGATAACGCTGATGCTGCCAGCCTGTGGACCTCACTTTGAACAGCACCAGTATCAAGTACACAAAGGGAGAGGTCAGAGAGATTGCTAAAGAGGTGAGCATAGGTTGGATCATGAAGGACTTTGTAAGTCATGTGAAATTTAAACAACATGCTACTGAAGAACCAATGGGCCAAAGAAGAAATAAAAAGAGAATTAAAAAATACTATGAGACAAGTGAAAATGGAAATACCCCCAGATTTATTGGTTGCGGCAAAAGGAGTTCTAAAAGGAAAATTCATAGTGATAAGTGTCTACCTTATGAAATAAGAAAAGTCTCAAATAACCTCCAGAAACAAGAAAAAGAGGAATAAACACAGCCTAAAATTAGAGGAGAAATAAATAAAATAAAGACTAAAAAGACAATAGAAAAGACCAATGAAAGTAACAGATGATTCTTTGAAAAGATACACAAAGTTGAAAAACTTTTAGCTAGACTTACCAAGAAAAAAAGGAATTCAAATAAATGAAGTCAGGAATTAAAAAGGAGATATAATAAGTGATACCACAGAAATACAAAGGATCACAAGAGTCTACTATGAACAATTATATGCCAAAAAATTGAACGACCTAGAGGAAATTGATAAATTCTTAGAAACATACAACTGAATCATATTGAACCATGAAGAATAAAAAATCTGGACAGACTGATTACTAGTAAGAAGATTGAATCAGTAATGAAAAATCTCCCAACAAACAGAAGTCCAGGACCAGAAGGCTTTACTGGCAAATTTTACCAAACATTCAAATATAAGAATTAATTTAATTCTTTCTTAAACTCTAAAAAAAAAAGAAGAGAAAAGGGGAGAACTCTTTAAGATTCACTTTATGAGGCCAGCATTATCCTGATATTAAAACCGGACAAGGATGCCACAACAAAAGTGAATTATAGACTAATATCCCTGATAAACACAGATGCAAAAATCCTCAATAAGACACTAGCAAACTGAATTCAACAATGCATTAAAAGCATCAAACATCACGATCAAATGGTATTTATTCCAGGGATGCAAGCCTAGTTCAATATCTGCAAGTCAGTCAATGTGATATACCACATTAAAAAAAATGGACACAAATAATATGATCCTCTCAATAGATGCAGAAAAAGCATTCAACAAAATTCAACATCTTTTTGTGATTAGGGAAAAATACCTCTCAACAAAGTGAGTATAGAGTGAATGTACCTCAGCATAATAAAGGCCACGTATGACAAGCACACAGGTAATGTTACACTCAATAGCAAAAATCTCAACTTTTCTTTTGAAAGTCAGAAACAAGACAAGGATTCTCATCTCACCACTATTATTCAAGATAGTATTGGAAGTCCTACCCAGAACAATCAGGCCAGAAGAAGAATTAAAAGGTATCCAAACTGGAAAGGAAGAAGTAAAACTGTCACTATTTGCAGATGACATGAGGCTATATAAAGAAAGCCCTAATATCTCCATCAAAAAACTATTAGACTTATAGACAAATTCAGTAATGTTACAGACATTACTGAACACACAAAAAATCCTTTGCATTTCTATACATTAATAACAAACTATCAGAAAAAGAAATTAAGAAAACTATCTAATTTACAACTACATCAAAAAGAACAAAAGTACCAAGGAACAGATGTAACTAAGAAGGTGAAAGACCTGCATACTCAAAACTTCAAGACTTTAAGGAAAGAAATTGTAGAAGACATGAATAAGTGGAAAGATATTCCACGCTCTTGAATTTAAGGAATTAATATTATTAAAATGACCCTACAATACAAAGCAATCTACAATTTAAATTCAATCCTCATCAAAATTCTAATGACATTATTCACAGAAATGGAACAAATAATCCTAAAATTTGTTTAGAATCATAAAAGATTCCAGATGGCCAAAGCACTCTTGAGAAAGAATAACAAAGCTGGAAGCATCATACAATCTAATTTCAAATTCTATTACAAAACTATAATAATTAAAACAATAAAAACAGACACATAGATCAGTGGAACAAAATAGAGAGCCCAGAAACAAATCCGAAATATACAGTCAATAAATTTATGACAAAGCCAAGAATATACAATGAGGAAGGTATAGCTCATTCAGTAAATTGTGCTTGGAAACTGAATAATCACATACAAAGGAATGAAACTGGACCACTAGCTTATATCATACACAAAAATCAACTCAAAATGGATTAAAGACTTGAATATGAGACTAGAAACCATAAAATACTAGGAAAAAACATAGGTGGTAAGCTCCTTGGCATAAATCTTGGTGATGATTTTTTGAATCTGACACCAAAAGAAAAAGCAACAAGAGTAAAAATGAATAAGATTACATCAAACTATAAAGCTTCTGCACAGCAAAGAAAACTATCAACAAAATACAAAGAAATCTGCTTTGGGGATGGGTGGGAGAAAACATGTGCAAATTATATATCTGACAAGAGGTTAATATCCAAAATATATGAAGAACTCATACAACTAAACAGCAAAAAGACACAAAACAAGCAAAAGCAATCCAATTTAAAAATGGACAGAAGATCTGAATAGACATTTTCCCAAAGAAGACATATAAATAACTCACAGATGTATGAAAAGATGTTCAATATCATTCAGCATCAGAAAGATGCAAGTCAAAACCACAATGAGATATCAACTCATACTTGTCAGAATGACTATTATCAAAAAGATAAGAAGAGTTGCCAGTGATGTGGAGAAAAGGAAACCCTTGTGCACTGCTAATGAGAATGTAAATTGGAGCAATAACTGTGAAAAACAGTACAAAGTTTCCTCAAAAAATTAAAAATAGAACTACCATATTATCCAGCAATTCTACTCTGAGTATTTCTCTGAAGAAAATGAAAACATTAACATGAAAAGAGACATTTACTCTCATGTTCCTTGCAGCACTATTTATAATAGCCAAGATATGGAAACAGCCTAAGTGACCATTGGTGGATGAATGAGTAAAGAAAGTCAATGGAATATTATTCAGCAATGTAAAGAATGAACTTTCACTGTTTGTGACAACATGGATGAAACTTGGGAGCATTATACTAAGTGCAATGAGTCAGACAGACAAATACCATATGATCTTTTTCATATGTGGAATCAAAAAAAAAAAAAAACTCCAAGCTTACAGATACAGAGAAAAATGGGGTTTTGTCACAGAGATGAGGGTTGGGGAGTGGGTGAAGAAGGGCAAAAGGGATAAAAACAGACCTTCCAGATGGTTCTATGTGCAGCTGGGTTGCTTAGATTATTCTGAGTTGCCTTCCAACCCTGAGTGTTTGAAGTAACCTTTCATCATCCCCAGGTTCCTAATGTGTACATTTGTGCGGTCAAAAGCACCCCCTCGGCCTCTTGATAAGACGTTTCCTACTTTTCCAGTTTCCAGTTTCTAGTTTCTGGGGCATAGGTTCTTTTGTGATGCCACCTAGTGGATAGCCAACTGTGTGTATGAGATGGTGTGGTGGGTCTTACCAGAAAGGATTGTTAAATGGGAAAGTCATGTAGTTAACAACCACAAGACTCAGTGGCACAAAGGTCAACCAGCTTTTCCTTAATTGAAGAAAAAGCAAACAAGCATGTTCCTTATATAAACACCAATATTTAACATTTAACTCAACCCTCATGATTCATTAAGGAAAGGAAATTCAATAAAGTTGGGTAGATGTGACTACAGGAAAAACTACCTCCAATGAATCCAGCTGTTTTCAGAACTCTGAGTTTAAAAAAAAAAAAATTAATTTTTGAAATAAAATGCTAAATGTAGATGGTGACCATCATTATAAATATATTGTTTTTAATCCTAGAGTGAGTATCTTTTGTATCTTAAACTACCGTGTTTCTTCAGTCCCATGGAATATTTATTAAAGAATCTCACTGTGTGAACTTTAAACTCTTGGGTCAGAAAATGAACGGGGATGGCAAAGATGCTAGCTATTCCTGATTCCCAAAAATAAAAATTGGTTTTTAGGAGACACATTTTGTGGGTCAGAATCCATGGGAAATGAAGTAGGCACAATGAGTTGACAGCAGAGAGAAGGCAGAAAATAATAGAAAACAGACATAAGAACTGGAAAAGTATAGCCGTCTGTGACCATTTAGTGAAGGGGCAGACAGTTCTACACACCTTAACAGTCCCTAGGGCATCCTTGGGTCAAAGGTCATAGTCTATTTTATAAAACTTTCCATCCAAATAAGTTTTAAAAGATGCCACTTAATAGTGTTTGTAACTAAAAGGCATAAAAGGCACTTTGTGGAGAATGAGCAAGGGATGCTTGGGAGGAGAGAGACATTTAGGGATTTAACAGCCCTGAGGTTTTGAGAGGGATTGGAAACAAGAAGTAGTCAGCACTAATATTTACATTCTCTAACGTTACACAGCGCTAGGCACATTGTTTTCAACAATCAGCTGTGGGAAAATTATAAAGAAAATGAAAAGAATAATCACACACTAAAACGTGGCAAAGTTGCAGTTTAACCTTCTCAATTGCTTATTGATACCTAAGCAATAAGAGAGTGGCAGGGTTCCTGGCAGCTTTCAAGGCTTCCCTTGGAATTAAGAGCAGCAGGTTCACTACTTCCTCTTCCAGCCAAGTCTTCATCCCGCTGAGCCAAATAAATACCACTGAGGTCATTTTCCTTTTCCCTCACTCTAATGCAATTAGGAACAAGAGGGTGTGAGCTTGGGAGATGAAGGCCGACAGCTGAAGTCTGAAGGACTCTGTCCAGACTGGAGCAGTGATGCTGGCCTACCAAAAAGCAGGTCAGAGACTTAACACAGAAATAGAAGCAATCCCCAAACTGATGGTTAATGAGTGACAGTAGATGGGACCGTGCCAATAATAGCCATCTACACTGTGAACTCAGGACTGTTTTAAATGATGCTTATTGGTTCCTCCATTATCTAGGTGGTCTTGTGCATGCCATGTCTTCCTAGGTAACCCTGCAAATTTTGTGAAGAACGTAACTGGGATCATTATAATCCACTGCAGTTAATTATTCCATTGCTTTCCCCAGCAGAAGCACGTCAGACTTAACAGAGTTCTTAGTTGCCCTTAAAAAGTACGTATGGTACTTTTAAAATTATAGTTCAGAAACTCAAAACTTTGAGAGAAAAATTGGAAGGGATCTTAAGGCCATGTGAACTGGATGCAGAAAAGAGCAGAGGGTGTAGTTTATGGTAGAATACTTCATGTCTTGTTTCCCATTTCTGGTTTCTTTCTGTTTAATTTGCAGGGGAACTTTGTTATAAAATGTGTCAGGATACTATGTGACTTAAGTATGATAGAATATTTCAGTGAATTTAAGGGTTCATTGCAAGACTGAAGGGTGAAATCTTTTCTTCTTTCTCTCTTCCTCTCTTCCCTTTTTCCTTCCTTCATTCTTTATACTCCCATCTCTCCTTTCCTCCCTCGTTCCTCTATTCTCCTTCAAATTTCTTTGTGTGTTTTGGTAAGTAATGTGTTCAATCTAGAAACAGAAATCTAGGTCTCTGATTGCATGTCTTGGTATGATATAATCAGACTTGAGTTTCATAGATGGTGTCTGTGTAAGAGGTTTAAGCTGAAAATTAGGCTAAGATGGTCAGACCATAATGTTGTGACAAGTGAGCTTTCTCATCTAATGCACTACAAAGAATCAGTCAAGATTTTGTATGCAATGCAAGTTATTATATTAGATTTAGGTTTTATGACTTTTATTTTTGAAGGAAATGGTATTATACCACTGATACGCTCATGGACATCAATACATGCTTTGTTCTCTTTTGCTTCCAGTTTACCATGGCACTCTATACATCCCTCATCCAAAAATTTTTATGGAATTGTTAACTATGGTAAAGTTAGAAAAATCTGCTGCAATTAGAGTTTGTTATCAATGATTTACTAAAAACTGTTATCCATTTTTTCCAATGTTGCAAAAAAAATTATTTATCAGGGCATCATTAACTGGTTAGATACAGTTCTTTGTTACAGAAAAGCAGCAAAGTTTAGAGTGAAAAACATTGGTTTTGGACTCAGCTGGGCCAAGTTTTCAATTTTCTATGTGATCCTAGATGAACTGCTTATATTACCTGAGGTTCACTTTTTTGTTAATTATAAAGTTTGAACCACAGGGTCATTTAAAACTTTTTAAATTTTTATACATCCTTTAAAATGACTTTCCATTTACATTTATTACAAAACATTGGCTGTATTCTCCAGGTTGTACAATACGTCCTTGAGCCTATCTTCACGTAGTAGTTGGTGCCTCCCACTTCCCCACCCTTATGTAGCTCCTCCCCACTTCCCACTGATAACCATGAGTTCATTCTCTACATCTATGAGTCTGCTTCTTTTATGTTATTCACAAGTTTGTTGTATTTTTTTAGACTCTATGTATGAGTTATTTCATATAGTATTTATCTTTCTGTGACTTATTTTACTTAATATCCTCGAAGTCCATCTATATGATAAAATGTTGTTCTTCTTTATGGCTTAGCAGTATTCCATTATATATATACATATATATGCACATGCGTGTACACACGTTACATCTTCCTTATCCATTCACCCATCCATGGACACTTAGGTTGTTCCCATGTCTTGGCAATTTTAGATAATGCTGCTATTGGGGTGCATGTATCTTTTCAAATTAGTGTTTGTATTTTTTCAGATATATATACCACAGAGTCATTTTGAGGAATACATTAAATTATTTACATAAAGCACTTTGTTAGTATTTGCCATGAAGTAGTAGTGATGATGATGATGGTCACGGTGGTGATGATGATAGTAATGATGATGGTGGTGATGGTGACAATGATATCAGTGAGGAATGTGGGGTACCTTTTGAGAGATAGTAACAGTGGTTAAAAGCATAGATTTAGGAGCCCAGCTTCTTGGGTTCTACTCCCAAGAAGCTATACCAGTTATGTAATCTTGGAAAAGTGTGTTAGTTATCTTTTGCTTCATAACAAACTACCCTAAAATGAGTGACTCAAAACAACATATATTATCTCATAGTTTTGGTGGATCAGGAATTGAGGAACATCTTAGTTGTGTTGTCTGCTTCATAGTCTCTCAAAGACTACAGTCAAGGCATTGGCCCAACGTCTGGGATCTCATCTGAAGCTCCACTGGGGAGGGATCCACTTCCAAGCTCACTCAGGTGGTTTTTTGGCAAGACTCTGTTCCTTGAGAACTGTTGGATTGAAAGCCTACATTACTTGCTGGCTATTGGCTGGAGACTGCTCTCAGTTCCTTGTCCTATGGGCATTTCCAACAGAGCAGCCATCAAAGGCAGCAGAATGAATCTGTTAGTAAGTCAAATGTCACAGGCTTTTCTAATCTAGCCATGAATGTGACATCCCACTACTTTTTTTCTCTGTATTCTATTTGAAGTGAGTCATTAGGTCAAGCCTTCCAAAGGAAAGCAATGACACAGAGTGTGAACACCAGTAGGAGCCATCTTAGAAGTCACCTCCATAGCAAGTTACTCAGTCTCTGTTCCTCAGTTCTTACATGCATTAAATGGAATGAGTAATTGTAACTATTTAATTCAGTTCAGTTCAGTCACTCAGTCAGGTCCAACTCTTTGCAACCCCATGAACTGCAGCACACCAGGCCTCCCTGTCCATCACCAACTCCTGGAGTCCACCCAAACCCATGCCCATTGAGTCTGTGATGCCATCTAACCATCTTATCCTCTGTCGTCCCCTTCTCCTCCTGCCTTCAATCTTTCCCAGCAGCAGGGTCTTTTCAAATGAGTCAGCTCTTCGCATCAGGTGGCCAAAGTATTGCGATTTCAGCTTCAACATCAGTCCTACCAATGAACACCCAGGACTGATCTCCTTTAGGATGGACTGTTTGGATTGCCTTGCAGTCCGAGAGACTCTCAAGAGTCTTCTCCAACACAACAGTTCAAAAGCATCAATTCTTCAGAGCTCAGCTTTGTTTATAGTCCAACTCTCACATCCATACATGACCAATGGAAAAACCATAGCCTTGACTAGATGGACCTTTGTTGACAAAGTAATGTCTCTGCTTTTTAATATGCTGTCTAAGTTGGTCATACCTTTCCTTCCAAGGAGTAAGCATGAAAATAAAAGATTTTCATGGCTGCAGGCACCATCAACAGTGATTTTTGGAACCCTGCAATCATGGCTGCAATCACCATCTGCAGTGATTTTGGAGCCCAGAAAAATAAAGTCAGCCACTATTTCCACTGTTTCCCCATCTATTTACCATGAAGTGATGGGACCAGATTCCATGATCTTAGTTTTCTGAATGTTGAGTTTTAAGCCAACTTTTTCACTCTCCTCTTTCACTTTCATCAAGAGGCTCTTTAGTTCTTCTTCACTTTCTGCCATAAGGGTGGTGTCATCTGCATATCTGAGGTTATTGATATTTCTCCTGGCAATCTTGAGTCCAGCTTGTGCTTCTTCCAGCCCAGTGTTTCTTATAATGTACTCTGCATATAAGTTAAATAAGCAGGGTGACAATATACAGCCTTGACCTTCTCCTTTTCCTATTTGGAACCAGTCTGTTCCATGTCCAGTTCTAACTGTTGCTTCCTGACCTGCATACAGGTTTCTCAATAAGCAGATCAGGTGATCTGGTATTCCCATCTCTTTCAGAACTTTCCACAGTTTGTTGTGATCCACACAGTCAAAGGCTTTGGCATAGTCAATAAAGCAGAAATAGATGTGTTTCTGGAACTCTCTTGCTTATTTGATGATCCAGCAGATATTGACAATTTGATCTCTGGTTCCTCTACCTTTTCTAAAACCAGCTTGAACATCTGGAAGTTCATGGTTCATGTATTGCTAAAGCCTGGCTTGGAGAATTTTGAGCAGTACTTTACTAGCGTGTGAGAAGAGTGCAATTGTATGGTAGTTCAAGCATTCTTTGGCATTGCCTTTCTTTGGGATTGGAATGAAAACTGACCTTTTCCAGTCCTGTGGCCACTGCTGAGTTTTCCAACTTTGCTGGCATATTGAGCACAGCACTTTCACAGCATCATATTTCAGGATTTGAAATAGCTCAATTGGAATTCCATCACCTCCACTAGCTTTGTTCATAGTGATGCTTCCTAAGGACCACTTGACTTCACATTTCCAGATGTCTGGCTCTAGGTGAGTGATCACACCATTGTGATTATCTGGGGCGTGAAGATCTCTTTTGTATAGTTCTTTTGTGTGTTCTTGCCACTTCTTCTTAATATCTTCTGCTTCTGTTAGGTCCCTACCATTTCTGTCCTTTATCAAGCCCATCTTTGCATGAAATGTTCCCTTGGTATCTCTAATTTTCTTGAAGAGATCTCTAGTCTTTCCCATTCAATTGTTTTCCTCTATTTCTTTGCACTGATCACTGAGGAAGGCTTTCTTATCTCTCCTTGCTATTCTTTGAAACTCTGCATAGGAATTCATGATCTGAGCCACAAGTCAGCTCCGAGTCTTGTTTTTGCTGACTGTATAGAGGTTCTCCATCTTTGGCTGCAAAGAATATAATCAACCTGTTTTCCGTGTCAACCATCTGGTTATGTCCATGTGTTGACTCTTCTATTGTGTTGTTGTTTGCTATGACCAGTGCATTCTCTTGGCAGACCTCTATTAGCCTTTGCCCTGCTTCATTCTGTACTCCAAGGCCAAATTTGTCTGTTATTCCAGGTGTTTCTTGACTTCGTACTTTTGCATTCCAGTCCCCTATAATGAAAAGGACATCTTTTTTGGGTGTTAGTTCTAGAAGGTCTTGTAGGTTTCATAGAACTGTTTAACTTCAGCTTCTTCAGTGTTACTGGTTGGGGCATGGACTTGGATTACCGTGATATTGAATGGTTTGCCTTGGAAACGAACAGAGATCATTCTGTCATTTTTGAGATTGCATCCAAGTACTGCATTTCAGACTGTTTTGTTGACTTTGATGGCTACTCCATTTCTTCTAAGGGATTTCTGCCCACAGTAGTAGATATAATGGTCTTCTGAGTTAAATCCACCCATTCCAGTCCAAGTTAGTTCACTGATTTATTTAATAGTGCTATTGTAAAGATTAAACAAGTTAATATTGCTTAAAAATTTAAAGTTAATAGACAAGTAAAGTATCTGTGCCTGTCACATAGTATGCACTCAATAAATGAGAGTATTTTTGAAAGATAGTAATTTACAGCTTTTCACTTATTTGCAAAGTATTAGCCCAAGCTGCTTAATAGCCTTTGTCACTCTGTATCAAAACGTGGTTGTTGCATTGCCAGTTTATACCAAGAAATGACAGCAAAGTTCAGGGCCAGAGGATGGTAGGCCACACCAAGGAGCACTGTAAAATGAGGCTCAAGTCCAAATACTGTTTTTCTCTTAATAAGTTGTGAAGTGTGGGAAAGTCATTTTATCTCACTGGATCACTGTGTCTTTGTAGCTAGTAGCTCCTAGTAGCTCCTGAATTATGGAAATTACCCTATGATGGGCCTGAATTATGGGAATTGCTGTATGATGGGCCAGACTCATCTAAATGAGTGCTTTAGATGTTATCAGGAATGATATTTGTAATATTTAGCAACTGCTTGGGGTCAGGTGCTGGCCAATCAGAACAGGGGCTGCCATGAACATGGTGCAGCCATGCTCACATGAACTGGCTGCATGCAGTCCCTTCTGGTCTCAGACATGTATGATCCCACAACCCATTTCCAGATCACTTAATGATCTTGTGGTGCACACAGCTCTTTAGTTTTGTTCCCCTTATTTTTATAACTTTACCAAGGTAGCTTACAAGCCAGAGTCCTAAAACAATTTAAATAAAATTTAATATGATATGATTATCCTGTTCTATGAGTTTAAACAGTGTGAGCAAATGTATCTGGAATATAATCAAAGTATATGGTTCAGAAGCTAATCCTATTAAGTATGTTTTTTAAAACTCACCCAGTGTTGTTTCAGAGACTCATTACCAGAATGAAAATTCTAATCTCTGTTTGTTTTTGCAGGCCTTCTGATCCTTCTCAAGAAGCTCACATACGCCTCAAACAAAAATGTCACCCAGCAAGGTAACAGTGTCATTGCTCCAGTGTCTGTTGTCTCCCAGACTCCCTGCGTGACCCGCCTCTTTCCTAATGCCTGCTAAGTACTTGGTACTTTCCTACACAGGAAGCTTATGTGAAGTAATTAACATTTAATGAGAGGAAATCTACTGATTAGAATGCTTTTCGTGGTACTTTAGCTAATAAATGTTGTATATACTTTTGACTGCATCTAGTCAGCATGTGGCCTCTTCTCCTGACTGCACCCGTTTTTTTCTGTCCCCCGCAGTTCTGTCCCGCTCTAGGGCTTTCTGCAGTAACCTGGCTTAACGGTTTTGCCTCAGTTAATTTGAGGAAACTTTTGGACCAAATTATTGAGATAAATATTTTGATTAAATTTTGCTTAGAGCAGTAAGTGCATGAAGCTTCTGAATCCAAATCAAGGCTGAATCGTTCCAACCAAGCTTGATGGAGAGCAGCAAGAGTCTGATGAAAGCAAAATCTGCCCAGGCAGCTGAAAATGATTTAGCCCGTGTTTACGAAGGCAATTAGGGTTGTGCCAGTGCAGCTCTGGAGGCTCAGAGACAGGGGTGGAGAGGTGTAACATCAGAGGCCCAGGAGTACCCCCATGGAAGTCTGGATCTAGCCTTTCAATACCTACTAGTAACTCCTGAAGTGTGGGACTTGCCCTAGGATGGGCCAGATTCAATGTTCTCCAGATTTTCTGGCCAGGTGTTATCAGTAACAAATTGTGGAGCAGCAGCCCCAATTTCTTTATCTGCATGCATTTCAGTAGTTACTGTCTCAAAGGACAATGTATACTCGGATTGAGGTGCATCATGATAATGGTGAATGAGTCCATGTTTTGAAGAGTCTTGATAATGTCTGTTATATTCGAATAAAGTGTCATGTTTTTCTCATGATACAGTAGTAGTAGTAGTTTGGTTGCTAAGTTGTGTCCGACTACTGCGACCCCACAGCCTATAGCCTGCCAGGTTCCTCTGTCCATGGGATTCTCCAGGCAAGAATACTGGAGTAGGTTGCCATGCCCTCCTCCAGGGGATCTTCCTGACCCAGGGATCGAACCCACATCCCTCACATCTCCTGCATTGGCAGGCAGATTCTTTACCATTAGCACCACCTGGGAAGCCCAAACCTCCTTATATGTAGCTCTATATATCCTATTCGGAGAAGGCAATGGCACCCCACTCCAGTACTCTTGCTTGGAAAATCCCATGGATGGAGGAGCCTGTTAGGCTGCAGTCCATGGGGTCGCTAAGAGTTGGACACAACTGAGCGACTTCACTTTCACTTTTCACTTTCATGCATTGGAGAAGGAAATGACAACCCACTCCAGTGTTCTTGCCTGGAGAATCCCAGGGACGGGGGAGCCTAGTGGGCTGCCGTCTATGGGGTCACACAGAGTCGGACACGACTGAAGTGACTTAGCATAGCATATATCCTATTGGTTCTGTTTCTCTGGAGAACCCTAACTAATGCAACCAGATAACATAATGAATAAATGCACTTAAACAGGGCCATGTAAACTGAACTGGGTTGCAAACAAAAAAGAGAAAGAATTAATATGGGCTCAGCTCTCAAGCATGGAATTGCCACTTTTCCTCAGGACATGTTGCAGTGTTGCTTGTCTGGTGTGACATAGGAACAGAGGAGAGTACTGGTATGAGTCTATTCATTAGATGTTAGAAACACTTAACTTATGTCTTATTTTAAAATGGAATTACTATGCTAGGAAAAGTTGTTATATGTTCTTCCCGTTCCCCAGTGGGTTGTCATGAGCATCCTTCTCAAAAACCATTGGTTTAGATTTTTGTCTGAAGGCATAACCTGGCCACTTTTCTTTATAAAGGAATAAGTCTCAAATGGTTTCATCTACTCCTGTCAGATCCCAGCTCCTTGACCAAACTTCAGAGAGCTGAGCTGGCAGTGTATGTAGTTGGGAGTTTGGTGTTCCCTTGCCACATGTACAGAGAATGTGGTTGCAATCTCTCTGGAGCTGTTCACTTTAGTTCTGATCACCCTCGTTTCCAAGAAACCACAAGTGAACTACAAGTTCAGCATGGCTCAGTGCACAGCATGAGCTCTACAAACAGGTACTTTTTTATGCAGGGTGATCAGAGGGCTCAAAAGCAGCCTCCTCAGTGTATAGCAATCTAAACTTCTCACTATTAGACATTTGTTCTTTTTTGCCCTCAGGAATGAGAGTGTGGGTTTGGTCATCAGACAAAAGTGAGTTCAAGTCCAAATAAGAGCTGTGTAACCTAGGACAATCCCAGCCTCTCTGAGCTTCAATCTCTTCCTCTTTTAGTGGGTATAACAATATTTACTGGATTTTTGTGAGATTTAGGGATAATGTATGCCTAATAATAGGCCCTCAGTACACACTAGCTATTGTTACTCATTGTTATTTTTGAAATTGTTCAAATTCCTCTCTTGTAAATCGAATGTTCTTGCATGCATTAAATTTTTATCAGAAATAAATTTTATTTGTTAGATATTACCTATATCCTAAGTCTGAAATGGATCACAGATCATGGACAAGGATCTATAGGAGGTTGGTGGGGAAGGACTGGCTATGGTATAGGTCCTAGAGGCTTGCTGAGACTCAGTGACTGACAGACATTGAGCCAAAGGTCTGAATGTAAAATGGAGCAGAAAGCCAAGGTCCAACTGGGAGTTTTAGTTATAGTTAAAAGAGAGAAGTGCAGAGAACCTGAGAGGAAAGCTAAGCCTCACATGCGCTTTGTGAATGTGGAACTTAGTATTTTTGGGGTGCCAGATTTTAAAGAACCTAGAATAAAACCAGAGACAGGAGAGCAGAACATCTTGCCATGGTGTCCAACCTTTTATCATCCTGTATTAGTGAGCGCGAGTAAAACTAGATGTTATAACAAATGAGCTCCTGGTTGTAAGGCTTAACACAAATGGCTTATTTTTCACCCACTTCATAGTTCAGTGTGAATTGATGAGCAAGATACCTTCCACATGTACCTTCAGGGCCCCATATTCCTCCCTTTTCATGGAAGGTCCTCTCAATTCAGTTACATGTTGGGGGAAAGCAAGGGTTACATTTGGGAAATATTTATGGGCAAAGTTTAGAAGGAATGTATGGAACTTCTATTCACATTCCCTTTGCCAAAACTCAGTCATATGGGTTCATCTAACTACAGAAGAGGCTTAAATGATATATTCATTTTACCACAAAGGAGAAAATAGAAATATTGTTGAATACTTGTAGTTTGCCACAAATGTCTTATAAACCTTTTGGACTACAACCTACAATAAGCAAGCACTTTCCTATCAGTACCCAACACACACACACACACACACACACACACACACACACATACACACACACACAACTTGTGAAATAATATTTGTTCCTACTACATATGATACCCTTTAATATTTTTCTATTCTATTGTATATCACTTAAAAATACTGATTGTGCTATGTTAATTCACAATCTGGCAGAGTGAAAAACACTATTCTGAATTGTGAGCCTGACTATAATATTTTACTAGTTATTACCAGAGGTAGATAATGAGGCCCTGCCTACAGTGATCAGGATCTGGGTTGCCTGAAAGCACTTTCTGGGGGGCCCTGTATAAAAAATATTCTGTCTGCAGACAGCAGAATTCTGTGACACCACCTGCGTGGCATAGGGTTCAACATGGGATGAGACACAGCGTTCAAACATTTCCCTTTCAACACGACAGCCTTGAAATGTAGTTAAAAATAAAGGCAGGACAAAACTAAACATAGAGCCCTGATGCTGGGTGAATGTTTCTCCTATCTTTCCCAACATTTATAAGTTGTGAAACAGAATGCCTTTCTCATTAGCTGTCCTTCATACTCCATATCTCCCTACCCACATCCAAGTGAGGAACTGGTATCTTATACTTCAGATACCACTATTTTAAGAAAGTGACCCATGGACCAGTGAAACTGGAAAATTGCCTTGTAGGATGAATCATGGATGTACATGATTTGTACTCGGATTTTTACATTGCAGTGTAAATATGCAAACCTCCGGAGTTCATCACACGGAACTTGCTTGGTATTAGAGGTACTAACTTCCTATGTGGGAATTGTACTAGAGGGCCTTTTTGAGGCAGAGAAGGCAATGGCACCCCACTCCAGTACTCTTGCCTGGAAAATCCCATGGATGGAGGAGCCTGGAAGGCTGCAGTCCATGGGGTCGCTGAGGGTCGGACACGACTGAACGACTTCACTTTCACTTTTCACTTTCATGCATTGGAGAAGGAAATGGCAACCCACTCCAGTATTCTTGCCTGGAGAATCCCAGGGACATCGGAGCCTGGTAGGCTGCCGTCTATGGAGTCGCACAGAGTCAGACATGACTGAAGCGGCTTGGCAGCAGCAGCAGCCTTTTTGAGAAGGAAAAAATAAGATCAGGCATACTAAAAGGGTTTATATATATGTTTTTGCTCTTTGCAGAGAAATTCTAGGTACCAAGTCCTATTGACATGTCTAAATCATAGAGTGCATGTGAAGTGACTTGTGCAGCATCTAATCTGGGAATATCCTTGCAAAACCTCCCTGCTCTCCTTTGACTAGTCAGCTAGCTTTAGAAGAAAGTTTATTTTTCCTAGCATGGTTATAGTCTACTGTTGAATATTAAAGTAACCTGGCTTTATATATGGGTTGCTGGTTTTCTAATCTTTAGAAATTCATTACAAAATGAACTACTAGGTGAGGGGCAACATAAAACAAAACCCAAATTGGCTATATAAAAATAACAGCAGTGTGTGTAACGAGTACAAGTTAGCTTTTACCTAACAAAACTTCACTTTAAGGTGTGTGCTTAATGAGTAGATGACTTAAATTAATAGAAAGAGTCAGAGGTAAAATTTCAAGTGACTGAGATAGTCAAACCACAAGGTCTGATGAAAGTTGCATCAAGTATCACTGGAGGCTCTGGATTCCTAAGATGCACCGCCAGGAAAACAGTAAGTTACATCATTCTGCTCTCTTCTTTACATCAGGTTTAGTATCACTGCAAATCGGTACTAAATGATTTTAGCCATGCTGACACCAGTCTCTCTTTAGGGTAACTTCACTTGAACCATGCTAATCTGCAATGCCTGGGATTTTGCTTTTATGATTAACAGCACTATGCTGCTGCTGCTGCTGCTAAGTCACTTCAGTCGTGTCTGACTCTGTGCGACCCCAGAGACAGCAGCCCACCAGGCTCCCCCGTCCCTGGGATTCTCCAGGCAAGAACACTGGAGTGGGTTGCCATTTTCTTCTCCAATGCATGAAAGTGAAAAGTGAAAGTGAAGTCACTCAGCCATGTCCGAGTCTTAGCGACCCCATGGACTGCAGCCTACCAGGCTCCTTCATCCATGGGATTTTCCAAGCAAGAGTACTGGAGTGGGGTGCCATTGCCTTCTCCAACGGCGCAATATTCAGGGTTAAGGCCCAATGAAAGCCTTCCTCAGGCTCCCACCTACTGAAAGAATAACACTGAACACTGTTGTCTCCATCAGTGACAACATATTATAATGAGAATGGGCAAGTCTTCAGTTTAAGCTGAGAACCACACAGCTTCCTTTGCCTTTTGGAGTCTTCCTTCAAGGAAAAATAAAACAACAGGAAATGGTAGCAGTTGATCATTACAACTGTGAAGCTTTGATTGTATTTTTTCAAGTGATAAAAAGGCATTGAAAGTGCAAGTGTTATCACTCAGTCACCTCCGACTCTGTGACCCCATAGACTATATAGCCCACCTGGCACTTCTGTCCACGGATAACATATGCGTTATCAGTGAGCCTTTCAAGTGTCTCATTTAAGACATGAAAAAGTAGTATATTGTGGAAGTTTAATGTTAAAATTTTATTGTGCCCTTGCCCTCAACTGTCCATTCATTCATTCATTGTAAGCTAGAACGAAGTCTAGCTTACAATGTGCTAGGCTCTGTTCTGGGTGCAAGGGGTACAAGTTAGACAAAACCCTTGCCTTCCAAGACTTCATACTCCAGCAGGCAATAGATGAACAAATAAAATGGGAAATATGTTAGTGCTGAAAACTGAGGAGAATAATAAAGAAAGGAAGAGGTAGAAGTGAGAGTATGGGGTTGCAATTTGAGACAGTATATCCAAGGAAAGATTTGATGATACAATGGCATTTAAGTAAAAACCTTGAGGCAGTGAAATCCCATGGACGGAGGGGCCTGGTGGGCTGCAGTCCATGGGATCGCTAGGAGTCGGACACGACTGAGCGACTTCACTTTATTTTTTTCACTTTCATGCATTGGTGAAGGAAATGGCAACCCACTCCCGTGTTCTTGCCTGGAGAGTCCCAGGGACAGGGGAGCCTGGTGGGCTACCGTCTACGGGGTCGCACAGAGTCAGACACGACTGAAGCGACTTAGCAGCAACAGCAGCAGCAGTGATAGACTAAGCCATGTGAAACCTGGAGGAGAAGGAAGTCAAGCACAAAGGCTGAGGTGGGGTGTGCCTGGTGTGTGAGGAACATCAGAGTGGTTGGTGAGTTGTCTAGGGTGAAGGTAGTGAAGGGATGGGTGGGGTGGTAGAGAGGTGACGGGGGGCTGATCCTAAGAGTTCTGTAGAACTTGATAAGTACATTGGCTTTTACTTGAGGGCTTCCCTGGTGGCTCAGAAGGTAAAGCGTCTGCCTGCAAAGTGGGAGACCTGGGTTCGATCCCTGGGTAGGGAATATCCCCTAAAGAAGGAAATGGCAACCCACTCCAGTACTCTTTCTTGGAAAATCCCATGGACAGAGAAGCCTGGTAGGCTACAGTCCATGGGGTCACAAAGAGTTGGACACGACTGAGTGACTTCACTTCACTTCACCAAGCGTCATAGGGAACCACTGGAGGGTTTTGAGCACTGGAATAATGGACATACTTTAGTATTTATAGGACCACTCTGGCTGCTTGGTGAGAATAGACCACTAGACCACTTAGGAGGCCAGTGCAACAGCCTAGCAGCTGTTGCTGCTAGGGAGAGATGATGATGTCTGGGATTCAAGTAGTAACAGTATGGACGTGAAGACTGGATGCTGGAGAGAGTCTGAAAGCAGAGCCACCCTGATTTGTCGATGGATTAGATATGGGCTGTGAGAGAACATCAAGCATAAAGGGTGTTTGTTGGGTGGGAGACTATGGGAGGAGCAGGGGTGGGAGAAGAGGGAAGCTCAGCATTAGTCCTGTTAAAACTGGCTGCGGATGTCAAGTAGATGGTTTAGCTGTGTGTAGGTGTGTGCATGTGTATGCTCAATCGCTCAGTCATGTGGGACTCTCTGTGACCCCATGAACTGTGTAGCCCAGAGGACAGGCTCCTCTGTCCATGGGATTCTCCAGGTAGGAATACTGGAGTGGGTTGCCATGCCCTCCTTTAAGGGATCTTCCCAACAGGGATCAAACCCATGTCTCCTGCATCTCCTGCACTGGCTGGTGGATTGAGCCACCTGGGAAGCAGGTAGTTGGCTGCATGAAGCTGCAATTTAGGGAACATTATGGTTTACCTCTAGGTTTTTCCAATCTGCTCACGTATCAGGCAGTAGAGCTATTGTAAATTAGGAGTGGGGCAGCTGCTTCCTTAAAAAAAGACAGTCTAACAACTGCTTAAAGGTCAAGTTTCCTTTTCATAAAGAATAATTATTATGCAAGTGCATTTCTTAGATTCTCAACTTAATAGCAGGCCACCCCCAGCCAGTTGAATAATCACAAAAAATTCTCTTTTTATTTATTCTGTCTTTATTAGTAAAGTTTACTAACACAGCCAAATTAGCATCTGCAACTTCAATTATTGATATAAAGATCTATGACATGGTTATAGCCTCTTTGTCCATGATGCAATCATTTTCACCTAGTTCATATGACTTCTTAACAGAACCTGTAAAGGGCTGTTCTTTGGGTTTCTGCAGGGTTTTGACAAACCCACTAATTGAAATATAATCAGCACCAAACAACTTGTCAGGAAAAGTGTTTTGTTCTAAACTGAGCCAGGCAGGGCACCAAATGTGGGTATCCGAGGTGGCTGAGAATTCACACTCAGAAACATCAGAGAACCTGGGCCCAGCCCTTGTGATAAGACACAGCACCAAATGACCGCCTGGCTATCTTGGAGAGTGGATTTTTTTCTTTTGTGTATGATAGGAGGTTGATGGATTGTGTCTGTTGCAGAGACACAAGGAGAAAAGGTGACTCAAATCCCAAAATAGCCCTTTTGAATGCATTAAGAGAAAACATCTCTGACACAGACAGGAAGAAAGGGAAGAGGGGGCAGGAATCAGTGACAAAATGTTCATAGTGTGCTGGTCACCAGCATTGATTCACATGAAGTTATTGTCCTCTGCTAAGAATGACACTGTCCTTTGCTTTTATGTTAAATTAGAAAACCCTCTAAAACTGTACAATTGCCTGAAGATTAAATTGATTGTCCATTATCTTATTTTAACAACCTACTTGGTAAGTGTTTCCTATCATTTCTTGATCAGTTCGCACCCGGTTGGGGTTTGGAGTGGGTCATATGCACAACTTGTTTTGATAATGTGGTGGTTATATATCTGAATTCTCCATAAAAGTAAGAATATCAATATTGAAGTGAGAAAAGGAAAAAAAATCTCATTTAAGTTTACTTTAAATAGACAAACAATATCTGAAAGAAACTTTAATTGGAGAAATTACCCCATTCACAAGGAAGCAAAACCCATTACATATCTCAAATTAAGCTCAATAGGCAATGTGCAGGGAATTTGCAAAAAAACCCCAAAAAGTAGTAAAGGACATGAAAGGAGACCTAGTAAATAGGCAGAAAGACTATACATTTGATGCAGTTTTAATGAAAATCCTAATAAAGTTTCTTTTATTTTCCTGGAACATTTCTTGTTTATTTAGGAATTTGTCAAGAGTAGTAAGAAAATATAGAAAAATACTATTGATGGAGATGTGCCACATATTAGATGTATTATGAACCTATAATAATTAAAACTGTACACTGTCAGCACAGACTAAAAATTTAGACCAATAGAACAGATTTGAGAAATAGACCTAACTTTATATTAAAATTTCATATATGACAACCCATGATTTAAAATCAATGGAAAAAAAAATCAGTGTTACAAAATCAATATTCTATGGAGAATGAAAAAATAAAGCACTACCTGGAGGCTTTTGCTACTTTAAAAAAATAAATAAATAAAATCAATGGAAAAAATGATTTTTCAATAAACAGTTTTAGGGACAACTATCTATACCTCTGGGAAAAGGCTAAAAGTGAATATACTCAATCATCCTCTTAACAGAAAGGTGACTCAAAGACAAACGTAAAAAAATGAAACATAGGAATTCTAGAAGCAAACATTAAGGTTTGTTTATAATTTGAAATGGTGGAAGCCTCTCGAAGCAAGAAAACAAACCCAGAAGCCATGAAGTTAAAGGTTAATAAATTTTACTACCTAAAAATTATTTTTATACACAGCAAAAATATCATTGTAAATACAGTCAAAAGACAAATGACCAACCAGAAAAACATTTAAAAATATATTACTGACAAATGATTAATTTTCTCAATATACAAAGAGTTCTTTCAATGTTATAAGGAATAGGAACATGAATTCATGTTTAAAAATAAAGCTTTATAAATACAAGAAAAGACTCCCACTCTCACTAATAATAAAAGAAATCCACTTTAACAGATAACATTTTTCAATTTTCAGATTGAGAAAGAAAAAAAAATATATGAGACAGAATCTAAGCACTCTTTCACTGTAGATAGTACACAGTTGGTTTGACCTTGCTATGATCTGATTGTGGCCTCCCAAAAGTCATGTTGAGATCTTAATGCCCATGTGGTGGTATTAGGAGGTATGGTTTTGGGAACATGATTAGGTCATGAGGGTGGCACCTTCTTGAGTGACATTAGTGCCCATATAAAACAGGACCCAGAGAGCTCCCTTGCCCAATTCCGCCATGTGTGAATACAATGAGAAGTCTCTAACAAGGAAGAGGGCCTCACCTGAACATGATGGAAAGTTAATCTTGGACTTTTCAGCCTCTAGAACTGTGAGCCATAAATTTCTGTTGTTTATAAGCTACCTAGTTGAGATATTTTGTCATAGCAGCTTGAATGGAGTAAGGCAGCCCTCCTTAGAGGACAGTTTGGTAATATCTTCCAAATACAGATACATATACTCTTTTGACAGCTGACACTTTGGGGAATTTGTACCACATTTTATGCATACATGTGCAATAAATATGTGTTGAGATATTCATTATAGGGTTGTTGATCACTGAAAACTGAAAGAGTTGTCAACAAACAGGCTATTTGTTTAAAAAAATTATGGTAACTACACACAATGGACTACTATACAATTATGAAAAAGAATGAAGTAGCTCTGTTCATATTATGAAGAGTCTCAAGATACAGTGTTTAAAAAAAGAGAAACTAAGTGCCGAGCGGTACATGTAGAAAGCTCTAATTTATGTAAACATAAAATGGGATACCCATACATGTATACATCTATGTATTATGCATGTGTCTCACACATGTACACGCACCTATGCTGTGTATTCCTAGAGTGACGTTCTGGGAAAATTCTCCTTCTAGGGAAGGGAAAATGTTGGTGGAGACTTACTTTTGTATTGTACAATTTTTCATGCTTGCATCCTTTATTACCATGTGCATATATTATTTTTGCAATAAAAACAAGTTCTAAAAAATAAGTGGGAATTTATAATAGATAATTTATAAATGTAACACTTCAAATTAATAGGGAAAATGAATTACCCAATAAATAGTATTGACACAACTGGATGGCCATTTAGAAGAAAGTTCAATATACTAGAGTAAATTCTATATGGATCAAAGTTTTAAAAGTAAAAAAAAATAAAACCTCTAAATGGTGATACTTTCTTATAATGTTGGATCAGAAAATAATTTCTAATCATGTGGTGAAAATACGTAAAAACTAAGAAATTTTACTGTAAAAAGTAAACTTTGGCTCAGTTAAAAATATAAACAAAATTTAAAAACAAACAAAATTTAACAAATATTTACAAGACAAATGATAGATCACAACTAAATATTATTGACTAAATATTCTTACAAATCAATAAAGAAAAGACCAACAACAAAAAAGGCATAGGACATGAACAGATGATTCACAGAAGTAAAAATTCAACACATTAAAATATTTCAATCATGCTAATAATCAATAAAGTGAATAAATTTAGTTTTTCACCCAGAAGATGGACAAAATTAAATGTTTAAGTTAATGTAACTTGGTGTTGTTGAGCATTAGTTACCCCACCTTGCTACTGCTAAGTCGCTTCAGTCGTGTCTGACTCTGTGCAACCCCATAGACGGCAGCCCACCAGGCTCCCTCGTCCCTGGGATTCTCCAGGCAAGAACACTGGAGTGGGTTGCCATTTCCTTCTCCAATGCGTGAAAGTGAAAAGTGAAAGTGAAGTCACTCAGTCATGTCCAACTCTTCGCGACCCCATGGACTGCAGCCTACCAGGCTCCTCCGTCCATGGGATTTTCCAAGCAAGAATACTGGAGTGGGGTGCCATCGCCTTCTCTGTATCCCACCTTAGTAGAGATGAAAATGAGTGCTTTTCTGAAAGTCACTTTAGTAATTAAGATGTACAATGTGTATGCTATTTATCCCAGCAAACCTGCATGTATAATTTACCACAAAGAGGTAATCTTTCAAGTTCAAGCTAATAAAATTCAGTGATGTCCATCACAACATTGTTCAGAATAGCACACACAGCTGAAATGTTTATCAGTGGTGTGAAAGGTTCGTCTAGTCAAGGCTATGGTTTTTCCTGTGGTCATGTATGGATGTGAGAGTTGGACTGTGAAGAAAGCTGAGCGCCGAAGAATTGATGCTTTTGAACTGTGGTGTTGGAAAAGACTCTTGAGAGTCCCTTGGACTGTAAGGAGATCCAACCAGTCCATTCTGAAGGAGATCAGCCCTGGGATTTCTTTGGAAGGAATGATGCTAAAGCTGAAACTCCAGTCCTTTGGCCACCTCATGTTAAGAGTTGACTCATTGGAAAAGACTCTGATGCTGGGAGAGATTGAGGGCAGGAGGAGAAGGGGACGACAGAGGATGAGATGGCTAGATGGCATCACTGACTCGATGGACGTGAGTCTGGGTGAACTCTGGGAGTTGGTGATGGACAGGGAGGCCTGGCGTGCTGCGATTCATGGGGTCGCAGAGTTGGACACGACTGAGCGACTGATCTGATCTGATCTGATTCATCCTGTAAATATTGGCACCTACTGCAGGTGACGCTAGTGGCAAAGAATCTGCTTGCCAAAGCAGGAGACAAAATGAGTCGCAGGTTCCATCTCGGGTCAGGAAGATCCCCTGGAGGAGGGCATGGCAACCCACTTCAATACTCTTGCCTGGAGAATCCCATGGATAGAGGAGCCTAGCAGGCTACAGTCCAAGGGGTGGAAAAGAGTTAGACATGACTGAAGCAACTTAGCACGTATTCACAGTGGAATGTAATGTAGCTCTTTAAAATAATGACAAACAGCTATGTGTAGAAATATGCAAGTTTCTCCTTTTTCCATTGCCAAGTGCTCAAAAGCAGATTGAAAAACATGAGGAGCACAAGATATTGTACAGGAGAGCTCTCAGAAGACTGTTCATACAAACATTTACAGTGGTTTCAGTTTTGTAGAACTTTCAATAATTTTTATTTTATCTCATATTTTTAAGATTAAATCACAGTATGTATCATTTTGGGCTTCCCTGATGGCTCAGACGATAAAGCATCTGTCTGCAATGCAGGAGACCCAGATTTGATCCCTGGGTTGGGAAGATTCCCTGGAGAAGGAAATGGCAACTCACTCCAATATTCTTGCCTGGAGAATCCCATGGACAGAAGAACCTGGCAGGCTACAGTCGATAGGGTTGAAAAGAGTCAGACATGACTGAGTCACTAATTACATGTATCATTTTACCCCCACCCTCCAATGAAATGAATATTGTGCTGATATTAAAAATAATGTAGAAGAAAATTGAATATGAAGGAAAGATGTTTACAACTTATTAAGTAGAGAAATATAGGTTATAAACTAGTATGTCCAACATTATTTCATTTTTAGAATAAAATATAGGACTCTATGAAGCTTCTCTAGTGACTCAGAGTAAAGAATCTGCCAGCAGGGCAGGAGACATGGGTTCACTCCCTGGGTCGAGAAGACCCCTTGGAGAAGGGAATGGCAAACCACTCTAGTATTTTTGCTGGAGAATTCCATTGACAGAGGAGCCTGACAGGCTATAGGCCATGGGGTCACAAAGAGTTGGACATGACTGAGCACCTATATACAGGCACATACATACATTTGTGCCTGAAAAATACTGACTTAAACATGTTAATAGTGATTATCTCTGCATGGTGAGATTTCGGGTCTTTTTGTAAGATATTTTTCATTTTCTTTAGTGAAGTTGTATCACTTTTTAATGAAAATTATCACTGCCATTTCTTTAAAAATTATTTTAAGGATAAAAATGTTAAAATCTGGGCTTACTGTTAAAACAAATTATTCTCTCTTTGGTTACTTTTTAACCCAATATTTATTTACTTGGCTACCTTGGGTCTTAGTTGTAGCATGCGGGGTCTAGTTCCCTGACCAGGGATGAAACCTGGGCTCCCTGCATTGGGAGCATAGAGTCCTAACTACTGGACCACCAGGGAAGTCCCTTTTCCAATATTTATTTTAATTTTTTTTAATTGAAGAATGATTGCTTAACAGAATTTTGTTGGTTTCTGCCAAACATCAATATGAATCAGGTATAGGTATACATATGTCCCCTCCCTCTTGAACTTCCCTCCCACCTCTCAATAGGGAAAACTGTATTATTTGCAGAGCCACCATCATAGGCTTCAGTTCAGTTCAGTTTAGTTCATTCGCTCAGTCGTGTCTGACTCTTTGTGACCACATGAACTGCAGCACGCCAGGCCTTGCTGTCCATCACCAACTCCCAGAGTTCACCCAAACTCATGTCCATCGAGTCAGTGATGCCATCCAGCCATCTCATCCTCTGTCATCGCCTTCTCCTCCTGCCCCCAATCCCTCCCAGCATCAGAGTCTTTTCCAATGAGTCAACTCTTGGCGTGAGGTGGCCAAAGTACTGGAGTTTCAGCTTTAGCATCAGTCCTTCCAAAGAACACCTAGGACTGATCTCCTTTAGAATGGATTGGTTGGATCTCCTTGCAGTCCAAGGGACTCTCAAGAGTCTTCTCCAACATCACAGTTCAAAAGCATCAATTCTTCAGCGCTCAGCTTTCTTCACAGTCCAACTTTCACATCCATACATGACCACTGGAAAAACCAGTGGCTTAGCCATTATGAAATTAATCTCTTTTCATGGTATCAGTTAAAAGAAAAAGACAGCAACTACCTTATGTTGAGTTTATCACTTGATAAACTCTCTCAGCAGCATCAATGACCATATGTACAGATAAGCTTCTACCTAGACTGGTGAACAATTTGAGTTCTCAGAAATTCGTGGCCGCATGAATGTTTTCAACTTCATGAGCCGAGAAAGATAAAGGGTTAAACTGGGCATCAAAACTGCAGAGAAACCTGGAGTTTTGTTTTCACACGAGGTCCCAAATCTCACTCTCTTATAAACCAGCATTTGAACAGTAGAAGCCTTTTTCATAGAGAACCATGGGTTTTCAAGTTCTGATTTTATTTCTGATTTGTTTTTCATTATTTCCTAAAGCTATTGATGTTTCAGAGGCAGTGGGGGAAGTGAGGGAGCCCTGGGAGAGTTTCAGGCTTTGAATTTTGGAACTCAGCCATTCAGAAGTTCATACTCCTGTTCACAAAAACAATGTCGCAGGGTCACTTTGGCCATTGGAGCATCTTGTACAAGGGCTGGAGCTTGGGTTCTGTGTGTGTTTGCTGCAGCAGCCTTTCACCCCTTCCACACTTTTCTTTTTCCCTTTCTTTTTCCCTTTACATCAACATGTTGTAGCCTGTGACACCAGCTAAATTAATCACTCACTGCACTCAGGGAAGTCACCACAGGATATAGAATAACAAAGACAACAAAATTATTGCAAGGCTGGAGAGAAAGGACTGACTTGTGAATACAGTCAGCATACTCTCACCAGCTGTGTCCTCACAGGGGCTGGAGCGGCAGATTAAATTGGGACTGCTTTTTATTCATTTACGTGGATCTGAGAATGTCCACAATACAGTGCCAAGGACCCCTGATGAAGGGAAAGCCCTTCAGAATGCTCAGTCTACTGTCAGAACTGAGGCTCCCCCAAGCTTCAGGGTTACCCAGGGGCGCCCTCTTTGGGTTCCCCTTGGGCAAGCTCTGCTTGGGCAGATTCAGCTGAGTAATTGCTGAGCCACCAGGATCCAGAACATATGGGATTGTTAGGTCAGAACCAACAGAAAAATCAAATCTCTAGCAGCATGGAGCTGTGGCTCAAATCCTGGTATACAAACCATGTGCACAATAGCCCAAGAAAAAGATATGAGAGGATGGGGATGTCAGCTTCTTTGACCTTGGGGAAAAGCAACTTCTGATGACAAATGTGGGTTGGATGACAAATGGTGAGTTCAAAGAAGGAAAGTGTTAGTCACTCAGTTGTGCCTGTCTCTTTATGGCCCCAGGCAAGAATACTGGAGTGGGTAGCCATTCCCTTCTCTAGAGCATCTTCCTGACCCAGGGATCAAACCCAGGTCTGTGGTGGGTTCACCAGTGTTCTATTATACACCTGAACTGATGGACAGATGTCAACCTGCAAGGGGCTGTCCAAGTGTGACCTAGAACTCTGTTGGACCTTCCTGTTAAGCATATTTCACAACAACTTGGATAAAGGCAGGGAAGACAACCTCATTAAACCGGAAGCGGACATACAGCTGAGAGGACTAGTAAGGATATAAAGACAGCAGCATTAAGGTTTGAAAACTACTCTAAAGTCATAAAGAAGTCAAAAACAAGAAGAGGAAATGTAATGAGGATAATAATAAACATGTATTTTTTAACTATCAGATCAGATCAGTCGCTCAGTCGTGTCCGACTCTTTGGGACCTCATGAATCTCAGCATGCCACGCCTCCCTGTCTATCACCAACTCCCGGAGTTCATTCAGACTCACGTCCATCGAGTCAGTGATGCCATCAAGCCATCTCATCCTCTGTTGTCCCCTTCTCCTCTTGCCCCCAATCCCTCCCAGCATCAGAGTCTTTTCCAATGAGTCAACTCTTCACATGAGGTGGCCAAAGTATTGGAGTTTCAGCTTTAGCATCATTCCTTCCAAAGAACACCCAGGGCTGATCTCCTTCAGAATGGACTGGTTGGATCTCCTTGCAGTCCAAGGGACTCTCAAGAGTCTTCTCCAACATCACAGTTCAAAAGCATCGATTCTTCGGCGCTCAGCCTTCTTCACAGTCCAACTCTCACATCCATACATGACCACAGGAAAAACCATAGCCTTGACTAGACGAACCTTTGTTGGCAAAGTATGTAAATATAAACTTCTGTGTTTGGGTTCAGAAAATCAATTGAATGAGAGAGATTTAACAGCAAAGTCACCCCAAAGAAGTTCTAGGGTCAAGAAGAGCCAGTTGAGTGACAAAGGTATTAAGCTCTTGCCCATGGAAGAATAGGGTTTGGAATAAGGGAGTAAGAGATGTGTGGTCCTCATCACTGGTCAGACCACACCAGGAAAAGTTCCCACCTTTGGATGACTGGCATGAGCAGGAAAGCATTCAATACATTTTGGAGACTAGAGAGAGTAGAATTAAGGCTAGTCTGGGAAAATTCAGAGAAGGCAATGGTACCCCCATCCAGTACTCTTGCCTGGGAAATCCCATGGATGGAGGAGCCTGGTAGGCTACAGTCCATGGGGTCGCTAAGAGTCGGACACGACTGAGCGACTTCACTTTCACTTTTCACTTTCATGCATTGGAGAAGGAAATGGCAACCCACTCCAATGTTCTTGCCTGGAGAATCCCAGGGACAGAGGAGCCCGGTGGGCTGCCGTCTATGGGGTCACACAGAGTCGGACACAATGACACGACTTAGCAGCAACAGCAGTTGAGACTTGTTGTGGGCTAAATTCTGCCCCCACAAACTCATGTGTTGAAACCCTAACACCCAGTACTTCAAATGTGACTTATTTGGAAATAGGGCCTGTATAGGAGTGACTGGGCTTCCCACGTGGCTCAGTAGTAAAGAATCCACCTATCAATGCAGGAAATGCAAGAGACATGGGTTCGATCCCTGAGTTAGGAAAATCCCTTGGAGAAGGAAATGGCAACCCACTACAGTATTCTTGCCTGGAGAATTCCATGGACAGAGGAGCCTGGCAGGCTACAGTCCATGGGGTCACAAAAGAGTCACAACTTAATGACAAAACAACAAGAGAAGTGATTAAATTTAAAAGAGGTCATGAGACCCTAATCCAATCTGACTAGTATCCTTGTAAAGAGAGGAAATTTGGACACAGAGAAAAGGTGCACTTGCACAGAGGAAAGGCAATGTGAGGATCCAGAGGAAAAAAAAACATCTGCAAGTCAAGGAGAAAGACCTCAGAAGAAACCAAACCTGCCAACACCTTGATCTTGCACTTCTAGCCTCCAGAACTAGAAGTGATTATGTGAAACATGATTATTGTGAAACAATATTTCTGTGGTTCAAGCCACCTAGTCTGTGGTATTCTGTTATAGCAGTTCTTGAAAACTCTTCCAGGGTTCAAAAGAAACATTTCCTAACAAAGTGGCAGAGAGAATCTAGGCGGAGGTGACAAATGACAAGGAGTCCTTCCTTGGCCAAGCTTAGTCAGGGTCCCCTTCTCATCTAGACCTTGACTGTGGCCTGCTGGGCCCAGTTTTCACAGAGAATCCTATCAAGCCAGTTTATTGAGAATCCCCCTGTCCTTGATGTCTAGTGAAGTTTCTCTGAGCACTTGTCCATCCACTGAGTCCCCTCAATCTGCCCATTGACTATAAATCTTTCCAGTTGTCTTTGCTGTATTGGGGGTTGAGTTCAGTTCTACACTGACATCTCTCTTCCCTACTGCATTAGCTCAGATAAAATCTGTCTTGCCATCTTTTAGTGTCTAGTACAGAATTGGTCTTTGACACAAACTACCTCAAAATCTCAGTGTCTTAATGATACATGTTTGGTATTCTTTCATGGGTCAGCCATGGACTCACTCACTGCAGTCACTCAAGGAGCCAGCTTGATGTTGCACCCTCTTGAGGCGTGCCTCCACAGTCCTCATATCAGGGGGCAGGGCTGTGCCGAAACAAGCACCCCCCTTCAAGGTTTCTGCCAGAAATGATCTTTACTTCTGTTCAGATTTCATCAGCCAAAGAAAGTCACATAGCCACATATAACCTCAATAGGACTGGAAAAGTGAAATTCTACTTGAGCCTCCAAGGAGGAAATTTGAAATATTTGCTTTCATCCTAAAGTCTACAGCTAGTTTTAAAAAATTGAGTTCATGTTTACATTCTAACAGGTTGAGATTCCTCTAGAATATGGTTTTATTAAGACACATAAGATGTGATGATGCTCATGATCCAGAGGAGGAGACGGATATGTCTACCCCTAAATTTAAGTCAGTGTGGTACCCAATGTTTCACTGTCAGCCCTGTCATCCTTGTCACCTAGAGACTCTACTTTTCCCTCAACCCCCAGGCGAGGCTGCCTTTGACTGCCACTGCTTGGGCCAGAAGTAAACTCCTCATCCAGGGTGACTTGATGGAAGTAAGCCAATTAAATTCTTATTCTTAGAATCTGGAACTAAAAGATAAAAAGTCTAACTACTTAGTGTGGTCTGCTCACATTTTCTTATAGTGTGCTTTTGGGGACCACAAAACTGGCCTCTGTCACTTGGGTCCACATTCCCTTTCTGTGTGTGGCTCCAACAGCCTGAGCCCCATCAGCAGACCTGATTCTACTTGTGTAGCTTCAGAAAAATGAGGCTGGGACAGAGCTGTTAAAGACAGGGATCTTTAGTTGGGGAGTAGTGGGAGGAGACAGTCTCAGCATCCTTTTCCAACTCTGAGAGTGTGAGTACTATTACTCAGACTCCTTGCCAGATTTGAATGTGTGCTAGGATGTGATGCCCATTGTAGTAAGATGGGACACTCTTATGAACAGTGTTCACTTCAATTTTTTATATTCCTATAACCTGATCTCTACATCTTGCCACTGACTAAGTCACCTTCAGTGAAATATAGATATTTAACTCCATGCAATGGGAGCTTGAAGGAAGGCACCAGGCTTTGATATATTTTTTGAACTTTCAGGAACTAGTAGAAATATTAATGCTCACTTTCCTGAGATACATGCCACTGATTAGTCTGCACAGTGTGAACTGGTATTTGTGAGTGTGTGTGTGTTTGGCTCTGTGACTGTTCCTGCCATCAACGCCACCTCCCTCTCCCCAACATGGCTTGTTGGAGTCCTTTTATGTTAACGTCCTCTGTAAGAAGCCTTCGGTTTGGTAGCACTGTTCACTCCCAACAAATGCATCAGAAAACAATGCACACCCCTGCCTACCAGTAATCAGAGCAATTACTTAACAAGCACATCTCTATTTCCTCCAGGGTGGACTAATTAAAAGGCTTCCATGCTGTTGTCAGAAATGGACAAAGTGTGTTTTGTACTACTTTTTGGAAAAATTAAAAGCTAACATTGGGTTCTACGTTGAAACATTTTCAACACTGTTCACAGAAATTGTCTCATTTCCACCCTTCTAGGGCGAGCTCAATTGTTGGCCATGATTGAAAAGGCAGGGCAGACATTAAGGGTGTGTCTTGCACCTTATTCTGAAGACAGGTTGTCCAGAGCTATAGAGTGATGGTTCTCAAACTTTAGCAACCATCAGTGTCCCTTGGAGAGCCCATTAAATCACAGGGTGGGATGGATTGGAAAATTAGGATTGACATATATACACTACCATGTGTAAAATAGATAGCTAGTGGGTAAGTGAAAGTGAAAGTTGCTCAGTCGTGTCTGACTCTTTGTGACCCCATGGACTATACAGTTGATGAAATTTTCCAGGCCAGAATACTGGAGTGGGTAGTCTTTCCCTTCTCCAGGGAATCATCCCAACCCAGGGATCGAACCCAAGTCTCCCACATTACAGGCAGATTCTTTACCAGCTGAGCTACTAGGAAAGCTCAGCTGGGTGCTCTGTGATGACCTAGAGGGACAAGGAGGAGGTTCAAGAGTGAGGGTTTATAAGCGTACATGAAGATGATTCATTTCATTGTACAGCAGAAACTAACACAATATTGTAAAGTAATTATACTCCAACAAAAGAAAAACCCCAAAACAAAATAACAACAACAAAAAACAATCTGCTGACCCCTCCCCAGAGTGTCTGACTCAGATCGGGCCCCAGAAGTTGCTCTTCTAACAAGTTTCCAGGTATTGCTAATGCCACTGGTTTGGAGACCACACTTTGAGAGTGCTTCTGCAAAGAAGCTCTTTTCTTCACCTTCCCCATTGCTCCTTAAAAGCAGCAGGAGCCCAGCTTTTCCAGTGGAGCTCGAGGGAGAGAATCAGCCTTGGACACTGTTATTTTACACCACTGAACCCGATCCGAATGCACTTGACTCAGGTGGGAAGGATGTAAGCTCTGGGGTCAAATCCCAGGTCTGCCACTTGGTTGTTAGGTGACCGTAGGCTGATTACTCCGTTCTCTTATTCTGGGGCCTGCACTTGACAATCTGCTGTGAGGCTGCCTGAGTCCCTGGTGTAGGAGGCGGTACGCCCTCGGTGCTCAGCGAAAGAGAGCCCGCTCTGGCTTCCTCCTGTCACTTCTCCCCACATTTCCCTGGGCAGTTTTGAGTGATTTGTTTATTCCTCAGGGTTTGTGTGATGAATGTCAAGCACAGTTTGCTTTATGCAATAATGCAGCCCTTAAAAAGATTTAAGGTGAATCAAGTCTTAAGAGATAAAGGATAAACTTTACTTTGCCAGAGACTTTGTATGCAGGGAACTTTTTTAATAAACAGAAAAAAGAAAATAGAAAGCTTCAAAATTTACTTTCTTCCATGGAAACATGTTAGCAAGAGAGAAAAACAGTATTTTATTACAGTATTACTTTTTTTTTGCATTGAAAACTGGAACACACATTCAATTTATACCAAAAAAAACTATAGTGAAAATATTTAAATACACGAACTCAGTGACAAAAGAAAATTCTGGAAAGAAGAGTATAAAAGGGTGTGGAGTCATACAAGTCTCTGTGCTCATATCCTCTGCCTTCTCAAACCCAGTCAAAGTTATTTATTATGCTTTTGGTGCTGGTGAAAGAAAATCTCCTTAAATAGAATACCTCCCGTACTTCTTGCCAAGCTTACTCAGATACTCAGTTTTAGTTCGTTATGACTTCAAGGTCTTTATCAACAGCTCCATTTTATTGAGCCACTATTATGTGACTGACTTGAGGCTGTGTATTTGGTATACATTGTTGTTGTCTTGTCACTCAGTCATGTCCATATCTCGTGTAACCCCAAGGACTGTAGCCTGCCATGCTCCTCTGTCTACGGGATTTCCCAGGCAAGAATACTGGAGCGGGTTGGTACACATTATCTTAGATAATTCTCACAACAACCTTGAAAAGAGGTAATAAAATTTCCCCCAGTTTACATTGAGGAAACTGAAACCTGGAGAAGAAAATGCTTTGCCCAAGTTTGTAAGAACTAGACACTCAGAACTTAAACTCAGGCCTGTCTGACACACTGGAAATCTACAACGCCTTTGTAACCTATCCATCACTCTCTCCCTCTCCATTCAAAGGACACTAAATGCTGGAAAGATAGTCTTATAAAAAATCAAACCAAATTGGATTCAATTATCAAGGCTTCTCTTAGCACAAGAAACCTTGTTTTTCATGAGTCTGGAAACCTTGTCCTAGTGAAGTGTGAAGATACCCAAAGGTTAGAACTGTACTTAGGGGCTAATTAAAGAGGCATTAGACCACAGATATCTCATTCATGCCTAAATATCTTTAACCTCTCTAGGGCAGCACCTGGCATTTTCTAAAGAGACTAGCAAACAACTAAAATGCATGGAATCTCTTCAAGTCTCTAACTTCTACTTGGAAAATCTAACCCTTTAAGAGTCAAGGTCTTAAAACTGAAATGAAAAATGAAGGTTGATATACAGAGCTGCTTAGTATTCAATGGCGTAGCTTCCCAAATACACACAAATTTGATGCACTTTTGATTGAACCCATAATTACAAAATTTGTTTAAAGCTGTTATATTATCTTCTTATTTGACACAATATGGCAAAATTTTGTTATAGGATTGAAAACCAAATAAGACAACTACAGTTGGTAGCATTTCAAAGAAATATTCCCTTTAAGATGAAATCAATCCTGTTTCAAGTTTATTCCCGTTTTATGATTGAGGCTCTAGGGGTGTATTTTGCTGAAAAATGTCTTTTTGATTTTTTAGAAATTCTTTAGATTAATATGCAGCTGTCATTGTAAGGCAAATCTAGATCTGCTTTTATGTTTCCTCTTTCCCCAGGCTGCAACTAGTGTCTACCTCTCTAGGAGAGACAGTCCACTTATTTCTGATTGGGGCTTGATATTCCAGGTCAGACAGCAAAGAATTCATCAACTCATCATCATTTAGAGCATGTCACACTTTGTCTATTTACTTTGACTGAATACATTTCTTTGCTTAGTATGTCCAATATCTTGGTCTTAACATTTTGTTGCTGTCTAATTTTAATTCCTGTTCACATACACACATACACATATACACACACTCACGCCCACTGTGAATCATACCATATTATCACAATTCTCAACATAACAAGAAAACAATGCCATGTTTTGATGTGTTTCTGAGTACAGTTTCAGCATTTATTTAATTTTATTCAAGACTTTCCTTCATGTTTTTTCCTTCTGTTTCAGTTTAAAGGGCAATGGACTTTTCTCTTGTGTTTTAACTACTGACATGCTTTCAATTCTTTCCCTCTTTAATTCCTCTTTCACAGATGCAAGCTTGTTTATCTAAGCATTTTATCTCAAAAGTAGATTTATACTTTGTCCCCATCAAAAACACAAGAAGGTACACAATAAGACAAAAATCTCTTGGAACTGCTTTGTCATACATGTTGAAAACAAAACAACTTTTAAAACACCTAAGCAATCAAATATAGCTGCCTGTCAATGCCACAGCACTTGAAGGATACCCATTTGTACTGACTCATTTAAAGAGGGAGCATCTTCACTGCACTTCTTTAGACTGAATGTGGACTCTGACTCTGAATAGAACAGGATGTGCAGATGACAGAAAGCTTGAGAGAAAAGCTTTGTAAGAAATGAGAGTGTCTTTCCATGATGCTAGTTACAGTGTAGCTAGGGCCAACTGTTTGTCTTTCGCTCCTTTTAACACTTGAAGAGAAATCTGAAAAGTATAAATTCCATTTAGCCAGTTATCAAGAGAAAATATTAAAACACTAGAGTGGGGGTTGGCACACCACAGACAAAATCCTTCCTTTCTACTATTTTCGTAAATGCAGTTTTGTTGGATCACATTGTTTTACGTATTATCTAGATGCTTTCAAGCAGGAAAGTTCAGTAGTTGACACACAGGCTGCGTTGCCCACAAAGGCTGAAACTCTTACTCTTTCGGGTCATTTACAAAAAATTCATCAGACTCTGATATAGATGTTCAGAGACGGTGATATTTTAAAGCCTTTCTTTCCAAAAAAGGTCAGTTGGTCTTTGCTCCATAGGTCTAAGAAAACATGGATTATTAGAGATGTTGTCTTAAACATTCCACAACAGGGCAGATTGTTCACAAAAGCATGATGCCTGCCTAGAATTTATAAACACATCTCATTATTAGTCAACCAAGACAATAAAAAGTCTCAAATAGGGTAAGCATATAATTTATCATTTAAATCAGAGTGCTTTAGAAAGTAAAAGGGGTACTATTAATAATTATGCTAAGACAGCAGACATAAACTAAGATTGTCCCAGGCAAACCAAGATGTGTGGTCACCCTAAAAGGGTACATCACTGCATCAGATCCAGTATAATCACTATGTGTGAGATAAATACATATGGATTTAAGTTCATTTCTTCCACTGAAACATATTCATTTTCAGAGCCTTTGTAACTGGAATCTTCACCTAACTGGTAAGCATCAAATGGGTGTTCCCAATTCATTTGGGGAGTTAACATAAGCTCCTTGGACCATCAGAAAACATTATGCAGCAATCAATAAAGCTTTTGAAGAGAAAATTGAGCTTGAATAATTCTTGCTATGATTGCCCACCTGGACAATGAGGAAGTAACAGATATAAGTTACCTTGATTTTTACTGACACTTTCAGTTGTGTCCCAAATGATTGGCAAGCTATAAAAGAATGACTTTGACCTTTCTGTCATGCTCTTCAAGGGCAATGGATCAGATTCCACTGATCCATGCCAGAGTGGTAAGGGAAGAAAGGAGCCAGAGAGAACCAAGAGTACAAAGATCCTCAGATTCATTGCTTAGAATTCAAGATCTTAAATATTTATTCCTTCTGCACCTAAACAACTCTATATAAAAAATTATAGACTATGACTATTATTCTGATCCATTATATTTTACAATAAGTTCCCTGATCAAAGATTTGTTTTACCCTTGATAGAAGAAATTGGAAACCATCACATATTGGAATCTTTAAAATTTTCTCTCTTATAATTTTATCTAGTATCTGTATGGATAAAGAGTCTTACTTATAGTATGTCTCTTGTGATGCTATTCATAACAAGCAACATCTGTGCGATGATTTATCTGTTAAAAAGTACTTTCAATCCTATGTGATTCTCACTAACTCCAATAAGCTAGTAAGACAGAGTTATTAGTACCCTTGTTTGTTGTGGATAAAATAGAGAGAGGCTCAGAGAAGTTAAACATCTTGTTTATGGTCACACAACTAATGATGGTAGCACTAGGGTTAGTCGAAGCCTTCAGATCACAAATCCTAGGCCACTCAACTCTGCCATATTGTTTTCTAAATTGTTGTGAATTAGTAATATTATTAGTACCTCTGGAAAAAATTGGGCTTCCTAGGTAACTCAGTGGCAAAGAATCTGCCTGGCAATGCAGGAGACGCAGGAGACATGGGTTCAATCTCTGAGTCAGGAAGACCCCTTGAAGGAGGAAATGGCAACCCACTCCAGTATTCTTGCCTAGAGAATCCCATGGACAGAGGAGTCAGGCAGGATACAGTCAATGGGGTCACAAAAAGCCAGGCACAACTGAGCACACATGCACTGGAAAAAATTAATTCAAATGAAATTGACCTTGACCTGTTAGAGAAGAGGCCAAAAAAAGCATAAAATGTAACATTGACTAATTATAAAAACTAATGGAAATTATAAATATTACAAGTTGTGTGAACCATTGTTGTAGTTTTACTGTCGTTTAAGTTAACGTGATAATAGAGATGAAAGGAAACATAATATATGAGTGGTTAAGGAATATACACTAATTATCTATTAATATTAATTAAGATTAAAGTTTACCACATATTTTATCCAATTGAAGTTGTCTTCTGGGCCTGGCTGTGTATAATAGCAACTGTTCAAGTAACAATGATTTAAACAAGGTAGAAGTTTATTTGTTCAATAAAAGAAGTCTGGATGTAGTGGATGTAGTCAGGTGAGGCCTTCACAGAACCTCAGACCCCTTTCAGCTTTCTATTCTGCCATTCTTACCATGTGTCTTACATCCCCAGAGTTGAAGATAGAAGCAGACGCTATAGTTATAACATCCATGTTCTGAGCAACAGGAAGAAGAAAGGAAGGAAGAAATGAAGGAAGATGCTCATTCTCCATTTGAGGAAACCCTGGGCTTCCTGGTGCCTCAGACAGTAAAGAATCTGCCTGCAATTTGGGAGACCCTGATCCCTGGGCCAGGAAGATCCCCTAGAGAAGGGAATGGCTACCCACTCCAGTATTCTTGCCTGGAGAATGCCTTGGACAGAGGAGCTTGGCAGGCTACAATCCATGGGGTTGCAGAGTCGGATACAACTGAGCAACTAACACTTCCACTTTCTTTCACTTATGAAAGTAGACACATGACACTTTAGCTTACATTTATTGGCAGAATTTCTTCATATATCTGTATATAGCTGCAAGAGAGGCTAGCAAATGCCATCTTTAACTGAACCAGCACAAAATTAGAGCCTTTTTATTAGGAAGAAGGGAAGGAAAGGATGTAGACTGAGATAGGCAAATAACAATCCCACCCATGATCTCCTTTAAAGAGTGGAGTAACTTCAGAGTTTTAGAGAATAGGCAAAAAAATAAAAATTGTTGTGTTTTTTCAACTTGCACTAGGCTGTTTACATATGTCTTACAACAAACTGAGGACAACTACTTTAGTCCATATTAAAAAGAAAAAAATCAAAGTTACAGAGAGGTTAAACAATTTGTTCCACTTTATATACTTAATGAATGTGGTGTGGAAGCTCATTTTCTTTCTTTTATTAATGAAAGTATAGTTGATTTACAATATTGTGTTAGTTTCAGTGAACAGCAAAGTGATTCAGTTATACATATCTATACATATTTATGTATATATGTCTATTCTTTTGGAGGCTTCCCAGGTGACTCTAATGGTAAAGAACCTGCCTGCCTATGTAGGAGACGTAAGAGACATCGGTTCGATCCCTGGGTCAGGAAGACCCCCGGAGGAAGGCATAGCAACCCACTCTAGTATTTTTGCTTGGAAAAGCCCATGGAGAGAGGAGCCTGATGGGCTATGGTCCACAGGGTTGCAAAGAGTCAGACATGACTGAATGGCTTAGCAGGCACGCATATTCTTCTTTATTCTTTTCCATTATAAGTTATTACATTATATTGCATATAGTTGCTTGGGTTATACAGTAAATTCTTGCGGTTTATCTGTTTTATACTTGGTAGTGTGTATCTGTTAATCCCATACACCTAGTTTATTCCTCCTCCTGCTTCCCCTTTGAAAACCAGAAATTTGTTTCCTATGTCAGAATCTGTTTCTGTTTTGTAAGTAAGTCTGTCTGTACCATTTTTCAGATTGTACATATAAGTGATACCATATAATTTTTTTTTGTCTGACTTACTTCACTCAGTATGATCATCTCTAGGTATATCCATGTTGCTGCGAACGGCACTATTTCATAATATTCCACTGTATATATGTAAACCACATCTTCTTTATCCAATTGTTTGTTAATGGACACTTAGGTTGCACCCATGTCTTGGCTATTATAAACAGTGCCACTGTGAACATTGGTGTGTGTGTATTTTTTTGAATTAGAGTTTTTGTCTTTTCCAGATGTATGCCCAGGATTGAGGTTGCTGAACTATGTGGAAGCTCTATTTTTAGTTTATTAAGAAACCACCTTACTGTTCTCCATGGTGGCTGTATCAATTTACACTCCCAACAACAGTACAGGAGGGTTACCTTTTCTCCACACTATTACCAGCATTTGTATTTGTAGGCTTTTTGATGATGGCCATTTTGACTGGTGTGAGGTGGTATCTCATTGTAGTTTTGATTTCTATTTCTCTAATAATTAGCAATGATGAGTATCTTTTCATGTACCTATTGAACATCCATATGTGTTCTTTGGAGAAATGTCTGTTTACATCTTCTGTCTGGTTTTTTATTGGGTTGCTTGTTTTTTTATATTTAGCTGTGTGACCTGCTTGTATATTTTGGGAACTAAAACCTTGTTAGTTGCATCATTTGAAAACATTTTCTCTTATCCTGTAAATTGTATTTTCAATTTGTTTATGGTTTCCTTTGCTAAGCAAAAGCTTATAAATTTGATTAGATCTCATTTAACTATGCATTTTCTTTCTACTATGCATCCTAATCTCCCTAGCTTTTATGATGAAAAATTAGTAAAGTGAAAAAAATTGAGAGAAATTTAATTTCTCGGTCAAGAGAACAGGGTTTAGAAGAGGCATGCATGCATTTGTTCATTCAATAGATATTAGTGGCTCCTTCTATGTGACAGGCTCCTTCTTCTGCCTTTAAGTAGAAGGTTGTTTGCTTTTCAAGAGAAGCCAAAATATCAGTGTAAGGGAATTGAATCTTTGAGGCAGAGGGATTTGTAGATCATTGCATTGGTCTTTCTCATTAAGGAGAAAAGGAGATGATGTCTGGTAAGATGAAGTCATTGTCTTGGAGGCAATAGATCCTTCTTTAAGTTAAAACAGATGTATTGTGTCCCAGGATCATGTGATGCTGAAACCCATCACAGGGAAATTATGGAACCTCAAATCCTGAAAGGCTTCAAGAAAAGACTAGAAATGTATCTGTTCTGGAAATTTCCCATTTTCTTGGGCAAAGAAATGATTGCTTCAGACCACTTGTAATCCTATGATGCCATGAGAGTAGGCATTGTGATGGCACTAAACCCCACTTGTGTTCAAACTAGAAATTTAAATGACAGCTTGGTGTATTCAGGCACATGGTTAGAAAGATATTATCGAATAGAAAAAGACTAACATAGGAATTACTTCCTTCTCATATTTCTAACAAATAGATTGCTAGAAGTAAAAACACTACACTGATTAGAATTTCATTCATTAGGGAGATTTCCTGCCTCCTCCTTTTCTTTCCTTGGCTCTGTTTTTAAGCATTTAATTATAAAAGGCTTTATTTTACTATAGCTATCGCAGTTGTTCAATTTAGACAGAAGTTGATGATGCTGTATGTAATTCCATGGCCCTGGGCAATCTATTACTATAGAAATCATCTCTAGAGTTGGCAGTTTACCAAACCGACTTTCCACCAAGAAAGGCAGAGCAGGGTGGTAGTAGCAAACTGCAGCAGTAGCAGGAACAGCAGCTGCCACTAAAAGCCCAGAAATGGTCTGCCAAAAAGCGGAAATTCAATCAGTGTATTTATACTAAAGGGACATAGGCAGGTCATGCCAAACATAGTCACTCTTTTCTTAACATTTAAAATAGGGCATCATACTCAAGATACTCTCATTGGCATCTGATTAGTATATTTTCAAGGAACCCAATTATATCTTAATGTTCCTGTTTATATAACTCTGTTGTTTTTAATTGTTCTGACACTGGCCACTTCACTGAATAAAAATGAAGGGAAGAAAGGAAAGAGGGAAGGAGGGAGGAAAGGAAGGAAGAGAGAGAGAAAGATAGAGATGGGAAGGAAGGAAGGAAGAAAGGGAAAAGAGAAACTACCCAAATTGATAACTTTTTAATTTGATTCATTTTCACTGAACTGAATAATTTGGTTTGTTTCCCTTTCTCAAAGCTGTTAATCCAGCAGCCCTTCTCCATAGGTGGAGCCACATGGGGAGGGAAAGTATGTGTTGTATGAACAGAGGACTGCTGCTCTGAATTCTGTACACCAAAGTCCTCTCAAACTCTTCTCACTTCCCATCTATGTCCTCAGCTAGATTTTCCTGTTTCCCATCCTCCTGCCCCCAGGCAAGTACAGAAAGATTGTCCAGGGCCATGACAATGCCAAGTAGCAATTCTGAGTTTAACAAGGTTTGAGAATATAAATTTATGACAGATGACATCAGCTTATGAAATCAGTGTTTGTTATTTTCAAATCACACTCATCGAGAAATATATTGGAGTCACAAGACATTGAAAGCAAAGTATATTTGATCCATTTTAAATAGGAAAAAAATGAAATCCAGGGCATTTTTGAAAACACCTTAAAAATCCTTTAAAATGACTTTGAATCCACGTTGCAAGAGATAAAAAAAAGCTAGAAACCACTTACTTTTTCATCTTGGATGGGTAACAAAATATGGCAGTTAAGTAAGCTGCTGATATTTATTTTAATTCAGCTCTAATATTGCTGTGGAAGGGACCAAGGTGGTAAAATTGACAGAATTATTATATCCATTCTCTCCACCCCACCCCAGTTATTTTCCAAGTTAAATTTGATGTTCCCAAAGCCCCGATTACCCTTCCATCCTTTCTAAGAAAATGTGTGATCTCTCTGCCAGGAAATCACCATTCTGGATATTCCATGAGATCTCTGTTTAATGTTTGTTTTTGTATTTTGAGAAAAAAAAAATACTTCTAGAAATGAAAGATTGACTCACCCTCAACTCCCTTAGTTTTTTTTTGTTCTTCTTGGATTTTATCCGTTTGGATTAAAAAGACAAAAACATTAAGGTGATGGTGTTACCCAACTAAAAAAAAAAAAAAAAAAAAAGAAAAGGCTAATGGTGACTATGATCTCATATTACCAGAGGTTAGCAGAGAGCTACTTTAATATGACAGCTAATATAACTCATTGATGCGATTACTCAAAAAGGAGAATGCCATTGGTGTCCAGTTACATCCCAGCGGTTACAATTAGATAGGCCAGATGGACTCAGGCCAGCAAAACAGACTGACAAACCAGCAGACAGGTCAGCAGGGATGTGATGGAGCAAGGTGGACTTCAGGAATCAGGCAAAAGAAAAGGTGCCCTAATTAATTACAGGCTTTTTAATCCTGAGGTTCTTAAATAAGACCTGGATAGAAAGAATTCACTTTAGGGCCTATTTGCCAACTGCAAGCCAAATATTTTGACTAAGCGGTTTACTAGAATGGATGATGACTACTGACTATTAAAGCCATCTTAGGTTGACTTTAAAAATAATAAAATTGAAAGTCAAGGCCTCCTTAGAAAAGTGGGTTACTGTTCCTTGAGCAAGTCTGTGGTTGTAAAATTACCCTACTTCAGTCAGCAAACAGTGTGGTCAAGGAACAGAAGGGCTTAAACGGACTTTAAGGTTCAACTTGTCTGAACCCTATATTACATATATTACACAACCCCATCAGACATGGCCCCCACAGGGTGTAGAAGGCTTAATTAAAGGGAGATTTTTGAAGGAACTATTTTGGAGGTCTGGGCAGAGTTAGGAGTGTTGAAGCACTCTGGGAGTAACAATGGGGAGCTTTAACTACTCCCCGTGGTTGGCTTAAGGGGAGAACCAGGGGGCTGTTACTAGAATCTGCCAAGAGCGGAAGCTGTGGACAGAGGTCACCTAATGGAAGCAGTGACCACAGAGCCACAGAGGAGCACAGCCTCAGGCAAACCACTACCCCGAGGGAGCACGAGAAGGAGAGAGAGAATGTGTAGGATTAATACACCAACCTCTTCTTTTGTACTCTCTGATGTCCTACAGGTGATTTTTTTTTTGCCAAACCAGGGGGTTAGAGAACCACCACAGAAATCAGCTCCCAGGGACCACAGCAGGACACAGAACAAAGCAGGTGGTGATTAATGGAGAATCACCAGCTTAGCACCCAGAGAAGAGAAATGACATCCTAAAGCCTAGCTGGTATAGGGCTAAGACTAGACACTAGTCTTTTGATCCTCAGACACTGAAGTTTTTTTTGCACAAACCACCACACTTTCAGCTACAGATAACCTGCCCCCTCCGATACTAAAATGAGTTGCACAGAAGAATATCAGAGACTCTTATTTGGATGCTCTTCCCAAATGTAGCTAGCCTGGGAGGAGTCTGACTTTTCTCACAGTAGAGGCTTGACCTTTAGATCTGAGAGGTTTGAGGGGTGTGTGCTCTTGGGACCCCAGAACCTCAAGGCAATTGTCCCTGCAGAGCTAGAGGCATAAGGCAGCCATCAGTGGCTTGCTGGGCTGAGGTGCCAAGTTATAAATTAACGGAACTGTTTTTACAAATCACAAGCAAGGATTAGAAATTTCAAATGAGCATTGTACCCTTCTGGATGGTTCTATGAGAGACCAACATTGTTATACTCGTTCTACGGTTTCTCAAATAGCTTTTTAAAAAAATTTAGAGTTGATTTACAATGTTGCATTAATTTCTCCTGTATAGTAGAGTGATTCAGTTTTATATATAAAAGGAAATGGCAACCCACTCCAGTGTTCTTGCCTGGAGAATCCCCTGGACAGAGAAGCCTGGTAGGCTGCAGTCCATGGAGTCGCACAGAGTCGGACGCGACTGAAGCGACTTGGCAGTGGCAGGCAGCATATATATATATATGTACATATAAATTCTTTTTTACATTCTTTTCTATTATGGTTTATTCCAGTGGCTTTTGGAACTCTCTTTGGAAATGATCTTTGGAGTCAATCTATGTATCACATGAGAAACTCAGTGTCTCAAGATGTTACTCACCAGCTGCGGTGCTTTTTACTTCTACTTGTTTTTCTAGCCAACTTCAACAGTATTTATCAAACTTGACAAATATGACAAAGTTCAAAAATCAACCAGCCCTTAAAATACAAAGATTTATCACACCTGAAATAGATCAAAAACATGACAGCAAGTCTAAAGTAGCTTACCATCAGGAAGCTCAAAAGTTGTTGAGCAATGACATCCTTTGGAAACCATGAGATATTGTTGATATTGCTGAATACCTTGAACAAGGTATTCTGGTTGCGATAGGCAAGGTTAACTTGATTATGGACAGCCCAGCGCTATGTGGAAAAATATGTCACAACATTATGTAACATGTGACTTGTCAAGATTTAACTTAGAGAATTATAGCTTGTACAACATTACCCATGTACCTGGACAGACCTGGAAAAGGAAAGATGAAAGCATGATTTAGTAGGAAGTGAAATTAAGAATGATTTTCTTTCTCATTTGAAAATGTTTCCCATTGTTAAGTATTACTTGTGCAATACTTACAATTATAAAGCCATAAAATGAAAAGAAACATTTTCTTATAGAGACATTTCATAAATGCTATAAAAGAAAATGAAACACAGAAATGTGACCACATGGACACAGAGCATAAGGGTGTTTACTGCACATGTAATGCTTATACTTTGCTGAGATATAGCTATATCCTTATTCTCACTGATCTGAATCAAAGAAATATTGCATACATTTGCTCTGATTCTTTTCCCATACAAACCTTATGAAGCCATGTAAGAAAAGAGATGCTTGAGATCTTGGGGAGGGGTTCTTGCATACTGCAAATAGATTATGGAAAACATCATTCAGAAGAGGGAATAAATGGAAAAGTTGGAATTAATGTTGACCAATTAAACTTGGCCATAGAACTCACTGTGTAAGCACAGTTCCTGGAAACCCAATAAAAGATAGTATTTATGAGCTAGTGTGTTTTAATTATTATTACATGTTGACTTCGTCAACATCAGGATTAGCAACTTTCTGGAATAATTACTGCCTTCATACGCCCCAAATTTTAGAATTTCAGAAAATTGGTGAAGTGGTGTAGGGAACACAGAAAGAAAGAAGGAAAATGATTTAGATGTTATTTAAAAGGTGCTCTTTGATTTCTTAAATGTGACCACATTTATTTGCTAGAGGAGGAAGAGGGCAAGAGATCCATGCTGCAATTTTATCACCTGTCTTCAGCAAGTCTTGCACTTCATTAAATTGCTTAGAGATGTTCTAGCAGGCCCTCCAATACATAACTCAGAGACAAGGATATTAGTTTTATTGTTTTGTCATTTTTAAAGCCAAGAAAAAAGTTGAGGAGGTTTTATTTATTTGTTTTATTTCTCTCTTTTAGCAGATTTTGCTGTTTTTAGAATCTCATTATTCCTTTTAAAAAACATTTGTAACCAAACCTCCTAACTCAAAGATTTGGTCTGTCTATGTAATTAAAGCATCCAATTTCCCCATATCAGCCAGATTCAGGTAAATCAACTCCCTATTTATAATGTAAATTTACAAATAGCAGGTAAAGCCAGTAATTCAATGTGACTCTGTCCAGACATCTTGTGGCCTGTCCAGTGAGAATCCTTAAGTTCTCCCCACTCATGCTGGAGCTTGAACCGTGGAACAGGTAAGTGGGATGAAGAGAGATTTGCTTATAATAAAGTTAAGTGTAGCTCATTGCTGTATGAGGTCAAGTAGAAGAGATGAATGTGTTTAATAATTAATTTTCAGGTGATAAATCCTACACGGATATTGACATTGACTTTTGAAAGGCAAATGTAAATGCTCCTTTCTAGTTGAGTAGATGAAGTGCATTATGACAGTGGCAGTAATGAGGGGAGGAGTGTACATGGCTGGTGGGGGGAATCACATGCTGCTTGTTAAGTCACTTCAGTTGTGTCCAACTCTTTGCCACCCTATGGACTGCAGCCCTCCAGGCTTCTCTGTCCATGGGATGTTCCAGGCAAGAACACTAAAGTGGGTTGCCATTTTCTTCTCCAGGGGATCTTCCCGACCCAGGGGTTGAACCCAGGTCTCCTGCATTGCAGGCAGATTCTTAACCATCTGAGCCACCAGGGAAGCACCAGGGAAGCTTGTGTGAACTGCCTGGCATATGTAGCTGCATAAACATTTTAAAATAAATAATATGCATTATTTCCATTCTTTCAGATTTTAGGATTAATTAGATTATTCCACACACAGAAAGTTATCCCAAATAGTTTTCCAGTTGGGTTTCCTAGAGACTACCAGGATAATGATTGTGTTTTTTTCTCTGCTACACTTTTTCAGAATCTCTTCTGCTTTTTTCTGTATTTCAGGGTCAAGCTGAGTATGGGAAACTTAATTGTTTCTCAGAATATTAAATAAAAAATATCACCAGCTCCCAAACAGATGGGGCGGGAGTGGAGGTGGTCCAAAGTAGGATGCAGTTCTATGGTGAAGTTATCAAATGCTTTCTCTCTTGGACAGCCATGTTCCAGGAACCAGCTAGAGAGTCTTCAGGTGAATGCAGGAATGGCAGCCAGAGGGTTAGAACAGAAGGCAAGGGGCAGAAAAGGGCTGGAAGTAGACATTTTAGGAGTTTCATCTGAATTGGGATGAAGCTGTGAGACAGGCACAACCTTCTCAGAGGATGAATGTTCTCTAGGAAGAGAGTGGAGGACTGAACCACCCCCAGGACTTTCACACTGAAGTAGGTCAGTTCATTCCCATCTATTTTGAGTTGTCTAGCACATTACACATTTCTGCCATCAAAACCTGTATTGATGTACTGTATATTCCAGTACAGAAAAGTGTTACAAATCCATAAGTGAATAAAAGCTCTTCTCATTCTCTCAGAATAAGTTGTTTTTGTAATCAAAAAGACATTTGATGAGATATTTAACAAAGTCGAAAGAATGATTTAAGAAGGCCTGGGACCCCGCTCCCATTGCTGCTGCCTCCTACCCATGGACTTTTAGGCAGGCTCATCTCTGAGCCTCAATTTTCTTATCTGTAAAGTGAGATAAAAAGAAAACCTACAACATGAGGTTGTTAGAAGTACATAAATTAACATATTCCATAGGGCTTTGAGCTTCATAGATGTGCAATAAATATAGGATAGTGTTGATAAGCCACTTCCCATGTCCTGCTCACTGATGCCAGCTGATAGAATGTACTGATGAGTGTTAGCTCTAGTGCTCTGGTACTTTGTGCAGGAGAGTAAATCAAACCAAACTAACTAACCAACCAATTAATTAACTAATTAAAAAAAAACCTGGCTTTTTCTTTTCTTGGGAAGAAAAGTCCCTATCCTTCCTGTCTTCTCCCAGAGGCTCCATTTATGCTTACACACCCAACACACTGTCCTTTAGGATGATCCTAGATCAGAATCTCCTTATGTGATTGGGATATTTATTTCATTATGTTTTTTTCACCAAAGTTCAGCTCCAGTCTGAATAAGTATCCATGAGCTCTACAAATTTGTAAATTAATAAACGCATATTAAGGGTCAACTCTGCTCTGAATGAAGCCCAAGCGGTAGAAGAGACAGGACCACAATCAGGGAGCCTATGAATGCTGAATGGCACTTAACCCAATATACAAGTAAGTAACCCACTCCAGTACTCTTGCCTGAGAAATCCCATGGATGGAGGAGTCTGGTAGGCTGCAGTCCATGGGGTCGCTAAGAGTTGGACATGACAGAGCGACTTCACTTTCACTTTTCACTTCTATGCATTGGAGAAGGAAATGGCAACCCACTCCAGTGTTCTTGCCTGGAAAATTCCAGAGACAAGGGAGCCTGGTGGGCTGCCGTCTATGGGGTCGCACAGAGTCAGACACAACTGAAGTGACTTAGCAGCAGCAGCAGCAGGGTGCCAAGAAAGTAGTACAGATGATGCTAGATCAGAGGCTGGCTGTGTGGCAGCTTGGTCAGAAGGCTTCCACTGGTCAGTCTTCTGAACATCCTCTCCAGAGTCAGCTTAAAGAAAAACAAAGTTTCAGGAACTTCCCTTGAGGTCTAGTGGTTAAGACTCTTTGCTTCCACTGCAGGGGGAGCAGAGTTGATTGATTCCTGGTCAGGGGCTTCCCAGGGGGGTACTAGTGGTAAGGAACCTACCTGCCAATGCAGGAGACATTAGAAATTCGGGTTCGATCCCTGGGAAGATCCCCTGCAGGAGGAATTGGCAACCCATCTGGTACTCTTGCCTGGAGAATCCCATTGACAGAGGACCTGGTGAGCTACAGTTCAGAGGGTTACAGAGTTGGACATGACTGAAGCAATTTATCACACACACACATGGAACTAAGATTGTATGTGCCACACATACAGCAAAAAAGAAAAAGAAAAAAAAAAAACTTCAGTGCATGGGATTGGGTTCCTTAAAAACAAGCTCACCTTGTATCCTGGTTCTCTAGCTTTGGGCAGGGCCCAAGGCTGGACCTGAGCTTGAAAAATAGCTTTACATTGCCTGCATCTCAAAGACAGTAGCTTGGTGCCTTGTCTTAATAATTTTTATGGAAAAATGCTTGTACCCTTGCACATGGTTTCCATAGACTAGCAGGATTCATGCACTCACTTCATTTCCAACTCTTATCCCCACACTGGGTTTTACTGCTGTCACTTTGTTATTAAATCAGTGTGGAGTTTGCTGCATTTAGAGCTAAGGAGGAAAGGGATTACAACATAGAGGACCGCCTTGCAATTTCCGACAGGAGCTGTCTGAATGAACATATTGTTTCCCACTATTTCTCTGGAAAGATCATACATTATAATCACTGTTTATAGTATACTGTGTAAAATAATCTCTGTTTGTTTTCTACAATGGATACTGTGTCATTTAATTAATTTAGACTAAAGAAAAGCAATCAACATTCAGTAATGACATTCCCTTAGGGGATATAAATGAAAATTTTTCCATACCCTACACAGCAGTTAGAGCAAAGGAAGTGCTGATATTTATTTATGAAGATCAGTGCTTGTAGTTGCAAGCAACAGAACTCTAGCTGATTTTAGAAGCCAGGAGGTATGAACAGGATAGGGAGTACTTCACAGATCACCATGAGGATTGGAGAAGCACAGTTAAGTAACCAGAGACCTGGAGCAGGCAGTCATGGAGCCTGTCATCATGTCACAGAGCAGGGCTGATGAGAAAAACCGGGGTTGCACCCACCAAGCACAAGATGATGGCATTTAAGGCACAGTCACTTCAGCCTGGAACATGGTGGCCCTGCTACCAGCAGGCACCATTGCCACCAGAGACAGGATTCCTGCACTGCCTACTTCTCTATATCTTTGGCTTCCAATTCTGTCTGGTATGACTGAGTCTGACTCTTAGAGGCTAGTTTATGACCTCACATCCTCTCTGTAAGACAGACTAGAAAAGCAAAGATATGGCAGTTTTCACTTTTAGAGTTGGGGTGGGCTCTTCCTGTCTCTGAAACTCAAAAGGCAGGGAAGTCTCTAAGTGTATGAAGCACTTGGCAGAAGAAAAGAGACAAATGTCTCCCCAAATCAGCATTGCCAGGAATAAGACCTCCAATGTCCTCCGTCATAGCTACAGAAATGTGTCAGACCCTCCCCTTGAGCTACATAGTCCAAAAGCCTGGCCTTTCTTCAAAAAAGGGATAAATTACCATCAGCAGGGGGAGGATGCAGGAAGAATTTCTTTTCTCTCTCAAATACCATACTTGGTCAAACTTTGTTGTTGTTTAGTCACTAAGTTGTGTCTGACTCTTTTGTGACCCCATAGACTGTAGACCCCCAGACTCCTCTGTCCATGGGACTTCTAGGCAAGAATACTGGAGTGGAATGCCATTCCTTTCTCCAGGGGATCTTCCTGACCCAGGGATGGAACCTGCATCTCCTGCACTGACAGGCAGATTCTTTACCACTAAGCCACCAGGGACTCCCTGATCAAATTTAGCTGAATGTAATCTGTTGCTTTTGTGTAAGAAGTCTTTGTTTTGAGCTGATCTTGGTCAGATATTAAATTGGGTAGAATTTCCTATTAAGCTTTTTTCGTCTTTATTTACTAAGAACAGTGTGTTCTCTTAATGGGCCCAGGGAACTAAAGACCTGGATGTACAGCCATGGTTTGAAAGAAAACTAAGAAAACATGGTTGTTTTTAGAATATTTATTTGACCACGAGAGTCCCAGTAACAATTAGTTTGGAACAACAGTGGAGATTAAAAAAAATAAATACATACAGGGCAAAGAGAAATCTTGGCAATGGGTAAAAAGAACTGATAGCCTACTGGCATTTAGGAGCTCAAGTCCAAGACAGAAGATAATCATATAAACAGCTGCCTTTTCTGTAATTACATTTAAAAATATCATTCTATCCATACAGTTTTCACCCTACTGTCTGATGCATGCTCAGGTTGATACAATTTTTTTTTTATTAAGATAGTTTGATTGGCCAAAGCTTTTATTTTAATTCCTGGGTTTGTTTAAAAGAAAGCAACTTAGCAATCCATGTTGCTACCAGTGTTTATGGAAGATGAAGCAAAGGAGCAGAGATAGCCAGGAGAAAAAAATCTGCAGTTTAGCATTCTCGTCCCTGTAGGAATCTTCCTTATATTATGGAAATTTCTGCAGACCTTAGGCCATGAGTATTGAACAGATCTCACCTTCCACAGCTTCTCATTGACCTACAGCACAATATAGGGTTTTTTGAACATAAAAGAATCATTGACAACCTCAATATTACTCTAAGAAATTGTTTACCCATGTGATAAAGAAGCCTCTCAAACTTCCTTAATTAAAAGTATGTTACATCAATGACCCACCTTCCTGGTAGAGAAGCTGAAATCCACCAAGTCTATTTCTCCCCCACCAATTAAATCACATCCTCAGTTTGTTTGCATCTTCTATCTAGTTAGCTCTGTGATATCACAGGGGTGCTTTCCCCCAGCATTACATGTTGACTGACTATAGAACAGATTTCCCAGAGTCCTGAATGTCTTTGGGCAGTTGAAGATTTTGTCTTTCGAGTTATTAATTTGTAATCACACTATTAGAGGAATCTGGTGAGGAAAGAGCTGGAGATAGATCTGCTTGATTTGCCTGTCCTGTTCTTTTGAGCCTACCAAGCTGAGTGGAGATCGGCAAAAACAAAAAAACAAAAGCAGACCTCAGCTCCCTCTCCTTTCCTAATGCTGTATTGATATTATGGGCTCTCAAGATTTCATCCTTCTTGCATCTGATAACACAAACATATTTACCACGGAGAGAAGCAAGAAAAGAGGTCAAAGGCATATGAATGGAAGAAGAAACTCTGCTGCATCTGTCCTTGGGACAATACTGACCATTTTGCATAGATATGTGAGCTTCCTAGAAGAGTTAGCCAAGTAAAGCTTTCAGACCTCTAGGACTCTGCAAAGTTGCTTTAATTTGAAAACAATTTTAATAAAGAGAGAGTAAGAAGGCAAGCAAGGAAGTAGCAGCTCTGTGAATTAGCACTACATTACTAGCTGCTGGTGACATCCATGATGTCTCTCTTTTTAAAAAGGTATTCAAAATCCAGTAATGATCATTTTATGTATCACTTGTTTTAAAGGAGAGAGTTATTTACATAAGGGCAGCATACAAGGAACTCAAAAAAGTTGGCTTGTTGAATAATTTAACTAATATGAATTTTAATTAACAAGCATTTGTTTTAATTAGATAAATAATGCATCTCTTTCTTGAGTTTTATAGCTTAATGGCTCTTTTGTACAAGACCAAATTGGCAAAATGAAAAGCAAACTGTTCTCGTAGCCATCTAGTCATCACAACATATGAATGTTTTCTCCAAACACATAGATCTCATTCATGTGTTTAACATTTAATGAAATGTATCTGTGTTCTAGACATCATGCTGAGTGGGGCTGGGGATGCAAAGTGAGTAAAGTGTAGTCCCTTCATAGAAGGAGTTTGGTCTAGGGAGAATTTGCGTGTGTTTGTTCCTAGGGCTGCACCACAAACCAGGCAGCTTTAAACAACAGATATTTATTCTCTCATAGTTCTGGATGCCAGGCATCCAATATCAAGGTGTTAGAAAGACTGGTTCCCTTTTGAGCACTAAGCGGGAGAATCTGGTCTCCAGCTTCTGGTTGTGGCCCTCAACCCTCGGCGTTCCTTAGCTTGTGGCAGCAAAACTCCAATCTCGACTGAGGTCACGTGGTATTTTCCCTATGTGTGTCAGAGTCCAAATTTCCCTTTTCTTATAAGGATGCTAGTCATGGGATTTGGTGCTACTCTCTCAGTTGTGTCCAACTCTATATAACCCCACAGATTGTGGCCTGTCAGGCTCCTCTGTCCATGGAATTCTCCAGACAAGAATACTGGAGTGGGTAGACATACCCTTCTCCAGGGAATCTTCCCGACCCAAGGATTGAAACTGGGTCTCTTGAGTAGCAGGCAGATTGTTGCAGGCAGATTCTTTACTGTCTGAGCCACCAGGGAAGCCACTGGATTTAGGACCCACCATAATCAGTATGAGCTCATCTTAACTTGATTACATTTACAAGGACAATGTTTCCAAATACAGGCACTTTCTGAGGTACCTGAGGTTAGAACTTCAACATAGCTTATTTTTTGGAGGGGGAACACATTTCCATAACACTATCCAGGAAGAGTAAAGAAGCCTCCAAGCCAGGCTTCAGCAATACGTGAATCGTGAACTTCCAGATGTTCAAGCTGGTTTTAGAAAAGGCAGAGGAACCAAGGATCAAATTGCCAACATCTGCTGGGTCATCAAAAAAGCAAGAGAGTTCCAGAAAAACATCTATTTCTGCTTTATTGACTATGCCAAAGCCTTTGACTGTGTGGATCACAATAAACTGTGGAAAGTTCTGAAAGAGATGGGAATACCAGACCACCTGATCTGCCTCTTGAGAACCTGTATGCAGGTCAGGAAGCAACAGTTAGAACTGGACATGGAACAACAGGCTGGTTCCAAATAGGAAAAGGAGTACGTCAAGGCTGTATATCGTCACCCTGCTTATTGAACTTCTATGCAGAGTACATCATGAGAAACACTGGGCTGGAGGAAGGACAAGCTGGAATCAAGATTGCCAGGAGAAATATCAATAACCTCAGATATGCAGATGACACCACCCTTATGGCAGAAAGTGAAGAAGTACTAAAGAGCCTCTTGATGAAAGTGAAAAAGGAGAGTGAAAAAGTTGGCTTAAAGCTCAACATTCAGAAAACTAAGATCATGGCATCTGGTCCCATTACTTCATGGCAAATAGATGGGGAAATAGTGGAAACAGTAGCTGACTTTATTTTTCTGGGCTCCAAAATCACTACAGATGGTGAGTGCAGCCATGAAATTAAAAGACACTTACTCCTTGGAAGAAAAGTTATGACCAACCTTGATAGCATATTCAAAAGCAGAGACATTACTTTGTCAACAAAAGTCCGTCTAGTCAAGGCTATGGTTTTTCCAGTAGTCATGTATTGATGTGAGAGTTGGACTATGAAGAAAACTGATGCTTTTGAACTGTGGTGTTGGAGAGACTCTTGAGAGTCCCTTGGACTGTAAGGAGATCCAACCAGTCCATCCTAAAGGAGATCAGTATTGGGTGTTCATTGGAAGGACTGATGTTGAAGCTGAAACTCCAATACTTTGGCCACCTGATGTGAAGAGCTGACTCATTTGAAAAGACCCTGATGCTGGGAAAGATTGAGGGCAGGAGGAGAAGTGGATGACAGAGGATGAGATGGTTGGATGGCATGACTGACTTAAAAGACACGGGTTTGGGTGGACTCCAGGAGTTGGTGACGGACAGGGAGGCCTGGCATGCTGTGGTTCATGGGATTGCAAAGAGTCGGACACAACTGAGTGACTGAACTGAACTGATCCAAGAAGACCCTATGCAGAGGTGAAGACACCTTTGTTGCATAAGTGTGGAGGTATGCCACCCATGTGCAGGGGTTGTAGGAGGCATTGTAAGTAACCTGTCACAGATGATGTAGGGAAATGGAAGGTGGGGGGTGGGAGGTGCCCGAAAGAAAGAATAGCCTTAACTATCTGCTCCTTTTTCTACAAAGAGTCAGAAACTGAGGCCACTAGACTGAATAGGGTGGAGAAACAGCCGGGTAGGGTAGCCCTCAGACCCCTCTGCCACCACAGGCTTCCCCCCGCAACAAGATCCAGCTGCAGGAGGAAAGAAGATGCAGCTTGAAATAAAGTTCAGGGTTTTTATTATTAGCTAAGGCAAGATACATTTATTATTAATATAGACTTTTCTGAGGACTAAGATGACCAGAGGATTTACTGGCCAAGATTGACCAGGAAAGTCTTGGGCTCATCTGTTTCTCATTTAAGGAGGTGGTAGTGGAGATCAGCCCTGGGATTTCTTTGGAAGGATGATGCTAAAGCTGAAACTCCAGTACTTTGGCCACCTCATGCGAAGAGTTGACTCACTGGAAAAGACTCTGATGCTGGGAGGGATTGGGGGCAGGAGGAGAAGGGGACGACAGAGGATGAGATGGCTGGATGGCATCACTGACTCGATGGACGTGAGTCTGAGTGAACTCTGGGAGTTGGTGATGGACAGGGAGGCCTGGTGTGCTGCGATTCATGGGGTCGCAAAGAGTTGGACACGACTGAGCGATTGAACTGAACTGAACTGAACTGAAGGGAGAAAAAACTCTACAGAATGGGTAGGAGAGAGAGGCAGTCATGAGGAAAGAATAGTCACTTCCAGAGCCCAGTTGGTTCCACACAAGTCTTAAAATGGAAATGGGTTTGAGCAAAGAGGATGTGACATGTCCTGAGCAAAGATGCACTCATGCCCTTCTATCCACCCCCTACCCTGAGCTCTCTCAATTCCAGGACCTGGAGAACACCCAAAAAGTCCTCAGGACCACAGGGGATGAAAGGAAGGTAGCTGAAGTTTGAGAGTGATGCTCAGTCCTGATGGTGGTGAATGTGGGTTGAGATTTCCTGTGTCCTGGGCTGTGGGGTGGTCCCCACTACCTGCAGATCTGATGCTGGACTTGGCTGAGTCTTAGAAGACCAGCACTTTACAGGGCTAGGTCAGAGGTGAGGTATTCCATTGGGCTGATCTGCTCATTCACTCCCCTCTCTGCCTGTGACAGAACTTGAAATCCCCCGGGTTGACAATTCAGTGACAGCGGACTGCAAGTTGCATCAGCTGGGAACATTAGAACCAGAAATAAAGACTGGAGTTGGAAGGAAGATGGAACAGGAGGGACCATTCATTCCTCAATGGGAGTGGAGGGGGCTGAGGAGGGTAGTGGGTAAGATACTCACTCCAAAGTCAAGGCAACAGTCTATAGTCATTAACACCCACCCTCTAAGGGAAGGAAGGAGGATTTTGAGTTATACCTATTATCCAGACTGAGGGCACAGTCAGAGAGAACCTAGTTACTTTACAATTTAAGTTTTTAGCCGTACATATAATGTGTCATCAGGAGCTACTTTGAATTAATTAATAGAGAAACAAAGAATGTTCTATTTAGACTTATCTACATTATGACTATATCTTCATCCTGCTACTGAAACAACTATGCTGGTTAAAGAGAGCCAGGGCACAAAGACCAGCAAGGCGGATGGATGTATACCCAGTGAGTATAGGAGGGATGCGACTCACCCAGGACAGCCAAGTCCAGCATGGGACAGATTCATTTTATACGAAAATGTTTTTACCAGCCATTAAAAATCAGTGCAGCATTAAAAAGACTCATATTTCTACAACAGTAAAATTAAGCTCATTGCTTGCTAAAAAAACTGCGGGGAGCTATCATTTCTGAATCATCTCAGATTGATGAAACGAAGGAGGCAGTAAGGATCATAGGCTACTCTAAGCTTCCTGGGATGGGTGTATCTTGTGGCCATGGGAATCTATTGTAAGCACCCCAGGAAACATATACATTTGCCAGACTTGCAGGCACTTGGCCCACAGCTGATGTTAAGTATGGAGGAATTCAAATCTGGAATTATAATTTATTGACGTAAAAGCAAAGAGAAGGAATCCTGGAATTTGCTGGCTCCTGGTTTCCAAGCCTACCCTTTCCAACAGTATACATCACTGGTGTGAAGATATACATATTTTGAATGACACAATAGACACTATACTAACAATGTTATAATATCAGTAACATTCAGTAGGTACCCTATTCTAAGTGAAGTGAAAGTCACTCAGTTGTGTCCGACTCTTTCCAACCCCATAGAGTATACAGTTCATGGAATTCTCCAGGCCATAATACTGGAGTAAGTAGCTGTTCCCTTCACCAGGGGATCCTCCCTGGAGGGAACTCAGGGATCGAATCCAGGTCTCCTGCACTGCAGGTGGATTCTTTACCAACTGAACCACCAGGGAAGCCCAAGAATGCAGGAGTGGGTAGCCTATCTCTTATACAGCAGATCTTCCCGACCCAGGAATTGAAGTAGGGTCTCCTGCATTGCAGGCAGACTCTTTACCAACTGAGCTACCAGGGAAGCCCCTATTATAAGGGCTTTATATAAAATAATTCATCTAACCCTAACCCAAAAAGGTGGGTACAATTATTATACCTATTTCATGTATGAAGAAACTGAGGCACAGAAAGGTTAAGAAATGTGCCCAAGATCATATAGTTAATAAATAGCAGCCCTGGGAATCATATAGGTGGTATGATAAATAAAATTGAGACAAAGAACAGTTTGGATAAGTGTGATTTGCAAATATTCTATTCTTTGTAAATTGTAGGGAAGGGACAATTTCCCCTTGTTCCACCTTTCCTTTTCCTCACGCATAAGCTGGTTCTGTGTTTGCTCAGCAGCCTTCACCTACAGAGGTCCATCTGGAGCTCTGACATATCATTTCTTTCCTGAAAGAGTACCACAGAATAAGGGGGAAGAGTTTTGCATATATTTTCAGAAACATACTCATCAACTGTTCCAGAAAGTGCAGAAGAGAGAGAGATGCAGAAATCAGAGAGATGTCACTCATTTTGTTCCCGGCCTTTAAAAAATGCTGGTATCTCCATGGATTTTTCTCCATAAATATTGAATGATCTGCGCTTATCATTGGTGAAAGATTAATATAGCCATCTAATTTCTAATGAGACAATAGACTGGCTGTGGATGAAATTGTAGGGCTGGGATCTGGGCTTCCTGTCTCTTTTTACAAAGTTTTACAGGATCCTAGAGCATTTGAGCATGAAGAGCCCTGAGAGATGTCCTGTCTGATCTCCTAGTTTTACAGATAAGAAAACTGAGGCCAGAAAATCATGCATGCAGTTGGCCAAAAATTTCCATTTGGGTTTTTCTGTAAGATCTTATAGAAAAACACAAACAAACTTTTTGGCCAGCCCAATAATTGGCTCCAATTAGAAAACCCTATTATCTGGACTCCTAGTCCAGACATACACATACACTACACACATCTATACAAACACTGACACAGAGACATGTCCACCCACTGAAATATACACAGATTGCACATACACACACACACACACATACACACACACACACATACACACACACACACATAGATGAGGGTACAAGCAAGTATGCAAACATACACATTCATACAAGTGCCCCACTCCTATGTAAGTCTTATTTTCTACCTAAATTTTCCTGTAATAACCTGACTTTGGTAGAAGTTGATTACTTGTCCCAAAGAACATTTGCATCAGTTCTTCAGCGTTCAGCTTTCTTTATAGTCCAACTCTCACATCCATACATGACTACTGGAAAAACCATAGCCTTGACTAGACAGACCTTTGTTGACAAAGTAATGTCTCTACTTTGAGAGCCAAAGAATTGATGCTTTTGAACTGTTGTGTTGGAGAAGACTCTTGAGAGTCCCTTGGACTGCAAGGAGATCCAATCAGTCCATCCTAAAGGAGATCAGTCCTGGGTGTTCATTGGAAGGACTGATGTTGAAACTGAAACTCCAATACTTTGGCCACCTGATGCGAAGAGCTGACTCATTGGAAAAGACCCTAATGCTGGGAAAGATTGAGGGCAGGAGGAGAAGGGAACAACAGAGGATGAGATAGCTGGATGGCATCACTGACTCAATGGACATGGATTTGGGTAGACTCCGGCAGTTGGTGATGGACAGGGAGCCCTGGCGTGCTGTGGTTCATGGGGTCGCCAAGAGTCAGACACAACTGAGGGACTGAATTGAACTGAAGAACATTTGCATCTTAATAAATGTCTCCAGAAAACAGAACCAAAGTGAAAATCCGAAGTAAAGAATTTTAAAGCTTGAATTTCAGACAATTAGAGACTGAGTGCTGTTCTCAGCCCTGGAAGCTGCTTCTTTGGGGAGGACTCCTTGTCCTTGGGACCACCCAGCAAAGTTGGTATCCTTGTAAAGATGTTAACATCTCTTTTCAATTCAATTTGGTCCCAACCCACCTTGCTAAAGTTCTGCTTTCCCACAAGAATGGCTTGTTTAAAAGGCATTTTTAAAATAATTGTAAACTATGAAAGAGTAATATATAGGTTGTGAAGGAGTTCTTAATTTTTCTGTTTTTTTCCTCTTCAAGAAGACAAACCCTCAGAGTCTTGGCTATGGTTCTAGCTGGCCAGTTCATTTTACTGCTCCAAGGAGCCCAAGGTTTCATTGGGCTCCATCTGTGCCCTTTGGGCCCAGAGCTTAGCTGGTGGTGGAGTGTGAGGGCAGCCTTCCCATTTTTAACACTGAAATAAATTTTCACGAGAGCGAAAGCTTGTGTATTCTATCTAGCACAAAAAATCCTCCTTTCACCCTGGAGGAGCTCAGGATGGCTGGATGACAGGCTGGTGAGGAAAAGACTTGTTTTTTGACGTGTATATGCTGAAGTGCAGAAAGAAATACAGGGGTATTTTTCACTTGGCTTCAAGCCTCCTGGAGTGTCTGTCACCTTCCAGTGATGGATGGCCATGCAGGATGAGAAGAAGGAGCTCACCATCCAGAGAGCTTCATTCCTATGCCAGTTATCTACATAGCAATCAGTCTTAGAGGCAATAGAAGGGAGCACCAAAGCTTCATAGTAGCCCACTCAGTAGGTGAGTTGGGGTAGAGCCTGGTGTCCCCCAAACTCTCAGAGCAAAATCAAAGGAGTATATGGGAGTGTCCTCCAACATGGCACCCCAACTGCTTTTTGTCTGACTGAGTCAGTTCCTTTTTTGTTGCTGCAGCCAGTGAGGTCCCATGACTTGGCCCTGCTATATCTTCTCCACTTTATGCTCCTCCTGCTGTTTATGTCTCCTGAAAGTGGCCAGGCTTCTCTTTCCTCAGGCAGGGCTGAGGTTGGGCAGGACCATGAAACACTTCTTTCCGGAATGTTCCCAGGGCTGGTTCCTCCTTGTCATCTCCGCCCTCAGGCCTCAGTTCCCATGTCCTCCCTTCCACCCCTCAGATGTAGCCTTCACCTCATCCCTGCTCATTTTCCAATTGTACTTACCCCCCAAAGCTTTATAACCAAGTCTTTATGGTTTGTTTCTTATTTCTTGTCTCTTTCCCCTTTTCCAGATGAAAATAGAGAACTTGACCATTCTTTTCATCAGTGTATTTGGCACACAGTAGGTGCTCAATAAATACTTGTTGAAAAAAGAAAGGAATGTTCGAGTTTTGCGGGAGTAGAGTGACATCAAGATTTCCATCTCAACATTTTTTCTCCCCCATTGACTGCTTATCAGGCACAATTACCTTTAAGTTTCCTAAGAATTGTTGCGCTGGTTGATATGACAGAAGTGATCTTAGTATGAGACTGGCGATTGGAATAGAATGGATGGCATAGCTTTCCAGAGGGGGTGCAGGCCCTCTTGGTGATGTTTTGGAATTTCATCAAGCTCACCATCCTGTTCATCAGACAGTCAGGGACCAGAAATGCCCAGACAAGGGCATGGGATGCTAGGTAAGGCCCCTGTGCTCTGGCTACTATGATTCAGTTATTTCTAAAGCTTGGTCGAAACCCTCTGCTGAGGCCCACCGGCCCAGGAGATTCCCTCTCTTATGCTTGTGCTTGCAACAGCACAAAAATGCCTTGGTTAAGTGGCCCTTCCTTCAGGAGTGCTGGAATCTAGGTCTTATCTCAGGCTCAATAGCTATTTAAATGCTGGCCCTGCCATTTATTTACTTTGTAATCTTAAGCAATTTAGTTAACCACAGACCTCAATTTTCCCAACTTGTAAAATGAAAATATTATAATGAAGTTATTGTGAGGCTTCAATCAGAAAACAATGTAAATTAATAATAGAATGTCTATTTACTAACTTCAGTGCCTCCCTGTGGACTTTCTTATCATTCAAAAGAGATGTCACCTCCTCCCTGAGGCCTTCCCTGACGTAGGCTGAAATAAATCTCTGCTCATACCTCTCTATCCCAGAGCCTCTCTATCTTGGATTCTCAACAGCCCTAATGAACAGTGGATGCAATATGGTTGGTTTACACACTTGTAGTTTATGTCTGGTTGCCCCCACTAGGATGACAACTGGGTCCCTCTCTGTTATCCTCTGTCTAGAACAGTGCCTAGCCCATAGGTGATGCTCAAGCAATGCTTGTTGAATAAATGACTGAATGTTCTAGTCATGCATCATATATGTCACTTCAGTTAATTCTGACCATTCAGCAGGATAATAGTCCCATTATTTTAAGGATAGTGAATAGGAAACATATAACCTAAATAATTTACAAATTGATAACTATTTTCTGAGTGTTCACTAGATCAGACACTAAACTAAGGGATTTTCAGTGGTGATCTCTTTATTAAGGAAGAGGGGCCAACGAAGGAGCGTTGAACCCAAAAGTTCATTTAGGTCTGACCACTTATTTCCACTATGGTCTATACATTAGTTTTAAATGAAAATTATGTCTTAGAATGAAGCCTAAGGATTCCTTTACCCAGAATATTCTGAAATCTCACCCTTGTCCACATGGCAATAATTTTAACAAAAGCACAATTGGAAATGACATCCACTGCAATGGTATCCCACTCCAGTACTCTTGCCTGGAAAATCCCATGGACGGAGGAGCCTGGTAGGCTGCAGTCCATGGGGTCACTGAGGGTCAGACATGACTGAGCGACTTCACTTTCATTTTTCACTTTCATGCACTGGAGAAGGAAATGGCAACCCACTCCAGTGTTCTTGCCTGGAGAATCCCAGGGACGGGGGAGCCTGGTGGGCTGCTATCTCTGGGGTCGCACAGAGTCGGACACGACTGAAGTGACTTAGCAGTAGCAATTATATCAGGCTGTTGGTAACAAAAACCCACCTATAGGACTTTAATATATATTGCTTTTTCAGCTGTTAGGAATTCTGTGGATATTAATAGATGGTCCAATCCTATTCAGCAGCTCTGTGATGTCACCAGTGTCTCAGCATCCTTCTAGTTTTCTGCTCTGCCCCCCTTAGTACTGGCTGCTTCTTCATGCTGCTGTTTCATGGCTGCACGTGGTTTCTGTATCTCCAGGGTTCACATCCACATTCTGGTAACCTCTGGAAAATTGAATCTTTTTTTTTCTGAGTGTTTTACCTCCCAAGGAAGAATAAAATAGCTACTGGGTAGAAAATCACAAAAATGATGGCTAGTCTATTGACTGACAAGATGACCAATTTTTCTTTAATAAACATATCAGATAATCAGAGATCAAAATGAGCTAGGGGAATATATTTAGTCTTTGATGGTTCCTGGAAGCTCAGCTGGTAAAGAATCTGTCTTTAATGCAGGAAACCCTGGTTCAACTCCTGGGTTAGGAAGATCCTCTGGAGAAGGGATAGGCTACCTACTCCAGCATTCTCGGACCTCCCTGGTGGCTCAGATAGTAAAGAATCTGCCTGAAATGCAGGAGACCTGGGTTCGACCCCTGGGCTGGAAAGGTCCCCTGGAGGAGGGCGTAGCAACCCACTCCAATATTCCTCCCTGGAGAATCCCCATGGACAGAGGAGCTTGGAGGGCTATGGTTCATGGGGTCACAAAGAGTCGGACACAACTGAGTGACTAAGAACAGCACATGACCATATAATCAGCTTGCAGTGAATCTCACAAAGTATTTAGAATTCTTAAAGTATGTTAATGAATGCCCTTTGAAGCAGACACTCTCAATCTGGAGGAACGGAGGCATGCTGTAAGCTCTCTTCCAAAAACTTGTCCAAAAACATGACACAGGATTCACTAATTTTATGCTGTCCACAAAGGCCATCCACTTGAATCCAGATGCCATAGTGAAAATTCACGTGGAGAGTACACCTGGAATTGATGCCTCTCTACTCTAAAGGGGTTGGGAACTGACATCCATTGAGTGGGCAGAAACTGTAATTCCCTCTCCAACAGTCATCTCTATCTGCAACATCTCCATGTTGCATTTTCCCCTGCAACATAATCCCAGTTTGTTCGGCAATTTGGAAGAGACACCTTAAACTCACAGAATGCAGTTTTCTATCACAACTCTAAAGAACAAATGCTTATTTACCTAAGTCAGTCCTGAAAAACTCCTTACCACTGTACAATAAATGGTCTTTGCTGGCAGAGAGTGTTGCTCAATTCTAGCCAATGAGAAGTAAGGGAAGTTTGCTGGAGGTGGCAGTGGCTGAGGGCAAAGAGTCAGGGCAGGGGATAGGATTCTGGAATAGACTAGGGAATAGAATAGATTGCGGAATAGAACATTGCATAAAGTGCTATGTAAATAGTTGATTTACAATATTGTGTTAATTTTTGCTATAACAGCAAAGTAATTCAGTTTTATATACATGTATGTATATATACATTCTTTCCCATTATGATTTGTCATAGGATACTGAATATAGTTCTTTGTGCTACACAGTAGGACTTGTTGTTTATCCATTCCACATATAATAGCTTACATATGCTAACCCAAACTTCCCACCCCGTCCATCCCCCTTCTCCTAGGCAAAGACAAGTATATTCTCTGTGTCTGTGCGTCTGCTTCTGTTTCGTAGATAAGTTCATGTGTTTCGTATTTTAGATTCTACATATAAGGGATATCATATAGTCTTTTTCTCTTTCTGACTTACTTCACTCAGTATAATAATCTCTAGTTTCATCCTTGTGTGCATGCTAAGTCTCTTCAGTTCAGTTCAGTTCAGTTCAGTCGCTCAGTCATGTCTGACTCTTTGCAAGCCCATGAATTGCAGCACGCCAGGCCTCCCTGTCCATCACCAACTCCTGGAGTTCACTCAAACTCATGTCCATTAAGTCGGTGATGCCATCCAGCCATCTCATCCTCTGTTGTCCCCTTTTCCTCCTGCCCCCAATTGCTTCGTCGTAGTCAGTCGTATTCAACTCTTTACAGTCCTATGGACTGTAGCCCACCAGTCCCCTCTGTCCATGGGATTTCCCAGGCAAGAACACAGGAATGGGTTGCAATTTCCTTCTCCAGGGGATTTTCCTGACCCAGGGATCAAACCTGCGTCTCCTGCAGATCCTGCATTACAGGCAGATTCTTTGCCGCTGAGCCACTGGGGAACCATGTTGCTGCAAATGGCATTATTTCATTCTTTTTTATGGCAGAGTAGTATTCCACTGTATATATAAACATCATCTTCTTTATCCATTTACTTCTTGATGGACATTTAGGTTGTTTTCTTGTCTTGATTACTGTGGATAGTACTACTATGAATATATATGTGCATGTATCCTTTTGAATTCTAGTTTTGTCTGGATACATGCCTAGGAGTGAGATTGCTGGATCATATGGTAATTCTATTTTTAGTTTTCTGAGGAAACTTCACACTGTTTTCTATAGTGGCTACACCAACTTACATTCCCACCAACAGTGTAGGATGGTTCCCTTTTTTCCACATCCTCTCCAGCATTCATTCTTTGTAGACCTTTTAAGAATGGCCATTCTGATCAGTCTTCTTCTTCTCCAACACCACAATTCAAAAGCATCAATTCTTCAGTGCTCAGCTAAGAGTAGAGTCCCCTGGACTGTAAGGAGATCCAACCAGTCCATTCTAAAAGAGATCAGTCCTGGGTGTTCATTGGAAGGACTGATGCTAAAGCTGAAACTCCAATACTTTGGCCACCTGATGCAGAGTTGACTCATTGGAAAAGACTGTGATGCTGGGAGGGATTGGGGGCAGGAGGAGAAGGGGACGACAGAGGATGAGGGATGGATGGCATCACCAACTCGATGGACAAGAGTTTGGGTGAACTCCTGGAGTTGGTGATGGACAGGGAGGCCTGGCGTGCTGCAATTCATGGGCTTGCAAAGAGTCAGACATGACTGAGTGACTGAACTGAACTGAACTGATTCTGATCAGTGTGAGGTAGTACCTTGTTGTTGTTTTGGTTTGTATTTCTTTAGTAATTAGCAATGTTGAGGCTCTTCCCATGTGCCTGTTGGACACCTCTATTTTTCCTTTTGATAAATGTCTGTTTAGATCTTCTGCCCATTTGGGGGTTCAGTTGTTTGTTTTTGCTGCTTTTGAGTTGTATGAGCATTTGTATATTTTGGAAATTAAGCCCTTGTTGGGTGCATCATTTGCAAATATTTTCTCCCATTCTTAGGCTGTCTTTTCATTTTGTTTATGGTCTCTTTTGCCATGCAAAAGCTTGTCAGCTTGATTAGGTGCCATTGGGTTTTTTTGGGGGTTTTTTTTTTTTTTGCTTTTATTTCTGTTGCCTTGGGAAACTGACCTAAGAAAATATTGGTATAATTTATGTCAGAGAATGTTCTCGGAGTTTAATGGTGTCATGTCTTACGTTTAAGTCTTTAAGCCATTTGGGGTGTATTTTTGTATATGGTGAGAGAGTGTGGTTGGGCTTCATTGATTTGTATGTGGTTGTCCAGCTTTCCCAACACCACTGCTGGAGAGACTGTCTTTTCCCCATTGTATACTCTTGCCCCTTTGTCAAGAATTAATTGACCATAGTTGTGTGGGTTTATTTTTGGGCTCTCTCTTCTGTTCCATTGATCCATATAAGACAAAGATGCTTAAGAAGTAAGTCCTTTTCCTTCCAGCTCTGAAGGTAGATGTGTTACTGCAGCTGTGTGGCCATCTTGGAAGACCTCGATCCTCACCTTGCTTTGCTGCTGAACCAATAGGGCAACTACTGCCTCTGGATATTTTGCGATATGAGAAAAGTAAACCCCTCTTTAAACACTGGAGTGTTTTTTCTTCCTGTTACTTGCAGCCATACACAATTCTAACTTATACACATACTCTATGTTGGGCACTGAAACTGGTGCTTTAGTTACCCAGTTCTACACTTTATGTTGCTGCACTTGACTATAGTTTTCAATCCTATAAAACAAAGCTAAAGTAAAAGTACCTGCTTCACTGACTGGTGAGGATGGAACAAGCAGTCTGGGCAAAGAGCTCATTGCTCATACTGTCCCACTGTAAGCTGTCAGAAAATGGGAGCTATCATTGTTATTCAAATGTCTTGGCTTTGAAATATATTGAGAACTGTACAAGGCTGACTGGTAGAAAACGAGAAGGAACAAGGTCAGCAATGGAACTGCAGATGGTAAGAAGACAAGGAGGCTGGGAATGTGGACCAGGAAGCTTCATGGGAGCGGCACAGCTGCAAAGCCTGGCTGGGAAGGAAATGAGGGGACAGACTGGCAGAGGTGAGGGAGAGAGTTGCACAGTGTAGCATGGTGAGCATGTCAGAGCTACAAAACTGCAAAATAAGCAAAAGAGGGCATCCAGATACTGTGTTGTGTTTGATTAGAATAAGATCATGAAAGACTGTGATTGCTGCAGCCAGTTAGAGCTTGGCATAAATGGATGGATATTCTTGTTGTACTTTTATTTCAAAAACCTCTGTATATGGCTTCTAGAATGGAATATGTGTTACAAAAGCAAGCAAAAAACAAAACACAACAACAGAGAGACAAACAAATAAAGGAAGCCAAGCCTGACATGCAAGCAATATCATCTTGGTGGTGGGGAGGCCTCCTAGAGCCTTTGAATCTTTCCTTGTCTGTGTTCTGTTCTGCCTACACTTTAGGTTAATTCCCTATGATCAGAGCTGCTCACTTAGAAATTTCTGTTCACCTCCAAGTTCTCACCCAGAAGGCAATGCAGCCTCACAGACTGATATTCCCCAACCCTGGCTGATTACCTTGGATCACAGAAAAGCAAGGGTATTAGTCTTACATATGCTCCAGCTGAAAGGGTCCAGACAATAATGCTGACCTCTTTCACTTTAGGGCTCTCAGCATAAATACCCAGCAGATCTCAGACATGAGTCAATAGTGCTACCCATCCAGACAGCTGGAACCCACCCCAATTCTGAGCTATCATGGGCACAAAGCATGAGGGTATTTCTGCAGGATATGCTCAGTAACCATACTTTACCTTAGAAATCCTCAGGGAAAGCCAGTCTCTTGGCAGCAAAAGTCATGTCTAAGTGTTTTTGAGTCTTTCCCATGTGTATGGTGACTGGAAGGACTTCCATAATCACCAAAATATCCCTTAGACTGTATATTATATATATATTAGACTGTGTATTATGATCTTAAAAGCTTAGTCTCTCCTTTTGTTTCTGATGACTCTGGAAACCGACTTTTTTATGGGACTTTTGTAGTCCATGAATGTTTCCTTTAGTAGAAATGAACCCATCTTCTACATATAACAGATAACACTTGTGTGTGTGTGTGTGTGTGTGTTGTGCACATGTGTCCCTCCTTCTATCCTTTCTCACCTGATTGGTTACTAGGATCTATGGTCTCCTTGACTCTATTATCTCCCTGACATTCCATCTCCACATTGTAGTTGCCTCTTTCTTGCTTCAAACTCTTCAAAGCCTTGTCCAAAGGATAAAATCCAAGCAGTAACATGGCTTACTAGTCAGACGAACTTTTCCCTGGCTTCCCTGAGTTGGACCAGATTCATGCCTGTTTTTCCCATATATGTATTAACAATGTCTCCTTTCACTTTAAAAGTGAGAAGATAGAGTGGAAAATAAGTTATGTGGGCATCCTATTTGTAAGACTCAAAACCTTCCAGTCTTTGGCTCACATTAGTATTATTTGTATGCCCAGGTGAGACAAGACATATATTAACCTTCCAGACTCTCCCATCCATGGGATTCTCCAGGAAAGAATACTGGTGTGGGTTGCCATGCCTTCTCCAGGGGATCTTCTTGACCTAGGGATAGAACTTGGGTCTCCTGCACTGCAGGCAGATTCTTTACTATCTGAGTCACTAGGGAAGCCTGGCGAAGGGAATGGCTACCCACTCCACTATTCTTGCTTGGAGAATTCCATGGACAGAGGTTCCTGGTGGGCTACAGTCCCTGGGGTCATAAAGAGTGAGACACAACAGAGTGACTAATAAATAAAACCCTCTAGCCTTAGTTATCCCTGTGCTGCCTTTTAACTCTGTGCTCCAGAATGAAAATATGCCATGTTTCCCCCTGCCCAGGACTCTTCATACATGTATTTTTCCCCCTTGCTTAAAACATTTCCCCTCCTTACTCACTTGGCTAATTCCTCCTCATTCCAGGAAGCCTTTCCAGAATCCCCAGTTCTATCAGAGGTTAGATGGCCTTCCTTTGACCTCCCATGATGCCCTAAGCTTTCCTTATATCACACTATCTTGATACTGCCACAAAACCTGCAGTTGGACAGCCTGTTTTATCCCTCTCGGTTACTCATTGCTCCTGCATAGGGTTATACATCCTGCTGCCATGTAACTTGAAGCGTTTTGTAGCCTTGCTTGTTCCATTGATGGCAAGCTTGACTATATGACTTGCTGTAGCCAGTGCAAGGAAATATAATGTGTGTTGTGTCTAATGGAAGCTTTATGAGCCTTGGGATGTGTGCACCAGCTCAACTGCTTTTCCATGGTCATGGGAACAGAGTATCCCATGCGAGGTCTTCTCTTTCAGCCTGGGTCTCAGAATGAAAAGACATGTGGGCAAAGTCACCACCAACATAATATAACACCAGTTACATAATAAAAAAATGCAGTTGTGTTGTTGTAAGTCACCTGAAATCAAGGGTTTGTTACTACAAGATAAACCAGCAAAGGCTGACTGCTCTGTGTAATTTCTTTATTTCTTAGTCCAGTAAACAACCTGAGGTCAGGGAGCATGGGTGCATGCTCAGATGCTTCAATTGTGTCTGACTCTCTGTAACGCTACGGACTCCAGCCCACCAGGCTCCTCAGTCTGTGGGATTTTCCAGGCAAGAATACTAGAGTGGGCTGCCATGCCCTCCTCCAGGGGATCTTCTCAACCCAGGGATCGAAGCTGAGTCCCTTACATCTCCTGCACTGGCAGGCAGATTCTTCACCATTAGTGCCACCTGGAAAGCCTCGGTCAGGGAGCGTGTCTCTCTCAATCACCCTTCTGCTTCCAGTTCCTAGAGCAGTCTCCAACGCTGGTCATTCCTCATCAGGTTTTGTTTAGTGAATGTGTGGATGTGCACCTTTTGTTTTCTTGAATACTGGATTCACTATCAACTTTTCAAAGGTTCAGACTGGTTGCATCTTTAGAAAATATTGTGCTTCTCACAGGACATTCCAATTTTCTACTTAGTTTAATTATCACACACAACTGGAAAGTAAAGAAGTATCGCCATTTTGCAAGAGAGAAAACTGATGTCAGAGAGATTTTTGCTTCTAAGATCAGACAGCTATCTAAGAGCAAAGAAAAAATGAAAATTTTTACTTTCTGGTGCCCAGTTCATGGTTCTTTCCCATCCTATCCATGACCCCAATCTCAGAGAAGACAGAAAATAACTGTTCCTCTTCACCCCAAACCTTCTTGGTATCAGCTTTCATCTGCTCGCCATGACCACTCTTACAGGGAGATACATTGAATCCATCAATCCCTTTCTTTGGGATTAAGGGGGGCAGTTAGCTAAAATGTCTTCTCTGTTTTAAAAAGGGACCATTTGAAGAACAGAAAGGGAGAGAGAATCACCCAAATTTAGTTCCTGTCTGGCCTTTGTAGATTTCAGGAACAAATTCTGAGCTCCCACAGAGTGAATGAGGTTTTTTGTTCTCCACAAAGGTTGTGTTCAAGAGAACAAGCACCAGTCTGCCTCACCAATCCAAATTCTCTTAAAATTTCAATAAAGAGTAACTTTTATTTTTGGTGGTTTATTTAAATCAAAGCTGATGTTTAAGTGTCACATCTTCCTACAGCAACACATATTTATTGATTATCTCTATGCACAAGACATTGTGCTGGTGGGAGTTGAGTTAATTTTAAGTGCTTCCTAATCGCCCTTTGGCTGGCTAAGGTTAAAGTAATTCTTAATCAAAACCTTTGCATTTGTCTTTACTGCAGAAAATGTAAGGGCAGTGCTTCTCTACTGGGCACGTTGGAATCACCTGGGGAGCTTTTAAAGCTGGTGGTGCCTGTGTCCCACCTCCTGTGTTCTCATTTAATTGGTTTGGGATGTCACCTGGACATTGGGATTTTTAAAAGTTCCCCAAGTGGATCATATATGCAGGCAGGGTTATAAACCACTGTGCTCAGGAGTCCAGTCCCCAAATTGCTTCCTGTAGGATAATGATCAGAATCTTTAGTTCAAATAATGTTACGTTCCCAAGATCCTCCTCATTCAGTTCACCTACTGGATGTGAGACAAAGTGGCGGGGCAGAAGGAGATGCCCTAGAGTGTAGCCAAGGGATCTGGGCTCTAGATCGGGCCCCGCTGCTCAGTGAAAATGTGACTTACCTTAAGTGCTCAGTATCTCAGCTTTCTGGTCTGAGAAATGAAAGAATTAAATTAGATCAGTGTTTTCTAAACTCTTATCATCAAAGACCACCTTTTAAGCTCTCTCTTTCCAAGTGGATATAATGTTTTTAAACACTTAATCTATCAAATTCCATTTATTAAGTGTTTAATTCTTCCTCCAGCCCGATGATAGAAATTGAAGATACAGTCAGAATTTGAAAGAAGAATGTGCTTAAAATCCTACTAGATGCCACTTTCCTTCTTCACACTTTGGGTGACTTTGAATAAATGCAAAGTACTGAGCTGAGTGAATATCAAGTGTTTCCCTTTATTCATCTCAGAAAACATGACTGGGATCTCACACACCTCACCCCCCCACCACCACCTGGGAACCAGGCATGGCTGGGCCATCCTTGCTTATTACCACCCCCATTCCCCACCCCAGCCTCTCCCAGTGACTGTCAGGGAAACCTAGACGGCAGGACTGCTCAGCATAACTCGACTTACCTCTTGGACTGAGCACAGGCAACTCCAGAAGGAAGCACATGACATGGGGTCCTTCCTCTGACAAGACAACATACAAACCCTGCCTAATAGAAAATGTCAGCCAATTGCCACCACTGGCAAATAGACTTCCCTCCCTCTTTCTGTGGAAAGAAATAAGTGAGAGGAAGGAGGGATGAAAGTTGCCTCCATGGCCCTTTGCAGGAAGGCCACACTTAGCAGAAGATCTTTCCTCTGGGTACTGAGGCAAGAAGGAAAGAAAGATGGGACTTGTGTGGTTATAGTAACTCATCAGATCCTCTGACTAAAGTCAAACTGTCCGTATTATCAGTGAGCAAATAATGTTTAACCTAACATAAAGAAAACTGATGTATTAGCCAGACTCTGAGCTTTTTAAAAGACTTTATTTATGTATGTATTTTTCGCTGTGCTGTGTCTTCATCGCTGAGCTCTGGCTTTCTCTAGCTGTGGTTAGCGGGCTTCTCGTTGCAGTGGCTTCTCTTGTTGCAGAGCACCAGCTCTAGGTGTGCAGGCTTAGTAGTTGTGGTGCACTGGCTTAGTCGCTCTGCAGAATGTGGAATCTTCCTGGATCAGAGATCAAATCTGTGTCCCCTGAATTAGCAGGCTGAATCTTCACCACTGGACCACCAGGCAAGTCCAGCTTCTGAGTTTTATTAGAGACAAATGTCAATTTTTTGGTTAGTCCTTGTAAAACAATGAAAATAATTTATAGATCACCATGACTAGCTTTGAAATTAGGAGATGGGAACTGATGGCTGGGACTCTTGAATCAGAGAGTTCTAATTCTTATAACACTAAAAAATAAAAATTCTATCATTTAAAAAATATAAATAGAATATTTTTTTTAAAAACCTGTTATTGGTGAAAAGAGATCAATATTAAAGAAAAATATAGAATGTATCTAATCAACACATGTGCTTTGAAAGTGCTCAAACCCAACTATGATTATGGGAAGTAACTTTTTAGACACTAGAACTGTGTGCTGCTTTAGATTCCTCAGAGAATTCTAGGTTTGGGGGGAAAGCATTGTTTTAGCTGAAACCCTTCTGTCTACTCATCTTTAGCCACTGGAATGGATATTGAACAAATCAAAAATACACTTTAAATAACATGTTTCAGTACTGTGTTAACTTTTGATTACTCAATGGCAAATTATTTGATAACTACCAGGAAATATGGGCTTCCCCAATGGCTCAGCAGTAAAGAATCCATCTCCAATGCAGGAGACACAGGAGACACGGGTTCGATCCCTGAATGGGGAAGATGCCCCAGAGAAGGAAATTGCACCCCACTCCAGTATTCTTGCCTGGGAAATCCCATGGTCAGAAGAGCCTGGTGGGTTGTAGTCCATGGGGTCTTGAAGAGTTGGACACGACTGAAGTGCAGAGCATGGGGACCACTTCTCCCCTCAAAGCTTATCTGGCTTTAGTCTTTTAAGTATTACAATGCTTCACTGTTCCCAGACTTTCTGAGAAGTGGAGGTATAAACCTGATGAGACTAAAGGGATCTGTGCTGATGCACGTGGGCGTCTCCACAGCAAGTGTGCCTGGCTCATGTGTGGTGGTGAGTGGGGTAAACTTGTCAATTCTCCAGCTATGCTTGATTTATCTTCATCCAAACTACCCTGTTCACTCATGTAGGGGATCAGCCCTTCATTATGCATGACCAGGCCCAGTTGATTAGACCAAGGAGAAGGCAATGGCACCCCACTCCAGTACTCTTGCCTGGAAAATCCCATGGATGGAGGAGCCAGGTAGGCTGAAGTCCATGGGGTCGCTAAGAGTTGGGCATGACTGAGCGACTTCACTTTTCACATTCATGCATTGGAGAAGGAAATGGCAACCCACTCCAGTATTCTTGCGTGGAGAATCCCATGGACGGAGGAGCCTGCCGTCTATGGGGTCACGCAGAGTCGGACACAACTGAAGCGACTTAGCAGCAGCAGCAGCAGACAGATGATTAAAAATAGGCCAAAACATTGGTTGGTTAAACCAGATTTTTCTTTATAATTTGACCCAGGAGACACAGAGTTAGTAATCAAAGAGTGGTGTCCTCTATATTTCAAGAGTCACACAGAGTCAGGCCCAAAGTGGACTCTAGTTTAAGTCAAAGTGTGAAATTATGGGAAAGCAGAAACCAAGTACCCTGCAGAGAAAATCAGTCATCAAGAAAATGGGGCAGGAATACAGAGAAAAACAAAGGTAAGAGATGATATAACTAGATGATTGTACAAATATTTAACAATAATCTCTCCACTATGTGCTGAGAATATTAAGATGAATAAGAAAATACCTTATGCCTGGAGGAGTCTATAGTCGGAGCAGACACAGATAATACTATTAGCAGTTATAATCATCAAATTTTTATTTCTCTAACTTTTGTTTAATCTCATTATACATCCTCTAAGTGGTTTGCAGAAATTTCTATGGAACAACAGAACAAAAACATGTAGGTCATTGTGGCTGGAGCACTGAAGAAAGCTCCACAGAGGTGAGAATAAGCAGTGAAAGCCTGTCTAGGGTACCGTGCTTTCCAAATTGTGCTTCATGGCACACTAGTTCCATGAGATGTAATTATTTTTAGTAACAATAGATGGATGGTTGGTGGATGGGTGGATAAATGGATGAATGGATGGATAAATAGATCCATGAACAGTTAGTTTTAAAAATACTGAGTTTAACAAAGTCCACAACTTTCTTTACTGTAGGTTTTCTTGAAGCCTTTTATATTCAACTGTGAAATCTAAATCCCAACAGAAACTTAAATTATATAGCACTGACTCAAATTATTGGTTTACAAAAGTCTTTTCCTTTGAGCATCTTACAGGGACTAGTATTTTGCAAGTACAGTTGGAAAAAATGGGTTTCTTGTATTTCTACTTGTTTGTTTCTTACTCCTTTTATCCAGAACAGAGTATGATTGCCACTATGTAGGCATGGCAACATTTTAATATCAAGGCTACATAGGGAAGATTTGCTTCTAGATTCCTAGAAGGATCAACCAATAGTTCTTCAAAATAATTTTTATTTTATTTTGGTAAACCACTGATCAATCTGACTTAACCAAGAAGATGCTTTTTGCAGAATTTCAGATCATCGTCTTTTAGCAAGCTGCCAAAATTTTATGAAAACCACATTTCATGGACAGTAAGTGGGAAACGAGTTCCCATAAACCTCAGGGGCTCTGGGCCACATCAGTGTGGAGTATTGCCACTTGGATTGCATGCACCTACTTGCCCACCTGTGTGGTAAGGTTGCCATTCTAGGGTTCTTCTAGTGATCACACAACTGGCTCCAACTACCTGAAGTCTGGATGATATTTGTTCAGCTCAGAGGAGAGAAAGTTGTCTCCTCAGAGCCAACAGAAACCCCAAACCCTGATGGTCTTTGTAACTCAGCACTTGAATCCAGCTACTTAATCTGAATCTTCAGGGTTTTTTTTCACTGTTGTGTTCATTTTTCTTCTTGCTAATTTTAAGATATGAAATAACTTCAAAAGCCTTCGTTTGAGGGCTCATTAAAATTCTAGGAAATCTTTCATTTTCTTGTTCCTTCTCAGGCATTAATTTGCAAGGCCCATCATAATTAGAGGGTCAAGGATAGCATGGAACTACTGTACATGGCATTTCACTCCTACTCATTGCTGATAAATGGATCAAATCAGCTCTGTGGGCCCCTGACACAATTGGTCAGGCATCTTATGTCTCCTGCCATATTTTGTGTCAGCTATTAAAGAGAACAGTACACACTTGGAAAAATTAATTGCTATAATTGCTTTTTTGGCACACTGGACAGAAGGTTAACAAGGCAGCTTCTGCAAGAGCCTTGTTAGCTATTTGGTTCTGATAAACCTTTGTGGTTTTTACTTTATAGTTTTCAGATTTTTGCATCAGGTTGGCTATAGCTACTAGAAAAATTATTTTTTTCCCATTGGAAAGTTGAAAAACTCTACCCATTGACATCGAAACATTTTTTCCTTTCTGTAAAGTAGGAGTTACTTCTCTCTCCAACATTGCTAATTTATTCTTGTTCATAACAACCTGTTCTTGTTTTAGAACCTTTTCTTCTTGTTTCACTGATGCAGTTCTTTCCTTTATCTCACTAGGGTTATTAAATCTAATTATTTTAAAATCCTGTTCTGACTGCTTTATTAACTCTGCTTCTTTATATGTAGGTACATTTATTTATTCATTTATTTTATCTATTCTTTTTTTTCAAGACATTGACTTCCCTCAAATGCTAAGGATTCTTGGCTGTGTATTCACATTTCCCCCCACTGGTCACCAGAGTGAAAACTTTTTTATTGTAGTTACTTAATCTTGATATTATTCCTCAGAGATCCTCCTCGTCTCTTCCACTCACAGTCCCCTATTGTGTCTGGAGCATGTATTACATGCTCAATCTATCACCTTGTCCTAAAATCAAGAGTTACTTTTGTACATGGTCTAACTTCCCTGGGAAATGTTATGTAAAAATCTTTAGAAAATTTTATTCAAGTCTTGCCCTAGAGGTTGTTAGATTCCATAATCACTTAGCAGATTTGATTTTTGCAATGGCCTTCATTTTCAAATGACATCTATTTAATTGAAGGCTTGCTATGTATATAGGAATCATGCTTGGCTACCAGTCCTGACTTCCACACTAACTAGGAAAGGTGACCTGGAGCTCATAAAGTCTTTTCCTCTTCAGTGAAACTGAGAAAGTAATTTCACCTATAGCATCAATGTAAGGATTTTAATTATGTATACAAAACAACTAGCAGAGTGCCTGTCACACAATAAAGCTCAGACCAAAAAAGGAAAAGAAAAAAATCTTTATTTATTTTTTTTTACCCAAATGTTTACCAAGTTCAGTGTTTTCCATTTCTTTTTAAGCACCTAGGTTTCCATTTAGTATGATTTTCCTGCCACCTGAAGGCCCTCCTTTAAAATCTTTTTCCAACCATCTCTGCTTGTAATGAGTTCTTTCAGCTTTTGCATGTCCAAAAAAGTCTTTATTTCACCTTTATTTATCATCTAGGATGATCATTCTTTTCTTTTAGTGCTACTACACATTGATCCACCATCTTCTGGCTTGTATTATATCCAATAAGAAATTTGCTGTCATTCTTTGTTCTTTTGTACAAAACAAGTCTTTTTTCCCTTGGCTGCTTTTAAGACTCTCTCTTTGTCTTTGTCATTATTTTAAAACAATTTGATTATTATGTGCCTTGGAGTAGCTTTCTTGGTTTGGAACATCAATTGAGCTTCTTGGATCTGCAGGTTTAGTAAGTTAACATTTGAAAAACTTTAGCAATTATTTCTTCAAATATTTTGTATCCCTTCTCCTCCTTCAAGGACTCCACTTAGATGTATATCAGGATCCTGAAGTTGAAAGTGAAAGTGAAAGTTTTAGTCACTCAGTCATGTCCAACTCTTTGAAACCTCATGGACATCCAGGCTCCTCTGTCCATGGAATTCTCCAGGCAAGAATACTGGAGTGGGTAGCAGTTCCCTTCTCGAAGGGATCTTCCTGACCTAGGGATCAAACCCAGGTCTCCTGCATTACAGGCATATTCTTTACTGTCTGAGACATCAGAGAAGCCCATCCCACTGCTTACTGAGCTTCATTCATTTTAGCTCAGTCATCTGTCTCCCTAAGTTTCATTTTGAATAATTTCTATTTTTAGTCCTCAAACTCACTAATTCTTACTTTAGCAATGTCTAGTCTACTTTTAATTCCATTCAGTGGATTTGTTTATCAGACATTACAGTTTTCATGTCCGTAAGTTCAAAATGTTTCATTATTTTTTCTTCTTCTACTTATTAGGCTTATGCTTTCCTCCATCTTTTTCAACATACGGACTGAGTTATAATAATTGTTTTCAAATCCTTGCCTGCTAATTCTAGTATCAGTGTCATTTCTGAATCTTTTCTCTTGATTGTTTTCTGGCCTTATTGTGAGTCCTAGTTTCCTTTTATTATACCTGCTAATTTTTAGTTGGATACCAGACAATGTGAATTTTAAATTATAGTTGCTAGATATTACTCTAAACATTCTTGAGCTTTTTTTCTGAGATGCATTGAAGTTACTTGGAAACACTATAATCCTTACAAGACATGCCTTTAAGATTCGCTAGGCAGACCAGAAGTTGTTAGTCTAGAATTTAGCCTAGTCTGCTAAGGCAGTACCCTTCTGAGTACTGTATTCAATGTCCTGTGTGAAATAATGTCTTTCCATTCTAGCCAGTGAGAACATGAAATTATTCCTGGTCTGTTCCTTTCCAGAATTCTTTCCCCTGCCTTGGGTGTCTTCCTCATTTGCGTGTACTGATCAGTATTCAGCGAGAGACTCTAGGGAAAACATTTCCAGAGCACTCTTTCTGTGCAGTTCTCTACACTTAGTAGAGATCCTTACATGTAAGATCATGCAGTATTTGTCTCTCTCTGGCTTATTTCACTTAGCATAATATCCTCCAGGGTCATTCATATTGTTGAAAATGGCAGGATTTCCTTTCTTTCCCAAACTGAATCCTATTCCAAATGAAAATCCTACATTTTTTTAATCCATTCATCTGTGAATGAACAATTAGTTTGTTTCTATATCTTGGCTACTTTAAATAATGCTGAAATGAACAAGGGAGTACAGGTATCTTTTAGACAGTAATTTTATTTCCTTTGGGCATGTACCTAGGAGTGGCATTTCTGGATCATACAGTAGTTCTACTTTCTTTGTATTTTTTGAGGCAACTCCATACTGTTTCCCATAATGGCTGTACTGAACCATGGTTATTCCTATTTTTAACTTTTCCTATGTACCCAACATTAAAGTATGCCCTATGGATTTTTAAGCATATAATAAAACTGGAAATCCTCTTATATGTGTATGTATTCTTTTGTCTATCCATCTGCACACCTCTACATTTTAATATTCTGCTTCCTTGGTAATCCTATCCTACTCAATACATTTTCTTGCATTTCCTCCTGGCCTTTGAAACAATTATTTTTAATATTTGCATATTCTTTCATTGAATAGATGTACCTAATTTACTTACTCATGCATTTATTTTTGAGTAATTAGGTTGTTTGCAATTTTCTCTGCTGAGATAAAACCAAAATGTAATACCATTTGTATGTATGCATGTGTTGAGAAATCAGCACATTAGATTCCTTTGCAATCTGCAACAAGGAGGAAAGTCTTAATAATGTCATAAAGTCAGAGCTCCACTTGTTTTCTCTACAATTTTCTTCTTTTATTTTCTGCTCCCTCACACACTCTCTCTGCTTTTCATTCTCCTTCTTTCTCTCCCTTCATTTTCTGCTTCCCAATAAGCACTTACTGAGCACCTTCTATATTCCAGGCACTATCCAGGTACATCAAGTATAATTGTGAACAAAAGGCAGGAACTTGTGACCAGGCAGGGGCAGACATAAAATTCAATAAATAATAATAATAGATAACAAGTATTCTGACAGGGGAAGTACATTTGAAGAATTCTGATAGCGTTAGCCCACTCCAGTTTCCTGCCTTTCTCACAGGAGAGTAAGAGACAGGATGAAGGAACGGGCACTCTGGCCAGCCTCCCCTTTGCCCATGATCTTGTGCAGAAATATGCAAGGGGTTTATTATCTGACAGCCTGGGTTCAAGACCAGGCTCTGCTATCTAGTATAGTAGCTGGATAAGCAGAGACAAGTTATTTAAATTTTCTCAGTTTAACTTTTGACCTTAAAATAAGAGTCATAATGCATTGGTTGTTGTTCAGTTGGCAAGTCATGTCTGACTCTTCACGGCCCCAAGGACTGCAGTACTCCAGGCTTCCCTGTCCCTTGGCATCTCCCAGAGTTTGTCAAAGTTCACATCCATTGCATCAGTGATACTATCTAACCATCTCATCCTCTGTTGCCCTCTTCTCTTTCTGCCTTCAATCTTTCCCAGCATCAGTCTTTTCCAATGAGTTGGCTGTTTGCATCATGTGGTCAAAATATTGGGCTTCAGCATCAGTCCTTCCAACGAGTATTCAGGGTTGATTCCGTTTAAAACTGACTGGTTTGATCTTACTGTCCAAAGGACTCCCAAGAGTCTTCTCCTGCATCACAGTTTGAAAGCATCAATTCTTTGGTGCTCTGTCTTCTTTATGGTCCAGCTCTTACAACCATACATGACTACTGGAAAGACCATAGCCTTGACTACATGGACCTTTGTCTGCAAAGTGATATCTTTGCTCTTTAACACGTTGTCTAGGTTTGTCATAGGCTTCCTGCCAAGAAGCAATTGTCTTCTAATTTCATGGTAGCAGTCACCATCCACAGTGATTTTAGAGCTGAAAAAGAGGAAATCTGTTACCACTTCCACCTTTTCCCCTCCTGTTTGCCATGAAGTGATGGGACCATATGCCATGATCTTAGTTTTTCTAATATTTAGTTTTAACCTGACTTTTTCTCTTTTTCTTCTCTTTCACCCTCATCAAGAGGTTCTTTAGTACCTCTTTGCTTTCTGCCATTAAAGTGGTATCATCAACATATGTGAGGTTTTTTAATGTTTCTACAATACACCAGTTCTGTGAGAATTAAAGATAATGTAATGTAAAGTGGAAAGCACATAGTCAAAGCTCAAAAAAGTACCTGTTAATGTTACTAGCCATGTAATTTTAGGCAAGACAACCCCTCTGGACTTCAGTTTACTTATCTATAATACAATTATTTGTGAGATCCCTTTAAGAAGTTCTACAAAGACAATAAATTTGCACAAATGCCTAGTTTTGGTCTATTTGTTCCATTTTCTGGGAAACACTGAGAAGATACCTCAGAACTTCTTTTGAGTCCACTAATTCTCTTCTGTTATCCTTGCTCTGGCCCTGAGTTGAAGCTGTTCTGAAATAAGGTGGGGTTCTTCATTTTCTGGAAAACTGGCAATCATCAAGAAACCACCCATTGATCAGTGCTTCCCTGACACTGCCTAGAAAGCCTAGCAGATTAGGCTCTGATTTAAAGAGGATAAACCAAAGATTTATGTCAAGAGGAAAAGTTAACACACTAACTAAATAAATGAGCAAAAAATTCTCAGTAATCAAACATTTCAATAATAGAAGATATAAAGGATGTTTCAGGTCATCCCCAGTAAGAATAGGAAATAGCTCACATTTTTTTAATTTTCTGGGTTCTATAAATACTTTTAAAATTCATAAAGTGAAAATTTTCATACCATTAATTTTTTTTTAATTGGAGGGTAATTGATTTATAAAGTTGTGTTGGTTTCTGCTGTACACCTATGTGAAACAGCTGTAAGTACACATATATCCTCTCCCTCCCACCCCCCATCCCACCCCTCTATACCATTTTAAGCATAAATTTCATCTCCTGTGAGGTATTCTGGTGATCAGGAAAGTGGAGAGACAGTTAAGAACAACTCAAGACAACCTTAGACTTGGAACCCTCCCTTTTCAGTTGCTAAACACCAGAGGAAAGTTCTCCATTATTGCTCTCCTCTAGATGTAGTTTTCTATTTTCTAAGTTCCATGTCCCAAGTTTTACAAATGCCAGGCTTTGCCCATATTATTGAGAATATAGAAACTGGGAGAACTTAATGAATCATCAAGTCCAACCTTGAGGCCCAGACCTAATAATGACAATAACAATAATACTACTCATGCAGGTTGTTAGAGAGAAAGATTGAAGAGAGAGTGAAAACATGACCGTTATTCTCTGCTCAGGCTTTAACAATGTTTAGGAACCATTAGTCATCCTCAGTGGTCCAATTTGTGAGTTATTGGATTTGTGCTGTTTTAGAAGCCAAAAAGATCATTGTTTCAGCATTTTCAGTCCATCTCAAGTGTCAGGCCCAACATCACATATTTCTAATTGGTCTTTAATCCTTAAAGCTGGGACTCTAAGAGTTTACTATGGCCCACTAGCTAGCTATGTGAACTGCTTTTAAAAACGTGAGCTTAAACTCTCTAAAAAGCTTATCTTAAATAACACTGGAAAGAGCAAGACAAACTGACATCACATGTCTCCTGATAGTATGCCCTCAGATGGAAATAATTCTACTTATGTAGAACTCCTGTCCCCGATACGGAACCTGAAGCTAATCATGAAGAAACATCAGAGAAGCCCAAATTGAGGGATAGTGTACAAAACTACTGACCTGCAGTCTTCAAAATGCCAGTGTCACAGGAGACAAAATATTAAAAGGCTGGGGAACTGTTCCAGATTAGGGTAGACTAAAGAGACATGATAACTGTAATGCATGATTCATGATTAGACCTTGGGCTGGAAAAACACTATAAAGGACATTATTGGCACAATTGATAAAATTTTGATTCTGGGCTACGTTTGCATGCTGCTGCTGCTGCTAAGTCGCTTCAGTCGTGTCCGACTCTGCAACCCCATAGACGGCAGCCCACTAGGCTCCCCCGTCCCTGGGATTCTCCAGGCAAGAACACTGGAGTGGGTTGCCATTTCCTTCTCCAATGCATGAAAGTGGAAAGTGAAAGTGAAGTTGCTCAGTCATGTCAGACCCTCAGCGACCCCATGGACTGCAGCCTACCAGGCTCCTCCGTCCATGGGATTTTCCAGGTAAGAATACTGGAGTGGGGTGCCATTGCCTTCTCCAAGTTTGCATAGTATTATAATATTATAATCACAATAGTATTATAGCAATGTTAAACGTCTTGAGTTTAATAATCATACTAAGATTATGTAAAAGAATAACTTTTTGGTAATACACATGTAGGGACAAGGGTGCCTGGGCTTTACAACTTACTCTCAGATGGTTAAAAAAAGCAATTGTGTGTGTGTGTGTGTGTGCATGTGTGCGCTCACGCATGTGTATGTATACATAGGGAGATAAAAGATGGTTGCACTGGGCAGGGAGATGAAAAGACATACACAAGAGGATCACTGACTTGTGTCTGGATACATCAGCACGAGCAGGAACTGGGGACAGGTGACACAAGAGTGAGGTTGTCCCTCACGCCTTTGGACACATGACTGGGTCGTGGCTGATTTGCAAACAGACCCTCTCTTCTCATTTCATTGAACTAATATTTCAAAATACCTGCTAGACTATCTACAAGCCAAATGGGCAAAATGGCCTCTTTGTTGAATTCCCCGTTCTTTTAAAAGGGTCAGATGTAATTGATGCTCTCAGTACTATGTGTCATGTGCCAGGCACATACCAACTCATAAAAATGTCCTAAGGCATTAATTATCACAGCCAAGGAGAGTAAAGACAGCAGCTCCTGCTAATTGTCAAAATCCCCTCTGTGACTGCACACTGCCACACACCCAGTCAGTGCTTAAGAAACATGAATTGGCGATGAAAGTTACTATTCTTCCTCTTTGCAGGCTGCAGCAGTGATTAAGTAGGGGAGGACACCTCAAAAATCCCCTCTGCCTGCTCAGGCTCAAACACTCTAGCAGCTCGTGGATCCCAAGCAAGCGGTGGCCGCCCGGCAATAGCGATCAGCAATTCTGTTTGATTTAGGAAGTGCTAATCAATAACAAGTTCAACTTGGTGAACTGCACAGGCTTAATCATTTTGCATCTGGTACCCAGGACTGACACACCCCAGCTGGAAGGGAGGGAGACAGGCAGGAAAGGCGGGAAGGAGAAGTAGGGGGTGGGGGAAATGGGAAAACAAATCCATGAAAAACCCAGTAAACCTCTTTCTTGAGTTAAAAATCGTTTCAACTTTCAAAGACAAAATCTCACCCCCAAGTGAAAGACATGACTTAAATGCAAAGGCAAGCGAAGATAAACAAAAGGCCCTGTTCAGATCTTCCAGAGGTTATCCGTCATTGTCAAGGCTTTCTTTACACATCATAATGATTCCAAGCACCCTGCCAGGTGGTCTCAGATACTATTTCTTTATCTTATAGTTTTTCCCCCCCTTTTTCTTTTCTCCAGTAAACAGCAGTTTACAACACAAGCTTTGACTGTAATTTTCATCAAACTGCAACTTGTGCAGGTTTGTGAGAGACACATTATTACTTAAATCCAGCTGTAATGCTCTTTTACCTTCAAGGGCCATTCCTTTTATTCATTCTGTCAGCTGTGGATGGCAAGATAACAATTAGCCTGCAAGTTTAAATTAGAAATAAAATGCAGGGGATTGCATGGAGGGTGTGTTCAGACTCCCCTCCAGTAGATTCCCACTACCCAACCCAGGCGGCTGGATGGTTTGAGGGACCCAGCTTATGCCCTGAAGCAAGGAGCCTACCCCATGGAGGTAAATATGCAGTTGAAAACCAGGCTGATGCTCCAAATGCCTGTCCATCTGAAGAAGTTAAGCACTTGCCAAGACTCAAGATGTGGGGTGAGGGAAAAGGAAGGAATATTGAGAGCAGGAAACCTGATCAAGAATGTTCAGAACAAAAGGCCAGAGGGGAGAGCCTGGTCTGGTTTCCTGAGCCTCTGGGCCTCCCGGGGCTCCAGGCTCATGTCACAGATGCCTCTGATCACAAGAGCAAGGATGTAGGAAGGGAGGGAAGGAGAGATTTTAATGGGCCCCGAGAAGCCAGGATTCCAATGAAGAAAAATGCTGAACTAATTTTCTGAGCTATTTCAATGTGAATATTTGAGGACTAGGTCATCTCTCATTGTGAAAATGGAAACAGATCCATTTATGTAGTGATGACTTGGCACTTTTCTTGGGCTTTAGTCAAAATTAGTTGTTTTCTGACAAAATTCAATGCTATTTCCTGTTAAAACACTCAAGAAAATAGGAATTAATCCTGTCTTGGAGACAGTATTTCATTTGGTGGGGAAACACTAGAGGCATTTCCAGGAACAAGGCAAACTTGCCTACTCTTGTCATCACTAATCAATTTGTTGTTGTTGGTAGTTTAGTAGCTAAGTCGTGTCCAACTCTTTGTGACCCTATGGACTGTACCAGGCTCCTCTGTCCATGGAATTCTCCAGGCAAGAATATTGAAGTGGGTTGCCATTTGCTTCTCCAGGGATTTAATGTGTTACTGCTGGCATTAGCCAAAGCAACTAGACAAGAGAACTCAATGAAGGCAAGAGATTTGGAAACAAAGAAGTAAAACTAACTCTATTTTAAGATGACCTAATAGTATATCTAAAACCCTAGAGAATTAATAACAACACTAATTCAAATGTTTATAAGACTAACATATAGAAGTCAACAGCCTTAATAAACACAAATAATAGCTAGAGGATATAAACTAGGAAAAGCCCCAAGTTTAGGAAGGGCTTTTAATAATCTTAACAAGAAGTGTGCAAAACTCTAAAGATGAAAACTATAGAATACTTCTGAAAGACACACAAGCAGATGCTAATAATGGAAAGATATCTCTTATTGTACGAGCTTCCCTGGTGGCTCAGTGGTAAAGAATCCGCCTGCCAAGCAGGAGATGCTGGTTCAATCCCTGGGTCAGGAAGATACCTTGGAGAGGAAGTTGTGACTCCGTTCAGTATTCTTGCCTGGGAAGTCCCATGGAGAGAGAAGTCCGGCGGGCTACTGTCCACTTGGTCACAAAGAGTTGAACACAACTTAGCAACTTAGGTCCCCACTTGGAGAGCACCTTGGCAGTTCCCATGACTGCTGGTTCATCAAGTATCACTAGTTCCTTGAACAATCTAGTCTCATTGTATTATAAACATGATGAGATTTTATACTGTCCAACAAATTCCCAACAATAACACATCGAGCCTCCCTGCCAGCAGAGAACCAGGCTTCCTTAATATCCTTTGGCCATTTTCTTTAGTTGTCGGTCACTTTTACTTATAAGAACAGTCTCATTGATATATTTAAAACCCAGTGCTGCTTATTTTAAATCTTCAACCTCTTATCTGATGCAAAGTGTTTCTCCTCCTCTCTCTCTACAGAACTTGTTGTTAGGAAGAACTTGTCACAGAGATTCACACTCCACCTTCCCCTCTCTTCTTCCTTCCCTTGAGTTGTATGGGGAAGAGGAAAAGTAAAACAGCAAAGTTCCTTCCTGCAGGATTAGGTGAGGGGGCAGTAGACTTCTCTCTGTGATTTTTGCTGTTTTTCTGGCCCACACCACTGAGCTGTTGATCTTGCCTCCACGCGTCAGGATCCAGATGCTGAACTCTCATGAAACACATGTGTGGATTCTTTGAAGGACTCCACTGGGACCTGAGCCCTGAGTAGTTGCCTGTTGTGGGAGGTGCCACCAAGACAGCTCAACGAATCCACTCTCTATGACATCCCCTCAATTCTTATAGACCAACAGTGGGATATTTGTCATGCCCAGTGGTGAGAATGCCACTGCTTCTCTCAGTCCTGTCTTCTCTCTCCTGCCTCTTTCTCTACACCCTGGAGCAGTAGGTGCCCTGCAAATCCAAGTCCTCACCCCCAATTTCCATAAGAGAAGACCATAAGGTTTTGCCTTAATTTATGTGTGGAAGAGAAGGAAAATCATTCTGACAGATGCCCAGAAAGCCCTATCATTATCTTTCTTCTTCCCTTGGCTTTCCTGGTGGATATTGGAGAAGTTTAAAGAGAGAGAGGATAGTATATCTTTGTGAGCTTTGTATTCTCCAAATACCCTTCCCACCTCTGCCTGTTCTTCCCTTAGGTTAACCAGGGTGGTAGCAGTTAGAGAAAAGATCTGTTTCTCAGCCTTGGTGCCTCTCAATATGCCTTCCTGGGAGGTAGCCGGTCACAACTTCTATGACATCATGGTGGTTACAAGGAATGTGGGGACTTAATGTTTTTTGTCCTTAGCTTTAGGCCTTAGCCACAATTCTGATACTGCGGTAAAAATAAAATAGAACATGTGCATGGCAGACTACCCATCAATTCTTCTCCTTAATATGCATCGTGGAGAAGTTCTCACAGATGTGCATGAAGAGACAGCTACAGGAATATTTCTAGCAGTATTGTTTTTAACAATCCAAATTTCACAATAATGGAGCAGATAAATAAAATGTGGAAGCTGGTTTGGTATTCAGCCAGGTATGCACAGGTACATATAGGCGTGCACAGGGACCTAAAAATTCTATTGTTCATGATGAGCACCTATGTGTGTTGGTTGGTGCCTGAGCCATGGAAGTTGTAAGTTATTTTGAACATCACTTCCTGATGGTTTGATTGAGCACAAGTATAGCAATGAAAATTAATGAACTAGGTAACTATGAATCAGCATGGACAGAGCTCAAATGTGAGCTCAAAGGAGAAACTGTAGAAAAAAAATGATACTGTTTGTATATAATTTTAAAAACATACAAAAGAATGTTATTGATTGTATATATGTATACATTATATTATATACTTATATAATATTTTAATATAGCATTTATGTAATATATACTATATAAATAAAAATATAGGTATAAAACATGAATAGGAAATGCAAAACCAAATTCCTGATGGTGGTAGCCTCTGAGGAGAGGGAGCTTAATTAGAGAATAGTAGAGAGGGGGCAGTGTCATCATCAGTTTTGTTTTATTTCTTTAAAAAAAATGAGAGATCTGGACAGCAAAAAAAAAAAAAAAAAAGAGCAATGAGAGAAAAATAGGTGAAGTGGACTTAATCAAAATTAAAAACTTGTGCTTTGAAGGACATTTTTAAGAAAGTGAAAAAACAACCTACCTAGAGAATGGGAGGGAATATTTGGAAATGATATATTTGAAAAGAGTTTAACATACAGAATATATAAATAATTCCGGCAAGTGTGTTAAGTTGCTCCAGTCCTGTATGACTCTTTGTGACCCGGTAGACTGTAACCCACCAGGCTCCTTTGTCCTTGGGGATTTTCCAGGCAAGAATACTGGAGTGGGTTGCCGTTTCCTTCTCCAGGGGTCTTCCTGACCCAGGGATCAAACCTGCATCTCCTACACTGGCAGGCACCAGCAAGCGGATTCTTTACCACTGAGCCACCAGGGAAATCCATTTGAAGCAGTTTTTGATAATGGTGCTGATTGTACAATATTGTGCTGATTGTAAATGTAAGTAATGCCACTGAATTGTGCACTTGAAAATAATTAAAATGGCAAATTTATATGAAATATTTTACCAAAATTTTTAGCAATTGATAATATACTAAACCCACTAAATTGTACATTTTAAATGAGTGAATTGAATGGTATGTAAATTATATCTCAAAAAAACTTTTAGAGAAAGATATGAAGAAAATACGATAAAATGTTTATTAATCCTCGGAGATGGGTATAAGGAGTATTTGCTTTAGTATTCACTATACTTATCTAAATGTTCAAAAACATTTTTCTAAATTAAAAAAGAAAACAATTCAAAGAGCCAGTGGGTACAGAATGATATCCAAAAGAGGGAGATAAAACAGACAAACTTCATCCTGTTTGCATTTGAAAATGGAGGTGCATCTTTAAGCAAACCATCTGCTTACCCAGTGTTTATCTTACAACCATGAAAAAAGAAAATATTGCTCTGAGAAAGGATTTCTACTTCCTCTATTTTTCCCTTGAACTATAAAACTGATAAGAGGCTTTGTTGTTCAGTTACTCAGTTGTGTCTGACTCTTTGTGACCCCAAGGACTGCAGCACCCCGGGCTTCCCTGTCCTTCACTGTCTCCTGGAATTTGGTCAAACTCATGTCCATTAAGTTGATGATGCCATCCAATCATCTCACACCCTGTCATCTCCTTCTCCTCCCGCCTTCAATCTTTGCCAGCATCAGGGTCTTTTCCAACGAGTCAGTTCTTCACATCGGGTGGCCAGAGTACTGGAGTTTCAGTTTCAGCATCAGTCTTTCCTGTGAATATTCAGGGTTGATTTCCTTTAGGATTGACTGGCTTGATCTCCTTGAAGTCCAAGGGAGCCTCAAGAGTCTTCTCCAGGACTACAGTTCAAAAGCATCAATTCTTCTGGAGGTCCTTATCTGATAAGATTTGCTACGAAGGGAGAGAAATCATTCTTAGCTGGTGGGAGAGGGGAAAGCAGGTCAGCAGCATGTGGAGGGTGTTCACATGTTCACTTATTGCACCCAGGATGCCAAGGTACCCATAATGCTCTTCCAGGGAACTCTGACATCACCACTCTCCCCTCTGCCCCATTGAGTCATCCTGATCTCAAGCAGTGCTTCAGTGATACTCCATACAGGATGCCAGAGGCTAGTTCACAGGCTGCTGGAGGAAGGGATAGACCTGCCTGCCTTCCTACTTGGAAATGTGGGGCAAGTAGGAGGAAAACGGTGCTCTTAAGAGGTATTTCTGGTCAAATGTGTGGCTGATTGAGGCTCATGGTGCATATAAGGATGAGTTGGGTTTCGGGAAAAAACAGTCAAAAAAGCTGTACTTCCAGCTTTCTGGTAGGTCTTCAGGAAACCCCTGTGTGGAACCTGAGATTCTCCTAGCAGGTGCCACTCTGCTCCAAGACTTTCTTCTTTGATAACTTGCCTGTTTCCTAAAGTGACAGAAACTTACAGACCTGAAATATACAGCTTGTTGATGGTGCCAGTGCTATGTTTGATAAGTTAGCACTGGGAACTATATTCAATATCCTGTAATTAACTATAATGGAAAGTATATGAAAAAGAATATATATATATATATATATACAACTGAGTCATTTTGCTGTACAGCAGAAATTAACCACATTTAATAAATGTGGTTAAATAAAAAACTTTACAGTAAAATTTTTGAAAAATCCCAGTCCTTTAAAAGCTTGTATAAATACAAATCACAAACTATCTTTTCAAACATAGCATGGTGACTAGCCACTGGGGAACCATGGTGCTGAAAAAGGCATTATTTCATTCTTTTTATGGCTGAGTAGTATTCCATGGTATATATATACCACATCTTCTTTATCCATTCATCTGTTGATGGGCATTTAGGTTGTTTACATGTCTTTTGTGGCTATTGTGAATAGTGCTGCTATGACCATAAGGGTACATGTGTCTTTTTGAATTATATTTTTGTCTAGGTATATGCCCAGTAGTGGGATTGCTGGATAAATAGTAACTCTATTTTAGTTTTTTGACGACCTTCTATATTGTTTTCCAAAATTCTCCAAGCCAGGCTTTAGCAATACTTCCTGATGTTCAAGCTGGTTTTAGAAAAGGCAGAGGAACCAGAGATCAAATTGCCAACATCCGCTGGATCATGGAAAAAGCGAGAGAGTTCCAGAAAAACATCTTTTTTGCTTTATTGACTATGCCAAAGCCTTTGACTGTGTGGGTCACAATAAACTGTGGAAAGTTCGGAAAGAGATGGGAATACCAGACCACCTGACCTGCCTCTTGAGAAATCTGTATGCAGGTCAGGAAGCAACAGTTAGAACTGGACATGAAACAACAGACTGGTTCCAAATAGGAAAAGGAGTACATCAAGGCTGTATATCGTCACCCTGCTTATTTAACTTATATGCAGAGTACATCATGAGGAATGCTGGACTGGAAGAAACACAAACTGGAATCAAGATTGCCGGGAGAAATATCAATAACCTCAGATATGCAGATGACACCACCCTTACGGCAGAAAGTGAAGAGGAACTAAAAAGCCCTCTTGATGAAAGTGAAAGAGGAGAGGGAAAAAGTTGGCTTAAAGCTCAACATTCAGAAAACAAAGATCATGGCATCTGGTCCCATCACTTTATGGGAAATAGATGGAGAAACAGCGGAAACAGTGTCAGACTTTATTTTTCTGGGCTCCAAAATCACTGCAGATGGTGACTGCAGCCATGAAATTAAAAGACGCTTACTCCTTGGAAGGAAAGTTATGACCAACCTAGATAGCATATTCAAAAGCAGAGACATTACTTTGCCAACAAAGGTTTAGTCAAGGCTATGGTTTTTCCTGTGGTCATGTATGGATGTGAGAGTTGGACTGTGAAGAAGGCTGAGTGCCGGAGAATTGATGCTTTTGAACTGTGGTGTTGGAGAAGACTCTTGAGAGTCCCTTGGACTGCAAGGAGATCCAACCAGTCCATTCTGAAGGAGATCAGCCCTGGGATTTCTTTGGAAGGAATGATGCTAAAGCTGAAACTCCAGTACTTTGGCCACCTCATGCGAAGAGTTGACTCATTGGAAAAGACTCTGATGCTGGGAGGGATTGGGGGCAAGAGAAGGGGATGACAGAGGATGAGGTGGCTGGATAGCATCACTGACTCGATGGACGTGAGTCTGAGTGAACTCCGGGAGTTGATGATGGACAGGGAGGCCTGGCGTGCTGCGATTCATGGGGTCGCAAAGAGTCGGACAGGGCTGAGCGACTGAACTGAACTGATACTGTTTTCCGTAGTGGCTGCACCAGTTTACATTCCCACCAACAGTGTAGGAGACTTTCCTTTTCTCCATACCCTCTCCAGCATTTATTATTTGTAGAGCTTTTAATGATGGCCTTTTTGACTTGTGTGAGGTGATATCTCATTGTAGTTTTGATTTGCATTTCTCTAATAATTAGCGATAAGGAGCATCTTTTCTTGTGCCTACTGGCAATCTGTATGTCTTCTTTGGAGAAATGTCTGCTTACGTCTTCTGCCCATTTTTTCAATGGGGTTGTTTGTTTTTTTATTATTAAATTGTAGGAACTGTTTTTATATTTTGGAAACTAAGCCCTTGTTGGTTGTATCATATCACTTTTAGATATTTTCTTCTAGTCCGTAAGCTGTCTTTTCATTCCATTTATGGTTTGTCTTACTATGCAAAAGCTTATCAGCTTGATTAGGTCCCGTGTGTTTATTTTTTATTTTAACCCTATTGCCTTGGGAGACTGACCCAAGAAAATAAGGGAATGCTTTGCTTATGTTTTCTTCTAAGAGTTTTATGGTGTGTTTTCTTATATTCCAATCCTGAAGCCATTTTGAGTTTATTCTTGTGTATGGTGAGAGGATGTGTATTAATACATGTGACTGTCCAACTTTTCCAACACCACTTGCTGAAGAGGCTATTTTCCCCCATTGTATATTCTTGTCTCATTTGTCAGTTAAAGGATTGGGATTTATTTTGGCCATAGAATCCTGGTTCCCTTTGAGCCTCACTGATGAGCAGTGAAGGACCTAGTTTGGAGATCATGAAGCTGCCAGAAAGGCTCCACCCACTCGCCCTCCTATACATTCAACAAGCCTTGTTCCCCTGCCCAAGCAGAGAGAAATCACACCCCCCGAGAGTCCTTCTGTGCCAGGCCCTTCTTCTCCTCCTCCACAGGCACTGAAGGCAGCTTGTGTTTCACTCACAACATATGGGTCTGGCTTCCATGTGCTACAGTCCACTCATTTAGAGAAAAAGCAGCTGCTGTAGCAGCACCTCCTGGAACTAGAAAGTCAATTCTTAGTTGTCAAGAGAAGTTATGATAAGATCAGAAAGATCCATGTTAAATGTATTATTTTATGTATGTGTGTGTGCGTGTGTGCGTGTGTGTGTGTGTGTGTGTGTGCTCACTCAGTCGTGTTCAACTTTTTGCAACCCTGTGGATCATAGCCCATCAGGCTCCTCTGTCCATGTGATTCTCCAAGCAAGAATACTGGAGCAGGTTGCCATGCCCTCCTCCAGGGGATCTTCCCAACCCAAGGATTGAACCCTCATCTCTTACATCTCTCCTGCATTGGCAGGTGGGTTCTTTACCACTAGCACCACCTGGGAAACCCCTATTTTTATGTATGAGCTTAGTTGCTCAGTCGTTTCCAACTCTTTGTGACTGCATGGACTGTAGCCTGCTGGCCTCCTCTGTCCATGGGATTCTCCAGGCAAGAATACAGGAATGGTTTGCCGTGCCCTCCTCCAAGGAATCTTCCCAACCCAGGGATCAAACCCAGGTCTCCCATATTTTGGGCAGATTCTTTACCATTTGAGCCTCCAGAGGAAGCCCAAGAATATTGGAGTGGGTAGCCTATCCCTTCTCCAGGGGATCTTCCCGGAGATCCAGGAATCAAACCAGGATCTCCTTCATTGCAGGTGAATACTTTACCAGCTCAGCTACTCAGGAAGTCCATGTATAGCTGCTTCCAAATAAACTAGTACCATGTCTAGGTTACAGAAGCCTTCACTGAGTAGAAATTATTTAAATATACCTTAAGATACAAGAATTAAATCTTTTGGAAGAGGCAGTATACACACACACACACACACACACACACACACACAATATCTGACATCAAAAGTAAGAATAACTTTCCCTGGCTCTGCTATTTTTCCTAGGAACTTCATAGAAATAGGGATTAACAACAGTAACAAACATCTTTATAGGCCTCATCAAAAATGGCAAATTGAATGAGTTTAGCTGGTATGTTTCAAATATTTAACCATTTTGTGCATAACTTCACATTACTTTGCTGACACCAGAGACATTAAGATATGCCAGGAGTTGGCTGCAGTGTTTGCTTTTTTGAGTACCAAGAACAGCTCTGTGTGTTACAGCATCCTCTCTCCACCTATGGACTTGAGGCTTTGACATATATTCCAGAGACTTGAGACTAAAGAGAGAAGAAAGCAAGTTTGCAAAGTCATGTGCACAGGGATCAGGCGATTATTAGGAAAAGCACAGAGGCCCAGGGATTGAATCTAGCACTCATCACTTACTAACTAGACGTTGGGAGGCAAGTTTCTTATGTGAAGTAGGGGTAATATCATGGTGCCTGTGTGTGTGCTAAGTCATTTCAGTCATGTCTCTTTTTGGCCCAATGGGCTATATAGCCCACCAGGCTCCTCTGTCCATGGGATTCTCCCAACTGGAGTGGGTTGCCGTTCCTTCCTCCAGGGGATCTTCCCAACCCAGGGATCAAATTCCCGTCTCTTGCATCCCCTGCATTGGAAGGCAGGTCCTTTACTACCAAGCCACCTGGGAAGCTCAACATCATGATGGGCACATGAGTTCAATTGCTAAGGCTGGTGTAACAAGCTACCGCAAACAGGATGACTTAAAACAATAGAAATCTATTCTCTCATGGATCGGGAGCCAAAAGTCCAAAATCAAGATGTCGGCAGGGCTGGTTCCTTCTGGAGGCCCTGAGATAGAATCTGTTCCATACCTCTCTCCTAGCTTTTGGTGGTTGCTGCAAATCTTCAGCATTCTTTGGCTTGTAACTGGATCACTCCAATCTCTGTTTCTCTCATCACAGAACCTTTTTCCCTATGTATATACTCAGTGTCTATATCCAGTCCATCTTCTCCTTTTTCTTATAAGGACACTTGTCACAGACTGGATTTAGGACTCACCCTAAACTAGTTGTACCTCATTTTAACTTGATTACATCTATAAAGACTCTATCCCCAAATAAAGTCATATTCACAGGTGTTGGGGCTTAGGACTTGAATGTATCTTTTTTTGAGGGGGTACACAGTTCAGCTCATCATACCATGCCATGCACATGTAAGTATTTTAATTGCCATGAACTTGCATTTTATTTGACAATTCAGGAAAGTATTTAAAACAGTGCCTAGCTCATAGTAGGTATTCAATAAATGCTCTTTTTTCCGCCGATAATATGATAGGATTACCATCAGATTGTATATCCAAATTATAGGCATGAAACTATGAATTACCTGGAAATCTGTGAATTTCCAAAGAGTCTTTTCATCTTATTTAGGGATATAATGGAAAAGCCACACTAAGATTTAAAGAAATCTCTGAGACTCAGCTATTCCTTCTAGTGGAATTAAAATAGCCTTCAACTTGAAAAAACAATGTGCTACAAATGTTTATCACAGCAACCATCTCTGTCACGGGAACAAATCTGGCCTTTCATGTCTCTCTACTTATTGGTAAATATTGAATGGCAGTTAGTCAATGAGACCAATAGTGCTTTAGTAATAGTCACAAAAACCTATTGAGGAGAAACCATAGAAACAGCATGTTTTTAAAGGTTCATAAAGGGTTAAGAAATATAGCAGAAGTATAAAAATGTAATAACCACACTGATATCAGAAAAATATAGGCAGATTTTCTAAAAATTTCAATTGAATTAATTCAAAACTTAACCCAGAATAAGAACAGAGCAATATGCCAGATTCTTTGGCTAAATCCTTCATTGTCAAACTCTTGAATTACTGCAAAGACCTCAAAATCTCAGAATAATGATGATATAGAGCAGTACTTTCTATCACTGCAGAAAACGTACAGAGCTATAAATCTTATTATAATATAACAGGGTTCTAGAAATGCATAAAGTTCTTTTAAATACCAACTCAGCTAGTTGGTGAAACATAGTATCTATAATTTACTGGCAAAAAAACTAAGGTGAATGACCTCACTATAATCATAGCAGAGGAAGAGTGGATTTGCTTAGCTAATTACACTACAAAGACTGATTTGATCTATAACCTCCTCTGTAATATTTATTTTTAATGAAATATACAAAAGTTTTAAACATCTTGTCAGCCTTATAACTGTTTCCTCCAGGACTATTTAAAGATCAAAAAAGAAAATTTCAAACATGCGGTCTGGTAGGGGGAAAAAAACAAGTAAATAAACAACAACAACACAAAGAGCTGTATCTTACAGCAGGCAAACACACTGATGCTCAATTGCATCTGACTCCTTGTGATTCCACGTACTATAGCCCACCAGGCTCCTCTGTCCATGGGATTCTTCTGGCAAGAATACTGGAGTGGGGTACCATTTCCTCCTCTAGGGGATCTTCCTGATCCAAGGATCAAACCCATGTCTCCTAAGTCTCCTGTATTGACAGATAGATTCTTTACCACTAGTACCACCTGGGAAGCCCTTGGTGGCTCAGATGGTAAGGAACCTGCCTGCCATGCAGGAGACACAGGTTGTTTCCCAGGTCGGGAAGATGCCCTGGAGAAGGAAAATGACTACCCACTCCAGTATTCTTGTCTGGAGAATTCCACGAACAGAGGAGCCTGGTGGGTTACAGTCCATGGAGTTGCAAAGAATCAGACACAAATGAGCAGCTAACCTAGTAGGCAAGCCACCAGCTAATACATTATTCTACACTCGCCAACTCATTCCTTCCTTCATCAGTCCAGTTATTTTTTTTTTACTTATTATTTTTTAATCTTGAAATTATGGGCTTGGCAGAGTCCACCTGTCCCATTTGCCTTTTGATACTGTATTTCCAGGCTTGTGAGCTTCCTCTATTTAGCACAAACATTTATAAAGTTTCCAAAGTACTCTGTCCCTTTGCATTCTGATCTTCAGTGCTGCTCCTGAGCTGTCCAACACCAGGTAGACACACAATCAATACTACTTATCAATGCTGATGATTCCTGGCCTTCTTCGTTTGTCCCTTTCTTTTGCTGGGAATACCACTTCAGGATTCAGCTCATCCATGGGAAATTTATTCAGCCCCTCTCCTTGCCCTGCTGTTGACACAGACCAGCTAAAATCCATTTAAGACAGCAGTGAGTTCACCAAGAATTTTAAGGCAGCAGTTTCCTGAAAGCTGACCTATTGAAAAAATCTGAGTATGGGGAAATGCACCCAATGCAAGAAGTTTCATACATGTCACTCATTACCTTGATGCTCCCATTCCTATCTTTAAGGATTCAATCCAGTTGCAGAAAGGAAGTTCTTCTGCAGAAAGAAAACAAACAAACAAACCTCTGTCCACGTGGACTTTCCCAAAGCACAAGTTGGATGACTTTGCCTGGTACATAGTCATCTGGGATTTCAGTTTATAAGGATAACATCCCCAATGAAAATAAAATATGAATAACAGAAAGAAAGAAGAGGCCAAATCCACCACTACCACCACACACACACACAAACTGTTGGGATGCACACAGGCATCAAGTGACTTTGCACATCCAGAAAGAAAGAGTTTCTTCCACCCAGGAGTGGAAATCCCAAACATCAGGACAGTCTGGTCCAATACCAGATGTTTGGTAGCTCTTTGGGAGGGGGCTGGGCCTCATCAGCTGCTCCAGTTGTGGTTGCAAACCGCCTTTCCTTGAATGAACGGGCTAGAATATGTGCAGTGGGTACTGCCCAAGATATCGGAAAATTGTTGAGGCTTAAAACAGTATCAGAGGATGCGAAAGTCAAACTCCTGACCCAAAAGAGTCAGTGTGAAGGAGTTAGGACCCAGCCAAGGGCTCAGGGACCCTGGAGATGGAGGGGCACTCCATAAGGCCCTTAGAAGGAAGTGTCCTCTGGCCTGGCCCTCCTCCTTCCCATGCTCTCTAGACTTGGTTGAGAAGGGGTGAGGTAATAATATCTGGATCTGAAGCAGTCATGAGGGTGGGAAGAATGCTGTGACTGGGAACTGATAGTTAGGAAGGTACAACTTGTTCCTCAATGAGATTGGGGGAAAAGAAAACCAAGCATTAGGAAAACAAAACCTTCTCTTAGCATATTCCTTTACAAAAGTGTTGCTCACTGAGAATCCAGCAGCCCAGTGGGTGGGATTGTGCTCATGCATATTTCACACCCAAATCTTGACATATGAAGAAGATGCTACCACCCACCACTGACAGACCACGGGTGCTGAGTGTTAGCTTCAGATGTTTTAAGGAACCCTGGTCACCCAGTTACACTCTCGATCTCGGTTCTTTTTGATTCCGTGTCCTTTGTTTTTTTTTTTTAAACAAATATCTGGTTGGCATAAATGCTTATGAAATAGGTTGAAACAAACTGGTTAAATATTTATATTGAAACTCTTCCTTCGAAGTATTTAACATATTCTAGCTAACTAAACTTATTGACCAAGTACATTTATAAATGTTTGTGTGTTTATAACATTTTTACCACCAAATGGCTAGGATCTGCTCTGATTTAATATGGTATACTGAAGTTTAGCCTTCCTTTACCAAGGAGAGTTGTTCATTATTTCAAGGCAATTGTTTATGCACTTGAAAGTGGGTTTGCCGAGCCTGGGTCCTCAGTGTTATGTGTTAAGATTTGAAAAAGGCAAATTCACTTGCATAAATGCAAATTAATTATTTAGGGAGGAAAGGCTTAATCAAGACAGTGGGCTACTTCAATAATCAGACCAGAAAAGAAAGCTAACAGCAGCATAATCCATAGTTACCTATTGTTCTTCCTTCTCTTCAAATGTCAGAATTAGGTCTCTAACCCTGAAAAATACACGCAGAAATGCACAGAGGACCCACATATTCTTCAGAGGACCTGCTACTCACCCCTTTATCCCATCCCTTTCCATTATTCCAGCCAAAAGACTCAGAGAAGATCACTTACAGCATTTTAGAACCAACAATCCACTTGGTCATTCCTCAAGGCTCCAAAAAATAGACCTTTGAACAATGACAGCTGGAAGATCCTGAGGCATCAGACACGGCTAATAGAGATTCTCCTCCTGTTTTCAGAGGTCTTTGAAAACCAAAAGGCATAGTTCGCAGCACCACATGTGACAAGACATTTATTTTCATCTATTTGCTGTAAGCTGCTGAAAACTAGAAATATCAAATTAGATCAAATGTTTTAAAATAGGTTAAAATCGATCCTTCCCTTGCATTTTGGGTTCTGCCCAAGCCGTCCTCAGTTTGGGGCCACCAGAGCATAAATATATATTTCATCATAAGAGGGAAAGAAAAGCTCCTAATGGTGATAATTACTGCCACCAAGCTAGAAGGCTAATTGTCAGAGGGGTTCACTCCTCTCTGCAGTAAAATGCATTTCACTCTGATGAAGGGCTGGGCAGGAGTGCCCAGTGTCTTTGGGCAGAACCGGTTTTTCCTTTCTGTGCTTTCAGGATGTTTAAAATCTTGTCATCTACAGACACAGACTAATCAGATAAAAGCCCAGTGAGAATATTGTCAAACAAAGGCATTATTAGGTATTTTTGTTTGGTTTGGTCCCTGCCAACCCTCTTTGAGGAAAGGAAAACGTGGAAACCCGCAGGACACAGAGCCCTCCTGATGGCCTTGACCTGGATTGCTGCTGCGTATTTATTGCTTTTATTTTTCTGACTCTGATCCAAGGGTAAGTAGCACCTTTCTTAAAGAAACTCCAAGCCCTTGACGGCCTTTCTCTCGTCATTAATCCTCACAACTTCCCTGAGAAGCAGGGAAAAGACAGCACTTGGCACCCTCCTTTTATAGCAGAAGAAGCTGAGGTTTGGGAAGGTTAAGTGACTTGCCCAAGGTTATTTAGCAAATTAGGAGAGGCCACTGGGGAATAGAGCTCTGGGTTCTTAGGTTCTGGGGCTGCAGCCAGGAAACACCAGCCACAAAGAGGCTTTTTTGTGCTTGATTTTGTTGACATACCTATTTGTGCAGAGAATAAGTCAATGTTTCAGTACTTTCTCTGTCTTCCCCCTTTGTCACACACACACACACACATCAACCATCTGGGAAGTATATAGCCTGGATTAGAACTTGCAAATAAGCTCACCGATCTATTGCAATGGTTTCAATGTCTTCTATTGTTTTAGACCTTATTGCTTGGAGGTGTCACTCTTATTTCCTGTCCTCACTCTGAGAACTGGGCTCATAAACCTCATTATGGCCATATTTAAAGGGTTGGTAAAAGAACAACTACTCCATTGATATGGACCTTCTTTAAAAAAAAAAAAAAAGCTTTAAAGAAGATTTATTGCTGTCATCAGCAGGGGAGAATAAAGGTGGGGTGTCATTCGTGGAAAAGAATGGACGTCCTCCAAATCCAGGTGCCTGTGCAGGCGGCATCTGGTTGGCATGTAGGAATGGGACTTGAGGAAGCGGTGCCTTAAGCTCAGGAGTGAGTAGTGTCGAGGTAGGGGGAAGAAAGAAACCACATCTTAAAGAACAAATTTTTCTACTCAGTCATAGAGCTAGGAATAGAATAATGACAGGCTAGAAGTTTAAAAAGGTGAACTCAGAGAGAGAAACTGCCTATGGGGAGAAGTGACCTGTCCTGAGGAAAGAGGGACAGGCATATCAAAGTCTGGGAGGAAAGAAAAGAATACCATGTTTAGGGCAAGTAGTGCCTCCTTGCTTGTATACACGCAGGGTTTATAAGTACAATAGATCCTTTGGTAAAATGCTTGTACCTCCAGGGTTGAGGTGTTGTTTTTTTTTTTAATTTTTTGAATTGCAAGTGCTCCATCTAGTGGTCTGTTCCTGAAACAAAAAGCTCACGGTGTGACTGATGTCATCCTTTGGATGCAAATGATTTAGTTCAAGACTTTGCTTTTTAATGACTAATGCATGCATCAATCATAACAAGCTATTGAGCGTTTAACTTCCGGCAGGCACAGTTGGCACTGGCTTCCAAGAACTAAAAGTATTTGTATATTGGTAATTTAAATCAGCATTTTTTCCACTGCTTAGATCAACTTCCCTGACTCGTTATTATTCAAAATTTAATTACCTAGACATTGTTTCTGGGGTGAATAAGATAGCCCCTCAGAAAATTTACCAAAATTAATGCTTACATTCAACATGTATTCTACTGTGAAAATGAAGGAGGGTCCGGCATTCATTTGGCATCTGGTGAGCAAACAGGATGAAGCTCTTTGAGTGTAGTTTCCTTGAGAGGCCTTGCTGCGCAGGAGAGGGGAGGAGTCAGACCACCTCTGAGTAGGTGCGGGCACCTGGTGTGGCAGCACTTCAGACTACAGCAGTGTTCTCAAAGCGTGAGGATATCCTGCTGATTGTATCTCAGAAAAGTTCTTCTCGATGATAGAACGATGACACAAGGTGTAATAATGGAATTAGATCCAGAATCCATTTTCATTTAGTCCCACTAGGTCTTGAACATCTCTGAAGCTTGCCAATCATCCTTTATAATCAAAGAGGACAGGTGCCAGCTGGTTTTCTTTGCCCAGGCAGCAATATCTAGTTAGAATTCCATGTAATTATATTTCACATTGTCTTTAACTAATTTTCTGTCAGTGGTAAATGATACTACTTTTTCATTAGGTGATGATCAAAAATCTCTTTTTAAAAATAAGTTTCTTTACATGTATATTATCATATGTGAAATAGATCACCAGTCCAGGTTCGATGCATGAAACAGGGTGCTCAGGGCTGGTGCACTGGGATGACCCTGAGGGATGGGATGGGGAGGGAGGTGGGAGGGGGGTTCAGGATAGGGAACACATGTACACCCGTGGCTGATTCATGTGAATGTATGGCAAAAAACCACCACAATATTATAAAGTAATTAGCCTCCAATTAAAATTTTTAAAATGCAAAAAAAAGTTTCTTTAAATAAGAATGCTAGACTACTTAAAGAAAAGCTAATAATATAGGGCATATATGAATATAAGAGAGAAATTATAAATGGACAGGAATAAGGGATCATTGCAACTACAAAGTGAGAGTAGGCTATGCCCTGAAAATACCCAAACCTGTTCTCTCATCTGGATCTGCCATCTGACCTCTGTAATTATCTGGGCATGTTACTTAATCTCTCTTTACCTCCATTTTTCTCACATAGAGTGAGGGTTTGGTTTTAGGTGAGCTCAAAGACACTGATCAAAGTAGTGTTGACTGTTAGGGCAGTTTTCAAAGTGAAATGTTTCTTTGCCTAAATGCAGGAGTTGGGGATGGAGATAAGAAAGGAAATAGAACATCCTTAAAAAGTCTTCATGGAAGAATGTAAGGGGACACGTGGAAGACCCAAGAGGACAGACTGGCAGTGAATTATGTCTGGCATCTGAGTTGTACTTAACCACAAGCTCCAAATTACAGTTGTGTTCTCCAAAATTCTAGCTCATGTGTACTAAGAACCCATCAAATCAAAGAACTATTGAAGTGTATCATTTCTTATTATAGGGTGTCAGGGAACGAGTGCTATCCTTTCCCTTAAAGCCTTGTAAGGGACAATCCAGTGGGAATAGAATGCACCTTCCAGGGTCATTTACTTTTGCACAAGGAGAGCTTGCTGGGGAGTGCTAGGTGGTAGGGGACCAGCTAGGTCTGGGCTCCTGGGGCTTGAGATGTTGCTCCATCTTCTCCCTTCCCTGAGCTGCCAGTGGCCTGAATTAACCAAGTGGTGGAGGAAGGAAATGGCAACCCACTCCAGTATTCTTGCCTGGAGAATCCCAGGGACAGAGGGGCCTGGTGTGCTGCCGTCTATGGGGTCGCCCAGAGTCAGACACGACTGAAGTGACTTAGCAGCAGCTTAGCAGGATGCCAAGCTCTGTGCTCATGGTTTGTCACAGTCTCTTCCAATCCTGACACCAGCCCTACAATGTAGGATGTTACCCCATGTTCACAGACGTGGCAACTGGGGCTCAGAACTAGTAAGTTACTTGCCAGAGGTCACCTGGATACTAAGTAGCAATGCCAAGCTTAAGTCTAGGTCTCTGTGTGATCCTGGGCATACTTATTCCACTGCCATGGGGGACAGGAGGTTATCAGTTTTATTCTGCCTGATGGCCTCTTTATCCCCAAGTCTCTAGTATTCATGCTGTGATGCCAGAGTCATAAACTCTGATCTCTGGCTTTCTTTTCTCCTTTGTGTTTTTCAGTTGCTCAGTCGTGTCTGATTCTTTGCAACCCCATGGACTGCAGCACATCAGACTTCCCTGTCCTTCACCATCTCCTGGAGTTTGCTCAAATTCATGTCCATTGAATCAGGAATGCCATCCAACCATCTCATCCTCTGTCGCCCCCTTCTCCTTCCTGCCCTCAATCTTTCCCAGCATCAGAGTCTTTCCCAATGAGTCAGCTCTTCACATCATGTGGCCGAAGTTTTAGAGCTTCAGTTTCAGTATTGGTCCTTCCAATGAATATTCAGGGTTGATTTCCTTTAAAATTGACTGGTTTGATCTCCTTGCTGGCCAAGGGACTCTCGAGAGTCTTCTCCAGCACCACAGTTTGAAATCATCAATTCTTTGGCACTCAGCCTTCTTTACATCTCCAACTCTCACATCCATACACATTGCTGTTCGTTGTTGTTCAGTCACTCAGTTGTGTCCAACCCTTTGCAACCCCATGGAAAGAAGCACACCAGGCTTCCTTGTCCTTCACCATCTCCCAGAGTTTGCTCAAACTCATGTCCATTGAGTAAGTGATGCCATCCAACCATCTTATCTTCTGTGGTCCCCTTCTCCTCCTGTCCTCAATCTTTCCCAGCATCAGGGAAAAAACATAGCTTTGACTATACAGACATTTGTCAGCAAAGTGATGGCTCTGCTTTTTAATAAGCTGTCAAGGTTTGTCATAGCTTTTCTGTGGACACCATCCACAGTGATTTGGAAACCAAGAAAATAAAGTCTGTCACTGTTTCCATTGTTTCCCCATCTATTTGCCATGAAGTGATGGAACCAGATGCCATGATCTTATTTTTTTTAATGTTGAGTTTTAAGCCAGCTTTTTCACTCTCCTCTTTCACCTTCATCAAGAGGCTCTCTAGTTCCTCTTCATTTTCCACCATAAGGGCGGTGTCTTCTGCATATCAACTTCTAAGCATTCACTTCCATCAAATTGGTGGCCAGTCCTGCCTAGGCTGGAGGAACTGAAGCCACTCAGTGATGTGCTGTCCTGGGTCACAGATGAACACATGGAGGGAACCTCCCATCCCGTAAGAAGAACAGATTCCCTCCCCTTCCTTCTTGTCTCCCTCAGGAAGCTACATGAGCTTACTTCTGCAAGAGTAGATGGGCCTCCTCTGTTCACCTCATATCTGAGCTGTGGAATATAAAAACCAGCCACCACTTGAGAATAGCCAATTTAAAAAAACAACAATATCAGAACAGCTGAATTCCAGCACCGCCTGAAATGGCATCCAATGTACCGAGTAGGTACCGTGCATCAGGCAGTGCACTAGACAAGGTGGGGTAAAAGAAGATGAGCAGTGCCCTCCTCCTGCTCCAACCTATGATGCAAGATGCAAATGAATACTCTTACTGCAGTACAGGGTGGAGTAGAGCATCAGGTCACTTCATTGCATCATAGTGTTTTTCTTTGTAACACAGGGATAGTCCCACCACCTGCCCTGTAGGGTAGGTTTTGAGGGTTCAACAGAAAAACCAGTGCACTTAATATACAACCTTGTAGATAATAATAAATGTCACACACCAAAATCCTTTTCATACAAGCATTTGGAAAATGAAAATGGTGGACTTTTGAGTGACATTTGGGGTGAGCTCTGATGGCTGGATTTTGCAGGTAGAGATTTGTGGAGAGGCATTCTAGGTGAGGGAGCAAATCTTTAAAAAAAATGGGGGGAAGTTCGAGAAAGCTCAAGAGAGAGAAAGTGTAAGTTTAGCATGAGGACAGACCTATGAAGGGAGGAATGCATCTGCGGGATGGAGATCCTGCAGTTCAGAGGGGAGAGTGTGTTTGAATTTATCAGCAGCGGAGCTCCACCTATGAAGCCTTTGAAAGTGAAAGCATTAGTTGCTCAGTTGTGTGCAACTCTGTGTGACCCCGTGGAGTGTAGCCCTCCAGGCTCCTCTGTCCATGGGATTATCCAGGCAAGAATACTGGAGTGGGTTGCCATTCCCTTCTCCAGGGGCTCTTCCCCACCCAGGGATCAAACCCGGCTCTCCTGAAATGCAGACAGATTCTTTTCCATATGATCCACCAGTGAAGCCCCTGAAGCCTTTGGATGGGGTTAAGAGTCAAACCAGTAAATCCTAAAGGAAATCAATCCTGAATATTCATTGGAAGGACTGAGGCTGAAGCTGAAACTCCAATACTTTGGCCACCTGATGTGAAGAGCTGATTCACTGGAAAAAACCCTGATGCTGGGAAAGATTGAAGGCAGGAGAAGGGGACGATAGAGGATGAGATGGTTGAATGGCATCATCGACTCAATGGACTTGAGTTTGAGCAAGCTCCAGGAGTTGGTGATGGACAGGGAAGCCTAGCGTGCTGTGGTCCATGGGGTCACAAAGGGTTGGACACAACTGAGCAACTCAACTAAACTGAAGATAGAATTGGCCCTGTGTAAAGAAGGAAAGAGAGAGGAAAATGAGGGGATGGCAGATCAGTCAGGGAGCAGTGATGGTGTCCAAGTGACAGGTAAGCAGACCAATCTGGTGGGGAATCAACAAGGTGACTCAGGGATGTAGACACCATTACCCTCTGCTCTTTCACCTGTGATATGTGACTTTTATTCACATGGAACAGTGGGAGTCCCTAGCATCAGAATATGAACTCACATGCCCATTACCTAGTATACCACACAAGAATTTTAATGAAAGTCCAAATTCATTCCCTCTAAGACTGTGGCTCATAGTCTTTCCCAGAGGGCAAGTTTGGATGAAGGTTTGTAGAGAACCACCATTGACCTTCCTGAATGCAATGAGATTACCGTACTGGGACTTCCATGGTGGTCCAGTGGCTAAGACTCCATGCTCCCAGTGTAGGGGGTCCAGGTTCAATCCCTGGTCAGGGAACTAGATCCCACATGCTGCAACTAAGACCATTTGCATTCAAATAAATAGTTTTTTTTAAAAAAAGGGATTATAGTATAAAACCAGCTCCTTGTCTGAGGACAGCTTATTTCAAGAAACCCCTTTTCTCCTTTCCCCAGGTTAGTGGTTGCTGGGTGCAACTGAAACATGCCTGGTTGGACACAGCACATCATGAGAGGATGGAGAGGGGCTTCAGGAGAGGCCAAACCATCCTCTCTTCTCTCTTGGTCTCTTCCACCTCCAATACAACTATGAGATAGGGAAATGAGTCATCTGAGAGGATCTCATAGGATACCTTTGATGCTTGGGTAGATGTTCAGTGATTCTAATCTGGCTCATGGATGGGATTGGGGTAGAAATCACCTAAAGCCAAAATGTCTGTCTTCACATTTATGTATTGGTTGATTTCCACCTGGAAAGAGTGTCATTCCCCCCTTTAGAACATTGGGGTTCTAGGTCTAAAAAATGAGGACAGTAGGGGATTACTTAAGTCTCCCCTCCTCCTGTTTCTGTCCAATAGAATCAAATATGAAAAACATGACACCACCTGGGGTAGCTGTGGGGAGGCCACTGGATGAAGAGCTGGGACCCTCAGACTCTTGGCGGGGCCGGGGGGGGGGTGTGTTTGGACCCTAGACTCTGCAATCCCTGCAATTCTCCTGGGTGAGACTGCACCTCCCTAGTTCTCACTTCCTCATCTGCACGATGGTAGGGTCTGGGGGTCCTCACAATCTAAAATTCAGTTCCAGTCTTAGAAAAAGCAAGTGCCAGACATAGTTCTATGCTGTTTTAATTTTATTCTCCATCCTTTTCCTTCAGTGATAACTCTGGAGGACAGATTCCAGACTGTGGGAAAGAAAAAAAAAACAAGTAAGACAACAGGCTCCGGGAACCTGGAGCCGCCCCTTTCACCCCATCCAGCCACTCTGGGGCCCACGCTCACAGACAGAGTGGGCGAGGCCAACTCCCTCAGGGGACGGCTATTAGTCAGATGTCTTTTCTCTCTGTTTGATCCCAAACCACAGGAAAAATAGACCTATGACTCTTTGGAAGATTGTGTTCAAAGACAATTATCATCATCATCAACATCTTTATCAAATAAAGAAACCTCTTTTTGAAATCTCTGTCTCAGACTTAGAATAATATGTGGACCATGGTACTGGGAGCTTTGATAGTAGCTGAAAACACACCCTTAGCTGGCCCCCTCCGATATGGTGGGAGCTGGGTCTTGGTCTTAGAATCTGTAAGGAATGTTGGAGGAGACATTTGGCCTGAGGGACACTCTCCCAGAACATGGCACATTCCTGGATGTGCATTTACCTAGGGCCTGTCCTGCAACCTCAGCAGGGAAAACAAACCACTGAGAAGGGATACTGGGCAGCCAGCCAGGCCCACTAACCATTGAAAGAGCTCATTCCTGCCTCAGTGAGAGGGATTCAAGTCGACCCCTCATCAAAACAGCCGTGGTGCTTCCACAACCTACCCTGTGTCCACCGAAGACCTGCCACCCTGCTTTCCTCCACAGGCAGCTGGCCCTCAAACATCCCGGGGTCCTTCTCACTGACTTTGCAGCAGCCCTTGGCTTCCTGGCCCAGGCTGCACAGGAAACGTGGTCCATGCTTTTAACCCGTAACAGAAGAGGGGATGGACTCCTTGCGTGCATCGTGGGTCCTTACAGCCCTAGAGAAGAAGAAGCTTGGATCCCTGGCCTGTAAGAGACAGAAGGAAGCCACGTCACCCTGTTTGGGAGCAGCGGGGGACTGGACACAACTCTAGGCACCTGTGACTCATGCTCCTTCACGGGTATTGATCTGTGTCTGCAATAAGCCTGTTTTCTGAGTATCAGCTCTGAGAGGGTGCCAGGAAGATTAGCAGAGAGCCCTTTCATTTTCTCTCCTCCCTCAAGGACAGGGTACGCAACAAGAAGCTGTCACCAGCCTTACACTGGATTACCCCCAAGAAGAAAGACATCCGGTGCTACACCTTCCTTCAGGGTAAATATTTTACCTGACTGCTGCTGCTAAGTCGCTTTAGTCATGTCCGATTCTGTGCGACCCCAGAGACAGCAGCCCACGAGGCTCCCTTGTCCCTGGGATTCTCCAGGCAAGAACACTGGAGTGGGTTGCCATTTCCTTCTCCCGTGCATGAAAGGGAAAAGTGGAAGTGAAGTCACTCAGTCGTGTCTGACTCTTAGCGACCCTGTGGACTGCAGCCTACCAGGCTCCTCCATCCATGGGATTTTCCAGGCAAGAGTACTGGAGTGGGGTGCCATTGCCTTCTCCGTTTACCTGACTAATCAAAGCCAAAACCTTTGGATCCTTAGTCCCATGACTTCTAGCCAGTGTCTGTCCTCCTGCAAATCTGATATTGGATTTAAAATTCACCACAGCTTCCTTTGTGGTGAGTCCATGGGGGGTCTCAGGTAAGAGTGAGAGAGAGGCCCAGGGGCTGTTCACTTCAACTCCTCTAGAAGGAAGCTCCATATCCACTCTCTAGAGAGCGGTCACTATTGTTTTTATGTTTGGGGCCTTAATCAGATGCTCCCGTATCTTTCTTTTATTGCCCATCTCCTTGTCATCCTTCATTGAGGCTGCCATTGCATTAGATAATTGCATTCTCCCTCCCCGGGCTCCCTCTTCACAAACCTTCTTGGAAGGCTGAGCTCATGACTCATCCTTCTCTGATATAAAGTGACTCTCTGAATTCATCAATACCTGACACAGGGCTGCCCCTGTCCCCATTAGGCACCCCATCATTGACTAGTTGGTTAATTTCAGAATTTGGTTTAGAGTCCTAGGAATGATTGCAAAATTTTTTTTGACATCAGGCTCCTTGAGCCTATCAGTTTATTCAGGATCCAGGAACAACTCTTCATATTAAATACAGGCAGTCCCTGCAAATTCCTAGGTGAATAGCATTCACGTGGGAATGAGCTGTAAAAGTGGCCGCTGCTTTTCCTAACCAGCCTGCCTAATCCCTCTTCACAGGGTCAGGTACAGTATGTGTAGGGGCTCCTCAAGACTGTGCCTCCTCTTTCTTTGCTGCAAATGTTTGTCCCTTTACTCCAAACCGGAACAAACCACTGCTAGAGGGACCCGCATCTGTCCCAGCCACCTTCCCTTTCTCTTCCCATGGGAAGCCACAGAGTTCAGAAGGTTACAAGTGGGACCCAAGGCCCCAGTGATGGCCACCTCCTCATTACTGGCAGAGCGTACACCTCAGGTCTGCACATTGCCCAGCCCTTTGTATTCCACAGGGGCTCTGTGTCTGGAATCTCCAACACTCCTATCATGCTACTACCTCTGGACCCCTCCCCCACTCCCGCACGGGGCCCTCCACCCCACACCCCCAGCGCTACCTGAAGAAGCCTTTACACCAGGTGCAGCCCGCCTTCCTGGGCCCTTCCAAGCAAGAATCCCTGGATGAGTTTGCCTTGTGGGATGAGAAAGCCTTATTTTTACAGCACCAATATAAGCAGCGAATTGGCCCTGCACTCCCAGTTCAAATTCAGTGTGTCTCTCACAGAGGCAATGTTTCCAAAGTGTGGGATGTTCTTTAACGGGAGGAATGCAATTCACCCATATTATGGTGTCTGTGGAATAGTCTCGGTGGCAACCCCTCAGGGGGCTAAAAACTGACTGTAATACAGTTTTGCACAGGAGCCCATAGTCCTACTGACTAAGCCAAGACTTCCTAGGCTTGAGATAAGCTGCTGACAGTGTAGGATGTGGAGTCAGACAAACCCTGTGCTGTCCTCCTGGGAAGGTAAACCTGCAACCCGATCACAGGGTCTCACTGCCGACACGTCAGCAGTGACCTCCCTGCCCTGTATTTCTGGCTCTCAGGGAGCTGACCTGTGAAGAGATGGAGGTTGGAGTGTGGAGGTTTCTACTGGTCCAAGATACTGGGAGGGGCAAGGGCTTTGAAGCCAGAGCATCCTGGGCTTATATCTTGCTCTGCCTCTGCCTTCCTGTGTGATTCTAGATAAACTGAGATTTGGTTTCCTCACCTGGAGAATGAGGGTGATGGTGTCTCATGGAACTGCTGAGTGAATTACCTGAAATTAGGATCTAGCAGAGTGTTACCACTAGTAGAGGGCTTCACAAATGCTAATTTCCTTTCCTGATTGTACTTTGCCAGTAAAACCAAGGGGACAAGAACACACACCCTGGTAAGATGCTTGTCTGTGTACTCGTAGCTTTCATAACCCCTGTCTGTCACTCAGGCTGTAAGTCAGGCCGAGATCTTGCTAATTGATTTGGTAACCTTGACCTGCAAGCTCTTCCTCCTACCTTGCCTTTGTCTCCATTCTCAAGAAGGCTCTGCAAAGATTGCCATCAGCAAGGCCGTCCAGCCTTGTTCTTGAGAGGATCACACCAGTAATTTGCTGTGATGGATAGCGTGCCTCAAATGGCCTGTGTAATTGTGGTGAGCAGGCGGGGCCATGGAGCCACTGTGTTGAGGAAATTCAGACTTGCAAGGAACACGGCGCTGCCTAAGCCACAGTCATTCCAAAATTAGACCTTTCCTTCACTCCATCATTACAGGGGTAAGCAGTCAGAACACTTCCTGAATTCGAACCACATATCAGAAGTGATTTATAGAAGCATCCACATGTGTGTGGATTGGTGGCAGAGGGAGGGAGGGAGCCTTGGGTTAGGTCCCAGACCTCCCTGCCACTCTGCACCTCTCTGCTCAGACTAGCCACTGGCAGCCTCAGATGCAGCTCTAGCAAAATGACTGGACAGGGAAGGGCCACAGTGTGCTGGGAGAAGAAAGGTGAGGTTCTTTCCATTCACAGACTCACCAGACTCCCTCATCCATCATGCATGTTAACAATTCAGATGTGCTGGGTTCTGCCCTAAAGGCATTGACCAGTGAATCGAGCTTGGGTCCTGTAGCAGTCTCCCCCGCTCAGTGGCTCTCAAATTATGCTGTGCATTAGAGTCATGGGAACTTTAAAGTAACCCAATGCCCAGGGTCCAGCCCAGACCAACCAAATCAGAGCCACTGGGTGTGGCTCCCAGGCATGGGGGCTTTTTAAAGAGCTCCAGGTATTGGCAATGTGCAGTCAAGTTTGAGACCAATGCCTAGATAATTTGTGAATCAAGTGAGTCTGGGAAACAGAGGTTTAGGAATTTAAAAACCTCATTAGGAGAACCAAGTGCCTCATTTATTTGTCATCAGCAAACTGGAATTCAGAGCCCCAGATGGTTTAGGTGGACAAAATTGTGTTATGGGGACTGTTCCCAGTTGTTCTGAAAATCATTAGAATCACCTAGTTTGCAACTTTTTCTAATATAGCTTCTCAGACCTCAACTCAAACTCACTGAGCCATTTCTATATATTTTTTAAGGTCTTAGGTCATTAGTATGCTCCTCAGAGAATTTATAAAAATTTGAATCTTTGGATATAAATTTATGCAGGAGGCATGAGAGTTTGAGCTCTGCTACAAGGAAATTTAAGCATAACTGAGCATTTTTATACATATTTTCATTAAAAAAATTTAAACAAACAAAAAAATGTGTTTTTCTGATGAGCAGAAATTATAAAATAAGTATCACACTCTAAATTTCCAACCTGGTGTTCCCTTAACTTTTGAGCCCTCAAACAGAAGATGTGGTAAGACTACTCAACTGCTCAAGTTGATTTCCTCTTCTTGGTACCACTTCTAGCCAAAGCAAGAAAAGGTTAAAATCTCCCTTCCCCTCACAATCATCACAACAGGAAAGAAAAGAAAAAAAAAAAAGATAGAAATAACTGAATCAGAAGTTCTGTGAAGTCCCTGGAACCATGTTCTGGATGCGGTTGCAGGCTAGCTGTGTCCTGTGGGGGGCTCCCCCTAGTGACAGCTTGCGGTATAATTTCTGATTCGAAAAAGCCGAGGTCCAGGAGGGCTTCTGTGCAGCTTCCTGCAGTGCTCCTGATGTGCTAGGCCTGAGTTCATCTTGGTCAGGGCTTTTCTGAGCCATGCATTTCTCAACGAGTCCCCTGAATTTTATTTTCAATCCTGCCAAGGGCAGATTAAATGGCTACATGAATGGGAAAATGCAGGAGGTTTTGAAACAGATGGTTGGCTGGGCAGCCTGGGTGACTTGCCAGACACTGGATTGTGTTGCCATATGAATGAAAATCCCACCGCAGCTGGGTTTTTATTTCTCCAACCTATGGATGACAGCAGCTCCCGAGTCCTCCTGGCAGTGGGATCTGGAGCAGTTACGTGCTATTATTCACCTCCCATCAAGGCTCAGCTTATTGCCTCTCTGGATTTTCCTGGTTCCTTTCTCTGAAAAGGAGTGTCATTCTAGACTAATTTCCTGATAGTGTAAATGATTTAGCAGGGCTGATGAATATCAATAGAGCTGCAGATGGGTTTAAGGCTCCTGATGAATGTGACAGCCACCAGTGCCAAGTATTTTTGCAACTTGAATTTCGGATGAAAACAAGCTTGAATAGTATCCACAAAGGTTACTTCTTTAATTATGCATTATAAATTTTAAAGTCGGTAGTCAGGTATTAGCAAACCATGGCACAGATGAGAAGCTGTTTTCTATGTCTGTGAGTCTGTTGCTGTTTTGTAAATAAGTTCATTTGTATAATTTTTAAATTTCACATGTAAGTGATATCATATGATATTTGTCTTTCCCTGACATACTATTCTTAGTATGATAATCTCTAGGTCCGTCCATGTTGCTGCAAATGACATTCTCTCACTTTTTTAAAAACTGAGTAGTATTATATGACTAAGTCATATATATCTGAAAGTGAAAGTTGCTGTCGTGTCTGACTCTTTGTGACCCGATGGACTATACAGTCCGTGGAATTCTCCAGGCCGGAATACTGGAGTGGGTAGGGTAACCTTTCCCTTCTCCAGGGGATCTTCCCAACCCAGGGTTCTAACCCAGGTCTCCCAGATTGCGGGTGGATTCTTTACCAGATGAGCCACAAGGAAATACACACACACACACACACACACACCATATCTTCTGAGTAGTATTTTACGACTGAGTAGTGTGTATTTATATATACACACACACATACATACCATATCCACATATATATATATATATATATATACACACACACACATACACACACACACACTATATCTTCTGTATTCATTCATTTGTCTATGGACATTTAGGTTGCTTCCATGTCTTAGCTATTGTAAATAGTGCTGCTGTGGTCATTGGGATGCATGTATCTTTTTGAATTATAGTTTCATCTTGGGATATATGCCCAAGAATGGGATTACTGGTAACTCTATTTTTAGTTTTTTTAAGAAATTTTCATACTGTTCTCCATAGTGGCTGCACCAACTTACATTCCCACCAACAGTGTAGGCGGCTTCCCTTTTCTCTCTACACCTTCTCCAACACTTATTTTTCACAGACTTTTTGATGATAGCTATTCTAACAGATATGAGGTGATTCCTCATTGTAGTTTTGATTTGCATTTCTCTGATAATTAGCAATGGTGAGCATCTTTTTACATGCTTATTGGCTATCCATATGTCTTCTTTAGAGAAATACCTATTTAAGTCTTCTGTTCATTTTTTGATTGGGTTGTTCATTTTTTGATATTGAGGTATATGAACTGTTTGTACATTTTAGAAATTAAGCCCTTGTCAGTTTCATCATTTGCAAATATTTTCTCCTAGTCTGTAGGTTGTCTGTTAATTCAGTTCAGTTTAGTCACTCAGTCATATCCGACTTTTTGCAACCCCACGGACTGCAGCATGCCAGGCTTCCCTGTCTATCACCAACTCCTGGAGCTTGCTCAAACTCATGTCCATCGAGTCAGGGATGCCATCCAACCATCTCTTCCTCTGTCGTCCCCTTCTCCTCCTGCCCTCAATCTTTCCCATCATCAAGGTCTTTTCCAACGAGTCAGTTCTTCACATCAGGTGGCCAAAGTATCAGAGTTTCAGCTTCAACATCAGTCCTTCCAAAGAATATTCAGGGTTGATTTCCTTTAGGATTGACTGGTTTGATCTCCTTGCAGTCCAAGGGACTCTCAAGGGTCTTCTCCAACACCACAGTTAAAAAGCATCAATTCTTCAGTGCTCTGTTAATTGTCTGTGTTTAAACCAGAAAATAATTATTATTACTGATAAGTATGTGATAATTGCTGAAAATGCTTTTATAATAGAAGAGGAAACATTAAATAATTATCCACCTTCCAGACGTCAAATATTTGAAATAAGTCACTGTAATAGATTATAAAGTAGGTTTTTTTTTTTTTATTGTAATTGGCATAGATGGTGATCCTTCTTCCTCTTTGAACATGGCTTTCCTATAATTAAGATAGAAATTCATTTAGAAGAACTATAGAACCTTCTAGGCCCAAGATGGAGCCACTCCTGCTGGGGGTGCCAAATTAGCAAGTTGAAACTTAGTGTTCCCATAAATGCTCTATTTGACCAGGAACCCAATACATCCAGTCAGCCATTCCCCAAACACCAACCCAGCCCTGGGCTCTTTTGTTCATTTCTTCCTCCTTCATACCCCAAACAAAGGTGACTTTGTGGTGCCAGCCAATCAGATATTTCCTACTTTTCTCTTCCTTGTTCTTTTTTTTTCCCCCTTTAAGTATAGTTGACCTACAACATTATGTGAATTCCAGGTACACAGCACAGTGATTCAATATTTATATACATGACAAAATGATCTCCACTCTTCCTTATTTTTCATTCTTTATCCTATAACTTTCCCTTCTTCTGTTCCAATTTTCAGTTCTTGGAATGGAGCTTCTCTGCTTCATAAAGGGTTAAAGTTTGTATCACCTAAATTGTCTTCTTTAATCATTTTTTAACAGTATATAACAAAGAGCTGGCATCTTACAAACAGTATTTAGTAGTCTCAACAGTACAATGAGATGGGCACGATTCTCCTGACAGTTCCAGGTCACCCAGCTGGTGAGTGACAGAGCTGGAGCTGACACTGGATTACCCGGTTCGAAAGCTTGGTCTCTTAACCATGGTGCCATCCAGAGGGGATGCTGATGCTGACATTTCAGTTTCTCACTAGATTACAGGAAAGGCCTAAGGCCAGTGAGATTCTGGACTTGCTTGTCTAAACAGCCAGGCAATTAGATAAGACACTGATGCTCACAAATCAAATCAGTCTCAGAGTTAAAATGCAGCAGAGAGATTGTGGAGAACTTCATTCACAAGGAATGAGGTCCTGAGGAATGATTGGACCAACAATCACAGAGCTACTGCGGGCTTAAGAAACTGGATCTCTATCTCCTTGCGTCATGCTATCTCCAGGTCTAAATTATACACAATGAGCTTTTCCCTTTCCAATTCTTCCATTCTCTTATTTCCATTCATTTTGGCTTGGGAAGGGGAGATTCTGGTCAGATGAAGCTTTAGTCTGACAATGTCACCGATAGAAAAGAGAACTGTGGAGCGGAGTTAGTGCAGATACCCTGGCTGGGATGATTTTGGAAATCTACTATCCTCCATGGGCCACAGTACTCAACGTCCCAGAAGCAGCTTCATATTGACCTTGACAACCTGCTTACACCTGGATAAAGCCTCATCTTTTAATGTCCCCTGAGAGGGGCTTACATAGAACAATGCTTTCTTCCCTTCTTGAGTTGTTCTGTCATAAAAGATTTTATAAGTTTTCTATAACTCAGTTCATTTGCATTATTTGCCCACAAGTCTGCTTTCCCTTTAGAATATGTGAGCCTTTGGCTTAATCATTCTAAAATTGTAATTCATATGACTATTGCTAAATTCAAGATTCTGGGTTTCACCCCAGATGTTCTGAATCAATAGGTCTGGGTGCCTTGGATCTGCATTTTGAATGAAGGTTTGTTGCAAATGGTCTGTTGACCCCACTTTGAGATGCTCAGAAACAGTATTCTCAATGACATATGCTCTTCAAGTCTTCCTGTTCCTTGTGAGTGTCAAGCCCTTGGTAAATGTCTGCTGAGAAAATTAAGGCCATTTCTATCCTTCTACTGCAAATATAGACTATTTGGAAAATTTTGTACCTACTTTGGACTAAGCTTATTTTAATGATCACTGGTATTGATTTTCAATGCCATCTTTCTCAGACATTGTTCATAGTTCTGTTTGTTTGTTGTTGTTGTTTTTAGGATCCAGAAGTTATGTGTTAATGAAGTTACTTAAGCAGCAATTTATTTTTAAAAAGCATTAGCAAATTTCACAAACATTTTACATTAACTATTAGGAGATAGATTGAAAGGTAGACGAAGAAATAGTAATCCATTTGCACGTGCTTATAACAAGAAAAAAAGAGACAGTTTAAAAGAAACATTGGATTTCCCTTTCCTGGTAATACAGAGGAATTTTTACTATTTGCAATGTCAAATAAGATTTGATTAGAAAGATTCACAGAACCCAAATTCACAGGAAACCCAACAGTCATTTTTGCAATAATGAGACCTCCCAAGCATAATATAGATGCATAAATAGGAATTTGATAGAGTCAGAAAATCTAGGATCTCCTCTTAAATTATAAAACAAAATCTTAGAGTTCTCCTGCCAGTTTTTGTGACAGTCATTACTTTTATATTTGCACCAAAAATTCTAAAAGATGAAGAAAACAATAAGAAGTATATGTTTGCCTAACATCTGTTGACAGTTTGTGAGACTAAAAAAAAATTAACAAAGGATTTAGTGATTTGCTGTAAAAATCATTACAGGGCATCACCAATTATTATAGCATCTCCTGGCATTAGTGAACTGCTGGAGGTTTTTATCCATTATTTTCAAGAAATTTCTCCTGGAAATCCATTTGTCATAGTGACTTCATAATCATATTATTGAATGGCACAAAACTGAACCACTTGGAACTTAGGTGAACAAAAGCGAATTTATCTCCCTTTTTACAAAAATTTCATCTAACAGTCAAGGCAAATTATTCTAAACCAACCACCTGTGTGGTTCTCATTTCAAAATAAGAATAAAAATTCAAAAAACTCAAGAGCCTGCCTCACTGTGATCTTCCAGCCATGCCCTGTCTAAAGTTCTCTGAACTTGGCATCTGCTCTTTGGAGGTTCTGCTGTTCCCTGAAATGTTAGAGACAAGTCCATCTGCTAGCTTTGTCCCCAGGAGGAATCAGGTTAGGAGTAGTCATGTATCTTGAAAAGAAAAACTCTAAATCAAACTCTGAATCCCAAGGTAAAAGACCAAAGACAATATAACATTTTAATTTCCCTTGATGTCAAAGAATATTCTGAAAAGACACTGGTTTTAAAATAGAATTTGACTAGTGTGCTTCCCTGGTTGCTCAGTGGTAAAGAATCTGCCTGCAGTGCAGGAGACCCAGGTTTGATCCCTGGGCTGGAAAGATTCCCTGGAGAAGGAAATGGCAACCCACTCCAGTATTCTTGCCTGGAGAATCCCATGGACAGAGGAGTTTGGTGGGCTACAGTCCATGGGGTCACAAAAGAGTCAGCCATGACTCAGTGACTAACAGATCACTTAGAGAGTATGCTTCCCTGGTAGTTCAGTTGGTAAAGAATCCACCTACAATGCAGAAGACCCAGGTTTGGTCCCTGGGTGGGGAAGATCCCAGGAGAAGGAAATGGCAACCTACTCCAGTATCCTTGTCTAGAAAATTCCATGGACAGAAAAGCCTGGCAGGCTTGGCCATGGGGTCGCCAAGAGTTGGACACGACTTAGCGACTAAACAACTACCAGTGAGTATCCAAAACTTAAACAGAATCACATTTTCAGAGTGAAACCATGGTGGAAGCAGTGGAAGAAAAATCAACTTCAAGACACACTCTCCATGGCCTTCAATTTCTCTGGATCAGGTCTACAGAGGTGGGAGGAAATAGCTTTCTTTGTAAGAAGTGCTGGCTAGCTTAAGTTTTCCCCAGAAGTAATGCTGGATGTGAAGAAAATACCCATGTTTTCAGGAAAAAAAGAAATGGAACAGGGGAACTTTATCTTGTGCTTCATTGCATGACGACTTGTTATTCAGTTTACTTGAATTTAGAGAAAAAACAGACCTTAGGAGATTCATTCATCTAAATCAATGAACTGTTCCTCTCCTGAGTGTGTGCTCAGTTGCTTCTGTCCAACTCTTTGAGACCCTGTAGACTGTAGCCCACCAGGCTCCTCTGTCCATGGGATTCTCCAGGCAAGAATACTGGGAGTGCATGGAGTGGCCATGTCCTCCTCCAGGGGATCTTCCCGACCCAGGGATTGAACCCGTGTCGCCTGTATCTTCTGCATTGCAAGAGGATTCTTTATGCTGCAAGGCACCTGGGAAGCCCTGTTCCTATCTTATGTGACCAAAATTAAGTGATTCCTAAAGATTATACTTTTATTCAGTCTTTAAAATATAACACCAAGCAGATATGGAAAGGTTTGGAGAGGTTTTCCCTGCATCTCATGGACATTATCCTCTTCCTTTAAGATATTTAACCCACAATTGCTCTTCTCTGGGGTCTGCAGACAATAAGAGCAGTGCCAGAGTGTTTGCTTAGAAACACCTGTAGGCTCTATTTGTCTGGAAATTTCTGGAGCTGGGCTGGTGGAAATCACAGTAGGCTTAGGGTCAGGGGCTCAGACCTTGTGGTTTACTTGTATAATGTGGTCTAAGACATTTAACTTCCTGGGGCCCCAGCATCCTCATCCGAAGCTCTAGCTTTCTATGTTGGGTGACATATCACTTGCAAACGTCCACTAGTCAAGAGAAAGAGATAAATTTCCAAGTAACAGGAGCCTCCATGGTTTTGATAACATAGTGTTGATAACAACTAACTTTCATTGAGGACTTACAACGTGCCAAGCAAAAGTCCTTCACATCGACCACAAAATTGGGAAATAGGGAGTTTTTTTTTTGGTTTGCTTATTTTATTTTTATGAAACTCTGCACATTTTAGCATTGAATACCCTAGAAACTGTAACTGCTTCGTATATACTGCTGGACTCCTTGCAGTTACAGTACATGAGGAGTGAAAGTGAATAGGGTTTTTTTTTCTTCTTCTTCTTTCCTCCAGACTCACACCTATGTAACTCATTGATCATCCATCCACACAACAAAACTACATCAACTACTCATAGGAAAATACCCACTCACAAATATTCAAATATACCAAGCAGAGAGAAGGAGCCCACCTAATCAAAAATGGCACAGAGCAAGTTTTCCATAGTATTCTTGTATCACATCAGTAAGGTGTGTTAGCCGGGGCATCTAAGGAAGGGCTCTTGCCCTAAGAGCAGCCATGGCTAATGAACTCTCTAACACTTATGTACTCAAACTTGACATTTTTCTGACAGTACTTTCAAAAATATAGGGTGAAAGTCTATCCAGAACTGTGGGAGAATCCATGCATTCATTTTTTTTTTTTAATTTTCAACAAATATTTATTGACTTCCTAGTAGGATGTCCTGGGATACAACAAATAGGGAAAGTCTCCCCCATAATGAAAGACAAATGGGGAGACAAAGGAAGTATACATAACCAATACATTCATGTGAGTGAATTGTACCAACTTAATCTCTTCAACAGTAGTAGCACATTGGGTACCAAGATGGACTGGGCATTTGACTGGGAAACTGAAGATATCTCTCTCTTAATTTCTTGACTTTTCTCTGACCTATGTACCCTTGGATGATGTCACTCTGAGGTTGTGTATTTGCCACTAAGACATATTAGAAAGACGTTAAAACTTCTGTGGCAGAATAATAGTGTTAAGCATTTATCAGTAGGTTTTTCCTTGGTATTTCCTTTTTTCACCAGTGGAGAAAAATTCATATGGCTCTTTAAAACTAATTCTGTTAGGGCCTTGGGGTTCTTCAGACACATTATAGGAAGAAAGCTAAGTAAAGGGCTTGATGCTTTTTAACTAAATGAAGTCAAGTCCCTTGTATAAGAATAAAGTAACAGAATGAAGTTAGAGAGGCTGCAGAGCTGCTGTGTACGTTGCAACTTCAGGTGAGTGAACTTGATTTCTAGCAATAAACACTCTATCAAATTTAATTTCCTTTCACAAACTTAGGGTGAGTAAATGCAATTTCCCATTTCAAGCAAACATGTCTCTGAGATTAAGGAAGTATGTCGTGTGTAGTCCATAGAATATAACAATAAGGTTTAGAGTCAGTATTTCTCCAAGGAAATTCTTGCAAAAAAGTCAGAGAATGATTTAATGATAACAAGATACAGAATAAATATAAACATGGGGGAAAAAGACCTTCACCCCAAACTTGCCATTTATATTCTTAGTCTGCTTAAAGTAAAAATCGCCCACTTTCCAGCTATTATATATTAAGATGTTCTGGCTAACTTAGTGCTTTGTATTCACTAAGTCATATGCCAACATTCTTTAAAGTTCTTTGTTAAACTCATTACTGAAGCTTATGATCCTCCAGCTTTGGTCATAATTTAGCCAATGCCGAATCAATTGAATTTCAGAGAAAGGCTAACTTTCTATTTTGGTTACTCCCTAGCATCACCCTGGTACTTACGGCTGGGTGCTTAATGCCTTGGGTAAAAGTGATGGTGTCTAAAGAGGAAAATAAGTCATTTTCTCTGATTTGTTCAAAAGTGCAACCCTCAAAGAAAAATTAAAAGATGCTAGTGCAGAAACAGTGCAACAGGTTCCTGGGAACGCTTGACTATGTAAATGAAACACTGCTGCCCCAGGGATTAGAAGAGATCCCCAGAGAAGAGAGAGGGGCAATGAGGAGTAGATGGGCGGGGAGACTTGAGGAAGGAGGGCCTGTGAATTAAAACAGAGTGGAATAGAAGAAAACCAACCCTCTTTCCTGGGAAGAGTGTCTGGAGAGACAAGATCCCAGGGTAGAAATGGCTACCTCTTGTATCAACATAAATTTGCCAGAGGCAAACACGTAGTTTACCCTGCCCATGGTTGGGTGGAAGCAGCATACTCATCTTGTGCCCAGATATATGAAAACTAGTAGGTTCCTAACACCTTGCAGAGGGTATGAGGGTGATAAAGCAGCAAGGACCAAACAGGGCATTTCTGTGTTCCTGTGATGCCAGCAGGAACAGATGATGACTCAGGCTGGATAGATGACCTTCCTGCTGACCATCCACCCCTGTGCCCTGCCTTGTTGTTGCTCAGTAGCTCAGTCGTGTCCAACTCTTTGCGACCCCATAGACTGCAGCACTCCAGGCTTCCCTGTCCTTCACCATCTCCCAGAGTTTGCTCCCACTCATGTCAGAGATGCCATCCGACCATCTCATCTTCTGTCATCCCCTTTTCCTCCTGCCCTCAGTCTTTCCCAGCATCAGGATCTTTTCCAATGAATTGGCTCTTCGCATCAGGTGGCCAAAGTATTGTAGCTTCAGCTTCAGCATTAGTCCTTCCGATGAATATTTAGGGTTAATTTCCTTTAGGACTGACTAGTTTGATCTTCTTGCTGTCCAAGGGGACTCTCAAGAGTCTTCTCTAGCACCACGGTTCAAAGCATCAATTCTTAAGAGCTCAGCCTTCTTTATGGGCCTACTCTCACATCTGTACATGACTACTGGAAAAACCATAGCTTTGACTATATGGACCTTTGTTGGCAAAGTGATGTCTCTGCTTTTTACCATTTAAATTTCTAGGAACTTAGTGTAGTCCCTAGAAAGGAGATGAAAATACTTTTATTGATTTTAAAAAAAGATTTGCCTTTTATGAAATGAGAACTTGAAATAGAAACTAAGTTGAGTTAAAGAAAAAGTTCCACTTTAGTTTATGAACAATGTTCCTGCTATGTTTTTATAGAGTTTGGTATTTCAGCTTAACTGAAGTTAGTTGGGAGTGGTTCTTGTCAGAGACTTGTTTACATAAATAGAGTTTCTGTCTTTTGTTCAGGTGGTTTGATTTTGTTTGTTTGGTTTGAGGGAGTCCAGAGGAAGAAAGGGGGAATCTCTTTAGAGTGGAAAGCAGAAGTGGTTGTTTTGAAGTCCCTAGTTTGGATCCTGGATTCGCAAAGACTTTTTCTAGATAAGCTAATAAGGTTTGATAAAATTACAGTTCAGTTCAATCACTCAGTTGTGTCCACCTCTTTGTGACCCCATGGACTGCAATATACCAGGCTTCCCTGTCCATTACCAACTCCTGGAGCTTGTCCATAGAGTCAGTGATGCCATACAACAATCTCATCCTCTGTCATCCCCTTCTCCTCCTGCCTTCAATCTTTCCCAGCATCAGGATCTTTTCCAATGAGTCAGTTCTTCACATCAGGTAGCCAAAGTCCTGGAGTTTCAGCTTCAGCATCAGTCCTTCTAATGAATATTCAAGACTGATTTACCTTAAGATTGACTGGCTTGATCTCCTTGCAGTCCAAGGGACTCTCAAGAGTCTTCTCCAACACCACAGTTCAAAAGCATCAATTCTTTGGTGTTCAGGTTTCTTTATTGGAGAAGGAAATGGCAACCCACTCCAGTATTCTTTCCTGGAGAACCCCGTGGATGGAGGAGCCTGGATGGGCTGCTGTCCATGGGGTCACACAGAGTCGGACACAATTGAAATGACTTAGCATGCATGTATGCATTGGAGGAGGAAATAGCAACCCACCCCAGTATTCTTGCCTGGAGAATCCCAGGGACAGAGGAGCCTGGTGGGCTGCCATCTATGGGGTCGCACAGAGTTGGACACGACTGAAGCGACTTAGCAGCAGCAGCAGCAGCAGCAGGTTTCTTTATAGTCCAACTCTCACATCCATACATGACTACTAGAAAAACCATAGCTTTGACTAGATGGACTTTTGTTGGTAAAGTAATGTCTGTACTTTTTAATATGCTGCCTAGGTTGGTCATAGTTTTTCTTCCAAGGAGCAAGCATCTTTTAATTTCATGGCTTCAGTCACTGTCTGCAGTGATTTTGGAGCCCAAGAAAATAAAGTCTGTCACTGTTTCCATTGTTTCCCCATCTACTTGCCATGACGTGATGGGACCAGATGCCATGATCTTAGTTTTCTGAATGTTGAGTTTTAAGCCAATTTTTTCACTCTCTTCTTTCATTATCATCAAGAGTCTCTTTAGTTCTTCTTCGCTTTCTGCCATAAGGGTGGTGTCATCTGCGTATCTGAGGTTATTGATATTTCTCCCAACAATTTTGATTCTAGCTTGTGCTTCATCCAGCCCACAAGCATAAGGATTAAAATTCTTTGGTATCAAGTTTAACCTTGCTCTTAAAGCTGTTATAAAGTTTGAAAAGTTGAATGTAATCAGTGATTTTTCAACCCTAGCTCTATGTCACAATCATCTTCAGAACTTTTTATAAATAGCCACACCCCAGACTTATCCCAGACCTACAGAATCAGAACCATTCCTGCTGGGGTCTGGTACTTAACAGCCTTTCTGGGTAATCACTTATTAAATAGTCACAAGGCCCTCGAATGGCTAATGTGGATGGAAACCTGAGAAACCTGTTTTACTGCAGCAGACTACAAGTACTTTCAAAAGTCATGGGCATGGTAATTACTGCATTTATTCACAAACAGTAACCACCAATGGTTTGCTAGGCTCTCCAGGGGTTACTATATACAGGTAAATAGGCTTTTAAGACTCATAAACAATATAAAATGCTGTTTCAGCTTCAACACTTTAATGTGAGAAGCATCACATAAACCCAAAGATGAACTAAAGTCTACGCGTTTGGCAGTATGTGAGCGGTATTGCCAGCCATGCCTAGGAGCTGGTCATGCTCACACAGCTGACAGTCAGGGGGCTTCAGCGGGTACCAAGCAGCCTGCTCTGACAATTCCATATTAGATAATGTCTCCAAGATGCTATTGGATCATGGCATTGCTCCAAAGCCTTCAGAGGTCCCTACTGCCCACGGATGACCCTAAAGACCCTGAAGCTCTGACCCACCTTTCCTAGCCTATTCTACTATTGCCCTACAGTAACCCTCCTCCAGTCAAACTGTTTTCTAACTAAATCTAAAATACTTAGCCACCTCTAAGCCTTGCTTTCCCATTTGCCTGGAAGTTCCTTCCTCTAAACTTGATGTACTGCCAACTTACTCACTCTTTCAAGTCCACATCATTTATTCCCTTCTCAAAAGACCTTTCTGTATTCCTTTGCTAGGGCTACCATACAAAGTTCCACAGACTGGGCAGCTTAAATAATGGATATTTATTTTCTCACAGCTCTGGAGTTTAGAAATCTGAGAACAAGGTGTCAACAGAGTTGGCTCCTTTTGGAAGCTGTGAGGGAAGCATCCACACCAGGCTTTGCTCCTTGGCTTGTAGATGCCCTTTTCTCCCCATCTTCACATTGTCCTCTCTCTGTCCATGTCTGTGTCCAAATTTCCTCTTCTTAAAAAGAGGCCAGTCATACTGGATTAGAGCCCACTCATTTTAATTTAATTACCTATCTCCAAATACAGTTGCACTCTGAGGCACTAGGGGTTAGGACTTCAATATATGAACTTTGGAGGGACACAATTCATCCCATAACAACTGCTTCTGGTTGCTCATTTCAGCCAGAAGTGATCTTTCTTCCTCTGCTGACTGTCTCCACTGCACGTAACGCTTAGAAACAACAGGACTTCTATCTTCTTTTCCCAACTGGGGACTGTCACTCTGCACGGTAAAGATGTATTACAGTAGAGGCTGCTTAACGACCCCGCCTGCAAATTCTGCAGATGAGCGGTCACTCTCGTCCTCCGCAAGTCTCTCTGCTCCCTGCCACCAGCACCAAGGGCCAACAGGGAGCAGGCCTCCTTCTGTTCTGACTGGCTGAGTTTTAAGTTCCCCAAGAATCAGTTTTTTGTTTTTTGTTTTTTTTTGTGGTGTAGCTGATTTACAATATTGTGTTAGTTTCATGTAATGTATACAGCATAGTGATTCAGAATTTTTGCCAATTGTATTCCATTATAGATTATTACAAGATAATGAGTATAATTCCCTGTATATCTCTTGGCTTATCTATTTTATTGTATCTCTTAATCCCATAATCCTGATTTATCCCTCCCCTCTTACCTCTCCCATTTGAATACCTGTAAGTTTGTCTTCTATGTCTTTATTTCTTGCATACACATTCATCTGTATTATTTTTTAGATTCCACATATAAGTGATATCTCACAGTATTTGTCTTTCCCTGTCTGACTTATTTCATGAGGTGTAATACTCTCTAGGTCCACTCACGCTGCTGCAAATGGTGTAATTTCATCATCTTTTATGGCTGAGTAGTATTCCATCGTGTATCTATATACGTATGTCTTTCTCTCTATATATAGATATATATACCACATCTTTTTAATCCAATCATCTATTAATGGGCAATTGTGTTCCTTCTGTTAGGTAGCTAGAATAGGGAAAAGGAGTCCAGAATGGCGGTGGCTAAAAGATAAGGAAGGGAAAAGCCCGTGAAGGTAGAACAAAGGAAGGTCCGAGGACCAGAGTGAGGACCTCAGGTAGAACAAACAACACTCCTGGGTAGCCCAATTTACATAGGGCAGGCCCGGGGGGAGAAAAAAAGAAAAAAAAAAAAACATATAAAAAGAGGACCCAAAGGGCCGGGGCCCTCTCTCTCTCCAACCCCCCGCCCTTCCCCCTGCCTGCACTGGGCCTCGAGGATGGATTTTCCTGCTATTTTCTAAATAAAATAGAACTGTCACATGGAGCTGTAACACTGATTTGTCTAAGAGCTATAACACAGTCTGTTCGAGACCTGAGAGCTATAACACGGTCTGTCCAAGACCCGAGAGCTGTGACATGCGGAGGGCTTTAATGGCCATCACTCCAAATCTTTGTTGTGATGAGACAGAACCGAGGAGTATACACTCGCCTGACATTTCCATATCTAGTCTATTATAAATAGTGCTGCTATGAATATTGGAGTGCATGGGTCTTTTAAGAATCAGTTGGTTTTGATTCAACACCTGTGTATGCATTGTTGGACTTAATGTATTAACACAGTTTAGCTACCTGTTGTGAATCCATGAAAGGTGAGGGCAAAAGGAAGGAATGTTTTTACGAAAAAAAAGATGACTGCTTTGGAAAAGCTTATCGAAAGGGAGCTTCTAAAATATTGTTATATTGGGACTTCCCTGGTGGCACAGTGGATAAGACTCCACCTGCCAATGCAGGGGACATGGGTTCGGTCCCTGGTCTGGGAAGATTCCATATGCTGTGGAGCAACTAAGCCCATGCACCATTGCTAAGGAGCCTGTGATCGAAAGCATGTGAGCCACAACTCCTGAGCCTGTGTGCTGCAGCTACTGAAGCCCAAGAGCCTAGATTCCATGCTCCAAAAGAGAAGCCACTGCAGTGAGAAGCCCTGCATACCACAGCTAAGAGTAGCCCCTGCTCACTGCAACTAGAGAAATCCCACACACAAAAAAGGAAAAAATGAAGACCCAGTACAGCCAAAAAAATTTTTTTAATTGTAATATTATGCATTAGTGAGACAATTATAAGACTTAAAGGAAAAAATGACAGTTACAGCCTGGAGGCCTCTGCTCTCAGAATATTCTACGAGCGTCTTTAACTTCTTACACTAATGTAGCTGTAAGTTTCAAGGAACCCCAACCTGGGAATTGTATAAATATGGTTTCTGAAAGACAACTCCAATCTCAAACCCAGATTTTAAGAAGACTTTTCTTCTCCTGCATCAAATGCTTCCTGAATGAATACACAGCTTTAATTTCAAAGAAAATGTTTATAGTATGTATATATGTATTATTTTTTAATGACTTCATTTTTTTAAAATGACTGTTCATTTTCTTTACCATTTCCAGTCAATGATCCAGTCCCCCAATCCTCTTGCAGAAACTAAGAGGGACCTCCCTGAATGAGCTCCCATTCAGTACAGTGAAGGATTGTACTGAGATGTGTTTTTCATAAACAAAGAAGGTACCAGAGCTGCCTGCAGGATTTGCTAAGCTCTGAGCAGCAGCTGACAGACCTAAGGTTTGAGGAATAATAAGGTTTCTTTCCAAACAAAGAACTCCAGGCAATTGCTGCTGCCAATATTTCTGAGCAGAGACACACTGGAGAGTGGCTGCCTTTGTTATCACAACCTATCACCTCTCTGGCCAGAAGAGAAAGGCCTCTACTGGGGTCCCTCCCAAGCATACCCACACCCACAAGTCAGTCCACTTCTCAATGTTTGAGCCAGTATTTATGGAATGCCTGCTCATACCAGCCAATTCTACCCTGAGAACCATTGGAATCTTTTCCAGAACTAGTTCCCTCTACAGTTGTATCAATATGTTACCACAGCCCCTTCTCTCAGGAAACAAAACATTTTACAGTTACCTACAACAGAAAGGATGCCTAATCTTCATTTAACTCCTGTCTGCTTTAAGAGAACAAGGAGCACACAGAACCCATCAGTATTTTTTGTTATTCTGAACATTAGAAAATAAGAATTACTGCAGACCACTGAAAAAAATTAAAACTAGAGACAGTAATTCCTGCAGATTTTTAGATCAACCAAAATGTAGCCAGCTGCAGAAGACCTTGATGGGAAACCCACTCTTTATTTTGTGATTTATGGACCTCATTGGGGCAGAAGGTTCTAGAATGAACACACAACAGGGAGGAAGAGGCATGGAAGCATCCCAGCACCCAAAGATCATCAACAAAATTAAGTTCCTCAACTCACCATGGAGGAGGCTGCAGTTTGCACTTGGGGATTCCTCATTAAACAGTAAGGGCTCTGCTTCAGCACCACTCAGCTGGGCCACTTTCATCTGTGCCTGCAGTACAGAATGAACTGCACTGTCACCTGGTATGTTTTTCTTAAGGAAAAAGTTAAACAGATTATTAACTCTGTCACTACATACAGAATTACACTGCAAATCACCAGCTATTTCCCCCTCATATTAAATCCGAGATACAGGAAATTAATCTGCCTCCCACAGTTCTCTCACTCCATTATTTATCTATCAGCCCATTTCCTTTCATTCTCTCCAAGTTCATTCTCACTCTCCTTTCCCTTCCCTGATCTTTACCTTCCTTGTCCCCTCCCCAGCTTTATGGCTAGCCTTTATGTCCTATACCCAAATGAATGAAAACAAACAAATAAAATTCTGGGGTTGAACATAGAGAATAGCCCAAGAATCCCAAAGCTGGAAAGACTGTTAAATATGTAATTCAGTTCCATCCACTATTGACACGCAAATTAAAGTGCTAGGAGGTAGAAGTTTGCTATGACAGAATTTTTTGGCTCTAGGAGTTACCGTTTTGCAGCTGTCCAGTTGGTACAACTACAGAGACTGACTAAAACAAAGACCAAGTTGCACTCTTTTGATTCACTGAGGACCTTTCCTCTGAGAAGAGCAAATCTGAGATGGCTCTGTCACCTGTAAAATGTTTTAAAACTATCAGTTGACTGCAATGACATTCGTGTCTCCTCAATTCTGTAATCACATGTAGGCATAGTGAGAATTTACGTGAAAGCTACATCTAATAAGATGTCTGTTGTATATCCACGTTAAGAGTTAAATAAACACCTTCATGGGATGCACACTTTTTACATTCTCACATTTAAAACAGCCCCAGGACTCTCAGTTCAGTTCAGTTCAGTTGCTCAGTCATGTCCGACTCTTTGTGACCCCATGAATTGCAGCACTCCCGGCCTCCCTGTCCATCACCAACTCCCGGAGTTCACTCAGACTCACGTCCGTCGAGTCAGTGATGCCATCCAGCCATCTCATCCTCTGTCTTCCCCTTCTGCTCCTGCCCCCAATCCCTCCCAGCATCAGAGTCTTTTCCAATGAGTCAACTCTTCACATGAGGTGGCCAAAGTACTGGAGTTTCAGCTTTAGCATCAGTCCTTCTAAAGAAATCCCAGGGCTGATCTCCTTCAGAATGGACTGGTTGGATCTCCTTGCAGTCCAAGGGACTCTCAAGAGTCTTCTCTAACACCACAGTTCAAAAGCATCAATTCTTGGGCACTCAGCTTTCTTCACAGTCCAACTCTCACATCCATACATGACCACTGGAAAAACCATAGCCTTGAGTAGATGGACCTTTGGTGGCAAAGTAATGTCTCTGCTTTTGAATATGCTATCTAGGCTGGTCACAACTTTCCTTCCAAGGAGTAAGCATCTTCTAATTTCATGGCTACAGTCACCATCTGCAGTGATTTTGGAGCCCCAAAAATAAAGTCTGACACTGTTTCCCCATCTATTTCCCATTAAGTGATAGGACCAGATGCCATGATCTTCATTTTCTGAATGTTGAGCTTTAAGCCAACTTTTTCACTCTCAGGAGAGTACTAAATAAAGATTAAGAGTACCACACGCTAGGACTATGTGTTATTCTTGTCAGCACACTGAATCATGAGCAAATGCATTCTCTTTGGGGAATGGACATTTTTCTCAGTTTAAACAAGAATAAAATTCATTTTTTGAATACTCTGGTATTCCCATCTCTTTCAGAATTTTCCACAGTTTATTGTGATCCACACAGTCAAAGGCTTTGGCATAGTCAATAAAGCAGAAATAGATGTTTTTCTGGAACTCTCTTGCTTTTTCCATGATCCAGCAGATGTTGGCAATTTGATCTCTGGTTCCTCTGCCTTTTCTAAAACCAGCTTGAACATCTGGAAGTTCATGGTTCACATATTGCTGAAGCCTGGCTTGGAGAATTTTGAGCATCACTCTGCTAGCGTGTGAGATGAGTGCAATTGTGCAGTAGTTTGAGCATTCTTTGGCATTGCCTTTCTTTGGGATTGGAATGAAAACTGACCTTTTCCAGTCCTGTGGCCACTGCTGAGTTTTCCAAATGTGCTGGCATATTGAGTGCAGCACTTTCACAGCATCATCTTCAGGATTTGGAATAGCTCAACTGGAATTCCATCACCTCCACTAGCTTTGTTTGTAGTGATGCTTTCTGAGCATCACTTTCTATTTTTCACAGTAAACTGTGGAAAATTCTGAAAGAGATGGGAATACCAGACCACCTGATCTGCCTCTTGAGAAATTTGTATGCAGGTCAGGAAGCAACAGTTAGAACTGGACATGAAACAACAGACTGGTTCCAAATAGGAAAAGGCATTCGTCAAGGCTGTATATTGTCACCCTGTTTATTTAACTTATATGCAGAGTACATCATGAGAAACGCTGGACTGGAGGAAGGACAAGCTGGAATCAAGATTGCTGGGAGAAATATCAATAACCTCAGATATGCAGATGACACCACCTTTATGGTAGAAAGTGAAGAGGAACTCAAAAGCCTCTTGATGAAAGTGAAAGTGGAGAGTGAAAAAGTTGGCTTAAAGCTCAGAAAACGAAGATCATGGCATCTGTCCCAACACTTCATGGGAAATAGATGGGGGAACAGTGGAAACAGTGTCAGACTTTATTTTTCTGGGCTCCAAAATCACTGCAGATGGTGACTGCAGCCATGAAATTAAAAGACGCTTACTCCTTGGAAGGAAAGTTATGACCAACCTAGATAGCATATTCAAAAGCAGAGACATTACTTTGCCAACAAAGGTCAGTCTAGTCAAGGCTATGGTTTCTCCTGTGGTCATGTATGGATGTGAGAGTTGGACTGTGAAGAAGGCTGAGCACCGAAGAATTGATGCTTTTGAACTGTGGTGTTGGAGAAGACTCTTGAGAGTCCCTTGGACTGCAAGGAGACCCAACTAGTCCATTCTGAAGGAGATCAGCCCTGGGATTTCTTTGGAAGGACTGATGCTAAAGCTGAAACTCCAGTACTTTGGCCACCTCATGTGAAGAGTTGACTCATTGGAAAAGACTCTGATGCTGGGAGGGATTGGGGGCAAGAGGAGAAGGGGACGACAGAGGATGAGATGGCTGGATGGCATCACTGACTCGATGGATGTGAGTCTGAGTGAACTCCAGGAGTTGATGATGGACAGGGAGGCCTGGCGTGCTGGGATTCATGGGGTCGCAAAGAGTTGGACACGACTGAGTGACTGATGTGATCTGATGTTTGAATACTTTGAAAATTCCCCCTCCTCTATGTATCTTATTTATTTGTTCATTTGTTTGTTTGTTTTTGCCACATATTTAGACGTAGCACTTCTTACCTTTGTCCTTGAATTCCTTATCTATGAGATACTCTACCTTTGGCCCAGGAATTTTTAGAATTAAGTCATGGAGAGAAGTGTTTTCCAAATACAAATTTCTATATTATGGTACAAGTAATGAAAATTACTAAAGAGAGCTCCTCATTCTTTTTCATCTGGTAGTCATCCCCAGGAGATAACATATTCATTGCTTTTATTTCTTTTGAAAAAGGGGTAAGTTTTTCAATTAAGAAGTGAAATGAGATTGTACTAACCTCTCTCTCTCTCATCTAGGGTCAAATAGACATGGAGGTGTTCTGCCACTGGCATCCAACGTTATTCAGGTCAAGATGACTCATCAAAAGGCAGAAGTGAGAGGAGAGACAAGGCCAGTCACTGTTTCAAGCCAGCTGAGCTCAACTTGGCACCTCCAGGGCCTGAACTCACCCTGCCAGTCCTTAGCCGAGGGACAACATCCAGGTATGACATGGATGTAACATGGGCTGAGATTCCATCCAACACTAGGGTTTGCTGCCAACAGAAGGCTAGGGAGGCACTAAATGCAGAGAGATGACCTAAGATGAGGGAGGAATAGAGCAAACACCCTTAATCTCAGTCACAGAATCAGAAATCAAAGCAGAAAGCTGGGGGGTGAGGGGGGAGATGAATCCAGATCTCATTCCCTCTCGATGTAAAAGAATTTTAAAAGAGTTTTCTAAGAGCAGAAACTGCCACCAAGGGTGTAGGAGTCAGGCTAACTATGGTCTGTGACTGGTCTGACAAAGGCTAACTCTTACCCAGATGTCCAATAAAAACACTTAGCAAGTATCATTTCCATAAGGCTTTGTCTACTCGAAACACAAGCCAATTGTTTGGGTCCAATTTATGAAGCAAGGTCTTACGAAGGTTATGGGGTGAGGAGGCCTGATGACAACTAAATTGCCTTAAATGGAGCTCAAAATACCACCTTAAACATTCTCCTCTCCCAAGAACGCTTAATCATAAATCAAGTGACTCAAAATGTATTAAAAATGACAAATAGAGCAAGCACTTACATCTCATTTTTTTCTTTTAATTCACCAATGCATCAAAGATTTTTGAAGGATATTATTCCGCACACAAAAAGATGAAGTGTACCAGGAATGCAAGATTCCAGGGATAAAAGAAGAGATTAAAAATCAAATGGTGGACCAGGCTTCATGCTGAAAATTATTCTGAAAATAGACATACTCATTTTAAGACAAGGAGATGAGGATTGTCTGCTCTGAACTTGTAAGGAGTGGTGAATCTCACAGTAATTGGACACATGTTTTTCATCTTAGAAGAACTTATGAATCCATTTTAATGCATTAAAGTTCATGGGTACTATTTGTCCACAAGTAAGCTTTCTCCCCTTTTCCCCACTATGCATACTTTAATGGGGTTTTGATTCACCGGGGGAAAAAAACCTTCCAAAACTCACTAATGTTTCCTGAATTGCCATTAGGCTAGCTTTAGAAGGAATTTTAAAGTATGTGCTAAATGAAACTTTCTGTCTAAGAATCTTTAATATTCTAGTACTTTTGAGTAACAAGTTATTTTTATGTGTCCCTACTTTTATTGGTAGAAATTCATTCTCAGCAATAAGAATTATGAAGTGTCTAACTCACAATGCAAATTTTTCTTGACCTGGAATAGATTAGAAAGTGGATCAGGCAGGAAAGCTCAGCCTGGCAAATCATAACACACCTCTTCAAAAGGTACTGATGCCGAGCCTTTGGAGGGCTCATTGTGGAAGGAAAGGAGAGTGAACTCTGTGGAAGCAACTCATTTCTCCGCCCTTCATATTGATTACAAATACCTAGAATAGTCAACTGATTCTAAAGGCAGTGAACCTGATTTTTTTTTTCACAGCCTTTTTCAGTCTGCTTGGAAACATCTGTTTTTAATTGCATTTGGATTTGAAAACTAATTTCGGGTGAGATTGGGTTCAGGCTCCAATCAAGTTGGAACTGAGAGATTATTGCTTATCCACGCATCCTGAAACTCACGCAGGGTTGAGGCCAAGGATACCACACTTTCTGAATGTGTGCACGAGGCACATGCGTTTAGAAATGAAAAAGGAATGGCCTAATTCTCTCAGGGAAACTTCTTTAAGGCCAATGATTTTGGGTTTTAGGTTACAGCTTTTAGACTCGGGATTCGATTTTGGAAAAGGTCAGCTGGAGGACAACACCCTCCCATGCATTCCAATACATGGAGCAGGAGATGAAGCAGTCATATGACCAAATCAAAATAAAAATAGTATTTTGGGTCGTTCGTTGACAATATCATAAATCCAGCCCATGCTCCAAATTTGAAAGAAATGGAAACAAATACGTTGTCTCCTAACACAATGGCATGGAGTTCTCTGTCCTTCATCTTACTAGAAGGTGAAGAAAGGAGAATGACTCAAGAATTCCCCTTTGTGCAGGTTCCGAGATTGTCTTTCTCACTCCAGGACCTGCTGAGGACACAGGTTCTGGAGTTAGTCCCAAGCTTGTTGCTCACTCACAATATATTTCTAGTATCCACTCTCTGCCTCAAGGCATCCAATTTTAAATGAGGCTTTTATTTTTCTGCTTCACAAGAAATATTTTGGGAGTATTTGTTCGTGATCTATAGCAAAGTACTAAAAATCATAAAGGGTGGCTAAAGTGCAAAGAGCTATTTTGATTTTCTTTAATGGCCAAGTCCAAAAAATAACTGTAAAACTCATGCCAAGAATTCTTAAGTGATTATTTGATATTTTGACAACCCAGAATATGAGCTCTAGGTCTTTAACTTTGCAATTCTGAGCTACAACCAGTGCCAATTTTATCAGACTGATCAACTTCCCTGGTGGCTCAGTAGGTAAATAATCCACCTGCAATGCAGGAGACCTGGGTTTGATCCCTGGGTTGGGAAGATCCCCTGGAGGAGTGCATGACAACCCACTTCAGCATTCTTGTCTGGAGAATCCCATGGACAGAGGAGCCTGGTGGGCTACAGTCCATGGGGTAGCAAAGAGTCAGACATGACTGAGTACCTAAGTATGCACGTGCATGTTTTCTGAAACCCAAACAACAATGAGTAAAAGAACATAAATATGATATTCCAGTTTGATTACATAGCTATTATACATTTTAATAAACTAAGATATTGAAAATGAAGAGTACCCTCATATTTGTTCCCTACCTTCAAAGGATGTAGGTTTAAACACTATGGTTAATTTTAATTAAATTCATTACCCAATTAATCCAAAAGTTTTACTACCATAAACTATTCATTCCTAAAAATCACTTTCATTGACACAAGGAAGAGCACTGGTTACCACTTACGAATTCTAAATGTTCTCTGGAGGGGTTTTCAGAGCTGAAAAGACTTTTTCTTGATACCTGCCATTAAATTCTAACAAAAAATTTGTATCTAAAATATATCACTTTCAATGCTTAATCATGGCTCAACTTCTTTATCTGATGAACTGAAGAAAACCAAGGAACTTGCATTTGAATTTGATCCCCTACTAAAATGCTAATAACCTAGAACATGTTGGGGGAAAAGAGAGTTGTCTTTATAAATGAATATCCCAAATATAATAACGAAATGCCTATGCCATTAGCTATTTACATTTCTTAAAAGAGACCATATAAAGTACATGTTTATGCCCAAATGGCACTCTGATGGCAAAGGGTCCAAGAGAGGCAGGAAATGAGACTCTGAATCTCCCAAAAAGCCAAGGACACTGATGCACAATGCAGACGCTCCTGTGCCCCTGGGCAGTGGGTGCCTTTCAACCCACATTAAGTCCCTATTAAGTCCCTCTGTGCAGTTCCCAATCACAGCCCATGCAAACAGCAAAATGAGTCCCTTCAACAGACCTTCTTTGGGATTAATAGGAGTGAGGATGTTATTGGTTGTTTTTTCTTTTCACTTCACAATCCATCATGTAACAAAAGTTTTAAATTGTATTTCTTTAGAATTTATGGCATCGTTAAAAACTTAGTTTTATTTATTTACTATTGAAGCATAGTTGATTTACAATGTTGTGTTAATTCTGGTATACAGCAAAGTGATCCAGTTATACACACAATACACACATATATATGTATATGGGTATTCTTTTCCATTATGGTTTATTACCGGATATCGAATATAGTTCCCTGTGCTATACTGTAGGTCCTTGTTGTTTACTTACTTCATGTATAATAGTTTGTACCTGCTAGTCCCAAACTCCTAATTGATCTCTCTCCTCCCTTTTCCCTTTGGTAACCATAAGTTTGTCTTCTACATCTGTGATTCTGTTTCTGGTTTGTAAAGTTAATTTGGATCATATTTTAGATTCCACATATAAGTGATATCATATGGTATTTGTCTTTTTCTGATTTACTTCACTTAGTATGATAATCTCTAGGCCCATCCATGTTGCTGCAGATGGTATTATTTCATTCTTTTTTATGGCTGAGTACTATTTCATTATGTATACATAGGTATACACAGTGGAACACACACACACACGTACACACACTCACATATACCACGTCTTCTTTATCCATTCATCTGTCAGTGGACATTTAGATTGCTTCCAAGTCTTGGCTATTGTAAATAGTGCTGCTATGAACACTGAGATACGTGCACCTTTTCAACTTAGAGTTTTTATCTTTTCTGGATATTTGCCTAGAAGTGGGATTGCTGGATCATATGTAATCCTATTTTTACTTTTTAAAGAAATCTCCATACAAACTGCTCTTGATATAAATTGCTAAAATGTCTTCCAGAAAGGCTATAACAATTTATAAATTTACTCAGCAGAGTATGAGTGTGCCAACAAGTCCTGCCCTTATCAACTTTGATCCCTAAAGCTTCTTCATATTTGCTAATTTGATAGATTAAAAAGGTGTATTACTTTGACATTTTGCATGTATTCAATTCCTAGAGAGATTAAAGTGTTTTTCACGCATGTTCTAATTATTTCTACTTCTTATTTAATTATATCTGTTTTAAAATCCTTTGTAAATTTTATTTGACTTTTTTTCTTCTCAACTATGGAAATTCTTATTAACATTATGTTATTCATCATGTGTATTTCCTAATGTGTCCTTTATGTTTTGGTTTTATATCTATATTTGATGTTCAGACATGTCAAATATTTATAGTTAACTCTATAAATCTTTTCTTTTCTCATCCATTTCCTTCAAGATTAGAAAGTACTAAGTTTTAATATTTAAAATGTCTTCTATGTGTGATATTGGTGTCAGTTAATGCCCTTTTAAGTGTCATTTAGCACCTATCTCATTGCTCCAATACTGGATCAGGAGTTAGCAAATGCTTACCTACTGTGAAACTGCCTCTTGGGCTCCTTTTCAAGACAATTTTGAGGTAGAGACTATAGCAATCTCTTCTTTTTTTAATTTTATTTTTTAACTTTACAATATTGTATTGGTTTTGCCATATATCAACATGAATCCGCCACAGGTATACACATGTTCCCCATCCTGAACCCTCCTCCCTTCTCCCTCCCTGTACCATCCCTCTGGGTCATCCCAGTGCACCAGCCCCAAGCATCCAGTATCGTGCATCGAACCTGGACTGGCGACTCATTTCATATATGATATTATACATGTTTCAATGCCATTCTCCCAAATCATCCCGCCCTCTCCCTCTCCCACAGAGTCCAAAAGACTATTCTATACATTGGAGAGGCTATAGTAATCTCTTCTGAAGAAAGTGTTGTTTCACAAAGCTTCTTCATTCAGAGTCTGCAATGTGCTTCCCTGTTGCTAATTATTGGGTTATTTATTCCTCTTGATAGATAGATATCATATATATTGCCTTTGCAATACTTCATTTCAAAATATTGACAAATATATAGAATACTTGGACTGTGTGGAAATTCAAATATATTACTTAGAGGAAAAATATTTTATTTCCACTAAGCATTCAAAAATTTAAAGTGCTCAATTTCTAGGACCTGACCGAATGAGAGAATATATTTAAATGGAAATTCAAATAATCCTTGAATGGTTAAAAAAATCAGGAAGATAAAGTGTGTATCCCCAAATTGAGTCCTTTCTAGGTTGCCACAATGAAGTATATTAGCTGCAAAACCAGAGAAGGCAATGGCAACCCATTCCAGGACTCTTGCCTGGAAAATCCCATGGGTGGAGGAGCCTGGTAGGCTGCAGTCCATGGGGTCGCTAAGAGTCGGACACGACTGAGCAACTTCACTTTCACTTTTCACTTTCATGCATTGGAGAAGGAAATGGCAACCCACTCCAGTGTTCTTGCCTGGAGAATCCCAGTGACGGGGTAGCTTGATGGGCTGCCATCTATGGGGTCGCACAGAGTTGGACATGACTGAAGCGACTTAGCAGCAGCAGCAGCTGCAAAACACAAGGGAATAGTGAGTTTTTCACAAGTTGAAACAACCACCATATCCATTCCAAATGCTTTGTATAATTTATTGTGACTTCATTATATTGGTGTTAATATGCAAGCCTAGCAAAACAGATTTAGACTAAAATTCTGGCTGATCTCTGTTCTCTGCTGCCTAAGCCAGAAGGAACTTAACAAGCAAAACAATCTGAGCAGAATCAATTCAACACTGTGACTTCCATGTTGCTGGTCGCAAATGCACTCCTCAGAATTCCAAGTCATCTTCCAAATGTAGAGACAGAGATAAGAAGCACTTTTGATTGAGCAAATAATGTACTTACTTTTCTATACAGTTAGGAAAATTGAGATCCTAAGTAGAAAGTATAAGATATATAGCCACAAATAAAGCCTGCCGTTTCAATTATGCCAAGCGTATCCTGATGCACAAAGAATGATAACATTAAGGGGCAGTCAAAACATACATTAGGATTTATGTATTTTAAAGGAAATTGGTAGCCATGAAACCGAACTGGTATGAATTTTTTTTTCTGTGTCTTTGTTATTTTGGAGACCAATAAATATTAAATATGTTTTTCTAGAGTAGGTAGTATTCCATAAACAGGTAGCAAAATCACTTACCTATCCACTTGGATATACTGACTGGTTTTGAATAATGGCAACTAAATTTTTTTTCTTAAATAACTTCAATATAGGTTTATTTACCTGGTTTCCATGTGAATTTCTGGGTCAGCCCCATGGAACCTCTTCTTTGACCACTATAAAATCATCTGCCTGGAAGAGGGTCTATGTGGGCAGGTTTACAGGCAGGATGCATGGGTCTTCTCACTTCGGGTCAGGCCTTTTTGCCCACCAGGCTATGTTCCATGAAGAGAGAAGGGGCCCTCTGTGTTTTCCTTTATTGAGATTTCACCAAGCCCTGATCAATTCTGGCATACCAAAGTTCAGTAGTTGTGAAATCCCGAAGGCCTGAAGTTTCTTAGCTGTAATCCAAAAAGTTGATAAAAATTCTTTCATGAAATTTTATTGGGAGAACATGGAGGGGATGGGTATTGAGTCCCAGCACACTCTCATTTCTTCTTTGAAATAAAATATTTCTGAGACTAACTTTAGCACATCCACAATATCTTTGCAGAAGTTATAAGATTAACAAGGAAAAATCTTCAGGGACCTTCCCTGGTGGTCCAGGGGTTAATACTCTGCACTCCCAATGCACAGGGCCCACGTTTGTTCCCTGGTCAGGGAATTGTATTTCACCTGCCACAACTAAGAGTTCGCATGGCACAACTAAAGATCTGGCACGCCGCAACTAAGACCCATCGCAGACAAATAAATAAATAATTTTTTTTTAATAAAAAGAAAAACTCAGAGCTTCCCTATTGGCTCAGTGATAAAGAATCCATCTGCCAATGCAGAAGACATGGGCTCCATCCCTGGTCTGAGAAGATCCCACATGCCACAGAGCAACTAAACCAGTGAGCCACAGCTACTGAGTCCATGCTCTACAGCTCAGGAACTGGAACTATTGAGCCAACATGCCTAGAGCCCATACTCAGCAATGAGAGAAGCCTCCGCAATGAGAAGCCTGAACAACCACAATTAGAGAGTAGCCCCCTCTTACCGCAACTAGAGAAAAGCCCACGCAGCGACAAAGACTCAGAGCAACCAAAAAATAAATAAATTAATTTTTAAAAATGAAAACCTCTGCAGAAATATTTCCAAAGTGACTGAAAAACTGGGTCTAAAAGAAAGAGCTTATGGCTCTCAGATGAAGATTCCCTTTTTCACTCCTATTGAAGTCCCATGTCGATTCTTCATCAATAACACCGAGTATTGCCACTGACAGCACAATGAGCGCCAGCGCCCTGATCACACTTAATTCTGTGGGCATCTACTCCCTAGTGCTTAGAAACAAATAAACAAGTCAATGGTGAACAAACACCACAAGCTGATATGCAGCAGCACACAAAAGGAATTACTGCTCCTGAATAGCACTTATTCGGTATTTAATCTCCCGAATACTTTCATTTTTGGAATGGCTCCACAATAAAGGGTATCCAGGGGAAAAAAGAAAAGTATGTCCTTTTCTTAGAACTCAGTGTCACCAAGTACATCTGAGACGACAGAAGCCACAGGTAGCACCTGACGAACTGTGGTAATTGGCTGGATCAATTATAGGAAAGGAAAGTGCTGTTTAATTGCCCAGCTGCACATTTAGAAGTTCAGTGCCTCCATACTCGCGCTGAAAGAGCTTGTAAGGGGACAGCAGACAGGAAGGAGAATGCTGCAGAGACGGAGTGGGAAGACTGCAGGATAGGAGAGAGGAGATGAAAGTGGTGTGAGTGGCAGCAACAGTCAATGGAAACTACAAGCAGTAACAGAGAGTGTGATCCAGGCCTCTGAGAGAAAGAGAGAGGTAGCCAAAAGTCTTGCCCTTGAGATGGAGAAACAGCAGCGACCAAGAGAGACCCAGGCACCACTGGAACATGCCAAGCAAGGGTCCTGTGACGGAGAAAGAGGAGTCATTTAATCCATGAATTCTTAATAAAGACCTACATTTCTAGGAACTTGGAATACAAAATGATTCATGCTGGTGCTCCAAAATGCTATAAACCAAGCCACTGCCTCCTGAAGACCACATCTCTTATGTGTGTATGTGTGCTAAGTCACTTCGGTCATGTCTGACTCACTAGGACCCCATGGACTGTAACCTGTCAGGCTCCTCTGTCCATGGGATTTTCCAGGTAAGAATTCTAGAGTGAGTTGCCATTGCCTCTTCCAGAGGATCTTCCTGACCCAGGGATCAAACCCACTTCTTTCATGTCTCCTGCCTTGGCAGGCAGGTTCTTTACCACTAGCTCCACCTGGGAAACCCAGCCACCTATATATCTGCATCTAGATCATTCAACGTTGCTGACAAAGGTCCGTCTAGTCAAAGCTATGGTTTTTCCAGTAGTCGTGAATGGATGTGAGAGTTGGACCATAAAGAAAGGTGAGCGCTGAAGAATTGATGCTTTTGAACTGTGGTGTCGGAGAAGACTCTTGAGTGTCCCTTGGACTACAAGGAGATCAAACCATTTAATCCTAAAGGAAATCAATCCTGAATATTCATTGGAAGGACTGATGCTGAAGCTCCAATACTTTGGCCACCTGACGCGAAGAGCTGACTCATTTGAAAAGACCCTGATGCTGGGAAAGATTGGAGGCAGGAGGAGAAGGGGATGACAGAGGATGAGATGGCTGGATAGCATCACCGACTCGATGAACATGAGTTTGAGCAAGCTCCAGGAGCTGGTGAAGAACAGGGAAGCCTGGCATGCTGCAGTCCAAGGGGTCGCAAAGAGTTGGACACAACTGAGCAACAGAACTGAACTGAGATCATTCAACATCCAAACAGCAGTGCCAGCCAAGGTATGGTTTGGGAATCTCTCCAAGAAAAAACAAAAAGTCCATAAACCATATGGAACAGAACAGCTCCTTCTCTTTTGGTGCTGGCTGGCTCTGGTCTTTCTTCAACAGGTAATAATAAAAGCATGATAATTTCCAGGAACGAGAATCAAATGGGATATTATTATTTAGGAAACTAGGAAATACTGTAATGTAGAGCCTTAGTGAATGTGAAAGGCGAAACCAAAAATAAAAACAAGCACACGAAAATCTTTGTTGAAGTAGAAAAGCCTGGTGCCTTACAAATAAGACTGTCCACCAGGGTTAGGGGCAGAGTTAAGTCCATACGGTATCCACCTTTTGGATGTGATTTTTAATTTTGTAGTTATGTTACATCTGTATTAGGGTTGTTAGTGTCATGAGACACCAGATACACAGATGTCTGATTGCCAGATTCTGTGTAAACCATTCCCAATTTTACATCAAACTGATGAAGCATTTATTTAAAAACATTTGTGGAGCTATAACTGCAAAGGTAGAACTCACAGCTTTTTTTTTTTTTTTTTACATATTACAACCACATGTTAAGACAAGAGACTTCAATAAAAAATTACCTTCAAACACATTTTGTATTGGGGGGATTTGCTTTATCCCTTAACACTCCAGGTTAGAGGAGCAATCGAGCCCATGTTCCTTTGCAAAACTTCATTTTGTTTTGAACCCTGCATTGACCCTAAGTTAACATCATTCCACATTCAGTCTATTTTGCTCACACAAGATATTGCAGCCAAGCAAAACTCTGTCCTGGAAACCTCATAAATTGTATGAGCTGCTCAATTTAGGCCTGAGGGAGTAAATTGAAGAGAGCTTAGTCTGTCATACTGTTTTAGAATGTTTGCCACAGAAATTCAGGATTAGTTCTAGATTGATTGAACTAGTTATGGTTCACCAAACTAGTTATGGTGGTGACTATGTGTGTGTGTGTATGTCCATATATATGGGCATACACACACACACACACACACATATTTATATATAATTGTTGTTGTTTAGTCCCTAAGTAGCATCCAACTCTTGGGATCCCATGGACTGTAGCCCATCGGGCTCCTTTGTCCGTGGGACTTCCCATACAAGACTGCTGGAGTGGGTTGACTTTCCTTATCCAAGGGATCTTACTAACCCAGGGATCAAACCTGAGTGTCCTGCATTGGCAGGTGGATTCTTTACCACTGAGCCATCAGGGAATGTATATGTATGTGTGCATGCATGCTAAGTCGCTTCAGTTGTGTCTGTCTCTTAGTGACCCTTTGGACTGTAGGTAACCTTCCAGGCTCCTCTGTCCATGGGATTCTCCAGGCAAGAATACTGGAGTGAGTTCCCATGCCCTCCTCCAGGGGATCTTCCCAACCCAGGAATGGAACCCATGTCTCTTAGGTCTCTTGCCTTGGCAGGCAGGTTCCTTACCACTAGCACCACCTATACACACACCTATATCCCATTATTTTAGTTAGTTTTTTTTTTTTTTTTTTTTAACCAAGAAGTCCTTTATTTTAGTTATTGATGTCCTGCTTATTTAATATACTTAAAGTGGGATTGGTATTGGGGGAAGGGGGGGCCAGTGAGGAACCTGAGTGAGCACCCTCTGAATACTGACTTTACTGGAAACATCCATGTATTTTATAATTCATTTCATTCCACCACTATTCACCAAATGCCTGCTATATACTATGTCCCAGGAACTCAATACTGAACAGAGGCAGACCTTCTTCTTATGAAGGTATGATTCATGTAACACCATTTAAACTGTGAATCAGTCAGATAAATTCCTGATGTCACTTTATTTTGAAATCCAACGCCTCTACTCACCAGCTGTGTGACCTTCATCCAGTTTACTCATGCCTCAGTTTCCTCATGTCTATAACAGAGGTTGCTGTGAAGAGTAAGTGAGAGCAGAGAGTAGAGCCTGGTTAACCACTGGATGATGTCCTTTGCCTTTCTCACTATATTACCCAGTGGACTTTGAAACTGATTTTGTAGATATCAGTTATGAGTAACTGCTCATAGATAGTTATGGGTAACTGCTCCTGCCTTGTAATAGTTACAGTCACCAGGGGGCAGTAGAAGATGGGTCCCCAACCACTAAGGAGAGAATAGTGCTATTTTCATTGACAGCTAAAAACTAATTTCATGTTTGTGCTGGCTCATAAATGAACAAATGAAAAAAGAAATACATTAAACAGTCATTAAAAGAAACAGTGATCAAAGCAAAAGTAAATGATGATACTCAGTTGTTTGAGGGTCTATTCTGTGCCAGTCTCTGAAGATAAAAATGGCACCTGTTCTACCAAGCGGTGGGAAGGTTACCTGAATTACACCAGTACTGACAAGCAGTAAACACTTAGGAGACTTTTGCAGTTATGATTTTGGGGAGGATATGTTTTCAGAGTAGTCAAGAGAGAAAATGTGGTACTGTTTACCACCTACAGAAATCTTTCTAACAGTGTTTGACTTTTCCTACCAATCTCTCTCTTACCTAGAGGAACCAAAATTTTTCTGATTTATCATTTCTGTTCATTTTTCAATCACACCAACCAATTGAAATAAAAGAGAAAATAGCATGGAATCTAAATGTGTCATATCCCCAAATTCTCAAAGAGAATTATCACTGGGATAATTAAGAGAAATGTTCAGTTCAGTTCAGTTCAGTCGCTCAGTCATGTCCGACTCTTTGTGACCCCATGAATCGCAGCACGCCAGGCCTCCCTGTCCATCACCAACTCCCAGAGTTCACTCAGACTCACGTCCATCGAGTCAGTGATGCCATCCAGCCATCTCATCCTCTGTCGTCCCTTTTCCTCCTGCCCCCAATCCCTCCCAGCATTAGAGTCTTAGGTCATATCAAATTCTGCCTCATCGCATTGAAAATAACTCTAAAATGTTCTATTGATTTTTAAATGAGAAAAATGTCAATTACAAATAGAAATATTAGAATGAATTGTTACTGATCTTATATTTTTCCTTCTTATTCTTTACATATGCAATTTGTGTAAATTTATATATGCAAATTTTGCTTGCTGCTGCTGCTGCTAAGTCACTTCAGTCGTGTCCAACTTTGTGCGACCCCATAGACGGCAACCCACCAGGCTCCCCTGTCCCTGGGATTCTCCAGGCAAGAACACTGGAGTGGGTTGCCATTTCCTTCTCCAATGCATGAAAGTAAAAAGTGAAAGTGAAGTTGCTCAGTCGTGTCCGACTCTTAGCGACCCCATGGACTGCAGCCTACCAGGCTCCTCCATCCATGGGATTTTCCAGGCAAGAGTACTGGAGTGGGTTGTCATTGCCTTCTCTGGCAAATTGTGCTTATAATATGCAAATTGTGAAGGCATGATTATATCCATGTTCATGTAGTAGAGAGCTATAAAAATCTAGAGCGGTAAATAAGGGGGGAAAAGAAAGAAGAAAGTATTAGTTGTTCATTCATGTCTGACTCAGTGATTCCATAGACTATAAGCCACCAGGCTCCTCTGTCCATGGAATTCTCCAGGTAAGAATACTGGGATTGGTAGTCATTCTCTTCTCCAGGGGATCTTCCTGACCCAGGGATTGAACCCAGGTCTCCTGCATTGCAGACAGAATGTCAAATCCAAAGCCATCATTGTCCAACATTTATAATATGGTGTATGAAGGTGACAAAGTTACTTACATGATTAAATACATTGACAAGATATTTTAAAAACTCACAAATCTTTCCCTTTATTTTTTTATGTTTGAATACTACCACAGTGGGGTTCCCAGGTGGCTCAGTGGTAAAGAATCCACCTGCTAATGCAGGAGACGATGCGGGCGACATGGATTTGATCCTTGGGTTGGGAAGATCCCCTGGAGAAGGGACTGGCAACCCACTCCAGTGTTCTTGCTGGGAAAATCCCATGGACAGAGGAGCCTGGAGGGCTACAGTCCATGAGGTTGCAAAGAGTCAGATATGACTGAGAACTGTCACAGAGATGTTTGTCTGTAGTCTTGAACTGTTTTTAATGATTACTCTTATTGTGGGCCATCTCTCAGCATCTGTGGATCATTCTTCAGACTTAGTATAGAAAAGAATAAGATATCCCTTAATGGCGGCATATCACATTCAGCTACTTTGAGGCAAGAAAATATTAAAACTGGATGAAGACAAGAAATTAAAACTGTATATAGATTTTAGAAAAAAGAACGTCTGAAAACAGACTGGCCTCTATTTTAGCCTAAACAAGTTGCAACATTAGGAATATTGTCAGGTAAAATACAGGATTTTTATATAATATTTAAGGCATGCTTGAAAGAAGGTTAATCACTGTTTTTCTGAGAGTCACATTTAACTGTATCCTGTATTTTTATTTGCTAAAGCTGGTAAGCCTACTTATGAAGACGTCTTTGCATATATAACACAAAACTTTCACTCTCTGAAGGTTAACCCTGAGAAAGGTTTACCTGAACAGGCTGGTGGTTAGTCAGGTAGCAGCCTATGAAAATTTGTCAGGTCACCACATTTTCAGCATAGCAGAAGACTCAGAGGGCTTCACCCACTTTTCCATTTCTGTAGACTACGCAGAGCTGGCTGCAAGGTAATAATTGACAAAGAAATACTCATACTCAGAGCATAGAGCTTAATGAGACAACTCAGTATCAAGTGCAAACAAAACTGATGAAGTACAGCATAAAACACCCTATTCACTCCCAGTCAAGGTACCCTTATCAAGAAATCAATTGGCTGTAAATGTATGGCTTTGCTTATGGATTTTCAGTCCTATTTCATTAGTCTATATATCTATCCTTATGCCAGTACCAAACTGTTTCAATTACTGTAGCTTTGTCATAAGTTTTAAAATCAGAAAGTGAATCCTTCAGCTTTGTTCTTCTTTTTTTGACATTGTCTTGGTTATCCAGAGTCTCTTGCAAGTCCGTATGAATTTGAGGATCCTCTTTTCCACTTATGAAAAAAGGCTGTTGGAATTTTGATAGAGACTCCATCCACTCTGTAGAGCACTTTGGGTCATATTATCATCTTAACACTATTAGGTCTTCCAATCCATGAACAGCTATGTATTATCATTTATTTAAGTCTAATTTCTCTTATAAATATTTTATAATGTTTAGTGTACAAGTCTTTTATCTCCTTGGTTAAATTTACTAACTAGGTATATTATTCTTTGGATGTTGTTGTAAATGTAATTATTTTTAAAATTTTCTTTTTGATAGGACAGTGCTAGAGACGAGAAACACTATATTGATTTTTGTTCCTCTTGTATCATTCAACTTTGATGAATTCATTTATTAGCTCAAGTACTTTGTGTTATGTGTGTATGTGTATTTTTTGGAATTTTCTACATATAGGACCATATAACTTATAAATAGAGATAGTTTTTCTTCTTCCTTTCCATTTGGATGTCTTCTATTTCTTTTTCTTGCCTAACTGAGCTGGCTACAGCTTCCAGCACAATGTTGAACTGCACTGCTGGAAGTAGGCACCATTACATTGTTCCTCATTTTGGGGAGAGTGCTTAGTCTTTCAACATTGAGTACAATGTTAGCTATGAGTTTTTCATGAATGCCCTTTACCACGTTGAGGAAGTTTCCTTCAGTTTATAGTTTGCTATGTTTTTTTAATCAGGCAAGGGTGCTGGATTTTATCAAACATGTTTTCTGTGTCAGTAGAGAGGATAGTGTGGTTTTTTCTTCTCTTCACTCAATTAATGTGGTGCATTACAATGATTGTTTTACATTTTTAGTTTAAATCCCACTTTGCTGTGTATAATCCTTTTGAATCTGCTATTAGATTCAGTTTGCTAATTTCGTTGGTGGTTTTTGCATCTATAACTATAGATGCTATAGATATAGCATCTATAGCAGCTATTATCTATAAATTTTTTTCCTTGTAAAATGTCTATCTGACCTTGATTTTAAAGTGACATTGGCCTCATAGAATGAATTTGGAAGTGTTCTGTCCTATTCAATTCTTTGGAAGAGTTTAAGTAGGATTGATATTAATTCTTTTTAAAATATTTGAAAGAATTTACCAGTGAAGCTGTTGTCCTTAGACTTTTCTTTGTTGGAAGCTTTGATTACTGGTTCAATCTCTTATTCTCGATCTATTCAAATTTTTATTTCTTCTGCATCAGTTTTGGTTATTTGTGTCTTTCTAGGAACTTATCTATTTCATCTGGATGATTTAATTTATTGGCCTACAATTAATTGTTCATGGTGTTCTTTTAATCCACTTTGTTTTCTGAAAGGTGGGTAGTAACGACCTACTTTCATTTTTTATTTTAGTTGTGTCTTCTCTTTTTTCTTGGTTAGTCTAACTAAAGTCTTATCAGTCTCATTGATCTTTTTAAGGACATAGCTTTTGGTTTATTAAATCCCTCTTTTTTTCCTATCCTCTAAAAGATTTTTTAATAGCATGAAGGACACAGAGAACAGAGAAATCAATTCTAATTAAGGACTCTTGGGAGTGTTTCTTTGAAGGATTAGAATATAACCTAATTTAGGGTCATTAAATTTCTAAAAAGCAAAGTTTTATTTCACAACTCCTTCCCAAATTAAGAAAAACATCTACAACAACTTGCCACTTTTGAAGAACTGCTGGTTTAGGAAAATTAATGCATTTTGAGCATCCTGGGTATTTGTTTTACTTCTTAGTGGGTTTTTGACAGTAGTAAACTTCTAAAATGCAATACTGGAAAAAAAAGTCGTACAAGTAAATCAGCTTACTTTTCTTTTCACTGCTTTCAATTTCCTGATTTTTGACAACATGGAGCATAATTATTGGTTTGGAATCAGAAATGATACAATAGCCTATCAGGTCCTAAAGAATGTGTTTTGAGAATGTGCGATCAAAAGTGTGTGCTTGCTGTCTATTCAGTCACATCTGACTCTTTGCAACCCTATGGACTGTAGCCCACTAGGCTCCTCTATCCATGTGGTCCTCTAGGCAAGAATACTGGAGAGGGTTGCCATTTCCTCCTCCAGAGGATCTTTCCAGGGATTGAACCCCGTCTGTTATGTCTCCTGCATTGGCAGGTGAGTTCTTTACCACTAGCACCACCTGGGATGGCCAAAGAAATGTATTCAAAACAGAGCTTACTCATAGAGCCTCCCCACATTTGAGACTAAGGGAGGAAAAACAATTCATTCAAAAGAGTCTTAGAAGTTTGTCTTAGAATTTGAATATTGAAACTTCTTCTTTTTGACCATTACTTTAACTTCTTTTAACACGTATGTTAAAGAATAGAGTAGAACAAGGAGGAAAAAAGTTTTAGGTCACATTTCATCATTGTATTTTTCACAAAATTCACTCTCACACACACAAAGTGCAGCAGTAAGTTATTAATCACACTAAAAGATGGTATCAATTTTATTAGTAAGAAAATTCTGATCCTATCCATAAAACCACATAGGATTTTGTTTAAAACTAATTAACAAAATTTATCCTTTTCTTTTTGAAATTGCATTTAGCTTTGAAATACATACAAATGCATACACGTAGCACACATATGTCACTCTCAATTTTCAAATTCTCAGTAATCTTTTATTGCAAAACCAAAACTATTTGAAAATGGAGTCATCACGGATCTCTTGTAAACTCTTATGATTGTTCTCTAAATAGCATAAAATGAGAAAGCTCACACATATCACACAACCCGCAATCAACGTCCGTCCATCACAGCCAGTGAATGCCAGTCAAGTAGGACAAATAGCATCCAGTATGTCATTAGTAAAACATTAGAAGTAAATGTTTACTTCTAAAAAATAAGACGTAAAAAAAAATACTCTTACAAATATTTCAAATGTGTGGACCTAACACCAGTCTGTTGTGCTTAGAAATAAATCCAAGATATAAAATATGCATCAAACATTATACTTGTCTTTGACTCAGTTCAGCTCTCTGGCTAACCAGCACCCACCTACAAACTACACAGCTGCCAGGTGAGGTGGCTGAACAGGTCTTTACTGTTGTTGATACTTCACATAATCTTTAAGAAAATGGCTGGCAGTTAAAGAATAAACATATTTCTGTAGAGATCCCCACAGCACTTCTTCCACAGTAATGTGAAGCCATGACAGCAGGATTTTTCCAGAGATTCTAAGCACAACTTATTCTCAACAGATTACAATCATACACAAGATCAAACTATTTTGTTGTTCAATCATTATGTCCAACTCTTTGTGACCCTGTGGACTGAAGCACGCCAGGCTCCTCTGTCTTCCACTACCTCCAAGAGTTTGCTCAATTTCATATCTGTTGAGTCCATTGGCCATCCAGCCATGTCCTCTGTCATCCCCTCCTCCTGCCCTCAATCTTTCCCAGCATCAGGATCTTTTCCAGTGAGTCAGCTCTTCGCATTATGTGGCCAAGTATTGGAGCTTCAATTTCAGCAACAGTCCTTCCAATGAATATTCAGGGTTGATTTCCCTTTGGATTGACTGGTTTGATCTTGCAGTCCAAGGGACTCTCAAGAGTCTTCTCCAGTACCACAATTCTAAAGCATCAATTCTTTGGCACTCAGCCTTATTTATGGTCCAACTCTCACATCCATACACGACTACTGGAAAAATCATAGCTCTGACTATACAGACCTTTGTTGGCAAAGTGATGTCTCTGCTTTTTAACATGCTGCCTAGGTTTGTCATAGCTTTCCTTCCAAGGAGTAAGCATCTTTTAATTTTGTGGCTGCAGTCTCATCAAAAAGGGAAATATTACTCACTGGAAATCCTGTACTGAATCTCAGCTTTTGCAGCTTCCTCAGACCATATACAAAGAGTGAACTACAGTCGACTGAATGCAAGGCATCAATTAAGACAAACTTAGAAGTACCTATCAGGAAAAGAATTTCCATAGCAAAAAATATTTCATACCTTGTTCTTCATCTGAGCTGTGCTGGTCAAATACTCTGCAGCCCACTATGTCCCCTTTTCTCTCAGAGAGCCTGAAATTCATAATAGGGTACAAGTCTGAGACCTGGTGTCTCAAGTGTCTGGTCACCACATACAAATTGCCAAATGCAGTTCTCAATACCAAACAATGCAGGACAGGCATAGTGAACATTTCCACCTCAGCAGTCAGTGATGCCAGGTCTCGGGTCACAGTCTAGTATAAGGGACTCATCCAGGCAGATTTCTGCTTTTCCTTATTTCAAGGCACTGCTTTCTCAGACTCATCACCACCACACAAGGTTCTGGGCTAAAGATTCTGATTCTTAAAAGAGATGTAAAAATACAACATGTGCCTGGGAGGGTTGTCAGCTAGCTTTATCTACAGGGCTTTATCTAAAGTCATACAAGTGGGTTGGCTTCCCCAGGACTCATCGTGGGGATAAGAGGTGCTCAGGGACCAGGATCTGGGGCAGAATGCCCTTGGCATCCCAGAAATAGGCACTGATGGGACCAGGAATCCCAGGCCACATCACCAAGCCAGGACTTCAGCTCATACCATCTTCCTTGAACCTCTGCTGCTCCCAACTTCAGTGTTTTATCCTGCTCTTCTAAGGTCTGTTTTGAAGGCATAGTACCAGAGTGCTGTGGTCAAATGTAGCCTGTAGCTGGATGATGCTGTGATCTCTAGTTGTAAAAATCTTGAATTTGTTGCCAACATTTAAAACCAAAAATATTTCATATAAAAGTAGAGAATTTGAGCTTCTCTTGGAAATGGGAAAATCTGGCATCTGGAGCAGCTTTTTGCTTGACAGCAGGCTGGAACTGAGGAACGGCTTCACCTTCCAAGACAGGACAAGCACCCTCTGGACCTGTTGGCATTATTGAGCTGGCTCAGTAGTTAACCACAGCTTTTAAAACACAATCACAGATTCTAGACTTTGAATAAGATTAGATGTTAAAAATGTATTACTTTCTGAATAGGAGGCATGGTTTTGTATGAGTCTTGGTAGAACTGGTCCATTATGAATCTCTGGTCTCCTGTTCATCTTGTTTGCTCACTTAAAAAAAAAAAAAAAAGAAGCAAAACTTTGCTACTTTTGGAGAAGCCTTAAAAAAAACAAAACATACATGTATACCTGTGGTGGACTCATTTTGATATTTGGCAAAACTAATACAATTATGTAAAGTTTAAAAATAAAATAAAAATAAAAGCAAAACAAAACAAAACAAAAAAAACCTTTTTGCTCCTCAGTTCATTAAAGTCATTTGTTAAAAGGCTGAAGACACCTTTCTTGCACTGCTAATTTCTCTCTTCCCTAGAAGCTTTAGAAATCTCACTTTCCTCATCCTGAAAACCTGAACACTAATCCCCACCAATGGGCAGGTTGTCCTGAGGACTCATACAAGCATTCATGCTTTCAATCCCGATTAGTGTACCTCCTGCCTTGTTCCAGGCACCGTGCCAGGGGCTGGGTTAAATGAGACACCTGTATGCAGGCACAAAGCATAAGAAAAACTTTTAGAACCAGGCTGCAATCATCACTGGAGTCTAGACACTGAACTTCACTTTAGCAGGAATTCACACCAGCACTTTATGGAAAGAGAATCTAAGAGGAACAGTAAAGGAAAAAGTTGAAAGGGGCTTCTTTCCCCCTTCCTGGAAAACAGCAATGTTTGATGTGTGTAGCTTTCTGTTAATGTAGTTTGGAAACAGGTGCTCCTTCTGCACTTTTTTCCTCATTTGCCAGCTAGATGTCAGTGTCCAGAACATCCTAGGAAGTCATACACTGGAAATGACAGAGCAACAATGTGGAAAGAGCCTGGAATCTCTGGATCTCCATTTGAAGAACTGCCTGCCAATCAGGCAGTTGTCCAGGAATATTAATCCTGGACTTGGATGAATAAGGAAGCTTCTATGGTGTTTAAGCCACTATACATTTTGGAATTTCTTAGAGCAGGTAGCATTGCTTTAACTAACACAGATACTTCCTTCTCATGATAGATTAAATAATGTAGAGTGCTAAGGAAAGCCTCTGGTATGTAGTAAACATTCAATAAATGCTAGAAATAGTTATCATAATAATTGTTATCATCTCTCTATATTATTTAGTGGGGCCAAAGGCACTAAAGTCTTTTGTTTGGGGGAAATTAGGTGTGTAGGATGCTTTTAGGTGCAACAGATAAATCAATCCAAGAATGGCTTAAATGATAACAGTCACAATATCTCACTTGGTAAGTTCAGGGCCAGTGTTTTCAGGATTGGCTGGACCTTGCTGTCACAGACCCTAAGGCTATCCATTTTTTTGCCCCATTATTCTGGTGTGTGATGATGTCTCTCCTCATGGGTGTATGACGGCTGCCATAGCTTCAGAGACCACTTGCAAACAGGACAGTGCCCAGTGATGGGCTTTCTCTTTAATAGGTGAAGAGCCCTCTTTTTCCAGAAGACCCCGAATTCCTTCTGCAGGACTGGTTTACATGCCCATGACAAAACTAGTCAGTCATTGGTAAGGAGAATGAAGCTATCATTGTTGGCTGCCTTTCCTGAGTATAGGGGAGGGTAAGCAACAAGACAAATAGATGCTCTGTTACAGGTACTGTGGATGTCGTTATTTCCCTAAAGGAATGCTTTATACTTCCAATGCAAGGCTGTTCTACTAATCTTGCAAGCATCCTTTATTCACATCTGCCTCTGTATTTTTTACTTTATTCGTGTCCCCTGGAATGCCATCTGTTCTTCTCCTGCAACCAGTATTCAAATGGCTTCTCAAGTTCTATATTTTCTATGAAGGATTCTCAGTGTGTCCTGTGTCCTTCTTCTTCTTGGCTTTTATTATCAGTATTATATTTTGGTAGATATTATAACATTATTTTATGTATTGTTAGTTTATGGTATATTACTCATTGCTTATTTGTTTGATGTATATAGATTTATTCTTCAAAAATTGTTTTGGAGCAACCACTGTATTCCGGCATTGGGGGAACAAAAGATAAGTAAGGCATGGCCCTTGTCCTCAAGTTCTTTATAGCAGAAGAAAACGTCATACCTAAAATGCCCCCTGTTTTCCATGTTGACCAACCCAGAGCCAAGCATAACGTTAACACTTCTTTACCTACAATAATATACTCAGGAAGAGCTATATTTGGAAAACAAAGGGTCATCACCATACAAACCCAATTTGTAAAGTGATCACCCATTATTGTACCTCAATCCTCACTTTTAATCGCCAGAACCACCCAGGTGGAAACCTCATCACCACAGTTAAACCATGAACTTAAAAGCGGCAGCTTCCCAACAGGTCCAGAACTCCCAGACATTGTGGATATCATGTGTAATTATGTTTCCTTCCCCAGAAGACCGTGTCCCCATTTGTCTCTTCTCTGCAAAGAGATTCGGGGCAGTAAATCACAAGGAGAGAAAAGACAGGAAGAAGAGTGAATTTAGGAAATCATTTACTAGTTGCCTTAGGACTGGCGCATAGAATATACAAGATGAAAGAAAGTGAAGACACAATCACTTTTAATAGTTCTTTGGAAAACCTCCATCCCCAAATGTCCTTCATTCTTGTTGCTATTTGTTGAAGGTTTGCAAAGCTGACTAAGAGTGTTTTATGCTAATTGGCTTTATCTGACATCCCTTTATCATTTGAAATTAATAGACAGCCTCGTAGATACAAGGTTAATGGAATATCTTCTCCTCCTCAGATTTGCAACTTGGCGTTTTCCCCAAAACACCACTTTCATCTTTATATAAGTGATCGTGTCTATAAAGTCTTCTAAAAAAGGCATGCTGTCTAATCCCATCAACCCATTTGTGAAACGTTCCAGAGGGAAATTGTTACACTGTCATTGTAGAAGCTGTTCTGCTCTTGGCATGCTCCTAAATGCCCTGCAGATTTGACATCCTCTTAGCATGGTAGGGAGATAGCAGCCTGATTTGCCAAGCACTAAGCTACAGCTGGCCCCATAGCAAAGCCCCTTCTTTGGCTCTTTGGGATGATGCCATGCGAGAAAAGGAACACTTAATGTGCAATAGGACCAAACTCCATCCCAAAGTTCAGAGATAATAGAGGCCCTCCCTTTCTTCCTGCTTCTCCCTTTCTAGGAATGCAGGCTAAGGTGCCACTTGGAAAGAAAGTATGAAAATGTTTCAATTTTGGAAAGACTTGGCTGAGGGAAGGTTTCTCTGTGTATCTGTGAGGGACAGTGGAGAGGGGAGGAGAGGAAGTAGAGAGGGTAACTCTGTGGGGCTCTAGGGGGAAAAGTTAAGGGAATCAGCAAGTTTATTTCTATCTGTCCAACTCAGGTCACTAAAGGGAAAGGAGAATTGAGGGAGGCAGACTGCATGCAGAGCCCATAAGGATATTCATATGCTTTATACTCCCAGAACTCCAAGGGTTCCAGAGTCTTAAATAGCATTATGCCAGCATTTAAGACATGCAGAAAGGTATAAAGAATAAAATGAAAACCAGTATGTATTGTGTATACATGTCCCATCTCCTCCCCCTGCATCCTACCCCAAAAGTAATCACTATCCTAAATTTATTGTTTACCATTGCATGCTTTCCAGGGTTTTGCTGCATACTAATCACTTTGCATCTTCTGAAACCTTATTTACATCTGTAGAAATAAACAGAAGTAACAGAAAAACAAAATGAAGCAGCTTAAACAGGATACATATTTATTCTTCTATCACATACAAGAAAGTTGGAAGTAAGCCAGCACCATTGATATATTAGTACCTAGGAATCTGTTTCCGGAGAAGGAAATAGCAACCCACTGCAGTATTCTTGCCTAAAGAATCCCCTGGACAGAGGATCTTGGTGGGCTGCTGTCCATGTAGTCAAGCGACTTAGCGTGCATGCATGCATTGGAGAAGGAAATGGCAACCGACTCCAGTATTCTTGCCTGGAGAATCCCAGGGACAAAGGAGCCTGGTAGGCTGCCCTCTAGGGGGTCACACAGAGTCGGACATGATTGAAGCTACTTTACAGCAGTAGCAACAGCAGCAGGAATCCATTTCATCTAGCTCATGGCTTCCATTTTCTGCATCATCTTATAGTCTAAAGTTAGCTGCTAGAGTGTTTCAGCCATTATGGTCACCTTGCTGGCTAGGAGAAGGGGAAAAGGAAGAAGGACCAAAAAAAAAAAAAAGAGGGAGTGGGTGATTAGCAGCTGAGCATAACTCCTTTAAGAGGTCCTGGAAATTCTAGTCATCATTTACACTTACAGCTCCTTGGTCAGAACTAAATCACATGACCTTATCAAGTTGCAAGGTCCCCTTTATTCTGGAAAGCAGTTTGCCAAGTAATGTTGATGTTCTATTACTAAGAGGGAAGCAAGAGTGGCTTAAGCAATTGTATTCTCTGCAAAGATTCAAATCTATGCTAGTTTTCATTTAATTGCATTTGTGAGATTCATCTTGTTATAGCTCCAGTTCATTAATTTTCACTGTAATATACTATGTCATTTGTGAATGTTCTCCAACTTATTTACCCAGTCTCCTGTTTATGTTTTTTTTTTTTAATTCCCTTTTGAGATTATTGAAAACAAAGGTTTACAGAAATGAAGCTATGAGCATCCTCATATGTCTTCTGGTTCATACACATGAGTGTTTCTTTAGGGCTCCTAATGGGGAGTGGAATTGCAAGGTCATAGGTGTGTACTTCTCCAACTTTCCAAGATATTACTAATTTTCTCAAAGGTGATAGCACCATTTTATTGACCCCAGTCAACAGTGTCCCTCAAACTCTACTTTCTCAACAACTCTTGGTATTCTGAGACCTTTTAGGTCTTTGCCTTTGATGTATGTAAAATAGCTTCCCACTGTGGCTCCTTTTTGCATTTCCTTGGATATTAATGTAAATGAATATCATTCATGGGTTTTTTTTTTTTTTTGACAACCCACGTTTCATCTTTTGTAAACTGTCCATCTTTTTTGTTAATTTTTCAGACATCAGGTTGTTTGCTTTCTTCTTTTTGGATCTTTATGTCTCCTGGTTACTAATCCTTTGCCAGTTATGTGTGTTGAAGATATTTTTCTCCCAGCTGGGATTTGCCCTCTCACTTAATCAATAGTAACTTTTGATTAATAGAAGTTTTAAATGGTAGTGTAGATGAATTCACCCTATTTATAGTTTTTATCTTAAATATTTTCTACCCCAAATTCAAAATGTTTCTCTTTCACATTTTAATCTTCAGTTTGCTTATACATAAAATTTATTTTCTGAGATAAAGCTCCAATTTCCCTTTTTACCATTTAACTAATTAATTATTAATCCTAATACCACGTATTAAGTTGTCCTTATTTTCCTCATATAGTCTGCAATGCCAGGAATGAAATATATTCTTTCCAGATATTGATAGACGGACTTATTTTTGGTTCTTTCATATTTTTCAGTAGTTCACTTGCCCATCATTCTGTCAATAAGGCACTGTCCTGAAGCTAGTGTGCGATTAATAGCGTGAAGGACAAGTAGACTCATGAAACAAGGAAAGAGCCAGTGTTTTCTTGTGTTCTGTGTCCTTTTATGTGATGGTCAGTCAGGTGCAGTCACAAAGGAGACACAGAAAACCCAGGAACACAAAGTCTATTATGCTCACAGGTTCTACAGAGGAGGTTACAACAGCTCTCTCCTCTCTGGTATTTAAGCTGCACAGTCTAGCAATTTTGGTCCCTCTGGACTATAACTCTGTCTTCTGAAGTCAGAGAGTCTACCTAACTCTCCCTGGGTGTGCATCGCTGTAACCTGGCATGGAAACTCTCTCAAGGAATAGTCTGGGGCAAACACAGGGCTCATCTCACTTGTTTCTCATAATTCAGGAATCACTGTCCTTCATTGCCTGATGTCCAATGTCACAAAAAAAAATTTTTTTTTCATATATATTGTCCTTTTTCTTTGTTTTTTCAGGCATAGGATAAATCTGGTCCTTGTTACTCCAAACTGACTGAAAAAAATAATCTAATCAATTCCCATTTTTTTTCAATATCCATACAAACTCCAGTAAAGACAATGATTGAAATAACAATGAATTCATACAAATGGGAATATTATGATATCAGGTCTTCCTATTAGTGATATGCATGTGTGGTGTGCATGTGTGTGTGTTCAGTCTTATCTGACTCTTTGTGATGCTGTGGACTCTAGCCTGCCAGACTCCTCTGTCTATAGGATTTTCCTTGCAAAAATACTGGAGTGGGTTAACATTTTTTTCTCACAGGGATCTACCTGACTTAGGGATTGAACCTCTATCTCCTGTGGCTGCTGCATTGACAGGTGGATTCTTTACCACTGAGCCACCAGCGAATCCCATTAGTGATATGAAACACATGTAAATAACTTCAATACAAACATGGTATATCTCTCAATTTTTAAAGATTTATAAACAAAGTTTTATAATTTTATCCATTAAAAGTGAAGTTGCTCAGTCATGTCCAACTCTTAGCAACCCCATGGGCTGTAGCCTACCAGGCTCCTCCATCCATGGGATATTCCAGGCAAGAATACTGGAGTAGTTTGCCATTTCCATCTCCAGAAGATCTTCCCGACCCATGGGATTGAACCCAGGTCTCCCGCATCGTAGGCAGATGCTTTACCGTCTGAGCCACAAGGGAAGATCTAGAGGGAAGATCTAAAGGGAAGATACTTTATCCATTAAAGTATTGTATATTTTTGTTAGATTTATTCTTAATACTGTTATCTATCCCTACAGTTATAAAAGCTAGCTTTCAAAAATTAATTTAAAAAATATATTTCTATATTTTTTAGTTAGTGTTTTGGAATGTAGTTGACATATATGTTGATTTTAAATCTAGGAACCTTCCTAAACTCTCTTATGAATTAGAATATCTTAATTCTTTTGGATTTTGTATGTAGACAATTGTAAGATCTGTGTACAATTATACTTTTTTCCTTCTTTCTAATATTCATACTTTTTCTTTCCTTTTCTCTTCTCTCTTCTTTCCTTTCTTCCTTCTTTCTTTGTTTCTCCCTCTCTTTCTTTCCATATCATTGCACCAACCTGAATCTCCAGCTCAGTGATCAATACTGAATACAAGTGGTGGTAACAGGACTTCCTGTCTCATTCCTAGTTTTAAAGAGAATTTTCTAACATTTTGAGGTTTGCTATAGGTTTTCATAAGGTCCTATGTTGGTCCTTATTCCCCTCTCAGCTTAAATAGTCATTGAACATTTGCAACATGAAAGGAACTGTGCTAGGTCAATGAAGTAGACAAGGATACACAAGACATGATTCCTACCTCAAGAAACTGACGGGATCATTAGTGATATAAAATATATACAAATGTAACTTTAATACAGAGCAGACTGGAAAGTGACAAGTGAAAGATACAAACCAAGAGTTTAGATATTTCATCAATTCCTTGCAAGATTCAACTGAATAAATAAATTTTGAATATCTACTCTGTGCAAGGATTAAGGAAGGCTCTATAAAGAGGCTACTTAAATCTTAAATATTTCTAAAAATTAAATGACTCAATTCTTAGGTTAGTAGTAAGGTTAAGTTTATGTTCAGTGTTTTGATTATTTAAATATTTAGACCTCAAAACCCCAAGATTTTAAGAAAAGGAAAAGGCCAACTTTATCAGCAGGATAGTGTTAAAGTCTGAAGTGTACTGTAACCAAAAAAGGGATATATTTTATGTCATTGTTACGGGAAGTATTTTTTTAGGAATGAAAGATCAGCTAAAAAGATACATTTTAGACATAAATTTTTAAAATAGAGATGTGAAAGTGCAAAGCTATCTTCAGAGAAATAAGGACAAAAATTACTGCCCATGGATAATTGCTTTTAGTGCCTTTAGAATTTGAGTCTTGGTAATTTTGTACTTAAATTCAATCCAGTAATTTGCAAGGGGAAAAAAGTCATCTTCAAGGGCTTTAGATAAAGCCACTTGGTATGTTATTCTCATTGTTATGAAATTACATATAAAACATGATTGTACCCACTTCTCACTATTATAAAAAGAAGTGAATATTCATATTCCTAAACCATTTGTCCTTGGTAATATTACATATGGAGAAGGAAATGGCAACTCACTCCAGTACTCTTGCCTGGAAAATTCCATGGATGGAGGACCCTGGTGGGCTATAGTCCATGGGGCTGCAAAGAGTCGGACACGAGTGTGGGACTTCACTTTCTTCCTTTCTTTCTTTCTTTCCTTCAATGTTACATATATCCTACGACAAAATAAATAAATAAATAAAAGACTTCTTCCAACATTTTCCTGTGTAAAACACGCATTTACCTTATTATTGTTAGTATTTCATAGCAAAATCTTGCCTGGCTTAGTTACATGAAAAGTCAGAAAAAGTGGAACCTAAATCTCTGGGGTTAAAGTGTAATAATGCTAGAGAAAAAATAAAAGAGATGAAAATAATCAAGAATTTTCCATACCAGTGAGACCAAGAATTATGCCTGAGAAGTACCAATTCAATTGAATCAGTAGGAAGTCACTGGTGACCTTACGGAGACCATTTCTGATGAAATGACAGGAAAGCCCTTAGGTGTGAAAGATGAAGAGAAAGTGAGGAAGAGGAGACAGGAATATAGACAATTCTTCCCAGACATGAGTCAACTGCTGTGCCTCAAATTCCCTCGGGAGAGTTGACCCCATACAGATGCATAACAGAATTTTCACTGGTCCAAATCAAAGATTTGGTACAGATTATGTAGGAAGTTGTTTATAAAACTACATTAATTCATACATGACTATTAAAAAGCAGAGACGTCTAGTCAAAGCTATCATTTTTCCAGTAGTCATGTATGGATGTGAGAGTTTGATTATTAAGAAAACCAAGCACAGAAGAATTGATGCTTTAGAACTGTGGAGTTGGAGAAGACTTTTGAGAGTCCCTTGGACTGCAAGGATACCAGTCAATTCTAAAGGAAATCAGTCCTGAATATTCATTGGAAGGACTGATGCTGAACTGAAGTTCCAGTACTTTGGCCAACTGATGTGAAGAACTGACTCATTGGAAAAGACCCTGATGCAGGGAAAGATTGAAGGCAGGAGGAGAAGGGGACAACAGAGGACCAGATGGTTTGATGGCATCACCAACTGGATGGACATGAGTCTGAGCAAGCTCCAGGAGTTGGTGATGTAGAGGGAAGCCTGGTGTGCTACAGTCCATGGGGTCACAAAGAGTTGTACACAACTGAGTGACTGAACTCAACTGAATTGAATATTCATTTAGTTTAAAAAGTCACCTCTTGCTCTGAGTTATTGACCTTCCAAAGTTTCTGTCTTCTGTTGGTGGAGGTGGGGAGAGTGAGGAAAAACATTCTTTCTGCTCAGAAATCAGTTCAGTTCAGTCGCTGTCATGTCCAACTCTTTGTGACCCCATGAATCACAGCATGCCAGGCCTCCCTGTCCATCACCAACTCCCGGAGTTTACCCAAACTCATGTCCATCGAGTCAGTGATGCCATCCAGCCATCTCATCCTCTGTCGTCCCCTTCTCCTCTTGTCCCCAATCCCTCCCAGCATCAGGGTCTTTTCCAATGAGTCAACTCTTTGCATGAGGTGGCCAAGTACTGGCATTTCAGCCTTAGCATCAGTCCTTCCAATGAACACCCAGGACTGATCTCCTTTAGAATGGACTGGTTGGATCTCCTTGCAGTCCAAGGGACTCTCAAGAGTCTTCTCCAACACCACAGTTCAAAAGCATCAATTCTTCAGCACTCAGACTTCTTCACAGTCCAACTCTCACATCCATACATGACCACAGGAAAAACCATAGCCTTGACTAGATGGACCTTTGTTGGCAAAGTAATGTCTCTTCTTTTTAGTATGCTGTCTAGGTTGGTCATAACTTTCCTTCCAAGGAGTAAATATCTTTTAATTTCATGGCTGCAGTCACCATCTGCAGTGATTTTGGAGTCCAAAAAAATAAAGTCTGACACTGTTTCCACTGTTTCCCCATCTATTTCCCATGAAGTGATGGAACCAGATGCCATGATCTTCGTTTTCTGAATGTTGAGCTTTAAGCCAACTTTTTCACTCTCCTCTTTCACTTTCATCAAGAGGCTTTTTAGTTCCTCTTCACTTTCTGCCATAAGGGTGGTGTCATCTGCATATCTGAGGTTATTGATATTTCTCGCAGCAATCTTGATTCCAGCTTGTGCTTCTTCCAGCCCAGCGTTTCTTATGATGTACTCTGCATAGAATTTAAATAAGCAGTGTGACAATATACAGCCTTGATATACTTCTTTTCCTCTTTGGAACCACTCTGTTGTTCCATGTCCAGTTCTAACTGTTGCTTCCTGACCTGCATACAGGTTTCTCAAGAGGCAGGTCAGGTGGTCTGGTATTCCCATCTCTTTCAGAATTTTCCACAGTTTATTGTGATCCACACAGTCAAAAGTTTTGGCATAGTCAATAAAGCAGAAATAGATATTTTTCTGGAACTCTCTTGCTTTTTCCATGATCCAGCAGATATTGGCAATTTGATCTCTGGTTCTTCTGCCTTTTCTAAAACCAATTTGAACATCCGGAAGTTCACGGCTCAAGTATTGCTGAAGCCTGGCTTGGAGAATTTTGAGCATTACTTTACTAGTGTGTGAGATGAGTGCAATTGTGCAGTAGTTTGAGCATTCTTAGGCATTGCCTTTCTTTGGGATTGGAATGAAAACTGACTTTTTCCAGTCCTGTGACCACTGCTGAGTTTTCCAAATTTGCTGGCATATTGAGGGCAGCATTTTCACAGCATCATCTTTCAGGATTTGAAATAGCTCCACTGGAATTCCATCACCTCCACTAGTTTTGTTCGTAGTGATGCTTTCTAAGGCCCACTTGACTTCACATTCCATTATGTCTGGCTCTAGGTCAGTGATCACACCATTGTGATTATCTGGGTTGTGAAGATCTTTTTTGTACAGTTAGTAGTTATAAATGTTTTATTTATGACTTTAAAAAATGGACTTAATACAATTTTTTAAGTTGTACATTTTTCTTTCGTTTTTGTTTTTGCTTTGTTTGGAGGTGGGGCAGAGGGGAAGCGCCCAGGATTCCAAGTCTTGGAATCAGATTTCTTTATGTGGAAGAGAAACTCCCCTAGATAGATAATCTATTGCCAGAGCCAATCTACCTTGGATACTCAGGCTTCCTCTCAGGTGCCTGTCTTCTTTTTCCTGGAATATGATTCCTCAACTGCCCTGCCCTATGGAACATACAGGGTCCCACATGGAGGCCCACTTCATTTTCTTCTCAGCCCAACAGCGGGCAGCAATGAGACAGAAGAGAGCAGAAATGAACCTCTTTAGTTGTAGGATAGCTGACCATCAGCTTTGGGCAGCTCAGAGCCCTGCACACTCTTGATTAGAGCATCTGTCCATTTGGCTATGCCAGGTGTGGTAGTTCTCTTACAGTTCTATGTTATGGCAGTGAGCTCATATAGAGTTCATGCTACCATCAGTTTGCAAGAGCCTGTAGATTCTTTTACTCCTGCTCTCCTGACATAAAAAGATGATGATATGGTTGGAGTTTCATTGACAGAAAGTCCTTTTAACCCTATAAATCAGCCCTATTAAATTACTCCTCTTTTACCAAAACATGATTTGTTCACAAATGACAAATAGCAAGAATAATGTGAACGTGTCCCAGGATATGTCTGTTTGGAAGTTGTGACAGAATGTATTTTCCAAGGGGGCCACACAAGATCTACTTTTTTACATGATTTTCTTATGATGTGATGTTGATACTTTTCCAATTAAGAGGGGATGTCTATGTTATTATCCCTTGAATCTTGGTGTCCTGGGACTGTGGCTGAATGATATTATATGACTTCCAAGGCTAGATCATAAAAGATACAACTTCCATTTGCTTCTCTTGAGATGCTTTCTCCTAGAATCCAGCCACTGTACCATGAGGAAGTGAAGGGGCCGCATGTGGGAGATCCAGCCCATAGCTTCAGCTGAGACCCCCCAGCACACTACCAGTTTTGACTGCCTGACATTTGGGTGAACAAACATTCAGATAATTATAGCCCCCAGCTGTTATCACAGTCTTCCCAGGTGAAGGTTCAGGCATTATGGGGCAGAAACAAGCCATGACCAGTGTGCCTTGTCTGTGTTCCTGACCCACAAAATCTCTGAGCATAGTATAATTTTTTTTGTTTTAAGCCACTAAGATCAAATGGCTTCTTATGCAGTGATAGATAAATGACAAAGATGCTTGTTTCTTGGTTATGAGATAATAATAAAACCTAATGTTTATTGGTTCCGGCAACAGATGACAAACTTACAGTACTTTCTCATTTAACCCTTAAAATGAGCCCTTGAAGTAGGTATTACTTATGAATCCCATTTTGTTGATGAACAAACCAATGAATAAATGCATGGGGACAACTTCGTGGGACACAGATATGTTTTATATTTTCATAATTAGTGCCATGTTATCTCTCTTAAATATTTCTCTCCTCTTTTTTTCTATACACCAATGATATGGGATCATTCAATGCAGAATAACTTTGTTTAGTTTGAACTACTTTTGGAAAAATCCAAATTCAGAGTAAATGAACTAAACCTATGAATGCAAACTCGTAGTTTGCATTTCTTATTAGCAACATTACAAAACAAGTTAATGGGAAAATCCTGGCAAATACTTGGCTCATGGAGAAGAGTATAATAAAATGATTTCTATAAAGAATATAAACCACAACATTCTGTTCTAAATGATATATAGCTGACCTTCAACATTGTATTAGTATCAGGTTCCTAGTACAGTGATTCAGTGTTTCTATATATTACAAAATGGTCACCACAAGTCTAGTTACCATGTTTCACCACACAAAGATTTGCCAATATTATAAACTACATCCCTGTGCTGGACATTTCATTCCTGTGACTCACTTATTCTGTAACTGGAGGTTTCTATCTCTTAATCTCCTTCACTTATTCTCTTATCTCCCCACCTCCTCTCCTCTGGCAACATTTGTTTTCTGTAACTCTGAGTCTATTTCTGTTTTGTTTGTTCATTTTTTCTTTTTCAGACTTCACATATGCGTGAAATCATATGGTGTCTGTCTTTCTCTATCTGACTTATTTTACTTAGTGTAACACTCTCTGAATCTATCCGTGTTGTTGTAAATGGCAAAATTTCATTCTTTTTTATGCCTGAGTAATATCTCACAGTCTAAATACGTCATATCTTCTTTATCCATTCCTCTACTGATACACATTTGAGTTTCTTATAACTTAACTATAGTAAATAATGTTGCAATGAATATCAGTTCAGTTCAGTTCTATTCAGTCGCTCAGTCATGTCCTAATTTTTGCGACCCCATGGATGCAGCATGCCCAGCCTCCCTGTCCGTCACCAACTCCTGCAGTTACTCAAACTCATGTCCATTGAATCGGTGATGCCATACAACCATCTCAGCCTCTGTCATCCCCTTCTCCTCCCGCCTTCAATCTTTCCCAATATCAGGGTCTTTTCCGTGAATATAGGGGTGCATATATCTTTTCAATTTAGTATTTTTGTATTTTTTGGAAAAATACCCAGAAGCAGAATTGATATATCATGGTAGTTCTATTTGTAATTTATTCAGAAACCTCCATGGTGCCTTCTGTAATGGGCATACCCAAAAAAGATATCCTTTTCATCATAGGGGACTAGAATGCAAAAATAGGAGTCAAGAGATACCTAGAGTAACAGGCAAATTTGGCCTTGGAGTACAAAATGAAGCAGGGCAAAGGCTAACAGAGTTTTCCTGAGACAATGCACTGGTCATAGGAAACATCCTCTTCCAACACAGAAGAGAAGACTCTACACATGGACATCACCAGATGGTCAACACCGAAATCAGATTGATTATATTCTATGCAACCAAAGATGGAGAAGCTCTACACAATCAGCAAAAACAAGACTTGGAGCTGACTGTGGCTCAGATCATGAACTCTTTATTGCAAAATTCAAACTTAAATTGAATAAAGTAGGGAAAATCATCAGACCATTCAGGTATGACATAAATCAAATCCCTTATGATTCTACCGTGGAAATGACAAATAGATTCAAAGGATTAGATCGGATAGACAGAGTGTCTGAAAAACTATAAATGGAGGTTCATGACATTGTACAGGAGGCAGGGATTAAGACCATCCCTAAGAAAAAGGCAAAATGGTTGTCTGAGGAGGCCTTACAAACAGCTGAGAAAAGAAGAGAAGCTAAAGGCAATGGGGAAAAGGAAAGATATACCCTTTTGAATGCAAAGTTCCAAAGATTAGCAAGGAGAGATAAGAAAGCCTTCCTCAGTGATCAGTGCAAAGAAATAGAGGAAAACAATAGAATGGGAAAGACTAGAGATCTCCTCAAGAAAATTAGAGATACCAAGGGAACATTTCATGCAAAGATGGGCACAATAAAGGACAGAAATGGTATAGACCTAACAGAAGCAGAAGATATTAAGAAGAGGTGACAAGAATACACAGAGGAACTATACAAAAAAGACCTTCATGACCCAGATAACCAGGATGGTGTGATCATTCACCTAGAGCCAGACATCCTGGAATGTGAAGTCAAATGGGCCTTAGAAAGCATCACTACGAACAAAGCTAGTAGAGGTGATGGAATTCCAGGTGAGCTATTTCAAATCCTAAAAGATGATGCTGTGAAAGTGCTGCACTCAATATGCCAGCAAATTTGGAAAACTCAGCAGTGGTCACAGGACTGGAAAAGGTCAGTTTTCATTCCAATCCCAAAGAAAGGCAATGCCAAAGAATGCTCAAACTACCGCACAATTGCACTCATCTCACACGCTAGTAAGGTAATGCTCAAAATTCTCCAAGCCAGGCTTCAACAGTACATGAACTGTGAACTTCCAGATGTTCAAGCTGGATTTAGAAAGGCGGAGGAACCAGAGACCAAAAGGCAGAGGAACCAGCCAACATCTGCTGGATCATTGAAAAAGCAAGAGAGTTCCAGAAAAACATCTATTTCTGCTTTATTGACTATGCCAAAGCTTTGACTGTGTGGATCATGAAAAACTGTGGAAAATTCTGCAAGAGATGGGAATACCAGACCATCTGACTTGCTTCCTGAGAAATCTGTATGCAGGTCAAGAAGCAATAGTTAGAACTGGACATGGAACAACAGACTGGTTCCAAATTGGGAAAGGAGTATGTCAAGGCTGTATATTGTCGCCCTGCTTATTTAACTTGTATGCAGAGTACATCATGTGGAATGCTGGGCTGGATGAATCACAAGCTGGAGTTAAGACTGCCAAGAGAAATATTAGTAACCATCAATAATCATCAGATATGCAGATGATACCGCATACCACTCTACGATAGAAAGTCAAGAAGAGCTAAAGAACCTCTTGATGAAAGTGAAAGAAGAGAGTATAAAAGTTGGCTTAAAACTCAGCATTCAGAAAACTAAGATCATGGCATCTGGTCCCATCACTTCATAGCAAATAGATGGGGAAACAGTGGAAACAGTGACTGACTTTATTTTTTGAGGTTCCAAAATCACTGCAGATGGTGACTGTAGCCATAAAATTAAAAGATGCTTGCTCCTTGGAAGAAAAGCTATGACCAACATAGATAGCATATTAAAAAGCAGAGACATTACTGTGCCAACAAAGGTCCATCTAGTCAAAGCTATAGTTTTTCCAGTAGTCGTGTATGGATGTGAGAGCTGAACTACAAAGAAAGCTAAACACTGAAGAATTGATGCTTTTGAAATGTGGTGTTGGAGCAGACTCTTGAGAGTCCTTTGTACTGCAAGGAGATCAAATTAATCAATCCTGAAGGAAATCAGTCCTGAATATTCATTAGAAGGACTGATGCTGAAGCTGAAACTCTAGTACTTTGACCACTTGATATGAGGAATTTACTTATTGGAAGAAACCCTGATGCTGGGAAAGATTGAAGGCAGGAGGAGAAGGGGACGACAGAGGATGAAATGGTTGGATGGCATCACCCACTGGATGGACATGAGTCTGAGCAAGCTCTGGGAGTTGGTGATGGACAGGGAAGCCTGGCATGCTGCAGTCCATGGGGTCACAAATAGCTGGACGTGACTGAACAACTGAACTGATACCAATTTACATTCCTATCAACTGTGTAGGAGGGTTCCCTTTTCTTTACATCCTCACCAACACTTCTTATCTGTTGTCTTTTTATAATAGGCATTTTGACAGGGACGGAGGTGATATTTCATTGTGATTTAGATTTACCTTTCTTTGACAATGAGTGATATTTGGCCTCTTTCCATATGTCTATTGGCCATATGCATGACTTGATTTTGAAAAAATGACATCTATTCAGCTCCTCTGCCCACATTTAATCAGATTGTTGTTAAGTTCTTTGTATAGTTTGGATGTTAATCTCTTATCAGGTATATCATTTTCAAATATCTTCTCCCATTCAGTAAGCTTCCTGTTGGTTTTGTTGATAGTTTTCTTAGCTGTGCAAAAGTTATTTTGGTTTAATGTAGTCCTATTTTGTTGCTTACTTTTTTGTCTAAGATGACATATACAAAAAAAATATTGCTAAGACATGTCAAAGTGCGTACCCCTTGTGTTTCTTACTAGGAGTGTTATGGTCAGGCCTTACATTTGTCTTTTATTCACTTTGAGTCTATTTTTGTGTATGGTGTGAGAAAGTACTCCAATCCGATTCTTGTGCATGTAGCTGTTCAGTTTTTCCAACACTGTCTATTGATGAAGCTGTCTTTTCCACATTGTATATTCTTGCCTCCTTTGCCGTAGATGAATTAACTATATAAGCATGCATTTACTGGGCTCTTTTCTCTGCCCCATTGATCTATGTGTCTGTTTTTGTGCCAGTGCCATGTTGTTTTGATTACTGTAGCTTTGTAGTATGGTTTGAAATCAGGCAGCATGATCCTCCAGGATTGTCCTACTTTTTTCACAATTGTTTTCTTTGTTTAGGGTCTTTTGTGTTTCCATACAAATTTTAAAATTATTTGTTCTAGTTCTATAAAAAAGTGTCACTGGCATTTTGATAGGGATTGAGTTGAATCTGTAAATTGCCTCAAGTAGTATGGACATCTTAACAATATTAATTCTTCTAATCCATGAGCATTGGTGTATCTCTCCATTTGTTTGCATTGTCTTCACTTTCTTTCATATTCAGTGTCTTATAGTTTTCCCAGTACAAGTCTTTTACCTCCTTGGTTAGATTTATTCTTAGGTATTTTATTCTATATTATGCAGTTATAAATGGGATTTTTTTCTAAATTTTCTCTTTCTGTTAGTTATTGTTACTGTATAGAAACAACAGATTTCTGTATATTAATTCTGTATTCTTCAAATTTACTGTATTCATTTATTAATTCTAATAGTTTTTTGGTGACATCTTTCAGATTTTCTACATATAGTATCATGTCATCTGCAAAAAGTGACAATTTTACTTCTTCCTTTCCAATTTGGGTTCCTTTTTTTTTTTTCCTTATACATTTGCTGTGGCTAGGACTTCCCATACTATGTTGCATAAAAGTAGTGAAAGTAGGCATCCTTGTCTTGCTCCTGATCATAGAGGAAGGGCTTTCAGCTTTTTACCATTGAGTGTGATGTTAGGTGTGGGCTTATTATATATGGACTTTATTATGTTGAGGTATATTCCCTTTATACCCACTTCGTTGAGTTTTTATCATGGATATTGAATTCCTCTGTATCAACTACTCTTGATCCCTTATAGTGTATTCTTCATTTCAGTTATTGCATTATTAAGCTTTGCTCTTCTTTGTATTTTCTAACTTTTGTTAACCTTCTCACTGCATTCATCCATTCTTTTCCCAGGTTCATTATTTTTTAATCATTACTTTTATCTCTTTTTTGGGTAGATCACTTATCTCCATTTTAATTCCTCTTCTGAAGTTTTAGCTTGTTCCTTCTTTCAGAATTTATTCCTTTGTTGCCTCATTTTGCCTAGTTCTCTCTGTTTTTATTTCTATGTATTAGATAGATTAGTTACATTTCCCAAACTTGGAGAAGAGGTCTTATATAGGTCCAGTGTGGCCCAGCAACACACTCTGTTCCGGGCCCCAAACCTATATGCTCTAGGGGACCCCCTATTGGCCCTTCTGTTGTAGCAAAGCCAACTATTGTGGGCATGCTGGTAGTCAAAGCTGGCCCCTCGCCTGGTTGGATGGCAGGCACTTCCTCCTGGGGTGGGGAGTACTGGTCCACTGGTGGGCAGGGCTGTGTCTCAGTGCTGCTGGCTGCAGTGCCTGGCATCACACTCTTATGTTTTGTTATAAGGAGCTCACAGAGCTCTTCTAAGTAACTATCATCACTTGTTAACCATAATTCTGTCTATTTTGAAGGTTTAGAGTGGTGTAATTGAGTTGTACAGAATCAGACACTCAACAGGAGGGTAAGGAATAGTACTACTTGTACTTCCTAGTCCATGTTCTGGCCTCTCTATTTATCTAACTGCAGTTACTTAACTCATTTATTATTAATTTTCTAAGCTACAAATACCTATTATACACCAACACTGTGTCAGGCACAAATCCCAAAGTGATGAAGAAGTATTTTTGAATCATTAGTTTATTTATTTTTAAATTTTGCTGTCTCTTTTTTTTTAGCTCTTTCCCTCAGTTCAGGTAGTTAAGTTTTTCTAGATTCATAGATTAATGGAAATTGTATGAAACACAAAACAAAGAAAATAGTGTCCCTTTGCTTTTGAGTTTCAGAAGATTAGGCCCTCAGGGGAAGAGAGAGAGAAACTCAAAAATAAGAGTGAGGCTTCTATTTATCCATTCTCCTACTCCTTCTAAGAAAAGGTTCTCTGAATTGAGAGACGAGTTGGAGGAAGGTAATAGGAGTGCAGACGCCTGTGGGTCCTGCCTGGAACAGGGCCCAGTGCCTGTCCCCAGGGACACCCATGTAGTAGCCCTACAACTTGGGTGCAACCCCAGGGAAGTGCATCAGGGACCGCCTTGAATTAGATTCTGTTTGCCTGCCTTGGGAGAGTGGGAATTTGTGAACAAAAATGAATTTTTAAAATAGCCATACTTTTGCACACTAGTGTTAAGGACAGTAATTTTTCTTAACCAAACTAGGTTTGGAGATTACATCTTTGGAGAGAAACACAATAAATAAGCAAGCAAGTAAATAAATAAAATAACTATAGGCTGTGAAAAGCATTAGGAAGGAAGTGAATAGGATGATACAGAATAATCAGGAGCTCTACCTATCTAGGGTGATCAGGAAAAGCCCGAAAGAACAGCCAGCACAAGGCCCTGAGATGTAAAAAACGTTTGGCTTGTTCTGTACTCCAAAGAAGTCCAGCTGTGTGGAGTGAGGATTGGGATAAAATTGGACAGGTGGGCAAGGATCAGAATAGAGGGCCTTGTGGGCCATGATATGGAGTTGGGGTTCAATTTTATGTGCAATAAGATGCCGTTGAAGGGTTTTAAGCAGGAAAAATCAGAGTCAAATCTATAATTGAGCTTTAAGAATATGAATCAGGCTGTTGTGTGGGGACTGGACTGTTGGGGAGAGGGACAAGAATGGGAGTGTGGCACCAATGAGAGGCTCCTACAGTGGTCCAGCTCAGAGATGATGAAATCTTGAACCAAAGGGGAACATGAAATGGAAAGAAAACAGTAAGAAAAATATAATATACATTTTAGATATGGGATCAGGAGATCTGGCTGGGACATCTGACTTTGGGAAGAAGCATGAGTGGGTATCAGGATGACTTCTAGGTATCTGGCTTTAATAACCAGGGAGATGTTAGGGGCATTTCCTAAAATGGGGAGTAGGTGATGCTGGAGGATGGGAATAACTTTTCTGGGTTATGGTGCAAAATCCGTTGTTCCATTTAGATTTGTTCACTTACTAGAACAGGAAATCACCCACATGGAGTTGTCAGGAAGGTATTTAGGTATGGGGTTCAGAGGAGAGGTCTGAGGAGATGAAATTTTGAGAATCATCACTGTATAGAAAGTGAAAGTGTTAGTCACTCAGTCGTGTCTGACTCTCTGCGATCCCATAGACTGTAGCCCACCAGGCTCCATCCATGGAATTCTCCAGGCAAGAATACTGAAATAGTAGCCGTTTCCTTCTCCAGGGGTCTTCCTGACCCAGTCATCAAACGCAGGTATTCTGCATTTCGGGCAGATTCTTTACTGTTTGAGCCACCAGGGAAGCCCTTATCAACTCTGTAAATGCTCTTCAAAATCATTGACATGTAGAGATTGATTAGGGATTGAGTGAGATAGAGAAGAAAAGAGGGCATAGAACTGAGCTGGATTCCCACATTTAGAGGTCTGGCAGGTAAGGAGGACGAAGTAAGCTGGCCTTTAAACTAAAACATGTATTCATAGTTCTTTACTCTTCATGATAGCTCTGCTTGATGAATAGTGCAGCTGACAGGGAACCAACGCAAAGCAGCCTATTCCTCACATATGACTCCCTCCTCCTAAGGCTCTGACAATTATTAGTTAGTGGCTCCCTCCACTATTAGTTTCCTCAGCTGCACAAAAAGGCCCCTGTGGTAGCAGCCACCACCTTCCTTACAAGGTTTGGCGAGAAGTGTCAAGATGGAATTAAGCTCAGGCACAAAGATTTACATCCAAATGCCAGCCATTTTCTCAGCCCTTATGAATAGCCCAGACTTTGTATTTTAGGCCTCTAGAAATACTAATAATGCACACGAAATCAAAATCATCATTCATATTATTAACAAGCATTTTTGAGTAATGTTTTGAGTAAGTGCCTAATAAAGTTTAAGAAATAAAAGTAACTCATGTTTATTAAAGAGGAATTACTAGGTCTCCATTCATAAGCTTCAATATCCTGCTTAATGGATTCCATACAACATAACATAGAAACTCAGTGAATGAATTATGGAGAAACAGTCCACAAAAATTATACGGTTTCCTTTTTTTTTTTTTTTTTTACTGTTGTCCCCCCTCCATGAAATAACAATGAGGAGTGTAGCTTGAATAAAGCCATTTCTTACAACAGAATGAAAGCATTAAGGTGACATTGGTTGTATTTTATAGCTGCTTGGCAAAAACTTCAAAAGCTTTATGGTCAGAATGCGCCCCCTAGTGGAAGATGTAAGTAATAAAAAACGGAGAGGAAACAGAACTACACTCAAGATCTTGTGAGACTTGAGGGTAAGGAGAGGCCTGAGGACCCAGTAAATAAAATGCTTGTTGACCACCGCTGGTAAAGAGTTGTGTAAGGAAGAAGGCACTTCATCAAATATGGAAATGAATGTAGCCTAGTGGAAAGGAGAGCCTGGGGCAATTAAGCCTGCAGCCTTATGTTCTAGAATATTTGAATCATTTATGATGAATTATAAATGAAGAAGCCACTGAATGAGGCCTTGAAAAGTGGTGGAGAAGTGTGTTGTCCCAGAGCTCAGCCTGCCCCAGTGCAGATCTTGGCTCTGTGAATAGCCTTGTGACTGTAGGGAGTCACTTGCTGTCCTCTAAGCTTCAATCAGCACATCTTTAAAGCAGAGTAATCACTGTGCCATCGTAGGTGATGGCTGTTGTGTAGGTGAGGGTTGCTTTAAGGGGCAAATGAGACAATGTTTAGAAAGTGCTTTAGTGTAGGGACTGCTGAACTGCAATAGCTGTGGCTGTTACCTACCAGGGGTGCATTTAAAATCAGGGACAGACATTTACATTTCTATTTTTAAAAATGCCTTCCAGATACAGACATTCATCAACTACAGAGGGAAGCTCTGGGGTTCTGTGAAAGCTGTCAGACCTGAGACCTTTGAATCATTCTGTAAGATACCTGGATTCAGTAAACCAGGTTGTACTTGCTCCTCTGCCATGTGTCTCAGAACATTATCCAGACACATATGGATTTGTATGAGCAATTTGATTTTACAGTTTTACAGTTGAGGTGAAGTCAGTCAGGGCTGGATAGCTGATTGAGCAGGGCTGGTGGGATGGGTGAGGTGGGACAGAGGTCAGCTTGCAGTGAGTGACAGCTGAAGGGGGAAATGGAACACCAGCCAGGGCCATGGGAAGGGCACAGGTTTAGCCGAACCCAGCTGTACTCCAGGGGAACACACGAGAACATTCTCAGGGCAGTAACCATTTCCACTCAAGTGGTGACATGGTGCCAGTGGGCAAATAAAAGAATAGCAGGTTATTACAGGAAGTTTTCTGGGTTTTTGGAAACTTGCTTTAAACAAACATAAAAAGTGTTTGTTTTTTAATTCCCTCAAATGTGCTGCCAAAAATCCAGGTATTTGAAAAGGTCAAGAAGCACTGGTGCAACTAAGATTCCCTCCCTTCGAAGCAGGCTTCAAGGAGCCATGCTCATGGATAGATATGCCCACCTTGCTCATCCGGTTAAGGGGTCCACAGGCTGGGTTTTAAATACAAATTGGTGCAGTAGTCATCAGATGGGAAAGTCCATTTGAATTAACTAACATTCGGAAATTACCAGCCCTTTTCCTCACTTTAAATCAGTATAAAGGGTAAGTTTCTCTTGTTTTCTCAAATTACAAAATGACAACTCAATAAGCTTTGGAAATTAATTCACTCTAGTGAATGTTATGAAATGAAACAAAACCATCTTAATGATTCTAATCATTGGTATTGGACTTCCGAGACTTCCCCTGCATCTGTGCCATCCTCTGACTTCACTTGGCTGGCCCTCTTCTTGGCTGGCTTCACTCACAGGCCTCTCTGTTGCACCTATAATCCCTGTCCTCATTGGCTATCTTCAGTGCCCACCTAACCAATTCATTCCTCTGGGTTGCTCACACTTTTTATCCTGTCTTTTTTTTTTTTTTTTTTAAAAAATTGAAGTATAGTTGATTTACAATACTTCAGGTGTACAGCAAAGTGATTTGGTTATATGTATTATATACATATATTCTTTTTCAGATTCTTTTCCATTATAGGTTATTACAAGATATTGACAGTCCTGGAGAAGGAAATGGCAGCCCACTCCAGTATCTGGCCTGGACAATTCCATGGACAGAGGAGCCTGGTGGGCTATAGTCCATGGGGTCGCAAAGAGTCAGACACGACTGAACGACTAACACACACACACATACACACACGATACTGACTATAGTTCCCTGTCCTGTATAGTAGGTCCTTGTTTTTTATCTACTTTATATATAGTAGTGTATATATGTTAATCCCCAATCCCTAATTTATCCCTCCCCCTTTCCCCTTTGATAACCATAAATTTGTTCTCTATGCCTGTGAGTCTATTTCTGTTTTATAAATGAGTTCTTTTGTATTTTTTCAGATTCTGCATATAAATGATATCATATGATATTTGTCTCTATCTTACATCACTTAGTGTCTTAAATAATCTCCAGGTCCATCCATGTTGCTGCAAATAGCATTATTTCATTTTTTATGGCTCATATCCCACTGTATACAGGCACCACATCTTCTTTATCCATTCTTCTGTTGATGCATATTTAGTTTGCTTTGGTGTCTTGGCTATTGTAAATACTGCTCCTATGAACATTGGGAGCATGTATCTTTTTGAATTAGAGTTTTCATCTTTTCCAGATATATTCCAAAGAGTAGGGTTGCTGGATCATATGGGAACTGCTTGTTTTTAAAGGAACCTCTATGTGTGTGTTAGTCACTTAGTCATGTCCGACTCTTTGTGACTCCATGCAGTGTAGCCCGCCAGGCCTCTCTGTCCATGGGATTCTCCAAGCAGGAATACTGGAGTGGATTGCCATTTCCTTATCCAGGGGCTCTTCCTGACTCAGAGATCGAACCCGGATCTCTCCTGCATTGCAGGCAGATTCTTTACCATCTGAGCTACGGGGCAGTCCACAAAGGAACCTCCATGCTCTTGCCTATTCTTGATCTGGGCTGACAAGCATTATTGGGAGGGCTGGAGGGAACTCACCAACTGTACTATTTGAGTCCATCATGTATTTATGCTCTCAGAATCTGATCTGGGACCTCAAGGCTTCTTTCAAGTATTTCATTAATCTCTCATTGTTTCCTCATGTTCCCCGTGATGTCTGAGTCAGACCTGTTCCTCAGCCCTCGGATCCCCAGCCCCAGTACCCCTGCCTCTCACTTGTAGTAAATCATATTCCATCTTTCACTTTTGAAGAAGATCTAGGGTAACTTTTCTTGGTTCATCTTTGACTAAAACTAATTTTTACTGTCATGGTAGACATTTTCTGTGTGTCTCAGTGGGGTGTGGCCCTACCCTTCTGCCAAGGCTGATCTTGAGCTTGGCTCCCAGTCCTGCCCCCAGAGACATCTATGGTGCTCTGTTTCATCAATTCCCCCCTTTTCTGTTCCTTTGTCAACTGCTTCCTTTATGCTCTTTCCTCCTCTATTTCCAACTATACTTCCCCACCACTCACTTTCTACTCTCTTTCAAACTTCTTGAAATAGGTCTCTATGCCATTCCTGGTGACTGTGGTCCTTACTATCCAGGCTAACCCTTATCACTATCACGGTGCTCTCTCTCGAGGGCCATTGATGATCTATTTTCAGAACTTGTCTTTCTTAACCTCTCTAGAAATTACCAAATGGCTGACCATCCTCTTTTTTGTTACTCTCTCCTACCTCTGTTCACATGATTCTGCCTTCTCTGAGTGTTTTCTTTCAGTATTTCTCAGTGCTAATTTTACATCTCCAATCCATTTTCTATAAGCTGCCTGAGTACTCTATCTCAAGTACAGATTTGATCATGTCATCCTTCTGTTTAAACCATTCAAGCCTCCAGTTTTAGGATCAACTCCAAATCTTAAACTGGCTCCTGGGGCTCCGTGCACCTCTTTGGCCTCACTCCTCACCACTTCCCACCCAGTCCCTACTCCACTTGTCCAAAACTCAGGCTGCTGCTCATGATGGAACACTCAAACTCTGCCTTTCCCACTTTGCCTGCCCACATCTCGTATTACCCTCTTTGACTGTCTTTGCTGGTTTTTCATATTTAAGTTTACTGTTACTTCCTCCTAGAAGGCTTGTCTGATGTCCCATGTCTTGGTTGGCTTTCTCTATTATGTGCTCCTAAGCTTGCCTTTCTATAAAGTTATCATGATGCACAAGCATCTCTGACCCCTATTATCTGGGAGCTCCATAACAAAAAGCCCTGGTGGTTAGGTCACTAATGAATTTCCAGACCTAGCACAGGAAGTGACAAATACTAGAGGCTTAATAAATATTAACTGAATGATCAAGATAATGAATTAAATGAGTTATACAATCCAAATAATAACTAATAGTAACAAAAGTAGCTAACATTTTCATAGTGCTTACTATGTGTGAGCCATAGTTCCAAGTATTTGAGTACCAAGTACTATATCAGTCACTTAATTGTTCTAACATTTTCATAATTAGGTAATAACATGTTTTGTTTTCATTTTACAAAAGAATAAACCAAAAGATGACGAAATAGTGATTTAAACCAGTGGTTAGCAATCTACTACCTTTGAGCCAAATCTGGCCAACTGCCTGGTTTTGTAAATAAAGTTTTATTGGTACACAGCCATGCCTATTTGTTTATGCATCTTCTATGGCTGCTTTTCCTCTGTGATCAAAGAGTTATGTAATTATGACCAAAACTTAGAGACTACATGGCCTGAAAAGATAAAACTACTTACTATCTGGTCTTGCATGGGTTCATATAAACCATCTACCCATCTATGTCATGTGAGGTATGCTGAAAATTATGTTTATTTATGGTATCTTATTGTTTATGTACTGAGAACACAACCTCGCCATTCCCAAACATCATTTTAATTTTTTATTATAGTTATATTTTGGAAGTATTTTATAGCAAAATCTGTCATTAACATAAAATACTTTCCCTTGGTGCAGATGCTTTTCAAAACCTGTAACCTGTCTCTTTCTACTTCATAGAATTTAGAAGTTAAAGGTGCCCATGGTTTCTCTCATCTCTAAAAGATGGATTGACAAATGATGTCTAGAGACCCTGATTTATTTCTGAAGTCACCTGAGCATTCAAGTATACCGTCTGGGCTAAAACTCAGATCCCCGACCTCTGACAAATGCCCTAGTGGTCCTATCTCAGCCTCCCCATTGGCAGGGCACCTTGAGCAACTACTCTGCCTGAAGGAATCGTTTGGAGTCAGTGATGTAGAGTCAGAGATAGCAAGGCCGCATTGCTTATTTTCCAAATGTATAGAGCCAATTCTAAGCCTTCAACATCAATAGGATCCAGAGAGAGTCACTAGGACTGCTGCTGTCTTTCTGCCTGAGCTTGTCTAGAATTACTCCCTGATTTCTGACTTTATCTCATTTATGCGTATGTGTGTGTGTAGTCCCCAGTTTTCATGACCAAACCTTAAGCAAATGAGAAAAGTACCTTAAGGTCTTAACTAGAACAAATGATACTGTAGTAAATATTGGTTTTGATAATATCTGTGCCCTGGGGTCTGTAATATGAAAATTCCAAGTGGTTATTATTCAGATCAATCAGTAGAGAGCAAACCAGTGCCTCAGTGGAGCTGCACAGTTCAATTAGCACACAGGGCATCTACTCCATGCAGCTCCCATCACCCAGAACCCTGTGCAGGCAGCACTGCGGTTAAGAATATGTCACAGCAAATCAACAAAATATGCAGTTTGATCAGCACATTCTGAGACATCATTAAAATATGCAACCAGATCCCCCAAGTGCATGAAAAATTAACTAACAAGTTTTGTATCTTGATCAGTTTAATGAGTGAGAAGTCACTGAACAAGACTGTCAAATTGTACAGTCTGGCAAGGGGGCAGATGATTGTCTGAGAGGACTTGGGAGGGCCAGAGCCAATACTGTTGGTTTTCAAAATACCAATCCTTAGAATTCAATGTCAGAGAGAGTTGATGAGTAGGAAAATGTTATCCACCTTGTGTCCAGCAGGATGTGATGACAGTGAGAGCCTTCTGATGTAAATGAAGCATTGATTTTCCCTTTCAGGCTTCACTAAGTTTTAATGGACTCAGCCATGTGCCCGGAAGATCCTGCCCATGACATCATATACACATGTGTACAACTAACAGGCAACCCCAGCCTCTTGAAATATATAAACTACTTGACCTTGAAGAGCAACTAAATAGAAGGGGATTAAAAAAAACTCTGTAATCAAACTGTATCAGAGATACCCCATGCCATCAAGAAAGAAGCAGGGCTTAATAAACTAGGAATGCCCTGGCTAGAAAGTTAGTGGAGAATCTGAGTAAACTAACCCAAGTGGTTGATGATCACCGAGGAGACATGTGAATTGGATTGTCACTGAAGACTATAAGGTCAGCTGTCACGCTGATATTGGTAGGATGCTAATGAGGAGGTTCACAATCCATTTTCAACACAGCCACACATGCCTCCAGTGACTTGGCCCATGTATAAACAGGGGCTTGGGCACCAGTCTATTAATTCTGCTCTGCTACTTTATCTCGGCTAACCAGCTGGCAATGCAGCTGCAAGAGTGTTGGTTTCCCAGGGCATGAATTTACCTTCTTCTAAAGAGATGGGAATACCAGACCACCTGATCTGCTTCTTGAGAATCCTATATGCAGGTCAGGAAGAAACATTTAGAACTGGACATGGAACAACAGACTGGTTCCAAATAGGAAAAGGAGTATGTTAAGGCTGTATATTGTCACCCTGCTTATTTAACTTATATGCAGAGTACATTATGAGAAACGCTGGGCTGGAAGAAGCACAAGCTGGAATCAAGATTGCCGGGAGAAATATCAATAACCTCAGATATGCAGATGACACCACCTTTATGGCAGAAAGTGAAGAAGAACTAAAAAGCCTCTTGATGAAAATGAAAGAGGAGAGTGAAAAAGTTGGCTTAAAGCTCAACATTCAGAAAATGAAGATCATGGCATCCGGTCCCATCACTTCATGGGAAATAGATGCGGAAACAGTGGAAACAGTGTCAGATTTTATTTTTGGGGGGCTCCAAAATCACTGCAGATGGTGACTGCAGCCATGAAATTAAAAGACACTTACTCCTTGGAAGAAAAGTTATGGCCAATCTAGATAGCATATGGAAAAGCAGAGACGTTACTTTGCCAACAAAGGTCCGTCTAGTCAAGGCTATGGTTTTTCCAGTGGTCATGTATGGATGCGAGTTGGACTGTGAAGAAAGTTGAGCACCGAAGAATTGATGCTTTTGAACTGTGGTGTTGGAGAAGACTCTTGAGAGTCCCTTGGACTGAAAGGAGATCCAACCAGTCCATTCTGAAGGAGATCAGTCCTGGGTGTTCTTTGGAAGGAATGATGCTAAAGCTGAAACTCCAGTACTTTGGCCACCTTGTGCAAAGAGTTGACTCATTGGGAAAGACTCTGATGCTGGGAGGGATTGGGGGCAGGAAGAAAAGGGGATGACAGAGGATGAGATGGCTGGATGGCATCACAGACTCGATGGACGTGAGTTTGAGTGAACTCCGAGAGATGGTGATGGACAGGGAGGCCTGGCGTGCTGCGATTCATGGGGTCGCAAAGAGTCGGACACAACTGAGCGACTGAACTGTACTGAACTAAATGGATAATGAGTTGGGCAACAGAGAGGTGGCAATTCCAAATAAAAGACATAAAGCAAACCCAAATGGGGAACATTCTGCAGACAAAGGAGAAAATTGGCAGTTTGGCAAATGCTGACTTTAGGGCTGACTGCTGGTTGGGACAGAGGAGGTAGGAGAGAGACATTTTTTTTTTGTCTTCCTAAATTTGATTAGATTTTCCCAAAGAATAGCATGTGGACATACCCAGAACGATTTGGGGTCAAATGTAGTATATGGACAAACATTTTTAAATGGTAATAGTTATGATTTTATCTTCATGAATATTAGATAAAATGGATATAGCATATCAAATTCATGATTTGCCTAGCATTATTTCTTAGAGTGAGGTAAAGATACCAAAAGTGAGCCAAATTAAATTAAATTTTAAGTATACTACGTATACAACAAGACATGAAAATACCACGTATACAATGAGACATGATAAATGGATATGTCAAAAATCATAAAGGGCTTTTCAAATGGTTGAAGTTTAGGAAAATTGGGGCTAGAATTTTTTTTTTTTTGGTAAGACAGTTTCACGTAATTCAGCTTAAAAAACAGTTCTGTGTATTTTTTGAAAAGATGTATATTTCTGTTTAAAATGGTTTTAAGTACAAAAAGACGACCAGAGGGCAGGAATAAACAAATCACAGAAATTAAAGAAGGATTTCAAAATGTGTCACATCCCATTTTCATTTTTTCATTCGTTAAATGGGCCAATGGACGTTCTCCAGCCATAAGCCAGGAAAAGAAAAAGATTAAGGGTTAACAGGTATTTTTTCTACAATGTGTTTCAATGGCACACAGTATACATGGCTCAGTTCTGTCATAGAAGCCAGACCCAGGTCTGCACAAGGGCCCTGGGAACCTCTATGAATCTCTCTTAGATCAACCAGAAAATGTAACTTTAAAAATTTATAATACACAGATGAAAGTGAAGTCGCTCAGTCGTGTCCGATTCTTTGCGACCCCATGGACTGTAGCCTACCAGGCTCCTCTGTCTGTGGGATTTTCCAGGCAAGAATACTGGAGTGGGTTGCCATTTCCTTCTCCAGGAGATCTTCCTGACACAGGGATTAAACCTGGGCCTCCCGCATTGTAGGCAGACGCTTTACCATCTGAAGTACCAGGGAAGTTCAATACACAGATGAAGCGATCTGAAAACATATCATGGGTTTGCTTATTACCTCACTGTATAGAAACATTTTTCCTGTCATTTTGCCAGAAGAAATAGCAACAACCTCAGATATATAGAGATATCATTCTAAAGACAGAACATAGGGAGGCACTAAAGAGCCTCTTGATAGGGGTGAAAGAGGAAAATGAAAAAGCTGACTTGAAGTTTAACAATCAAAAACTAAGATAGTGGCATCCAGTCCCATGACTTCATGGCAAATAGAAGGGGAAAACGTGGAAGCAGTGACAGATTTTATTTTCTTGGGCTCCAAATCAGTGCAGACAGTGACTGCAGCCATGAAATTAAAGGATGCTTGCCTCTTGGAAGAAAAGCTATGGCAAACCTAGACAGCATATTAAAAAGCAGGGACATTGCTTTGCCAACAAAGGTCCATATAGTCAAAACTATGGTTTTACCAGTAGTCACATATGGATGTGAGAGTTGGACCATAAAGAAGACTGAGTGCCAAAGAATTGATGCTTTTAAATTGTGGTGTTGGAATAGACTCTTGAGAGTCCTTTGGAATGCAGGGGGATCAAACCAGTCAACCCTAAAGGAAGTCAACCCTGAGTATTCCTTGGAAGAACCATTGCTAAAGATGAAACTCCACTACTTTGGCTCTCTGATGACAAAGAGCTGACTTATTGTTAAAGACCCTGATGCTGGAAAAGACTGAAGGCAAAATGAGAAAGGAGTGGCAGAGGATGTGATGGTTAGATAGCATTACTAACTCAATGGATATGAATTTGAGCAAACTCTGGGAGATGATGGAAGACAGAGGAGCCTGGCATGCTACAGTCCATGGGGTTATAGAGTTGGAAATGATTTAGCTACTGAACAACAGGGACAAAGTAAGAAACTCAGATCAAGAACACACCCTTGAGGCACTAACACATTAATGAACTATCATAAAACCATTAAAGTACTCTTGGATTACCGAAAAATAACTCTCAATTATTAAAAATTTTAGTTAAGATTTAATTATAAATTATAGAATATATACAAAGTATGTATGCTATGTACACACACAGTGGCTCAGATGGTAAAGAGTCTTGCCTGCAATGCAAGAGACCCAGATTCGAACCCTGGGTCAGGAAGATCCCCTGGAGAAGGAAATGGCTACTCCAGTATTTTTGCCTGGAGAAGCCCATGGACAGAGGAGCCCAGAGGGCTACAATCCATGGAGTCACAAAGAGTCAGACATGACTAAGCAGCTGACATTTCACTTTCATAGCATGTACCAAAAGTATGCTTGTTATGTATACATGTATGACAAGGACACACATACAAACATATGTATATTTTTAAAATAATGGTACACCTGTACCCTCCAGCCAAATTCAGTTCAGTTCAGTTCAGTCGCTCAGTCGTGTCCAACTCTTTGTGACCCCATGAACTGCAGCACTCCAGGCCTCCCTATCCATCACCAACTCCCAAAGTTTACCCAAACTCATGTGCATCGAGTTGGTGATGCCATCCAACCATCTAATCCTCTGTCGTCCCCTTCTCCTCCTGCCCTCAATCCCTCCCAGCATCAGTCTTTTCCAATGAGTCAGTTCTTCTCATCAGGTGGCCAAAGTATTGGAGTTCCAGCTTCAACATCAGTCCTTCCAATGAACACCCAGGACTGATCTCCTTTAGGATGGACTGGTGGGATCTCCTTGCAGTCCAAAGGACTCTCAAGAATTTTCTCCAACACCGCAGTTCAAAAGCATCAATTCTTCAGCGCTCAGCTCTCTTTATAGTCCAACTTTCACATCCATATATGACTACTGGAAAAACCATAACCTTGACTAGACAGACCTTTGTTGACAAAGTAAAGTCTCTGCTTTTGAATATACTGTCTAGGTTGGTCCTAACTTTCCTTCCAAGGAGTAAGCGTCTTTTAATTTCATGGCTGCAAACACCATCTGCAGTGATTTTGGAGCCCAGAAAAATAAAGTCAGCCACTATTTCCACTGTTTCCCCATCTGTTTGCCATGAAGTGACAGGACCGGATGCCGTGATCTTAGTTTTCTGAATGTTGAGCTTTAAGCCAACTTTTCACTCTCCACTTTCACTTTCATCAAGAGGCTCTTTAGTTCTTCACTTTCTGCCATAAGGGTGGTGTCATCTGCATATCTGAGGTTATTGATATTTCTCCCAGCAATCTTGATTCCAGCTTGTATTTCTTCCAGCCCACCGTTTCTCATGATGTACTCTGCATATAAGTTAAATAAGCAGGGTGACAATATACAACCAATTTAAGAAGTGGAAAATGACTAGTATTTCAGAGTTTCCAGTCTCCCCTGCCAACAGCAACCCCTTCCCCTCCTATCCCCAGGTACCAACTTGACTGTTTCACATTGATCATTCCCTTGCCTTTCTTTATAATCTTACTATGTGTGCATGTACCCCAAGCCATATTTTATCTAACATTTCCTGTCCTTCATTTTATGTTAAAGAAATCACACTGTATGGATTTCTCACAACGTGTTTTTCTTATTCAATATTATGATTCTAATATTGACATGTGTTAATACGCCTTCAATTCAGTTCAGTCCTCAGTCGTGTCCAACTCTTGCAACCCCATGGACTGCAGCACACGAGGCTTTCCTATCCATCACCAACTCCTGGAGCTTTCTCAAACTCATGTCCATAGATTTGGTTTATTCACTTTCACTTCTGTGTACTTTTCCAGTGAATATACCACAGTAATCTATTCATAATACTGTACATGGATATTTAAATTGATTTCATTTTTTTGTTATTATGAATAATACAGTTTTTACAGGTCCCCTGATATTCATGGTCAAGAACTTCCCTTGGATGTACCTTTAGGACTGGAATTGCTAGATCCTGAGTATATGTTTTCTTACTTCATAAGACAGTGTCACATTGGTTTTCCAAAAATAGTTTTGATCCTTGTTGGTTGCACCAATTGCAAAAATTTTCTCCCATTCTATGGGTTGTCTTTTCATTTTGTTTATGGTTTCTTTTGCTCTGAAAAAGCTTTTGAGTTTAATTAGGCTCCATTTGTTTGTTTTTGTTTTTATTTTCACTATTCTAGAAGACATTGAAAAAGATAGTGCTGCGATTTATGTTAAAGAGTGTTCTGCCTATGTTACCCTCTAAGAGTTTTATAGTATCCAGTCTTATATTTAGGTCTTTAATCCACTTTGAGTTCATTTTTGTGTATGGTGTTAAGGTGTCTTCTAATTTCACTATTTTACATGTGGCTGTCCAGTTTTCTTAGGACCATTTATTGAGAAAATGTCTTTTCTCCATTGTATAGTCTTTCCTCCTTTGTTGTAGATTAATTGACCATAGGTGCAAGGGTTTATTTCTGGGCTTTCTATACTGTCCCGTTGATCTATATCTCTGTTTTTGTATAAATACAATACTATTTTGATGACTATTTCTTTATAGTATAGCCTGAAGTCAGGGAGCCTGATTCCTCCAGTGTCTATTTTTCTTTCTCAGGATTGCTTTGGCTATTCAGGGTCTTTTGTGTCTCTAAACAAGATTTTTTTTGTTGTTCTAATTCTGTGAAAAATGCCATTGTAATTTGAAAGGGATTGCAGCATATCTGTACCATCTTGGGTAGTAGAATAGTCATTTTGACATTATTGATTCTTCCAATCCAAGAACATAGTATATCTTTCCATCTGTTTGTGTCATCTTTGGTTTCTCTCATCAATTTTACAATTTTGGAGTACAGGTGTTTTGTAGGCTGCAGTCCATGGGGTCGCTAAGAGTTGGACACGACTGAGTGACTTCACTTTCACTTTTCATTTTCATGCATTGGAGAAGGCAATGGCAACCCACTCCAGTGTTCTTGCCTGGAGAATCCTAGGGATACGGCAGCCTGGTGGGCTGCCGTCTTTGGGGTCGCACAGAGTCAGACATGACTGAAGTGACTTAGCAGCAGCAGCAGCATATGTTTATTCCTAGACATTTTTTTTCTTTTTGATGTGATGAATTTTAAAAAAACAGTTTTATCCACTTAAACTTCCACTAAATTTACAGTAGCAACAAAAATAAAGTGACTAGATCTTTATATTATACTATATACAAAAATCAACTCAAAATAGATTAAAGAATGAAATGTAAGACCTGAAACTATAAAACTTCTAGAAGAAAACACAGGGGAGACTCTTCTTGACATTTATCTCAGCAATGACTTCTTGGGTGTAATACCAAAAGCACAGGCAATAAAAGCAAAAATTAATAAATGAGACTACATCAAACTAAAACATTTTGCACAGCAAAGGAAACAATCAGTGGAAATAAGAGGCAACATATTAAATGAAAGAAATATTTGCAAACCATATATCTGATAAGGAGTTAGTATCCAAAATACACAACTAATTCCAACTCGGTAGCAAACCCCACCCCCAAAGGAAAAAGCAGGGGACTTGAATAGACGTGTCTTCAAAAAAGAAATACAAAGGGCCACCAGGAATATGTAAAGATGCTCAGCATCACTAACCGTCAGGAAAATGCAAATCAAAACTACCATGAAAATTTTCACTACCTTTCACTACCTTCACTTCATTACCTGTGGGGATCTAAATTGGTGCAACCACTATGGAAAACAACATGGAGTTTCCTCCAGAAATTAAAAACAGAACATATGACCCAACAATTCCATTGAAATCAGAATCACAAAGAGATATCTGCACTTCCATTCTCACTGCAGCATTATTCACAATAGCCAAGATACGGAAACAATATAAATGTCACTGAAAAATAAAGAAAATTCAGTGTATACATACAATAAAATAACATTTAGCCTTAAAAAGATAAGAAAACTCTGCCATACATGACACCATAAATGACCTGAAGGACACTATACTAAATGAAATAAGCCAGTCACAGAAAGACCAATATTGCATGATTCCTTTTTTGTGCTGTATCTATAGTAGTCAAACTCATAGAAGCAGAGAATAGAATGGTGGTTACCAGGGCCAGGGGCAGGGGGAGTGGGTTTGTTGTTCAATGGATGGAAATTTTCTTATACAAGATAAACAAGTTCGAGAGAGGTGCTGTACAACACAGTTCCTATAGTTAACAATACTGTGTTGTGCGCTCAAAATGTTTTATTAAGAGAAGAGATCTCATGTTAAGTATTCTTATCAAAAACAGCAAAACCAAAACCAAAGTGAAACAAGGAGCCTTTGGGGGGTGATGGATGTGTCTATTACCTTGACCTTGACTATGCTGATAGTTTCAAAACTTAGATGGAATTTTACATGGAAGTTACCATCTAATTCTGAAGTTTACATGGAAATTCAAAGGGCTGAAAATAGCTAGAATAATTTTGCAAAAGAAGAAGATGGGGCAACTTATTCTACCAAATGTGGTAATTAAGACAATGTGTTATTAGTGCAAACATAGGCTATATATTAAAAGAAGAAAACACAGAATTCAGAAACAGAGCATTCCCTAGAAGGATATGATACAGGTGGAGATGGTAGTGCTGGTCATTGAAGAGGGGATAAACCCCTAAGTAAATGGCACCAAATTATTGGTTGACTATATGAGGAAAAATAAAACAGATCCCTACATACCACCACACACAACTATCAATTCCTTGTGGATTAAAAACTTAAATGTGAAATTGAAATTTTAAAATCTTTCAGGAAACAGTAAAAGAGAATGTATTTATGATCTCAGTGTACAAAAGAATTTCTTTAATAAGATACAAAAAGCATAATGCATAAAGAAAAAGATTTGTAACTTTTTCTTTAATTTATTTTGGCTGCACTGGATCTTCTTTGCTTCCCGAGAGCTTTCTCTAGTTGTGGTGAGTGGGGATTACTCTCTGTTGTGGTGCGTGGGCTTCTCGATACCGGGACTTCTCCTGTTGTGGAGCGTGGGCTCTAGGCACGTGGGCTTTAGTAGCTGTGGCTCATGAGCTTAGTTGCTCTATGGAGCTATGTGCTATGGCATATGGTATCTTCCCTGACCAGGGATCAAACCCATGTCCCCTGTGTTGGCAGGTAGATTCTTAATCACTGCACTGCCACGGAAGTCCAAGATTTATAATTTTGACCACATGAAAATCAAGATATCAAAAGCCATTTTAAAATGCCATGAAAGAGTGATTCAAACCACCAACTGGGAGGACATATTTGTACTACATGTATCAGGAAAAGAACTTATCAATAAAGCATAAAAAAAGTTCCTATGAATCATTAAGAGAAAGAGAACCAAACAGAAAAAAGACATGAACAGCATTTCACAAAAGAAAACTATAAATGGCAAATAAATATTAAGAGATGCTCAAACTCGTTGGTGACCAAGGAATTGTAATTTCAAGCTTGAGTGAGGCATAATTTCACACTCACCTGATTGGCAACAGTTAATAAGTCAGGCAATATTATCTGTTGGTGATGATGTGGTGCTAAGAACTTTCATCCACTGCAGATGAGAATGTAAATCAAGATAACTATTTGTAAAAATAAGTAAGCATTTTTCTCAAGAGGTAGGTCAGGTGGTCTGGTATTCCCATCTCTTTCAGAATTTTCCAGTTTATTGTGATCCACACAGTCAAAGGCTTTGGCATAGTCAATAAAGCAGAAATAGATGTTTTTCTGGAACTCTCTTGCTTTTTCGATGATCCAGCAGATGTTGGCAACTTGATCTCTGGTTCCTCTGCCTTTTCTAAAACCAGCTTGAACATCTGGAAGTTCACGGTTCACGTATTACTGAAGCCTGGCTTGGAGAATTTTGAGCATTACTTTACTAGCGTGTGAGATGAGTGCAATTGTGCAGTAGTTTGAGCATTCTTTGGCATTGCCTTTTGGGGGGGCTGGAATGAAAACGGACCTTTTCCAGTCCTGTGACCACTGCTGAGTTTTCCAAATTTGCTGGCATATTGAGTGCAGCACTTTCACAGCATCATCTTTCAGGATTTGAAATAGCTCAACTGGAATTCCATCACCTCCACTACCTTTGTTCGTAGTGATGCTTTCTAAGGCCCACTTGACTTCACATTCCAGGATGTCTGGCTCTAGGTCAGTGATCACACCATCGTGATTATCTGGGTCATGAAGATCTTTTTTGTACAGTTCTTCTGTGTATTCCTGCCACCTCTTCTTAATATCTTCTGCTTCTGTTAGGTCCATACCACTTCTGACCTTTATCAAGCCCATCTTTGCATGAAATGTTCCCTTGGTATCTCTAATTTTCTTGAAGAGATCTCTAGTCTTTCCCATTCTGTTGTTTTCTTCTATTTCTTTGCATTGATCACTGAGGAAGGCTTTATTATCTCTTCTTGCTGTTCTTTGGAACTCTGCATTCAGATGCTCTTGAGAAACCTGTATGCAGGTCAGGAAGAAACAGTTAGAACTGGAAATAGAACAACAGACTGGTTCCAAATAGAAAAAGGAGTACATCAAGGCTGTATATTGTCACCTTGCTTATTTAACTTACATACAGAGTACATCATGAGAAACGCTGGGCTGGAAGAAACACAAGCTGGAATCAAGATTGCCAAGAGAAATATCAATAACCTCAGATATGCAGATGACACCACCTTTATGGCAGAAAGTGAAGAGGAACTAAAAAGCCTCTTGATGAAAGTAAAAGAGGAGAGTGAAAAAGTTGGCTTAAAGCTCAACATTCAGAAAACCAAGATCATGGCATCTGGTCCCATCACTTTATGGCAAATAGATGGGGAAACAGTGGAAACAGTGTCAGACTTTATTTTTCGGGGCTCCAAAATCACTGCAGATGGTGATTGTAGCCATGAAATTAAAAGACGCTTACTCCTTGGAAGGAAAGTCATGACCAACCTAGACAGCATATTGAAAAGCAGAGGCATTACTTTGCCAACAAAGGTCCGTTTAGTCAAGGCGATGGTTTTTCCATTGGTCATGTATGGATGTGAGAGTTGGCCTGTGAAGAAAGCTGAGCACCGAAGAATTGATGCTTTTGAACTGTGGTGTTGGAGAAGACTCTTGAGAGTCCCTTGCAGAGTCCCTGCAAGGAGATCCACCAGTCCATTCTGAAGATCAGCCCTGGGATTTCTTTGGAAGGAATGATGCATAAGCTGAAACTCCAGTACTTTGGCCACCTCATGCGAAGAGTTGACTCATTGGAAAAGACTCTGATGCTGGGAGGGATTGGGGGCAGGAGGAGAAGGGGACGACAGAGGATGAGATTGCTGAATGGCATCACTGACTCGATGGACGTGAGTCTGAGTGAACTCCGGGAGTTGGTGATGGACAGGGAGGCCTGGCGTGCTGCGATTCATGGGGTCGCAAAGAGTCAGACACAACTGAGCGACTGAACGGAGCTGAAGCATTTTTCAGTACAGTGGGAAGTTCACATGGTCCTACGACCTAAAAATTCCAAGCAAATTGTACACCCAAGAGAAATTCTTGCACTTTTGTATCAAGAGACATCTATAAAAATGTCCAGAGCAGACTCTCCATAACAGCAAAAATGAAATATGCCAGAAGCCCATGGGAAAATTAAAAATAAAGTGAGACAAAGGCATAGAGTTTTGGAATAACATGCAACTGTTAATAGTAAATCAGCCATGTTTCCATGGAAGAATCACAAGAACAGAATGTTAAGTGAAAAACATTGTCATACAAAAATATAAACTTCATTATTCAATTATTATTTCAAAAATGTGAAATATTTAGATAAAACATGAGTTTTAAAACTATTTCTAAAAAGCAGGAGGATGATGATATTCAATTCAAATAGTGCATTATTTCTGGATGGAGAAAAGGAGGGAAAATTGAGGAGGGGGCACTCATTCTAATTGCAGTTGATTTTTTAAACTGGGTGGTGAGTACATGAATGTTAAGTTTATTATCATTCCTTACATTGTATATATAAACATAATGCATTTATTTGTTTATATTACAGAGTTTATAAAACGAATTATATAGCATAACAAAAGACAAAAGGAATTACATAACTAACAAATATGGCAAAAATTGTGAAAGTATCACTGGATTATCAAAGTAGGTGTCAGTCTGTGCCAGAGAGAAAAAGCAAGTGTGACTGCAGTATGTGCACTGCCAAAGGTCCTGTTAATTCCTTGGGGACACCAGTGTATACATGAATGTTTGGCACCTTGCACATGATACTTTATACAGTTGGTGAAAGAAAGGAAAGAACGGAAGGAAGAAAAGGAGGGAAAAAAGTAAAGAAAGGAGTGGGAAAGGAAGGAGGCGGGCTGGTCTGGGCTTGTGAATAATTGATTCTACATAATAAAGAGATTCCCTGTTGTCTGGAAAGAATTCACTCTTGTCTTGGTGAGGGAAAGCTCTGTTCTCTAGCAGAATTTAGCCCATTGTGTCTTCCTGTTACTAATGGCTATACTGACAGCTATAGTACACCACAGAGACTTGCTTGTCAAATGTTAACTGTTACGCTATGTTATTATAGATTTTTTTTTCTGATAGAGTAATCATTACTACTTATGCAGAATGACAGAAGCTGCCTGATAGTATTTAATCTAATCATAAAATATAAGAAATAACCCAGCTATGTAAGACTTAGAATGAACCCAAAGGGATTTTTCTTGAAAAGTTAGGACAGGAAGGGAAGCATTAAGCACATAACTAAACTCTGACAGACCGTACCTTTTGCTTTAGTTTCGTGAGAACTGGAGTAGTAGGCCAATAACCCAGTAGGTTAATTGCATGCTTAAATCTTTATTTTTAAAATTAATTTTTAAAAGTTGAATACATACAAAATAATATTCACAAGATATTTGAAGTATAAAATAATGATAAAAACTTGTATACACACACCATGCAGCTTTAAAAAACACTAAAAAAAAATACTTAGAAGCTTTTCCTGTATCTAATCCCCTCAACTTTCCATCACCCCATGCTTAGTAATGATTATCCTGGATTTTTATACCATTCCATGATTTTTGTTTACAGTCTTACATATTTGCATATATTCCTAAACACTAAATTCTTTGTTTGTACACATTCAAACTTTATATAAATACAATACCACTCCATTTTTTCTGTCTTTTTTCCCATTCAACACCCTGCTTTTGAGATTCACACATGTTAACAATATATGTGCCTAGAATTCATTCATTTCTCATTGCTCATTGTATGAAAAGCACAACTGAACATATCCATTTTGTCTACTGATCAATACTTTAGCTGTTTCCAGTTTTTTGTTATTATGACACTGTGATCTTTCTTGTTCACATCTCCTGGTTCACATGTGCAAGTTTCTCTGAGACTATACACAGGAGTGGAATTGTTGGGTTAAGGACATGAACATGCAATTTGCTAGAGAACAATTGTTTTCTACAGCAGTTTACAAGCTTGCACACTCACCAGCATTGACTGAAAGTTCCCATTGCCTCATATCTTCACCAGTCATTTTTGCCACTCTTCAGAGTTAGTATTCATCAAGTTCTCTGATGTGCCCACTTATATCATACTATTAAGTAACCACAGATGTGATTCAGTCAGTATACTAACCATACACTTAGATCTGTGCCCACAATTTGAAGTTAGTGCCCCATGTTGAAATGAGACACAGCCTCATTTAGGCATTTATCAAAAAATCAGGGCTTAAAATGGAGAATAACTCTGTTGTTTTCTCAATAAAGCGCCGATTAACAAATACGAGGAAAAAATCATGATGCTAGCAGTAGAAATGAGATATTATATTTGGCACTGTTAGGAAATCACCCAAGTTTTGTGGGTTCCTGACTCCACACTACAAGATATTTGGATCAAAGTATACTTACTTTAGGTGACATATGAATTCATAATCCAAGGGAAAGGCCTCATAAAAATAACTTAACATTAAATATATCTTGCAAAAGAACCATTTAGCTTGGCAAAATATTAATGAAATAAAACACATGGGTTAGATTTCCCTTATAATACACATAGGAATAAAATGTGCTCAACAAAATATGCTTTGGCTTTTTCCAAACTAGAAACATCTGAAAATAACCTAAGAGATTTCCCTAAACCATAGCATGATTCTGGCTTCATCCACCACTTAATTAAGTGTTGTTTTAATGAAGCACATTACAATGGGGGTTGTATCCAGCCTACAAACCATTCTTTATGAGGTAGTAAAGATAAAGACAGTGGTACCAACATAAAAAATACTTAATTTCATGGTCTTACCTTCTTAGCATATGTTTCATATCAGCTGTACTAGTTCTTTTCTGAAATCCCCTTTAGTTAAGAAAGTTAACCATTGTTTTGTCCTTGGAAATTTGGGTAGATATCTATTATGAAGGTTGATTTCCCTGGTGGCTCAGATGGTAAAAAATCTGTATGCAATGCGGGAGACCTGAGTTTGATCCCTGGGTTGGGAAGATCTCCAGGTGGAGGACATCGCTACCCACTCCAGTATTCTTGCCTGGAGAATCACCATGGACAGAGGACCCTAGCAGGCTACTGTCCATGGGGTTGCAAAGAGTTGGACATGATTAAGCAACTAAGCACACAAAGAACAGATAAAGGAGCTAGGTAATATGTTTCCCTTGCAATTGTAATTCCATTGTTTATAAAGAACCAAGTTATCTATGTTGATAAAGCACAACTGGAGTTCAGACATTTTTCAAAGCAAGTTACTGCTTTATTCAGCATCCACACAATGTAATTTCTAAAACCATTAAAACTAAGGTTGTGGAAATAATAAAAGTATCCATAAATGCAATTTTAGTATAATCTCAGTGAATGTGTAGGATATGTGAAAATATAACACATTTTAGTGATAAAAACTTAACTATTTTAGACTTCTGCTTTCAATACAGAGTAGACAAATTTGACCAATTCATCTGATGAGAACAATAAAATCTGGGCAGAATAATTTTTTTAGGTTTTTGGAAAAAAATATGTTTCAAGGCACTGAAAAGACAAAAAAATAATGAAGCATCAATGAGTCAAAATGTGGAGGAGGATTGATGATCAGGGAAGTGAGCCTGGCTTTGGGGGCCACTTTTCCCTGGAGGGCTTTGCTGACTCACAAAAGGAACCTGGAAGTCTAAGAGGCAGAGAATCTGAGCATTATTTTTCACAGTTTTGAAGAAAAAGAAGAATAAACATTAAAGTCTAGGATCTAACAATAAGGGAAGAAGATTTGTAGAAACTCCTGTAGAAATTCCAAAGGGCTGGACCTTGGGGCCAAGGTAAACCAGAAATAGATGAAATAAAATGTCTACTTATCTCAATATGTGAAATTGAATTGAGGTAATATCAGTGCTAATTCATGAGCAAATGTGAATCCTCTTCTCATGCAACAGACATCTTTAGTTTTAAATTATCTTTGCAATCAATTTTGCAAATACACGTCCATTCATTCACACACACACACACACACACACATACACGTAAATATTGAAGCATACAGTGAGACTGCATATATGAATAAAAAACAAGAGGGAAAAAAGCAGCAGCAGAAATGAATGCACTGGGTCTCTAGATATTGGATTTATTAGGCACAGAATTTCAGATAATTTTGCTTACTATATTCAAGGAGGCAAAAACAACATAACTAAAAAATCATCAGGGAATTAGAATCTATGTGTGAAAACAGGCAAATGAAAATGCTAGAAACAAAAAAAATGATTAAAATGAAAAATTTAGTAGATGGGATAGTATATTAGATACTGCTGGAGAGAGAATTAATAAGCTAAAAGATCAGAAGAAAATATCCAGAATGAAGAGCAGCAAATCAAAAGATGGAAACAAGTGAAATTAAGGAAAAAAAGTACTATGAAGACTCTATCATATATGTTATCAAAGATCCAGAAGAAAAAGGAGAAAAAAATGAGGCAGAGACAATGGCTGAAAAATTCCAAAATGATCTCTAACTACAAATTCAAGAAACCCTATGAATCCCAAATGCAGGATAAATTTAAAGAAATCCACACCTAAGCACATTATAATGTCATTACTAAAATTATAAAGTCATGTGGAGATACATACATTATATAGACACAGATTACATACTGTACACCTGTACATATCATATTTTCTAAAAAAGTACTAAAAATAGTAAATGAGTATGTAATTTCAAAGCTTATTGAGAAGTAAAAAGGAATAAAAAATGCTCAATCAAAACAAAAGTAAGAAAGAAGAGAAAAAGAATCACTAAAAAAATAGATCAAATAGAAAACAAATACTACAATGATAAACTTAAACCCAAATATATAAGTAATTAGGTTACATGAAAATAATTTAAATATTCTAATTAAAACATAAAAGTAATGAGATTGAGGGGGTAGCATATGATGTAAAAAATATATATATCTAAAACATAAGAGGTTTAAATTAGAATCTAGAGCATGCAAATATTAACCAAAAGATATACTGCATAGCTATATTATTGTCAAAGCTGACTGTAGAATAAAAATCATCATTTGTAAGGAATACTGCATAATAATAGTAGTTTTCATTCACCAGAAATGATAATAATTCTAATTTTCTGTCCTAAGTATAAAACAGTCTCATGCATGTGTGCCAAGTCCTTTCAGTCTTGTCTGACTCTTTGTGACCCTATTGACTGCAGCACATCAGGCTCCTCTGTCCATGGGATTTTCCAGGCAAAAATACTGGAGTGGCTTGCCATGCCCTCCTCCAGGGAATCTTCCCAAACCAGGGATCAAACTCCTGTCTCTTGCATCTCCCTGCATTGACAGGCAGATTCTTTACTACAAGCACCACTTGGGAAGCCTAATGGAGCCTCACAATAGTATAATTACAAAATAGAACTTCAAAAGAGGCAAAATGAGAAATGGAAAATTCCAAAATATACCAGAAAGCTGTAGCACATCTTGAAATATCTAATTTAAAAAACCATATACAAAGTAAGATTATAACATTTGGAAAACTAATTTGTAAATTTGATCTAATATACATAAATAGAAAACTGAATTGAACATGCAGGCATTTTTTTAAAGGACTATATGCTTAGACATAAAGAAAGATTTAAAACATTTTAAAGGGTTGAATAAAGTGGATTATCTGTCTAAATTGAGGAAGTAAAAAGGCACCTATGAAGAATCAGAAAGAGAAATTCCCATTCACCATAGCAACAAAAAAAATTAAATATCTAGGAATAAGCTTACCTAAGGAGACAAAAGAACTGTACACAGAAAATTATAAGACACTAATGAAAGAAATCAAAGACAACATAAACAGATGGAGAGATATTCCATGTTCCTGGGTAGGAAGAATCAATCTTGTGAAAATGACTACTACCAAATGCAATCTGCAGATTCAATGTGATCCCTATCAAATTACTAATGGCATTTTTCACAGAACTAGAACAAAAAAATTCACAATTCATATGGAAACACAAAAGACCCTGAATAGCCAAAGCAGTCTTGAGAAAGAATAGAGGTGGAGGATTCAAGCTTCCTGACTTTAGATTATGCTACAAAGCTACAGTCATCAAGACAGTATGGTACTGGCACAAAAACAGAAATATAGACCAATAGAACAAGATAGAAAACCCAGAAATAAACCCATGCACATATGGGTACCTTATTTTTGACAAAGGAGGCAAAAATATACAATGGGGCAAAGACAGCCTCTTCAATTAATGGTGCTGGGAAAACTGGACAGCTACATGTAAAAGAATGAAATTAGAACACTTCCTAACACCATACACAAAGATAAACTCAAAATTGATTAAAGACCTAAATGTAAGACCAGAAATTATAAAACTCTTAGAGGAAAACATAGGCAGAATACTTGATGACATAAATCAAAGCAAGATCCTCTATGACCCACCTCCTAGAGTAACGGAAATAAGTGGAAATAATAAAAGTAAACAAGTGGGACCTGATTAAACTTAAAAGTTTTTGCACAGCAAAGGAAACTATAAGCAAGGTGAAAAGACAACCCTCTAATGGTAGAAAATAATAGCAAATGAAACAGTTGACAAAGGATTAATTTCCAAAATATACAAGCAGCTCATACAACTCAGTACCAGAAAAACAAACAACCCAATCAAAAAGTGGGAAAAAGACCTAAACAGACCTTTCTCCAAAGACATACAGATGGCTAACAAACACATGAAAAGATGCTCAACATTGCTCATTATTAGAGAAATGCGAATCAAAACTACAGTGAGATATCACCTCACACCATCAGAATGGTCATCATCAAAAAGTCTACAAACAACAAATGCTGGAGAGAGGGTGGAGAAAAGGGAACACTCTTGCACTTTTCTTGGGAATGTAAATTGAAACAGCCACTATAGAAGACAGTGTGGAGATTCCTTAAAAAACTAGGAATAAAACCATATGAACCAGCAATCCCACTCCTAAGCATATACCCTGAGGAAACCAAAATTGAAAGAGACACATGTATCCCATTGTTCTTTGCAGCATTATTTACAATAGCTAGACATGGAAGCAACCTAGATGTCCGCTGACAGATGAATGGATAAAGAAGTTGTAGTACATATACATAGTAAAGGAATATTACTCAGCCCTACAATGGCACACATTTGAGTCAGTTCTAATGAGGTAGATGAACCTAGAACCTATTATACAGAGTGAAGTAAGGCAGAAAGAAAGAGAAAGGTAAATATCATATTCTAACACATTAATACAGAATCTAGAAAAATGGTACTGAAGAATTCATTTACAGGGCAACAGTGGAGAAACAGACATAGAGAATAGACTTATGGACATGGGGAGAAGGGAGGAGAGGGTGAGATGTATGGAAAGGGTAACATGTAAACTTACATTACCATATGTAAAATAGACAACCAATGGGAATTTGCTGTATGGCCCAGGAAACTCAAACAGGGGCTCTGTATCAACCTAGAGGGCTCTTTTTCCTATTTAGAACCAGTCTGTTGTTCCATGTCCAGTTCTAACTGTTGCTTACTGACCTGCATACAGGTTTCTCAAGAGGCAGGCCAGGTGGTCTGGTATTCCCATCTCTTTCAGAATTTTCCACAGTTTATAGTGACCCACACAGTCAAAGGCTTTGGCATGAAAAAATATTAACTGAGTCTAAAATTTATGTGGTCAAAGAATTGTAAAGGTCAAAAAATTGCTAAGACAATTTCAAAAAAAGAACAAAGAAGGGGTATTCTCTCTGTACAATATTAAAGACATATGCAAGACATATTAAAGGCATATGGAAGACATACTGAAAAGCTAAGATCATCAAAACCATGTAGTACTGGTACAGAGGAAAACAAATAGGCCAATGGAACATAATAGGTACTCCTGAAATAGACCCAAACATATACGTAAATATGGACTATAACAGAGCTGGTATCATGAATCAACGGGTAAAAAGCAGACTATTTACAAAAATGCATGCTAGAAGATTATATATCTGTGTGTGTGTGTGTGCATACACATACATACTAATAAAACCAGGTTCCTACCTCACATAAACAAAAAATTTTGCACTAGATCCTATATGTAGATAATCTCTACATATTTTAGAAAAGGTATATAGAAAAACTATATTTCTTTATGAACTCAGGTAGGGGAGGATTTCTTAAATAAGACATAGAAAGTATGAACCATAAAAGGAAAGACGAATTTTTAAAAAGCTAAATACTTCTATTCTAATTTACTACCTTATTTTTAGAAATAAAGATTGAAATTACCTACATTCCTATTTTAAATAAATTATGGCATATCCATACAGTAGATGCAGCTTTGAAAAGAATGAATAAGTTCTCTACATGCTGCTATGAAAATAGCACCAAGATTTATCCTATTAAGTGATTGAAGTAATAGCAGAATTAAGTGTATATAGCAAACCACTATTTATGTAAAATTGGGGAAATAAAATATAAATTTCTATTTATATTTGAATTAAGAAATTTTGGAAGGATGTATGTTTCTGGTAGCAGAAAGTTGAGCAAGAACTAAAAAGGTGGAGGACAGGAGTGTGAAGGTATCTCTTCAATATGTACCTTTTAATACATATTTAAATTTTTTGAACTATGAGAATGTGTTGCATTTTTGAATTTTAAAATAAAACAAAATTTTTTATAGAAGACCCCCCTCAAAACAAAGGTAAATCAAAAAATTAAATATAATTGCAACATATATAGCAAAGCCTTAGTATCTACAAAATGTAAAATATTTATCCAAGTCAATAAGAAAAAGACACTCCATAGAAATCCGTGAAAAAAATACATAATTGAACAAGCATTTAAGGAAGAGGAATTATAAATACATTCAGAATTTAAAGTTTGTTTAGTATTACTGATCAAGAGAAAGCAGATTAATACCAAAAAAATACCATTTTCATCCAACAGATCAAACTGAAAAGTGTTTGTGGAGACTGTGATAAAAACTATATAACAAAGAGCCTCCATGTTTGTGGAAGTATCGGTTGGTACCTGCCATTTCAGAAGTGTAATTTGGAAATATTTAGTAAAGTTAAAAATATGCATTCCCAACAACCCAGAAATTTCACTCCTGTGTGTAGACTAGTCAAATTTCTGCACCAGGACACACTTTCAAGGATATTTCTTTCAAACACCTGTGCGTGTGTGCTAAGTCGCTTTAGTCAGGTTTGACTCTTTGCCACCCTATGGACCATAGCCCGCCAGGCTCCTCTGTCCAGGCAAGAATAGTGGAGTGAGTTGCCATGCCCTTCTCCAGGGGATCTTCCTGACCCAGGGATTGCACCCTTGTCTCTTGCGTCTACTTTCATTGGCAGGTGGGTTCTTTACCACCAGCACCCGGGAAACACTTTAAGTAGTCATGTAGCACTTACTACATTCCATACATGGTTCAAAGAACTTTAACCTCAGGTAGTCCACATAACAACTCTAGCAGATAGGTACATTAATACCCTTGCCTCCTGTGCTGTGCTGTGCTATGTCGCTTCAGTGATGTTTGACTCTGTGCAACCCTATGGACTGTAGCCTGCCAAGCTCCTTTGTCCATGGAATTCTCCAGGCAAGAGTACTGTGGTGGGATGCCATCCCCTCCTCCAGGAGATCTTCCTAATCCAGGGATTTAACCCATGTCTCCTAAGTCTCCAGCATTGGCAGATGGATTCTTTACCATTAGCGCCACCTGGGAAGCCCTCCTTGCCTCAAATGAGTTCAGTTCGGTTCAGTCGCTCAGTCATGTCCCACTCTTTGCAACCCCATGAATCGCAGCACGCCAGGCCTCCCTGTCCATCACCAACTCCCAGAATTCAATGAGGCCTGACATTCAAAAAAAAAAAAAAAAGGTTAAGATTGTTGTCCAGAGTAGTGAGGCTAGTAAATGAGACCTCTGGCAGCCTGGCCCAACTTTATTCTTTCAATCCCAACTCCACATTGTCTTTCAGAAAAATCCTGCCCACCACTTACAACCTCACCAATAGAGGAATGGGTAAATAGAATGTGTTATGTTTGTAGAATGGGATAGTATCAGCCACTAAAAAGTATAGTTATATATTTACATATTTATGAAAGTGAAAGTGTTAGTTCCCTAGTTGTGTCGGACTCTGTAACCCCATGGACTGTAGCCCACCAGGCTTCTCTGTCCATGGAATTCTCCAGGCAAGAATACTGGAAAGCGTAGCCATTCCACTTTCCAGGGGAGCTTCCTGACCCCTCTTCAGCACTGCAGACAGATTCTTTACCCTCTGAGCCACCATTTATCGTTTATACATGAATAGCTCTCAAGGCATCTTATTGTGAAAGAATTTGTATATAGTTGATATTATTTATTTCTTAAGTTGTATTGTAGAATGTACCGAGGATATTATCACTGTCTCAAGTTTTCCTCACATAAATGCTTTTAACTCCAGTTTTTAAACAAATAAATATAGGGCTTTATGGTTATCGTTATCTATTTTTTTTTGAATGAGCTTTGACAGTTTTGTTCTTCAAGGCATTTGTCCTTTTCATCTAAGTTGGCAAATTTGTTGACATAAAACTTCCCTATATCCTTATTTCCCTTTTAATAGGATTTGTAGTGATGTCAACTCTTTTATTCCTGATACTGGTAAATTTGTATCTTCTGTCTGTTTTTCCAATAGGCCTGGTCAGAATTTTTTCAGTAAAAGTATGTGCCTCTTAACCAGTACTAGGAAAATTAAAACAATTTTTTTCAACCATTTTAACAAGAAAGTTATATCTTAGCCAAATGGATATTGTGGACTTCCCTAGTAACTCAGTTGGTAAAGAATCTGCCTGCAGTGCAGAAGACCCCAGTTCAATTCCTGGATCAGGAAGACGCACTGGAGAAGGGATAGGCTACCCACTCCACTATTCTCGGGCCTCTCTTGTGGCTTAGCTGGTAAAGAATCTGCCTACAGTGTGGGAGGCCTGGGTTCGATCCCTGGGTTGGAAAGATCCCCTGGAGAAGGTAAAGGTTACCCACTCCAGTATTTTGGCCAGGAGAATTCCATGGACTATGGGGTCGCAAAGAGCTGGACACGACTGAGCAACTTTAAGAAGAAACGGATATATTTGCTATCTACCTTTTTGTTTCTGCATCAGAATTCTTTTCAGTTATAGAATTATTGTTTTATTGATGCTTTCTATAAAGGAAGAAATTATTCATGAAATTTTTATTGAATTCCTCCTCTGTGCTAGATACTAGGCTAGAGCTAGAGTTCCTCAGATGAATTAAAACATGGTGAGGGTTTGTTGGCTAGTGGGAGATAATAAGAATAATATCTTATTCTTTTGTTTCCACAGGGCACTGTATAAGTGTCCTGTGGAAACAAAAGAAGATGAGGTCAGCTCTACTTGGCTCGGGTGTCTTTACAGAGAGGAAGAGGTAAGAATCGTGCTGAAAGGATGAGCTTTATAAGAAGACCAGGCGTTCCAGGTAGAGGGGCTGCCAGGTGCAAGGCACAGAAGCAAAAGGAAGAATGATGGCTGTATCATGGTTCATTTTTTCAGCTGCAAGCAACAGAAGCAGTAGTGGGTTGATTAAATAGAAATGAATTTTTTATTAAAAAATCCATTTTAGGAGTTCCCAGAATGCTGGGAGGAGTAAAGGGTCAAAACTACATTGGAGAACAGGTGAAGAAGTCCCTGGAGTCCCGTACTGGGAGCTGTGGGAACCACCACCATCCTGGCCCCACAGGTGCCTGTGTTGAGCGAGGACCATGACCTTACCACTACTCCTGCCCCTGAAGATGGATGTTTCTGCTACCAAACTCAGTGACAGAGTAAGTTCTATACAATTATCCTTCATCAGGTTATTCACTTCTAAATTACCATTTTGCATGGAGAATCTGATTGAGTTTAAATTGCCTTCCTTTATTTATTCAATGTTTATTCAACAACTCAAGCCCATACTATATGCCAGATACCATGCTGAACTCTAGGGAATCAACTGAACAAACCAATTCCTACCTTCTTGAGGTTTATAGTTTGGGAGGCGTAGTGAGGAAGATGGTTAATTTTTTTTAAGTATATGTTGGAAACAAACATGTATAACATGTTGGGTGACAGTAAGTGCTATGGAAAAAATTTTAAAATGAAGCAGGGACTGAGACATGCAGGGGAGGCTGGGAGTGTTACTGTTTTATAGAAGGTGGTCAGGGAAAGCATGCTAAGGTAAGGTGTGGGTAGACATGAAGGAAGTGAGGAGCCAGCCATATAGACCTCTGGAATAGGACCTTCCAGGCAGAGAAAACACAAATCCACATGCCCTCTGGTGGAAATACATTTACTGTGTCTAAGGGACAGCAAGAAATTTGTGTGTAGCTCCAGTGTAGCTGGAGTGATTGGAGATGAAGTTGACGACAAGAAGGAAGAAGGGGGAAGCTATTTCATATGAGGCTTTGCTGATCATTGGAAAGACTTTGGTTCTAATTCAGGGTTAGACGGAGAGCTATTCCATTTCAGAGTATTAAACAGAAGGGAGACAGTGTTGATTTGCATTTTCATAGTATTATCTAGGTGTTCTGTTATGACTATATTTTAACAAGGCAAGAACAGAAGCCCAGGAGCTGTTGCAATAATCCAAGTGAGAAACAGGATAATGGTGTTTTAATCAGAGTAGCAGTGGTAGTAAAGATAGTGAAAGGCTATAGGCATCTGGATATATTCTGAAGGTACTGACCTCACTACACAGGCTTGTATGTGCATGATTGGTAGTAACAAGCCTGAGAGGTGGTGGGGCCAGATTACAAAGTCCTTTTTATGCCAAGTAAAGGAGTTTGAATTTCATCCTCAGGCTATGAGTTGTCACTTATTCAGCTTAACTAGAAGAGTCACATATCACATTTTATTTGAGAAAGCTGATCTGGTGGCAGGGTTGAGAATGGAATTGAAGGGGCCGTGTTGGAGGCAGTGAAATCTAGTAGGAGACTCCTATCACCATCCAGATAAGAGAGGATGAAGAATTTAGCAGAAACAAAGTTATCTAGCTATCTCAGTGGAGAGTGGGGAATAGTCATATAATAGTTTCTACCTCTGTATAACAAATTATCATGAACCTAATTGTTTAAAATTATACACATCTGTTGTTTCACATTTTCTATGGGTGAAGAATCCAAGCATGGTTTAGGTACGTTCTCTGCTCAGGGCTTCAGAAGGCTGCAATCCAGGTGATTACTGGGCTGTGTTCTATGGAAATTTGACTGGCAAAGTCTTCCTCCAAGTCCACTCAGGTTGTTGGAAGGATTCATTTCTTTGTGTCTGTAGGATTGAAGGCCCTGGCTTCTTGTTGGCCCTTGGCTGGAGATTTCTCTCAGCCCCTAGAGGCCTCCCACAGTTCGTCATCATGGAAGACTGATTACTTCTTCAAGCCAGCATGGAGAATCTGAGTGTGAGTCTGTCTGCAAGATGGAGTCCTATATGACATCAGGTATTCGTGGGAGTAACATTCCACCATCTTTGCCATATTCTATCTCTTAGAAGCAAGTCACAATTTCCACCCACACTCAAGGAGAAAAAATTACACAGGGCATGAACATCAGAAAATGGATCATTCAAGGTCACGTTTTGATCTATCTTTCCACCATATATTACAAAGAATGTTAAGAACACAGAATGGATAGGACCTAAGATGTGGCAGCGTCATTGTATGTGAGCTGGAAAAGGACAGATAGAAATATAGAATATGTGATTTGTGGGTGATGAGGGTCCTTCATTAAGATAAGAAGCAGAGGAAGAGCAGCTAGTTTGGGAGCATACTGAGTCTTAATTAATTTGGAAGTAAGAATATTACAAAAGTATTATATTTACAAAATTACAAAAATATTACTACCATATTTTACAAATAACAGTATTTTTTATAATGAAACAGACAATAGTTCTTCGGAACAACCTAGTTCTTATTTCTATAAGAAACCCAAGTTCTTATTCTCCTATTCCTAAAACAAGCAAACAAAACCCAACTCTTGTAGTTCAAGCCATGTGTTATTTTGCTGAACTAAAAGGAAGTTTCCAGATCTATGTGAATTTCTGTGTCTCTAATGGACTCTTGCAGGCAGGGAGGCTGAACACAGAAATGGTCTACCTAAAGCAGTGTCAGTGGTTTCAGGTAAGAAAAATTATTTCTAGAAAGTTAAGCATCCAGGAATTCTCAGTGTTTATATGTAACTTACACATTTAAAGTTATTTTTGAAATTACCTATCATCTATAAAGGAAGCATCTTAGTTTGACTTTGTGGTTAGAGAGAATATTCTTTATTTCAAGTTTGCTAAGGGGCAACAGTGGAAACAGTGTCAGACTTTATTTTTGGGGCTCCAAGATCACGGCAAATGGTGATTGCAGCCATGAAATTAAAAGATGCTTACTCCTTGGAAGAAAAGTTATGACCAACCTAGACAGCATATTCAAAAGCAAAGACATTACATTGCCAACAAAGGTCTGCCTAGTCAAGGCTATGGTTTTTCCAGTAGTCGTGTATGGATGTAAGAGTTGGACGGTGAAGAAAGCTGAGTGCCGAAGAATTGATGCTTTTGAACTGTGGTGTTGGAGAAGACTCTTGAGAGTCCCTTGGACTGCAAAGAGATCCAACCAGTCCATCCTAAAGGAGATCAGTCCTGGGTGTTCATTGGAAGGACTGATGCTGAAGCTGAAACTCCAATGCTTTGGCCACCTCATGGGAAGAGCTGACTCATTGGAAAAGACCCTGATGCTGGGAGGGATTGGGGGCAGGAGGAGAAGGGGACGACAGAGGATGAGATGGCTGGATGCATCACCGACTCAATGGACATGAGTTTGAGTAAACTCCAGGAGTTAGTGATGGACAGAGAGGCCTGGTGTGCTGTGATTCATGGGGTTGCAAAGAGTCAGACATGACTGAGCGACTGAACTGAATTGAACTGAAGGAGGGAGGGGATGGAAGTTGGGCAAGAATAGAGAGAGGAGCGAAATACAGAGCAATACTCTGTGAAACTAATTATCCAAAGGAATTTATGAAAACTGCATGGATGGATGGATTCCATGATTAGGTTTACTGAGGTCAAACAGTACATGACTAGGAACCACCAAACAAGCCTAGGTGGTTAAAGTGGAAATATTTAAGGGAGTGAACATATAACTGCTTTAAAAGAATTAATGTGGAATGTCACAGTTTCAAGTACACTGAATGACTACATTCCTTGTAGGCCTTTCCCGTCTCTGCCTGTTGTCCTGTGGCTGTCATTAAAGGGGTTGTTTGTTAGAGGTGGTTCCTGATCGGTCTCCTAGACCACTTCCTTTGCAAGGAGCTGCCCTGTGAGAGGGCTTCCAAGGAGGTACTAGTGTTGAAGAACCTGCCTGCCAGTGAAGGAGACATAAGAGATACAGGTTTGATCCCTGTGTCTGAAAGATCCTCTGGAGGAGGACAGGGCAACCCCCTCCAGTATTCTTGCCTGGAGAATCCCACGGACAGAGCAGCCTGGCGGGCTACAGTCCATGGGGTCTCAAAGAGTCGGACACGACTGAAGCGGCTTCACACACACGCCCTGTGAGAGCCCAGAAGAGTCATCCACAAATCTGGTTTCAGGTGATTCTGTCCGGTAAAACTTTTTCAGAGGCAAATGGCAGAAAACCCAACCTAAAATCACTTGCACTGTAAAGGAATTGGCTTACAGTAAAGGATGGATCTTGCCAATATCAGAAGCAGCTGGTTTAAGTGGCTTGAACAAAGTCACTAAGATTCAGTTTCCCAGTGACAAGATGGCAGGACCAACCAGACCTTGTATCTCATCATCAAGTACAGCAGTAAAGGCTCTGTCCCCCAGAGCCAAACATTTCATCCTTATCCTGACTCTCACTGGGCTGGAAGGGATCCATACCTCCGCTAAATTAATCACTATGGTCAGGGGAATGCAATTTTTCTGATTGGCTAAGATACAACCTATTTATGTAAGCCAACTCTATCCAAAGGACATCATTTCCAGGGGAAATATGCATACAATTTTTACCAGAAGTAGGATAAGTGGATGTTGGGCAATCAACACAAGAGAAAGTCCTCTTCACCCTATGAGAATGACTTTTAACTGAGCTGGCAATTTATTTACATGATACTGTGATTGCCAGTGACATGAAAATATTGATATTTCCAATTGTACACCTTACATCTCATTCTTCCCACCGCACTACTCCACCACACTCACATACTTCATTTAACTGAAAGCTCTAGTTAGAAGACACTCAGAAATATTCTATTGCTTTGTGTGTAGGCAAAACCTCAGATCAATAAAGGTGGAAAGCCCATGTTATGCACACAAGGGGAGAGAAGTGCCTCTAGATATGACAATCCACTGGGTACCATCAATTAATTTCTGCAGTCCTGGCTTGGAAAAACCCCTAGTGCTGCTGGATCCTTCATTCAGTTGTTCAGGATTTCACTAGCAATATTAATAGCACAGCCAGATTGTGTGTTCACTCAGGCTAGTTATTTTCCTTCTCTTATGGTATTCACTCAGGCTAGTTATTTTCCTTCTCTTATGGTATTTTTCTTTTATCATATTTGGCTTAAATACTATCTTATTTTGCTACATTCCTTCCTCCATCCCTCCCCAAACCTTTTCACTGATGCCTGCCTGATAAAAGGCCCCACATCTGATATTGACCTAAAACTTCCTTGATTCCTTAAAGTGAGTTATTCATTAACTGAACCTAAATTACTGGTTGTTGGGCAAATCTTCTAGTTCTTTCAAACTACGAATCTGCTCAGAGAGGCTTCTGTAAATCTACTGTAGAAATAAGTGAAACTTTGTGCCAGTTGTTAGCAGTAAGCAGAAGTCTGAGAGAGGGAGGAGAAGTTACTCATTTGCTCAATTCAGCATGGTGAGTCCAGGGGAGGGAATCAAGTGTACCTTGGGCTTGACAAGCAGAGCAGGCAAGCGCCGCTGCTACCAACATACAGAGCCGGGCAGGGGCGACTGGCTGCTTCTGAGTATGGCTGTGGGTTCCCCGAGAATTGCTCTTGGGATCAAGCATTTTGCCCTCTATTTCCTATGATGGCCAGAATTTCCTGTGCTAAGAGGTATGGCTGTCTTTTTTCCTGTCCTTTTGTTCAGCAAAAACAAAAGCTAATTAAAGTAAATGTCAGAAGCTGCAGTGAGGCAAAGGGTGGGCTGCGGGATTAGGGCAGAGAAACTTTCAGGGGCTGGCTGATTATGCAGATGAAGCGCATTTGGGAGTTGTGTGTCTAGCCATGTATGCATACTTTTTAGTTATTATGGGGAAAAAAAAGCCACCTCTCTGTGGATTATTAAAATGTGTCTCTAGGCCTCTAGAGCAGAAAACTGTGCTTCTAGACTCACAGAAGGTGCATTTTGTTTTACTCCATCAGAGTTTGGGCTTATTTCTATTTCATATTTTTATTTACCTCAAGAAACATTTTGCAACCAGCAAAGAAACTGATCCTGCCTATGCTTTGCAAAGAAAAGTCGGTAGTATCATTACAGTCACTAGTTTGGACACTCACCATTATTGTTTGCTGTTGCTGTAATTTTTTTCCCTTGATAATTCAGGCACCTTACAAATCATAACTAAATCTGGCCACTTTTTTCTTTTTCAAATACATACTTAAATTGCTGTAGTACTCAACAGCTGAATTCCATGATATTTATGTATGTTTTCAATTTAAAAACTAGAAAAAAACATACTTAGGGCATTATTTGAATTGGTCATGCAGTTGTTTAATGTATGACATTTAAATGTAAATAGAGATACATTTAACATTGAATTTTCCTTGTAATTTGCAACTCTGGGTATGTTTTCTTGTAAAACAAACCCCGAAAATTGGAATTAAAATTTTTCGGTGAGATTTGTATCAATTCCAGAGCACATATGTCTTACGAAGTCAGAATTTATAAATGAAAATTGATACCCCATGAAACCATTATGACAGATTACAAATTCTTGGTCTAGAAAGTTCATTAGATCTTTCCCTCACTCCTGATGAAGAGAAATCTTTCCTATCTATTAATATGTGTGTTCTCATAAGTTGCAATACATGTCCAAAATTAAGTAAATTTTTTTGAGCTCTTGCCTAAACAGGGCATCATACCTATTTTTTGTATATGCGTATGATAACAAGCCTGCTACACACTTAGACTGTATGAGTTCTAGCAAAAACACCAAGGGCTGAGTCCTTTAGCATCATGTAGAATAACCCAGCTGCAGAGGCTTTCAGTAGGAGTGAAGTATAGCAACATGTCGCAGCATTGGGAGCCCAGAGAAGTCCAGGGAACAATAGACATCTTGTGGGAAGGGCTGAAATGTATGCGGCCCATTCCCATGGGAACGCCTGTAACGCTTTCACACTGTGTGAAAAAGATGCTCCTTGAAAAGAATCTTTAATCCTTTCTTTCAAGGGCAAATCTGAGAACTTTATTGAAAGTTTCTAGAACCCAAATGGGTCTAAGTTAGTCAGTGGGCATTTTAAACACAAGTAAATAAAATGATAATTTTTTGATCCCCGAAGCATAATGTAAATAAATATTGCTATTATAGAATTTTCTGAGGTGACAAAACCGGAGAACATCCTAACCTGGAGTTGGAAGCTAGAAGCTAATTTCTTCAGAATAAACTGGCTTCCTGAGATAGTTATGTTTATTGAAATCCTCCCGAAGTGGCATTCCAATAGTCAGGCCATTGTCTTCTGGTTCGGGTGTGTCATTAGTAGATTCTGCTAAATGAAATCACACTTGAACCAGAACACTTAATAGCCCAACTCTTGGGATACCACTCCATGGACTCAGAAAGAGTGTCCACAACTGAGCAACTGAGTGTGCCTGCATGCACACGTGTGCATGCACACACACACACACATGCATAATAGAGTAAACCAGCAATGTCTTATTAGTGCCCATTCGGTGTAGGTCACCTTGAAAAGTCATAAAGAACTTTTCCCTATAGTGCCCTGGAGGGAATAATACACTCCCTCCTCCCTAATAAACATGGGAGTGAGCACTGTGGTTACGTAGAAAGTGCAGGTATTTGGATTACCTGGCCAAAAAAATGTCTGAGATACATTGTATTTCAGTCCCTTTACACCCTGTGAAAAAATTCACTCTCACTGTTTGGCCGTGGTGGGGGTAGGGTCACAGTAAGGCTGTTTCTCCAGAGAGAAATTGTTTCTGAAGAAATCAACAAGGACATTTGTAAGACAGTGCATGAACTACCCCGATTTAAGACTATGAGAGACTACAACTAGGATATAAATAAAACACAAATGGAAAAGACCTAGGCATCTCTAATGCTGTGAATTTAGTCTTAGGTAGCAGCAGAGTCATTGTTAGTATTTAAAAGGTATGACATGGGGATGCATTAACAGGAGAATGACCTACAAAAATTATTATATTATTAAAGATATGATTGCTGTCACTATTTGTATGGTTGCTATATGCCAGGTCTGTGTTAAATGCTTTATATAATCTCTTTAAACTCTCAACAACCCACATCACCATCCTCAGGTGTAAATAAGGAACCTGAGGCTCAGGGAGGTTGAGTAGTGTGACCAGGTTTATACTGCAGGTAATGGCATAGCTGAATCCAGGTGTGTCCAGGTTTCCCCGACACTCCTCTCTGCTCTTCTTACTGCATTCTCACACTGTGTCCAACTCTGTACCCTAAGCTCATTTAAAACTAAAAGAAAATTGAATAAAAACTAGTGATAAGTACCATGAATAATGAATAGAGGATAAAGAAGAGGGAAGATTAAAGAAATATAATCTATTCCATTAAAAGAGAATAGAATAGAGATACTTCATCAGTATCTATAAGCCAGAAAGCCATCAATGAGAAAATACATCTATTCATGGATGTTTGGGTTCTCTATTTTTATAAACTCTTCAAGGGGACAGTCCTCCAGGTATGGATGGTATAAAAATATGATTGATCACCAAGTGTTTAGGAAGATTTTTGAGGCCATCCTCCTGAAGCATAGGCTCTGGTTTGGTGGCAGGTGTGTGGCCACCCTGAGTGCACACCTTTGTGGGTAGTTCTCCTGGGGAGACACCCACAGTGTCCACATCTTGGTGGTCATGCAGGTCACAACTTTTTGTGTACTTTGCCAACAGATAGATGACTTGATGGGATGAACAGACCTACTATAGGAAGCTAGGGGGAGAGAATAATATAGCTTGAAACATATGTTTTTTAAATGAATCATTAACTTTTGAAACAGTAAGAAAGGGTTTCAGTACCTTTTTCTCTTCTGGAGTATCAATAGATGAAACAGGATAAGCATGTTCTGAGAGTTGGACTATAAAGAAAGCACCAAAGAATTGATGCTTTTGAATTGTGTTGTTGGAGAAGACTCTTGAGAGTCCCTTGGACTGCAAGATCAAACCAGTCAATCCTAAAGGAAATCGATCCTGAATATTTGTTGGAAGGACTGATGCTGAAGCTGAAGCTCCAATAATTTGGCCACCTGATTGGAAGAACTGATTCATTGGAAAAGACCCGGATGCTGGGAAAGATAGAAAGCAGGAGAAGGGGACGACAGAGGATGAGATGTTTGGATGGGATCAATGACTGGATGGACATGAGTTTCAGCAAGCTGCAGGAGTCGGTGATGGACAGGGAAGCCTGGCGTGCTGCAGTCCATGGGGTCGCAGAGTCTGACACTACTGAGTGACTGAACTGAACTGAACTGGAGTATTGCCGTAGTGTTTAAAGTATTAATACCAGTCTTATATGTCTGGTCCAAGAACCTTCCAGCAAATAAAATGGGAGAAAAGGGAATGAGGGTATAGTATACATCTTTGTTGAGTAAGTCTGTTCTGTTTATTAGCAACTTCCTGCATTCTGAAAGTTTCAATAAAGTTAATCTAGAGCCAGAACAAGAGATGACTTCTTTAAGAGCTGTGGCTCATCCTGGACAAACACTCAGCTTTTCAAACTCTGTGTGGGACATCTCAAGGGGCAGGGAAGTGTTAATTAAACTGCCAATTCTACCCACTTCCGGAGGTTGAGAAAGGGCCCCCAGTGGGCACACCATTCACCTGTTTGAGTTCTTACTGAAGCCATGTTCTCTGCATAGCTTTTCTTTCCCTCCATTCTTCTCAGGCAAAGTATAGATTTCCATGAACAGAGGCAGTTTTGTTTTCGCTGTTAAAAACAACTCGGCTTTACCGGAGCGGGCTGTTTCACCCCAGGAAACAGAGCCTTTGACTCAGAGGTAACTCTCCACTGGGTGAGGCGCAGCCTGTCACCTGACCACTCCGGAGCTGCCGGTGGCATATCGGGCTGCATTCCTAGAATTCTTCCGCCTGGCGCCACAATGAACAACTTCAGGTTCACTGAGCTGAGTGGATTCCACTTGCGGTGCCCTCGGACTCCGATGCCCACCCAGCCTCAAAATAGATCGCTGAGTACCCGCAAGGGCCCCTTTGAGGAGTAGCACGCAGGTAAAGCGCGTTGCGGGGGACAGCTGGGATCCCCGGAAATGTGTCCCCCATGGTGCAGAAACATTTCTCTTTGCGGGGTTCTATTTCTCCATACAGAAACCCCATTTGTCAGCCAACACCCGCTTAAGAAATGTAGACAGAATAATGAGAACTCGGGTTTCAGATTAGGGTCTCTTATTAAAGATTAGGGAAAGAATTTAGGAGAGCCAAAGCCGGGGATAAAAAGGAATTTTGTAAGCCAGTTTTTGTAATACAGAAAGTACCAGATTTGGAGCCTGACCTACTTGGATGTGAATCTTGGCTCTGTCACCTGGGGCATGATATTTAACCTCACCAGTCCTGTTTCCTCTTTGGTAATAGTATCTACCTGCAGGGTTGATGGAAGATCTGAGAAGAAAGTGTCCAGCAAAGAACTTGGTACAGAGGAAGTGTCCTAGTGTGTGTATATACACATGCTTCTGTGTGTGTACGGCAGGTGCATACATCCACATACAGAGAGGTCACAGGACTATGACATTCAGAAGAGTAGGAAGTTTCCCAGAAGATGAGGTAAATTTTGATTTGGCTCTAACCCTCTGGGGTGTTGCAAAGAGAGCAGTTAGAAAAGCTACACACCTGAACAAAACACTGACCAGAGCTGCTGAAAGATAAATAACATGTCTTGTTGATTCTTGTCCAGGAAAGGGAAGACTGGATGCAGGCCACTCTTTAGATGAGGATGGATGGGAAGGGAGGCAGCTCAGTAATTATCATATACAGTCATGTATGCACCTGTACTCAGTCCTGAGAGGGCTTTGTCCTGGGAGATCAACTGCTTTCAATCCTGGCTCTGCAACTTACTCAGCAGATCCCCCTGGACTGCTTGTTTTCATCTCTGAACATCAGTTTCTCGTCACATGAAATTGTCCTGAGAATTCAGTGACTCATTATTTGGGAAGCTCTTAGAGTAGTGCCTGACTCATGGTAAACACCCGCTGAACACCAGCTGGTGGTGTCATTATTTTACAAGGTGCTTTTTTGTGTGTTGTCTGTTTTGATCTTTAAAAAGATAAGATAGATTTGGTGTGCCTTGGACCCATTTTGCAGATGAGAAAACTGAGGTTTGGGAAAGGTAGAGCATGAAGCCAAGGCCCAACAACTACTGAGTAGCTGAGCTAGAACTTCAGTCTGGGTCCCCACACAAGTAGGTGACCCAGTGTGCACTGGGCACACATGCATTGAAGGACACCTCTCCTAAAAGTTTTGGCTGAACACCATTTCCTGCACATAGCCATTTCCTTATTATTTTCCCCTAGGAGATATCGCTCTCCCTTATACTTCCCCAAACTTCCTTTGTAGTCTTAGGGGACTTTTTTCTCGGTCATCCTTATAATGTAGAATGTTTGGTACAAGTCTCCTCTCTCACTCCCTCACCCCTGGATGTGTGAATGTCTTCATGTACAGCTGTGTGTTGAACAATAATGTTGGACATGGCAGACACACAATTGGAAGCATGAGTGTGGGGCTCCACACCAGGTGTCACTGCAGGTGTGAAAAAAAAAGAAGAACCCTGTGGTTCTCCAGCACGTATTTCTGCTTCTTCTCAGAGCTTCAGCTCTGCTATGTCTGGGGCAGCTGAATCTGCTGCTGGAAGTGCCTGATATTGACCAACGAGCTGACTGGTCAAGATGAAGTAATTTCCATCCAGTGTCTTATTTTCCTGAATATTATTTCACGGAGACACTGTCATTGCACATGTCTGAGGCTGGGGGATAGGGAGAGCAGGGGCAAATCCAGGAAAACATCACCTTAATTTTTCTTGTAGATACTGCAATTCACCCTTTCACATTTACCAGGGTGCAAAGGACTTTGTGGGCTTCCCAGGTGGTGTTAGAGGTAAAGAATCCACCCACCAACGTAGGTGATGTGAGAGACACTGGTTTGATCCCTGGATCAGGAAGAACCCCTGGAGGAGAGCATCGCAACCCGCTCCAGTACCCTTGCCTGGAGAATCCTGTGAACAGAAGAGCGTGGTGGGTTACGGTCCATACAGTCGCAAAGAATGAGACATGACCAAAGCGACTTAGCACAGCCCAGCACAAAATACTTTGTAGGAGCCTCATTCTCTGCTCACCCCAGCCCCTGAAATCTTCCCACTGCTCTTGTTCTTTTCTCATCCTCGAAGCCCCTCTTCCTTGTCACATTTCTGCTCTTTGATTGCCCTAAATCCCAGGGTATATATGGACAAGGATGCAGGGTCAGTGTAGGAGGGAAGAGGAATTCATTTTCTTGCTTTATGACTCTACCCATATCTTTATCCTTAAATGTTAACAATGCTCTCTATTCCTAAGAGTTGCCTCACATGGAGCCTTACGTGTCATCATCAGTCCAGGGTGGTTATAAACTGGAAGCCTAGCTCTGGAGTCTGGGTCCAAATCCCAACTCTCCAGTCTCCTAGCTCTGTATCTTGGACAAGTTATTTAATGCCTTGAGTTCCTCATCTATGGGCTTCCCTTGTGGCTCAGCTGGTAAAGAATCTGCCTACAATGCTGGAGACCTGGGTTTGATCCCTGGGTTGGGAAGATTCCTTAGAGAAGGGAAAGGCTACCCACTCCAGTATTCTGGTCTGGAGAATTCCATGGACTGTATAGTCCATGGGGTCACAAAGAGTCAGACACGACTGAGCGACTTTTATATACATGCATACATACCTCATCTATAAAATAGGAATGACATATCCTCATAGCATTGTTATGAGGATTAAATGAGTTAGTGTTTACAGAGTATCGAGGGCCTGGCATATAGACAAACATATCTAAATATTGGGCCTCATTTTAGAAAAGTGACACTCTATACTTTCTATGGAGAAGGGAAGAGCAACCCATTCCAGTATTCTTGCCTGGGAAATCCCATGGACAGCGAAGCCTGGTGGGTTACAGTCCATGGGGTTGCAAAAGACTCAGACACAACTTAGCAGCTAAACAACAACAATACTTTCTAAATTTTTCTGAAGCTGGTAGATAGTGCAAAATTTGCATGTGCACAATACTATCCTTAAAATCTCTTCAGTGGCCTATGAATTGCACCATTTGGAATACTACTGATAGTTTCTTTGTTAAGTGCCCGATGAAGGATTTGGCTTGCATTTAGAGATATGAAAGGTATGTATCTTTAAACTTGAAAACTGTATTCAGCACCAAGAAATGCTGTCTCAGTGATAGCTCAGGGGAAGGTCTGAGACACCCAAGGGAGCAGCAGACTCTCCTTTTCACGCTTGTTCTGGGGACCACATTCAGCCTGAAATGCTGGGCAGAACTGTCTGCTGCTTATGTTACATAAATCACTCTCAGCTCTCACTCTCTGAACACGTGGTGGCATTTTTAAGTTACCTGTATGTATGAGGTGGCTCCATTCTCATGTAAAGTGCAGGAGAACCCACTGACCTGAGATCAGAACAGTACTGCCACAGCTACCAGGGGTCTTGAAGAAGTCTTAAACCTCCCTGGCTCTGAAATGATTGCTCAGGTCTCCGCTAGTGCAAATGATCTGTGGTTTTATGAAGCCCAGAAGGAAGCTGATGAGAATAATCAGTTATTTATTTGGTACCATTACCTTAATTTCTGTGGGCTGTTAACTGAGTAGAGACTACAGTGGGACTTTATTATTTCAACTGTGGGGACAGAGGGAGGGTTGCCAGATCCCCAGACCCTTCCTTTTCAGCCTTCATTGCAATATTCTCACCTTCAAGCTCTGTGTTCAAGTTCATGCTCATGTTCTGTAGAGATTTATCTCGTGTCACACTCCCAGGCAGAATTCTTTATTTCACTGCCATTCGTTTAAAGAGTACATAAGAACTGAGGATTGAGATCACCTTCTGGGTTGAGGTTCAGGAAGTTTCTGTTATCAATATAGCACTGAAGCTCAGCCAATAAAGGTAAGTTAGGCATCAGTTTCCACATCCAGGAAACAGATATTGGGTCTAAAAGGTGTTTCCTGTGTTCTCTTTTCCTTTCATTGCCCTTTTCTGTTTGGTTTCCATCAGAATCTATTTGAGGAAATCTGGCAAGTATTGGGCATATTTGTTGCTGGTCCACTTGTTTCCTTGTGGCAGGAAGAGAAGGAAAAGGATATAGAAAGGAGAAAAGTAGGTTCTTAAAAAGTTTCTCTTAAAGGATCAAATTAAATTCTGGAAAATAGAATCATCTTTGACATGGCTTTTTGAGACAAAATAAGAAAAGAGTTCTTTTGAAGGTCATCAAGCCAAAATCTGTTGTTCCATGCACATTTCCAAATGTTTTTTTCTTTTCCTCTCTCTCTTCTGGGCACCAAGTTCACATTCTGAGCTCATGACATTCAACTAATGGCTGTCTTGTGTCATTTGTTTCTCTTGCAGAGAGTGTCAAAAAAAACCCCTCAAAGTCTGGAGAAGAATGACCTTTAGAGGTATATGAAATCTATGGCCTGCCACATGTTTTGGTCTCACTAACCTCTGCTGACTGAGATGCATGGCCCTGGGCCTGCAGGCAGTCCACTGATCATCAAACCTCTCAGCATGCATCAACTCTTCAGACTGGTCTTGGGACAAAAAGACCTTTCGCGAGCTGGAGACCTCTTCTCCTTAGAGGACTCTGAGATTGAAGACAGCCTGACAGAAGCTTTGGAGCAAATCAAAATCATTAGCTCATCTTCAGTAAGTAAACTAGGCTTATAGACTAGATCCCTGAAACAATCTATTCTGGAGCTAAATGATTGTATATATTCTGGGGGAAAAGATCTTTGCAGAGGAAAGAGGAAGGACCACTCAGGTTGGTCTCTCTTAACTCTGCCCTGTGGTTTAGTTGGCATCTAAGAAATAACACCAGGGAAGTCTTTGACTTGAGGGGGAGGGGGCAGTAAGACTACCTTTTGTCCATCCATGGAGACCAGAACTCTGGAAATTGCAGGCCAGAGTGGAATTTTCAAAGGAAGAAAAAAAAAAAGGATTGTCTAAAGGTTGTTTCTGTGTCCTTGAGATGACACAGAGATGAGAGGGAGCAAATCTGAGGAAAAGCAGACCCACAAAGCTGCACAAGAGCATCAGTAAACAATGCAGGGTGTTGGGTGGGAGCTGAATAATGAAAGAAGGCAAGATGACACCTCCTGCCATGTAGGCAACAGGAGACAAGGATAACCATCACTCTACTGCCAGAAGTGACAGTTGCCCAGGGCTTAATAATGCTGATTCTGTTTACTTTCATATAACCTCCATTTTTTTAAACCTTCTCCTTGCTCTTTTTTCTATACTCCCCCCATTTAATTCAACTCACCCATTATTAGACCCCAGTCGTGATCAGACAAATTTAAAATCTCCATCAACCCTCCCATTCTTTCACTTCTCCTCAATGTCAGGATTATGTCCTGAAAGCATGTTTCAAAGAGACTGGATGCAGAATGCCCAAGGTGGCTTGATGTTGACCTTCTTGGTTGTGCTTAGAGATTGGTCCCATTTCAAAGGCCAAGACCACCTAGTGTCCCCTCCCATCCTCTCAGCTTAACAGCTTTTCCCAACACTTGGCACAAACATGTGCCAGGCAAAGGAAAGAGACTGGACTTGAGCCATAAAATACTGAATAGCAAATATGTACATATTTCAGAGATAACAGCTTTCTTCCATGTCATAATGAAAAGATGTTTTAAAAGGCATAACAGCAACCAGTGCAGCTTCCTCCTCAAATCTGTCAGCGTGTTCTCTTTTTGGCTGCCATTAACATGCCAAGTCCCCCCAGGGACCAGTGAAGTCATTGCCTAAACAGTCTTCTTTTCTCAGGTAACATCTTTGACAGCAATTTTGTGTCCAGAAAATTAATCAACTTAGTCTGACTCAAAAAAAATAACAAAGCATTTCTCTGGTACATTTCCACTTTCTGAGTAGGATGTGCATGCTATTTTCAGCAACCCCTTCCGTCACATTCCTCTGGAAATAAATTGGCTGAATATACTACTGATTTCATCTAATAGAAAATATGTATATGCATGTGTATACACATACCTATCTGTATCTGTATTTCCCTGAAGCCTATTTCCACTAGAGGTCACTAGTGTCAGCGATTTCTTTTGTTTCTTCATGAGTTGCTTTGTCTCACAGATGACAAATTCAGAATTTTAGGACTGGTGAGTTCTATTATGTGTCCCCACTTTTAACCATTAAGGGTGGTACCTCCTTTGTCTTCAGGAGCATTGTTCATCCTTTAAGCCCTCCACTCAGCATCCCAACCAGACTAGTAGGTCTGGAGAGCTAGCAGTTCTCCTGCGATCCTCATTTACTAACTTCTGTCACATCCTGTTTCTTCCATTCTCTGTCTGTACCAAGTGGCACCATTGGTAAAGAATCCACCTGCCAATGCAGGAGACACAGGTTTGATCCTGAATTGGATTTCCTAGAGTAGGAAATGGCAACCCAGTCCAGTATTATTGCCTGAAAAATCCCATGGACAGAGAAGTCTCGTGGGCTATAGTCCATGCAGTTGCAAAGAGTCAGACACAAACTGAGCACACACAGACACACACACAATTGTGGCAAAGAGTAGATAAGTGGCAGGAAGAAAAGAATCAATTTTTTTAAGAGAGTTTTGATCATGCAGATCAATCCAGTTTTTAAATGCAGGGATCATGTTGATCAATCCAGTTTTTAAGTTGCTCATCGATTCTACTTATAAATATGTCACTGTTAGCATTCCTTCCCTCCTCCCTTCCTTTAAAAGCCAGTTCAAGTTCCATTGTTCCTGAAACAATTTCTAGTGTGTCTAGTTCTTAGTGATTGCTTCTTTCCAAAAAGACTTAATTACGCTTTTGTGTTATAGTCCGTTCTTATAGAAAGTCATCTATTCATACATCCTCAAGTGCGATCTCTATATGGGGGAATCCCAGATCTATGTTTCAGCCTTCAGATCTCTTGCTAAACTTCAAGCTCATACTAATTGATATCCATCACATCAAATTCAATATATCTAAATTAGAAGTTATCACCTTTCTTCCATTTATACTACCTTTTTACGAGATCTCCAGGTTTGAAACGTGGAGTCATTATTAACTTCTTTCTCTCACTCTCTCCTTTCCCTGCCTTTGGCCTTGCCTTTCTCTAGTTCAATCTACTAACAATTACCAGCTTAAATTTCCCAAGCCAGATTTTGTTACATGTCTTTCCATTGTTCATGCCCTTTCCATGATGTCTCAGTGACTGTGATATTCAGTGACTAATACCAGCAATTAGAGCCTTGAACCACAGTACCTACTCTGTGGTTTCTTCTTGTAGCTGCATCCCATCCTTCCCTTATAACCAAGACCCACTAAATATTCCTTCTTAGACCTTTACTAATGACCTTGCATCTCAGTAATCAGTTCCACCTCTCAGTTCAGTTCAGTCGCTCAGTTGTGTCCAACTCTTTGGCGACTGCATGGACTGCAGCACGCCAGGCCTCCCTGTCCATCATCAACTCCCAGAGTTTACTCAAACTCATGTCCATTGAACCAGTGATGCCATCCAACCATCTCATCCTCTGTTGTCCCCTTCTCCTCCCACCTTCATTCTTTCCCAGCAATAGGGTCTTTTCAAATGAATCAGTTCTTCGCATCAGTTCCTCTTTATAAACATAAAACTGAAAGGGACCTTCTAAACTATCTTTTCCAACTTCCTTCCAGCACAGAAATCCCTTCTTCAGGATTCTTGACAACCAGGTGGCCTCTCCTTCTATGCAATGATGAGAACATGCTATGTTTCTGACTTTTTTTTCCTGGTCCTCCATTTTCCTTCAGTAAATTGTCCCTTTCCATTGCATGAACCCTTCCTTGATGGGGTCTTGAATCAAGTTCTCTACCTTGCCCTTTGCCAGGGAAGGGGGAAAGCAGGAGTGAGGGACACCTGACCCAAGATATGCCAATCAGATTTTCTTTCCCAGTGATTCTAGGAAAGAAATTAGCAAAGGGTGAGTTATTATGATGATGGTATTCCAAAGAGATAGTCCTCACTTCCTACCCTTCTGTGACTATAGCTGCCTCAGTCATTGCCTTTCTAAGGCTAAGGACTACAAATTCTCCTTGAAATCTGTCAGCCACCTCTTATCTTTTAATTATTTTATTTATTTTGCTTCAGTTATCCAGATTTTTTCTGCTGTTTATGATCAAAGAATCCTAACAACGAGATAGCTTGTTCTACTTTTGGAAGGTGAAATTGTTAGTGTGTTCTTCCTTTTAGTCTAATAAAATCTCTCTCTTTATAAATATTTTCTGTCCATTATCCTTTAGTCTGCTCTCTGCCCTTAACAATCAAGAGAATTAAACCTCTGTTGCTACAAGAACTTTAAACATATGCAGGTAGGTATCACAGAGAAGGCAATGGCACCCCACTCCAGTACTCTTGCCTGGAAAATCCCATGGACAGAGCAGCCTGGTAGGCTGCAGTCCATGGGGTCGCTGAGGGTCCGACACGACTGAGTGACTTCACTTTCACTTTTCACTTTCATGCATTGAAGAAAATGGCAACCCAGTGTTCATGCCTGGAGAATCCCAGGGACAGGGGAGCCTGGTGGGCTGCCGTCCATTGGGTCGCACAGAGTCGGACATGACAAGCGACTTAGCAGCAGCAGCAGCAGGTAGGTATCAAGTCTCACCTCTGGCTTCTATCTTCCCAGTTGACTATCCTTACTGTCCTTATATTTTCCCCTGACAAAGGAAGGCTCTGTAGCAGAGAAAAGTTACACCAGTCTGGTCTGAAAACACAATTTTGTCAGTACATGAGAAATGTTATTTAAATCATGCTGTCAGAAATATAAAATAGAATGCTGACTTAGTGATTTATAATGAAAAGTATAACTCATGTCCATCAGAATTCTTGTGTGTTCCATGCTGTTCTCGCTAAGTCTGTTTACTCAGTCTGTCTCTGTTACTGACTAGGCTTCTTCCTCCTGTATTTTAACCCATATTTTAGCCCTACCTCCCTGAGATTGTATTTAACTCAACTGTAAAGTCACCCATGTACAGGTTGTGCCTTGGGTTAGCCTTCAGGGTTGTTTGTCTAATCCTCACAGGGCAACCTCTTCCAGATTCTTGGAATTGTAGCTCCCAAAGATTGTCTACATTCTCAGCATTCTGAGTACCCTCCCCTGGAATCTTTTATATTTATTATTGTAATTTATCATTGCCTACTACTTGAACCAATTGTTTGAAATAGTTGCTCATACTAGTCAGATATTTTGTTTCTAAAGCTTCTTTTCAATAGTAACATGGTGCAGTTGGCCACATTTATCCTGTGATATGCCAAGAACCTCAGGTTGAATTAAGACTTGAAATTAGATAACTTGAAAAAATGTTAAGTATATTATGTCACATCTTAAACCATTGAAATAATATTCTTATCTCATTTTAGAATAGCTATACCTTTGAAAAAACTATGATTTTGGGAATTTCCTGGTTGTCCAGTGGTTAGGACTCTACTTTCACTGTCAAGGGTCCAGGTTTGATCCCTACTCAGGGAACTAGGATCCAACATGGTGAGTAATGAAGCCAAATTAAAGAAAAAAAACAAAACATGATTTTGTCCTGTACATTAGTTATCATCCCCAGCTTTGTATAATCTAGACATTTAGCAAGCAAGCCTTTAATCCTTCCCCCAAAGTCACTCACAAAAGAATCAAAATCACTAGATTCTGATCTGCAGTCCATGCATCAGTTACTCCAAAACAGAGCTGGAAAATATTTTATCTTGAGGCTTGCTTTGAGAAAATGACTTATTCAGAATTCTAAGCTCCCAAATGTGCCTTTAAGTTTTATCTTTTCATTTCAAGTCCTTTCTGGAATCAGTTCAGTTCAGTTGCTCAGTCGTGTCCGACTCTTTGCGACCCCTTGAATCGCAGCATGAGAGGCCTCCCTGGCCATCACCAACTCCCGGAGTTCACCCAAACTGATGTGCATCTAACGGTGATGCCATCCAGCCATCTCATCCTATGTCGTCCCCTTCTCCTCCTGCCCCCAATCCCTCCCAGCATCATAGTCTTTTCCAGTCAGTCAACTCTTCACATGAGGTGGCTGAAGTATTGTAGTTTCAGCTTTAGCATCAGTCCTTCCAGTGAAAACCCAGGACTGGTATCCTTTAGAATGGACTAGTTGGATCTCCTTGCAGTCCAAGGGACTTTCAAGAGTCTTCTCCAACATCACAGTTCAAAAGCATCAACTCTTCTGCGCTCAGCTTTCTTCACAGTCCAACTCTCACATCCATACATGACCACTGGAAAAACCATAGCCTTGACTAGGCAGACCTTTGTTGGCAAAGTAATGTCTCTGCTTTTGAATATGCTATCTAGGTTGGTCATAACTTTCCTTCCAAGGAGTAAGCGTCTTTTAATTTCATGGCTACAATCACCATCTGCAGTGATTTTGGAGCCCCGAAAAATAAAGTCTGACACTGTTTCCACTGATTCCCCATCTATTTCCCATGAAGTGATGGGACCAGATGCCATGATCTTAGTTTTCTGAATGTTGAGCTTTAAGCCAACTTTTTCACTCTCCTCTTTCACTTTCATCAAGAGGCTTTTTAGTTCCTATCACTTTCTGCCATAGGAGTGGTGTCATCTGCATATCTGAGGTTATTAACATTTCTCCTGGCAATCTTGATTCCAGCTTGTGCTTCTTCCAGTCCAGTGTTTCTCATGATGTACTCTGCATAGAAGTTAAATAAGCAGAATGACAATATACAGCCTTGACGTACTCCTTTTCCTATTTGGAACCAGTCTGTTTTTCCATGTCCAGTTCTAACTGTTTCTTCCTGACCTGCATATAGGTTTCTCAAAAGCAGGTCAGGTGGTCTGGTATTTCCATCTCTTTCATAATTTTCCACAGTTTATTGTGATCCACACAGTCAAAGGCTTTGGCATAGTCAATAAAGCAGAAATAGATGTTTTTCTGGAACTCTCTTGCTTTTTCCATGGTCCAGCGGATGTTGGCAATTTGATCTCCGGTTTCTCTGCCTTTCCTAAAACCAGCTTGAACATCTGGAAGTTCACTGTTCACATATTGCTGAAGCCTGGCTTGGAGAATTTTGAGCATTACTTTACTAGCATGTGAGATGAGTACAATTGTGTGGTAGTTTGAGCATTCTTTGGCATTGCCTTTCTTGGGATTGGAATGAAAACTGACCTTTTCCAGTCCTGTGGCCACTGCTGAGTTTTCCAAATTTGCTGGCATATTGAGTGCAGCACTTTCACAGCATCATCTTTCAGGATTTGAAATAGCTCAACTGGAATTCCATCACCTCCACTAGCTTTGTTCGTAGTGATGCTTTCTAAGGCCCACTTGACTTCACATTCCAAGATGTCTGGCTCTAGGTCAGTAATCACACCATCATGATTATCTGGATCATAAAGAGCTTTTTTGTACAGTTCTTCTGTGTATTCTTGCCACCTCTTCTTAATATCTTCTGCTTCTGTTAGATCCACACCATTTCTGTCCCTTATTGAGCCCATCTTTGCATGAAATATTCCCTTGGTATCTCTAATTTTCTTGAAGAGATCTCTAGTCTTTCCCATACTGTTGTTTTCCTCTATTTCTTTGCATTGATCGCTGAGGAATACTTTCTTATGTCTCCTTGCTATTCTTTGGAACTCTGCATTCAAATGGGAATATATTTCCTTTTCTCCTTTGCTTTTCACTTCTCTTCTTTTCACAGCTATTTGTAAGGCCTCCTCAGACAGCCATTTTGCTTTTTTGCTTTTCTTTTCCATGGGGATGGTCTTGATCCCTGTCTCCTGTACAATGTCATGAACCTCCGTCCATAGTTCATCAGCAACTCTGTCTATCAGATCTAGTCCCTTAAATCTATTTCTCACTTCCACTGTATAATCATAAGGGATTTGATTTAGGTCACACATGAATGGTCTAGTGGTTTTCCCTACTTTCTTCGATTTAAGTCTGAATTTGGCAATAAGGAGTGTGGGATCTGAGCCACAGTCAGCTCCTGGTCTTGTTTTTGCTAACTGTATAGAACTTCTCCATTTTTGGCTGCAAAGAATATAATCAGTCTGATTTTGGTGTTGACCATCTGGTGATATCCATGTGTAGAGTCTTCTCTTGTGTTGTTGGAAGAGGGTGTTTGCTATGACCAGTGTGTTCTCTTGGCAAAACTCTATTAGCCTTTGCCCTGCTTCATTCCATACTCCAAGGCCAAATTTGCCTGTTACCCCAGGTGTTTCTTGACTTCCTACTTTTTCATTCCAGTCCCCTATAATGAAAAGGACATCTTTTTTGGGTATTAGTTCTAAAAGGTCTTGTAGGTCTTCATAGAACCATTCAACATCGGCTTCTTCAGTGTTACTGGTTGGGGCATAAGTTTGGATCACGGTGATATTGAATGGTTTGCCTTGGAAACAAACAGAGATCATTCTGTTGTTTTTGAGATTGCATCCAAGTACAGCATTTCAGACTCTTTTGTTGACCATGATGGCTACTCCATTTCTTCTAAGGGATTCCTGCCCACAGTAGTAGATATAATGGTCATCTGAGTTAAATTCACCCATTCCAGTCCATTTTAGTTCACTGATTCCTAGAATGTCAACGTTCACTCTTGCCATCTCTTGTTTGACCACTTCCAATTTGCCTTGATTCATGGACCTGACATTCCAGGTTCCTCTGCAATATTGCTCTTTACAGCATCAGACCTTGCTTCTATCACCAGTCACATCCACAGCTGGGTATTGTTTTTGCTTTGGTTCCATCCCTTCATTCTTTCTGGAGTTATTTTCTCCACTGATCTCCTGTAGCATATTGGGTACCTACCGACCTGGGGAGTTCCTCTTTCAGTATCCTATCATTTTGCCTTTTCATACTGTTCATAGGGTTCTCAAGGCAAGAATACTGAAGTGGTTTGCCATTCCCTTCTCCAGTGGACCACATTTTGTCAGACCTCTCCACCATGACCCACCTGTCTTGGGTGGCCCCACACAGCATGGCTTAGTTTCACTGAGTTAGACAAGGCTGTGGTCCATGTGATCAGACTGGCTAGTTTCCTGTGATTATAGTTTCTGTGTGTCTGCCCTCCGATGCCCTCTCGCAACACCTACCATCTTACTTGGGTTTCTCTTACCTTGGACGTGGGGTATCTCTTTACGGCTGCTACAGCAAAGCGCAGCCGCTGCTCCTTACCTTGGATGAGGTCGCTCCACCTGACCTTGAATGTGGAGTAGCTCCTCTTGGCCCTCCTGCACCTGCACAGCCGCCGCTTCTGAAATACCCTTACCTAATAATTCATTTCTTCTACTACTAGGCTCTCCTTCCAGATTCCTCAGGTCAGACTGTCTCCCTGTCCACTTAGCCTCTTCTCACACTCTCAACACCACCTTTCCTTTGATGCTTACTCATACCTAGTCGATCTACCCACCTTCCAGTTCTCTTCCATTTTTTTAACAATAAAAAATGTTAAGTACACAAAAATCACCCAGTTTAAGAAATTAAACAAAAGTGTTGTCACCTGCATGTTTCTCTCTTCCCCTTCAATACTCCTGCCTTTCCTCTCTTAAGGTAACAAATATCCTGTTGTGGTATTTATCCATATGTGGTCTTATTTCTTTGCTACATATGCATGGCTCAAAAATGACTTATAGCATTGTAGTTCATGGTTTTAAACTTTATATAAATGATGTAATAAGGCTCAATATTATGTCCTTGGAGTTTATCTATGTCAGTATGTATAGTCCCAATTCATTTGTTTTCAGTGCAATAGAGTGTTCCATCACATGACCATGCCACAGTTTACTTACCCAGGCTTCTTTTGATGGATATTCACTATTCTAACTGTGTCACAGTGAACATTCTTATAATTAACAATTTTGGCAGCTGTGCTTAATAACTATTGTACACAATCAGTAGTGAAACAACTAAATTTTGGGTTTCATATACTTTCAATTTTCTGATAAACCACCAAATTGCTCTCCAATATGGTTTCACCAATTTACACTCTAATCAGTCAATTAAGAGTCTCAGTGGCTTTATTTCCTGATCAATACTTGCTTTTATCAGATTAAAAAAATTTCTGTCCGTTTAAGTGAAGCAGTGTCTGATTGATATTTAAACCTGCAGTACTTTCATTATTGATGAGTCTGACCACTTTTTCATGTATTTATTTGCTATTTGCATTTAAATTTCCTTTTCAGTAAAGTACTTCCTTAAGGTTTGGGCTTTTTTTTCTTTTTTTCATTTTTCTCTTGAGGTTTAAGAAGAATCTGTTCTTATTAATTTAAAGGGGGGTTTTCTGTATATCTTTCTATGAATCTTTGTTACTTTGTGCATGTCGCACACCTCTTACTCAAGTATAGCTTGCCTTTTACTGTAACCTCTTGATATCCAATAGGACAAGTACCCTCAAACTCTTTCTCTAAAACTTCTTTGATTCATTTCTGTTCTTTAATAATTTTGCATAAGCTTCTCAAGTTTCGTGAATAATTCTATCAGTATCTTGATTGGAATTTTATTATATCTATAGGTTAATTTGGAGTAAATTAACAACTTTATGGTACTACCTTTTTTATCTGTAGATACTGTGTATCTGTCCATTTATTTAGATCTTCTACAATATCTTTTAATAAGGTTTTATGATTTTTTACTCAAGGATCTTGAGTCTTATATATCTTTTTAAAAATTTATAAACATTTTATATTTTTAGCTGAAGTTATAAGTGGTACCCTTTTAATAATTATATTTTCCAACTATTTTTGAGAAGACTATAGCATAAATAACACTGTATAGTAATATTATGTCCAATAAACTCCCTCAACTCTTTTTTTTTTTGGCTCATATTTTCTAAAATAATTTTGAGTAATTATTTACACTGTTGCATATTTTTAATTGAAATTAGAATGTTTTCATCACAAGTTTAATGACTGACTTCTGAATGTTGTAATTCCCAGCATACTGTGAGTACAGATATTTTAAAATAAATTGTTTCATCCATCTTTTAAATGTATTAAGTTGCATTTAACTGCTATAGAAAGTTGATGCCCATCATATATTCATTATTTTTCTTTTTTTAAATTTTTTTAAATGTATTTTATTTTATTTTTTAACTTTACAATATTGTATTGGTTTTGCCATATATCAACATGAATCCACCACAGTATACACGTGTTCCCCATCTAGAACCCTTCTCCCTCCTCCCTCCCCATACCATCCCTCTGGGTCGTCCCAGTGCACCAGCCCCAGGCATCCAGTATCGTGCATCGAACCTGGACTGGCGACTCGTTTCATATATGATATTATACATGTTTCAATGCCATTCTCCCAAATCATCCCACCCTCTCCCTCTCCCGCAGAGTCCAAAAGACTGTTCTATACATCAGTGTCTCTTTTGCTGTTTCGTATACAGGGTTATTGTTACCATCTTTCTAAATTCCATATATATGCATTAGTATACTGTATTGGTGTTTTTCTTTCTGGCTTACTTCACTCTGTATAATAGGCTCCAGTTTCATCCACCTCATTAGAACTGATTCAAATGTATTCTTTTTAATGGCTGAGTAATACTCCATTGTGTATATGTACCACTGCTTTCTTATCCATTCATCTGCTGATGGACATCTAGGTTGCTTCCATGTCCTGGGTATTATAAACAGTGCTGCGATGAACATTGGGGTACACATGTCTCTTTCAATTCTGGTTTTCTCAGTGTGTATGCCCAGCAGTGGGATTGCTGGATCATAAGGCAGTTCTATTTCCAGTTTTTTAAGGAATCTCCACACTGTTCTCCATAGTGGCTGTACTAGTTTGCATTCCCACCAACAGTGTAAGAGGGTTCCTTTTTCTCCACACCCTCTCCAGCATTTATTGCTTGTAGACTTTGGGATCGCAGACACTCTGACTGGCGTGAAATGGTACCTCATAGTGGTTTTGATTTGCATTTCTCTGATAATGAGTGATGTTGAGCATCTTTTTATGTGTTTGTTAGCCATCTCTATGTCTTCTTTGGAGAAATGTCTATTTAGGTCTTTGGCCCATTTTTTGATTGGGTCATTTATTTTTCTGGAATTGAGCTGTAGGTGTTGCTTGTATAATTTTGAGATTAGTTGTTTGTCAGTTGCTTCATTTGCTATTATTTTCTCCCATTCTGAAGGCTGTCTTTTCACCTTGCTTGTAGTTTCCTTTGTTGTGCAGAAGCTTTTAAGTTTAATTAGGTCCCATTTGTTTATTTTTGCTTTTATTCCAATATTCTGGGAGGTGGATCATAGAGGATCCTGCCGTGATGTATGTTGGTGAGTGTTTTGCCTATGTTCTTCTCTAGGAGTTTTATAGTTTCTGCTCTTACGTTGAGATCTTTAATCCATTTTGAGTTTATTTTTGTGTATGGTGTTAGAAAGTGGTCTAGTTTCATTCTTTTACAAGTGGTTGACCAGTTTTCCCAGCACCACTTGTTAAAGAGATTGTCTTTAATCCATTGTATATTCTTACCTCCTTTGTCAAAGATAAGGTGTCCATATGTGCGTGGATTTATCTCTGGGCTTTCTATTTTGTTCCATTGATCTGTATTTCTGTCTTTGTGCCAGTACCATACTGTCTTGATGACTGTGGCTTTGTATTAGAGCCTGAAGCCAGGCAGGTTGATTCTTCCACTTCCATTTTTCTTTCTCAAGATTGCTTTGGCTGTTCGAGGTTTTTTTGTACTTCCATACAAATTGTGAAATTATTTGTTCTAGCTCTGTGAAGAATACTGTTGGTAGCTTGATAGGGATTGCATTGAATCTATAAATTGCTTTGGGTAGTATACTCATTTTCACTATATTGATTCTTCCAATCCATGAACATGGTATATTTCTCCATCTTAGTGTCCTCTTTGATTTCTTTCACCAGTGTTTTATAGTTTTCTATATATAGTTGTTAGTTTCTTTAGGTAGATATATTCCTAAGTATTTTATTCTTTTCATTTCAATGGTGAATGGAATTGTTTCCTTAATTTCTCTTTCTGTTTTCTCATTATTAGTGTACAGGAATGCAAGGGATTTCTGTGTGTTGATTTTATATCCTTCAACTTTACTATATTCGTTGATTAGTTCTAGTAATTTTCTGGTGGAGTCTTTATGGTTTTCTATGTAGAGGATCATGTCATCTGCAAACAGTGAGAGTTTCACTTCTTCTTTTCCAATTTGGATTCCTTTTATTTCTTTTTCTGCTCTGATTGCTGTGGCCAAAACTTCCAAAACTATGTTGAATAGTAATGGTGAAAGTGGGCACCCTTGTCTTGTTCCTGACTTTAGGGGAAATGCTTTCAGTTTTTCACCATTGAGGATAATGTTTGCTGTGGGTTTGTCATATATAGCTTTTATTATGTTGAGGTATGTTCCTTCTATTCCTGCTTTCTGGAGAGTTTTTATCATAAATGGATGTTGAATTTTGTCAAAGGCTTTCTCTGCATCTATTGAGATAATCATATGGTTTTTATTTTTCAATTTGTTAATGTGGTGAATTACATTGATTGATTTGCGGATATTGAAGAATCCTTGCATCCTTGGGATAAAGCCCACTTGGTCATGGTGTATGATCTTTTTAATGTGCTGTTGGATTCTGATTGCTAGAATTTTGTTAAGGATTTTTGCATCTATGTTCATCAGTGATATTGGCCTGTAGTTTTCTTTTTTTGTGGCATCTTTGTCAGGTTTTGGTATTAGGGTGATGGTGGCCTCATAGAATGAGTTTGGAAGTTTACCTTCCTCTGCAATTTTCTGGAAGAGTTTGAGTAGGATAGGTGTTAGCTCTTCTCTAAATTTTTGGTATAATTCATCTGTGAAGCCGTCTGGACCTGGGCTTTTGTTTGCTGGAAGATTTCTGATTATAGTTTCAATTTCCGTGCTTGTGATGGGTCTGTTAAGATTTTCTATTTCTTCCTGGTCCAGCTTTGGAAAGTTGTACTTTTCTAAGAATTTGTCCATTTCTTCCACGTTGTCCAATTTATTGGCATATAATTGCTGATAGTAGTCTCATGATCCTTTGTATTTCTGTGTTGTCTGTTGTGATCTCTCCATTTTCATTTCTAATTTTATTGATTTGATTTTTCTCCCTTTGTTTCTTGATGAGTCTGGCTAATGGTTTGTCAATTTTGTTTATCCTTTCAAAGAACCAGCTTTGGCTTTGTTGATTTTTGCTATGGTCTCTTTTGTTTCTTTTGCATTTATTTCTGCCCTGATTTTTAAGATTTCTTTCCTTCTACTAATCCTGGGGTTCTTCATTTCTTCCTTTTCTATTTGCTTTAGGTGTAGAGTTAGGTTATTTATTTGACTTTTTTCTTGTTTCTTGAGGTATGCCTGTATTGCTATGAACTTTCCCCTTAGGACTGCTTTTACAGTGTCCCACAGGTTTTGGGTTGTTGTGTTTTCATTTTCATTCGTTTCTATGCAAATTTTGATTTCTTTTTTGATTTCTTCTCTGATTTGTTGGTTATTCAGCAGCGTGTTGTTCAGCCTCCATATGTTGGAATTTTTAATAGTTTTTCTCCTGTAATTGAGATCTAATCTTACTGCATTGTGGTCAGAAAAGATGCTTGGAATGATTTCAATTTTTTTGAATTTACCAAGGCTAGCTTTATGGCCTAGGATGTGATCTATCCTGGAGAAGGTTCCATGTGTGCTTGAGAAAAAGGTGAAATTCATTGTTTTGGGATGAAATGTCCTATAGATATCAATTAGTTCTAACTGGTCTATTGCATCGTTTAAAGTTTGTGTTTCCTTGTTAATTTTCTGTTTAGTTGACCTATCCATAGGTGTGAGTGGGGTATTAAAGTCTCCCACTATTATTGTGTTATTGTAATTTCTCCTTTCATACTTGTTAGCAGTTGTCTTACATATTGCGGTGCTCCTATGTTGGGTGCATATATATTTATAATTGTTATATCTTCTTCTTGGATTGATCCTTTGATCATTATGTAGTGACCTTCTTTGTCTCTTTTCACTGCCTTTGTTTTAAAGTCTATTTTATCTGCTATGAGTATTGCTACTCCTGCTTTCTTTTGGTCTCTATTTGCATGGAAAATCTTTTTCCAGCCCTTCACTTTCAGTCTGTATGTGTCCTCTGTTTTGAGGTGGGTCTCTTGTAGACAACATATGTAGGGGTCTTGTTTTTGTATCCATTCAGCCAGTCTTTGTCTTATGGTTGGGGCATTCAACCCATTTATGTTTAAGGTAATTATTGATAAGTATGATCCCATTGCCATTTAGTTTATTGTTTTGGGTTCGAATTTATACACCCTTTCTGTGTTTTCTGTCTAGAGAATCCTTTAGTATTTGTTGGAGAGCTGGTTTGGTGGTGCTGAATTCTCTCAGCTTTTGCTTGTCTGAGAAGCTTTTGATTTCTCCTTCATATTTGAATGAGATCCGTGCTGGGTACAATAATCTGGGCTGTAGGTTATTTTCTTTCATCACTTTAAGTATGTCTTGCCATTCCCTCCTGGCTTGAAGAGTTTCTATTGAAAGATCAGCTGTTATCCTTATGGGAATTCCCTTGTGTGATATTTGTTGTTTTTCCCTTGCTGCTTTTAATATTTGTTCTTTGTGTTTGATCTTTGTTGATTTGAATAATATGTGTCTTGTGGTGTTTCGCCTTGGGTTTATCCTGTTTGGGACTCTCTGGGTTTCTTGGACTTGGGTGATTATTTCCTTCCCCATTTTAGGGAAGTTTTCAACTATTATCTCCTCAAGTATTTTCTCATGGTCTTTCTTTTTGTCTTCTTCTTCTGGGACTCCTATGATTCGAATGTTTAGTGTTTAATGTTGTCCTGGAGGTCTCTGAGATTGTCCTCATTTCTTTTAATTCGTTTTTCTTTTTTCCTCTCTGATTCATTTATTTCTACCATTGTATCTTTTAATTCACTTATCCTATCTTCTGCCTCTGTTATTCTACTATTTGTTGCCTCCAGAGTGTTTTTGATTTCATTTATTGCATTATTCATTATATATTGACTCTTTTTATTTCTTCTAGGTCCTTGTTAAACCTTTATTGAATCTTCTCAATCCTTGTCTCCAGGCTATTAATCTGTGATTCCATTTTTATTTCAAGATTTTGGATCAATTTCACTATCATTATTCGGAATTCTTTATCAGGTAGATTCCCTATCTCTTCCTCTTTTGTTTGGTTTGGTGGGCATTTATCCTGTTCCTTTACCTGCTGGCTATTCCTCTGTCTCTTCATCTTGTTTAAATTGCTGAGTTTGGGGTGTCCTTTCTGTATTCTGGCAGTTCGTGGAGTTCTCTTTATTTTTTGCTTTTTGGTTTCCTACTCTGTGTGGGTTTGCACAGGTGGCTTGTCAAGGTTTCTTGGTTAGGGAAGCTTGTGTCAGTGTTCTGGTGAGTGGAGCTGGATTTCTTCTCTCTGGAGTGCAATGAAGTTTCCTACTCTGTGTGGGTTTGCACAGGTGGCTTGTCAAGGTTTCTTGGTTAGGGAAGCTTGTGTCGGTGTTCTGGTGAGTGGAGCTGGATTTCTTCTCTCTGGAGTGCAATGAAGTGTCCAGTAATAAGTTATGAGATGTCTATGGTTTTGTAGTAACTTTGGGCAGCCTGTATATTGGAGCTCAGGGCTGTGTTCCTGTGTTACTAGAGAATTTGCTTGGTATGCCTTGCCCTGGAACTTGTTGGCCCTTGTGTGGTGCTTGGTTTCAGTGTAAGTATGGAGGCGTTTGATGAGCTCCTGTCAATTAATGTTCCCTGGAGTCAGGAGTTCCCTGGAGTCAGGGTTTGGACTTAAGCCTTCTTCTTCCAGTTTTCAGTCTTATTTTTACAGTAGTCTCAAAACTTCTCCGTCTATACAGCACCATTGATAAAACATCTAGGTTAAAGATGAAAAGTTTCTCCACCGTGAGGGACACCCAGAGAGGTTCACAGAGTTACATGGAGAAGAGAAGAGGGAGGAGGGAGTTAGAGGTGACCCGAATGGGATAAGGTGGAATCAATAGAGGAGAGAGCGGGCTAGCCAGTAATCACTTCCTTATGTGCACTCCACAACTGGACAGCTCAGAGATGTTCAAGGAGTTATACAGAGAAGAGAAGAGGGAGGAAGTAGACAGAGGTGGCCAGGAGGATAAAAGGGGGGAATGAAAAGGAGAGAGACATATCCAGCCAGTAATCAGTTCCCTAAGTGTTCTCCACTGTCTGGAACATACAGAAATTTACAGAGTTGGGTAGAGTAGAGAGGGGGTTAGGGAGGAGACACAGGCGACCTGGTAGAGAAAAAGGAGAGTCCAAAGGGGGAGAGAGCAGTCAAGCCAGTAATCTCGCTTCCAAGTAAAAAATAGGTACTGAAGAGTGGGTTCTTAAAGGTACAAAATTGATACCAAATACCAAAAAGCAAAAATTAAAAATCTAGAGTAGAGTTTGGAATTTCAAAAATACAATGTTAACCTGTGGCAGATTCATTTTGATATATGGCAAAACCAATACAATATTGTAAATTTAAATAAAATAAAATTTTTAAAAAAAGAAAAAAATACAATGTTAAAGAAAAGAAGAAGAAAAATAAAGAGAAAAAAAAAACAAAGTCATAAAAATTATTTTAAAAATATAGATACAAAATTGATAACAAATACCAAAAACCATAAATTAAAAATCTAGAGTAGAGTTTGGAATTTCAGAAATAAATGTCAAAGAAAAGAAGAGAAAGAAAGAGGGAAAAAAATCACAAAAATTATTTAAAAAAAATTGGTACAAAATTGATAACAAACACCAAAAAGCTAAAATTAAAAATCTAGAGTAGAGTTTGGAATTTCAAAAATACAATGTTAAAGAAAAGAAGAAAAAAAGAAAGAGAAAAAGAAAAGAAAAAAACAACAAGGTCACAAATATTATAAAATATATATGAAATTTACTTTAAAAAAATAGGGTCTTTTTTTTTTGCGAAGTAATAGTAGGTTAGAAAAGTGAAAATTAAAGGAGTAATAGAGGACTTAAAAATTTTTTTAATTAAAAAAAAAGAAAGAATGATCATAAAAATAGTAAAAATATATCTAGGACTTTCTCTGGTGGTGTTGTGGGTATTGTGGGGTCAGTTCATTTTCAGCTAGTTCCTTGGTCCTACTTATATTTCTCAAGATCTATAGACCCCTTCCTATGTAGTCAGTACTAACGACAGGGTTTTAATCTATTGCCTGTCGCTTCCAAGGCGGTTCCCTCTGTTATAGCTTCTTCTGTTTGCTGGTCTCTTCAGTGTCTGATTTCCGCCCTGACACAAAGGGGGCGGTGGTGGACACTTTTTTTTTTTTTAAGCTCACTTGTTCAGTCATGCTGTGGGGAAGGAGGGACGCTGCAAACAGATAACACTGGCATGTGCTCGCAGTGCCTCAGCCACACTGGGCCTGCCCCCGCTCACAGTGCGTGTACCCTCCCTGCCCACACTTCTCAGGCTCTAAGTTGCTCCACCGGGAAGCATCTGAGGCTGGCCCTGGGCTGCATGCACCTCCCAGGTCTAAGCCGCTCAGATTCAGGCACTCGGGTAGTCCTCAGAGGCGCAGTTTTGTGCCTTGCGTTTTGTGCCCTTCCCAGGTCCGAGCAGCTCAGGTGATGAGGTGTTTGGCGAGTGTAGTTGCTGCGACTTATCGCCTCCCCGCCACTTGGTTTTCTGGGTGTACAACCGGCGCACCTTCTCAGGCAGATGTTGACTGTCCAGAACCCCAAGAAGTCTTAGTTAGCAAAGAAGCCTGCTTACAGTTTTGTAGATAATGTCTCTCTCGGGGTGCGATTGCCCCCTTCCGGCTCTGGCTGCCTGTCACCGGAGGGGGATGGTCTGCAGCCGGTTATCTCTGTTCAGTCCTTTGTTCCGTGCACGGGCCTGGTGGTGTCTTAGGTTAGGGCTGGCTTTTCGCGAGGTAGTTATCCCACAGTCTGGTTTGCTAGCCCAAATAAGTTCGCTCAGATAGCGTTCAGGGCATTCAGGCCAGATCCTTACTCTAAGCGATGCAGCCTGCGCCTCCCTGCCCAGCCCCTGCTTGCTAGTGGCAGGTGCAGGCATCTGCGCTGCTTCTCCACTGGGGGAGTTACCATTGGGCTCGTAATCTGTGGGTTTTAATTGTTTATTTATTTTTCTTCCCTGTTATGTTGCCCTCTGTGCTTCCAAGGCTCGGCACAGACTCGGCAGTGAGAGTGTTTCCTGGTGTTTGGAAACTTCTCTCTTTTTAAGACTCCCTTCCCAGGATGGAGCTCCGTCCCTCCCTTTTTTGTCTCTTTTTTTGTCTTTTATTTTTTCCTACCTCCTTTTGAAGACAATGGGCTGCTTTTCTGGGTGCCTGATGTCCTCTGCTGGCATTCAGAAGTTGTTTTGTGGAATTTACTCCGCGTTTAAATGTTCTTTTGATGAATTTGTGGGGGAGAAAGTGCTCTCCCCGTCCTATTCCTCCACCATCTTAACTCCTCCCTCCCTCAACTCTCATTGCCTGTAATTTTTTCCATTTATTCAACAAGTATTTATTAGGCACCTACTATGTACTAGAGACTTCTATGCTGGGGACATAGGAGTAAACAAAACAGACAAAAATAAACCTGCCATCATAATATGTTTAATTGGGTGAGACCGAAATTAAATAAATAAGGAAAATATATGGCATATAAGAAGAGGATAAGAAAATTATGCAGAAAAATAAAACAAAGAATGGGAACATAAGATTAGAGTTTTGAAAATTATTAAGTTCAGCAGACAAGACAGGCCATACTAAGAAGCTAACATTTAAGCAAAACTTGAAGGAGATGAAGGAGCATTACCTGTGGATACCTTCAGGAAATCATTTTGGGTAAAGGAACCATCAAGTCAAAGGTCCTTAAGTTGAGGGCAGCCTAGAGTTTTTGAGGAACAGAAAAGAGGTCAGTGTGCTATTAGCAGAGGGAGCAAAGTGGAAAAATCATAGATGAGGTCAGAAGGGAAAGGCAGCTGATCATTTAGAAACTTGGGTGGAGAGCTGGAGAATTCTGACACCAGAGAAGTAATACAACCTACCTTCACTTTTCCTGTTTTGAGAAGAGTCTGCAAAAATGGCAAAAGTGGATCAGGGAGGCCAATTAACATGCTTCACAATAATCTGGATGTAAGAAACAACAGAGACTCTTGGAGTAATAGAGGTAATAAGAAGTGTTCTGATTTTGGATATGTTTTGAAAGTGGAGCAAACAAGATTCACTGATATGGGTATGACATGTAAAAAGAGAGAGAAAGAGACAGGTGGGGAGGGTTCCAAGATTTGGGGCCTGAAAAACTACAATGACACAATTGTTGTTAAGCAAAATAGAGAGGACTGGGAAGAGCAGATTTGGGGGAGGGGTAGAAAGGATCAAGGGTTCTTCAGACACATAAAGTCTGAGCTGTCACACATCCAAGTGGTAGTAAAGTGTAGACAGTTGGATGTATGCATCTGGAGGTGAGGAGAGAAGTCTGGGCTGGACATTTTAATTTTGGAATTCATCAGCCTTGAGACTAGATAGGATCACCAAGGGAGTCAGTGTAAACAGAAAAGAAGCAAGTCCAAAGACTTGAAAAGAAGTCCTGGTGCTCAAACATCAAGAAGATGATGAAGCAGGACAAATAAAGTTGACTGGGAGAAAGGCTCAGAGAAGGAGGAAGAAAGTCAGGAGAGCTTGATGTCCTGAGAGCCAAGTGGAGACACTATCAAGGACAGAGTGATGTCAAACCCTGCCGATAGGTCTCATGAGGTGGAGACTGAAAACTGACCATTAATGCGGCACATGAAGGTCACTGCGACTTGATAAACACATTATCATTGGATAGAGAGGAGTGAAAGCTGGGTTGGAGTTAAAGACAGAATGGGAGGGGATTTGAAGAAAACGAACTGTGGAAACTGCCTCTTCCTCCTGAAAGGAGTAGGGAAATGGAGTGGTAATTTAAAAGAATAGGGATTACAATAAAGGATTTTTTAAAGAAGAGAGAAACACATTCTTTGGAACTTTTTATATATACAATCATTATCTGAAAATGATGACGGCTTTATTTCTTCCTTTTCAATTCTTATGTCTTTTATTTGACTTCTCTGTCTCAACCTGACTAGCTCTCGAGAACAATGCTGAATAGAATGAGGATAGTGGATATGCTTTTTTCCTCCTTTAAAAGGAGCTTTCTAAATTTTCAGTGTAAGTATAATGTTTGCTCCAGGCTTTTGGTTAATGCCTTTTGTCAGATTAAAAAGGTTTCCTTTTATTCCTATTTTTCTAAGAATTGTTAAAGTTTATCTTCTGCTCTTTTAAGATAATCCTATTTTCCCTTTTAATTTCTTAATGTGGTGAACTGCAGTAATAGATTTTTAAATATAAAAGCATTGTTGCACTCCTAGGATAAACTCCTAGGAGTTTTGTCCCGGGTGGCTCAGATGGTAAAGAATCTGCCTGCATTGCAGGAGACCTGGGTTCGATTCCTAGGTTGGGAAGATTCCCTGGAGAAGAGAATGGCAACCCACTCCAGTATTCTTGCCTGGGAAATCCCATGGACAGAGGAGCCTGCAGATTCCTATAGTCCATGGGTTCACAAAGTTAGACATGACTGAGGGACTAAAACTTTTTTGGAACAGTAAGGTTGGCCTATATTACCCTCTCTTCTACTAATTTTACTTGGCTTTGATATCAAGGTATAAATACTAGTCTCATCAAATGAATTGGGAAATGTCTCACATTTCTATGATTTACAACAATTTTATCAGATGGTAATGATCTATTTCTTGATCCCATCAGTTCAGTTCAATCACTCAGTCATGTCCAACACTTTCCAACCCCATGGACTGCAGCATGCCAGGCTTCCCTGTCCATCACCAACTCCTGGAGCTTGCTCAAACTCATGTCCATCAAGTTGGTGATGCCATTCAACCATCTCATCCTCTGTCATCCCCTTCTCCTCCTGCCTTCAATCTTTTCCAGGATCAGGGTCTTTTCCAATGAGTCAGTTCTTCGGATCAGGTGGCCAAAGTATTGGAGTTTCAGCTTCAGTATCAGTCCTTCCAATGAGTATTCAGGACTGATTTCCTTTAGAAAGCGATAAAAATCCTCTGGGCACCATGAAGCTTTTTGTTTGTTTGGTTGGTTTTTATTTTTTTGGTAGATTTTTAAGGTACTTATTCAATTTCTTTGAAGAAAATTAAAGAATTTGTGCTTCAGTCACTTTTGGTAAAATATAATTTCTAGAAAATAGTACATCTTCTCTGAGTTTTCAAATTTGTTGGCATAAAAATTTTTGTGTTATTCTTATTTTTTGTATTTGCATCTGTATTTGCTCTTTTTCATTATTGTCTTTCATCAAAATTTTTGGAGTTTTTTTTAATAGATTTTAGTTTATTAATCATCTATAGGATCTTTTTTCTGACTAAATTCTTTTTTAGTGCTTATGATTTTCCTCTTTGTTCTTTCTCGGATAGTATTCTGCTTTTTTCTCCCAACCCCTTCAGGATTTTTTTTTTTTTTACTGTCTTATTTTTTTTAATATAAGCATTTAAGACCACAGATTTCTTGTTAAGTACTACTTAGCTTCATCCTACAAGTTTTTGAGACATAATATTTTCATTATGAATTCTAAGTTTTTATTTTGATTGTAATTTCCTCTTTGTCACATAAATTAGAAGTTTGTGCTTTAATTCCTCAGAGAATATTTGTAATCTTCTGTTGTTGAGTTAAAATTTAACCGCACTGTAGTCAAAGAATGTGAACTGCATGATACCAATTGTTTGGAAATGGTTGACTTGCTTTGTAGCATGGTTTATGGCTTATTTGTGTACATAATAATAGCTAATGCTTAAGTAGCACTTGCTTTGTTCCAGGAACTCTTCTAATAGCTTGTTTTGTTTTAGTTGCTGCTCAGTCATGTCTGACTCTGTAGACTACCAGGCTCCTCTGTCCATGGGATTTCCCAGGCAAGAATACTGCAATGGGTTGTCATTTCCTCCTCAAGGGCATCTTCCTGAGCCAGAGTCTCCTGTGTCTCCTGCATCGCAGGTGGATTCTTTACTCACTGAGCCATGGGGGAAGCCCAAAAGTATGAAAGTGCTAGTCTGAAAGAAATTGCAAAGAAATGAATTTATGTCATGCTAAGATTTTCTTTAAGGCATGATATAATTCAAAACTAAATGGCAAATTTTTCTCTTTCTTCATAATGGTAGGTCTTATAATTGACACTTTTTTTACATTTGATAAATTACAATGAATTTCTCTAAAGTTATGCAATAGCTCTATTTTCCTATTATCACAAGGAACTTGGAACACTTTCGTGTCCATCTTACATATTCTTAAGCAGCACTTTTATGCTACCTTGTTTAATGCCCTCAAAACTATTCTTTAAAATTACTGATTTTTTTTTTTTTTAATTCAGCCAAAGCTTATTTTGAGTACCTAATGTTCTTTGGAAGGAATGATGCTAAAGCTGAAACTCCAGTACTTTGGCCACCTCATGCAAAGAGTTGACTCACTGGAAAAGACTGATGCTGGGAGGGACTGGGGGCAGGAGAAGAAGGGGATGACAGAGGATGAGATGGCTGGATGGCATCACCGACTCGATGGATGTGAGTTTGAGTGAACTCTGGGAGTTGGTGATGGACAGGGAGGCCTGGAGTACTGCAGTTCATGGGGTCGTAAAGAGTCAGACACGACTGAGTGACTGAACTGAACTGAACTGAATGTTTCCTTGTTTCTTTTCTCACCATTCCTTTTAAAAAAATTATTTTCTTCTTTTTGACTCTGAATCCAAATTCCTACTTTCTGAAGTATACATTTTGAAGTCCCCTCAGTGAAGGTCTGTTAGTAACAAATTTTCTCAATGTTTTTCTGTTTTCTAGACTTTTTGTCTTCATTTTGCCTTTAATTTTGAATAATTTTCTGGATATACATTTATAGATGGGCAGCTTTTTATTCCTTGGTAATCTCTACTACTGCTGTTGGGAAATCTGCTTTCAATTTAATTGTCATTCCTTTATGCATAGTCTACTTTTTTCTATTTTAATATTTTCCTTGTGTCTTTGATGTTATAGGTTTTTACTATTATGAGTCTAAATGTGGTTTTATTTGTATATTTCTACTTAATCATTTTGTGACTTTGAGTTTTATGCCTTTTATCAAATTTTGAAAGTTTTTAAATATTATATCAAATATTACCTTTTCCATTTAATCTCTCCTTCTGGAAATCTCATTTAATTACCTATTTATGCATCCCACAAATATATTTTGAGTACTTATTATCTTCCAGCAATATTTAGATGTTGGGAATATAATGGCAAATAAAGTAGACAACAAATATTGCCCTCATATCCTTTATACACTGCCGGGGTCCAGCCCCGGCTGATCCAGGGTATTCGAAGGAGAGACGGCGTAGGCGAAGATCAGGAAACAATTTCTTAATTAAATGTTAATTAAGGATATAAAGAGTAATAGAATGAGGATAGCTCAGTAGGAGAATTCAGTGGAGAAATGAGGCTGAGTAGCTTGGTTTACTCGGGAGACCAATAAAACTTCAAGACAAGAAGTTTGCACCACTTACGTAGGCCGCAGGCGTCCTTCCGTTCTCCCGAAGGAGAGGAGACACTGAGGCCTCCCCTGTCGGATCTTAGAAGCCCAGGCATAATTAGTAAGCATGGCGGGTTCCGCGCTCCAAATGGAGACTCAACCAGAGTGAGAGAGAGAGCGACATGGGGAGACCAGTATTTCGAGAAACTGATCCCAATTCTTTATTTTCCATGGTCTACTTTTATACACTGAGATGTTATGCAAAAGTCACGCGGGGTCAGCAGTCCTGACTTTTATCAAAGTCAGGTGCTTCATACAAATGTATACAGAGGTCTTAGGGGTGTTACATCATCTTCTGGCCAGGGGGGCCTGCTGACAATTTATGACCCTCTCCTTGTGACAACAGTCAGTCAACCAGGACACTTATTTCTCCAGGGCTGATTATTCTCAAAACAGACACCACCCAAATAAAGTTACGTTCCTATAGGGTGAGGGTGTAGTGGGTTTTAGTTAAGGAAAGAATTTACTTAGCCTAAGGTCTAACGTGATTAATATCAAAGGTTAATACTTATTTCTTCTGTATATTCATTAATGTGTGTAAGGGCAGGGGATGTGGAGACTTAGCAACAAACATTGGCTCAACAAATGAAAAACCCTTTGCCAATACAATTTCTAATCAGCCCATTATACTTATACTAATAGTTTTCTAACTTTTCTAAGGAACCTGTTTTTAGAAGGTTTAAAGCATCTCGTGCCTCTCACGGTTGGGAGGCTATGAACAATCACATGTGGCCAGACGAGCCTGTCAGGCAGGCTAGAGAACCTTCAGAGGAGTTTGTAGGTTAAAACACTCTTGTCACGCCCAGGAGTTTTTATTGACTGGAGCTCTAGGTTAACTCCTTCTCCGAAAGAGGTGGTGGGGGACAGCCCCCCGTAAAGTCAGAGATGTAGGTGAGAGCACAAAGTAGTAAAGTAGGCAGGCTCTGGTTATGGGGGTAGATGCTCGAGGATTTCCAGGGGACTCCTGAGGCTCGATCCCGCCTTTGCGTATGTCGAGCCTCCTTCCTCATGACCTTTGTCACGGGCGGAGTACCTCACTCTGGCCCCCAACAATACACTATTCTATCCTCCATCTCTCTCTTTCTTTTTAATTGTGATATAGCTGACATGTGGTGGTGGTAGCTGTTTAGTCACTAAGTTGTGTCCAACTCTTGTGATCCCATGGACTGTAGTCCTCCAGACTCCTCTGTCCATGGGATTCTCCAGGCAAGAATCCTGGAGTGGGTTGCCATTAACATTATGTTATTTTCAGGTGTAGAACATGATGATTTGATATTTGTATATATTTTAAAATGGTCACCACAATAGGTCACCATCCATCACCATCAAAGTTACAAATTTTTTCCCTTATGATGATAGTTAATAGTACTATATTGCATATTTGAAAATTGCTAAGAGAGTGGATCTTAAAGGTTCTCATCACAGGAAAAAAAAAAAAAGTTTTGTAATTCTATGTCTCTCGATCTTTTGTATTTTCCATTTCTACAGAATATACATTGTTTGTTTGTTTGGTTTGTTTCCTTGGTTCTAAATTCCAATCCATTCAGTCTTTTTGAGTTGGAATTTAGCTTACATCCAAATTTCATTTGGTTTCCATTCTAAGTTTTGTTTGGTTCTTTTTTGGCATCTTTCAGGTCCTTTTTAAAGTGACTTTGTCTTCTCCCATAAAAATAATTTTTCTTTATACATTGAATCATTCTGAACATATAATTGCATAACTTGAGATCAATAATTTTATTACCTGAAATTTTTGAATTTTTGCTCTAAATTTCATCTGTTGATATGCTTATAATGGCTTATTTCTTTGAGTGTTTTATTATTTTTGGTTTTTCACTTGCATTTAAATAAAGATTTTACTTGTGTGAATACTCGGTGGCTTGAGGGTTGAGTGTTTCATCCCTCAAAGTAATTTTATGTTTGATTCTGCTGGGAGCCCCAGTGGTATTATCATATCTGGGACAGCATTTGGTTTTGTTGTTGTTATTGTTAGTGTATTGACTTTGGAGATTCTTGGAATGATAAAACAAATAAGGTTGTGTATAGGTGTGGTTTTTTAAAAGTGGAAAGAGTGATGCAAATATAAAGGATTATTAGTATGATGCCGATGTAGAATGTGACTATGAGAGGGGAGTAACTATGTGGTCTTTTTTTGTGCTATTATTTAGTGGTTGTAGAAAAATGTATAAATAGTGTAACCATAGAAGGAAACATTTATAACTCTCTGCAAGTTATAAACCCAAGACTGTTATATATATAAATTCAAGGTTCTGGTATCCTGAAGAGAAGTAATAAAAATAGTAATAGCTAACCGTTATCTACTCTTAGTATGTGTCAGGTATTATTGTAAATCCTTTTCTTGTATGTTAGCTCATTTAATCCCCACAACAGTCATAGGAGATAAATATTAATAATATTCCAATTTTAAGGATTAGGCAACTGAGTTACACAGAGATAAGTGATTGCCCAAGACTTAGCATGCACACATGCAGAGCTGAAAAAAGCAGAACATAGCTTTGAACTGGGCAGTCACCCAAGAGCTCATGCTCTTAACCACTATTTATACTTCTCTAAAGGAGGGCCCATCTTCTGCCATAAGATGCCTTCCTTCTTCTCACTCAAACCTCTACTTCCACGCCAAATCCACTCTTCCCATCACTGACCATTTTATTTCCAATGTTCCACCTTCCCTTTTGCCAGTGGGCCATTCCTTGAAGACTGCTTACAGCACAGAGAAGGGTGACTAGAAGGTTAATGGATGCTGATGTGGGGGTGTGGTGTCTGTGCCGAATGGGAGTGATCCATTCTGATAAGCAGACCTGGAGCAGAGCACTGCGTGGCTTTTTCATTGTCTTTTCCTCCATTTGACATACCTACCACTTTAGGATAAATTACTTTAAAATTGACAATGACCAGGTCACTGGGAGAATGAATCTCTAAACTCAGCTTGATGAGTTTGTTATTAAATAGTTATGGTTCTTGAAAGATATTCATTTTAATATGCATGGGTACTCACTGAATGTTGAACTCAAACATAAACACATACATATGTACACACATATATTTCATAGGAAAACTGTGTTTCCTGGAATGTGAATCAGGAAAACCTAATTTCAAAGCCAATTCATCACCAAAAAATTTAAACTATTCAATTACATCATTGAAAGAATTAAAAAGGGTTTTTCTTAAAAAAAATTTTTTTTGTCTTTTTTAGTATCTGCTAAAGGAAGCAGTTGACCACTAATTCAGGTTTTCCCTTTTATTGGAGGAAATTTCCTTTTTAGGGAATAAATTTTTCTTATATTAACATATCAGCTGAATTTACAACCACTGTGAAGCAATTTATCCTTATAATGGCTGTTTAACTTTGCTTGTTAGAAATGTTAGAATATATGCCTTCAGCTCAACAATCTCCTGACACTATTCTGCACATCCCAGCCTCATTCCAAGGCACCTTTTTCAGAATTCCTTAATACTCCAGCACTCTTTTAGCATAGAAATGATTAGATCTTTGTGTTCATGAACCCAGACACATACATATGCCATATACTTTCAGTAAATTGCACCTTTAACTTTTACTGAGGCTTGTTTCATCCACGTGAAATTCTCTTTGCTATTTATTGTTAAATGATTGTTTAGGCATGGTTTGCTGTGTTTCTCAATGTCATCTATATAAATTCTGTTGTAACTGAGTCCCAGGGACCTGATTTAAAATGACTGTCCCAAGGGAAAAACAAAATCTTGGCTGAGCCCATTTCCTTTGTCCAAGGACAGTTTTGGCAGACAGACCTGGCTATGAGCCAGCAGCTGGGAAAATGAATGTCTTTGTCCTAGCAGGAGATTTGGACAATGTAGCATAATCTTCAATACAGTCTACCCTGGCACCATTTGAATTCATTTGCTTTATGTAATAGTTTCATCCCATGTGGATATTGCTTTTCGGAGATGCTGACTGATCGCTACCACTCCAGTGTGTATCAAGGCTGCAGTTGGTACTCATCATCTCAGCACTGGCTGAATAATGGTTTTTCTGGGCTTTCCAGATGGTGCCCATGGTAAAGAATCCACCTGCCAATGCAGAAGACTCGGATTCGATCCCTGAGGCAGGAAGATCTCCTGGAGGAGGAAATGGCAACCCACTCCAGTATTCTTGCCTGGAGAATTTCACTGGACAGAGGAGCCTGGCAGGCTACAGACCAAGGGGCCACAAAGAGTCAGACATGACTGAGCACAGCAGAGCACAAAGATGTCCACATTCTAAACCCCAGAACCTGTGAATTTTATCTTATATGGCAAAAGAGATTTTTCAGATGTAATACATTTTAGGGAAGATACATTCTAGGATGTAATACATATAGGGAAGCAAGAAAGAGACAGAAGAAGGAGATAGAATCATGCAAGCAGAGTTTGGAGTGATGTACTTTGAAGACAGAGGCTCATGAAGGCCATGAGTCAAGGAATTCAGATAACCTGTAGAAGAAAGAAAAGGGGATTTTCTCCTTAGAGCCTCCAAGGGAACTATCACTGCTTTAGCCCAGTGAGACACATTTGCAACTTTTTTACCTCCAGAACTGTAAGAAAATTAGTCAACACAAATTCTTGAGCTTCTAAGTATGTGATAATTTATTACAGCAGCAACGGGAAGATTAATATGGTCTTCCTCCTCTATCACCTATTCTAGATTTTCCTCACCTTCAGCTAGCACCTCTGCTGATTTAAGCTGCTTCTTAGTTGGGTGGCTCAGATGCTTCTTCCTGAGGGATCTGAGACCCTGGTGTCCATGCCCTTCTCAGGTTGTGACTTCTCCATTGTCCATTTACATGAAAATTGGTCAAGGCAGTGCCTAAAGATGCCCCCATCGTGTAGCAGCCACCCAACTTCCTCCTAATGCAGTAGTCAATTACCTTTGCCAGGATGGTGACTCCTTTTGCTTTGTGCTGGTCTCTTGTCATGGAAGCCTGGAGTGACTGGGTTCCCAGGCTTGTGTATTCTGCATGTGTGTGTTCATGCTATGTCACTCCAGCCGTGTCCGACTCTGTGCAACCCCAGGGGCTGGGGCTGGTGAGGCGCCTCTGTCCATGGGATTCTCCAGCCAAGAATACTTGAGTGTGTTGCCATCTTCTCCTCCAGGGGATCTTCTCAACCCAGGGATTGAATCCACACCTCTTATGTATCCTACATTGGCAGATGGGTTCTTTACCACTAGTGCCACCTGGGAAGCCCTGTGTCTTCTGCCTATAGTGAATTCATCACCATGCCACAGTCATCATTTGAGTATGTGTATATATATATATATACATATGTATATATATATATATAACTTGTTGGGGAATTGTGCCCCATCCTTATAGAGTATTTGGCTGAATTGCTCCTTCAAAAGCTTGTTCTATAGATCTATCAATCCAGCAGTTTCAGAGTAGAGGAGGAGAGGTTATGATATGCAAAAGAACAAGTGAATTTCATGATCATGTGCCTACTGCTGGAGCTCCTTGCTGTAAAGTGGTTCTTTGGTCAGACATAATGTTCATGGGCTCCTGTGTCAGCAGATCACATACTCTGTGATCCCCTAAACAGTGATTGAGGCTTAAGATCTGTGGGCAGGAAAGACAAACTCAAACCCTGATTACATGTAAATTCTACATGATACAAATTGACATCTTTTAAAATTTATTTTTAGTTGGAGGATAATTGCTTTATTGTGTTGGCTTCTACCATATATCAACATGAATCAGTCATAGGTATATGTATGTCTGATCCCCCTTAAACCTCCCTCTTCCCTCCCACCATATCCTACCCCAAATTGATGTCTTTTTCAGAGTGGAAAGATCTGAGGTTAAAAAAAAAAATTGCCACCAAATCACTGATTGGCTTCCTCGAGGGATAGTGCCATTTTGGGCACTAAGCATTGACCTATGTTGCTAGCAGATTGCACACTTAGGCAATGACAATAATAACAAGACCAACATTGGGGAAGACCAACCTTGGGGAATAGGATCTTATGCTTTTGGGTGGTGGTAGCTTATATCCCTCACAGCAAAGCTACTCCATTCATGCAGCCATTGGAGCACACTGTGCTGCTGCTAAGTCTCTTCAGTCATGTCCGACTCTGTGAGACCCCAGAGACAGCAGCCCACCAGGCTCCCCCGTCCCTGGGATTCTCCAGGCAAGAACACTGGAGTGGGTTGCCATTTCCTTCTCCAATGCATTAAAGTGAAGTAGCTCAGTCATGTCCGACTCCTAGCGACCCCATGGACTGCAGCCTACCAAGCTCCTCCGTCCATGGGATTTGCCAGGCAAGAGTACTAGAGTGGGTTGCCATTGCCTTCTCTGGGAGCACACTGTAGTGGCTATGATAAAACTGATGTCATCTGGTTAAGCCATTCTATATGCTTGTTTTTAGTGCCTCTTTGGTGGTTAATGCTCTCATGGGCATTAACATGGGATAAAAAAATATATCTATACTTTGTGCCAAATCCTATGTATCAAACTACATGTTTCTAACTCAGTGTTCCTTATCTCTGATCTCCCAATCTTCCTTCTTCCAGGTCCTTGGCCATTCAGCCAAGACATCTCCCACCACTTATGATTCTTAGCTCTTACCTATACATTCCTTTTCCCATATAAAGTTAATGACCAAGTACACAGCCTGAAACTGTGTCCATTGGGAGAATTTTCTCTTACTGTTTTCTTTCAAGGGCCACGTCTAAGTAGGTCTATACTCTTAACAGCAGTCAAATTTTGACTTGTATCCACATACTGAGCCAATCCATCAGTAATCCAAGTTCAGATATTTTCCTACTCTTCTGGCAGATCATAAGGGAACCTCCCATAGGACTGTTGGTGTGTCCTGGTGGTAAGGTCATTTCTATAGTAGTAGATGACATAGGAGTCTGGGCCACCTGTTCACACAGCTTATTTGTGCCTTCTGGCCTTGTTTGTAGCTAATCCAAGATGTGCCACTTTCTGGCAAAATAACTGAACTCCAAAAGTTAAGAAAAAACAAAATCGTACTATAAAATAATATATGACATATTCAAACCAAATATATCTATCCTACCATTTCATCTAAATGGTCAAACTTAACTGTTATAAGAAAAAGATTTTTAGATGGGATCACATGGCAAAATCTAGTAAATGAGAAACATATATGTAATAAAATGATTTAGAAAATATGAAACTAAAAAGTTGATAGACAATAATTTACTTGGTTAAGTAAAATATATGTTAGTAATTCAAATTAAAGCAAATCCTTTTGATGTTTACAGCAAAACCATACCACATATTCAAATCTAATGTGAGGTTATCTTTTTGTACCATGACAAATTACCAAATAAAGCACATGAAATGACACTTTCAGATAGAAAATCAACACCTAGTCAAAATTAATCCTCTTTGCTGAAAATTCTGAGAAGCAGTTTGTCCACATATTTGCTAAAGCAAGGCCCTCTCTTCTCAAATGAGTATATCTGAACTCTACATGTATCCCCCCCCCATGTTTAAATGGTTGTTTATGATAGAATGATTTGGAATCATATGATGATCAAGTACTACCTTCTTATTTTTGTATAACCTATATGCCAGGTATATATTCAGCTATTAAGAAGCACTGAATAATGACTACTAAATTGTTTTACCAAAGTTAACAGCTGTTCAGTTGACATAAATCAATGTGAAAGTCTGTAAAAAATTTTTTTAAATAAAAATAAAATAAGCAAATGATGCTAAGCAAATACAAATCAAAAGAAACAGAAAGCATGATATTTATATCAGCCAACTGCAGATGGTGACTGCAGCCATGAAATTAAGAGGCTTGCTACTTGGAAGAAAAGCTATGACTAACCTAGACAGCATATTCAAAAGCAGAGACATTACTTTGCCAACAAAGGTCCGTCTAGTCAAGGCTATGGTTTTTCCTGTGGTCATGTATAGATGTGAGAGTTGGACTGTGAAGAAGGCTGAGCACCGAAGAATTGATGCTTTTGAACTGTGGTGTTGGAGAAGACTCTTGAGAGTCCTTTGGACTGCAAGGAGACCCAACCAGTCCATTCTGAAGGAGATCAGCCCTGGGATTTCTTTGGAAGGAATGATGCTAAAGCTGAAACTCCAATACTTTGGCCACCTCATGCAAAGAGTTGACTCATTGGAAAAGACCCTGATGCTGGGAGGGATTGGGGGCAGGAGGAGAAGGGGACGACAGAGGATGAGATGGCTGGATGGCATCACTGACTCGATGGACGTGAGTCTGAGTGAACTCTGGGAGTTGGTGATGAACAGGGAGGCCTGGTGTGCTGCGATTCATGGAGTCGCAAAGAGTTGGACACGACTGAGCGACTGAACTGAACTGAAGGAAACATGTATTCCAAAAACATTAAATGAGATAAGAAAGCCAATTTTACTACAAAGGATTTGATTCACAAGTTATAAAGATTAAGAATATCTACATATCTAATTTTGTAGCAACAATATTCATAAAACAAAAGTTTTAGGAGACACCAGCAAAAAAAACAGATACGATACATTAGTTGTAGGAAATTTTAATTCATTTCTCTTGGGCCATAATACATGAAAGTAAAAACAAATTAAGTAAGGTTATAAATAAGCAAAATCTTTTTACAAAATTGTCATAAAGTTGTTATGAAACTTCACAAAGATAAAGACCAATCGTTCAAATATTGATGTGAAATTTTTAATAAAATATTAATAAATCAAACCCAGTAGCACATTAAAAAATTAATTTCCCAGAATCCAATGGGATATGTTCCAGGAATGCGAAGATAACTGACATTAAGATATTTGTTTCTATAATCTGTCATATTAACAGATCTAAGGGCAAAAATAATTTGATATATCTATAAATTCTAAAAAGGTACTTAATGATATTCACTATCCATTCTGATTAAAATATAAATTCAATACAATAGGAATAGATTGATAATTTCTTAACATTATAAAATGTACCCCCCCCCAAAAAAATATCCAGTAAAATGCTTACTAGAGAAATTCTAGGAGCATTTTCATTAAAGTCAGGAATTATACAAGACATTCTACTGTAATGCAATTATTTTAAATTTTTATAGAGATTATAGACAAAGCAATTAATAAAAAGGTAAAATTAGCAACAGAGTTTAAAAAGGAGGAAATAAGATTACCCTATTGTGCAAATAACACAATAACATACCTGGGAATCCAACAGAATCAACTAAAACGCTCTTAACAATTAAAATAATTCAGTGTATTGGTAGGGTATCAAATTTGTGTTCACAAATTGGTAGATTTTATATAATAATAATCAGTGGAAATACTGGTCAAGAGGAACCAATTTAGAGTGCCAACAAATACATAAAGTATCTACATGTATAAACAATCTGCATTAAGAAATGTGCATGCCCTTGATTAAGAAATCTTTAAAATCTTATGGAGGAACACAAAAATGGACCTGAAAAGTAAAGAGGCATGCTTTGTTCTTTTTTCAACTTTTTATTTTGTATTGGGATATAGTCAATTACCAATGTTGTGATAGTTTCAGGTGAGAGGCATGCTATGTTGTTACATAGGAAACTCAGTATCATAAATATGTGTTATCCCTTAGTCAAAATATTTTAATAAAAACACCATCAGAAATTTTCTTTCAGAATGATACAAACTGATTATATATCTCCTGTGTAGTAGTAGTAGCAGCAGCAACAGCAGCAGAAGTAATAGTAATGGTAATGATATAGCAACCAGGGAAAAAAATAAAACAGAAGTGTAATGAAAAGACACATATCTACATCCACTTATAGGGATTTGTCCTATACAATTAATTGCTCCTGTAAGTGGGAAGTAACTTGCATATGAAGTTAGTCAATGCAACATTTTTCGTAATTCCAAAGACTGGAAACTGCCTAAATGGTCATCAATAGGAGACAAATTAAATACACTATGGTACAACCTTGGGCTTCCCTGATGTCTCAATAATAAAGAATCTGGCTGCCAATGCAGGAGACACAGATGTGGGTTCGATCCCTGGGACAGGAAGATCCCTTAGAGAAAGAAATGGCAACCTACTCCAGTATTCTTGCCTGGGAAGTTCCATGGACAGAAGAGCCTGGCAGGCTACAGTCCATGGGGTCACAAAGAGTCGGACACGACTTAGCAACTGAATAATAAAAACAAATGGCACAACCTTACATTGGAATACTGTCCTACCATAAAACTGAATGGGGAAACTCTTTATATGTCAGTTTGAAAAGATTTCCAAGATTCAGTGTGAGGTGAAAGAGCAAGAGGCAGATGTGTATGTCCATTATGCTGCCATTTGTCTATAAAATAAGGAGTGGGGGAGTGTATATGTGTATGAATATATGTGTATCATATATTTCTACACATACATACCTACATTTACTCAAATATATGTATATAAAATCTTTGGAAGGATATACAAGAAAGTAATAACTCAGCACTTTGTTGAATAATGAGCAGGGGAAATGGGAGACTTTTTTCTTATTTCCTATTTTTTTTAATTAAATTTTAAATTAAGATCCATAAATTTTTTCAAACAATTAAATTTTGAAAATTAGTGCCAACAAAATCTTCTTTCCTATTCAATTAAAACCAATGAGAATATTATGCTTAGTACAAGTCACACAGAGAAATACAAATAACATGTGTGCTTAGTTGCCCAGTCATGTCCAACTCTTTTGTGACCCCAGAAGCACGCCAGGCTTCTCTGTCCATGGGGATTCTCCAGGCAAGAATACTGGAGTGGGTTGCCATGCCCTCCTCCAGGGGATCTTAGGGACTGAACCGGTGTCTCTTATATATCCTGCAGACGGATTCTTTACCCAGGTCTCCCACATTTCAGGCAGATTCTTTACCATTTTAGCCACCAGGGAAGCCCTACAAATACTATATAATATCACTTATATGTGGAATATAAAAAAAATAATACAAATGAACATATATATAAGATAGAGGGCTTCCGTGATAGCAATAAAGAATTCACCTGCAATGAAGGAGACGCAGGAAACATGTTTGATCCCTAGGTTGAGAAGATCCCCTGGAGGGGGAAATGGGAACCCATTTCCAGTACTCTTACCTGAAAAATCCCATGGACAGAGGAGCCTGGAGGGTACAGTCCAAAGGATTGCTAAGAGTTGGACATAACTGAGAGTCTGAACACACACACAAGACAGAAACAAACTCACAGACATTGAAAATAAACTTGTGGTTACCAAAGTGGAGAGGGAAGAGGGGAGGAACAAATCAAGGGTATGGGATTAATAGATATAAATTACTATATATAAAATAGATAAGCAACAAGAATTTAGAATATAGCATTATATTATATGCTAGTATAATATATTATACCTACTATCTTATAATAACCTATAATGGAATGTAATCTGCAAAAATACTGGACCACTATACTGTACACCTGAAACTAACACAATAATAGATCAACTAAACTTCAGTTTTTTAGGAATTAGATAAATAAATTAGATTAGTGAACCTTTCAGTTCAGTTCAGTTCAGTCACTCAGTCGTGTCCGACTCTTTGCGACCCCATGAATCGCAGGATGCCAGACTTCCCTGTCCATCACCAACTCCCAGAGTTTACCCAAACTAATGTCCATCGAGTCGGTGATGCCATCCAGCCATCTCATCCTCTGTCGTCCCCTTCTCCTCCTGCCCCCAATCCCTCCCAGCATCAGAGTCTTTTCCAGTGAGTCAACTCTTTGCATGAGGTGGCCAAAGTACTGGAGTTTCAGCTTCAGCATCAGTCCTTCCAAAGAACACCCATGGCTGATCTCCTCTAGAATGGACTGGTTGGATCTCCTTGCAGTCCGAGGGACTCTCAAGAGTCTTCTCCAACACCACAGTTCAAAAGCATCAATTCTTCGGCGCTCACCTTTCTTCACAGTCCAACTCTCACATCCATACATGACCACTGGAAAAACCATAGCCTTGACTAGACAGACCTTTACTGAGCATCAACTATGTACCAGATACTATTATATGTTCTGAAAGCAACATGGTATACCATTTCCTCCTCTTCTTGGAGTTAGAGAAAATGTTACAATTAATCACATTAACCATCTTAGCATTTACAGTTGGAATACAGGCTTCCTTCTGTCTATGGTATTCATTCTGTTTCATCTAATTTTATGTATATATTACCTTTATTATATAAAATAGCCAATATGATGTTGCTTCATGTTTCAAGATGATGCCATTAAAATAACTGCTTTTTACAAGAATAGTTATGGCCAAAGATAGTGATTTTAGCCCAAAGGCATTCTCTGTTATTTTTCACCCCTAAGGATGGTTTTGGTTTTTCTGTTGTGATAGAGGTTTTTTGAAAAGTCAGCATCATTAATTTGCTCTCAAATATTCCACTTTTTCCTATGATTTGACTGTAAGTACCTATTTGCTGTATAGGTTCTGGCACAAGTAATACTAATAATTTTGCTGTATTAAAATAAAAGAACACACTCACCAACAAAGGAGAAAGGTAAAAGAAAATATAGTAAACAGTCCACCAAACCAAGTGGTGTTCATTCTAGGAATGTGGTGATGGATGAACATCTGGAAATTTCATTCTATATGATAACATAAAACTTCACATCCATTAGCCAGCTAAGGAAAAAAATGCTTAGTTACCTCTTTAGATGCTGAGAGGACATGTTAAAAAATTAAGACAAATATTTAAACTTTCAAAGAAAAAGAAAGCGGTGCATCCTATATGATTTAAAACATTTACAGTATTATCTTGCTTTTGGCCATAAACTTTATATTAAAAATCAGGAACTAAAACCAGAAACTAACCAGAAATCTTGCTTTTGTTGTTTCTATGTGTAATAGCTTAGGAAATTCTGACACAGTAAGTCATGAGCTATATAAAAGGTACAGATACAATACAGAAATCTTTTTAGAAAACACAAAAGAATGATCTGAAAAAATATTATAATTAAGATGAGCTGAACGGCTAACTCCCTACAAAATAAATATAGGACACACCCCCATGACACTTCCCGGGAGCTACGGTGAAGCCACGCCCCATCACTGCTCCACTCAGGCTACACGTGGGACACACGCCAGACGCACAGCCACCACTTCTTATTCCACAGGTTTGCCCAGAAGGACAACCCAAGGTAAGGCTTGCAGCTGGCGAACTCCCAGCGGCTGGACTCCAGGGTCCAGCACCTGTGGGACCCCGAATCCGAGTACATCAACTTCTGCTCTGATCACTTTGAGGAGAACTGCTTGCACTGATGGGAATCCTGACGGAGGGAATTCCTGCAGTATTTTTCTTTCTCTAGGTTGTGCCAAACAAGCAGGACCAAGGGGCTCAGTTACCCACCTGGCCCTGCGGGACTCAGCTGGCTCCGGTGAGGCAGGAAGTGCTGCTCTGAGGGCCCTTAAGGGCCCACAGCTCCATCTTCCCCACCTCTATCTCCTAGCGTTACCTGCCTACCTGTGCAAGAGGCCCCAGCACCTCCGCCTTGCCTGTCCCCCACCCCGGGTAGCCTGGAGCCTAGCCTCAGCAGTGCCTTCTCAGACCTCCTGGAGCCCCTGGGTGCCAGGAAGATGAAGCGGGCTGCAGCCGAGCAAGGGCCACACCGGCAGCCATTCCCTCTGGAACTCACCCTCTTGGCCTATACGCCACCATCTGCCGGAGCCTACATCCAGTACAAGCTGCCAGCTGCGCAGCGCCCTGCTCTGGAAGCAGCGAGCTGAGGCCGCACTTGACCTCCGGGACAAGGCCCAGCACCAGCTGCAGGTCTGCGAGCAGCGGGAGCCGCAGACCGAGCTGCAGCAGGAGCAGAGGTGGAGAAACAGACACAGGCAGATGCCTGCTGGACTCTGAAGGAGAGTGTGCAAGACTTCGCTGTGCACTGAGCAGTAGCATGGCCTGAGTGAGGGGCCACCCGTCAGGGATCCAGCCTCTTCCAACCTCAGAATCTACCCGGAGAGGACTTGACCTGAGCTGTGTCCATCAGACCTTCCAGATGCCATAAGGAAGTGGATTCTGGAAGGAAACCCTGCTCTCTGGCTCAGCCCCACACCAGGCCTGTCACTTCTGAGAAACAGACAAAAATGATGGTTACTGATCTGAAGCCGGATGCTTGGCAGGCAGGTAGTGAGGGTTCCACAGTGACCTTTCTGGGTCCTGGTGGTCTGGGATGAGGTGGTGGGGAGCAGAGGGGCAGGTAGTGGACAGCAGTGCTGGCCTGAACCTGTGTACCCATTTTCCTTCAATTCAACTGGAGTGTGGAAGGCCTCCCAGCATCTGTGGTCTTCAGGTAAGTGTGCAAGACAACTTACTGCTCACGGGACTTCCCCTTGCCTGGACTCAGCCACCGTGGCCCCAAGATCAGAGCCTCATTCTTTCTAGTCTGGAAATAGCCACGCAGTGTTGTAATATTTGCTTTTGAGGACCCGTGGAGTGTAACTTCATTTATTCAAATTATGCCTGAGAGAGCGGATATTCATTACAGGAGGTGAACGCAGAGCAGTGTCTTCAGGTGGTTCTGGAGCCCGCAGGCCAAGGCGCATCTTGCACGGTTTCCTAGCTTGCTGGTGGCTACACGTGAACTCACTCTCCTCAGGCTGTCCACCTGTACGTGGCACCTGGGCTCTTCAGCAAGACCTGAGGTGTGGCAGGTGTTACATTTACATCGGCCACTGCCAGAGGCAGGAAATGAGCTCTAAGGCCCAGAAGAGAGACCATTTTCCCCCAAAATGGCTTCCTGGCAGCTGGAGCAGGACTCTTATTCCGAGAAGGGAGGCAGAATGGTGCCTTTTGCATTGCGGTGGACTCACAGCGCCTTCTGTCGGGACAGAGGAGGACTTGGTGGCCTGCCTCAGTTTCCCAGCTCAGGCAGGAGCCTACAGTATAGCCCAGCAGCAGGGCAGCCACAGAAGAGCCAGGACAGCGAGGAGAGAGGCCAGAGCCTGACGGGCTTTCCTCCCACCAGTCCTTCCCTTTCCCTTCCCCACTGGCGCAATCCAAGTGGGGTGGGGAGCTGCTGGCAGGACTAGAGAACCAAGCCAGACTGACGGATCCTGAGCCATCCAGCAGCATGGCCAGGCCTCAGCTCCCCAAGGACCCAGGGCTGGAGCCCCTCAGTGGGAGCTCTACAGCAAGGTTTGTGTGTAGGTAACACTGCTGTGGCTTTAATGGAGGCAAGCCTATGCACAATAAGTACTTAGTGAGGGGCAAAAGCAACAAAAAATAAATACAAACATATTGACATATGTTTGACATAATGAGCAATCATTCATTAAAAGTTCTAATGAGGAAAACACAAAGATTTTGTTTACAGAAACAATAGAGACATAAAATACACTAGGAAGCACCTTTTAAAAATGTGTGGAACTTATATGAAGAAAATAACAAAATTAGTATTGTAGAATTGAAAAATTGAACAAACAGAAAAGACAGCCCTGAAATAGAACCTGATATGTACATAAGACAGTTACTAGGAAATGAATTATTCAGTAAATAATGATGGAAAAATTAGATTAGCTACTTTGTAGAAAGTGTACATCTTACTTCCATCAATGCCAGATAGACTCAAGAGCTAAGTGAATGGTTAAAAGATTAATTTCTGAAATACTAAACAGTAAGGGTTTTGTTAAGTTTTCTTTTAGTGTAGAAAAAATACAGGTAAATTTTTATTAAATCTATGAATAAAGAAAATGTGAAATTTAAAAAGCTATTAAAGGAATCACAAAGAAAGAAAGGAGTGAGTATAGATGGATATTTATATCAACTTGGACTTTTCTTGTCAAATATGAGAAATTGGTGAACATGGTTTCCCCAGGAAAGGGAACTGAGATGGAGACAGTTTTCACTGAAAATCTTTTCTTTGTATCTCTTTTATTTTTGTATCATGTTCATGTATTATCTTTTAAAAACATAATTTAACCAACTTAAATTTCCAGTTAAAAAAGAAAAAAAAAAAAGTCCCAAAGATTGACAGATTTGGCTATCTAAAACCTTAGCATGTCAATAAATAGCAGCAAAAAAAGCCTAAAAATAATGTAACATGGAAACATATTCACAACCAGTATGTCAAAAGCTGACTTAATATCCTTGATAGAAAAAAAATATTATTTCACCAAAGAAAAGCCAAAAAAAAAATGAAGTCATCTAAGGAAAAATAGACATGGGGTACAGTGGGCATGGGAGGAAATACCTGGGAGGAAATACAAATGACAAATAAAGATGTTGAAAATATTCAACCTTACTTCTGATCAAGAAATTCCAAGGAAAATAGCAATGAGATACTGTTTTTCAGGTATAAAATTACCAAAAATTAAAAATACTCTGTTCTTGCAAAGGTACAACGGACAAAGCTTGCTTTCACCCAGCTGATGGAAGTATAAATTAGTAAGACCTTTCTGGAAAATAGTTTGGCAGTGTGTATCACAAGCCTTAAAATGTTTCTGAGTTTTGTCTCGGAAATTTCCACTTCTGAAGAATCTAGGCTATACATAATCTACATCATGGAGACGGTTTCGTGCCTAAGATGTTTACTGCAACATTAGTTGTAATAGAAAAAAGATCAAGCTTGAACTTGCAGTTGGACAGAAGAGCCCCATCAGTGTCTGGCTCTAATGGTACATGACAGTGTAAGAGTTAATCCACCACACAGAGTTCACAGTCGGGCCAATTTTCCAAATTAAAGTGATGGGCCTAGTTTTCACATTTAGGTGTTTTATAAGATCATATTTTTGCTCAATAAAGAGGATTAGGTATTTGAGGAAGAATTAAAACAGGGGAACAGAGGGAAATTCGGTTGGGGAATACTTTAAAGGATTTGGTGGTTATTTTAATAGAAAAGGGAGAGCTGAAAAGATTTCTGTTGTGTACAGAAAGAGAAAACTTGTGAGGAGAAATTGTAGGGTAATTGAAACATTTCACAAAAGTTGTTGAAATATCAGAGCCAAAAGTAAACCCTCACCTCTAATGAACTTTAAAATAGCATGAAATTTGAGCCTGCTTGCAAGTGAATAATTAAGCTCCCTGTCTGTGTATCTGTGATAGTACAAACCTGCTCCATTTTAGCATGTTTGCAAATCTACCTCATCCACAAGGTTCTCATCTCCAAGGAAGAAGGTCTTTTATTGGGTTTTACAACCTTATGCCTTAGCCACAATGTGGCAAACCCATTTCCTATATGATTGAACTCATATTCTGTAGGTTCTTTGTAATTTTCCAGAGTAGTATTTAACATGAAGCTGTTCTTTCAAACAGGATTACCAAACCAATAACAATGACCAAGCAGTGGTTGAAATCTGTATCACACGAATTACAACAGCCATCAGAGAGACAGAGTCGATTGAAAAGCACGCAAAGGCCCTTGTGGGGCTCTGGGACTCCTGCTTGGAACACAACCTGAGGCCCTCTGGGAAAGATGAAGACACTCCCCATGCAAAAATCGCATCTGATATCATGAGTTGCATTTTACAGGTATGTCTGTGTTCAGCATCATGCTATTTGATACTGGCTTGGCAGCTTAGTTGAACACGTGGTGTCTCTGAACCAAGAGCCAGTGTTTCTGTAGTGTTCAGATACTGTAAAAAGACACCACAAACCATCAATAGCTAAGCCGAGCAGACTGGTAATTAATAATCTAAGAAGGTTCTACTGAGCCCCCACTCAGCAAGACACGCTGTGGGGAATTCGAAGTAAGCAAGCTCTAGTCTATTTGGAGAGACAAGACATGTACATATAAAAAGTTAACAATAAAGCACTGTGTGTCCAGATCTGAATGAGAAATATTGGAAAATTAAGAAAAGGAGAGCTCTTTTTCATCCAAGGAGACCCAAAGAGGGGGTAACCTCTGAATTGAGGGATAATGAGCTTGAAATATGTGGAGAGAAGTGGCTGAGTCATTGGAAAGTGCATTTCTGTATATACTGTGAATTTTCCATGATGACATCTGCCTCTTCCAACTGTATTCAAATTCTTCCTGCTGGCATAAACATGACTTTGGAATTTTGGCTCAATCACAAACTAATTATGTAAAATTGAAATGTTGGCCAAGTCACATAATTTCTAAGCCACAGTTTCCTCCTTATAAAATGCAGATAACAAATTTTACCAACCAGTAATATTGATAGGCATTTCTTTTTTTTTTTTTTCTGGCCACATTTCAGTTTACTTTCCATGATTAATGTTTTAAAGTGAGCTTCTCTGATAGCTCAGCTGGTAAAGAATCCACCTGCAATGCAGAAGACCCTGGTTCAATTCCTGGGTTGGGAAGATCCTCTGGAGAAGGTATAGGCTACCCATTCCAGTATTCTTGTGCTTCCCTGGTGGCTCAGATGGTAAAGAATCTGCCTGCAATGCTAGAGACCTAGGTTTGACCCCTGAGTTGGGAAGATTCCTGGAGGAGGACTTGGCAACCACTCCAGTATTCTTGCCTGGAGAATCTTCATGGACAGAGGAGCCTGGAGAGCTACAGTCCATGAGGTTGCAAAGAGTTGGACACAACTGAGTGACTGAACACAATGTTTTAAAGTAGAGATTAACCCTTCTTTTTATGCAGAATTAATTAGCATGCTGGAGTAGTGGTTCCACTGATTCTCTTTTACTGAAAGGCTATATTAATAATAAACAATTAATTAGCACTGTCTACTAGGTTCAACAAAGACATGGTCTTGGCATGTAATGGTTTATTTAAAATTTGTTTATTTTTGGTTGAAGGATAATTGCTTTACACTGTTGGTTTCATTTCTGCCATACATCAACATGAATCAGATATACATAAGTCCCCTCCATCTTGAACCTCCCTCCCACTTCCCACCCTTTCCCACCCTTCTAGGTTATTACAGAGCCCTGGTTTGAGTTCCCTGAGTCATATAGCAAATCTGGGTATCTATTTTACATATGGTAGTATTTATGCTTCAGTGCTACTCTCTCCATTCATCTCACCCTCTCCTTCCTCCCAGCAATCCCGCCTGGGTTCATAAGTCTGTTCTTTATGTCTGCATCTCCATTGCTGCCTTGCAAATAGGTTCATCAGCACCATCTTTCTAGATTCCATGTATGTGTGTTAATATATATTTGTTTTTCTCTTTCTGACTTACTTCACTCTGTATAATAGTCTCTAGGTTCATCCAGCTCATTAGAACTAACTCAGATGCGTTCCTTTTTTACGGCGGAGTAGTATTCCATAGTATATATGTACCACAGCTTGTTTACCCATTCGTCTGTGGATGGACCTCTAGTTTGCCTCCATGTCCTCGCTACTGTAAATAGTTCTGCAGTGAACGCTGGGGTGCATGTGTCTTTCAGTTTTGGTTTCCTCAGGGTATATGCCTAGAAGTGGTATTGCTGGGTCATATGGTAGTTTTGAGCTTCGCTGGTGGCTCAGATGGTAGAGAATCTGCCTGCAATGCAGAAGATCTGGGTTTGATCCCTGTGTCAAGAAGATTCCCTAAAAAAAGAGAATGGCTTCCCACTCCAATATTCTTGCCTGGAGACTTCCATGGGCAGAGGAGCCTGGTGAGCTACAGTCCAAAGGGTTACAAAGAGTCGGACATGACTGAGTGATTAACACACACATGGTAGTTTTATTCCTAGTTTTTCATGGAATCTCCATACTGTCTTCATAGTGGCTTTATCAATTTATGTTCCCACCTGCTGTGCAAGAGGGTTCCCTTTTCTCCACACCTTTTCCAGCCTTGTGGTTTGTGGTTTTTTATGATGGCCATTCTGACCAGTGTGAGGTGATACCCCTTTTAGTTTTGATTTGCATTTCTCTAATAATAAACAGTGTTGAACATCTTTTCATGTGTTTATTAAGTATATGTATGTATTCTTTGGAGAAATGTCTGTTTATGTCTTTTGCCTGCTTTTTGATTAGGTTGTTTGTTTTTCTGGTATTGAGTTGTATAAGCTACTTATATATTTTGGAAATTAATCCTTTGTCAATTGTTTCATTTGCTATTATTTTCTCTCATTCTGAGGGCTTTCTTTTCACTTTATAGTTTCCTTTGCTGTGAAAAAGCTTTTAAATTTAATTAGATCCCACTTGTTTATTTTTGTTTTTATTTCGATTATTCTAGGAGGTGGGTCTAGAGGAGCTTGCTATGATTTATGTCATAGAGGGTTCTGTCTATATTTTCTTCTAAGAGTTTTTATAGTTTCTGGTCTTATATTTAGGTCTTTAATCCGTTTTGAGTTTATCTTTGTGTATGGTGTTAGGAAGTGTTCTAATTTCATTCTTTTACATGTAGTTGGATACGTGTAAAGGTTCACGTATCCAGTTCTCCAACACCACTTTTTGAAGAGACTATCATTGCCCCACTGTATATTCTTGTCTCCTTTGTCAAAGATAAGGTGTCCATAGGTGCATGGCTTACCTCTGGGCTTTCTATCTTGTTCCATTGATCTATGTTTCTGTTTTTATTGGCATGTAATGGTTTAAAACCCAAATAGTCTTCTCTGATTTGGTGTGGCATTGTGGATTGCAAAGAGACTTTCACCTTCCACTTTCACTGAGGCTTATGTTGCTGGAGGAGTCAGGCTAGCAGCCTAACAACCATCTCAGTGCACTTTCCCAGTACATCTTCGTATACTATTATCTATGGTCCTCCTGGCCACAGAGAGAAGGTTGTTTCATATAGGAACACTACTTTTATTTATTTATTATTGGGATATAGTTGCTTTACAATGCTGTGTCAGTTTTGGTTGTACAGCAAAGTGAGTCAGCCATATATTCCCTCTTTTTTGGATTTCCTTCCCATTTAGGTCACCATAGAGCACTGAGTTCCCTGAGCTACATAATAGGTTCTCATTCATTGTCTGTTTTGTACATAGTAATATATATATATATATGTTAATCACAGTCTCCAAATTCATCCCATTCACCATTTCCCCCACTTGGTGTCCATACATTTGTTCTCTACATCTGGGTCTCTATTTCTCTTTTGCAAATAAGATCGTTTATACCATTTTCCAGATTTCACATACATGCATTAATATACAATATGTGTTTTTCTGACTTCACTCTGTATGACAGTCTCTTGGTCCAGCCACATCTTCAAATTATATAATTTTGTTCGTTTTTATGGCTGAGTAATAGTCCATTGTGTATATGTACCACATCTTCTTTATCCATTCTCTAGTAATGGGCATTTAGGTTGATTCTATGTCCTGGCTATTATATATAGTGCTGCAATGAACACTGAGGTGCATATATCCTTTTGAATCATGATTTTCTTTGCTCAGTGGTGGGATTGCTGGGTCATATGGAAGTTCTATTTTTAGTTTCTTAAGGTACCTCCGTACTGTTTCCATAGTGACTGTAGCAGTTTACATTCCCACCATCAGTGCAAGAGGGTTCCTTTTTCTCCACACCCTCTCCAGCATTTATTGTTTATAGATTCTTTGATAAAAGCCATTCTGACTTGTGTGAGGTGATACTTCATTATAGTTTTTATTTGCATTTCTCTAATAAGTAGTGATGTTGAACATCTTTTCATGTGTTTGTTGGCCATCTATATGTTTTCTTTGGAGAAAATTGGGATTTTTTTTTTTTTTTGAGCTAAATGAGCTGTTCATATATTTTGGAGCTTAATTCCTTGTCAGTTGCTTCATTTGCAAACATTTCTTCCCATTCTGAGAGTTGTTTTTTGGCCTTGTTCCTGGTTTCTTTTGCTATGCAAAAGCTTTTAAGTTTAATTAGGTGCCATTTATTTACTTTCATTTTTATTTTCATTACTGTAGGAGGTAGGTCAAAAGAGATCTTGCTGTGATGTATGTTAAAGAATGTTCTGCCTATGTTTTCATTCTAAGAGTTTTATATTGTCTGGCCTTATATTTAGGTCTTTAATCCATTTTGAGTTTATTTTTGTGTATTGTATTATAGAGTATTCTAATTTCATTCTTTTACATATAGCTGAACAATTTTCCCAGCACCACTTATTGAAGAGACCGGTTTTTTTCCATTGTATATTCCAGCCTCCTTTGTCGTAGATTAGATGACCTTAGGAGTATGTTTTTTTTCCTCTGGACTTTCTATCCTATTCCATTGATCTATATTTCTGTTTTTGTGCCAACACCATACTGTCTTAATCAATGTAGCTTTGTAGTACTGTCTGAAGTAAAGAGCCTTATTCCTCTAGCTCCATTTTTCTTTCTCAAGATTGCTTTGGCTATTCATGGTCTTCTGTGTTTCCATACAAATTATAAAATGTTTTGTTTTAATTCTGTGAAAAATGCCATTGGAAATTTGATAGGGATTACATTGAACCTATAGATTGCTTTGGGTAGTACAGACACTTTCACAATATTGATTGTTCCAGTCCAAGAACATGGTTTCTCTCTCGATCTGTTTGTGTTGTCTTTGATTTCTTTTATCAGTATCTTACAGATTTCTGAGTACAGGTCTTTTGCCTCCTTAGGTAAATTTATTCCTAGGTATTTTATTCTTTTTGTTGTAATGATAAAAGAGGTTGTTTACTTAATTTCTCTTTCTTATCTTTCATTTTAAGTATATAGGAATGCAAGAGATTTCTGTGCATTAATTTTGTATCCTACAATTTTATTAAATTCATTGATTAAATCTTATAGTTTTCTGATGGTGTCTTTAGGGTTTTTCTATGCATAATATCATGTAATCTGCAAACAATGACAGTTCTACTTCTTCTTTTCCAATTTGGATTCGTTTATTTCTTTACTTCTCTGATTGCCCTAGCTAGGACTTTCAAAACTGTGTTGAATAATAGTGGCCAGAGTGGACAGCCTTAATGTGTTCCTGATCTTAAAGGAAATGCTTTCAGTTTTTCACCATTGAGAATGTTAGCTGTGCGTTTGTCATATAAGGCCTTTATTATGTTAGTTTTTTTTTTTTAATCACAGTGGGTGTTGAATTTTGTCAAAAGCTTTTTATGCATCTATTGAGATAATCTAATGGTTTTTATTCTTCAGTTTATTAGTGTGTTCTAGCCTATTGATTGATTCACATATATTAAAGAATTCATACATGCCTGGGATAAATTCCACTTGATCATAGTGTATGATTCTTTTAGTATGTTGTTGGATTTGGATTCCTAGTATTTTGTTGAGGATTTTTACATCTATGGTCATCATATATATTGGCCTGTTATTTTCTTTTCTTTGTGAAATCTCTTGTCAAAGAGACAAAGACATCAGGGTGATGGTGACCTCATAGAATGTGCTTGGAAGTATTCCTCCCTTTGCAGTTTTTAAAAAGAGTTTGAGAAGGATAGGTGTTAGCTCTTCTCTAAATGTTTGCTAGAATTTGCCTGTGAAACCACCTGGTCCTGGACTTTTATTTGTTGGAAGATTTTGAATCACAGTTTCAATTTCGTTACTTGTGAACAATCTTTTCATATTTTCTGTTTCTTCCTGGTTCAGTCCTCAAAGGCTGTGTTTTTCTAAGAATTTGTCCATTTCTTTCAGATTGTCCATTTTGTTGGCATATAGTTGCTTGTAGTCCCTTATGATCCTTTGTATTTCTGCAGAGTCAGTTGTGACTTCTTTTTCATTTCTAATTTTGACTTGAGTCCTCTCCTTACTTTTTGATGAGTCTGGCCAAAGGTTTATTGATTTTGTCTGTCTTCTCGAAGAACCAGCATTTAGTTTCATTGATTTTTGCTCTTGTTTTCTTCATTTTTATTTCATTTATTTCTGCTCTGATCTTTATGATTTCTTTCCTTCTACTAACTTTGGGTTTTGTATGTTCTTTTTCTAGTTGGTTTAGGTGTAAGGTTAGTTTATGTGAGATTTTCTTTGTTTCTTGAAGTAGGATTGTATTGCTATAAACGTCCCTCTTAGAACTTCTTTTGCTACATCCCATAGTTGCGGGGTCATCATACGTTCATTGTCTTTTGTTTCTAGGAATTTTTTAATTTCCTCTTTGATTTCTTCAGTGATCTCTTGGTTGTTTAGTGACATATCATTTAGCCTACATGTGTTTGTGTTTTTTACAGTTTTTTTCACTGCAATTGATTTCTGATCTCAGAGCAGTCAGAAAAGATGCTTGACATGATTTCAGTTTTCTTAAACTTACCAAGGCTGATTTGTGACCCAAGGTATGATCTATCCTGGAGAGTGTTCTGTGTGCACTTGAGAGGAAAGTGTATTTTGCTGCTTTCGTATGGAATGTCCTATAAATACCAACTATCTCTATCTGGTCTAACGTGTCATTTAAGGCTTGTGTTTCCTCATTAATTTTTGGTTTGAATGATCTATCCATTGGTATAAGTGGATTGTTAAAATCCCTTACTATTATTTTATTGCTGTCAATGTCCACTTTTATGGCTGTTAGCATTTGCCTTGTATTAAGATGCTCCTTTGTTGAGTGCATAAATATATACATTTGTTATGTTTTCTTAGATTGATCCCTTGATCATTATGTAGTGTCGTTTCATATCTCGTGTAATAGTCTTTATTTTAAAGTCTATTTTGTCTGATACGAGTATTACTTCTACAGCTTTCTTTTGATTTTCATTTGCGTGGAATATCTTATTCTACCCACCTCACTTTGAGTCTGCATATGTCTCTGGATCTGAAGTGGGTCTTTTGTAGATAGTGTATGTGCTGTGCTGTGCTTAGTTGCTCATGCATGAAGTCGCTCAGTCATGTCCAACTCTTTGCAACCCCATGGACTGTAGCCTACCAGGCTCCTCCATCCATGGAATTTTCCAGGCAAGAGAATTGGAGTGGGTTGCCATTTCCTTCTCCAGGGGATCTTCCCGACCCAGGGATTGAACTCAAGTCTCCCATATTGCAGGCAGACGCTTTACCATCTGAGCCACCAAGAAAGCTTAGTTGCTCAGTCCTGTCCAAATCTTTGTGACCCCATGGATTGTACCCACCAGGCTCCTCTGTCCATGCAATTCTCCAGGCAAGGATACTGGAGTGGTTGCAGTGCCCTCTTCCAGGGTATCTTCCCAACCCAAGGATTGAACCCAGGTCTCCTGCATTGCAAGCAGATTCTTTACATTGCCACCAGGAAAGCCCAAGAATACTGGAGTGGGTAGCCTATCCCTTCTGTAGGGTATCTTCCCAACTCAAGAATTGAACTACAGACTTCAGCATTGCAGGCAGATTCTTTACCAGCTGAGCTACCAGGGAAGCCCCAGACAGCATATATACAGGTCTTATTTTTGTGTCTATTCAGTCTGTGTCTTTTGGCTAGAGCATTTAGTCCATTTACATTAATTATCTATATGTCTGTTCTTATTACGATTTTCTTAACTGTTTTGGGTTTTTCTTGTAGGTCTTTTTCTTCTGTTTTGTTTCCTGCCTAGAGAAGTTTCTTTTGCATTTGTTGTAAAGCTGGTTTGGTGATGCTGAATTCTCTTAGCTTGCTTGTCTGTAAAGCTTTCGATTTCTGTATTCAATCTGAATGAGACCTTTGCTGGGTAGACCTTTGTTAGGTTTTTCCCTTCCATTGGCCTGCAAAAATCTGAAGAAAAATCAGCTGATAACCTTACGGGGATTCCCTTGTGTGTTATTTGTTGCTTTTCCCTTGATGATTTTTAATATTTTTCTTTGTATCTAATTTTTGTTAGTTTAATTAATACATGTTTTCATGTGTTGGGTTTCTCATGTGTGGGACTCTTTGTGCTTCCTGGATGTGCGTAGCTCTTTCCTTTCCCATGGTAGGGAAGTTTTCAACTATAATCCTTCAAATATCTTCCTAGACTCTTTCTCTTCTTTTTCTGGGCCCCTATAATTCAAATATTGTCCCAGAGGTCTCAGAGACTGTCCTCATTTCTTTTCATTGTTTTTTCTTTATTCTGCTCTGAACATATTACATTTTGTTTGCTCAGTCCAGGGGCTAGTCAACTGAAAAAATAAGACTCTACACATACTGTCCTCAGGAGACATATGTGGGTTCAGTTGCTGGGTTGGGAAGATCCCCTGGAGAAGGGCCTGGCAACCCACTCCAGTATTCTTGCCTGGAGAATCCCAGGGACAGAAGAGCCTGGGGGGCTGCAGTCCATAGGGTCACACAGAGTCAGACACGACTGAGGTGACTTAGCACACGTGCATACACACTGTCACACTGTTTTCCTTTGTCCCCAGGGTTAGAGACGGAAAGGGAAGAAATGGGTATTTCAGCAAAATTAATGGAAGATTAATGCTGTTGTGTGTAACAACAAAGACCTAATTCTTCACTGATTATTCTTTTATTTTTATCTTGCTTATTTATTACTTTTTTATTTTATTTTTCATACAGTTTTAAAGGTTGCACTCAATTTATATTACTACAAAATATTGGCTATATTCCGCATGTTGTACAGTACATCATTGAGCCTGTCTTACACCTGACAGTTTTTACATCCCACTCCCCTATATTGCCCCTCCACCCCTCTCCTGGTGACTGCTAGTAACCCCTTGTTTGTTGATTATTCTTGACTATGTTATTGACACATCAGAAACCTAAATTACTTCACTCCAAATTACTATTCACAAATTTTCAGACAGAAACTCACAGATCAGCGGCATTCTCCAGCTCCCCCTGTGATTTCAAAACTAATGGTCTAGACTCTGGCAGCCCTATCCAATAGAAATAAAATGTAAGCTGCAAACATGAGCCATATGTGGGACTTAAAATTTTTTAATAGCCACATCAAAAAGAAGTGAAAAGAAACAAATGAAATGAATTCAATACTATGTTTTCCTTCATCCAGTATATCCAAAATGTAAACATGTAATTGGTGTGAAAATCAATGAACCATTTTACTTGTTTTTTGTATACTAAGTCACATAAATCTACTGTGTGCATTAGCACAGATTACCTTGCACTAGTCTCTTTCCAGAGGCTCAGGGTCTTCACATGACTGTGTGTTAACACAGTTCTAGAGAGTCTGGAAGGCTTTCTGGATGGAGATCAAATTTGAAAGAGTTATGAGCAACTACTGGTAGTTTTGCCAAGTAGGAAAAGTTCAGTGAGAAAGCATTCCAGGCAGAAAAAACAGATTGTCTCGTAGTCCAGATTTGTGAAATGAGACTGAGATCAGAGAACTGAGCAGCCTGTCATTCCAGAATACCCCACATTCTAACATAAAGAGATGTTTCATTCTGGAAGTCATTATGTCTCCTACTTAAAAAGAAGGTGGTGGGGATCAGATAAAAACATGAAACTCTTCAGAGCTGTCATTTCATTTAGTTTATGTTTTCCAATTTCTCCATCTTCTCTAGCAAGCCTTTATCAAATATAGTAGAAAAGCTCTTGTATACATAATATAAATAATATGTATAATATATATATTTTAGAAACCTTACAAATTTTTGCCTAACTAAAAAAATTACATTTTGATTCTACTTGTTTGACTTAGTATGAACAGAATGCTAGATTTCTAACTTTAAAAAATAGATATGCAGCAAGCAACAAAGGTTTACTGTATAGCACAGGGCTTACTGTATAGTACTGTAGTCAATATCTTGTAATAACCTATAATAGAAAATAATTTCAAAAATAGTGTATGTATAACTAATCACAAAGAATTCTACTTTTTGAAATTAAAAAAAGTCACAACAAAACAAATTAATAATTAGATTTAATTTACTTGCTGCCTTTACAAGAACAATGTATGGGAATCATCAGTTAATTCAGTAGAGACTCCAGAATGGGCTAAGAACTATAAAAAGAAAAAAACCCAAACATGAAACTCACTGCTGATCAATGATTCAGTGTCAGAGAGTTTGTAAGATTGTTGAGAGCAGGCCCCTGAGGACAAGCACTGGTATTTTGGAAAGGGACAGAGAACAGGGCTAAAAGTTAGCTATATTGGTTCAGAGAGACCAGTGAGTCCCAGAGTGGATGATTCCAGCCTGTAGGGCCGGTGTGGGCACAGGGTGTCCATTGTGCACGCTCTGAGCAGCAGAAGGTATAATAATGCAAGGCGGAAAGCCCTGAGGCAAACTTGCTTTTTTCAGAGCATAGTGCAACAAGTTGTCGAGGCTACCCCTGGGGATGTGATCCCAGAAAGTCAGCTACCCCCCACCCCCCGCCATGAACCAAAGGCAAGGCTGTGGTCTTAGCCTTGGCATTTGGCTTTCATCAGACTTCAAGGGGAACTTTTTGTTGTGCAATAAACATTGAAAAGAAGATTTTGTCCTACTTGTAAAATAGGTTCTTGTGGGAAACATGGGCAAATCCAGATGACTCATTCTCGTGTGTGTGTGTGTATGTGAGTGTATGTGTGTGTGTGTGTTAGTAAAATAAAACAGTAGATCAACTTTAAAGTCAACCACTTAGCATTTTTAGCTATACAAGCACAGATTCCCTCTACCCAACTTACCTCCCAAGATAAGCAATCCCAATATCATGCTATCTAAATCAAGCAAGTGTCCACCAGTTCCTCTCCCTATGTCCTTTGCCATTTTTTCCCCTGGGCATTTCACTGTCATTTCAAGCTAAATATGTTCCCTCACACACACAATCTTTCGCCTTTTTTTCCCCCTAAATAATCTTTTTCAACCTAGGTTCAAACCTACATCAAGTGTCCATTCCTATTCTACTTTTAGTAGAATTATTTTAAATTGTTTCTTTTCTTGGTCCCTAACTGTATGAACTTACCTCGTTTCAGTTCAGTTCAATCACGCAGTCGTGTCCGACTCTTTGTAACCCCATGAATCGCAGCACGCCAGGCCTCCCTGTCCATCACCAACTCCTGGAGTTCACTCAAACTCATGTCCATCGAGTCAGTGATGCCATCCAGCCATCTCATCCTCTGTCATCCCCTTCTCCTCCTGCCCCCAATCCCTCCAAGCATCAGAGTCTTTTCCAGTGAGTCAACTCATCGCATGAGGTGGCCAAAGTACTGGAGTTTCAGCTTCAGCATCAGTCCTTCCAAAGAACCCCCCCAGCTGATCTCCTTGCAGTCCAAGGGACTCTCAAGAGTCTTTTCCAACACCACAGTTCAAAAGCATCAATTCTTCGGCGCTCAGCCTTCTTCACAGTCCAACTCTCATTTATCTTAAAATAATTTTTAAAATTCTAGAATTCAACTTCTATACCTTCCTTAATACAGAATCCATACATGTGTGAAGCATGTTTTCTGAGTTCTGGTTTCTTTTGCCTTGGGTGATACTCTCTTGGCAATCCACTCCATGCCTTTAGACATCTGTAAGGTGATCTCTCAGATCATCTCCTAGTGTAAAATTCTGACTTCCTTAGGAGATGCTGAGAGCTAGAAGAACAAAGAGTTTCGAACTTGAAGGCCTTAGGGTCAGGTGTTCTTTATGTCATATCAATGAGTGATTGACAAGCTATTTTATCTCTCTAAGCCTCTGTTTCGCCATCTATAAAATGGGCTTAACAATACAAGCAACCTCCATTTGTAGTCCTGCCTCTATTGGGAAGTACCTATTTCAAACCACAGCTTCCTCTGACCAGAGTTCTACATGGAGTTGGCCAATGCTTATTTCTTTGTCTCCGGAAAAATCATGAAAGAGAATATACTCCCCACACACACCCAACAAAGGACATTATATTCTAGGATAAATGCACATCTGAAGATGATTGAAGAAAATAAAAATTGACCTAGTTCAGTTCAGCCGCTCAGTCGTGTCCAACTCTTTGTGACCCGATGAATCACAGCATGCCAGGCCTCCCTGTCCATCACTAACTCCTGGAGTTTACCCAAACTCATGTCCATCAAGACAGTGATGCCATCCAGCCATCTCATGCTCTGTCATCCCCTTCTCCTCCGGCCCCCAATCCCTCCCAGCATCAGAGTCTTTAACAATGAGTCAGCTCTTTCACATGAGGTGGCCAAAGTATTGAAGTTTCAGCCTCAGCATCAGTCCTTCCAATGAACACCCAGGACTGATGTCCTTTAGAATGGACTGGTTGGATCTCCTTGCAGTCCAAGGGACTCTCAAGAGTCTTCTCCAACATCACAGTTCAAAAGCATCAATTCTTCAACTCTCAGCTTTCTTCACAGGCTAACTCTCACATCCATACATGACCACTGGAAAAACTGTAGCCTTGTCTAGGCAGACCTTTGTTGGCAAAGCAATGTCTCTGCTTTTCAATATGCTATTTAGGTTGGTCATAACTTTTCTTCCAAGGAGTAAGCGTCTTTTAATTTCATGGCTGCAATCACCATCTGCAGTGATTTTGGAGCCCCCCAAAAATAAAATCTGACACTGTTTCCACTGTTTCCCCATCTATTTCCCATGAAGTGATGGGACCAGATGTCATGATCTTCGTTTTCTGAATGTTGAGCTTTAAGCCAACTTTTTCACTCTCCTCTTTCACTTTCATCAAGAGGCTTTTTAGTTCCTCTTCACTTTCTGCCATAAGGGTGGTGTCATCTGCATATCTGAGGTTATTGATATTTCTCCCGGCAATCTTGATTCCAGGTTGTGCTTCTTCCAGCCCAGCATTTCTCATGGTGTACTCTGCATAGAAGTTAAATAAGCAGGCTGACAATATACAGCCTTGACGAACTCCTTTTCCTATTTGGAACCAGTCTGTTGTTCCATGCCCAGTTCTAACTGTTGCTTCCTGACCTGCATATAGGTTTCTCAAGAGGCAGGTCAGGTGGTCTGGTATTCCTATTTCTTTCGGAATTTTCTACAGTTTATTGTGATCCACACAGTCAAAGGCTTTGGCATAGTCAATAAAGCAGAAATAAATGTTTTTCTGGAACTCTCTTGCTTTTTCCATGATCCAGCGGATGTTAGCAATTTGATCTCTGGTTCCTCTGCCTTTTCTAAAACCAGCTTGAACATCTGGAAGTTCACGGTTCACGTATTGCTGAAGCCTGGCTTGGAGAATTTTGAGCTTTACTTTACTAGTGTGTGAGATGAGTGCAGTTGTGTGGTAGTTTGAGCATTCTTTGGCATTGCCTTTCTTTGGGATTGGAATGAAAACTGACCTTTTCCAGTCCTGTGGCCACTGCTGAGTTTTCTAAATTTTCTGGCATATTAAGTGCAGTATTTTCACAGCATCATCTTTCAGGATTTGAAATAGCTCAACTGGAATTCCATCACCTCCACTAGCTTTGTTCGTAGTGATGCTTTCTAATGCCCATTTGACTTCACATTTCAGGAGGTTGTAACTACTGACTTAGCTGATGGATTAGAATGGAATTCTAGAGAACTGAAAACTGATCTTTTCCAGTCCTGTGGCTTCTGCTGAGTTTTTTAAATTTGCTGGCATATTGAGTGCGGCACTTTCATAGCATCATCTTTTAGGATTTGAAATAGCTCAACTGGAATTCTAACACCTCCACGAGTATTGTTTGTAGTGATGTTTCCTAAGATCCACTTGGCTTCACATTCCAGGATGTCTGGCTCTATGTGAGTGATCACACCATCATGGTTATCTGGGTCATAAAGATCTTTTTTGTATAGTTCTTCATTGTATTATTGCCACCTCTTTTTAATATCTTCTGCTTCTATTAGGTCCATACCGTTTCTCTCCTTTTCTGTGCCCATCTTTGTATGAAATATCCCCTTGGTATTTTAATTTTCTTGAAGAGATCTCTAGTCTTTCCCATTCTATTCTTTTCCTCTATTTCTTTCCATTGATCACTGAGGAAGGCTTTCTTATCTCTCCTTGCTATTCTTTGGAACTCTGCATTCGGATGGGTATTTCTCCTTTGCCTTTACATTCTCTTCTTTTCTCTTGTAAGAAATATTGTATTTCTTACAAATATTGGAAAGGCCTCCTCAGACAGCCATTTTGCCTTTTTACATTTCTTTTTCTTGGGAATAGTCTGGATCACTGCCTCCTGTACAGTGTCACAAACCTCCATCCATAGTTCTTCAGGCACTCTATCAGATCTAATCCCTTGAATCTATTTGTCACTTCCACTGTATAATTGTAAGGGAATTGATTTAGGTCATACCTGAATGGTCTAGTAGTTTCCCCTACTTTCTTCAATTTAAGTCTGAATTTGGCAATAAGGAGTTCATGATCTGAGCCACAGTCAGCTCCCGGTATTGTTTTTGCTGCCTGTATAGTGCTTCTCCATCTTTGGCTGCAAAGAATATAATCACTCTGATTTTAGTATTAACCATCTAGTGATGTCCATGTGTAGTTATCTCTTGTGTTGTTGGAAGAGGCTGTTTGCTATGACCCGTGAGTTCTCTTGGCAAAACTCTGTTAGCCTTTGCCCTGCTTCATTTTGTACTCCAAAGCCAAATTTGCCTGTAACTCCAGGTAGCTCTTAACGTCCTACTTTTGTATTCTAGTCCCCTGTGATGAAAAGGACATCTGTTTTGGGTGTTAGTACTAGAAGGTCTTGTAGGTCTTCATAGAACTGGAAAAAGTCAGTTTTCATTCCAATACCAAAAAAGGGTAATGCCAAAGAAGGTTCAAACTACTGCACAATTGTACTCATCTCACACACTAGCAAAGAAATGCTCAAAATTCTCCAAGCCAGGCTTCAACAGTATGTGAACCATGAAATTCCAGATGTTCAAGCTGCATTTTAAAAAGGCAGAGGAACCAGAGATCAAATTGCCAATATCTGCTGGATCATCGAAAAAGCAAGAGAGTTCCAGAAAAACATCTACTTCTGTTTTATTGATTACACCAAAGCCTTTGACTGTGTAGATAACAACAAACTGTGGAAAATTCTTCAAGAGATGGGAATACCAAACCACCTTACCTGCCTCCTGAAAAATCTGTATGCAGGTCAAGAAGCAACAGTTAGAACTGGACATGGAAAAACAGACTGGTTCCAAATCAGGAAAGGAGTACATCAAGGCTGTATATTATCATCCTGCTTATTTAACTTATATGAAGAGTACGTCATGCGAAATGCCAGGCTGGATGAAGCGAAAGCTGCAATCAAGATTGCCGGGAGAAATATCAATAACTTGAGATACGTGGATGACACCACCTTTATGGCAGAAAGTGAAGAGGAATAGAGAGTCTCTTGATGAAAGTGAAAGAAGAGAGTGAAAAAGCTGGCTTAAAAGCTCAACATTAAAAAACTTAAGATCATGGCATCTAGTCCCATCACTCCATGGCAAATAGATAGGGAAACAATGGAAACAGAGACTTTATTTTCTTGGGCTCCAAAATCACTGCAGATGGTAACTGCAGCCATGAAATTAAAAGACTCTTGCTCCTTGAAAGAAAAACTATGACCAATCTAGATAGCATATTAAAACACAGAAACATTACTTTGCCAACAAAGGTCCGTCTTGTCAAAGCTATGGTTTTTCCAGTAGTCATGTATGGATGTGAGAGTTGGACTATAAAGAAAGCTGAACACCAAACAATTGCTGCTTTTGAACTGTGGTGTTGGAGAAGACTCTTGAGAGTCCCTTGGACTGCAAGGAGATCCAACCTGTCAATCCTAAAAGTAATCAGTCCTGAATAATTAATTATTGGAAGGACTGATGCTGAAGCTGAAATCCAATTCTTTAGCCACCTGGTGCAAAGAACTAACTCACTGGACAAGAAACTGTTGCTGGAAAAGATTGAAGGCAGGAGGAGAAGGGAACAACAGAGGACGAGATAGTTGGATGGCATCACCGACTCAATGGACATGAGTTTGAGCAAGCTCTGGGAGTTGGTGATGGACAGGGAAGCCTGGTGTGCTGCAGTCCGTGGGGTCGCAAAGAGTTGGACACGACTGAGCAACTGAACTGAACTGAACTAGAGAACTGACAGGCCAACAATCATAATATTGATAGCCAATGCCTAGTTTTATTTTCACTACTAGTTACAGTAGTTACAGCCTCTTCACCAACCAACCAAAGTGCTTAGCAGAACTGATGCCAAATAAGCTCTGCCTTTTAACTCTTCCTTCACCTCTGCTCATACTGCTGATGGTCATTTGATGAGGGAGGGAGCCAAAGTGTGAGGAGGGAGGAAATAGTCACCAAATTCACTGTGAGAAAATTAGTTCAGTTCAGTTCAGTTCAGTTCAGTCACTCAGTCATGTCCAACTCTTTGCGACCCCATGAATTGCAGCACGCCAGGCCTCCCTGTCCATCACCAACTCCCAGAGTTCACCCAAACTCATGTCCATCGAGTTGGTGATGCCATCCAGCCATCTCATCCTCTGTCATCCCCTTCTCGAACTGCCCCCAATCCCTGCCAGCATCAGAGTCTTTTCCAATGAGTCAACTCTTCGCATGAGGTGGCCAAAGTACTGGAGTTTCAGCTTTAGCATCAGTCCTTCCAGTGAACACCCAGGTCTGGTCTCCTTTAGAATAGACTAGTTGGATCTCCTTGCAGTCCAAGGGACTCTCAAGAGTCTTCTCCAACACCACAGTTCAAAAGCATCAATTCTTCAGCTCTCAGCTTTCTTCACAGGCCAACTCTCACATCCATACATGACCACTGGAAAAACCATAGCCTTGACTAGACGGACCTGTGTTGGCAAAGTAATGTCTCTGCTTTTCAATATGCTATCTAGGTTGGTCATAACTTTTCTTCCAAGGAGTAAGCGTCTTTTAATTTCATGGCTGCAATCACCATCTGCAGTGATTTTGGAGCCCCCCAAAAATAAAATCTGACACTGTTTCCACTGTTTCCCCATCTATTTCCCATGAAGTGATGGGACCAGATGCCATGATCTTCGTTTTCTGAATGTTGAGCTTTAAGCCAACTTTTTCACTCTCCTCTTTCACTTTCATCAAGAGGCTTTTTAGTTCCTCTTCACTTACTGCCATAAGGGTCGTGTCATCTGCATATCTGAGGTTATTGATATTTCTCCCGGCAATCTTGATTCCAGCTTGTGCTTCTACCAGCCCAGCGTTTCTCATGGTGTACTCTGCATAGAAGTTAAATAAGCAGGCTGACAATATACAGCCTTAACATACTCCTTTTCCTATTTGGAACCAGTCTGTTGTTCCATGCCCAGTTCTAACTGTTGCTTCCCGACCTGCATATAGGTTTCTCAAGAGGCAGGTCAGGTGGTCTGGTATTCCCATTTCTTTCAGAATTTTCCACAGTTTATTGTGATCCACACAGTCAAAGGCTTTGGCATAGTCAATAAAGCAGAAATAGATGTTTTTCTGGAACTCTCTTGCTTTTTTGATGATCCAGCAGATGTTGGCAATTTGATCTCTGGTTCCTCTGCCTTTTCTAAAACAAGCTTGAACATCTGGAACTTCACGGTTCACATATTGCTGAAGCCTGGCTTGGAGAATTTTGAGCATTACTTCACTAATGTGTGAGATGAGTGCAATTGTGCAGTAGTTTGAGCATTCTTTGGTATTGCCTTTCTTTGGGATTGGAATGAAAACTGACTTTTTCCAGTCCTGTGGCCACTGCTGAGTTTTCCAAATTTGCTGGCATATTGAGTGCATCACTTTTACAGCGTCATCTTTCAGGATTTGAAGTAGCTCAACTGAAATTCCATCACCTCCTCTAGCTTTGTTCGTAGTGATGCTTTCTAAGGCCCACTTGACTTCACATTCCAGGATGTCTGGCTCTAGGTGAGTGATCACTCCATCGTGATTATCTGGGTCATGAAGATCTTTTTTGTACAGTTATGTGTATTCTTGCCACCTCTTCTTAATATCTTCTGCTTCTGTTAGGTCCATACCATTTCTGTCCTTTATCAAGCCCATCTTTGCATGAAATGTTCCCTTGGTATCCCTAATTTTATTGAAGAGATCTCTAGTCTTTCCCATTCTGTTGTTTTCCTCTATTTTTTTGCATCGATCACTGAGGAAGGCTCTCTTATCTCTTCTTGCTATTCTTTGGAACTCTGCATTCAGATGCTTATATGTTTCCTTTTCTCCTTTGTTTTTCACTTTTCTTCTTTTCCCAGCTATTTGTAAGCCCTCCCCAGGCAGCCCTTTTTCTTTTTTGCATTTCTTTTCCATGGGGATGGTCTTGATCCCTGTCTCCTGTACAATGTCACAAACCTCTGTCCATTGTTCATCAGGCACTCTATCTATCAGATCTAGGCCCTTAAATCTATTTCTCACTTCCACTGTATAATCATAAGGGATTTGATTTAGGTCATACCTGAATGGTCTAGTGGTTTTCCCTACTTTTTTCAATTTAAGTCTGAATTTGGCAATAAGGAGTGCATGATCTGAGCCACAGTCAGCTCCCGGTCTTGTTTTTGCTGACTGTATAGAGCTTCTCCATCTTTGGCTGCAAAGAATATAATCAATCTGATTTCGGTGTTGACCATCTGGTGATGTCCATGTGTAGAGTCTTCTCTTGTGTTGTTGGAAGAGGATGTTTGCTATGACCAGTGCGTTCTCTTGGCAAAACTCTATTGGTCTTTGCCTTGCTTCATTCTGTATTCCAAGGCCAAATTTGCCTGTTACTCCAGGTGTTTCTTGACTTCCTACTTTTTCATTCCAGTCCCCTATAATGAAAAGGACATCTTTTGGGGGTGTTAGTTCCAAAAGGTCTTGTAGGTCTTCATAGAACCATTCAACATCGGCTTCTTCAGTGTTACTGGTTGGGGCATAGACTTGAATTACTGGTGATATTGAATGGTTTGCCTTGGAAACGAACAGAGACCATCCTGTCGTTTTTGAGATTGCATCCAAGTACAGCATTTCAGACTCTTTTGTTGACCATGATGGCTACTCCATTTCTTCTAAGGGATTCCTGCCCACAGTAGTAGATATAATGGTCATCTGAGTTAAATTCACCCATTCCAGTCCATTTTAGTTCACTGATTCCTAGAATGTCAACGTTCACTCTTGCCATCTCCTGTTTGACCACTTCCAATTTCCCTTGATTCATGGACCTAACATCCCAGGTTCCTATGCAATATTTCTCTTTACAGCATCGGACCTTGCTTCTATCACCAGTCACATCCACAGCTAGGTATTGTTTTTGCTTTGGCTCCATCCCTTCATTCTTTATGGAGTTATTTCTCCACTGATCTCCTGTAGCATATTGGGCACCTACCGGCCTGGGGAGTTCCTCTTTCAGTATCCTATCATTTTGCCTTTCCATACTGTTCATGGGGTTCTCAAGGCAAGAATACTGAAGTGGTTTGCCATTCCCTTCTCCAGTGGACCACATTCTGTCAGACCTCTCCACCATGACCCATCCATCTTGGGTGGCCCCACAGGGCATGGGTTAGGTTCATTGAGTTAGACAAGGCTGTGGTCCATGTGATTAGATTGACTAGTTTTCTGTGATTATGGTTTCAGTGTGTCTGCCCTCTGATGCCCTCTCACAACGCCTACCGTCTTACTTGGGTTTCTCTTACCTTGGATATGAGGTATCTCTTCCTGTGTTACTTGGGTTTCTCTTACCTTGGACATGGGATATCTCTTTACAGCTGCTCCAGCAAAGCACAAGCACTGCTCCTTACCTTGGACGAGGGATATCTCCTCACCACCAGCCCTCCTGACCTTGAATGTGGAGTAGCTCCTCTCAGCCCTCCTCAGCCCTCTCAGCCCTCCCACGCAGCCACCACTCACTGGACATGGGGTTGCTCCTCTCGGTGGCTGCCCCTGACGTGTGGTAGCCCCTCTCGGCGGCCGCCCCTGACGTGGGGTAGCTCCTCTCGGCCTATTTTTCCTTCTTTATAGAAGGACCTCCACTGTCCATTCACTTTGATTCCATACTTCAATTTTCGTATTTCCTCCTGTTCAGTTAAAGCTGCATGAATATTCAAAATCTATCCCTGGCTGACATTCCATGCAAAATGCCTTGGGTAGTTTTGAGAGCATTTCATTTTCAGCTCTTAGAAAAGGCAGGACTGCTCATGTTCATCTAGGAATATATTCAATAGGCAATCCCAGCTCTACCATTTACTGGCAGTTTGATCTTGGGCATTTCATCTTTTGGGGCCCTAATTTCCTCAGGTATAAAATACAGATGATATGAGTAGCTGCCTCGTGAGTTTGTTGTGAGGATTAGATGGATATACATAAAAAATTTAAGACACAGGAAGTGCTCCATGAGTATTAGCTTTGGCTGGTATTGTCATCATTATCATTAGCTGCATGCTAATGTTGATGCTAAAACAGCATTGACTCTGTCATTTAATTATTTCTTTTAGCCATTGTTTATTGCCTGTCTCCCCCTGCCCAAAATAGAAACTTAGTTGTATTCACTGATGTGGGCCCAGCACCTGGAACTTGGAATGGCACACAGTAGGTGCTCAAAATACTTACTGAATGAATGAATAGACAGATGAACACATAAGTAGCTCAGGAGACTTGACTGCCCTCTTGCTTTTGCACCAGCTGTGCCTCTCCCCGGAGTGGGCCCCAGTACCAGTTCATCATTTAATGCCACACACGACAGCATGAAATGAGAGGAGACTGCGACCCCTGGCCTCAGGTTCCTGAGACCCACTTCCTTATTGCTTGTCAGAAAATACACTAGGAAAACTTAGATGGATGCAATTTAGATTTTATATATAGCCATACTGCTCAGAACCAAGCATATTATATGTAAATCCAAATTTTGATTATCTAATCCACAATGGGGGATGAAAAACCATAAAATAGCCATTTTAACATATGGTATATAATATTTCTTGAGATTAATATTTTATGGTTCTTAGTTGAATTCAAGGCCTAAGAGCCAAAGAGACTTTTAGTGACTATCACCTCAGATAGATAGATAGATATATCTTTTACTTAGCTTTATTCTTTTCAATTTTAAAACACTGGGAAACCTTCCCAAAGTGCATTTTCCAAAGGAAAATCTCCACCAAGAGCTCAAATTGGTGCTAATCTAGTTAAGAAATACAACTCTTGGCAATCGTAGAATGAAGTCCTCTTGTTTAGCTTCTATTGCTGGATATAACTGTTCCCATGAGTAAGTCTTTATTTCAGCCCTGTACTTCGCTGAATTGTTCCCTGAGTACTGAACTGTCTGTAAGAAGATACAGATGCCATTTGTGCTCACATCTGCATGGAAGGGCAAGATCTAGCATAAGCTCTGGCATTAACAGTTGGTGTTAAAGTAGTTTGATTGTATGAGCAATCATGGGGGCTTTCTTTGCATGTATACCATTAGCATTCCTGGAATCCAGATAATCCTGGAGATAAAGTTATTTCAGGGACCTGAGATCTACTGCATTAGCAAATCCTTTTGCTTAACTTGAGAGCAAAGCTCAAGCATTGGAAGGAGGGTGTGTGTACTTGCCCAGCCTCATCTTGGCCTCCTAGCCCTTTACTCATATCCTGTTGCTGTCAGTAGTACCCATAACTCTTGAAACACTAGGAACTATCTAGATGCTGTTTAGAGATTGAGAGCCATTGGTGGCAATTCTTTGGTGTATATATGAACTACTTGCTCTTTGTTTAATGTTTCACTTCTCTTGTCATTTGAGAGATTTCCACATGACATATGGGGGAGGAAAACAGAAAAATTGAGTATGTTAGAGTTTTATTTTTTTAATAATGACATTATACATTTTAAAATTTTTAAAAATTTTCACTTGGAACCACACTTCAAAGACTTTAATAGCTACCCACTATTTTTCTCTAGGACACCTAGAATTGTTGTAAAAAAAAAATATGATCAAAATGGTTAAGACAGACTTTTCTTTCATTGTTGCTGGAAAGTGTTAGCTCATTCCCAAGGTTTAAAAGCATTAGTTATTAGTTATGAATATAATTTTACAATGATCTTTTAGTATGCTTATCTCTATTCACAATTAGTAGGAAACACTTGAGTTCTACTTCCAATACCTCCATCCTGGATTCTCAGAAAGCTACAGGTAAATATGCTTGGAGATATTTTCCTCTCATGGAAGGCATATACTCCTCTAGCTGCAAGTTGTTCTTGGCTAAAGACTCAGAGAAGATAAAATAACCTTCAGCAAGATATTTTTTGTTGGAAAACTTTGCGAATTGTGTGATTGTGTTCCACTCTCAAAACTGGGGCTTTGGTAGCCTTGACAGGGACAAAGATATGTCAGAGGTCAATTTGCAAAAACCTACACACCATGGAGAGATTGGGGCAACCCAAGAAATTGATAGGTGAAACAGAGAGGTTTGGGACATACTCAGGGTTCCAACTTATTGAATAAATGTAACCTCTGGGGAGCAGGTCAGTGGTAAAGAATCCACCGCCAATGCAGGAGACGCAGGTTTGATCCTTGGGTTGGGAAGGTCCCCTGGAGGAGAAAATAGCAACCCACTCCACTATTCTTGCTTGGAGAATTCCGTGGGCAAAGGAGCCGGAGCCTGGCGGGTGACAGTCCTTAGGGCTGCAAAGAGTCAAACATGACTGAGCATACATGCACACAAGGGAGCAGGCATAGAATATGATTATAATGGAGGAAATGGACAAATTAATTGACTCTCCTAACACCACATGTCTGAAGAGTGTGTCAACAAAAAGAGGATGCTCAGTATAGGGTTGTTATTTTGGCACATTTACCTAGTACTGTCAAAGGGGTGGCGCTAGTAGAAACTGAATCTGATAGACAAGAAAGTTCCAGTCACCAGAGATGGGGATTTGGCTATAGAGCAGGACCTGGCCTAGATGAAATGGCCCATAAGGTATTCCTTTGTTCTGATCAGCTCTTCTGCCCATGAGTGAACATTCTGGTTAGTAATCTGGCTCCTGATGTCTTGGTGATGTGAAAGGGCCTGACCTGGAAAGATTCACTGTGAGACAGTAAACTGGCATACCTGATCATGCACCAGCCTTTTGGAAATCCCTCAGTGTGAGTTTCCCTCAGTGGATGCAAACAGTTCTGTAAGACCTACCCAAGCACACATGCAGACTTGTAATGCTGAAGGTCATGGAGCAGCCAGCCTCTCAGGGATCCCTCACAGCTCGTCACACCAGGAATGGCCCAGTCTAATCAGGCCTAATCAAATTACCAGGAGGGGAGACACTCTTGATAAAGCCTGGTCCGAGAGAAGTCTGACTGCAGTCCCTGGTTCTGATAGTTAGATGATGTTAGAAACCCTCGGAAGAATAGGACAGAGACCTACTGAGTGGATCTGCTATATAAACACGTGATTTGTCACCAAGGAATTGGGTCAGAGATTCCATCATGACTCACTTCATGGTGGGACATCAGCTTAGGTTGTTGAATGCCTGTTTTTTTCTGCTCAAGAGTCAGACTGATTCTTGAATCTAAAAAATGGGTAGAACTACAAGAATGGATTAAGGATTTATCAAGTCTATTATATTTTTGTTTCTAGGAACTGGGAAGGAAAAAAAACTTATGCACAAGAGGCTTATTAGCTCATTTAGAAACATTTAGGGATAGAACTGGCCTCAGGCACAGACTGACACTTGGGCTCAAATGATGTCACCAGATTTCTCTTGTCTCAGATCCGTGTTGCCTCATATCTCATACAGATTCTCTGCTACTGAGGTCACAAAATGATAGCTACTCTTGATCCATTCCCAGCACTTCGAATACATCAGAAGAGAGAAAGAATCTCTTTCACAGGGCCCTTGAATAGCTCCTCCATTATAGTTGGGTAACTTGTCCATCCCTGAACTTACCACTTGGAAATATGATTCTCTGGTTGGTCAGTGCCTGAGTCATTTGACCACCCGTGAAACTAAGGGTATAATTGCCTTCACTAGAGAAGTACCTGGGAGGTGTCTGAGGAAGTCCTGTCTGCTAAGGAGTATGTAACAGCTCACCTGCCCAATCAGCTAGCCCTGAAGATGGACGTCACTGGGAGGCCATCGCTGGCCTTGGTGACCCAAGTGAGAGGATGGGGGCCAGCAGGCCCTTTCCACCCCTTCACCTTCCTTCCTCCCACCACATTGCGTTCCCCATCACAATGATCACTATAGTTTTGCATTTTCTTCATTAGTTATTCAACTTCACAAATGTTGATTGAACACCTATCACAAACCTAGAATTGTAGGAGGTATTAGAAGGGGATAATCGATGGGTAGAAAGAAGCACTTTCCACATGAACAGTTAGAGAAAAACTACTTTTTTATTTCTAATATAATAATGTAAAGTCGAACACATTGTGCACTTATGCAACTTTTGCTTTAGACTTAGCCTAAGGAGTGGGGTTGATTGTCAGAATAATTAATGGTAAGGAAGGCATACTATTCATTTGCAAGAAAACAATTTGTATTTTCCAAATATTATTCCCTGATTAGGTAATTGAGTGCTGATAGCACTATTTTATATGTAAGGACATCAATATTCTATTACAAAGTACATAAAAAAGAGAATTATTTCAGGATCCAGAATACCTTTAGTTTTTAGCCTTACATTCAGTTTAGTCTTATGTTCATTCATCTTTTTTCTTTTTAATTTCATTAGCTGAAACTTTAGATTTTAAGATGCAGTCAGGTAGCAACTTATTCAACATTCCTTGGATTTTTCTCAAGTATAAATCTGAGTTATTCCTCTCATCATTGATTTCTGATTATCCTAAGGATCAATTCCAAACTCCTTAGCATGGTGCCAGACCTTTCATAATCATACCCCTGTTTACCTTTCCAGTCCCCTCTTTCATCTTCTATCCCAGTTTTCCCAGCTGTACCCCATATCATCCATTCTGAACTATTTACAGTTCCCCAGATGCACAGGAGAAGGCAATGGCACCCCACTCCAGTACTCTTGCCTGGCAAACTTCCATGGAGCTTGGAAGGCTGCAGTCCATGGGGTCGCTGAGGGTCGGACACAACTGAGCGACTTTACTTTCACTTTTCATTTTCATGCATTGGAGAAGGAAATGGCAACCCACTCCAGTGTTCTTGCCTGGAGAATCCCAGGGACTCGGGAGCCTGGTGGGCTGCCATCTATGGGGTCGCACAGAGTCGGACACGACTGAAGCGACTTAGCAGCAGCAGCAGATGCACAAGTTCTCCCATCTCTCTGCCTTCTCACACGCTTTTCCTTTGGTCTACTCTTTTCTTTTGTCTACTTTTTTCTACTCTTTTGTCTTGCTATTCCCCAGGCATCTGTTACTCATCCAGCAGGTCTCAGTGAAGATTCACCTTCTCCAGGAAGTCTTCCTTGACAATCTCTTGAGACTGGGCTAAGCTCCTTTTTTGCTTCCTTATCTCTCTCCACTTTCCTTACCATGACCTTCATTAGCCTATGCTATTAAGTGCCTATTTGCCTCTAAGTCTCTCTAACTAGAACAAGAGTTGCATGAATTCCCAAATACAAGGAAGATAAAGTGGGCCCTGTATTTTCACAGCTGTTCTCTGGGAGCTTAGTTCAATAAATATTTTTTGAATGAATGAATAAATGAATGAAGAACAAGCCACTTATTATTTGTTGATTTCTTGTATTTCCTCAGAATTACAACCGCCCCCCTGTGATGGCATTAGCCATCCCCATTGCAGTGAAATTCCTCCACAGAGGCAACAAGGAACTGTGCAGGAATATGTCCAACTACCTGTCCCTGGCTGCAATTACCAAGGCGGACCTCCTGGCTGATCACACCGAGGTTATAGTAAAGAGCATACTCCAAGGTATGGTGTAAAGGCTGAGCCTGGGGGTGTGTTTTAGGAGTCGTTTTAAAGTATTTTCATAAAACAGCTATGGTTTGTGGGAAGTGAGACTTAAGTATTGAGAGGTACATTGCATTCTCTGCTTTGCTGCTAGATGTCTGGAGGTAAGGTTACTTGAATTGGGTGAGTCTGGGTCTCTTCACCAGGCAGGTGAATTCTTTAAACTCCTTAGATGAGTTGTATGCCATTCCATTCTCCAGGGGATCTTCCTGACCCAGGGATTGAACCTAGGTCTCCTGCGTTGCAGGCAGATTCTTTACCAGCTGAGCCACCAGGGAGGCCCTTCTTTGTGCTTCTTTCCAACTCTATGGGTCTCATTTGGAGATGGTGTTTTCTGTGCCTCTGGTCATCTTGTCCGACTACCAACTGTGCAGAACCTGTCTGTACTGAGTGGACTGTGTTCCACTGCTCTCAGTGGCAGATGGAAAAGCTCATCATCTGAAGTTTTCCAAAAGTATGACATGCCAAATGAAATACACCAGAGAATGTGTAAAGACTTCTTAAATGTGAACATGATTTGGAACTGATTTGTAATTGTATTAAATACTATCATGGAGCATCAGATCAGGACATCTCTGTTAATGCTTTCATATTTGAATGAAAGAGATCAAGCTAGTCCAGTCAGAATATTCTCTTCTCTTGTGGTTTTTCCTTTGGTTTTAGATATCTCAGAAACTTCTTTCTTTTGTGTGGTTTGGGATCAAAGAACAATATTTGGTATTATTTGATATGGACTCAAATATCCCCAGCCTCAAATGTCTGAAGTCCTTGAGTATCTTGGCCCAGCTTTGATTGCCACATGCCCCACATGCTCAAGTGGAGCATCAACTTTTTGGAAAGTGCTCTCACAGCAAGTATTTCTGAAAGTCCCCAGTATTCTCTTCTTGGTACAGCAGAGTGTGGTGATGTCCATGTGTACCACCCTGAGCCCACCAAACTCTGTGGCTATTACCATGAAGATCCCAGGAATGGACATGACCCCATTCTTCACTGCCTGGGATGGAAACCTCTGTCTCTTTGTGCTGCTACTACCCCTGAAATTTCAGAAGCCACTAGTCCTCAGTCCACTGTGGTAGCATGGGCCAGGATGCAGGATGGGAAGAACACCTGTCTTTCTCCTTGGTGTTACGTTTTGGTGGAGAGCCAGAGAAAGGTTGCTTGGCTCCCAGCATCAAAGTATGACACTGAGTTTTCAGTAAAATATGTTGTTCCATTTTATCTAAAATTCTTTCTCTCTCCCCTAGGCTCAACTATTCGCCCAAGAGTCAGGCTCAGTTCAGTTCAGTCGCTCAGTCGTGTCCGACTCTTTGCGACCCCATGAATCGCAGCACACCAGGCCTCTCTGTCCATCACCAACTCCTGGAGTTTACCCAACTTATGTCTATCGAGTTGGTGATGCCATCCAGCCATCATATTCTCTCTCATCCCTTTCTCCTCCTGCCCCCAATGCCTCCAGGCATCAGAGTCTTTTTCAATGAGTCAACTCTTCACATGAGGTGGCCAAAGTATTGAAGTTTCAGCCTCAGCATCAGTCCTTCCAATGAACACCCAGGACTGGTCTCCTTTAGAATGGACTGGTTGGATTCTCCTTGAGAATCCAAGGGATTCTCAAGAGTCTTCTCTAAAACCACAGTTCAAAAGCATCAATTCTTTGGCGCTCAGCTTTCTTCACAGTCCAACTCTCACATCCATACCTGACCACTGGAAAAACCATAGCCTTGACTAGACAGACCTTTGTTGGCAAAGTAATGTCTCTGCTTTTCAATAGGCTATCTAGGTTGGTCATAACTTTCCTTCCAAGGAGTAAGCGTCTTTTAATTTCATGGCTGCAGTCACCATCTGCAGTGATTTTGGAGCCCCCAAAAATAAAGTCTGATACTGTTTCCACTGTGTCCCCATCTATTTCCCATGAAGTGATGGGACCAGATGCCATGATCTTCATTTTCTGAATGTTGAGCTTTAAGCCAACTTTTTCACTCTCCTCCTTCACTTTCATCAAGAAGCTTTTTAGTTCCTCTTCACTTTCTGCCATAAGGGTGGTGTCATCTGCATATCTGAGATTATTGAGATATCTCCTGGCATTCTTGATTCCAGCTTGTGCTTCTTCCAGCCCAGCGTTTCTCATGATGTACTCTGCATAGAAGTTAAATAAGCAGGCTGACAATATACAGCCTTGATGAACTCCTTTTCCTATTTGGAACCAGTCTGTTGTTCCATGTCCAGTTCTAACTGTTGCTTCCTGACCTGCATATAGGTTTCTCAAGAGGCAGGTCAGGTGGTCTGGTATTCCCATCTCTTTCAGAATTTTCCACAGTTTATTGTGATCCACACAGTCAAAGGCTTTGGCATAGTCAATAAAGCAGAAATAGATGTTTTTATGGAACTCTCTTGCTTTTTCCATGATCCAGCAGATGTTAGCAATTTGATCTCTGGTTCCTCTACCTTTTCTAAAACCAGCTTGAACATCAGGAAGTTCATGGTTCATGTATTGCTGAAGCCTGGCTTGGAGAATTTTGATCATTACTTTACTAGCGTGTGAGATGAGTGCAATTGTGTGGTGGTTTGAGCATTCTCTGGCATTGCCTTTCTTTGGGATTGGAATGAAAACTGACCTTTTCCAGTCCTGTGGCCACTGCTGAGTTTTTAAAATTTGCTGGCATATTGAGTGCAGCATTTTCACAGCATCATCTTTCAGGATTTGAAATAGCTCAACTGGAATTCCATCACCTCCACTAGCTTTGTTCGTAGTGATGCTTTCTAAGGCCCACTTGACTTCACATTCCAGGATGTCTGGCTCTAGGTGAGTGATCACAGCATTGTGCTTATCTGGGTCAGGAAGATCTTTTTTGTACAGTCAGGCTAGTAACACATTAATCCTCCAGTTCTCAAAATACCTATGGCCCACCATGGACTAATGTACCAGACATTCCCAAGAAGAATTCTTAGTATCCACCCCTAGCCCCAGACATCTGACCAGCCAGCCTAGTGGTCTGCCAGATGCGTCTGCCTAAACCCCAGCCGTGACAGTGGAAATTTATCACTCTATCTGTACTCCCTTCTGAAGACTTATTGATATCACTAGTACATATTATTCACTTCTCATTTTCTTCAGCTACAACAATGAATTGCTAATTTCTCTTTATACATGATCTTAAATTTGCTAGAAGTCCAGGAAGGCAATTATGCTTTTTTTATCACCTTGGCTACATATTTGGTACAGATTTTATAGGAATTACAAACACTTATACATGCCACACGTTTTAAAATCATGGTAGTTAGACTTGCAAGTAACTGATTTATGACGGAAAAACATTAAATTGTCTCTCTGTAGCAGCCAAGAACTGAGCTCATGTATTTGTTTTTTTAATTTTTTTGAAATGCACTTTCAATGACAAAGAAATCTTTTGAAACACAAAATACACTTTCTGAGTTCACTGCAAGTATTTGAAATAAACAAATGATTTAGTTGATTTGATCCGGCACTATGCAAACCATCATAAAATAAATGATAATTTAACCTATGAAAGGTTGGGACTGAATATTTCAGGGTTAGTTTTTTAGGACTGATGTGTCTGTAAGATACTGCAGTCACTCACACAAGCCTATCAGACTTTGAGTTGCGAAACAGAAGGGATCTTGGTGTCTCTGAATAGTAAGTTTCCTGCTTTGCAAATCTGTGCATGTATACCCTGCTAAACATTGGCATTTCTTAGTTTTCTCCCCTTTAGATCTTCCTCCTTGATTTATATTATCCTAATCCTTATTCTCCCATTTTTATACTTATGCAGAAAATGCTAAAGTGTTAGTTGTTTGATTTGATCTGAGTTTTCATAAGACTGGAATTATAAAATTCAGTTACCCGGGAAGTGCCTGAATTCCTACCAATTGTCATCCATTCAGTGATAACAATAATAATTGTAATAGCAGTAATAACTACAGTGGCTAGAATTTATTTCATGCTCCCTTTATGCCAAATGCTGAACTAAGCATTTTATACCAATTAAGTCATTTAATTCCCACAAGAATTCTTTAACCAAAGTCCTATTATTATCCCACTTACCAATTAGTTATATTTTAAGTAACAGAAGCCCAAGTATAAATAGTTTGATGATGAAAAAGAGGAAGAGAAGGAGGAGGAGGAGTCTCTTACTGGGACGCATGACTAAAAAAAAATGCATTAGTGTATCAGACTTCCCATATGGCTTGATTCAGGACTCAAATGTGATCCCCAAAGTCATTACTCAGTTCTGCTTCCTGTGGATTGCTTTCACTTTCATGTTTCATGTAATGGACCTCTCTGTCTTCCACTCACATTATCATGAATACCAGTTAAGAAAAAAAATTCCATATCTCTGTTTGACCTGACATGGGCCACATGCCCATTTCTGAACCAATCCATCTTTGTTGCAGGGACATATCATACTTCAACTGGCCGGACTTGGGTCGTGAGCCACCCTCAGAGCAGGAGTTCATAATAAACTGCAGCAGAACCACATGGATGGGGAGTAGATAACCCCCAAGTCCACTGTTGCTAACAGTGTTGTAAATTAATGCTGGGCAAGCGACTGAACTAAACTGAACTGAAGCCTTATATTCCTGGATTGGGAAGATCCCTGGAGAAGGGCATGGCAACCCATTCCAATATTCTTGCCTAGAGAATCCCATGACAGAGGAGCCTGGTGGGCTACAGTCCATAGTATCACAAAGCATCAGACACAACTGAAGTGACTTAGCAGCAGCAAGCCTTATATAAATGTTTATTTTTATTCCTTTATACATCTTAAGAGATTCAGTTCATTGCTTTGGCATGCCAAGATCTAACTGATAATGATCCTTTCATTTCAATATATCTGCAATTCTTCCAAAGTTCTTGCTGTCTGTAAATTTTATGAACAGAACCATTCTACCTTCTTTTTAAAACACTATTGAAAAGGTACATCCAATGCAGCTAGTATTCTTGCCTGGAGAATTCCATGGACAGAAGAGCCTGGAGGTCCATGAGGTCTCAGAGAGTTGGACATGACTGTTAGTTGCCTAGTTGTGTCGAACTCTTTGTGACCCCATGGACGGTAGCCCACCAGGCTCCTCTGTCCATGGAATTCTCCAGGCAAGAATACTGGAGTGGGTAGGCGTTCCCTTCTCCAGGGCATCTTTCCAACCCAGGGATCGAACCAGGGTCTCCTGCTTTGCAGGTGATTCTTTACCATCTGAGCCACAAGGGAAGCCCAAATCAATCATAAGAGACTGTCAGATGGGCTTAAATATTTATCCCTGAAGGCTAGTTCCAAGCCAGTTTTTTGCTATTTCCCATTATTAATGATTGTATATAAGTTATACTGTTTACTTTTACATTAAATATAACTACAAATTCCTTTATTTAAATTCCTTAGATCTGTTTGTCTGTTTTGTGTTCTTTGAATTCTCCCAGTGAAAAAGAAATTGTAAAAGTCCTTCTTGGAGAGAGGATTAAAAGCATGACCAGAATGTTTTCTTTATTTGTTCTTGAGAGCTAAGGAGATAGAAAACCTGAATGTCCCTGTATCAAATAATTCTATCAGCATTTTTAAGTCAGCCCACCAAAAAAAAAAAAAAAAAGAAGGCTACTACATTTAGTACTATATGCATATTAGAACAAATTTGAAATAAGTGATTACAGTCTTATCTAAACTTTTTCATATAATTGAAAAAGAAGTACATTCTCCAACTAATTTTATAAGGCAGGCATGAAAGTGAAAGTCACTCAGTCAGGTCCGACTTTTTTCGACCCCATGGACTGTACAGTCTGTGGAATTCTCCAGGCCAGGATACTGGAGTGGGTAGCCTTTCCCTTCTCCAGGGGATTTTCCCAACCCAGAGATCATACCCAGGTCTCTCATATTGCAAGTAGATTATTTACCAGCCAAGCCACAAGGAAATAAGGCAGATTTAGCAGTGATATAAATACCAAAAGACAATATAGGAAAGAAAAATATAGACTCATCTTAGTTACGAACATAGATGCACATATCATAAATAAAAATTTTAGGAAAATAGTTCTAGCAATGCATAAAGAATTCTTAACATTCGTTGAGTTCTTGCTCTGTACCCGGTTCGGTTCAGTTCAGTCACTCAGTCGTGTCCGACTCTGCAACCCCGTGGACTGCAGCACATGAGGCCTCCCTGTCCATCACCAACTCCCAGAGTTTACTCAAACTCGTGTCCATTGAGTCGGTGATGCTATCCAACTGTCTCATCTTCTGTCGCCCCCTTCTCCTCCTGCCTTCAATCTTTCCCAGCATCAGGGTCTTTCAAATGAGTCAGTTCTTTGCATCAGGTAGCCAAAGAATTGGAGCTTCAGCTTCAGCATCAGTCCTTCCAATGAGTATTCAGGACTTATTTCCTTATTTCCTCTCACATCCATACATGACTACTGGAAAAACCATAGCCTTGACTAGATGGACCTTTGTTGGCAAAGTAATGTCTCTGGTTTTTAATATGCTGTCTAGATTGGTCACAGCATTACTTCCAAGGAGTAAGCATCTTTTAATTTCGTGGCTGCAGTCACCATCTGCAGTGATTTTGAAATTAAAAAAATAAAGTCTGTCATTGTTTCCACTGTTTCCCTACTTATTTGCCATGGAGTGATAGGACCGGATGCCGTGATCTTAGTTCTCTGAATGTTGAGTTTTAAGCCATCTTTTTCACTCTCCTCTTTTGCTTTCATCAAGAGGCTCTTCAGTTCTTCTTTGCTTTCTGCCATAAGAGTGATGTCATCTGCATATCTGAGGTTATTGATATTTTTCCCAGCAATCTTGATTGCAGCTTGTGCTTAATCTAGTCCAGCATTTCTCATGATGTACTCTGCATATAAGTTAAATAAGCAGGGTGACAATATACAGCCTTGATGTACTCCTTTCCCAATTTGAAACCAGTCTGTTGTCCATTGTTCCATGTCCAGTTCTAACTGTTGCTTCTTGACCTGCATACAGGAGGCAGATCAGGTGGTCTGGTATTCCCATCTCTTGAATTTTCCAAAGTTTGTTGTGATCCATACAGTCAAAGGATGTAGAATAGTCAATAAAGCAGAAGTAGATGTTTTTCTGGAACTCTCTTGCTTTTTCATGATCCAACGGATGTTGGCAATTTGGTCTCTGGTTTCTCTGCCTTTTCTAAATCCAGCTTGAACATCTGGAATTTCATAATTTACATATTGTTGAAGCCTGGCTTGGAGAATTTTGAACATTACTAGTGTGTGAGATGAGTGCAATTGTGCGGTAATTTGAGCGTTCTTTGGTATTGCCTTTCTTTGGGATTGGAATGAAAACTGACCTTTTCCAGTCCTGTGGCCACTGCTGAGTTTTCCAAATTTGCTGGCATGTTGAGTGCAGCACTTTCACAGCATCATCTTTTAGAATTTGAAATAGCTCAACTGGAATTCCATCACCTCCACTAGCTTTGTTTGTAGTGGTGCTTTCTAAGACCCACTTGACTTCACATTCCAGGATGTCTGGCTCTAGGTGAGTGATCACACCATCGTGATTATCTGGGTCATGAAGATCTTTTTTGTACAGTTCTTCTGTGTATTCTTGCCACCTCTTCTTAATATCTTCTACTTCTGTTAGGTCCATACCATTTCTCTCCTTTATTGTGCCCATCTTTGCATGAAGTGTTCCCTTGGTATCTCTGATTTTCTTGAAGAGGTCTCTAGTCTTTCTCATTCAATTGTTTTCCTCTATTTCTTTGCATTGATCACTGAGGAAGGCTTTCTTATCTCTCCTTGCTATTCTTTGGAACTTTGCATTCAAATGGGTATATCTTTCCTTTTCTCCTTTGCTTTTTGCTTCTCTTCTTTTCACAGCTATTTGTAAGCCCTCCTCAGACAACTGTTTTGCCTTTTTGCACTTCTTTTTCTTGGGAATGGTCTTGATCCCTGCCTCCTGTACAATGTCATGAACTTCCATCCATAGTTCTGTACATGGTACTAGTCTTTTAACATAATTCTCCTAACAGCTTATGAGGGAGGAACTATTGTGATCTTCACTTTATAAAAGTTAAATTATCCCAGGAAGAATGCAACCTAAGCATTTTGGAGAGCTTTCTGACACTGATTAAGAGGATATAATATGGATATAATTATTATTATATATAATTAAGGTTATAGTTAAGAAATATATATATATAGGCTTCCCAGGTGGTGCTAAGGTGAAGAACCCACCTGCCAATGCAGGAGACATAAGGGACTCGGGTTCCATTCCTAGATTGGAAAGATCCCCTGGAGGAGGGCATGACAACCCACTCCAGTATTCTTGGCTGGAGAATCCCATGGTCAGAGGAACCTGATGGGCTACAGTCTATAGGGTTGCAAAGAGTCAGACATGACTGAAGTGACTTAACACACACACATATACACACACTCTCCTTTTGTAAAATTCCAAATCTGTTTATGATAAAAAAAAAAAAAATACCTCTCAGCAAACTAGCAATAGAAGGAAATATCCTTAATCTAATAAAGGATATCTACAAAAACCTACAACTGAAATCATACTTAATGGGGAAATGTTGAATGCTTCCCCCACTGAATTAATAATAAGATAAGGATATCCCTTGGGTGATTATTAAAAACATGTTTTCTGCTTAAATCATATAAGGTAATTTAATATTTTATAATATCAGAACCTTTTCAGAGTGGAAGATTTGTTTTTCAGAAGTCATGAATAATTCTTAAAACTTGTTCTTTGCCATGTGAAGATGCTTTGTTAAACCTGTCCAGTGTTGGAATATGAAAGCACAATAAATGCTTAGTGCAGCATGAATTAGCATATCTTTCACCTAGGAAGCAGACAATATAATTGGTGACCCCTGAAATAAGGGTATCTCAACTGTAACAGATTATTTGAGAGCCTAGAGGGAAACCCTTCCCAAATTTTGATTTGGAAGTCTGTAAGGAAATGCATACCACTACTATCAAAACTAAAGGTGGGCAGTGGCGTCCTTGCCTCTGCATTTCTGAATCAGAGGTCGGAATAAGGAATTTTGGCTCTCTGTCCATATGTGTTTCACATAGTCCTCTGGCACTAATCAGAGATGACCTCAAATGATTTGAAACTTAAGTCGAAAGTCTTTGGAAAGAAATATACTCTTGTCTCAGCAAGAGTCCAAATTCCTTTCCGACTTCTTGGCAATAGCTTGGAAAAGACTGTCCAGTTAATTATGATAAATTCACCTTATTTCTTTCTCAATGTGAGACCAGATTCAAACCACTGATTGGTAAGCTGTCTCAGAAAAATGGAGATAGAAAATTGACCTCCCATTTACTGTAGCAGTAATAATATGTACCAGATAGGGTGGGTGTGAGCCTTACATAGATAGAGCCATTATGCTTTGCCCAGTGCCTGGCACGCAGTTCTTCAGTGGCTACCAAGATTCTTCTTTTTATTCCCATCATCATAATCATTATCATTGTTATTGTCATCCCTGTCTGTCATATACCAGGCCCATATTAAAAAATTAAAGGCAAATTCATAATCATTTGTGGAGTTCTGTAATCTCTGGGGAGATGCTTAGCCATTAAAAATTCATGATGCAGTTATTTTTCAAGGAAAAGGTTTTAAGTTCACTGCATTACAGCTTTTTGAGGAAAAAACTGTATTAATCAAATATTGTAGAAAACAGGCTACTAAAGTAATTCTCATTAAGAATATTCAACCTGAACATTAATACATATAAGGAAATATTAAATTTTATGCTATAAAAATCAGTACAAATGTAGATCAAGAAATAGAGAAACATCTTGAATCAGAAAAGAATGTTTTCTGAATTGTTAACCAGGTCTTAGACCGGATGCATGTCAGAGTTTGCACCTTCCTGACTTCACCAGCAGATGTTGCTGTAAAGTAGAATAAAGCCTACACAGTTATGAACATCCATGGGCCAAGCTCTGAGAGTAACTTACCCACAATGGAAAGGAATCTTTGTATTTGTTTGTTTGTATTTTTGTTCACTTATTTTCTGTTAAATCCACTGGGAACAACTTGGAAAAACATTTTTATGGTAACTATTTCATTTCAAAAATTATTTCAGGGTTTATAAAACATTTTTAGATACATTATCTCTCGTTATTTTATTTTTATTATACCCCTTCAGCAAGTTAGGCAAGTGCTGTTATCCCCAATTTCTTGGCTGACTTGAGACTCATAAAGATCAATTGGCAGGCCTACATCATCTAGTTAGTGAATGATAATGCTAGGATCTGAATGCTGTGTTCTTGACCCCAAGCCCAGGAAGCTTTCTTCTATACTCTGGATTTATAAAACAGAATACAAGGATCATCAATCTGAGTTTTCAAGTTCACTGAATCAAGGAATATATAAGTGAACACACACAATTACTTTGACCAAGATTTTTAACTTTTTGAGTGCTATTTCTTAGTGGCTACAATACAGCTCTAGAAACATTTGGCCTTAGTTAGCTTCTCAAAGAGCTTTCTAATATAAAATTTAACAAGAGATGAAATAAAAATCAATGATAATTTCTTCTTTGTTTGATAATCTGTTTATTTAGGTGAAGTTAATTGAGTATAATAAATACCTAGCTCTAAGATTCTGTAATGTATACTTAATAGTCAACTGTTCTGGATATATTTTAAGGAATTAATACTTGATTAAAAGCCAACTCATGCATATCAAAGGAAACTGTAAACAAGGTAAAAAGACAACCCTCAGAATGGAAGAAAATAATTTCAAATGAAGCAACTGACAAAGGAGTAATCTCCAAAACATACAAGCAGCTCATGCAACTTGATATCAGAAAACAAGCCAGTCAAAAAATGTGCAGAGGACCCGAACAGACATTGCTTCAGAGAAGATACACAGATGGCCAACAAACACATGAAGAGATGCTCAACATCACTACTTATTAGAGAAATGCAAATGGAAACCACAATGAGGTATCACCACACACCGGTCAGAATGGCCAGCATCAAAAAATCTACAAACAGTAAATGCTAAAGAGGATATGGAGAAAAGGGAACCCTCTTGTACTGTTGGTGGGAATATAAACTGATACAGTCACTATGGAGAACGGTATGAAGATTCCTTTAAAAATTAGGAATAAAACTATCATATGATCTGGCAATTCCACTACTGGGCATATACCTGAGAAAACCATAATTCAAAAAGACACGTGTACCCTAATGCTCATTGCAGCACTATTTACAATAACCAGGACCTGGAAGCAACCTAGATGTCCACTGAGAGATGAATGGATAAAGAAGTTGTGGTACAAATTGTCCACAATATACAATATATTAAATATATGTTGTATAAACTGTTACCAAGCCATAAAAAGGAATGAATTTGAGTCAGTTCAAATGAGGTGGATGAACCTAGAGCATGTTATACAGAGTGAAGTAAGTCAGAGAAAAACAAAAATAGTATATTAATGCATATACTACTACTACTAAGTCACTTAAGTCGTGTCCGACTCTGTGTGACCCCATAGACGGCAGCCCACCAGGCTCCCCGTCCCTGGGATTCTCCAGGCAAGAACACTGGAGTGGGTTGCCATTTCCTTCTCCAGTGCATGAAAGTGAAAAGTGAAAGTGAAGTCGCTCAGTTGTGTCCAACCCTCAACGACCCCATGGACTGCAGCCTTCCAGTCTCCTCCATCCATGGGATTTTCCAGCCAAGAGTACTGGAGTGGGGTGCCATTGCCTTCTCCTATTAATGTGTATATATATACATATATATATATATATATATATATGAAATCTAAAAGAATGGCATGGATGGTCTTATTTGCAGAGCAGGAGTAGAGATGCAGATGTGGAGGACTGTCTTGTGGAAACAGAGGGAAAGGAGACGGTGGGACAAACCTAGAGTAGCATTGATGTTCATACACTACTGTGTGTAAAATAAACAGCTAATGGGAGGCTGCTGGACAACACAGGGAGCCCAGTCTGCTGCTCTGTGATGACCTAGAGGGACGGGATGGGGGCTGGGATGGGAGGGAAGAGGTATATATACACTTATACCTGATTCTTATTGTTGTACAGCAGAAACCAATGCAACATTGTAAAGCAATTATCCTCCAGTTAAAAAAAATTTTTAAGCTGACTCACATTGCAACAGACAAGGAAAATATATCAACTCTATCTTGTAAGTTACTATCTTTGCAAAAATATTGCTCTACTGCTGTACATATATATGTACTAGAGTGGCAGAATGGCAAACTGTGACAGTTTGCCTGGAACTGAAAGATTTCCTGGGACTCTCAGTACTAAAACTGGGTTGCTCCTAGGCAAACCAGGACAGTTGGTCACTCTAGCATACACACACAATGTTTTATATTTTGTAAGTGTAATGTTCAGTTCAGTTCAGTCGCTCAGTCATGTCCGACTCTTTTAATGTATTATGTATTAATTATACACATATTTTTCTTTGAATGACGTGCATGATTCTTTTACTGTGCTATAATAAGATGCCCTCAGTAACCATCCTGGTGAGTGACTCTTTGCCAATGTGCTAGACTAAGCCGGCATGCTGATATTTCTTTTTAGATATTTTATCTCAGTTTCATGCATTTCTTACTTCCTCCTTTTCTTGACACTGTGTATTCTAAAATTCATTAAATACTATTAGTGTAAATAAAAAGTTAGCCAGCTTCCTGAAATTTGTAAAATGTATTTTGTACAGGTAGTCTATCAGTATTTTGAAGGAATAAAGTGCTTGGTCTTCTTTATTAAAAAGAAAAATTGCTCCACTGGATCAGGATTAGATTAAGTGATCAACCAATAGTGGACTGAAGAAGATAAAAGTATATGTGTATTTTTTTTTTTTTTTTGTACCAGAAGTACAGGGACAGGCAGCCTAGGGCTGTCAAGACAGGATCATAGTATTAAAGACCTAAGCTTATTCTATATTGTTGTGCTAAATCTAAGATGTTTGCTGAAATTCCAGCCATTTCTACCATATTCTAATCAATCAATTCCCTTTAATAGAGGAAGAGATAGGGAATCACATTCAGTATTTCACCATCAGCCAGAATTTAGTCATTTGACCACGTCTAGTTTTGCACTTGATATTGGAAAATTAAAACTTTACTCCAAGTGGCCATACATACCATTAAAAAATCAGAATTCTGTTGCTTAGGTAAAAGAGGGAAAATAGATAGAGGGAACAATTGGAAGTCTTTAAAATACTTACTCAGATTGAGTGTAGATGAAATTTCTACTTTTGTAACCCAGTGGTTGCTTTATTTTTTTCCAGTTTGTTTCTTCTCTGCCTTCAACATGTTATTCCTGTTAAAAATTTTAAAGTTCCCTTACATTTAACTTTATCAGCATATGAGTTTGCATACCTCTTGGCCGGCATCATTTAGGGGCTCTTTCCAATGTGGAAAGGAATTGAAAGCATGCCTAACTCTCTGCTGAAGGCTTGGTCAAGTATTTCCTCCTCTAACATTTGGAATCATATAGACAGTGGCTAATCAGGGACTTGCATATGACCATTGTGCCTGAAATCTTGAAATATGTAATCTCCAAGGCTCTGAGACTGACTTGTGACCACAAACTTGGGAATGATTTTCTTTGAGACATTTCAGCTTGGTTTTGTGAGTCTCACAAGAAGTGTGAAGCTATGCAAATACCTTGAATATCTTCAAAGATTCCTGCTGCTGCTGCTGCTGCTGCTAAGTCGCTTCAGTCGTGTCCGACTCTGTGCGACCCCAGAGACGGCAGCCCACCAGGCTCCCCTGTCCCTGGGATTCTCCAGGCAAGGACACTGGAGTGGGTTGCCATTTCCTTCTCCAATGCATGAAAGTGAAGAGTGAAAGTGAAGTCGCTCAGTCGTGTCCGACTCTTAGCGACCCTGTGGACTGCAGCCCACCAGGCTCCTCCGTCCATGGGATTTTCCAGGCAAGAGTACTGGAGTGGGGTGCCATTGCCTTCTCCGCAAAGATTCCTAGATTTATAGAATTTCACTGCTAAAAGATACTACATGTTCAACCCCCTCCTTTTACTGAGAAATTCCAGAGTTAAGTAGCCTAAGGTCTAGGCTGTTGTTTAGTTTCTAAGTCATGTCCAACTCTTTTGCAACCCCATAGACTATATAGCCCACCACACTGCTCTGTCCACGGGATTTCCCAGGCATGAATACTGGAGTGGGTTGCCATTCTGCAGGGGATCGTCTTCTGCATTGGCAGGCAGATTCCTTACCACTGAGCCCCCAGAGAAGCCCAAGGACCAGGCTAGCTCATTACAAAATGTGGTTTGCTAATTACTATTGGTTCTCTTCTCCAAACCTCATGAACAGGAGATGACTTGTGGCTGTTCAGGCCCTATCTTTAGGCAGACACATCATCACCATGGTTCTACTACATTTCCTACTGATGTTCAGAAATGGCTTTGAGATGTTGCACTATCAGCCCTTGCATGGCCTCCACAGGAGGAGAACATTAGTGTGGTAGGGAGTTACATCCCCATCTACAGGATGATGGGCCTTGACTGTCCTCTCCTTTATGCATAAGTAAGAGAATGGGATATGTGTTAAGGGCAGAAGTCATTGTTTCTTTTCCACATTTTTAGATCTCCCTTATAATAGTCCTGTGCATCCCAGGTGGCTCAGTGGTAAAGAATCCACCTGCCAATGCAGGAAACTCGGGTTCAGTCCCTGAGTGGGGAAGATCCCTTGGAGAAGGAAGTAGCAGTCTATTCCAGTATTCTTGCCTGGGAAATCTCATGGACAGAGAAGCCTGGTGGGCTACAGTCACTGGGGTCACCAAAGAGTCAGTCAAGCTTAGTGACTAAATAACAACCCCAATAAGAATCCTCAGTCATCTCTTGCAGGCATCATGTGAATCTGAGAATTTTGATAATTCATACTTTCTTTCCATGTATACATGGGACAGAAAGTTGTGTATGTTCACAGCATTATCAAGTTGGAAGGGATCATTTCTTCAATTCCTTGATTTCTCAGCTGAGAAAACTAAAACCCAGAGAGATGAATTGACTTAGCTACGATCATCTTTCTTGCTTATGACTTATAGAAAGCCAATGCTTAAAACAATTCTATAGTTTGTTTCTAACAATATTGTTGTTGTTTAGTCACTAAGTTGTGTCCAACTCTTTTGTGACCCCCATGAACTGTAGCCCACCAGGCTCCTCAGTCCATGGGATTTCCCAGGCAAGAGTATTGGAGTGGGTTGCCATTTCCTTCCCCAGGGGATCTTCCAACCCAGGAATCAAACCCAAGTCTCCTGCACTGCAGGCATATTCTTTACCACTGAGCCACCGGGGAAGCACCTCTAACAATACTAACCATTACTATTCACATAGTAGGTTAGCATCTGAAAACTAGTGTTTGCTTTAGATAAAAAAATGAGAAGTGTGGATTTGCTTCCAGACATTTTAAATATATACTTAGATGACATGGACTAGTTTTATAAAATATTTTATTTACAGTAAAGCTTTACAAAAATAGTCTTAATAAAATTAATACAAAACCATTTTACAATATAACTTATATAACTATCTCCTCAAAAAAATGACATTTGATTATAACACATAAACTACATTTGTATTTGTTAAGTCACATTGTAGTATAAATATGTTTTATCATCATTTTTTCATAATAAGGCCTATACCAATGAACAATGGACAACAAATTTTATTATTCTTCCAATGTAAAATTCATCTCTGGCCAAAATGAAATTAACCAAAGAAAAGTAAAACAATTGTCCTTCTGTTCATTCATACAGTCCTTTTTAATTATTGGAGAGTTTATCTGACAAAGACATAGCATTAATCTGAAAGCACCATGGCATAAAATCTAGTAACAATATCCCCAAAAGCCTTCTCCAGTCTCCCTTTCAACTGTTTACTCAGTATTTTGCCAAGATAAATAAAGATTGATCTCAACTCTCTCCTTCATTAATCTCAAGTGTTCTTAATATGCATTCAGGTTTTTAGACCTTCCCAACTGGCATATGTTTAAGATGCGAGTTTATTTCTTTGGCTTCAAGTAGAGTTTCACAGCCCTTAATAAACATACTGTGCTCCTCCGTGGGGCTGAATCTCTGTGACTCCCCACCCAACCACGTTGCCCCGGATGTGACAGGACTCTGCTCCTCCGGCCTCTCTTATCTCTTCGTTACTGAGAACACCATCCCAGATATTGAAGCCTGTGAGTCTGCCAGAGAAGGCTAATGTTTCATCAAAGCCACCACCCACGCAGCAGCCGTTCTTTTCTTGCCCAATCTGCAGGATTCCCCCCTCAGGAACAACATGACCTGTGGCCATATCAACAGCAGTGGCCACCGAGTCACCATTTACCCACAAGGCCATGTGCCCTTTCTTTGAATCCCAGGTGCTGCACAGATGGGTCCACGTTCCTAGGGAAATCACAGCATCAGCGACCAGTCTGTTTTCCTCTCCACCCACCACAAGCATTATGGACCGATAGCTGAGGTACAGCTGGATCTCATATGGATTCCTCTTTGTGCCATAAGAAAACAGGACTGTTTTGTTTAATACTTCTGTGGCTTTGACCCAAATGCAGGCACTGAAAGTCTCGAGTTTCATTGGTGTCACCGGATGCACGCTTGCAAAAATCTTCTTGGAACGCATGGGGAATAAAATGGCTGTTTCACAACCTAGAGTGGCAAGAAAGTAAGAATATGAGAGAAAATACAAATTCATTTTGAAATGATTCTGGCAGTTAGGTATTTTAGGATGGGCCTTTTAATGACTACAACTGAAAACTACATGCAGCAATATGTTATGACTTGAGGGGCCCAAGTGTAATCTCTATAGTACAAAGAAAACAGGAATAAGGAAATCCAACTGTCTCATTAAGGGAAGCATTTAAATGGAAAAGAAGGCACACAGAGAAATAGTGAAACTGGGTTTGAACTTGGGTACTTGGCCACCTGATGCTAAGCCCTGACTCACTGGAAAAGACCCTGATGCTGGGAAAGGTTGAGGACAGAGGGTGAAGGGAGTGACAGTGGATGAGATGGTTGGATGGCATCATTGACTCAATGGACATGAGTTTGAGCAAACTCTGGGAGACAATGAAGGACAGGGAAGTCCAGTGTGCTGCAGTCCATGGGGTCGCAAAGAGATGGACATGACTTAGCAGCTGAACAACAACAACAATTCTGGCTGCAGGAGCCATAACCCTAACCAGCACACTGCACTGCCTCTTAGTGGTAGAAGAACCTCTGGATTTGGCTAAAAGAACTGGAATTCAGTTTGTTTTACTACTAGCAAGCTGTATAGCTTTTGATGAGCCCTACAGTCTCTCCAGGCTTAACAGTTATCTGTCAAAGGCTCTTCCCTTCTCCTTCTAAATTCTGCAAGTCTGTAAGCAACAAGTATGTAACATTTGAGAAGAACTTTGTAGACCAAGAGTGAGAAAAGTTGGTCAGTCATGTCCACTCTTTGTGATCCCATGGACTGTAGCCTACCAGGCTCCTCCGTCCACGGAATTTTCCAGGCAAGAGTAGTGGAGTGGGTTGTCATTTCCTTCTCCAGGAGATCTTCCCGACCCAGGGATCGAACCCAGGTCTCCCACATTGCAAGCAAACACTTTACCCTCTGAGCCACCAGGGAATACTTTGTAGACCAAAGATATACTTAAAAATTCTTTGTCCAAATGCTTACAAGTACTATGTAAGCCCTAACAGAAAATCTTTAAGGAAGAGTGAATTCTTCCAAGGGGCCGGATGGAGGACATATTTCCACTAATACACACTTAGAAGGAGACTTTCAAACTTGAGGGGTGGGAGCTCCCACCTCTGTCCATCTCCAGGTCACATGGCCTGTAAGGGAGCTAAAGATGCTGAAGTGAAGACCTTTCAAGTGTCTCTGGGAAATAATATGCTAAAAGCTTTAATAAGTGAGCTCTGCCTTGTGCTGAACTCAAATATATACATATAAAAGACCAATGAAAGAATTTTTTAAAAATCTAAGTTAGGGCTTGGAAAAGGAAATGGCAACCCAGTCCAGTATATTCTTGCCCGGAAAATCTCATGGACAGAGAAGCCTGGTGGTCTACAGTCCGTGGGGTCACAAAAGAGTTGGACATGACTTAGCGACTAAACAACAACAAAAATTAGAGCTAAGTATTCACTTTATAACAACCTTTTAAGGAAGATTTACCATAAGATAGCTTTAAAAAGCAAATTCCCAGAGCATTTGAAGACTAAGGGGTAAATAAGACTTGCAGGAACCAAATGTCCATTTGAAGTGTGGTAAACTAAGTTAACCGTCTACAAGTGGCTGAAAGGTGGGCTCCAGCCCAGAAAAATTAAGCAGATGGACCTTATCCTTTTGAAATAGTCAAAGAAGATATTGAGGTTCAGAAAATCCTATAAAAGTAACCATCACACTAAAGCACAAAATTGGTCCTGCCATACTTTGGTATTAACTTTTTCCCTGAATAATTTGAATTTCTAAAGATTTTTTAAAATCAATTTTTAATGAGGCTTGATTCTTTTTGAAAATGAGATTGGTAGATGCATACTTTTCTAGCTGTTATTTAAATCCAACAAAGATCATGGAACAAAAGATCACCATATGCTTGGGCATTTTAGATATTATCTAATGTTTCAGTAAAACAGTGTTCAGAGAGAGCGCCTACTGCAATCTAATTAACTGATTTCCTGTTTAAATCAGCCCCGTCAGTCAGGATTGCATTCCAAAGCCTTCCTTGATTGCCTCTCAGAGACCCAGCTTCCCCTCTAGGCTGCACTGGTTATGTAAGTTCAATGAGTAGAACTGCATGTTGGCAAGTTTTTTCTGTGTTCTTTTGGGGGTCGGTGATTGAGACCCTTGATATGTCTTTAAAATGTCAGAAACTCTCGCATGAAATGGCTTTTAACTAATAGGTTTTTTCTGATTATATTATCAAAGACCAAACAAAATTAAAACCAGGTTCTTAAGAGGCTGACAACTGAATGATTAGGAATCCCTTAGGAGCCAAGCTGGCAGGAAACCAAGAGAGGAAAAATCAAAGCATGTGGGTAAATATATGAATGGATGTAATAAGAATTAACACTTTTGAATTCAGAAATGCATCCTTCTTCTGCTCTAACTGGTATGCAGAGGTGGAGGTGAAAGTTAGCATAACTCTTCAGTTTTCCCAGTACATGATATGTGCAGTGATTTTACATGGTTTGCAAAAGACAAGAAATTTAATCCATTAAAACTGCCAGAGAATTATAGTTTGTCCTGTCACTTATACTAAGGATCTATTGTATGTTTATTTTATGATTTCCCCCCCTCTAAAGCCCTACTTTAAAAAACATGCTCTGTACTGATAAACAGTCCTCAATTATTTAGGAAAGACTGGTATTTTGGTATCATATCTGCAATTTTAAATGAAAAATGCTCTCACATATGCTTGATTCTACCTCCTACCCCATATAGTAAGAGTTGCTTTATTGGACATAAAAGGTGTAATTGTTTTCTGTTCATAAGTTGCTTATGAACAGGGAAAAGTGTATGTTATATTTTCTTACCTAGAACATGGGTTTTCTAATATAACCCACAAATGATTGTTATAGCACCATTTCTTAGAAATTCTGACTTTTTATAAAGGAGTGTTATTCGCTCCAAATCTTCTCTATATTTCCTTAAGGCATCTTTAAAATGTATTATTTCGGGCCCACATATATTTGGAAGTTCACTAGTATCACATGGGACTTTGACAGGTTGCATCTGGTTTGAACTGCCTCTCTTCTGTTTCACCCTGATCCTCCACATCCCTGGAGGTACTGCCTGGATGCCAACTAGCTCCTACATCTGACTGTTCCACTGTGGATCCCTCAGCTGCTGGTTTATTCCAAACTTCACACCCTTGGAGCTCACTCTGGAGCTCATTTCACAGACCCTGGGGGCTCAGGGCAGGGGGCCTTGGGAGATCAGATTCAACCTCGAGTCTCTTGTTTGGAACTGGTAGGGAGAAGGGGCCAGCCCAGGGACTGGAAAACGTTCCTTAAAATTAGGCTGGGTCCTGAAATAGCGCGGGGAACCAGAGCTCCCTTAAAGACAGAGGCAGGCTAAAATTAGAAGAAGTGGAAATCCCTAACGGAGGGAAGCTGGACATTGAGCGCAGTCACTCTTATAACTGGCCAATAGAGTTTCTCTAACGCCTGGTCCGATCAAGTGTCAGTCTGGAGGCCCTTGAGGTCTATTTCAAGACTGTGATGGTTACCTACACAGCTATCTTCTGGGTTCCTCACAACTGAAGACTGACTACTTTTGAAAGCAATTTTCCCGCCTTTTATGATGTATCTGAGCTCTGTGACCCGCGCATGCTGAAACAGAAGGGTGTGAGCCGGTGTGTTTCCTCACACTAAAGCCTCCCCTTAGAGGCTTGGTTGGCTTACTCGGTTTCCCGCAACTCGCGCTTTGAAAACGAAGCCGCGCAGGGATCCCCACCAGTCCCCGCGTCCTTACCTGCCGGCAGCCAGCGGCTGGCTGCCCAGCCCTGCACAGCTCGGAGATCGGCCCGTGTCCGCCGCAGCTCCTCCAGCACCGCGCCCAGGGCCCGCCCCGCCTCCTCCTGCGGTCGCAGCGCCCCAGCATCTTCCAGGCGCGCCAGCCGGCGGCCAGCATCGCGGCTCGCCTGCAGCAGGTCGTCCAGCGCCCGGGCCAGCCTGGTCTCGGAGGGGGCCTCCGGCCCGCACAGCTTCTGCAGGCTTCCCTCCAGCCGGCCCAGCTCGGCCTGCAGCTTCTGCAGCTCGCCCCGGAGCATGACGTCGGTGGCCTGCAGCAGCATGCCCTCCCGCATCTGCGAGTTCTCCAGCATGGTGAAGAGCTTGTCCCACTCGGAGTTGTCACGACTGCAGTCGCACGGCGTGGCTAGAGCGGGGAACATACACGCATTACAGACCTGAACCTCCCTCGGGTGTTCTTTGTGAAATGCCGACCTCCCTCGAGGTCGCCAAGTGACAGCCCGTCCCCAGTACCCCCTTCCCTTTAAGGAAACCTGCAAAAACCTTGCAAGTTTATAAGTTGAACTCGATGAAATTGCCGTTCATGGAGCTCAAAACAGGCGAATACCGGCGATTTCATACAATCCGACCCATTACGTATCTGAGAGAAATAACTTTATGAAACCTCCTTTCCTGACATGCTTTTCTCTTTTGCAAAACTCTTTTTTCGTTGTTGTTGTTTATTGCATTGGCAACAAAATATATGTATAATACTTAGACCTAAGGAGGTAGATATGTAGTTAAGGGTTAGCAGAGAAACAGTAAAAATGAACTTACGGTCCTCAGTGGGATGGAGTCCATTGTCTATTTCGTTGTCCAAATTCACATACATGAGCTCATAATCATCTGAGTTCTCCGCCGACACTGCAGACCAGAGCGCACAAAACAGAATCACAGAGATATGCATTGCTGGAGAGACGACGTTCTTCCCACCGCTGTCGGGAGGGGACGAGGCAAGAGGCTCTCAAAGTGCAGAAGGAGCGGAGGAGAGTGCGAGTGAGAGGCAGGAGCTGAGAGCCCTTAATAAATGCTGGGGAAAGTCTGAATGGGGATGAATGAGTAATGCCAGTGGCACTGCCTTAACGGGAGTTCCCCAGATTTGGGGGGGAGGGCTGGGGGAAAGGAGGGTGAAGGAGATGTGGGGGACGTTGCACAATAGTAAACCACAAAGGTTTACAGTACAGTCAGATTAACCGGAGGAGGGTTAGAGGGGAAGGAAGGGGGAAGACAGGGCTAGGACTGTCTCCCCCTGGGGATTAGTTGTTGTAACTTGAATTGGTAGTTCTGAAGGATGAGAGGGAGAGGAGAGGGATTAGGGGAATAGAGATTTAGGGAATAGATTCAGCAGACGTAGAGGTGTGAAAGCAAGAGCATCATCCCAGCATTTTGTGTGTGCTCTCATTATTTCACAACCCTTTACGCATAGAAAACATTTTTTCACTTTTTCTTTGTGCAGTTTTACAGGTCTAAGATGTGAAAGTTACTTTCTGATTTCAAGATAAACCAACACAGTAAGAATTTGTATGCTTCTAGAAGCCAAATCCATTCCAAGGAATTCCATCTTTAATCCTTCTGGAGTTACAACTATACTTTTATAAACATACTTTTTAATGAGAAGCACAGCAAAACTAATAAACCTAAAATAAGGAGGAGTTGGGGGAAAGGAATAAACTGATTTTTAGGGTGTTTCTTTTCATAATCTATTGTGTGGGTATCTTATTTCACTAGCCTCAGAGTCAAAGATTATGTTTTTAAAGTAAATTTAGGGATTCCTGCTTCTGCCAGTATATGGAGATCTATATAAGTTGAAAATTCTGCTGAAAAAAAAACCCTAGAAATGTGTTTACATTTGAATAATAATTAAAAACTTTAAATGTACAAATAAGTTCCCCATAAAGTAAGGACAATATCCAGAGGCCAAGTGTGCTAAGTCGCTTCAGTCATGTCCAACTCTTTGTGACCTTATAGACTGCAGCCCCGCTAGTCTCCTCTGTCCATGGAATTTCCCAGGCAAGAATACTGGAGTGAGTTGCCATGCCTTTCTCCAGGAGATCTTCCTGACCCAGGGATTGAACCCATATTTCTTATGTCTCTTTCACTGGCAGGCTGGTTCTTTACCACCAATGCCACCTACCCAAAGAGAGGGAACCAAAAACTGGTCAGTGAGCCCATGAGCTGAATCTAGAGCCCCCCTACACACACACACACACACACACACACACACACACACACACATCAGGGGAGGTGAAGGGGGAAGAGATGTTTCAGTTCTGTGTTAACCAAGTGTTAAGGGCCACAAGGCTTAGGTCAGGGTGAGGAGTTAACTGACTAGATTTCAATAGATATAGCCCCAGTCCTTACCCTAGCACAGAAATGAGAAGTAAGCCTGTCTCTCTTTGACTGAACTCTACAAGGTCCCTAAGAGTTTGTGACTTTGGTCCTGCCCTTATACATGTTCGAGACACAAATGTGTACTATCTGCCACAGTAAAAATAAATTCATAATAAAAAATATTTAAATGTAGGAGGAAACAATCTACCATAAATGAGAACAGCAGAAACCAAAAGGCATTGGATACCCCTCCCTCAAGAATTTCATTTATTTAAAATATCAGCTAGAAACTGGAAAATAAGTGTGTTTAAAATGATTTAAGATCTGCAAGAAAGAATTGGAAACCTGAAAAAAGAAAAAGACAGTGTCAAAAGAAGAAGAATAGGCCTATTACTTAAAGAATCAAATATAACCTTGAGTTAAAAAATTAATTGAAATTTTTAAGAAATTAAAGGAATGGCAAAGCTGAAGAGAGTATTAAGGAACTGGAAGAAAGATCTAAGAAAATAAATCTAAAGTCCTTTCATTGTTCAGGGTAGCAAAATTAATTTTTCTTTGTTCAAGTATGTTTATCTTTCAAAGGACAGCCACCAAAACCAAGAGGAAATAAAATGACCAAATAGAAGGAATAGAGTGAAGTAAAAAAAATTTTTGAGCTGTTCAATAGGAAGTAGTAAAGAAGGGAAGAAAAGCATAGACAAAGCAAAATAAATAAAAAGCACATGTGGCAGTGGTTTAGTTGCTAAGTCACGTTAGACTCTTGCAACCCCATGGACTGTAGTGCACCAGGTTTCTCTGCCCATGGGATTCTCCAGGCAGGAATACTGATTGCCCTTTCTTTCTCCAAAAAGCACCTGTAATGTAAAAATAAATCCAAATATACCTAATACTATAAATACTAATCACTAAATATTAATGAAACAAACATTCCAGTTAAGAGACAAAAGTTGTCAGGAATATTTTTTAAGTCCAGTTCTACATCACTTATAAGACCACACATAAAACACAAGAATCTAGAAACCTTGAAAGCAAAATATTTAAAGGTGGTGAGAGAATAGACCAAACAAGGGCTATTCAGAAAAGCTAGCATAGCTGTATTAATATTAGTCAAAAATAGACTTTAAGGCAAAGAGAGTAATGAAATTATGATGAAATAAATAATTTGCCAGGAAGATACCTCAGAACTATCTAGTAACATCGTTTCAAAAAAATACGCCAATATTGACAGACTTATAAGGAAAAATTGGTAAACCCACAGTCATAAAGGCAGATTTTCACATACTTCTTGCAATTGATAAATCCATTTCTGTCACAACTGATGATTAAAATGCTAAAAACTTCAAAAGGATATAGAAATGTGTATAATTTAAAATTTGATATAATGAAATGTATAGGACATTGCTCAGAAAGTTTGATAAGCAAGTTCTACCGTGCAAGAAACACATAATTCCCATTTTATATTAACTGCCTCTGAGAATGGAGTGTGCAGGAGTGCACTAAATTCTTTTTATATGTCTAGTAAGGATGATACTAAAAAAAAGACAAGGTCCATACAAGAAAGGAAAACTGCAAGTCAGTCTCATTTAAGAATATAGATGCAGAAGCTCTAAATGAAGTATTAGCCAAAGAAATCCAGAAATACGTGCTTTCAGTACATCATACCAAGCTGAGTGTATTCCAAGAGTGCAAGATTGATTAAACATTAGCATACTCATTCATTTACGACAGTAACAATTTAAAAGAGAAATCATATGGTCATATGGACAGATGCAGAAAAGTCAATTAATAAAATTTAACATTCATTCATGTTCAAACTAGGAAAAAGACAGGAACTTAAACTGATAAAATATAAATACCAAGAATATGTAGAAACATATACATACATTATGATGAATCCTTAGAAGCATACTCTTTAAAAACAGGAATTAGAAAATGATATCAGGACCTGGTTCTACTCATCAAAGTGTTGGAGGTCCCAGCTGGTAAAGTAGGACAATAAAAGAAACTTAAGGAATATTACAAAGTTGTTACTTATTATCATTTGATTATTTTTCTACAGAAAATCTTGAGACTCCATTAATAAAAAAAAAGAACTAAACAAGTTTTGCTGGATGAAAGATCAGTGTACAAAAATTTATTGATTTCTTAATATAGCAGATAAATAGAAAACATCTTTAAAAAACCAAAAACTTCCGTTTCAATAGCAACAACAACTATGGAATACCTAGGAATCAATTTAATAAAAGATAGACAAGACACAGCTAATATCACAAAACTTTAGAGATATCAAAAAAGTTACATAGAAGAATATATCATGTTCTTGTTTCACAGAGATGTCAGTTATCCCAAATTAGTCTATATATTCAATGTGAAAAATAATCCTAACCTAGCTTTATAAGGAAGTTGACAAAGTAATGGTAAAATGTATATAAAGTAGCCAAGAGGAATTTGAAGCAGAAAATGAAGAAATAAGAGGAATCGGAAGCAGAAGATGAAGAAACTTGTCTTGTGAGGTAAAATGACTTATTATAAATTGCAATTAAGAAAATGTATAAAGGGCTTCCTAGGTGACTCTAGTGGTAAAGAATCTACCTGCCAATGCAGGAGACATAAGAGACGTGGGTTTGATCCCTGGGTCAGGAAGATTCCCTAGAGGAGGAAATGGCAATCCATTCTGGTATTCTTGCCTGGAGAATCCCATGGACCAGAGGAGCCTGGTGGGCTGCAGTCTATACGGTCATAATGAGTCAGACACGACTGAAGTGACTTAGCAGACATAATTGGTGAAGGTATGATAAATAACCAGACCCATATACATGGGAAACTTTATATATGAAAGAAGTATCACAAATCAGAAGGGAAACAGTTGGTCACTGAATAATTTGATCTGAGACAATTGTTTATATACACACACATATATAAATTTATAATTAGATCCCTTCCTTATATACACAAAAATAAAATCCAGATGATTAAGGCATAAAACAAAATCATAATACTTTTAGGAGAAAATATAATAGAATATTTTTACGAACATGGATAGGGAAAGAATTCTCAATTAAAAAATTTATAAACCATAAAATAAATTTCAAAACCAACTCCATTAGGATTACAACTTTAAAACTGACAGACCAAAAATTAGTGTCCAGAATAAATAAGGAACTTCTACAAATCAGTGCTTCCCTGATAGCTCAGTTGGTAAAGAATCCACCTGCAATGTGGGAGACCCCAGTTCAATTCCTGGGCTGGGAAGATCCGCTGGAGAAGGGATAGGCTACTCATGCCAGTATTCTTGCATGGAGAGTTCCATGGACTGTATAGCCCATGGGGTTACAAAGAGTCGGACACAACTGAGTGACTTTCACAAATCAGTGAGAAAACACAGACATCTTGATTGAAAACAGGCAAAGGATATGAAAGGCTAAATCATGGAAGAGCAACATAAAAAGTTTGCTCAGCCTCAGAAGTAAAGACATGAAAATTAGAACAAAAAATAAGGTAACATTTTTATACCCCGTCAGACTGGGGAAAACTGGTGTCTGCCAAGACTAAATGTTGGCAACAGAAATATTCATGCTTCTGTTGATAGGTATGTAAGTTGTTATAATCATGGTGGTAGGCAGAATAATGACCTCCCCCCCAAAGTTGTTCACATCTTAATTCCCACAACCTGTGAACACAATGTGTTTCATTGCACTGAAGATAAAATTAGGTTACCATATAAGGAGAAAATCCTAGATTATCCAAATGGACCTAATGTTATCACAAGGGTGCTTAAGTCAAAGAAAGGCAGAAGAGATAATCAGAGGAAGAGGTGTAGTGATGGAAGCAGGGTCAGAGAATGCTGTGTAGCTAACTTTGAAGATGAAGGAAGGAGACCCCGAAGCAAAGAATGCTGGTGGTCTCTAGAAGCCAGAAAAGCCAAGAAACAGATTCCTTCCTACAACCTCCAAGAAGGAACCCAGCCTTTCCAAGACCTGGATTTTTGCCCAGTGAGACTCATGCTATACTTCTGAATTACAGAAATATAAGATAATAAATTTCTATTATTTTGGGCCACATGTTTATGTCAGTTTCTTATGGCAGCTATAGAAAACTACTACAACCATTTTGAGAAGAAATTTTGAAACATCTAGAAACTTATCTCCCAGGGACAAACCCACTGCTTTACTACTTAATTATGTGGTCCAGTGACCATCAACATCACCTGAGAACTTGTTAGAAATTCAAATTCTCAAACTCTACTGTGGTATTGGAGAAGACTCTTGAGAGTCCCTTGGACTGCAAGGAGATCCAACCAGTCCATCCTAAAGGAGACCAGTCCTGGGTGTTCATTGAAAGGTCTGATGCTGAGGCTGAAACTCCAATACTTTGAGCACCTCATGTGAAGAGTTGACTCATTGGAAAAGACCCTGATGCTGGGAGGGATTGGGGGCAGGAGGAGAAGGGGATGACATAGGATGAGATGGCTGGATGGCATCACCGACTCAATGGACATGAGTTTGGGTGAACTCCGGGAGTTGGTGATGGACAGGGAGGCCTGGCGTGCTGTGATTCATGGGTTTGCAAAAAGTCGGACATGACTGAGCAACTGAACTGAACTGAACTGAGTTTTGATAAAGTTAGTTGGTAGGCACACCAGTGGTCCTTGTATTTTTGCCTATGTTTGTCTAATGACTTGAAATATTTCATAATGAAGAAGAATATAGTAATTTATGAATGAAATTAATAAGATTTCTATACCAAAGTGTTTTCATCAATTTAAAAAAAACACCCTTATTTAATTTTGTATTATTTGAACAAATTCAAGTCCACTAAAAATGACTAATCTAGGTTTTCCCCTCCAGAAGTCTGAGGACCTTTAATGAATATTGTATTGTGTCTTCAATTCCAGTGACAGTCCCATTTACTGTAACTTTTTCCAGCAGTTAATCAGTATGTCTACATAGCTAAGTTCTATGAGTAATGTGCCTTGTATAGATTGGACATGACATTGGCAATTCCTGATATCTTAAGAAAAAGTTCTTAGGAAAATAAACAGAAAACAAAATAAAACAATGTTTTTCACATTTAAAAAAATCTGAATATTTCCAATATTTTGGGCTCTGTGGTTATATGATTGAAATCTGTTTGAAACCATTCTATGAGCCATATGTGGAAAAAGCAATTCTCATTATTTACCATCACCCTGATACATTCACTTTGATCCAGAATCACCCTTTCATTAAATTTTGCCATAGATATTCAGAAAATTCTGTCCTTCTTTTCTTAATCCTCGTATCCAAATGTCCCCACCATTTAATAAGGGTTTACAAATGTGTAATCACCGCTTACTTGATTCTTTCTGTGTATAACTTCTATATAGAGAGCCACATTTAAAATAAATAGAGGCAAGAAAATTCTTGTTCAAGAAATCCCTAGAAATAAATTCTGAGACATTTAAGTACTTGAGGGGATTTTTCGAAAAACTCCATACCATAAGCGATAGGCAGATGTTTCCCATATGTTGTTTGCAAACGAGTCCCAAAAGCTTAAGTCATTTTCTTCTTCTTTAGGTTCTGCCATTTTAAACCCAGTTGTCTATACAAGTCTTTGAGGCAAATCACGTGACAAACAAGCTCTGTCTAAACTTCCCTTGATATAGTGCAGAAATTGAGGATCTAAATTTGCATTGCTACTTTCCTAACTATTTATAAAAATAAGGCATAGCTTCCATATGTCAGTTGTCTAAACCAGGACTCCATATCTCTCAGGAACATGAATACATTCCTCTGCACTATTTTTATTTTTATTTTTTTGGTTCAGTTTCATTTAGATCCATGCTTACAGCACTGCTTAGTTTTGATTTAAACAGCATCCAAATGCTGTTTCTCAATAGGAATTCTTTATCGGAACTGTTTCTTCCACAAGGGTGCGGTCTGGTTACTGTCAAATTCTCTTTTCCCCAGGGCGCATTACTCAGGAAAAATTTTCATTAGATAATAATGCTGATCATATCATAAAATATTCCTTTTTACAGAAACTGTTTAATGCTTTAGTGATTTTTCAGAATAAAAATAAATATCATGTTATTTTAAGCAAAGGATTTGGTCATCAGCCTGTGCTGTTTAATATGTGAGGAAGTGCAAAATTTATTACATTAATAATATTATTTCTATGGCTCATGGACTGATAAAGTCATCATTCTCGTTATTGTTCCTTCAACAGGTAATGCCATGTTGTTGAGGGTTTTACCTGCTGTGTATGAAAAGCAGCCTCAACCAATTAACAGACACCTCACAGAACTCCTAGGCTTGATGTCTCAACTGGAACAACCAGAACAGTACCATCTTCTACGGCTTTTGCATGTAGCTGCAAAGAGGAAGCAATTGGAGGTAAAAATTATATTATATACAACATGATCCACACAGAAAGGTTGCTGTTGCAAGCCATGTGTTATACCAGGATTCATGACCTCCAGAGGAGGGGATTTTGATCTGGGGTCAGAGATGAGACTTGACTACTTGGAGCTTTTTCTGCAGCAAAGTTTTATTAAAGTGTAACAGAGATAGGGAAAGCTTCTGACACAGACATCAGAAGGGGACAGAAAGAGTGACCCCTTGCTAGTTTTTAGCAAGGTGTTTTATGTCTGTTAGAAAGCTATTAATCAGATAAGAGAGACACCTCAAGGCTAAGAGAGTTTCACCAGGCCCCTCTCCCACAGTATGCATTTTTGAGATAGGATGGCAGGAGGTGCATCATAAAACAATTGACATGAATACTGGTTTGTTGAGCCCGTTCTCAGCCCAAGGTTTGAGAAAAGAAAAAAGTTAGTCTTAGGGGGAACCTTTTTAAAGAAAGGCAGATTCCAAAGCAAATACATAGTTTCATTAACATAGCTTAAGAAAAACATTTCTATAAGAGAAATGTATTGGTTAGCTCAAGGCAGAACCAGGTGTCCTCAACACAGAATTAAAAGAAGCCTCTTTTAATTTTGTGTAGAGAAGGAAAAAAACGTCTGCCACTTGCAGTTTATTTCCTCCTGCCTGTTACCCTCTCATCACAGCTGGGCCTGTTTAGATGTCAGTGTCATCTGGAAACACCCTCACAGACACACTGAGAATAATGTTTAATCAAATATCTGGGTACCCTCTGACCCAGTGAAGCTGACACACAAAATTAACCACCACAGGTACAGTAATACAAACACATCAAGTGTGCAAATCTGTAGTCACTGCAGAACATCTTTCATGAAAGTTCAGTGTGGTTGTGCAGTCCTTGGGATCTACAGTTTCTCAGATGGGGCCCTGAGGAAGACCTGCACATGTCTTCACTTATGGGGAAATCAGCCTGTAATGAGAGCGAAGGCTCACCTTCTAGATGGCAAATAAGTTATTCTTTGAGTGTGTGCCAAGCTTCTTCTGACTCTTTGTGACCCTATGGACTGCAGCCTGCCAGGCTCCTCTGTCCATGGGATTCTCCAGGCAAGAATACTTGGGTTGCCATTGGGAAGGTAGTGGGTTGCTGTTCCCTTCTTCAGGAGATCTTCCTGTCCCAGGGATCAAACCCAGATCTTCTGCACTGCAGGCAAATTCTTTACCATCTGAGCCACCTGGGAAGCCCACTAGCACCATAATAATTAGGTTGCATGTGACTATCAGCAACCAAAGACCCAACCCGTACTGGTTTAAACAATAAAAGGAATGCATTAGTGCATAGAATGGGGAAAAACCTTCAGGTAAGACTTGATTAGGGGCTCAAGTATGTGAGCAGAACAGCTTCTCCATCTCCATTTCTCAGATTTTTGATTTCTCAATGTTGGCTTCCATTTTCTGTAGGCTTTCTCCTTGTGGGATCTGGATGGGAATCGGGGTTCTCTGAGCAGTGTGCTTCTCCCCCATGACTCCTGAAACATCCAAATCAAAGTCCTGAGAGTCTTTGTTTCAGACCCTTGCTCTATCCCTGGAGCTTCTCCTGAACCCTGAAGACACTCAGAAACAAGAGGCTGCTAGGAAGAGGGGCGGAGAAGGCAATGGCAACCCACTCCAGTACTCTTGCCTAGAAAATCCCATGGACGGAGGAGCCTGGTAGGCTGCAGTCCATGGGGTCCCTAGGAGTTGGACCCGACTGAGTGACTTCACTTTCACTTTTCACTTTCATACATTGGAGAAGGAAATGGCAACCCACTCCAGTGTTATTGCCTGGAGAATCCCAGGGATGTGAGAGCCTGGTGGGCTGCTCTCTCTGGGGCCACACAGAGTCAGACATGACTGACATGACTTAGCAGCGTCAGCAGCAGCAGGAAGGGGAAAGTAGAAGTGGATTCTAGAGGGCACGAGCACATGTGCATATACAGATTAATGCTAAGACCAAGGTTATATCAGTTATGGCTGCATCTTTGCTCCATTTTCATGTTAATATCAATATCCACCACTTGAAAAACAACACCAAGGTGAAAACTGGAACATTTGAATTCAATGTCAAAATTCAAAGAAAGGCAGACAAAGTTGATTATATGTATAATTAACCACAAAAGACTGTAAGCTCCTCGTGGCAAGGCATGATTTCTTCTTTTCCTCTGTATCCCACATCTTGTTACCGTATCTGATAGTACTCAATAAATATTCATAAAACTAAGCTTAATTAAAGAGGCTGATAAGTGCTCTACAAAAGATAGAAACAGATTTTTAAGAAAAGGAGGGTGGGAGAAAAAAAAAGGGGGGGGTTGGGAGGACTTCCCTAGCAGTCCAGTGGTTAAGACTTGGCACTCCTAATAAGGTGGCATGAGTTTGATCCCTAGTCTAGGAACTAAGATCCCACATGCCTCAGGCCCAGCCTCTCAAAGAAAGGTATAAACAGAGATGGGATGGCAGTGAGTTCTGCCTTAGGGGAAAACAGGTGCCATGAAGATGCACAGAGGGAGTGGCATCAGGCCAGACCTTGAGGTTTTGTGTCAGGTTGAGAAGAGAGGCAGATGGCCTTTAAGAAGTGGGGACCAGGCTGGGAGACCTGGACATGAGAGAGCAGGCTTGAGCCCCATCCCCAGAGGTTTCAGTTCAGTAGTTCTAGGATGGGGTCCCCAATTCTACTCTTTTTCAAGTTCCCTGGCGTTGCTGTCCCTGCTGCTTCAGTGACCACACTTAGAGCAGCAATGCTAGGGGTCAGACAGAGGACTGGGAGCCTCTCTGTTACCTGGTATACAGTTTTGCTTTTGCCCTTAGAACAGTATATTGCAGTTATTTTTTCCATGTCTTTCTCTCCCAGTGCGCCTTAAACTCCTTGAGGAGCACAGCACCTGTGTCCGCATATTTGTATGAATGCCCTACCACAGTATTGGGCACATAGTAGGGCTTCAATAAAGTGTTGTTGAATTTGGAAATGAAAAAATGAACAAAAGAGATCAAAGAAAGTAAAGACCATGAAAATAAGTAAAACAATGTGTGTGGTCTTCAAAGAGGGAAAGTGACTCAACAGGGTCAAGATCTAGGGACTTAAAGGAGATTGGAGATAGGAATTGACCTTGGCTTTGGTAGCTGGAGACCCACTAGTGACTCATGAGAGGCAGTGGTCTGTAGGCGTGAAGTGGGGAGTGGAAGACATCTATTATGGATTGTGTGTGGAAGGGAAGTGTAGGAAATGCCTGCATGGGTGTTGGAGTTTAGAGGAAATAAGGAGGATTAAAAAATATCCAGTAAGAATAAAGTGATTGAAGATGTGGCAGAAAATATTAGATAGAACAAGCTAGAGGTAGTCTGGGAGTGAATTCCAAGCACAGATTGAGAAATGAATTTCAGAAAGGATTAAGGACATAAAGGATGGGCAAAGCTACAGCAGAGTTTGGGCAGGGAGTGGAGTTAAGGGATCACTAGACCAGGTAAAAGAAAGCTCAGAGTGAGGGGGACACAGACAGGGTGGTGTCTTCTTTTCCTGTGCTGCTGTAACATTACCACAAGTGTAGTGATTTAAAACAACACAAATTTATTACCTTACAGTTCTGGAAGTCAGAAGTCTAAAATGTGTCAACAGGCTTGCATTCCTTCCGGAGAATCTAGAGAAGAATGTTCCTTGCCCTTTCCAGCTGCAATAGCCTGGCTCACAGCCTGCATCACTCTCACCTCTGCTTTTCCACCATGTTTTCCCTGACTCCGACTCTTCTTCCCATTGCCAAGACCCTGTGATTACATTGGGACCACCCAGATGATCCAAGAGTATCTTGCCATCGCAAGACCCTTAACTTAATCACATTTACAGAGTCCCTTTTTCACAGGTTCCGGGGATTCGAATGCGGACATCTTGGGGAAGTTGTTATTCTGCCTACCACAGATAGAGACTGGGGACCAGGTGATGTGGGGAATAGAGAGAGGTGACTAATAGGCAGGACCTGGTTTCAGAGAAGAGACAGCTGGGCATGCCATTTTATCTGCAGCCTGAGAACAAAAGCTAAACACAATGTTTGGAAGGGCAGGTTCAATACAAGTTCAAGGAGGATCTGGAGAGAATAAGCAAATTCAACTTATTTCCCATGGAATAAAGGCAGTAAATGAAACCAGGAGGAGGCTCACTTATAGGAAGGGGCTTGGAGTGACCTGACCCAAAAAGGTAAGGTGCAAGAGTAGTAGTGGCACCTTGTGTGGCGTTCAGAGAGGTCCCAGCAGACCGCTGGTTACAGGCTTTCTGTGGCCGTCCAGAGACTTGGGAAAGGGCTTATGAAGCTGTTTATAACCAGGCCCCGGTCTGTTGCTTGGCCTCCTTTGTTGCTGTTGTTCAGTCACTCTTGTGTTGTTGTTGTTCAGTCACTCTTGTTGTTGTTGTGTCTGACTCTTTGCTACCTCACAGACTGCAGTACGCCAGGCTTCCCTGTCCTTCACCATCTCCCTGAGTTTGCTCAGACTCATGTCTGTTGAGTCAGTGATGCCATCCAACCATCTCATCCTCTGTCACCCCCTTCTCCTCTTGCCTTCAATCTTTGCCAGCATCAGGGTCTCTTTAACCCTTAGACCTCGAATAAGTATCTGGTCTCAGGGATCACAGGCAGGCATTCTCTATCAGGCACTGAATTTTTATGTACATGTGATGTTCTCCACATAGAATGATCGTCCCTCACCAGCACCACACTTTGTGAGCTGACAATTGCTTAGATGTGGCTTTCTTGCCTGCATAACTCTCTGATTCTTTTCTTACCCCTAATCCCTGACACAGCACATTTCACGAGGCCATGAATTTGTCTCTGCTGTTCTCTTTCCCTCCGGACCACCTTGAAAGTGAAAGTGAAAGTCGCTCATTTGTGTCCAACTCTTTGCCATGGAATTCTCCAGGCCAGAATACTAGAATACTGGAGCAGGTAGCCATTCCCTTCTCCAGGGTATCTTCCCAACCCAGGGATCTAACCCAGGTCTCCTGCATTGCAGGTGGATTCTTTACCAGATGAGCCACCAGGGAAGCCCAAGAATACTGGAGTGGGTCGCCTATCACTTCTCCAGCAGGTCTTCCTAACCCAGGAATTGAACCAGGGTCTCCTGCATTGCAGGTAGATTCTTTACCAGCTGAACTACCAGGGGACCACCTTGGCTGTGATACAAATGCTTGAGACACGAGGACTACCTTGTCCATTACTGTGTCCCCAGTGCCTGGCATAGTATCTGGCACAGAGAAGTCACTCTGTGAATATTTCTTAACACAGATGAGATAGTATTAGTGCCTAAATTTGCAGAGGATTTATCATTCACAAAGGATTTTTGTTTTAACATCTAATATCTCACTTAATGCTACCAATAACTCTATAATGTGTTATTTTTTTCCATTTTACACTAGTCAGAATGGATGCTTTGTTGTAAATGGAGGGTACCCTTTAAAATTATATAAACATTAAAATGAATCAGTTAAAGGTAGGGGGAAAACTGGATGCTTTGAGTACTACCATCATACCAGTAGTAAGCAGTAAATGACACTGCTGTACAGGTCCAGCGCTCTGACTCCCAGCCCCCTCCTCTCTTATTCTGAGCAGCCTCCACTTCAGAAGGCCACAGGCGAGTGTTCCCAGCTTACAGGAGGCAGGGGAGGGTGGACAGGGGACACCAGTAGTGGTCGAGCTCATGTTGAGTACCAGGCACTTATATAGGTGTTTTACAGGAATCATCTCACTTGTTCCCCTCAACAGCCTTTTCATTTTGTAAACAGAGAAGTTGAAGTTTGGAGAGGTTAAGAACAGGGTGGGTACCAGGGAGTGGCTTGGTGAGGTGGCTTGTCATGTGCCTCCCTCATCTTATCTGGCCCCCCATCTTCATACAGTCAATGTCCGTGTCTTCCACAGGCCATTACAGTCACACTGCCCTGCCCCTAAGGCTGCCATTTACAGAATATCTGGGGATGACACTGGTTAGGGAGCTTTCACAAAGGCATACAGGTCAGGATGAACTACATCATCAACCCAGTCTAATTCCACCCAATGAGATCTATCATGGGTGCTGAGTGTGGACCCCGGAATGAAGAAGCAAAGGGTTAGGAAGTACTCATAGTGAAGTGAAGGGACAACACCAGGACCAGGATCCTAACTGGTGGGAGGGAGTGGTTGACCGGGCACTGACCAACCGTTTGTTTTCCATCAGCACTTCTCTTCATGTTAAAGTGGTCCTGCCCCTCCCCATCCCACCCCTTTGCCTCCTTCAGCTCTTTGTCAGCTAGCACTTGATTACTGAGATACACGGGTAGTGAGCTAGAGAAATCCCAGGTAAACCCTCCTCTCTCTCATGTTCATTAATTAGACAGCAGGCAAAGGGAACAGGAGGGATACAGAAAAAGGTCGACTGAGAGGAAAACGAAATCAGGGCAACAGTCACATCTACAGCCTGAGGCTTTCTGTGTACATCTAGTTCATCCAATCTCAAATGAAATGAGAGGCTAAACAAGGAGGATTTTCACCTTGTGAAATGAGGATTAAAAGGGGGCTTTTCTCTCTGCATGACAGCTGTGCCAGCGTTCTGTAACTTGGAGATCCCTGAGCAGGTTTTCCAATGAAGGCAGTGTGCAGGAATGTTTCGTGTTTTCTCGAACACACTCCTCACTACCCACCTTCTGTGACTAGTGATAACTTGGTTTTTCATGACTGGAGGGTCAACAGTTGGCCCTTAAAACAAAAAATCTCTTTGTGTAGCTGAGATTGTCTGTGACTTTCTGATGTTGCTTCCCAAACAGGTGGGGTCCCTTCCTCCATCACTGTCTATTGAATATCCCTGTCTTAGGAAACTGTCCTTCCTAGGTGGAGGGAGGCAGTTCCTGGCTAGTGACTCATGGCTAGAAGCTCCAGAGAATTCTCCAAGTCCATTTATAGGAAAAGGCTGGGTGGTCAATTTTCCAAGTGGCCTTCTGGGCCTAAGTCAGTATTCTTGGCTGCCAAAAACCATGCTGTAGTCTAGCCAACAAAAGGAACAGAATTTAGTAACACACATGAGCATATCTGTAATTATCCTTAGGACATAGACTTCTAACCCTAACCATACGGAGATAAGTGGCAGGAAGTGGCAAGTTCAGCCCTCTATTGATTAATGTCCAGACCCAGAGGAACTGCTTTTGTGGTCTGGTCCCTAGAAAAGAATCATTTTCTAGGATTTTCTCTCAGCAGTGTAGAACATTCTTGTTCACATACCTAATCCTCCACACCTAACACAGCATCTTCTGGCTGACAAGACTCAAAAGTCACTTAGTATTTGTTTAAAATGAGAATAGTTGCAAAACATTAAGAAGATGGAGTGATGGACTGTATTCAGTTCAGTTCAGTTGCTCAGTCATGTCCGACTCTTTGCAACCCCATGAATCGCAGTATGCCAGGCTTCCCTGTCCATCACCAACTCCCGGAGTTCACCCAGACTCACGTCCATCGAGTCAGTGATGCCATCCAGCCATCTCATCCTCTGTCGTCCCCTTCTCCTTCTGCCCCCAATCCCTCCCAGCATCAGAGTCTTTTCCAATGAGTCAACTCTTCGCATAGGGTGGCCAAAGTACTGGAGCTTCAGCTTTAGCATCATTCCTTCCAAAGAACACCCAGGGCTGATCTCCTTCAGAATGGACTGGTGGGATCTCCTTGCAGTCCAAGGGACTCTCAAGAGTCTTCTCCAATACCACAGTTCAAAAGTATCAATTTTTCGGGGCACTCAGCCTTCTTCACAGTCCAACTCTCACATCCATACATGACCACAGGAAAAACCATAGCCTTTACTAGAAGGACCTTTGTTGACAAAGTAATGTCTCTGCTTTTGAATATGCTCTCTAGGTTGGTCATAACTTTCCTTCCAAGGAGTAAGCGTCTTTTAATTTCATGGCTGCAGTCACCACCTGCAGTGATTTTGGAGCCCAGAAAAATAAAGTCTGACACTGTTTCCACTGTTTCCCCATCTATTTCCCATGAAGTGATGGGACCAGATGCCATGATCTCCGTTTTCTGAATGTTGAGCTTTATGCCAACTTTTTCACTCTCCACTTTCACTTTCATCAAGAGGCTTTTGAGTTCCTCTTCACTTTCTGCCATAAGGGTGGTGTCATCTGCATATCTGAGGTTATTGATATTTCTCCTGGCAATCTTGATTCCAGGTTGTGCTTCTTCCAGACCAGCATTTCTCATGATGTACTCTGCATATAAGTTAAATAAGCAGGGTGACAATATACAGCCTTGACGTACTCCTTTTCCTATTTGGAACCAGTCTGTTGTTCCATGTCCAGTTCTAACTGTTGCTTCCTGACCTGCATACAAATTTCTCAAGAGGCAGGTCAGGTGGTCTGGTATTCCCATCTCTTTCAGAATTTTCCACAGTTTATTGTGATCCACACAGTCAAAGGCTTTGGCATAGTCAATAAAGCAGACATAGATGCTTTTCTGGAACTCTCTTGCTTTTTCCATGATCCAGCAGATGTTGGCAATTTGATCTCTGGTTCCTCTGCCTTTTCTAAAACCAGCTTGAACTTCAGGAAGTTCATGGACTGTATAGTCAGTCCTAAAACAGTCTTTGGAACAGAACCATGGTTTTCAGAATATATATTTTGTTAGTATGGTAGCTGTAAGTATTAAATGAAAAGAGTGGCAGTTATTTTTAGAGATTTCTGGAGATTAATAGACATTGTTGCTGCTGCTGCTGCTGCTAAGTCGCTTCGGTCGTATAGATGGCAGCCCACCAGGCTTCCCCGTCTGGGATTCTCCAGGCAAAAACACTGGAGTGGGTTGCCATTTCCTTCTCCAATGCATGAAAGTGAAAAGTGAAAGTGAAGTCGCTCAGTCGTGTCCAACTCTAGCGACCCCATGGACTGCAGCCTACCAGGCTCCTCAGTCCATGGGATTTTCTAGGCAAAATTACTGGAGTGGGGTGCCATTGCCTTCTCCGAATAGACATTGTTAGTGCTAATCAAATTAACTGAAAGAGAACATTGAATCTAAGTGTAATTTGAGAGGGAGTGTGGGAACATACATGTATACACACACAGTAGCTTGACTTTTCATTCTTTAACAAGAATTTACATGTCCTTGCTGCCAGTTAAGTTATTTTTGATGGCCCTCTGTTCAAGGTGCCCACAGCCTGGAGTAATGAGATGTGTCCACAGAATTTCAGTTCAATGGCAAGATGCTAAACTCATCAGCAGACTTGCCTGGGAGACAGTAAAGGCAGTGATCGATTCTGCTCAAGAAGGAACAGAAACGCCAGGGACAGGCCCTCACCTGGGTTACTGGATTTGTACAGTTCTGGTTGGCGCTCCTCTGCCTGTGCCCCCCAGCTCCCGTCCACCACCCTGCCTACTAAACACAGTCCAGATAACCAAGACCTTGAAATCCCTTTCCAGTAAACCTCCATCCTGCTTCCAGGGCTGTGGAAGTCCTGGTCTCTGGGTCTGTTTCCCTGAGGACAGGCCATGCCAACAGTGTCACCCTCATAGGTCTGAGGGGCAGCCTATATGAGCTTGCATATGTGGGCTGGAGTATCCACAAATATGCATAGGAAACTCCTTGAGGGCAAAGGGAGGGGTAGGAAGAGAAGGGAGGGGCAAGGGATGGAGGCTAGGGGTCATTTCTTCCTGTTTCCTTGACAGGGACCAAAAATTCTAAGTTCAAAGCAAGCCTCCCAGATTGTTATAAAGGTGTATGTGTCGGGTCAGAAGACAGAACGCTGTATAAGGCTGCAGAATATTTCCGTGTGTGGCTCAGTGGCCTCCCTGTGCTCTGGCTCCAGGTTGTGTGTATGTGAGCGTGGGCTGGGGGGAAGGCTTCCCAGAAATAGAACTATTTGAGATCAGCTTTGAAAGTATGAGTTTTCTCATACTTTTATGTGTGTTCAAGCCACTGTGGGTGGTCAGTGGCATGTTGCTGGGTCGGGAGGTTCGTGGAGGAAGAGGCAGCAGATAAACCCATCAGTGAATGCCAGTGAATGACCCTGGAATGCCATGGCACTGGGATTCTGACCATGCATTGTGGGAAATCTTTGGCATGAGCAGATGGGGTTTTAGGCAGCGAGGAGGCTGAAGAGAGGGCAAAAGTCTTGAGACGAGGAGGCCAGTTTGGAAGCTCTTTCAGAGTCCATGGTGTGGGACTTATGGCCTGAACAAAGGCCATGTCAGCTTCCTCTCTGCAAGCTATCTATGTTATCTTAGGGGCTTCTCTGCTCTCAGCAAAAGAAGGCTTTCTCCGAGATGTGAAACAGCTCCAATGAGGCAGCATAAAGAGACCAACCTAAGGAAATACTGACTGTCAGGAAAATATAATTTCTCCTTATCCAAAAATATCTGAAGGCCAAAGCACCACTTCCCTTAAATGTGAGTGATAAGCTTCAAGAATGGAGAAGGCAATGGCACCCCACTCCAGTACTCTTGCCTGGAAAATCCCATGGATGGAGGAGCCAGTAGGCTGCAGTCCATGGAGTCGCTAAGAGTTGGACATGACTGAGCGACTTCACTTTCACTTTTCACTTTCATGCATTGGAGAAGGAAATGGCAACCCACTCCAGTGTTCTTGCTTGGAGAATCCCAGGGACGGGGGAGCCTGGTGGGCTGCTGTCTATGGGGTTGCACAGAGTCGGACACGACTGAAACAACTTAGCAGCAGTAGCAGCAACCTTCAAGAAATATCTGTCCTTATTCATTCACATTATTCACATTTTACTGCTAGTCACATTATTTAGTACTTCTTCTCGTTTTGCTCCTTCTATGGATTCAGCTTTGCCTAGTACTCTGTATTTGCCTGAGCCTGCCTGCCTGTCTTTCTTGTTTTTCCTTTATTCCTTTATCCTTTTCTCTCTTCTCCATTTAAAATTTTCTTTATAGTCTTGGGATGTATGACTGGAGTTTAAATAAAATTGTCACTAGAAACACGCATCATAGAGACCCTGGTGTTCCAGGAATAGGACATAAAGAATAAGGACTGGGAAATGGAATTTTGTAGAATGGGGCAGGAAATGTGTAAGCATTTTCCATTTCTAAAAGCCTCAGGTTAAGGGCGCTGTCCTCCAGTTCCATTCTTCTTTCTCAAGATAGCTTTGGCTATTCGAGATTTTTTGTATTTCCATACAAATTGTGAAATTATTTGTTCTAGCTCTGTGAAGAATACCGTTGGTAGCTTGATAGGGATTGCATTGAATCTATAAATTGCTTTGGGTAGTATACTCATTTTCACTATATTGATTCTTCCAGTCCATGAACATGGTATATTTCTCCATCTATTAGTGTCCTCTTTGGTTTCTTTCACCAGTGTTTTATAGTTTTCTATATATAGGTCTTTAGTTTCTTTAGGTAGATATATTCCTAAGTATTTTATTCTTTCCATTGCAATGGTGAATGGAATTGTTTCCTTAATTTCTCTTTCTGTTTTCTCATTATTAGTGTATAGGAATGCAAGGGATTTCTGTGTGTTGATTTTATATCCTGCAACTTTACTATAATCATTGATTAGTTCTAGTAATTTTCTGGTGGAGTCTCTAGGGTTTTCTATGTAGAGGATCATGTCATCTGCAAATAGTGAGAGTTTTATTCTTCTTTTCCAATCTGGATTCCTTTTATTTCTTTTTCTGCTCTGATTGCTGTGGCCAAAACTTCCAAAACTATGTTGAATAGTAATGGTGAAAGTGGGCACCCTTGTCTTGTTCCTGACTTTAGAGGAAATGCTTTCAATTTTTCACCATTGAGGATAATGTTTGCTGTGGGTTTGTCATATATAGCTTTTATTATGTTGAGGTATGTTCCTTCTATTCCTGCTTTCTGGAGAGATTTTATCATAAATGGATGTTGAATTTTGTCAAAGGCTTTCTCTGCATCTATTGAGATAATCATATGGTTTTTATTTTTCAATTTGTTAATGTTAATTCAGGCTCTACTACAAAGCCACAGTTATCAAAACAGTATGGTACTGGCACAAAGACAGAAATATAGATCAATGGAACAAAATAGAAAGCCCAGAGATAAATCCATGCACATATGGACACCTTATCTTTGACAAAGGAGGCAAGAATATACAATGGATTAAAGACAATCTCTTTAACAAGTGGTGCTGAGAAATCTGGTCAACCACTTGTAAAAGAATGAAACTAGACCACTTTCTAACACCATACACAAAAATAAACTCAAAATGGATTAAAGATCTAAACGTAAGACCAGAAACTATAAAACTCCTAGAGGAGAACATAGGCAAAACACTCTCTGACATACATCACAGCAGGATCCTCTATGACCCACTTCCCAGAATATTGGAAATAAAAGCAAAAATAAACAAATGGGACCTAATTAAACTTAAAAGCTTCTGCACATCAAAGGAAACTATTAGCAAGGTGAAAAGACAGCCTTCAGAATGGGAGAAAATAATAGCAAATGAAGCAACTGACAAACAACTAATCTCAAAAATATACAAGCAACTCCTACAGCTCAACTCCAGAAAAATAAATGACCCAATCAAAAAATGGGCCAAAGAACTAAATAGACATTTCTCCAAAGAAGACATACAGATGGCTAACAAACACATGAAAAGATGCTCAACATCACTCATTATCAGAGAAATGCAAATCAAAACCACTATGAGGTACCATTTCACGCCAGTCAGAATGGCTGTGATCCAAAAGTCTACAAGCAATCAATGCTGGAGAGGGTGTGGAGAAAAGGGAACCCTCTTACACTGTTGGTGGGAATGCAAACTAGTACAGCCACTATGGAGAACAGTGTGGAGATTCCTTAAGAAACTGGAAATAGAACTGCCTTATGATCCAGCAATCCCACTGCTGGGCATACACACTGAGAAAACCAGAAGGGAAAGAGACATGTGTACCCCAATGTTCATCGCAGCACTGTTTATAATAGCCAGGACATGGAAGCAACCTAGATGTCCATCATCAGATGAATGGATAAGAAGGCAGTGGTACATATACACAATGGAGTATTACTTAGCCATTAAAAAGAATACATTTGAATCAGTTCTAATGAGGTGGATGAAACTGGAGCCTATTATACAGAGTGAAGTAAGCCAGAAAGAAAAACACCAATACAGTATACTAACGCATATATATGGAATTTAGAAAGATGGTAACAATAACCCTGTGTACGAGACAGCAAAAGAGACACTGATGTGTAGAACAGTCTTATGGACTCTGTGGGAGAGGGAGAGGGTGGGAAGATTTGGGAGAATGGCATTGAAACATGTATAATATCATGTATGAAACGAGTTGCCAGTCCAGGTTCGTTGCACGATACTGGATGCTTGGGGCTAGTGCACTGGGACGACCCAGAGGGATGGTATGGGGAGGGAGGAGGGAGGAGGGTTCAGGATGGGGAACACATGTATACCTGTGGTGGATTCATTTTGATATTTGGCAAAACTAATACAATTTTGTAAAGTTTAAAAATAAAATAAAATTTAAAAAAAAAAAAAGGGCACTGTCCTGACCCGGAGCAGCTGGCTGACACTTCTGCCATAGGTGCCAGGGACCTCACATAGTTTCTCCTGAAGGACATACAATCACCCCCAATGCACTGGCAGCCTTTACTGAACTGTTCATTCATATGTGCCATTTATCAGAGAGTAGCTCTAACCTTTCTTCCATGATTACTGGATATGAATATCAAGTTTAAATTTACATATAGGGTAATTTATATTTATAAATTTATGTATATATTTATATATAAGATAATATATATGGGCTTCCCAGGTGGCTCAGTGGTAAAGAATCTGCCTGCCAATGCAGGAGCCACAGGAGACAAGTGTTCAATCCCTGAGTTGGGAAGATCCCCTGGAGGAGGAAATGACAACCTGTTAGACTTGTTAACAACATTAACTGTAGCACCTAGAATAGCACCTTGCAAATGGAAAGGACTCCATAAATAATTTGTGAATGAGTGAATGGATGGATGAATGGACATGAAGAGAAGTGGACTCATATGTGGGATACTTGAGGGGTGGGAATCAATAGGACTTGGTGACTGCTCAGATAAAGCTGCTGAAAAGGGGAAAATAGTAGTCAAGAATGATTCCTCCCTCCCCAACACCCCCCCACCCCCAAGCCCCCCCACCCTCACCTTGTGAAAAAAGAATGATTCTCAGACTTCTGGCTTGAGCAGGTAGAATAGCAGTGTCATTTATACGAAGGGAGACACCTGGGGCTAGAGAGGTGGGAAAAGCAGGTTTTTGGCAGGGGGTCAGTTTATGAGTTCAGCAGGCTGAGCTGTGCATCAGATTTTTTAATCCTAATACCGGAAGTCACATTTCAAGTCTGCCTTACCAAAACAGCAAACCAACAACAAACAAAAGAAATAACCATGGGAGAAGTATGAATGGACTAATAGTTTGTACTTTTATTGTTCAGTTTTCCCCAGGTTGTTCTTTGTAATCCTTTTATTTTAGCAGACAAACAATTCATTAAATTGTCAGTATGCAATGTGTCTCTGTGTTAACATAGAGACACCATTCCACAAAAAAGTCACATTCTCCTTAATGCAAATTATTGCATCCTTATATTGATAAAGACTTTAAAAACTAAGAAAGGTTAGGATATTGAGAATATGGTAGATATTATTTTACTTTAGTAGTTTTTTATCTTGTAACGTTTTTGTGGTCCAAATGGAAAACTGAGAAAAAGGAAGAGCTCTTTCCTGCTTTATTTTTATTTTAAATATTTCCACACCATATTTCTCTAATTTGAAGGCTCTAATCAAAGTCATTGTCAAGGATCTCTTACATACTTATATTCTCTTTTAAATTGAAACCCTCTGATATTCTATGGATAACTAGGAATTAACTGGTGAAATGAGGTAGTAGAAAAGACCTTATTACAGAGAAGGAATGATATGTGCAAAGGTCTTATGGTGAGAAGAATTTGAGAGAGAGACAAATGACATTGTTACTAAAGTTGAGAGAACAAGGTGGGCATGTCTAAGATGATGTCTAAGGAGTAGGCAAGCAGGGACTGAGCATGTTTTAGACCATGTTTTAAAATTCTGGCCTTTATCCTACCTTCTAGGAATCTCTAGACATTCTGGGTACATAGTAGATATTCAATAAATAGTTGCCCTACTCTTTTTTTTAATGCCATCTATGCTTTTCAATTCAATGTAATTACTGATCAAATTCATTCTTCTGAATATTTGCAGCACAGTTGATAATGGACAGCACAACCAGTTTCTGAGAATGCTACTTGATAATGTTCTCCTGGAGTCTTTCAGTTCAGTTCAGTTCAGTCGCTCAGTCATGTCTGACTCTTTGCAACCCCATGAACCACAGGACGCCAGGCCTCCCTGTCCATCACCAACTCCCGGAGTTTACTCAGACTCATTTCCATCGAGTCAGTGATGCCATCCAGCCATCTCATCCTCTGTCGTCCCCTTCTCCTCCTGCCCCCAATCCCTCCCAGTATCAGAGTCTTTTCCAATGAGTCAACTCTTCCCATGAGGTGGCCAAAGTACTGGAGTTTCAGCTTTAGCATCATTCCTTCCAAAGAACACCCAGGGATGATCTCTTTCAGAATAGACTGGTTGGATCTCCTTGCAATCCAAGGGACTCTCAAGAGTCTTCTCCAACACCGCAGTTCAAAAGCATCAATTCTTTGGTGCTCAGCCTTCTTCACAGTCCAACTCTCACATCCATACGTGACCACAGGAAAAACCATAGCCTTGACTAGATGGACCTTTGTTGGCAAAGTAATGTCTCTGCTTTTGAATCTGCTATCTAGATTGGTCATAACTTTCCTTCCAAGGAGTAAGCGTCTTTTAATTTCATGACTACAGTCACCATCTGCAGTGATTTTGGAGGAAAATGCTATCATATAAGGGCACCCCCTCCAAAAAAAGCTGAAGCTCTCAGGGTGGTTTGGAGGAAATGTAACACTACTGTGATAAGGACATAACACAGGAGACCTTGACTTATGAATGAGTAGCAGCGTTTAAGCATTTTGTAGCCTTAACTCTTCAATTGCAGAGCACAGATTTAAAGAAAAGGCAAAGGAAACTGAAGGCTCTGAAATTTTACTGTAAATTTTAAATTTCAGACTTGGGCGATTTGCTTGCGTTCCAACAAGAGTAATAATCTCAGAATGTGTTGAGTTCAGATTGAATACACAAAAGTATTAGATTGATTCTGACTTAATTAACTTTCCTCTGTTTCTTTTTCTCCCTTCTTCTCTTTTCTTCCTGTAGGTGGTTCAGAAGTGTATTCCTTTCCTAATTGGGCAATTGAAGGATTCGACCCATAACGACATCATCCTAAGCATCCTCATAGAGATTGCAGGCTACAAGCCAATGGCTTTGAACAGTTTTCTTCCAATGCTGAAAGAGATTGCTGAGAGATCCCCCTACCTCATTGGACAAATGGCGAGAATCTACGGGGCTGTCGGACACGTGGATGAAGTAAGTATGGCTTTTTTCTCTTCATTTCCCTAATTTCCATTGGCACTTAATCCATTGGAGCTCTATGATATTCAGATATGTCCTGAGACTTCTGAAAGTTCCCCTTTCTCTCTCTCTCTCTCTTTTTTTTTTTTTTTGGCATAGACAGTGGCCTCTGGATCAAGGGCATGTTGTAGCAGGGTTATATGGATTGCTCAGGAAGTGAGGATTTTATTGCTGACATGTCACCGAGGAAGGGGAAGGGTTACAATGGAGAAAGCCCAATGATAGATGGAGACCACTTTGTAATAACAATAACCAGCAAGATTTTCATCTCATTTCTGGTTGCCATTCTGCTTAACCCAAGAATGTCAGTAAACATGGAGTTAGATCTCAGAGACTGCCTATTAATGAGGACCCATAGCTATCCTGTCAATAAGTGCCTGGATTCAGTACGTTTTGAACCCTCTCCACGATGTTCCTTTGGAGAGTGCAATAAACGTTCATGGGTGTTTGAAAGTCCTAGTCTAAATATTTGCATAATAAAATCTTTCAGCAGCAGCAACAGGATGCCATCAGAGCTTGTAGGGATTAGGCAACTAAGAAAGAATTTCCAGAAATTAAAGTTCTGAAGGGTGTGTGCATGCATGTGTATACACATATGCATGTCTGTCTGATGATTTTATGTTGAAATTGAGGATTTTTATCTTTTAAAAATAGAAGCAAATGTGTAATTGATAGAGGAAGGCTTTTACTTCATGCACTTACCTATACTATATATTTCCTATTAGATAAGTATAAAATTGTTTAACTCTTAAAAAGGATTTCATAGTTCACCAAGTTTAACCTCTTGAGTCCACAGAGAAGAAAGTTAAAAACTGGAAAGGTTAAGTGACTCATCCAGACTCAGCTTGGGTTAGTCGGTGACCCAGTTGGAATTAGATCTTTGGTATCATTAGCACTGTTTTCAAATTTTGTCTTAAAATGGTTCTTTGGTTCTGTTTTGTTTGATTTCTGCTGAGATTTGTGGAGAGCTGGTGAGTGCCAGGCTTCTTCCTGATGGAGAGTCTTTCTCCTTTAATTTCCCAGAAGAAGGTGGGAGAACTGGGCCCCAAGCAGCCTGTGCTTATGAGTGTGACAGTGGCTCTTGTAAAAGGATTACTCAGTACTGACATGCTGCTTAGCATAATCCCTTTCTGTTCACTGCTGTTTGGAATGTCTCATGCTTGCCATGATCTGCCTTCTGGTAACACGTTCTGTGCCCTGTCACCTTTGCTGCCAGGAGAACCTGTGGTATGCCCGAGTGCTTTTAGGCCAACTGTGACCGACAGCTGTTTGACTGGGTCTGCTGACCTTGCAGGTTTTTGCATGGACCAAAAAATTCAACTTCTGATGGGCAAGGCCTTGGAATCTTTAAGTTATCATTCTTTTTGTCACAAATACATTTATGAATCATTAATGTGTAGTAAGAGTTTCCCTGGTGGCTCAGTGGTAAAGAATCTACCTGCCAACGTGGGAGATGAGGGTTCGGTCCTTAGATGGGGAAGATATCCTGGAGTAGGAAATGGCAACCCACTCCAGTATTCTAGCCTGGGAAATCTCATGGACAGAGGAGCTTAGTGGGCTACAGTCCATGGGGTCACAAACGAGTCGGACCCAATTTAGGGACTAAACAACAATATGTAATAATGCACATTGGAGGTGACTACACCTCCCCAGAAAATGTAATCTGTAAACAAAGCAAAACAAACAAAAAACAATTCTAGCCACTGTCAGTTTATCTAAACTAAGGCTAATCTGAGAGGGAATAGAATATTAGGTGATATTTGTGTGGTTCCAGGTGAGTATAGAGAGAAAAGGGGGGCCAAAGAGCCTGAGGAATCACTGATTTCAAAATTAAGACTACCAGAGTATTTTCTCTTCTCTGTCTCTGTCTCTCTCTGTCTCTTTTTCTTTCTCTCTCTCTTGCTCTATCTCCATATCTCATTCTCACATACCCATGGAGGCATCTGTGTTTGAGAGAGAAAAAAATTTTTTTCTGATGCTTCTGATTCAGTTCGTCAGCAGAGAACAATTCTAGATCAAACACTTTCCAAACGTATTGGGATATTATTATATATCTGATATATAGATATCAGAATTGTTTTAGGAGCTCTTTCCACAACATAAGTTCTTGGACCCTAGAGAATACTTATTGAATCAAAGTTTCCAGGAAAGGGGCCTCCCCAGCCTCTGCCAGTGTAATTCTTGTTTTGGTTGTGCAGCACGTGGGATCTTAGTTCCAATCCTATATACCTGTATCTATATATCTATATTTTTGGCCTGCCAGGGTAATTCTGATACACCTTTTCTTGGATCAGTATTTGAGATCCCTTGGCATAATATATTTAAAGCAAGCGTCAATCAGGCTTTGTCCATCACCCATCCTGCCTTCCTCCATAAAGTCATGATAATTAATTAAAACTTTTCCAGACTATTGACACAGCAGTTTAGATTAGATATGGTCAAGGGTAATACAAAAATTCAAAACAAAAATTGTTGAAACAAAGATACACATCTATTTCTCTTGCACATAAAGAAGTCTAGAAGGCAGTCAGTATAGAACCCCATGTTTCAGAAACTTAGGCCCCCCCTTCTCCTTTGTTGGTCTCCCATCCTGGAGCATACCAAAGAGCACAGAGCTTCCATCTCCTGGTCCAAGATGGTTATTCATCTCCACCCATCAAGTGAGCATTTCAGCCAATAGGGGAAAGGGGAGAAGGACTCTTCCAGACAAATACAGCCTACTGTTTATATCCCATTGGCTAAATAAAACAAAGCTGCAGATGACCATAGCTGCAAGGGAGGCTGGAATGTGTAGTCTGGATTTAGGTGGCCACATGCCCAGTTAATCAAAAGAGAAGGACATAAAGAATGACTGAGGACAAGGAATGTCTTTTTGCAACTCGTCAAGTGATTCTTTTCTCTGGGTCTCTTTTCTCTGCTCCAAAACAAATAATATCCATATGCTAAGGAAACAATGTTCAAGAAAATCCCACAGATTTAGGCATAAATACATTCACTGCCAACAGCAAGAAGTTAGAAACTTATTGTTAAACTATTATGCAGACATGAAACATGTTTATGAAGCCTCATGAAGGACTGATACAAGGAGACTTTGTTGCTGTTTGTTGTTTAGTTGCTCAGACATGTCCAACTCTTTGCAACCATGGACTGTAGGCTCACCAGGCTCCTTTGTCCATGGGATTTCCCAGGCAGGAATACTGGAGTGGGTTTCCATTTCCTTTTCCAACAAGGAGTCTTAAATAACTATTAAATTCACACACACACACACACACGTATATAAAATATATATAATATATTTGTATTGGATTATCTCCCTTCCGGCACTGATATTCTTGAATTCCATTATTCCATTTCATTCAAGATCAGCGTGACAAAACTACCTTAAATGTTAGTCAGAATCCTTTATTCAGAAATAATGCCTAAAATATCACCCTTTAGTTTTAAAGAATGATAAAACTCAGTTGTCCCAAGAATTAACAACCTAAGTGGCTATTAACTGCTTAATTGGAGTAAACCTGTTCAATATTCTAAAACTTTTGTGGCGCCATATTCCTAAAGACCAAAACCAATAGGCAAGATATATGTGTATGGTTATTTCTACCCAGCCTCTTTTTAGAAGGAAACCGGAAGTTACTGAAGTGCATTGCCAGGTGGGTTTGAGGACAGAAGTCAAGTACAGGCTCCTGATGACCCATGGAGGAGGAAATTGCAATTAAAAGAGAACAGCAGGAACTTTGCCCTGAAAAGATCCCACTGTTTTCTGCATGGAGAGCTTGGTATACGTGAGGTAAAGGGACACGGGGATATATGAGACGTGGAGATGTTTAGGTGTTCATGATGGAATAGCTGCAATAACCTAGTGACCTCAGGCCCTAGGATCCTCTCTCTCAATCGTACTCTGGTCTTATCTAAAAATTGACTCAGTTAAATTTTTTTTCTCTTTGACACCATGTAAAATTTTCAGATGTACTCAGGGGTGCCAAGTATTAGATGATATTTGTTGCTAGGATTTAAAAGATTTTAGAAATGCAGAAAAGCCAATGCAACTTGGAATATCTTGCTATGACTTTTGAGATGCACAGTTGGTGATTGATTGGAGCCTACTGTTGATCCCTTTCTTGTTGCCTGCCTTCCACCAAACTACAGTGTTTGAGCCTTAAGGGGAACCGGGGTGTGGGGCTCTCCAGGGGTTTGTGACCCTCAGGCCTGGCATAACCTCAAGGGTGGAGTCAGCCTGGAATCAGTCTCACACATTATTAATTGACTTCTGCCTTATGTTCTGTGCCTGCATGAAGACAGGTGTAGGAACTGCAGGGCTGGCTACGGGGAAGCATACCAGATGCACCTGTCTTTCATATCAGGACCCATCTGGGTAGGCAAACTGTTTACAACAGCTGATAGCAGTCACAATCTTCCCATCTGCTGGTGTAGCAGAGGGAAGCTGTTCTATAAAACAAAAATTAACATCCTATAGTTTCTTATTTTTTTCTCTCTTCCAAATTACCTCAGGGATATTTTTGCCCAAATTTAAAATGAAACCATGCTTAATAGCTATATAGTGTTTGTGTCCCTATAGGAAGCTGTATAGTGACTCACAGGCAATTTTCAGGTGTGTTCTGGCACCTAACGTGCATCTGTTGGATGGAGGGTAACACTAGGAGGACCAAAGGGCAGAGAAATACATCCTCTTCTGGGATAATTGATGAGTGGTTGCCTCTGAGGTGCACCTTCCTTGGCCTGTCCAGTAAAGGACACAGCTGGCTCCTCATCATGCCAGGATTCACCCCACTTTTGTGGTATGCTCAGATGAAGCAGATGCATAAATAAGAAATACTATTTTATTAATATCAGATACATCCTCAGCATGGCAAAAACACACAGGTCCTTCTGTCTTTCTCAAATGAGGAAACTGTAGTGGAGAGTGCCAGACAATAGAAGGATAACATAGTAGCTTCTGAGGGTCCATCCCCAGACTTATATCCAGAGAATTCATACAAAACCCTTAGCACAGTGCCTGGCATACAGCAAGTGCTTGATACGGTTCATCTAACAGCAGTAATAATAACAACAACAGCAACAGAAATAAATAAAATTCTACCCAGCTGGAGAGGGTTAATGAGACAGATGTCTTCTTCCCATTCCAATGTATCTTTTGTTAAATTACCAGTTTTCTTCCTAAAAGTGCAAGTGTGGTCTTTCTCCCTTCCACAGAGTCTTCCGTTGGCTCCTTCACTGCCTATCGGATGCCGTCATCTTGGCTTGGCCCTACCCTCCTTCTAGTTTTAGCTCTTACCTGTCCAGGCTATTCCATGCCCTCTGTGTTCTATTACCATTTTACATCCTTCCCTGAGCATACCTTGCACTGACATATGTCATCATCTTCACAGCCTATTCTTCTGGCTGGATAGTTTCCATTCCCTGCTCTTGCTTATCTTTCCTGACCCACATCAAATGTCACCTCCCCCTGTGTAAGCTCTTCTCGGTTCTCTTAGGCAGTTACCCCTTCTACATTCCCATGGCACTTTGGCTGTATCTCAAAGGTCATACAGAGAAGGCAATGGCAACCCACTCCAGTACTTTTGCCTGGAAAATCCCATGGACAGAGGAGCCTGGTAGACTGCAGTCCATGGGGTCGCTAAGAGTCAGGCATGACTGAGCGACTTCACTTTCACTTTTCACTTTCATGCATTGGAGAAGGAAATGGCAACCCACTTCAGTATTCTTGCCTGGAGAATCCCAGGGACAGAGGAGCCTAGTGGGCTGCCATCTATGGGGTCGCACAGAGTTGGACACGACTGAAGTGACTTAGCAGCAGCAGCAAAGGTCATACTGACTGTGTCACGTCATAATTTGCCTGTCCATGTCTGTTTATTCTCCATGAGCCTCTGAGCTCTCATAGGAAGGAATCTTACCTTATCCATCTGAATTCACTTGTGGCCAAAAGAATTCGTGAGTATTTGGGAGCACTTAATCATTAAGAATTTGAAGGTTGAATTCTCACTAGCCACTTTCATTCAATCAAGCATCTAGTTCTTCTAGGTGACATAACTATAACTTAAGAGGAAGGCAAGGAAAATATTAAGATGGAAAATGTTGATACTTCAGAGCCAGTACAATTTATCTAGTAGGTGAAAGATGAAAATGAGTTTGACAGGGGACCTGGTGTTATTAACTAGAAAGCATATGATGAGGCATGTCTGTCAATGATTCCAAAAGATCCTGGCTCCTTGGTAGGTGACATCAGAGAAAAATGATGTTGAATGGATCATGAAAAGAGGTTTTCATATGCAAGGACTTCACAGGCAGCAAGCTGGTTGAAGTGTAGTGCCCAGGAGGAACATTCACCACTGTAGACTAAGCAGTGTTCACCACCTGGGATCTGTCTACGTAAGAATCCATTGCCCGAATGTGGGGACATCCATACACTGTAATATGGTGGCTAAGAGGGTGTCTCAAGAGTCAGACTGCCTTTGTTTGAATCCTGACTCAGCTGTGTGGCCTTTAGCAAGTTACATCACCTCTCTTGATTCATTTTTCTCATCTGTTAAATAGGAATAGCAATATTATTTACCTCCTAATTTTGTTGTGAGAATTAATCAGCTGAAGCATGGAGAACAGTGTCTGGCAATTGCTAAACATTCAATACATATCAGCAATGTATTACCTCCTGAGTGGTGCCCAGGGCTTTCTCATTGCATTTATTTGGATACAGACTGGAACTTAAGTCCAACAGATTGAAATCAGGGAAGACAGCAACAAGTAAATGATGCGCCTCTTCCCTGCTCCTCAGGGAAAGAGGCTGAATGGATGGGTATATGGGGTCAAAATAAGGACAGAAATAAAAGGAATGGGTACTATATGTTCCATTAAAGATATAAAGTAGGACTGGCTGTATCTTCTTTCTTTGTTAACAAGTAACTAGTATATATAATTTTTTTTCTCAGTGTGGAACATCTATCTGCTTTAAATTTATATTACAGACCACCATTCCTGAGGGGAATAAAAATAACAAAAACAATAATAAAGCCACATTTTATAAAAATTTTTATAATTTAAAATAGGCCTTGTTTTCTTGGGGGCACTGGAAGTGCATTGCTTTCCGTAAAGGGCAGGTGGTCCCCAGTTCCTCACCTATAAAAACAACTCAAATAAGTTTGCATCAATTTTTTTTAAAAAACCTGTCATTAATTAAATCTGAAGTGGTCTAAATTAAATCCAGACTAGGTTGACTTTTCTTGCCCAGGAAGAACTGAAGTAGAATGCTTCAGTTCCAGAGGCTTTATTCTTTTTCATTGTTTTCTTTACCCATTAGACTCTCTGAGCCATACAAGTGGTCCCAGCCCCCTTGGTTAGATATTGCAGTTATTACAACCCTCTCTTCTAATGTGGGTCCACGTGAAAAAGAGAGCCCTTTAGGAATGGCTTTCATTTCTTGAGAGGACAAATTGAATTCATGTGTTCTGTCCATCTACTTAAGTCTCAGATAAATGAACTGAAGCAATTTTAGTTTAATAGCCCCATCCTCACCAGGACTTCATCTCATTAGAAGGCACACACTGGTACCCTCCATAGCTGTGTTTTGCCCATCCCATGCCAGACCCACAAGGCAACCAACCCATATGGCGGAAACAGAGATGCCCTAAGCTGCTTTTTACACATGATCTCATAGCACGTGGAAGGATGCTACAGCCAGTTGTTTTCCTTAGCTGGAAACCAGCAGTCTGCACCTGTGAAGAATCAGATGGCTTGCCCTCCCAGCCTGGCCTCTGCCAGGGTGGGCGTGAAATCCTGTGCCCTCTGCCTTGTTTTCCTAACTGGCTGGAATATGCTGGCCAAGCACCAGAGCGTGTTTATTACATCCTCTCTGGGCTCAGAGTCATGGACACTTTTCAAGTAGAGAAGTGACACATCTTGCCCAGGTCGGGTTTCTGTGACATCCGGCAGGCCTTCCACAAAAACACTTTCAGGAGGAAAAGGAAAAGAATGACAAAGGCAACAAGAACCACATTACTGTCCTCATCCTGGCTGTGGAAAAACATCCTGCAATATAGGACCTGGATGGATGCTGTGCACCTTTAGCTTGCAGGTCAAGACTAAAGACTCTGGGCGCCATTCCACAAAAGGAAGGACCTGTGACTTAAACACCCCAGTTTCCCCTAGGGTGGGGAATCTAGATAAAACTTGGTCTGCTCAGAGTCTTTGGGAAGCCTTGGTCAGCGCCAGCTGGTAGCTATTTACTACTACAGAATTGTCATCGATTGGGGAAGTTTCTTTTTTTTTTCCAAAATGTCAATAGCTTTATTGTTTTTTATATTGTAAAAAGGTTACATGCTAATTGTAAATAATATTAATAATCTCTTACAAAGTGTAAAGAAAAAAAAACTTCAAGTATGTACAGAATATTCTTTCACATATTAATAGAACTGATTTTCCTTAACCTGTCTCTGTGATGCAAGGATGAGTCGATGATTCTTTCTAGATGCAAGCCTGAGTACTGGTAGTGATGAAGACACAGAGAGGAGAAAGACATGGTCTCTGCCCTAGGGAGGCTCACAGTGAATACGGGCTGGTGGGGGACAGAGATATACAAATAGATTATTAAAGTTTATTTTTGTGCCCGTTACTACCGGTTTCTGATCTGTATCAAGAAGGAAACAAGTCACCCTGGGTGGCGGAATTTGGAAGAATGTTCTAAGTGAGGCCTGTTGGATGATAGCATGATGTCAGGGGAGAAGGAGGAGAGTATCCATGGAGAACACAGCAGCTACAATGGCCTGCTGTAGCGGGGGGAAGGCCCTCAGCCTTCTGGAAACCGTGCCTGGGGCGTGGAATGGATAATGGAAGAGGGGAGAGGGCTGAAGCTGGTGCAGACTCGTTCCAGATGACGACATTCCTCATCGATCCGCAGACAGGTCCTGTTTTCTACCCTCTCTCTCTACACTTATTTATCACTGGTGTCCAGGTCACCAGTGTTTTGTTTCCCTTTATTGTGTGGACAAGCAAATGAATACTGTGTACCTCAGCATCTCCAAGAAACTAAAGAGCCTGGTAAAAGGACAAACAGTCCCCACAAATAGTTAAAAATGTAGGATAGTAAATAATGGTTACAAAAGTTACATGTTGCAGCAATTTTCAACAATGTCTTGTAATTATCAACTGTAATTTAGGCCAACTGACCAAACCACTGAGAGCTCTCAGTGCCTCTTTGAGGGGAGAGCTTGGCAAGTCCTTGAAGGGGCCTCTGCCTGACCAGTCTCTCCTCAGGATTGAGCCCCAAGGACTGTCAGCCTGATCCCCACAGATCTCATCTCCTCTTTTCAGAGGGGACTTCTGACTTTCTTATGCCAATATCTGTGAGGAAGTAGGCCTGTGGTTGCTGCAGCAAAAGCAGAAAGTTTCTACTTAGTGATTTACCCTTCTAGGCTTGAACTTAAGATGTAAATGAATATTGGATTCATCAAACAACAGCTGGGCATTGACAGCAGGTGAGTTGAGAGGATAAAGTAGTTGCTAATTCCAGCTCAAATCCTGCTGCTCTTCAAAGGCTATAGCACAGACCTGGCTCTGCCCATAGCCCTCAGACAAATCTCTTCAGCATAAGCCAGCCCCTTTAACTGCCAGCACCTGCATTTCTGAGCCTGTGGGTTTCCTCAGCTTCACAAAGCCACCCTGCTAACATGCATGGCAGGATAGATATATGAGGAATATCCTCCCAGCCTCCTCAGCAGCCTTCAACCAACGATGGGGGTATTTACACCTCAACTCTGTCAACCCTCTAATGAGATAACCCTTTCCCAGAATTCCCAGGCACCCTTTCCCAGCTATTTCCCTTCTCTGTCTCATTCTTCAACTCCCATCCTCATCTCCTGAACTTCCAAATAGATGCTTTGCACATAAATCATCCCAGGGTCTGTTTCTGGGGAGCCCGATCCCAGAAAAGTTCATTTCCATACCTTCCCCGGCCATCATCATCTCCCCTTCTCTAAGCATGGGAGAGTGCACATCCGCAACGTCGGGTCTGCACCTGACTTCTGGTTGCATTTGCCTTCCGTTCACTTGGTATATGAATCCACGCACCAATCCTAACCTGCTTTAAGCACTGCAAAAGAGGGCGCTGTACCTTATACTTCTCTTTCCCCCTGCACTGCCCACCCCTGCGATGGGTTCCTAGCATATGAACCACAAATATTTGCTGACCAGCTGTTAGATTGAGATTGGAACTTGACACTAGTATAGGTCTTATGCTAGTAGACAGCTGCTGATGACATGGCAGGTCATAAGGAAGACCAGGAACACTACAGACATAGGGTTCCAGTCATGGGTTGTAGCTATTGGTTTTCAGGTTCTATTGGTCTTCTTTCTGTGTGGTGGCCAAAGTGTAGTCTCTGGCACTGGGCATCACTGGGAACTACATTCAGAACCTACAAGGTAACAAGATCCCCAGGTGATCTGTGTGCACATGAAAGTGTAAGATGCACTGGTCTCAAGGATCCAGCTCCCACAGGGTTTATCTACTCAAGGATTCCCCCGAGGTCTGGACATACCCACATGTGTACTTGCATGCATGATTCATGTATGGTTTATAAACACACTCAGCCATACCCCCAGAGTTTCTTTGTAAGACTCATTTTGTTACAAAGTAATAAGTCAATAACCTTTAAAAATGACCATCTTTGGCAATGTTAGAGTAAACAGAAACCCAGGGAACATCAAGCAGTATTTGTTATACAGTTTCTGAGCATTTGTCACACATCTGATGAGGGCAAGGCACTGGAGAGAGAGCAGAGTTAAATATTTAATAAAAATCAACCCTTCTGTTGTTGGAAGGGGCTCTGGTTTTTCTTCTCTTAGAAAGGATCCTGCACTGGGCTTTGATACTTCCTATGTAACATTCTTAGAATTCCTCACCCCATCCCCACTCCTGTGGAAAAGGGGGTGGTGATGGGGGAAGGATGAGGAGAGTGTTCCTAATTAGCACTTTTATACATAATAACTTAGGGAGTGTATATACAAGATTTTCCTTTGCTTAAATTTCCAATTTTTTTTCTTGTTTTTTCTTTTTACTTGACTCATCATATTTTAACCAGGATCTAGAAGCATCCCCAAAACTCCCAGCACGATTTGACACAGAGATAGTGTCATCATGATGTTAAGGGTTTTTGTGGTTTTTTAAAAATAATTTTACTCTCAAAAATTATGACAAGAACACTTGAAAGTAGATGAGTTTTATTGCATACCCATAACTGTACTATTTGAGCTGATATTTACATTTCAGCTCTCTTTCTTATTTGTCAAAAAAAGTAAGCCTGGTTTTATTTAGTAGTGAATAGGAGTGGGGAGCTTAGTGCTAGTTCACAGCCTCTAAAAGATGTATCTGACAGTCAGCAGATCAGCAAGGGACTGTCACACTGAAATGTTCATGCTAGAGTTCTTAGCATTAACCAGAATGAGTCTTGTTATTTACATGTAGATAACAGAAAAGAAATTACATTGAGAAGGGTATCTTGGCATCAGTTTATTCCTTGTTAAGTAATAAATAAATCTAGAGTAGGTAAATAAATAGTTGCTATTTACGATTAATAAATTTGAGATGCCTGGAAAGTGAATGTTTTCAGAACTGTAGATTTCCCAACTTCAGTGCTGTGTCAATTCCATAGAGTTTCAAATATCTGGCAATTCACCCAGAAAAGTGGAAAACAAACACTTTCCTATCTCCTGTTACTGAAGTCTTTATTTTCTTGGTTGATTTTAGAGATCCCTGGATTATACTAAACTCCTATTGCTGTCTATGTTTTCTCTGGCTCTTCCTTCTACTATGTTCTTCTTAAGAGACAATCTTTCTTCAGCTGTGACAGTGGCCCCTGCCTCAGTCAAATATTTCTTCCTCCTTCGAAACACTTCCCAGAGCCCACCTTCTCTGTGATAGCTCTGCATTCCCAAAACATGATTTAGTGATCAACTCTTTCTCTTCAAGACTGGTAGGTACAGATTAAATTGGCAGAGAAGGTGGGCAATGGGAAGAAATGGGAAGTTAAAGAGATTTCCTGAAGGAAATATTCTACCATCCTCCACTTTAGAAAGTGAGAATTACTTTGAAGGCTAAATGCATGGGTTTTAGTATCCCACAAAGTAGATAAAATGAAAACAATGAATACAATGAGATGACGCTTCTATTATTCTGCTGAGAAATGGCAAAATTACATCATGCTCTAGTCTAAATGTGCACAGCCATCTCCACAATTCCTGTGTTGAAGACTAATCCTAAAGTGATGGTATTAAAAGGTGGAGTTTTGGGGAGGTGATTAGGTCTTGAGGGTGGAGCCCTCATGTATGGGATTAGTGCCCTTATTAAAGAGTTTTCAGGGAGCTCTGTTGTCCCCTTCCTCTATGGAACCAAAAACCAAATCTACCAACACTATGATCTTGGACTTAGTAGTCTTCAAAACTGTGAGAAGCCCAAATAGACTAAGATAAAAATGGACTATGAGTCCGTTCAAGATCTCAACACAGCCTTATCTAAAAATCCTAAACAGGCTGTTCTGCTTTATTTCCACTGTTTACATAAAGGTGAGCTCACAAGTGAGTAGAAAGCACTTTGGAAAGTAATTTTTTCCTCCAAACTAGTACATTTCAGACCTTCGCTTTCAAGCACACCCTGGCCAGCCTTACCTTCAAACCCCATCCTGTTAGCTGTAATTTGTTTGCATATTTTGATTTACTTATTTATTTATGCCCTGCTTACCTCCAGCAAGCAGTTCAAGAGGTTCACAATGAAAACATTGCTATGAGACCAGAAATAATTAACCCAAGGCAAAATGCAGCAACAGAAAAGGGGAGCATTGGCGGGATAGGGGGCACACATGTAGCAGAAAAACTTAATCTATCCTAGCTAAGGAAATTGCCAATCTTAGGCAAGGTCACATTTGCAAACTGCATTTTTCCACTTCATTCTCCTCTGTACATAATGAGGTAATACTTATCCAAGTACTTCTGTCTAACTTGTATTTTGGGAGTTATATGTCAGCTACCATGAATAAAACATCCTGGCTTTTTTTTTTTTTAATAAGTAGGTGCAAAGAAAGATAGGCATCTTGTTTTTAATTGTATAATGAGTAAATTATGTAATGTAATGAGTAAAGTATGGAAAGTTCAATTGTAGCTGATGTATAGTTCGATTGAGTTAAATCATACCATATTGTGTTCCTTTTCTAATGACCACAAAGCACTTTTTCTTTTTTTCCTGGCAAAAAGTTCAAACACAATTTCTTTTTCTTTCTCCCTATTTCTTTCCTTTCTTTTTGGGCCCATAATAAGCAACTTTCTTCAAAATGGTTTCCATGATTAGGCCAGAAGATCTGTGGTTACTTTTTCTATCATTCTGTGATTACGCCACATTTGCTAAATAGATATTGTGTAGTTAAAGATGGGCTGCTGCTTTGAGTTTTGCAAAAATGTTTCAATGCTAAAATCCTCAATGCTCTTTCAAAAAGTTTGCTTAATTGAAGCAAAAGAAATAGTGGAACCATTGTTGGGGATAATCAATGAGAGGTAATTTACATGAGGGGACCATGGTGTGGTGGGAGAAGAAATTCTGGCTCTGTATAATTCATTCTGAGTCGCTTGAGCCCACACAAAAGATTTACCTTTAAAAGGCTAAGTTCCCAAGCCCCCAGTTTTTAACGAGTAAATCCGACCTCTAAATCCTTTATCAACCCACAAAACAACATTATGCTTGAAGCTCAAATTAGATATATTTCTACAAGCTTTAAAATCTATAAGTATTTGGGGGTCAATGCAAAGAAAAGATGCTGAAAGATTAACTCTCAGTACAAACCAAGAGAGATTTGTGTTTTCAGACATAAATATGGCCACACCAAATGCTATTTAGGGGAAAATACTCTTAAATTAGAAACACTTACTGACAGGAGACCATGTTCAGTTTTCTACCCTTTTAAAAAAGCAATCATATTAAAAACAGAATTTATTTGGTTACATTATTGTCTCAAATAGCAAGGCATAAAAATAAGCTACATTTAAATTCTATGATTTCTACTTTAAATCCTAAGTCAACTTCATTAAAACACCTCTTTGAGGAAGACATAGTAAGTTCCACATTTAAATATTAAATAAAAGCCATAATTGCTTTATAAGTGCAAAAATTATACTTTGTGTTTTCTGTTTGTATTTTTCTTTTAACAAGGGCATGGTTTACTTTAGCATTCTGTGCCAAGTGCATGGAATTGAACTGAGTCCAGCTGATCTCTAATTTTTGCCATGTTAGAAAATTAGAGTTTCATTCAAAACAAAGGATACATCTGTTTTCATCAGCTGTTTCTTGAAATTTATTACTGGGACTTATTTTTTTAAATTGTTTTGCCTAGACAGTATTGTTTTACTAGGCATGATTTATTACTCTACGTGTGCCCATGGAAACTGTGTTCCTAAAATCACAGAAACTGAATCAAAAATAATAAGGAAAGGATAGGAACTCATTCCCTTTACATTGGATTAAATGATTATTTAGAATATATAAATCTGTTTAAATTATAATAGAGCTGTGTTTATCAATGGGAAGAAAAATATGTTCAATTAACTCCAAGTTTATATACAGAAACTTGAGGCATGACCAGAGGATAAAAGAAAGAATTGAGGAATGTGACGTTTCGGAATGCTATTTTAAAAATCAGCTCAAAATTGGAGGATTATCTGCCTAAGAGAGACATCAACAATGTTTTTATTTATTCTCTACTTTGTTCCACAAAAAAGGATTTCAAGCAGCTTGCTCTCTTAATGTTCGATGTTTAAAATTGTTGAATCTTAGCTTTTGAATATGATAAACTGACAGCACTTGATGCCTACTTACTTTGCAAGCATTTTACATTTATTTTTGTGTTAGTATTTTCAGGCTAGAAGAGTGTATCCTTGTCTGGGCACCATTTTAAAAAATAATCTTATTTATTTATTTATTGACTGTGCTGGGTCTTCATAGCTGTACAGGCTTTCCTCCAGTTGCTACGAGTTGGGGCTCCTATATAGTTGGGGTGCTTGGGCTTCTCATTGCGGTAGCTTCTCTTGTTGCAGAAAACAGGCTCTAGGGTGCCTGAGCTTAATAGGCTGTGCCTCCCGGAGCTCTAGAGTGCAGGCTCAATAGTTGTGGTACAGGGGCTCAGTGGCCCTGAGTATGTGGGATCTTCCTAGATCTGGGATGGAATCCATGTCTCCTGAATTGCCAGGTGGATTCTTTACCATTGAGCCACCAGGAAAGCCCTCATGTAACATTTTAAAAAAGAGAAATAGGCTATCTTGGTAAAATGTTGAACAAATTTCACCTCTAGGTAAATTTTTCACAGGTTACCAAAACAGTGGCCTATATTTGCTTACTGAGCTGGTATTGAGGTTTTGGACATTTTTAGAACTTCCAAACCTTTATTAAATCACAAAATAAGTTATCTGGAAAAATTAAGGGGATATATGGCTTTTGAGACAGATTGTTTTAGTTTTGGTGATAATTTAGATACATCTGCATTTACATTTAAGATTTTCAACACTGAAACAATAATCGCTAACATTTATTTAGCACTTTTCAGTGCCAAGCATTGTTGTGAATGCTTTGTTTTTAACTCACTGAATCCTCACAACCTCTCTATGAGGTGGGTACATTAATCTGTTTCATAAACTGAGCCATGCAGAGTTAAGTGACTTGCTCAAGTCATGACTGGCTGGTGGTAGTGCCAGGATTCGAACACAGGAAAGAGCTTCTGATCCCCTCTGTGACCACCACACCACTCCTGTGCCTGCTCTGTCGGGAGGGCTTTCCATGGACTGCCACCTTTCCTGTTCTCCCAGGGTGGGACTTCCTCTGGAAATACGTATCCCAAGAAATCTCTCGTGTGTATCGACAGTTAGAACAGCCTGGGCTCTTTGTTTGTCCGACTAGTGTCTAACCAGTTCTACTTTCCATGCAGTAAAGGAAGCTTCTAGAAAGCCAAACACTTAACTGCTCCTTGTTTCAAGGGGAAATTTTGAGGCAGTGGAACAGTTTGGGCTGCTGCTAGAAAGTGTCTCAGAAAGAGCTATAAATCTTCAGGTGGGTGTGATTCAGGGAGGCCCTGAGCAGGGGCTGGCGTGGAGAAGCTTCGCACATCACACAGATAGACCAGCTGACTCCAGCAGAAACAGGTCTGTAATGACCTGGACTCAGTCATCTGGAATTTCTAAAAAGAGGGACTATAAACTCATCTGTCAATAGGATCTTTAAAATTTTATTTTAAAGGTTAGTATCCCAAACTTTGAACAGACCACAGAATAGGAGAGCCTAAAAGCCTTCCAGTAAAATAGGACCAGGATTCATGCACCACCAGTAAGTAAAATTTTTATGTTCCAAGGTGGATTCCCACTGACTAAAAATGACTTTTAAAACCTGATATTGGTTTCTCTGCAAAGGAGTATTCAGAGAGAGGAAGAAGGAAGCACAAGGGAGGGGCACATTGGTGCCTTCAATGGTATTGCCAATGTTCTGTTTCATTACTTAAATATGTTTATATCTGTTCTTTCATATACAGCATGTATCCCATAATGTCAAAAAGCTATTAATATTAAACATTTACTGTGTGCTAGAAGTATGCCTAGCATTGACAACAATAATATTTATAATAAAACACTAGGCCTCTACTGAATGGCTTATTTTTAAATTCATTGATATTTCCAGTGTTATCACATTAAAATTAAAAAGTTTACTTAAAACTTTTACTTACATTTACTTACTAAAAATTTTACTTACACACATTAAAAATACTACTTATAATAGTGATTGATTGCTGCCATTAAAAAAAATCATTTGCTCTATGCCAGGTCCTTCTTAGGTATTATTTCATTATTCCTCCTACCAAAGTCTTGAAGAGTTTGTGTCAGCTAAGATGAGTTTGGTAATAGCATATCAAACTAAAGCCAGTTTCAATAATAAGAATATTTATTATCTCATTTAAGAAGTCTGCAAGACTTGATGGTCCAGGATCCCTTCAAAAGTTCCACAAGGTCATCAGGAACCCTTGATGATAAGGCTCTTTCTCTCCACCTCCTTGGGATATTAACATGGTCCTGTAATCATGTCCCCTTTTGCTTGCCAAATGGCTGCCACAGATCTGGGCAGCATATGTTGTAGACTAAGCAACATCTGATTAAAGAAAAGGCGTGTGTCCCTCCATGTGTCTATTCTTATTTGGGAAGAAAACCTTTTCCGTCAATCTCCCATCCCAGAAAATTTCACCTCAAGTCCAAATGCCCAGGATAAAGTCATATACCCGCCCCCTAGTTACAAAAAAGGATGATGTATTTAGTGCCACGTTTTTCTCATCTTTGTTCTCTTTGTTGGTGATTTCATGTCTAAAATGTCCCAAGTTTGGTGCTGAAGTGCTCTCTGGTTTTCCCAAGTATGAGATGGCTGTGAGGCACCTCATGGACAAATTACGTACGTTGCATTTGTCCATGAATTACAGCACTCTTGGCTGGGCTCAATTTTAATGAATTAATGATCTGTATCACTTAAGACATCTTTAAATAGAAACACACATAAAACAAGGTTATGTTTTGATCAGTTGATGAAAATACGTGGGTGTAGGCTTTTGGGAACCTACTACTGTATTTCCTTTAGAAACAGTGCTTCCATGTTTGCTAATCCAGTGTCTGATGTGACTTTGTAGGACACAGCTACTATGAATAGTAATAGTTGACTCTGTGTGCACAAACACACACATTCACACAATACACACACACACACACATATACACACACCCAGACAGATATAGCATCACATTCACCAGCAGCATTAGGCTGTCTAGCAGAGTTCTCCAAACTGAAATAATTTCACACCTTCTCACTCCAGAGTGGGGTGCCCAAATGTCCCAATTTGCCCTTGATTGAGGGTTTCCCAGGATGAGGGACCTTCAGCGTTGAAACAAGGAAAATCCCAGGACCAATCAGAAAGAGTTGACTCCCCTGCTCCAGAGTTTCTTGAAGCCAGGGAATTGAGGTGAAGGGGGAGTGTCCATCCTAACCCTTCAACTCTTGCTCTGAAGCTAGTAGCTGTACCATCTTTAGGAAGGAGACTCATGAAATGAATGTAAATGCAAGCAGTTAAACACTGCTGTCCCCACTCAGGCTTCTGAGGGTTCCTAAGCAAAAGCTGGATTTTCCCTAGGAAAGCTTCACTGAGAAAGCCTTAACAGTAAGCTCATTTGATTTACATTCCTAATGCACCTTGCAAGTGTCTCTTTGGTGTGTGGAAACATCTAAGAGATGAATTATGAAGAAATACAATATATGGCACAATTAAAAAAAAGCGATAACAGATGCCCAGGAATTAAAATATTTTCATTCAGGCTGCAAAATATATTATTTTCTTTAATCCGCTTGCAAATTGATAAAGGATAGAGAGAAAAATGTAGATTTCAGGACCAAATCCATATTTCCTATATCAGCAAATTCTCGAATTTTCACAGATTTGGAACTATGTTGACTAGTGATTCTCAACCCTGGTATTATATTAGAATTATCTGGGAGGTTTTAAAAATTCCTATGCCTGGACGCCACCCATCACAATGAAATTAAATAGAAACAGAGTCGGGGAGAGGAATTATTGGGCACTTAAATTGTTCTAACAGCTTCCCAGGTGATTCTAATAACATACAGCCAGGGTTGAGACCCTCTCACAGGGAGGGTGATGTTGAGAAAGGGTCTTGGAAAGTTTCGGCAGAGAATGCTATAATCAGCTGGTGATGCCTGCTGTGGGTGGGAGAGGGAGAAAGGTGGTAGCTCACAAGGCTGCACTAAGCCATCTTTTTCAGCCTAGCCAAAGCGGCAATATTCAAGCTCTGAAGTCAGGCAGATCTTGTGTAATCTTGATCAAATGATTAGCACTCTTACCAGTATCTTCATCCTGTTACCATTTTTGCAATGTTGTCATGAGGATTAGGTGAGGAAGCAGATACCAAGTACCTGGTACATAGTGAATGCTTAATAGAGGGGAGCTGTTATCAACATAACCAGGCTCCCATGTTTTCATTTTTGGCCACATTCTGATTTGCATTCTATTATCCTAACAAAAGGGCTTCCCAGGTGGCTCAGTGTAAAGAATCTGCCTGCCAATCCAGGAGATGCAGGAGATGCAAGTTCGAACCCTGGGTCCAGAAGATCCCCTGGAGGAGGAAATGGCAACCCACTCCAGTATTCTTGCCTTGAGAATCTCATGGACAGAGGAGCCTGACGGGCTACAGTCCATAGGGTTGTTAAGAGTCAGACATGACTGAGTGACTGAGCACATATGCATGCAGCCTAACAAAGAGTAACAGAAGAGTTTTTATGAGATAGCAGTAACAGTATTTTACAAACAAAATGAATAATACAAAAAATGAATGGTATGGCCAAGGCAATTTTGCAAGCATATAACCTAGTTCAGGGGTCAGCAAATCACTGCCTGTGAGCCAGATCCAGCCACACCTATTCATTTACTTATTGTCTGTAGCTGTTTTCCCATAACGGATACCACATGGCCCATAAAGCCAAAAATATTTGCTGTCTGGTTCTTTACAGAAAGTTTGCTGACCCTTGATTCTAGTTCATCAATTCTCAGTCCAGTCCATGGACCTCTGAAACCCCTTCAGGGGATCTTAGAGGTCAAAGCTATTTTCACACTAATACACATCATTGACCTTTTCACAGGGTTGACATTTGTACTGAAAGGACAGAAGCAACGTTGGGTAAAGCTGCCAGTGCCTTAGCACAAATCAAGACAGCGGGACCAAGTGTACTCTTCATTGTTTTCTTTACCACTACATGTTGTAGGGAAGAAACCAAACAAACAAAAAGCCAGTTTCACTTAGCTCAGGTTGGCACTATTGGTATTTTGAGCCAGGTAACTGTTGGTTTCGAGGGGGCTGTGGGTTGTTTAGCAGCATCTCCAGCCTTTGCCCAGTAGACACTACCAACTCATCCCCTCCCATCCCCCATTGTAACAGTCAAAAACCTCTCCAGACATTTTTTGAAATTTCTTTTATTTAACTAAATGATGGCAAATGTCAATAGATACAGCTCAGATAAACAAAAAATCTTTGGTATCTTCTATAATTTTTAAAACAGTAAAAAGTTCCCAAGACCAAAAAGTTTAAGACTTGCTCTTCCATTCTGTATTTATAAGGTATTTATGATATTTATACTGCTAAATCAATATAAAGTGAAAAGGACCACATGTATAAAACATAGGAAAAAGAAGCAGGGAGTTTGGGGTTTGGGATGGGAGGGGTGGAGGCATAGCCAGTGAAGACACGGACGTAGAGACCCGGGCAGCAGCGTGACCTGGACTGATTAGTCCTCCATCTGTGCCTCAGTTTCCCTCTTATAAAATGGAAGCGATGGCAGTACTTATCTCACAGTGTTGTTGGGAGGATTACATGAATAAATACCTAAAAAGCATATAGAATAGGTTTGGTGCTTAAATTAAGTGCTCTCTGTGGGTCAGCTATTATTGTTTTAATATTAAATGATCAGTTTATGTCAGAAGGGATGAGGTCAGGCCTGCCATTAAAGCACACAGGTGCTGTTGACCCTGTCCCTATGGCAGGATGACTGAAAGCAGAAAAAATGCAGTCACTGGCCCCCAGAGACGAAATATCGTGGTGCCAAGAAAGAAATCAGAATCCCCTAAACCCGCTTCTTACCCTAACCTCACACTTTCTAATCCAAAGTCACATCTGTTACCCCTGTGAGGTACGTGGACATGCTCCAAGGTTTCAGAACAAACGACGTGAGGTTGGCTTGGTTTCATGTGTGAGTTCCAGAGCAGTTATAGCTTTTCTTGTTCCCGCACTGTGATTAATTTTCCCTTCGGCTCAGTTTGGCTGCCAGAAAGTCATCCAGAATTGTGTTGATTCCGGCCATCCTCACCTTGAGGAAGACATGTGCTTTCAAAAGCGAAATGTTTGTAGACTGACTTTTAAAAAGTTGCTGAAGAAGAATCTGAAGCTGAAGCAGAGGACGTTACCTGAAATTTGAAATTGCACTCTGTGTTGTAAAGCATCACATCTCCTATGTCCCAGTTCTTATCTCTCCTGACCTCCCTGGGTCAATCAAGTTATGTTTTACTGTAATTGTTTTCTGTGGCTATTGAGAATGTTGCATTTAGATCCTAAAACCTGTTGAATTCACATGTCATATTCTCTGTGAGATCTGACCTGACTCTACTGTTAGACATTAACTCCCCTCCGTGGGTCTCCCCATTCTGTTCTTTTTTCCTTTGAGGCACATTTCTGCATCCAACACACACTGTATTTTACACATGTATTTTGTTTATTATCTGCCTCATTACTGTGGCAAAGTTTTTACTGTTTTTTCTTCAGTGCCGTATTCCTAGTTTCTAAAACAGTGTCTGGTACATGGTATGGACCCTGACATCCAGCTTTTGCCTTTAAATGAGGAAGGGAAAACATCCCTGTGATGAATCACACACCATGAATTCACATACAGAACCCTTGCATGAATGAAAGCATCTATACTGAAAAAATATTTCATGCTTTCATTGAAAAAAATATTAGACTCAAAAAGAGTACTTAAGTTTCCCTTCTGTTACCTAGCAATTTCATGAGCCAACGTATAAAATAGGCTATCAGGAACTTGTCCCAGTGGTATTTATTTTTCATTCATCTAATATTGTTATCCTTCAGTGAATAAATTTCTCTTCAGTTAGCTATCCAGCTCACAGAAGTGTGTCTCAGTCCCACAGAGCACTGTGCCCTAGGGCTCCCTGGTGGCTCAAACACTAAAGAATCTGCCTGCAGGACTTCCTGGTGGTCCAGTGAATAAGGCTGTGCACTCCCAATGCAGGGTTTGATCCCTGGTCAGGGAACTAGATCACACATGCCGCAACTAAGACCCAGAGCAGCAAAATAAATAAATATTAAAAAAAAAAAAAAATTCAGCCTTCAGTGCAGGAGAACTGGGTTCAGTCTCTGGGTTGGGAAGATCCCCTGGAGAAGGGAATGGCAACCCACTCCAGTATTCTTGCCTGTGAAATCCATAGACAGAGCAGCCTGGTGAGCCACAGTCTGTGGGGTTACAGAGTCAGACATGACTGATCGACTAACAGAGGTTCTTAACAAATAGTTATTAAGGAGTTGATTGGCAAGTACCTCTACCCCAAGAGATGTGTTCCAATGCAATTATACATGGAATCTTTGAAAACCAAGTTAAGTACTAAAAATTAGGGATATTCACTACTGAAATCTGTTCTGTACTAAGTATTTCTTGTAAAGCACAGAATGCCTTTGCAAATACATACTTTATTTGTAAAGTCATATCTTGGCATTTAGAGCTTCCCTGGTGGCCCAGACAGTAAAGAATCTGCCTGCAATGCAGGAGACCTGGGTTCAATCCCTGGATCAGGAAGATCCCCTGGAGAAGGGAATGTCTATCCACTCCAGTATTCTTGACTGGAGAATTCCACGGACAGAGGAGCCTGGTTGGCTACAGTCCATGGGGTCGCAGAGTCAAACACGACTGAGTGACTAACACACACACACATACATGTCTTGGAATACAAGGTTTACTTAAATCAGTGAATTGAGACATACACAGAGTATAGATGCTACAGGCTCAGTTCTGTGCCAGGTTGATTGATGTATGAGAAGTAGCACCTTTAGGAGACTTGAGTGGTACATTTAAACATTAGGAAATTATACATGGAAGGGGGGATTGTGGGTCTCCTTAAAGGGAGAGACTGCTTCTCATTCACCTTTGCCACCTAGTGTCTGCATGCATGCTCAGTTGCTTCAGTCATGTCCAGCTCTTTGCGACCACAGGGACTGTAGCCGGCTAGGCTCCTCTGTCCATGGAATTCTCCAGGCAAGAATACTGGAGTGGGTTGTTGCCATGCCTTCCTCCAGGCAATCTTCCTGACCCAGGAATTGAACCTGCATCTCTTAGATCTCGTGCATTGGCAGGCGAGTTCTTTACCACTCGCGTGACCTAGGGTAAAGCTGCTGCTGCTGCTGCTGCTAAGTCACTTCAGTCACACTTCTGTGTGACCCCATAGACGGCAGCCCACCAGGCTCCCCTGTCCCTGGGATTCTCCAGACGAGAACACTGGAGTGGGCTGCCATTTCCTTCTCCAATGCATGCATGCATGCAAAGTCGCTTCGGTCATGTCCTAGGGTAATGGTAAGAATTAAATCTGTGCCTGTTAACAGAGCACAAGGCTTGGACAGACTCAAGTCTAGCACAGGCATATTATAGACTTGCAGTACTGATCTGGTGATGGAAAAAAAGTCATGAGTAAACAAAAATATCAAATGAAACCAAGTATTAAAGTGAAAGTGAAAGTCGCTCAGTCATGTCCAACTCTTTGCGACCTCATGTACTATACAGCCCATGGCATTCTCTAGGCCAGAATACTGAAGTGGGTAGCCTTTCCCTTCTCCAGGGGGTCTCCCCAACCCAGGGATTGAACCCAGGTCTCCCGCATTGCAGGCGGATTCTTTACCAACTGAGCTATCAGGGAAGCCCATCAAGATTTTTAAAAAAGAATTTGTAATACAACGAAAATTCACACAGAAGAGGTCACTAGGGATGGCTTCCTGAAGGAGACAGGAGTTACATCTTGAAAGAAATGAAGGCTCAAAATGCTGTAACAAAGGAAACAGGGAAATTCCTAGCTGGAAGAGTTAATTTAGACCTGTACACCTATCACTTAAAAGGATTTTGAGCATCAATCTCTGACATATATTTGTTTATAATTATACATATATTCTATTATACTACCATTATAAAAATTTTTAAATACATAAGAGATGGGATGGGGAGAGAGATGGGAGGGAGGTTCAAGAGGGAGGGGACATATGTATACCTATGGCTGATTCATGTTGCTGTTTGACAGAAAACAGCAAAATTCTATAAAGCAATTATCCTTTAATTAAAAAATAAATTAATTTTTTAAAAAGTAAAAAATATTTTAAAAGAGCAGTTAAAGATGAAATAAGCATATTTTAAATTATTAATGGTATATCATTATTTATGTTAGCCACAAATCTACATTTCAAATAACCTTCTAGATAATTTTGAATTTTTATGGCTCTCTTCCAGTCATGTTGGATTAAAACTTGTCAGCCCATAATATGCCTGATGAGTTCTCCTAGGTATAGGAGACCTATCAGCTAAGCCATTTTCTTATTCATTCATACCTAAGTTATTCATATTGTCTTTCATCATCAGTTTCTTTGAAGAAATCTATTTAAGTCAATTGTGAGAGTTAACTTGATTAAAGCTAACTAATAGAATCTACTCGTTCAACCAGGCACATAAATCTGTAACATGCTGCCAGATGCTTAAAGTGAATAGATGAGTGAAGATACCTTGTGGAGAAGAGGTAGTATGGTGCCTGCCATCATCCGACAGGTGGATGGCTGGAGGGTGCCACTGATCAGGCCTCCCGTGTCCATGTGGAGTTAGTGAGTCACTGGCATGGAACCTTGGCCCCAGGAAGAACTATAGTCTGGAAGGGTGGATGTGTGAGGTCAGATCATTAGCGGTGGTTGAGAGCTTTGGACATGGCAAGATAGGCTCATGAGACTACATATTCTTAAGAAGGGAGTAACAGGAAAATTTTAAAAAATTGTCCTGGCAGTCAGGAAAGAAATTAAAACCTCAAAGAAGCCAATTCAGAGGCATCATGAATGAAACATTGTTAGCTTCAGCTAGCTCTGTAAGTATACTCCCCATAGAGCTGTCATCTGCAGGTCATGGGACTCTGACTTTCTTTTGAAATACAGGCCTTAGTTCTTCATTATTCTCCACTCCCTCCTACCCCCTGCCAGCTTTATTAAGGTATGATTAACAAGTAAAGTTATAAGATATTTAAGGTGTACACCATGATGATTTGATATACATATATGTATATCAAAGGATTCCTCTCATCAATTTAACTAACCCATCCATTATCCCATATATTTTAGCAAATTTCAGTTCCATGATACCGTGTTAGCAACTGTGGTCACCATGTTATACATTAGCCTCTCAAACCCCTATTCATCTTATAACTGAAAGTTTGTACCCCTTACTAACTTTTACTTATTTCCCCCACCATCTAGCCATTGGCAACCACTTTTCTGGTCTCTGTTTCTATGAGTTTGACTTTTTTTTTTAAGATTCTATATATAAGAGATACCAGAAAAATAAATGACCTAATCAAAAAATGGGCCAAAGAACTAAATAGACATTTCTCCAAAGAAGACATACAGATGGCTAACAAACACATGAAAAGATGCTCAACATCACTCATTATCAGAGAAATGCAAATCAAAACCACTATGAGGTACCATTTCACGCCAGTCAGAATGGCTGCGATCCAAAAGTCTACAAATAATAAATGCTGGAGAGGGTGTGGAGAAAGGGGAACCCTCTTGCACTGCTGGTGGGAATGCAAACTGGTACAGCCACTATGGAGAACAGTGTGGAGATTCCTTAAAAAACTGGAAATAGAACTGCCTTATGATCCAGCAATCCCACTGCTGGGCATACACACTGAGGAAACCAAAATTGACAGAGATATGTGTACCCCAATGTTCATCGCAGCACTGTTTATAATAGCCAGGACATGGAAGCAGCCTAGATGTCCATCGGCAGATGAATGGATAAGAAAGCTGTGGTACATATACACAATGGAGTATTACTCAGCCATTAAAAAGAATACATTTGAGTCAGTTCTAATGAGGTGGATGAAACTGGAGCCTATTATACAGAGTTAAGTAAGCCAGAAGGAAAAACACCAATACAGTATACTAACGCGTATATATGGAATTTAGAAAGATGGTAACAATAACCTGGTGTACGAGACAGCAAAAGAGACACTGATGTATAGAACAGTCTTATGGACTCTGTGGGAGAGGGAGAGGGTGGGAAGATTTGGGAGAATGACATTGAAACATGTAAAATATCATGTAAGAAACGAGTTGCCAGTCCAGGTTCGATGCACGATACTGGATGCTTGGGGCTGGTGCACTGGGACGACCCAGAGGGATGGTATGGGGAGGGAGGAGGGAGGAGGGTTCAGGATGGGGAACACATGTATACCTGTGGTGGATTCATTTTGATATTTGGCAAAACTAATACAATTATGTAAGTTTTAAAAATAAAATAAAATTAAAAAAAAAAAAGAGATATCAGTAAGTAATTGTGTTTCCTCTGACTTGTTTCACTTGGCATAATGCCCTCCAGACTTATCTATGTTGTCACAGATGGTGGGATTTCCTTCTTTTTTGTGGCTGAATAACTTTTCATTGCATGCATGTGTGCCGTATTGTCTTTACCCATTAATCTGTCAGTGGACACTTAGGTTGCTTCTATGTCTTGGCTGTTGCAAGTGATGCTTCTGCAAACATGGCTGTGCAGGTATCTCTTTGAGATAATGATTTTGTTTCCTTTGAATAGATTCCCAGAAATGGGATTAATGGATCATAGGGTAGTTCTGTTTTTGGAGGAACAGCCATATTGTTTTCCTTAGTGGCCGCACCCATTTTCATCCCTACCAGCAATTGTATGCGTTCTCCATTGTTCTTGCAGGAGAGAGCCAGGAGCTGCCTGCCATTCCTGGTGAGTCAGCTGGCCAGCATGGAGCACTCGTTTCATCATATTCTCCTGCTGGAGATCAAGAGCATCACGGACACCTTCTCCTCCATCCTGGGCCCACAGAGCAGAGACATCTTCCGCATGAGCAACAGCTTCACTGCCATTTCCAAGCTCCTTACCCGACAACTGGAAACCACCAAGGCCAGAAATGACAGGTGAGCAGGAATTTCTCGGGACCTCAGGATCTGCTGCAAACCCATGAAGGCATAGCACCAAAGGCTATGCTTTCTTTTGTAGGCATCAAAGTTTCCAAAGAAAGCCAAACTCACTATCTCAACATAGAGTAACTTCTGAATAAATTATGACATTTGCCAGAATTTTTCTAAATCTGTAAAAACCAGAATGTAACCAAAACAATTTTTTAAGTGCAGAAAATACAGTAAAGAAATAAGAATGTAGTACAAATAATAATGTTTATAGAATTTGTTTATTTATTCAACAAACATTTAAATCATTACTTACTCTATGCCAGGAATCCTGCCAATGGCTAGACATATAGAGAGATAAAACATATTCCTTTATGCAAAGAGCTCATTGTCCAGAGAGTAGGTAAAAAATAAGTGGATAATTATAGAATAGTGGGAAGATTATGCCAATTATGATTGTATCAGGGAGTTTGGGGAACACAGATTGGGGTACCTACTTCTGCATGGAATGGAGAGGAATGGGAAGCTGAAATCAGGAAATGCTTCCCAGAAGAGGTGACATTTGGAATCAAGTCTTGAAAGATTACCAGATTATACCAGGCTGGCTTTGGGGCAGTATGTGGAAGAGCACAGCACTTTCTGGAAACAGAAGTCATTCTGTCTGGCTAGCCTCAATATTAGGTAATACTGATGAAATAATAGGCAAGGACCAGATGGTGCAGGATATGACAGACCTTCTTCAGTTCAGTTCAGTTCAGTCGCTCAGTCCTGTCCGACTCTTTGTGACCCCATGAATCGCAGCACGCCAGGCCTCCCTGTGCATCACCAACTCCCGGAGTTCACTCAGACTCACGTCCATCGAGTCAGTGATGCCATCCAGCCATCTCATCCTCTGTCGTCCCCTTCTCCTCTTGCCCCCAGTCCCTCCCAGCATCAGAGTCTTTTCCAATGAGTCAACTCTTCGCATGAGGTGGCCAAAGTACTGGAGTTTCAGCTTTAGCATCATTCCTTCCAAAGAAATCCCAGGGCTGATCTCCTTCAGAATGGACTGGTTGTATCTCCTTGCAGTCCAGGGGACTCTCAAGAGTCTTCTCCAACACCACAGTTCAAAAGCATCAATTCTTCGGTGCTCAGCTTTCTTCACAGTCCAACTCTCACATCCATACATGACCACTGGAAAAACCATAGCCTTGACTAGACGGACCTTTGTTGGCAAAGTAATGTCTCTGCTTTTCAATAGGCTATCTAGGTTGGTCATAACTTTCCTTCCAAGGAGTAAGCGTCTTTTAATTTCATGGCTGCACTCACCATCTGCAGTGATTTTGGAGCCCAAAAAATAAAGTCTGACACTGTTTCCACTGTTTCCCCATCTATTTCCCATGAAGTGATGGAACCGGATGCCATGATCTTTGTTTTCTGAATGTTGAGCTTTAAGCCAACTTTTTCACTCTCCACTTTCACTTTCATCAAGACCTTCTTAAGGAGTTTAAATTTTATCCTGGAGGCTGTGAGGAGCCATGGTAGGATTTTTATGTATTAGGATATGATCAGAATCCATGTTTCAGGAGGCTTACTCTGGCCCCAATGCAGAGAACATCTCAGGCAGAGGCAGACTGGAGTCAGGTCAAATGAAGGAAGAATAGATAAATGTCCACAGGTATTGGCAATTTAAAAATTACTGATGATTGTAGTGAGTGATCTGCCAGTGGTATGGATGGGCATAAAATAGGATGCCTGGGGTTGGAGGGAGAGAGTGGATATGATAAATCTGGTCCTTTCAAGAAGTCTAGACCATGCAAGATTGAGGGAGGTGTTTTATTGTATTTGTCACATTTTGAATACAGAGACACTTGGAAAGTTTTATGACCATAGAAGTTACAAAATACTTTCCAATTCATTATCTCATTTGATCCTCATGATCACTCTACAAGTTGAGAAGGGCAATTATCATTATTCCTATTTTATAGAGGAAGAAACAAAGGCTCAGAGACTGGTTAAATCTCTTCCCAAAGTTACACAGTAACTAAATGATAAAAGATGGACTAAAATTTCAGAAGGGGCAGGACATATTTAAGACTAGCATCAGATTTTGTGAGTCGGGGGGTTAACAAATGATGCATATCATTTTCAGTCTGAAATAGCATTCCAGAAACACAGAAGCCAACCTCACAAAATAGCGAAGATTTAGTCACAAGGATCCACTTTATGTCTAGCATGGCACAGAGCCTGAAGGTCCCAAGAGATACAGAACAAGACATAGACATGAAACACCATTCCTCAAAGGGTTCACAGTCCGTGCATGTGAGGCGTTAGTGGAAGTGGGTATAGCAGGCTGTGGCTCAAGAGAGACATACAGCCAGGGAAATGAAGAATGTTTCACAAAGAAGATGAAATTTAAATTCATTCCATATTTGTTGAGTAGCTTCCATGAGCTAGGCATCTGCGTAGGTACCAGATCATGTTGCACAGGATGAATGAAAGTTCCCAAATAAGGGTTTAAAGGGCACTCCAAATACAAAGGACACTCCTCACGTGCAAAGATAAAAGAGCTTAAGAATGTGTGAGCCAGACTGAGGAAAAGCAATTGGTTCAATGTGACTGGAGTGAATACATCAGTGGAGCGCAGGAGAGTAAACTGAAAAGTTATGTCAGAGGCACATTCACAGAGAAGCAAGGAGTTTGTTCTGTAAGCAACCTGGTGACTTGCAAAGATTTTTACCCAGAGAATGAACACTGCTTCTAACACAGTAATTAGCAGATAGTGGGCATTCAATACTTCTTCACTAAAGGACTAGATGGGTGAGGAAGTGGCTGACATGGTGGAGCCCTGAATGGATTTAGCTGGCAAGAGAGAGGGTGACCAGGATGCTATTGTTGGAGCCTTAGCAGTCGGCTCCCTCCATGGTGAGACAGCTTGGAATTAGAAAGAATCAGTTACTGGTGAGAGGTGGGCTGAGGAGAAGGGGAGAAGAGTGAATGAAAATCCAGAGGTGTCTAGCTTGAGTGACCACAAGCACATGGAAAAGCATGCTGATAACCAAGAAAAGATGGAGCAGGAGGGGAGCCCATATGAAGCACCTCTTGGCTCATTCCACACAGAGAATGTTTTCTGGCCAAGATGGTCATCTCAACAATAGCTGTTCATTCAAGGAAGACAGGTAGCAAGTGCCCTTTTCTCTCAACACCATACTTTTGATTTAGCATATTAAAATCTATTGTTCCCTGGTTCAACATTTAGTACAGATTCCTACAATACCAGGATTTCTAATTTTGGTGTTGTTGACATTTGGTTAAGTCTTGGTTGTGGAGCTATCCCGTGCACTCTAGAAATACTTACCATTTCCCTGGCCTGTATGCACCAAGCGCTAGGGGCAACGCTCCCCCTCAGCTGTACTAAGAATGTCTCCAGACATTGCTAAACGTCCCCTTAGAGACAGAAATATCCCCCAATTGAAAACCACTGCTATCTACATATTCCACTTTAAAAACAGCATTTACACCTAGCAACAGCCTACACATGGCAACATCCAAGAAACCCAAAGCCAGCATCGTGAAGGGATGATTTGTCGTCTGTGTGCAAGCAGAGTCACTGCTAGCTAATTTTCATGGTGTGGTTTCAGAATTCAGTTTAGAGCTTCTACAGCTGGGGTTTGGGGGAGCCACTTTATATTCTCTGCACAGCTAGCCTGCTCGTTTCTTCCAATGGTGACTGGCGTGTGCATCAGATGTAAAAGCTCAGACATGTATTCTGGCCAACAGTCTGTCCATTCTTTCTTGCCTCTATACATGCAAAGTTACAAGAGGCCAATTGACTCTCTGTGAGATTATATGTGTGAAAAGGGTTTGTATAAAGGAAAAACTTGTTATACAGGGTGTTACATTAAGGCATTCCAACAGGAAAAATGGTTCTTAATAAAGTAGGCCCAATCCAATTAGCAATAGACAACTTCCTCATGAAAAGAAGAATTTAAGAGATATGTAGATAGGAGGGAAAAAAGGGGGTCTCACTATCCAAATATGGGTCTGCATTAGAAAAATTCATTTCTCCTCCCTTTATTATTTTTCTAGGGACAAAAAGAGAAAAAAATGTTAAAAGATAAAAGGTCACCATGCTCTTCAAATACTGCCACCACCAATACCACCTCAGCCTCTCCCTCAATTCAGAATACTTCATCCATTTCAACCCTCTCCATCAGTCTCCTTCTAGTCGATTATAAGTATTCAGTGGGAACCTCAAAAAGACTGGTGTGGACTGCCCCCTTTTTGTATTAGCTGCTCATCCTCTCTGGGATGGTTGCTAAGGCTTCTCTCCCAACATCTCTTCTCTGAATAGCCTTCATTGTGACCATTTAGCTTCAGTAATTTTAATCTGTGCCCCACAAAGCAGAGAGATCCACACTTTTGTCTAAAGCATCTAGCAAAGTCTGACCCTTACAACTGAAGGGGAAATGAATAAGGGAAGAGACAGCTTGAAAGAAAATTAAAGATGGTTAAAATTCAAAACAGATGTCATCTAATTTACAAATCTGACACATAGCCCAGCAGGCCAGATTTTAGACTTCAGGCCAAGATTATAAGACTATCAAAAGAAAAACAATTAGCATCCTAGAGAGACTAAAAAACTGGAGGAGACAGGAGCCTCCTTTGTGCCAAGTGACTGAATTAATTGGGTGAGTTTTATTTGATACACCAGGTAAGCACACTTGCGCTTTTCTTATTCCTGTATTTCAGGATGAATGTTTTTATCTAAATAATAAACCAACAGGGCTAAATAACAGGATAGCCAAGCAAAACATTTAGATTTTGAAGTTAATTCTGGAGAAGTAAAAGAAAGATAACAGCAATTTTGGATTAAAAAAGACAGGGTGGTGCTTGCTTCAGCAGCACATATACTAAAATTGGAACCATACAGAGAAGATTAGTATGGCCCCTGCTCAAGGATGGTATGCAAATTTGTGAAGCGCTCCATATTTTTCTCATGGTTACTAAAGGGGAAGCGGGGAGAGATAAATTGGGAGTTTGAGATTTACATATACATACTACTACATATAAAAATAGGGCTTCCCAGGTGGCACTAGTGGGAAAGAACTTGCCTGCCAATCCAGGAGACATAAGAGACATGGGTTTGATCTCTTGGCTGGAAAGATACCCTGGAAACAGGCATGGCAACCCACTCTAGTGTTCTTGCCTGGAGAATCCCATGGACAGAGGAGCCTGGCAGGCTACAGTCCATGGGGTTGCAGAGTCGGACATAAATGAAGTGACTTAGCACATATGCATATATAAAAATAAATAACTAGTAAGAACCTGCTGTGTAGCACAGAGAACTCTACTCAGTACTCTATATTGACCTATATGGGAAAAGAAACTATAAAAGAGTGGAGATATATATATATATATAACTGATTCACTTTACTGTATACCTGAAACTAACACAACATTGTAAATCAACCGTACTCCAAGAAGAATTAATTTTAAGGATTTTAAAAAATAAAAAAGAGAGGGCGTCAAGATAGGAAAAAAAGGTCTGTACCTTTCAAAACTGTACGAGCCCTAAGTAGCCTACTGGGTGGCCACTAACCATTGAACTGTTTGCTTGCCAAGACCCAGGAGAAGCTGGAGAAGGAGAGGGCGGTTCCTGGCAACTGTGTGCTGGCTGAGCAGTCAGCGATCCTTGGACTAGAAGATGCCTTTGCTAAGTGTATGTGGTGCCAGGGAGGCTGCTCTGATCAGACACCATCAGAACCAGGGACAGTTCGTCACAGGTGGTCTTAGTAGGAGGTCAGACTCAGGCCCCAACCAGGGATAGAAGCTTTGAGGGCTAGAAATTGTGTGGGGAGGTAAATAGGAGAAATGAGAAAAGGTAGGGAAAAGGGAGGGTCAGGAGGAAGGCACAAGGGGGAAGCAGAGGGAAAGGACAAAGGACATCTGACTCAGCCCTAAGCCCCAGGCATGGGGTCACCATTCCCTCACACCCACCTTTCCAACTAGCCAAAGACATGGGGGAGAAAGTTACATTTAAGAAGTTTTAACTCAAAGCGTTAACCTCTGGCTTGGTTGAATGGGTGGTATGTTCTTTGGTTGTTTTGATGGTGATGGTGAGAGTAGTGGTGAAACTGTGTTTATTCTTTGTTTTTAAGAATCAGGTGCCAGGTGAAGTGAAAGGCAAAGTATAGCAAAGGTGCCTGCCAGGCTCCTCTGTCCATGGACTTCTCCAGGTAAGAATACTAGAGTGGATACCCATTTCCTTCTCCAGGGGATCTTCCCAACCCAGAGATTGAACCCAGGTGTCCTAAATTGTAGGCAGATTGCTTACCCTCTGAGCCACTGCAGAAGCCCAAAGGTAAAATTAGGTAGGTGTAAAAACGTGGTCCAATGGAGAAAGGAATGGCAAACCACTTCAGTATTCTTGCCTTGAGAACCCCATGAACAGTATGAAAAGGCAAAAGATAGGAAACTGAAAGATGAACTCCCCAGGTCAATAGGTGCTCAATATTCTACTGGAGAAGAGTGGAGAATAGCTTCAGAAAGAATGAAGAGGCTGAGCCAAAGCAAAAACAATGCCCAGTTGTGGATGTGACTATGATGGAAATAAAGTCCGATCCTATAAAGAACAGTATTGCATAAGAACCTGGAATGTTAGGTCCATGAATCAAGGTAAATTGAAAGTGGTCAAACAGGAGATGGCAAGAGTGAACATTGACATTTTAGTAATCAGTGAACTAAAATGGATCTGAATGGGCAGATTTAATTCAGATGACCACTATATCTACAACTGTGGGCAAGAATCCCTTAGAAGAAATGGAATAGGCCTCATAGTCAATAAGAGTCCAAAATGCAGTATTTGGGTGCAGTCTAAAAAAACAACAGAATGACCTCTGTTCATTTCCAAGGCAAACCATTCAATATCACAGTAACACAAGTCTATGCCCCAACCACCTATGCCAAAGAAGCTGAGGTGGAATGGTTCTATGAAGAACTACAAGACCTTCTAGAACTAGCACCACACAAAGATGTCCTTTCCATCACAGGGGACTGGAATGCAAAAGTAGGAAGTCAAGAGATACCTGGAGTAACAGGCAAGTTTGGCCTTGCGGTACAAAATGAAGCAAGTCAAAGGCTAACAGAATTTTGCCAAGAGAAGACACTGGTCATAGCAAACACCTTCTTCCAATAACACAAGAGATGACTCTACACATGGAAATCACCAGATGGTCAATACGAAAATCAGGTTGATTATATTATTTACAGCTGAAGATGGAGATGCTCTACACGGTCAGCAAAATCAGGACCGGGAGTTGACTGTGGCTCAGATCGTGAACTTCTTATTGTAAAATTCAGACATAAATTGAAGAAAGTAGGGAAAGCAACCAGACAAATCAGGTATGACCTAAACCAAATCCCTTGTGATTATACAGTGAATGTGATAAATAGATTCAAGGGATTAGACCTGATAGACAACCAATACAGTATACTAACACATATATATGGAATTTAGAAAGATGGTAATGATAACCCTGTATGCGAGACAGCAAAAGAGACACAGATATATAGAACAGTCTTATGAACTCTGTGGGAGAGGGCGAGGGTGGGATGATTTGGGAGAATGGCATTGAAACATGTAAATTATCATATGTGAAACGAATCACCAGTCCAGGTTCAATACATGATACAGGGTGCTCGGGGCTGGTGCACTGGGATGACCCAGAGGGATGGGATAGGGAGAGAGGTGGGACGGGGGTTCAGGATGGGGAACACAGGTACACCCATGGCAGATTTATGTCAATGCATGGAAAAGCCAATACAATATTGTAAAGTGAAAAATAAACAAATAAAATAATAATAATAATAAAAGACCTGATAGAGTGCCTGAAGAACTATGGACAGAGGTTCGTAACATTGTACAGGAGGCGGTGATCAAAACTATCCCCAAGAAGAAGAAATGCAAAAAAGGCAAAATGGTTGTCTGAGGAGGCCTTACAAATAGCTGAGAAAAGAAGAGAAGTGAAAGGTAAAAGAGAAAATAAAAGATATACCCATCTGAATGCAGAGTTCTAAAGAACAGCAAGAAGAGATAAGAAAGCCTTCCTCAGCGACCAATGCAAAGAAATAGAGGAAAACAACAGAATGGGAAAAACTAGAGATCTCTTCACAGAGAAAGCAATTGGCACCCCACTCCAGTACTCTTGCCTGGAAAATCCCATGGACGGAGGAGCCTGGTAGGCTGCAGTCCATGGGATCGCTAAGAGTCGGACACGACTGAGCAACTTCACTTTCACTTTTCACTTTCATGCATTGGAGAAGGAAATGGCAACCCACTCCAGTGTTCTTGCCTGGAGAATCCCAGGGATGGGGGACCCTGGTGGGCTGCCGTCTACAGGATCACACAGAGTTGGACACGACTGAAGTGACTAAGCAGCAGTAGCAGCAGAGATCTCTTCAAGAAAATTAGAGATACCAAGGGAGTGTTTTATGCAAAGATGGGCACAATAAAGGACAGAAATGGTATGGACCTAACAGAAGCAGAAGGTATTAAAAAGAGGTGGCAAGAATACACAGAAGAACTATCCAAAAAACATATTAATGACCCAGACAACCACAACAGTGTGATCACTCACCTAGAGCCAGACATCCTGGAGTCCAAAGTCAAGTGGGCCTTAGGAAGCATCACTACGAACAAAGCTAGTAGAGGTGATGGAATTCCAGCTGAGCTATTTCAAATCCTGAAAGATGATGCTGTGAAAGTGTTGCACTCAATATGCCAGCAAATTTGGAAAACTCAGCAGTGGCCACAGGACTGGAAAAGGTCAGTTTTCATTCCAATTCCAAAGAAAGGCAATGCCAAAGAATGTTCAAACTACCACACAATTGTACTCATCTCACACGCTAGCAGAGTGATGCTCAAAATTCTCCAAGCTAGGCTTCAATAGTATGTGAACTGAGAACTTCCAGATGTTCAAGCTGGATTTCGTAAAGGCAGAGGAACCAGAGATTAAGTTAACAACATCTGTTGGATCATAGAAAAAGAAAGAGAATTCCAGAAAAACATCTACTTCTGTTTCATTGACTACACTAAAGCCTTTGACCATGTACTGCTACTGCTAAGTCGCTTCAGTCGTGTCCGACTCTGTGCAACCCCATAGATGGCAGCCCACCAGGCTTCCCCGTCCCTGGGATTCTCCAAGCAAGAACACTGGAGAGGGTTGCCATTTCCTTCTCCAATGCATGAAAGTGAAAAGTGAAAGTGAAGTCGCTCAGTCGTGTCCGACTCCTAGTGACTCCATGGACTGCAGCCTACCAGGCTCCTCCATCCATGGGATTTTCCAGGCAAGAGTACTGGAGTGGGGTGCCAATGTGGATCACAACAAACTGTGGAAAATTCTTCAAGAGATGGGAATACCAGACCACCTGACCTGCCTCCTGAGAAATCTATGTGCAGTTCAAGAAGCAACATTTAGAACCGGACATACAACAATGGACTGGTTCCAGATTGGGAAAGGAGTACATTAAGGCTGTATATCATCACCCTGCTTATTTAACTTACATGCAGAGTACATCATGCGAAATGCAGGGCTGGATGAAGCACAAGCTGGAATCAAGATTTCCGGGAGAATTATCAATAACCTCAGATATGCAGATGACACCACCCTTATGGCAGAAAGCAAAGAACTAAAGAACCTCTTGATGAAAGTGAAAAAGGAGAGTGACAAAGTTGGCTTAAAATTCAACATTCAAAAAACGAAGATCATTGCATCTGGTCCCATCACTTCATAGCAAATAGGTGAGAAAACAATGGAAACAGTGACAGACTTTATATTCTTGGGCTCCAAAATCACTGCAGATGGTGACTGCAGCCATGAAATTAAACAACACTTACTCCTTGGAAGAAAAACTATGACAAACCTCAGTTCAGTTCAGTTCAGTCGCTCAGTCGTGTCCGACTCTTTGCAACCCCATGAATCGCAGCATGCCAGGCCTCCCTGTCCATCACCATCTCCTGGAGTTCACCCAAACCCACGACAAACCTAGACAGCATATTAAAAAGTAGAGACATAACCTTGCTGACAAAGATCTATATAGTCAAAGCTATGGTTTTTCCAATTGTCATTTTTGGATGTGAGAGTTGGACCATAAAGAAAGTTAAGTGCTGAAGAATTGACGCTTTTGAACTGTGGTATTGGAGAAGACTCTTGAGAATCCCTTGGACAGCAAGGAAATCAAACCAGTTGATCCTAAAGGAAATCAATCCTGAATATTCTTTGGAAGGACAACCTAGACAGCATATTAAAAAGCAGAGACATTACTTTGCCAACAAAGTCAAGGCTATGGTTTTTCCAATGGTCATGTATGGATGTGAGAGTTGGACTATAAAGAAAGCTGAGTGACAAAGAATTGATGCTTTTGAACTGTGGTGTTGGAGAAGGCTCTTGAGAGTCCTTGGACTGAAAGGAGATCCAACCAGTCCATCCTAAAGGAGATCAGTCCTGGGTGTTCATTGGAAGGACTGATGTTGAAGCTGAAACTCCAATACTTTGGCCACCTGATGCAAAGAGCTGACTCATTTGAAAAGACCCTGATGCTGGGAAAGATTGAGGGCAGGAGGAGAAGGGGACAACTGAGGATGAGATGGTTGGATGGCATCACCAACTTAATGGACATGGGTTTGGGTGGACTCCAGGAGTTGGTGATGGACAGGGAGGCCTGGTTTGCTGTGGTTCATGGGGTCACAAAGAGTTGGACACAACTGAGCGACTGAACTGAACTGAACTGATGCTGAAGCTCCAATATTTTGGCTGCCTGATTCGAAGAGCTAACTCATTAGAAAAGACCCTGATGCTGGGAAAGATTTCAGGCAGAAGGAGAAAGGGTGGAAGAGGATGAGACGATTAGATGGCATCACTGATTCAATGGACATGAGTGTGAGCAAAGTCCAGGAGTTGGTGATAAACGGGAAAGCCTGGCGTGCTTCAGTCCATGGGGTCACAAAGAATCAGACATGACTGAGCATCTGAACTGAACTGAAATTTGATTTCAGGATAGAGGTATCCCTCACTTTTCAAACGTTGACTTTACACTTCTTTACTTTGAGGAAAGATCTACATTATCACAGTCATCTTGATTCTAGGATCCAGGACACCAAAAGCCCTCAAGTCCCTCTTATAAAATGGAGTAGTTCTATTGGCCCTTTATAGACTAGTTGCATATTGTTAATTTCAATTAATTGCAGATGGAAATTCAAACTTCATTCTATATTGGTTGAACCTGAGAATGTGGAAAGGGAGTTATGGAGCTCCAATTTGACTTGTTTTCACTAACAAAAAGAAACCTGAAGAGAATTTTTGCTTTTATTTTAAAAAAGTAATTGCTTCTTTGCCCTATACCCATTTCAATTTAGACAAGTTTTCATAAGAACACTCTTCTTTCAGGTAGCAGGGGAAACCTGAAAATGGAAAGCAGTGACACAGTGCGGGGAAGGACATGAAGCAGCAGTATGTGGGGGAGGATGGAGGGAAGAGAGAATTAAGGAGATTATGTTCACAAGAGAATGACTCCAGGATATCTGCCCTCCTTGGAGTCACCCCAGAGTTTTGGTTTATCCTAAATTTCATGCACGGAACATCAAAGAAATGGATGACAGAGGAGAACAGGGAATTTGAGTCAATGTATGTCTGGAATGTATAGCAAAGCAATATGGCCTGCAGAGACACTTTTCCAACTGTGAGACCCTTTGCAACCTGTTATTCCAGAGTTTCCATCTTGACATCTGTGAGTCTCATCAGAACACAACTCTAGTGTGATCCACTATCCCTGAAAGCCCAGCTCAGGGATAGTTCAGGAGCGGTGGCTCTTTACCAAGTCCACAGCCAAAACTGCAGAGAGCAGGATGCTAGGTTCTTCTCTCCAAGTTTGCAGAGAAGCCTGTATTTCCAAGTCTGATCAAGCTTTTACCAGCTCCTCCCATGTGATAGGTTCAGTGCCGGGAGCTTTCACTGTTATATTGTTATATCCTCACAACAACAAAGTTTTTAAATATGTATTAGGGTTACAAAGGCTTCATACTAAAGGGTATTGGAGGAAACCTTGTGGATGGGCAACAAAGAAAAATTCTCTACCCAATCCCTACTCATCTCTAGATTCGTGGTAGTTCTTGGAGAGGCAGTTGTGTAAATGCCCAGCCATTATCTCATAGAGTTTTCTTTCATTTCTTCCTTTGTCTAACTCACTGTATGTCAAATTTTAGTGTGGACAAGGTTCACAGTGTTCACAGTACTTCATTAATAAAGGAATTGTAAAGGAATATCAACGGTGACTTGCCTGCTGCTACTGCTGCTGCTAAGTCGCTTCAGTTGTGTCCAACTCTGTGTGACCCCATAGAAGGCAGCCCACCAGGCTCCCCTGTCCCTGGGATTCTCCAGGCAAGAACACTGGAGTGGGTTGCCATTTCCTTCTCCAATGCATGGAAGTGGAAAGTGAAAGGGAAGTTGCTCAGTCATGTCTGACTCTTAGTGACCCCATGGACTGCAGCCCACCAGGCTCCTCCATCCATGGGATTTTCTAGGCAAGAGTACTGGAGTGGGGTGCCATTGCCTTCTCTGGGTGACCTGCCTGTTCCTCTCCAAAATGATACCCTACTAACCATCTAGAATGCCTTCTTTGTGCCTCTCTTCCACCGAAGGCTGCTTTTCTCCAGGACTCCAGTTTAACACCCATTACCCAGAAAGTCTTCCCTGCCTACCCACGCCCATAGTTACCTTCTCTCTTTTGACTTCCGACAACTCGCGTTGCCTCTGAATTCCTTCACACATGTAGTCCTGCCCTGAAGTGCTTGGTGTCTTTCTGTGTGCACCTCCAGTCTCCCTCAAACTTAAGGAAGCTAATAATCAGAGCCTATGCCCTATGTAAGGAGAACAGAGTCTTTTTTAAAAAAAATTATTCTTCACAAGCATTAGTTTAATGATTTCATAGTGTCCCATTGTATAAATGTATAGTAGTTTACAGAACTAGTCACATTTTGTTGTAAATTTAACCAATGTCCTTTTTTTTTCTTTTTTAACTTATCAAAGTAGGATGGCAAATTTACAGTAGACTTGGAAAATATAGAACAAAGTTACATATAGTTCCTCTATATATTACAATTATGTTTTCAAGTAGATAAATTAAGATTTTTGGAAAATAGAGTCTTAAAAGTGCCTATAAAAACTCCCACTTTTTTAGGCAAGCCATGTTTATACAAAGAGAAATTGATTTTTTCAGAGTGACTGTTGGCTTGAAAAATGTACATAAGGAGGTTCAGGACCATAATTAAAAACATGTGATGTTCTGGTCAGTGTTGCCCCCTGCTTAGGAAAAGCTGAATGCAATTTCACCCCACCAAGGGGACTAGAGTTTTCATAAAAAACATGTAGATGTTTCAGTCTCAGGAGGTCTATGGTGGTCACTTGTATAAAAAGAAAATTGTAACAACCATTTGTGGCAGTAGCTGTGGTTCTTGTTATTCCTCCATGCATAGGGAAGGAAGGACCTTGGTTTTTTGCCTCTCTTCTTACTGAAGAAGTTAAATTTGACATGTGGGACCATTTATGTTCCATCTGCTGTTCATTTACTTCCACCATTTGTCCTTCCTTAAAGCAGCATTTATGATGATGTGAAGGTCTGTAAAGGTATTTCAGGAATTCGTTTATCAGCAAGAGAGGTAGGTGGGAGACAGCATTATCAGTTCTGGAGCCAGTGAAGCAGGCCCAGGGAGCGTGAGGCCCCAGGGGGGCCGGCTCTGCCGGTATGGACAAAGATGGAGATGGGGGTGGGGTGGGGAGAGGGGAGAGACCCAGGTGGAGACACTGCCAGGAGTGTGAGCAATGCAATTACACTTTCACCAGGGGGGCCAGGCCCCTTTCCTGTAACACAGAAGTGTTCAAAACACAAGACACACAAAAGAGAAGATTGCTTTTCATCAAGCTCCTTCGGCTTGGCTTCCTCTTTCAAAGAAGATGAGGAATAGCAATAGTATTGTGGAAGGAGTGGTACGAGGAGCTATACCCTGCACAGCTCTTGTGGGGAGGGTAACAGCTGAGGGTAAAAGTTCTACTTGACCCTGATGACCCAACTATTTGCTATTTTTGTTCCCCCCAAACTCCCCATTCCTTTGTTCCTTTTATTTTTAATTTTATTTTATTTTTAAACTTTACAATATTGTATTAGTTTTGCCAAATATCAAAATGAATCCGCCACAGGTATACATGTGTTCCCCATCCTGAACCCTCCTCCCTCCTCCCTCCCCATACCCTCCCTCTGGGTTGTCCCAGTGCACCAGTCCCAAGCATCCAGTATCGTGTGGAATTTAGAAAGATAGTAACAATAACCTTTGTTCCTTTTTGTTATCTATCATGATTGAACTCTGCAGTCACTACCATGCATGTTTGTGTCCAACTCTTTGTGACCCTATGGACAACAGCCCATCAGGCTCCTCTGTGTATATGATTCTCCAGGCAGGAACTCTGGAGTGGGTAAACAGCGAATATATCCATTTCTTCTTAAAGTTGCTCAGTCATGTCCAACTCTTTGCAACCCCATGGACTATACAGTCCATGGAATTCTCCTGGCCAGAATACTGGAGTGGGTAGCCTTTGTCTTCTCCAGGGGATCTTCCCAACCCAGGGATCAAACCCAGGTCTCCCGCATTGCAGGCAGATTCTTTACCAGCTGAGCCACAAGGGAAGCCCAAGAATACTGGAGTGAGTAGCCTATCCCTTCTCCAGCGAATCTTCCCAACCCAGGAATCGAACCAGGGTCTCCTGCACTGCAAGCGGATTCTTTGGCAACCCACTCCAGTATTCTTGCCTGGAGAATCCCATGGACAGAGGAGCCTGGTAGGCTACAGTACTTGGAGTCGAGTTAGACATGACTGAGCGACTAACAGTCTTTACCAACTGAACCATCAGGGAAGCCCATTTTGTTAAAGGGAACACCAACATTTACTTTTCAGTTACCTGTAACGGGTTGCTCAGCAATTATATGTCAGCTCTGTCTGGTGTGTTCCCACAGGATGTGACTCAGAGATATTAGCATACAATAATTCTTATTGATTACGATGTTATCACCAATCCCCAAATGTGTTACTTCTTCCTAGGGCAGAGTCAGAGGCAACCTGTAGGAAACTTCTACTGAGAGGCAATGGGAGAGGGTGTGAAGTGGGTGAGCTCTGGAGGTAGATACTTGTGTTTAATGCTGGGCTTACTAGTTGTTCAGTAAACTACTTGACGTCTCTGTTCCTTAGCTCCTCCATCTGTGAAATGGAGATGGCAGAGGGTCTGCTTAATAGTAAAATGGGCAGACAGGATAAGGGGATGTACCAAAAGGATAATTAACCAGGCCCTGCTCTTCCAGTATCAAATGATGGTGAATGACAATGTCTTACCTTTTCCCTCTGCAGGCCCAGTGCTTGCAGACATCCTCTCTTTAATCCTCACCACCAGCCCCCATTACCTGCTCAAGTTCCCAGAAAATCAAGTTGGCCCAGAAAAGGAGGAGCATGTGTCTCTCCAGTTCTCACACTTGATTCAGAGTGTTCTAATGACATTACTATTTAACATTTTTGGACTCTTTTGTAATTTACCAAGTGCTTTTGTAACTTGTGCCACATTCAGCTGACAATTTGGTAGGATCTGGTAGCCTTCTACTAAGGCTGCTGCTTACCTGGTCTGCCCATTCTAGGCTTGGGAGTCTTGACTACAAATCTGGGATCCATCTGAAGCAGTATCTATCAGGGGCAAAAAGTGAAAAGGTACATTTACCTGGGAATCGATAAAGACCCTGGAAAGCTTGAGGAGAATAAAGCTATGGAATGCGAGAGAGCTGCATACAGCTTACCACACTCCAACTCCAAATAATACACAGCTTATTGTTTTAAGTTTCATGTCACTGCAGACCTGGCGAAACCCTCAGCAGCTTTGCTTAAGAGAAAATGCCTCTGCCCTGGTCTAATTCCAATTCTGGTCTTTCAGTGCCTGGGCCAGTGCTTCTCAACCTTGAATGTGCACTGAAACACCTGGGGATTGGGTTAAGGGCGCTCTGATTCAGCAGGTCTGGGATGGAGCCTGAGATACTGCCTCTCCAGCAACCTCTAAGGAGATGCTGATTCTGCTGGTCCAGCAACATCGCTCTGAGCAGCAAAGGCAAGGGTCTGCACTGTTTGCTGATCTTTTTCTGTGTCCCATTCCTTCTCGTGTTGGTTACATGAAAAGTGAACAAATGACCGAGCATCTGTATGAGTGGTCACTTCCTCGTATCAGGACTTTTAAACTTTTGTTCTGTTAGCAGAATATTCTTTCTCTCTGTCTGCAATTGCAAGTATGAATCAGAATTCATACTTGAAGTTCAGGGAATTTTTAAAATCAGCCATTTCGATATTCCAGCACTTGTATGCTCGTACAGTAGGGAGCATTGCTGTCCTGTAGTCCACAGCCTTTAGGATGCTGCAGGGGTACATCCTGCAGCATTGGTTACATGAAAAGTGAACAAATGACCGAGCATCTGTATGAGTGGTCACTTCCTCGTATCAGGACTTTTAAACTTTTGTTCTGTTAGCAGAATATTCTTTCTCTCTGTCTGCAATTGCTCAGAATTCATACTTGAAGTTCAGGGAATTTTTAAAATCAGCCATTTCGATATTCCAGCACTTGTATGCTCACACAGTAGGGAGCATTGCTGTCCTGTAGTCCACAGCCTTTAGGATGCTGCAGGGGTAGTCCTTCCTGGCCTAGAAAAGGAGAAGCTCGTCTTCCAGGCTTGGCATTACCTGTACAAGCTGCCTTCTTGTGGTATCAAAGGTCTGCATTGGGCAATAGCCACCTAGGGTTTTACTGCTTTACATGTTCATGCCCATTCTATATGGGTACACTGTCAAACTCATCTCCTATAATGCTTTCAGCAATCTAGTGATGCAGTAACATTGATCCCATTTTTAGATGACAGAAAAGGCATAAAGAGATTTGCCTGTCACTAATAAAGAGGAGATTGGAGTCATAAACCTCGGTCTTTTTCCTGGAAGGCCATATTCAGTCTATTTCCCCACCATCCCTTCTGTGAAGCCCCTAAAGAAGCTTGTTGTGAATGAAATAAACCATGGAGTCACTTTGTTTCAGCAAAGTTCTTCATTCTGGTTCCCATATAACTGGGCACCTTCTAATCTCTGCTCTTGCCCACCAAGGTAGTCTGAGGCAGAAGAGAGTACCAAGAATTTAGATTCAACATTGTCCTTTCCCTTAGTATTCAAGTATAGCTTTTCCAGAGGCTTTGCTCATTTCAGTCCCCAAACATATGACAGTGCTGTGGAGCTAAGAGATCATCTCTGTCATTCTTATGATGATTGATGACCCAAGAAATTGCTGAAGAGTAGGGAACATAACATCCTAAGAATTTAGGACTCCTATGTGGATTTGATCCATTATGTTCTCCCACTTCTCTAACAAGCTCAACTCTGCAAAATACATATCCTGGATATGGAATCATAAGCCAAGCTCATCAAACATTAACTAATATATTTTTCTTTGATTTAAGACACCAGGAAAAGAGGCTGCTAATTTCTCCATCACTGCCAGCTTTACAGTCTCATCTCCTAGCTTAGTGAGAGCAGTGAGCTGCCCATGGACCAATTCATTCCTAAGGGGGAGTCTTGTTCACATAAGAGGGAGATAATTAGGCTTTCCCTGCCCCTCCTGGGTATCCCTAGAGCTGCTTTTAAAAACTTTAACTTGGCAACAGACACCAAAAACTGCTCAGACTGGAAATCATCTGAGCCTCTTGTAATGTGGTGTGTTGAGTTAAAGCCAAGTTAATATTTAGGGGATTATAGAACTCTGACAAAGATTTCTGTAAAATTACCTCTGGAGTTAAAAGTGACAAATGGAAAAGAAATAACAATCCCCCTGCATGAGCCCAACTCCCTGCCCCCACCTCCAGTCCCCACAAATAAATGCACACAGAACCAGTGGCTCTGTTCTCCACCTATTCTCTCACATTCGTAATGTGTTTCTTTGCTCTAAGAGGAATGCAGAGTTTCTGTCTCTAAAAGATCTCTGTTTTTGAACAATTCTCTCCTATCTATTTATAATAAATATAAAAACCAAGAGGGGAAGTAAAGGACAGTGAATGTTTACTATAAACTCAAACTTCTATCTACCATTTTCCAATCTTTCAAACTGTTGGAACCAAATCTTGTCCTAATTCCCTGCTGGCAAAACTCTGTGACAAACCCAGGTGGATTGATGGCTAGAAATGGAACATCCTCTCTGGTCCATCTTGTGGCTTTGGCTACCTTGGAGACTCTTCATCACCACCCCATCTCATGACTCCTGTGTTATGCTGTTGTTCTTCAGTCGCTAAGTCATGTGGACCCTTTGTGACCCCATGGACTGCAGCATGCCAGGCTTCCCTGTCCTTCACCATCTCCCAGAGCTTGCTCAAACTCATGTCCATTGAGTCAGTGGTGCCATCCAACCGCCTCATCCTCTGTCGCCTCCTTTTCCTCCTGCCTTCAATCTTTCCTACCATCAGGGTCTTTTCTAATGAGTCAACTCTTTGTATCAGGTGACCCAAGTATTGGAGCTTCAGCTTTAGCATCAGTTCTTCTAATGAATATTCAGGATTGATTTCCTTTAAGATTGCCTGGTTTGATCTCCTTGCTGGCCAAGGAATTCTCAAGAGTCTTCTCCAATACCACAGTTTGAAAGTGTCAATTCTTCAGCACTCAGCTTTCTTTATGGTCCAACTCGCACATCCATACATGACTACTGGAAAAACCATAGCTTTGACTAGGTGAACCTTTGTCAGCAAAGTAATGTCTTTGCTTTTTAATATGCTGTCTAATTTTGTCATAGTTTTACTTCCAAGGAGCAAGCATCTTTTAATTTCATGGCTGCAGTCATCATCTGCAGTGATTTTGGAGCCCAAGAAAATAAAATCTGCCACTGTTCCCATTGTTCCCCCATCTATTTGCCTTGAAGTGATGGGACAGAATGCCATGATCTTAGTTTTTTTAATGTTGAATTTTAGGCCAGTTTTTCCACTCTACTCTTTTACTTTCATCAAGAGGCTCTTTAGTTCCTCTTCGCTCTCTGCCATAAGGGTGGTATCATCTGCCCATCTGAGGTTATTGATATTTCTCCCAGAAATCATGATTCCAGCTTGTGATTCATCCAGCCCAGCATTTCTCATGATGTACTCTGCATAGAAGTTAAATAATCAGGGTGACAATATACAGCCTTGACGTACTCCTTTCCCAATTTTGAACCAGTCCATTGTTCCATGTCTGGTTCTAACTGTTGCTTCTTGACCTGCATATAGGTTTCTCAGGAGGCAGATAAGGTAGTCTGGTATTCACATCTCTTTAATCTCCAGATCTTGAAAACAAGGAAGATTGTGTATAAGAGAGAGTCCTTGTGGTAAGAAGCCTACTCATCAGCAACATTCATCAGCCTCATATCTAGAGAACACTTTTCTGGCCCAAATATTTTATTGTTGCTTCTTTACTTCTTTGGCCCTTTGCAAATCCCTTTTTTTCACTCCTACTCTTGCTCCTGGCTTCTCTCCATATCTGATATTTACCAAATGACATTGCCCCGTCCCCTACTCCTCATGGACAGAGTCATGAGGAGAAGCAGCCAGGACTTCATAGACATCTGGTAGACCTCCAGAGGGTTTTTTGTGGCTGCAAGGAGCAGGCTGGCTGCAAAGATGTAGGTGGTTTCAGTTCATCTATTCTGCAAATACTTTAGGTACCTGTGAGTGAGTGTTAAGCACTGTCCCAGCCATAGGGGAACAAGGATGAGCATTATAGTTCCCAGCCCATAGGGCAGTAGAGATTTACCCAGGAATGGGGACACCAGATGAAACAAATAGAAATACAGGATATCCAGTTAAATTTCAGGTAAAGTACAAATGATTTTTTAGTGTAAGTATAATCATTTTAATATAGGACAATACATTTTTTACTATGTCCCATTAGAGACATAACTCTACTAAGGAAAATTGTTGTTTATCTGAAATTCAAGTTCGGCTGAATGCTCTATATTTTACCTGGCAACCCTGCAACCAGAGGCACTTGACCTAACCTTGGGTCAGTGGATGTCTGAGGATAGCCCATAACTTCTTTCATGTCTGGAGGCCCCTCAGAGAGATGCTGTAAGGCAGCCTGAAGGTGCAAGAAGACATGCTGTCAGGTACAAGAGCTCTGACTCACACAATTCATGGTGCTTTACAGCCAACACGTGGTGATTGGAGACAGGGGCTAGGAAGGGGGCTGAGTGACTGTCCTAAAATCTGATGCCATAGCATTCTCCAGGGGACATCAATGCCTCCCATGATGTGGGATATTGATCTATCTGTGTCTAGGTCACTGGTATTTTCTTACTACATTAACACAATGCTTAGACAAGGAAAGATAAAACCATAATAATAATAACAGCAATTGATGGTAATAATAAAATTTAACATCTCCTGACTTCCTCTTTTGTGCTAGGAGCAGTGCTTCATACTGATTCCATCATTTCAGCTTCCCAACAATCCTATGAGTTAAGTATAGTTATTATCTCCATTTTATAGATGAGGAACTTGATATGAAGAGGACAAGAAATAAAAGATCTCCATAAGTAAGAAAATTTTATTTTAAAAAAATCGGAAACTGATCCAATAAATTATTGAGGGAGATTTACTATAATCATGAAATTTGAAAAAATTTTGGATGAAAATGCTAGTAACTACTGTTATAACCCAGAGCTTTATGTAGAAAGAAAAACCTAGTAAATCCCTGAGAAACTATACCTCTAAAAACTTATATGTTTCAAGATTTAAAAACTTGTTTAATGCTCAATATCTGATGTTTGTATATTGGGGTATACTTTGTGCCTTAAAATGTTTTAAGTTTTAATAATCCCAGCTATATAAATTTCTAAAAGAAAGTATAAAAGTGAAAGTGTCTTTCACTTTTTAACTGTGATTATGAACCAAGAACCAGAGAAATACTTTAGTTTGATGACTGTACAGGGACTAACTAACACAGAAAATAAATACTGCCCCCAAATTTCTCATCTTGAGAAGGTTCATTGGATCTGTTAAAATTAACCTTCATAGTCATCACAGTTTTAAAAATACCATCCAATAATAGCACCTTCTTGGTTTTATTTGTAATAGGAGTAAAAATTCAGTTTTTAGAACTTTCTGGCTGGAAGAGGTCAGTTCCTCCCATCTACTTGTAGGCAGGCAGTATCTTGTATATGTCAGAAAGAGAAACATGGTCAAGGTGAGCATTTATTCCCATGAACTGGTTCTTAAAATCAACTAATGTATATTTCAGTCAAGCATGGGATTGAAAGTAAGTTTTTTATTATATATGCAAAACCATAGGAACCCTATAAAAGTTATATTAAAAATGATTTAATTTTCTGAGCAGTAGCTTACTACACAATAAGTGAAGTGAAGTGAAAGTTGCTCAGTCGTGTTGACTCTTTGTGACCCTGGCTAGAATACTGGAGTTGGTAGCCTTTCCCTTCTCCAGGGTATCTTCCCAACCCAGGGATCTAACCCAGCCCTCCCATATTGCGGGAGGATTCTTTACCAGCTGAGCCACAGGGAAACCCAAGAATACTGGAATGGGTAGCCAATCCCTTCTCCAGCAGATCTTCCCAACCTAGGAATCAAACCAGGCTCTCCTGCATTGCAGGAGGATTCTTTACCAACCGGCTATCAGGGAAGCACTATTACACAATAAACAGTGTCTTGTTAATGGATGATCTACTCCCCTTCCCAGTTTTCACCATCAGCATCTCTCACTAGGCTGAACTAACAGGGGGATTCCAACCTCTGAGGACCCAAAACTATGAACCCTTCCTCGAGGCCAAGCCCCTTCTCTGGGCCAAAAAGAAAAGTTGCTGGATCAAACCCTTTGCCCACTGCAGACATGGTTCTAGAATGAGTGGAATGTAACTGGAAAAAAAAAAAAAACACCAGCCCCTCTGTGTTGGTTTTCCCTAGAAAAGCAGTGCCTTAAGAAAACCAAACCTGTATTTTCTCACCCTAACTTAAGAAATAATGCCAGGTTTACTTTGGAAAAATAGCCATACGTTTGAAAAACATCAGGATTTTTCTGTAAATTTGAGGCCCCTTTCTTCAACCTCTAGAAAAAATACTTATGAAAACCAAGTAAATACACACAGATACCCACAGAATTATTAAGCCGTCTTGGCGAATGGATTTCTAGAGTTTATTAACCCTTGTGTTTATAAGGAAAGAATTAATCCTAACCCCATATTGTATGGTTGATAGTGCTTGTTAAATTGAAATTAAATTAGCTCTAGACTGGCTCAATATTATAAAGCAAGTAAGGGAAGATAGGGTTTCCCTGGGAGCTCAGTAAGTAAAGAGTCTGCTGCAGTGCAGGAGACCTGAGCTCAATCCCTGGGTTGGGAAGATCCCCTGGAGAAGGGAATGGAGACCCATTCAAGTATTCTTGCCTGAAAAATCCCATGGACAGAGTAGCCTGGCAGGCTACAGTCCATGGGGTCACAAGAGTTGGAGAACACTTGGTGGCTAAACCTAGCTACCTAAGGGGAGAAATGCATACTACTTTAATCATTCAGCATCTCAGTGAGCATCAGTGAGCTATTTCTGCAGCTTGTTTGTGGGGTCTTACTCTATCTAAGGCACTGTGTTAACCCTTAGAGGGATAACAAAGATAGCCTATTCCTTAAAGGAGGTAATTTTAATGACCTACAGAGTGTTTTATAAATTCTACTGAAAAAGATATTTGGCACTGTTAATGTCATTTGTAGAAAAACCTCTTTCCTCCAACATAATAAAATTCAGATAGATTTTTCTTGCTTCATAGAATGGAAGAGTCCCATCAATTTACATAAAATTAACAAAACCATGAGTGTATACAGTCCATATGAAATGTTCTTATTCTAATAATTTTGATACAAACAGACCAGCATATATAAGTTTTCTAGAAAATTCCTGGCATGAATTTCATATGAAAGACATGCTTTGGAGAGCTAGATAAGAATATGGTAGATGACCATAAAAGCTGCTTTTGGGGACTTCCTTGGCGGTTCAGTGGTTAAGATTCCTTGCTTCCACAGCAGGGGGCATGGGTTTGATCCCTGGTGGAGGAACTCAGATCCCACATGCTGCATGGTGCAACCAAAAATGCTTTTTAAAAACCCTGCTTCTCATCCTCTGAATCCTTCAAAAACTATTTCTAACATAAAGTTGCCAGAAACACCAGTGTTTCTAAACTTATGGTAGAATATGCTGTGGAAGCAATTTCAAAGACCTATGTCCATAATAGTTACTCAATTCATGTCTATTAAGTGATAAATTAAAAAATGGAGCAGATAGAGTTTTCAATTTTGAGCAGTTAAATAGAGAGAAGCACTGTTCCAAAGTATATGTGACAAGCATCTAATGCAATGGTTTTCATTCTTTTAGGAGAAAACCCAGCACTGAAATTGAATTTCTTGAGAAGCTGGAAGAAACAAAGCTCACTGTAGATGAAAATGAAGACCATGAAGAGCTCCAAGTTAAAATACAAGCTTTTGAAGACAAAATAAATGCTGAGGACAACACCCCTGGCTCTCTCAGAAGATATAGTTTGGATCAAGTTTCTAAGGAAGAAAGAAAAGGCATTAGATTTAATAGGTATAAATTTTCTTGGCTGATTTTTAGGATATGTACTTCATGTTTGCTATTAGTTTTACTGTCACACTTTTATGAAGTAGTTTTTAAATATCTTTTACCTACAGCAAAATTCATCCACAGTGCTTTCATTATCCAAAGTAGTTTGCTATATTAAAAGGAGAGTGCAAATAAAAATCACAAGTTGTGTGGCTTATTTTTTTAAAAAAACTCTTCTTAAATATAAATATGCTAACATCAAGAATGACTGGCAAAAGCTTTCCTTGATTTCTGATGAAAAAGCATTAGCAAAAGTAGAAAAAAAAAAGAATATAAATATATAACTCCACCATTTCCCAGCCAGTTTGCTGTGAAACTGATTTTTACATCTTTGTTTTGGGAAGTAGCCTAGATCTACAAAGATTTGGCTTATTTTACAATGTGTATGTTTTATCAAATCTATTAATAGCACCAATTTTCAGTTTCACACTCTAGAGGAACTTTTGCCTCAGTGTTATTCTTCTTTCTTTTCCTTGTCAGTGAACAGTAGCTCAGCTTCTTTACCTGTCTCAACCTTCCCTTTGTTTGTATTGCAGGTCAAAGAGTTTGGCTTTGCACACTGTGCTAACAAACTCCTTGAGTGCAGAGGATGGGGAAGCTATAGAGAGCAAAGATACGCCAGCCAGCATCTCTCTTTCAGAAATAGAGCCACTTGGCCAAGGACATGAGATGTCACCCTTTAAGGTAGACACTGATGGATCACAGCTAGGAAATTCTTCAGTTTCACACCAAAGTATTATACATGTAGCATCTGAGAATTTGCCAGAAGCCGTTAAAAAGAACTATCAGGAAGAAACTCCAGAGACAACCACAAGTCCTGTAGAATACCATGATAAACTCTACTTGCACTTAAAGGAGAACTTCAGTAAAGTGAAAGCATATGCTGTAGAAATGGTAAAGAAGATTCCAGTCCCTGACCAGTGTACCATTGAAGGTAAGTGACCTGAACTCCCCAAACTTAAGAAATTTCAGGCATCACTATAAAAAAAAACAAATAAAACTCCAGTAGAATAAATTGCTGAATCTTTTGTAAAATAGATAATTTGAAAACACTCGTATTATTTTGATTGCTCTTTTCTCCCAATAAATTCAGTCATCTTTTTTTATTCCATTTCAATCTACCTAAGTCCACCAACTCTGATTTTTTCAAACCTCAGAATAAATTGTTTCTGGTTTCCCATTACTAGTGTTTAAGAAAATTCTGGAAAGGGATCCATGGCCCCAAAACAGGCTCTGGGATAGGCATCCAACCAAAGGCATTTTCCATCCTCGTGCAAGAAATCTATGGGGCTCCAGGAGATTCTTCTTCTGTTTATTCAACAAGCACTTATAAAGCAGCTACTGTATGCCAGGTACTGTGCTAAAGGTTCAGTTATGAGTCAAACAAATGTACTCCGTCACCTCTTGGAGGTTAAACTGTAGACAGAAAAGATGGAAACCATGGTCAGGAGGTGATATAGGTCAGGAGCCAGTAAGAGTGTGAACTAGTCAGAAAAAATCAAAGTAAGAAAAGAACATCAGGGCCAGAACTTCCCTGAGGTGCACAATTTAAGGAGACACTAAAAAAGCTCGGTAAAATTTTAAGTGAAGTCAGAATTAGTAACGATGTCTTGCCAAGCCATATTGGAGCTGAAACAAAAGGAGTTTAGTAGTATTGATCATGTCTTTATTTGCACTTTTGATATTATTTATTCTTTTTGTGGGGCTTCCCCAGTAGCTCAGCTGGTAAAGAATCCTCCTGCAATGCAGGAGACCTGGGTTTGATCCCTGGATTGGGAAGATCCCCTAGGGGAAGGCATGGCAAGCCACTCCAGTATTCTTGCCTGGAGAATCTCCATGGACAAAGGTGTCTGGTGGGCTGCAGTCCATGGGGTCACAAAGAGTTGGACATGACCAAGCACAGCACAACATCCTTTTTGTATTTATTTTGATTTTTAAAAATATTATTTACCTTGACTGCTGAATTTTCTGATGCTCTGCTAAGTTCTGTGCCCTAGTCCTGGCCCCAGGAAAGAGGACAGGTTGGAAACACAAGAACTAAAATGGCAGCGTGCCCAAGGCAGGCTTACCCTTCTGGTAGTGGGTTGAGCAGGTGTGGGTGGCTGAAGGCACTTGGCAGCCAATTAGATCTTTCCTACAATCACTCTTATGCAGCATCCATGTTCTTCCCTTAAGATTTAGATGACAGTCCTTGCCCACCTGTAGGTCATGACATCTTTTCACAGGTTACAGCTCTCGTAGAAAAAAGCCAGGCAGCACCTCATCTAGAAAGTAGCACAGCTGTGGGATAGTGAATTTAACTCATATTTACCCACCTACTGACTATCATCCCCTTTCAAGTTTAGGGACTAGGAGGGTTTTTCAATTCTCTACTTCCTACTCCCATCTCCCACTCCAGATCAGATCAAAGAGTGGATTCTCATGCTAACAAAAGAAAAGGGGGATTCAAGCATTTGATAATGACAATTATTACTATTTAGCACATTTGTATAGAATCTTGACATTTTCTTTTTTTAATTGAAGTATAGTAGATTTACAGTGTTGTATTAGTTTCAGATGTACAGCAAACTGATTCAGTTATATATACATATGTATATTCTTTTTCAGATTCTTCTCCCTTATCAATTATTACAAAATACTGAGTTTATCTCCCTTTGCTGTATAGTAGGTCCTGTTGGTTATCTATTTTATATATAGTAGTGTACATATGTTAACCCCAAACTCCTAATTTATCCCTTCCCACCTTTCCCCTTGGGTAACCATAAGTTTGTTATCTATTGTTTGTGGATCTACTTTTGTATATAAGTTCATTTTGTATTATTTTTTCCTAGATTTCACATATAAGCAATATCATATAATATTTGTCTTTCTCTGTCCAGCTTACTTCACTTAGTGTGGTGATCTCTAGGGAATCTGACATAGTCAAAAGCATTTACATTAATTTATTGATTAGCTTTCTTAAACTTCTTTTATAAAATGGTAACAATAAAAGTGACATTGCTCATATTCAATGTAAGTTTTGGATAATTAAGTATACCAGGACTTGAAAGTAGCTGAAATCAGTAAGATTGAATTAACACAAACTCTTTAAATGGCATGTTTGGCTAATAAGTTAACACAAATGTTGGAGAATTTAATATAAGAAAGGTTAAGTGAATTTTCCAGTTTGACAGAGGATGTCAGCAGCAAAAATATTAGATACATTTTCATCTACTAGAATAGTTGGGGTTTTTTTTTTAAGTTTAATTTAAATCATCTAAGATGTGCTATACAGTGAGGTTTAATCTTGTGAAAATGTGAAAGAAAACTGGCAGAGTTACTTTAAGTATCTAGTTGTCAAAAATGTATTTCTCATGGCCTTGAATTATTTTGGGAGTTTTAGAGTTAACGAGGTGACTGGGTTTTCTCCTAAAATATTGAACGAACCCATCATTTTATTAAAATTTTTTTTCTTTTCATATTTTCTACCAGAAATGACCAGGAACTGAGAATGTACTTTTTAAGTTGGCATTTTGGATTCATTCATGCTTTTGTAATTTCCTAGAAGTTGTTGATAAATTCTCTGCACTGGGAAGTGTGTGAGGGATTGAAGATTTATATGACTCACCGTAAACACATCCACCAAGAAAGGACTCGTGCTAACTGCAGGGGACACACTGTTATTATTTCAGAGATTGTGTAAACCACTCAGCAAAACGCCAGCAGTCATCTGGCCAACACAGTTTTGCTTATGTCATGAGATTGCTCAGCTCAACAATACTGTGTTTCTTTTCTTAAAAATTTACTGAAGAAAGATTTAGGCTTAGAATCTGTGTTCTGTTTTATGTGTCATCGGTATAGAAGAGGCATATTTGGTCTTTCTTTATAAATTATGCAAAGTAATCAAGAAACAAAGAGGAAAACCATAAACACCACTTTCACAACATTAAAAGTTAAAAAGACAAATAAGCCAGCAGGAAATAAGAACAAGAACAACAACAAAGTATCAGGATTAATTTTAGACTGATTTTACAAAGTCCATGCTAAAAGGACATGACAAAACAATCTCTTAAAAAAGTTCTTTTGGTATTGGTTTGACTCATATGAAAGCAAAAAACAAGAAACTGTTCAGCTTCCTTATTTTGACCAACAAAAACATCACTTTCATATGGTTCAGCCTAATACTTCAGTAATAAAACATACTGAAAGAATAGGAGCCTCACTAGTCGCTGTACAGCAGAATTCAATATGTGGTGAATCAAGTCACAAATAGAATTTTTATCCTCAGTCAGCCATCTTATTACTGCATGATATTGATCACAGTGGGGACAGGCAATTGTGCAAATAGGTCAGCACGAATCTATCATCGTGTCTAGAAACCCCTAGGTCTTATTTAAGAATTTGGGTCAGCAGTTCATTTTGAGTATGCAAGAGCCTGTTATTCCTAAGTCAGTTATTCTCTCCTGGGCACCATTGGCCTCTGGCATAGGGGCAGATTTGCCAACCACTGAAAGTGGTGTATTCATATGAGAGTGCTAGTCTAATATCTGCCCAATTATATTTACATAAAAGACCAAAGGAATTTAGTTCAAGGATGTATTTTAAAGATCTGAATCACTGGTATTCATTTACGTGAACAAAAATGATTTAGAGTTTAAAAACAAAGCACATGATATGGAAATAAATCCTTGAAAGTCTGGCCCATCACTGGAGTTCTATAAAGGAAGATATAAAATCTTACAAGAACCCATCAATGCTGCTTTGGTTCACTTTGAAGTATTTCCTGATTGAGTGAAAATACATCCCATCTGTAGAGCACGTCAGCACAGCTGACTTGCAGAAAGCTAATTTTAAAGCTGGTAATGTAGTCCTTTCTTGAAAGACCCACATGAGTTGATTTTTCCTGATGAACAGATATGAGACTATACAAAAATTTTTTAAAAGTTCATTGTAAATATCAAGAAGCAGGTGCTATTTTCATAATTAATTACAAGTAAGACTTCCTTACTGAAATTTTGTATGCAGTCAAGTTCAACCTCATATTGGGATGACTGAGGAGGCAAAGCCCACACCAGTCCTTACCTCTTTCTCCTCAGTTGGTCCAATAAGGAGGATAATGGTAACACTGATCCACTTCATAGTTCTGGAGATGCCTTTCTTTTTTAGAGCAAATTCTTTTAATCCTAGGATTAGAATCGTTTACCCACAGACAAAGTTGTAATATTTGTAGGAAGAGAAAAATCCTAAAGTCTTTCCATACAGTTTAAGAGGGAAAAACAACAAATAGGAAGATGTTACAAATTCCCTGGAGCCTCATTTCATTGAAGTGGTCCACTGAACCCTTGTTTGGAGGGCACGTGTTAGGGGAAAAAAAATTTCTAGAGAATTTTTCTTGGTGCTTTGGAATTTATCTTGGATTACCTACTCACCAGTTGCCATTTCTCCAGAGTGAGTTTTCATCAAAAGAAGACAGGTAGGGACCTCCCTGGTGATCCAGTGGCTAAGACTCCCCACTCCCAATACAGGGAGCCCGGGTTCAATCCCTGGTCAGGGAACTAGCTCCCACATGCTGCAACTAAGAGCTCGCATGCCGTAACTAAAGAGCCTGCAAACTGGACTAAAACCTGGTGCAGCCAAATAAAAGAACAAAAAGAGAAGACAGGTAAAATGGTGGCTGAGTTCTCCCTTTCACTTTCTCCTGCCACACATATCCTGGTTTCTGTCATCTACACTGGCCCATGAGAAACATCCAGATAATACGGCTAAAGGAAGATCTACAAGTCCTTTTGAAAAGATCCCTTCTGAACCTCTCCTTTGAGTTAATATCAAATCACTGCCCTTGTTCGTCCCAAGCCAAGAACAGCTGCAAGACTTGGACAATTACGATGTCCCTGGTAAGGATATTCCACACTTAAATCTACAACCTAACTTGTCCTGGAGTTCCACTAGAGGACATCAGATAACTTTCTTATTATTTATATTTTCAAAAGCTCCTTCTTGGTACAAAAAATAAAAAGTTTGATTTTCTTTACACATTCAAATAAATGACTAAATAAAATTCCCTAACTGTGCTGTTAGACAAAGAGGTGTGCTGCTTAATTGCACCTTATTTTACCTGCTATTATCTGTGGATGAAGAGGTTTATTCATCCAACTAGAAAACGGTGCAAAGTGAAATTGGTATGCACATTGGATAAATTATCTGCCTGTAAATTAAATGAGTCAAAACTAAACCCTTGAAATTGTCAGTTCCTCTAATATAGTGTCTACCTTGTGTATGTGTCTAGCAGATTTAAAGGGATCTCGCTAATAAATAAACAGAAGCCAAAGTAAATATGTAAATTGAGCAAAAAATGCATAGGGAAGTATCTTTCAGTATATCTTGTCCTTAAAGTAGCCATGTTAAAAGAAGAAAGAGGAGGGGAAAAAAAGGAGGAGATAGCTAGGAGCAGAAGTAGTCTGCTGTGAAATATTTCGTATTCCTAAATATATTCTTCTAAATGTGTTATTTATAAAATAGAAGGCTATGTGGCATTATACTTTTATGTCTGTAATGAGGATTTTAATCTTTTTGTAAGGGAAGTTCATACTCAGGGGCTACTATCAGTCTTTTATTATTGCTGTTTGGGGACGGTCCTTACTCCCAAGCACACAGTGGTGGACGAGACGGTCCTGAGCCACCGACGGTCCCCAGCAGAAAAGTACATTTCGATCCAATTTGCCACAAACCAAATTTCAGAAAAGTGAATGTTATTTTTTTTATTTACTTTCATTATTAAACTGGCAGTATATGCCCTGTAGGGAAACAAAATGGTCCCTTGATATCATCAAATCTCATTTAAAAACTGAGCAAATCTATATTTCTAAGCTCTGCTGGTGATGAAGAGCTGGTAGCCAGGAAACTGCAAAGAGATTATAGGGCTGAGTAAAGGGTTCTGATCTGACAGAGGAAAGGGGAGGGGCCAAGGAGAGGGTTTCCTCTTGTTTGCTCCACATGAACTGCCAAACTTCAGATAATGGAGGATTTTTAAATGTTTTTCCAAAAACATAGGCAATCACACAGTTGGCAGTCAGGAATTCAGGTGTTTGACAATTTGGCAGCCATTTATTTCTATTATAGTCCATTTCCATAGAGGTGCACATTTACAAGGAGCAGATGAGTCTGTCTAAAGCAGACAGAGCTTCATGTCATGGATTAGCAGGCCCACTCAGGGTCAGGCAGAAAGAGCTAATTTAAAGGACACCAAGTCCCTGGGTTTCCTCTGTCAACATGTATGCCCTGTCCATATTAGAGACCAGAAAGAAATTATAAAAGGCTAATTTTTTCTTTTCATAATAAAATATTCAGTGGACTTTTAAAAAATAAATTATTTTATGGAAAACAATCATTTTTCAGATGAAATATGCACACCAATTATCCAACAGTCATTAAAATATTATGCCATCATTAAAATAGGCCACAAATTCAGAAGATGTCATTGCAGGAGCTCTGATGCTGCTTCTCATATCAAACCCCCTAATTTCCAAGTAGCCTTTTCAGACTGGCTTTTTTCACTTAGGTATATGAATTTAAGCTTCCTTATGCCTTTTAAAAAATTTAATAAGTTCATGGCTGCTATGAGTCTTCACTGCTGGGCAGGGGATTTTTCTAACTATGGCAAGCAGGGGCTACGTTCTGGTTGCGGTATATGGGCTTCTCATTGTGGTGACTTCTCTTGTTGCAGTGCAGACTTCCGGAGTTGTGGTGCACAGGCTGTTGCCCCGAAGCGTGTTGAATATTCCTAGACTAGGGATCAAACCCATGTGCCCTGTGTTGGCAGGCAGATTCTCAACCACTGGACCACCAGGAAAAGTTCCCTTTATGCCTTTTTGTGGCTTGATAGCTCATTTCTTTTTAGCAGTAAATATTATTCCATTGTCTGGATGTATCTACCTTTGCGGTATCATGCAGAATTGTTGTACTGCCCTAAAAATCTTCTATGCTCTGCACATTAATCCTGACTATTCTTTCTTCATTCATTCATTAATTCTACAAATATTTCTGGGTGCCTACCACAAGCCAGCATCATTCTAAGAACTGGGAACACATCAGTGAACAAAACAGGCAAATACCCTTGCCTTCACAGAGACTGTCCTAGTGGGAAAAGACATACAATAAATAATAGAAATGATAAATAAATGAAGTTTGTAGAGTGTTGAGAAGTGTTAAGTGCTATAGTAAAAGTAGAAACAGAGCTTGCAAAGCACAGGACAAAGAAAAGGATTTGCATTATATGTATATTATATATACATACAAAGTGGGCTAGTTCTAGAAAGATACCCATCATCTCTCACCACTGTTTTCTCTGAAGAACCAGATGGCTATGGGAGTGTAGGAAAATAGGAGAAAGTGGGAGGAACTTGCACATTTTAAAGTATACATTTCTGCAAGGTTTAAACTTTTTTAACAGTTTTAGAAGAACTATTTTGTAACTCCTTTCAGTAACAGAGAGGCTGAGAACTTGGCCCCAGGTGAGAAGTCCAGACTCCTCAGAATCCTGTCTAACCAGAGTCTGTAGAATTGAACTGAGGTCCCAGCTCTGACATTGGGCAGCTCCAATTCCTGCAACAGATTGCTTGATCTCCTGTGACACCAGTTCCTCACACATAACCCAAGAGTATATCACAAGGTCATGAGTTTTCAGCCTGTGCTCCCAAAAGACCATCAGGTGCCCCTTCAGAGGGCCCCAGACACTCCATCCTTCTTTATTTTCCTGCTGTACGAACCGAGCAGCTCTCAGGTAGCTGGTGTTACATATTGGTCTTCCTGAGATGTGTTTAAACCAAGAATTCCACAACCTAAAGAAATTTGAAAAGCACTCAGCTTCATCATTTTTAAGATCTGGTTATAAGATGCCTTATTCTCTAAATTAATTCTAAATGTCTTATGTCAGAGCTGGCAAAATATAAAATGTTCATTATTTGGCAACTTCTTTTCATTGATATATAGTTGATTGACAGTGTTGTGTTAGTTTTAGGTATACAGCAAAGTGATTCTGTTATATAGTTCTGAAAAGGATATATTATTTTCCATATAGGTTATTCTTTTCCATATAGCTCCTAGTGCTATACAGTCAGATCAGATCAGATCAGTTGCTCAGTCGTGTCCGACTCTTTGCCACCCCGTGAATCGCAGCACGCCAGGCCTCCCTGTCCATCACCAACTCCCGGAGTTCACTCAGACTCACGTCCATTGAGTCAGTGATGCCATCCAGCCATCTCATCCTCTAGGTCCTTGTTATTTATCTATTTTATATCCAGTAGTATATATCTGTTAATCTAAAACTAATTTATCCTTCTCCCCCACTTTCCCCTTGGTAACCATAAGTTTGTTTTCTGTCTCTGAGTCTATTTCTGTTTTGTAAATAAGTCATTTGTATAATTTTTTAGAGTCTACATATAAGTGATATCATATGATATTTGTATTTTGGCCACATTTTTAATCAGCCTCACCTTTATTGATGATTTTATATTTCTAAAGTAAGGTTTAAAATGTTAATTTTCTGCACTTGTCCAAGATAACTGTATCCATCAATTTATAATAGTTTATTGGGAGAAAATAGGCCAGATTGTTCAATAATATTTTTTCCTTTTTTAAAATTGAAGTATAGTTGATTGTTCAATACACTATCTGCTGAGATTTATCAATATCTATCAAACAGTAAATGACCAATCATGATCAATAAATTAATGTACTATATTTGTCCTAGCTGATCTATTTCTATTTAAATTGTTTGGCTTACCTTACTTAAAGGAAACTCATCTCATTTCAAATTATTGTTATAAAGGAGCCTACAAAAATATATAATAAAAAAGACATACTTTGCTTGATATGAGGAGAACAAAACAAACATATAAAAATAAAATAAATCTGGTAGTTGAGTTATTTTCCAGAATTGTATCCCTGGAAATTTTCAGTTTTTAAATGTGGTTTGCAAATTTAATTTTGAGCATTCTAGTGATCATAGTAAGGAGGAAAATAAGATTAGTTTAAGAAAACCTAGAGTGTCCATAAATAAATATGATAATTGCTTGGGGGCAGGGGAGAAGACAACTGTTTATTTGGTTGATAAGGCTGTATTCAGTGAATCTAGTTCATCAAAAATGTATTTACATTATGCAGCAAGCATATAACCCCTAAACATAACAATAGAGTAGTGGGTGTCCACTGGAGGGGCAATCTTATGGCCAAACTGGGGACTCTTAGTAATGTCTGGGGACGTTTTCGGTTGTCTGGAGGAGAGGCAGGTGCTACTGTCATCTGGTGGGTAGAGGCCAGGGATGCTGCTAAACATCTTAGAGTGAATGGACTGTGCCCTCACCCGACCCCCTTCTACTAAAACAAAGAATTATCCAACCCAAAATATCAGGAGTGACTCAGAAACGGCAACAGAGCTTTGCTTCTCAAAGTGTAGTCCATGGACCAGCAACATTGACCTCACCTGGGGACTTGTTATATACTCAGATTCTCAGGCCTCTCTTAGACCTACTGTATCAAGCATCTACAATTTAACAGGATCCCCCATGTGATTCATATGCACCTACTACTGCAACAATGAGAAATTCCAATGTGTCCTATTAGTAGAGAAAATAATTTTCTTCCTTACAGTGATTCATTGACTCTTCATTTAATTGTTGTTGTTGTTGTTGTTTAGTTGGTAAGTCATGTCTGACTTTTGCAACCCCATGGACTATAGCCTGCCAGGCTCCTCTGTCTATGGGGTTTCCCAGGCAAGGCTACTGGAGTGGGTTACCATTTCTTTCTCCAGGGGATCTTCCTATCCCAGAGATCAAACCCAAGTGCTCTGGTTGGCAGGCAGATTCTTTACCACTGAGCCACCTGGGAAGCCCCTTTCATTTAATGTTTACCTCTAAATTGAGAAGATTAGTTTTCTTCTCAAGGACATGGGGCTCAGTTATTTGGACTGTTTGTGGCACTGAATTTGTGGTTGCAGTTGTTCCTTAATTCTTCTCACAGGATATGAGTTTTCAAAAGGAAGGATTGGCTTGGAAGCCAGAAAGTTCTACTCCTTGGTATGTGAATTTGTACTTGACCTTCTGACTGTTTAGGAACATGGCATGTAGTTCCTCATGGAGGGTAGTTTCAATAACCTCAGAATACCTTGGATATCAAATATATCTTCAGTGATGCTTAGTCAAGTTGTGAAAATGAGTTAGAAACATTTGGATTACATTTCCTTTAAAATATGCATAGAGTTAAAATTAAGCAAAAATATGCTGGAGGCAATGCATGTTTTCCTAATCCCAACACCTTGAAAAATGGGTTGAGACAAGTATTTATATGTGAATACACATATCATTGGTATTTACAGGTTAATCCGATTGTACTTCGTTTTACTAAGAACTGATGTCATTGTACTTTGGACCATCTTTTCTCTACTAAATCTACATCAGATTTTCTAGGTTCTTCTAAAAATAACCTTGAAAATATTTAAATAAAAGTTATCTTTTCCAGTAAATGTAGGCAGTTACGACTATTCCTATATCCCCTATCATATCCTTCTACTGAATTTTTAATTTATAGTCATACTAGTTCATAAATACAATTATAACCTGGGGTTTTATGTTTGTTTGATTTTTTAACAAAACCTTTGAATTCTTAAAAATAATGTAATCTATATTAAGAGAATCAAGACAAGCATAGACATTTATTCTTATACAGCACTAACATTGTACAGCTTCTCCATAATTCCAATATCAAATGTACACTGAACACTTGAGATGTTTTTTAATGTTTCCAGCAATTTTGTCATGGTTAGCTTTGAATTCTCTGGACTATTGTGGATTTTTAATTTATGTGTGATAGCAAAAAGAATTACTCTGTCTTCCTGAAGTAATTCATTAGGTATATAAATTAAAGGATTTATTTGAGAATCTAAAGCACTAAAATAAGAAGCAGTTTCCAAAGCAAAGAATAAAGTATAGCACATTGCCATCCTTGGTATGTTCAAGCGTTACCTGTGAATACCTTTCTCGTAAATTATAGCCCCCTAGTGGATAAGGGTACCTATTTAAGTTCAGCTTAGAAACTAGTTTTTTAAACTCTTTGGGCTTAAGAAATTCCCAAATGTTTTTTAGTCGAGCATTATTATTGTTATTAATAACTTTTAAGCTCATGCACATTTTAAGGAAATGTAATCCACGTGTTTCAAATTCATCCTCACTTTATCCATCAAGATATAGTTTGGTAAACTGGCAAACTCTTCTGATACATATGAAATATTTTACTGATAATAGAAATCTTATCAAGTAATGATTTTTGCTGATAGTAAGAGATGTGCCCAGATCGCTGAAATTTTAACCCTATTGACTTTTGAAGACAAAAGTCTTTTTCTGGTTTTGGTCATACTCCATTTCTTCCATCTCAGTTACCGTTAAAAAACAACGCCAACAACAAAAAGAACAAAACATAATGCATAACGTGACATGGAATCATAGAATCAGACAGGGAGACATGGATTGGTTATTCTACTCAAGATAAGCTTGGAACCACCCCTATGATAAAGTAATGATTAGGTACTATAAATCAGTTAAAGAATCTAAGAAAAATTCCCCTTATTTTCTCTGTTCCAAAGCCTATACCCGCTTCAACACCACCTTTTGGGGAGGAGCCTCAAATAATTTCTATTAGCAAGTCATTCATTTGTGTTCTCATTGTTTGTCCCTTTCCACCGGAACCGAAGGGTCTAGCATTGTCCAGACAGATGAGGATCTGGAATGCGGGGGTGGAGTGTCCCCAGTGAACATCCCCAGTGTCCCCAGAGCAAGTGAAGCCCTCAGTGCCTTTATTCCTGCTCAGCCAGTGCAGGGCCCTGTGTGACAGCACCAGCCCAGAGGACAGGTAAGGTTGACATCTCTTGTGGGCAGCTGACCAGGGAAAGAAATCCATTGCAGCAGGGAGTCCAGCTGCAGTCAGCCAGCTTAGGCCTTCTCAGGTCACTGCCTTCGTCAGATGAATGACCTTCCAAAAAATACTTCTTTGGGCCCCAAAAGGGGATTCCTGGAGCCGTTCCCTATCCTTGCATGAAGTTCCCACATGGGCAAGCAGCTATGGTCTTTTCAGCATGGGGAGCTTCAACCCAGTCCAGGGAGAGACAGAGTAGCACTTGGAGCCTGAAGAGATTTCCTTGGACCCTAGAGCAGGACTCAGCGTGCCTTTCTTTACATTTCCAATACCTTGGCTTTTAGGGCTCTAGCTTCAATAACTCTTATCTAACATCCCCCACTCGCACACACTTTGTGAGATATGTACTGAGAGTATCGCAGTTTGGAGTCCCAGACACAAAGCTGGAGCGGGGCGTCCGTCACTCCAGCCCCTGCAACTGAGATGAGAAGCAGGCCACACGGGGCTCTGAATCAGTATTGGTTACATCCCAGCAGGCTCTGGACCCTCTCTATTCCTGATGCCCAACACAGTGCCAGACACAGAGCAGGTGCTCAATGCACACAGCTGAATGAATGAACGAATGAACAGGCAAATGAACCAACAAAGAGCAGGAGCAGGCCTGCCCAGAACCTGACCTTCGATGTGCGACTGAATTTCACCTTTTTGTCAAGTGGGCTTTCACATTGCATGTAATATTTCACTTACAGTTAGATTGGCGGCCTTTATTTCAATAGGAAAAGAAAAGTTTAGGATGTTATTATGCAACATAAAAGATTGAGAATACGCAGAGACGGCCACAAAGAAAGAAATTAGATCTCAAACTCAGCATTAAAAAAGAGGCAAAATGGTTAATTATTTGCTTGCAATACGTGCATGCTATTTTTCAAAACATTTGCTAGATTGAAGGAAATACTGAATCAGTGAAAACTGATCATTGTTAGTTCTATTTAGATAAACGAGCTTCTTTATAGTTATTCATACAATTAGAGGAGAAAGTGCAGGAGTGAGGCTGTGGGATACAGTGGTTAGACGCATGGGTTCAGGCAGCCAGAGTCGGGGCCAAGAGTCACTATTCTGTAGTAATGGCCACTGTGTATTGAGAATTAAGTGAGCTATGTACCAAAAAAAAAAAATTATTCCTGAAAGTTTTGGTATTCTAAACTCAAAATTCAATCAATATTCATGTTGTAGGCTCCAGCTATCATTGACATTAATTACATGTGGATTTTCATCTGTAGGAAAAAATGGGGTGGGGAAGGCAAGGGACAGTGTAACTCCCCACAGCCTCCACTGCCTCTGCTTGTATATAGGAAAGGCGTGAGCTGAGCAATGGATGGATAGCTCTGTCTCCTGTGGGGAGAATGATCTTATTCTTCACACTAAAAATGGCACATATGAGCTGGAAGAAACTGTCAAATTATTTATATCCAGTGGATGTTTTCCAGACACAGTTCTTAGTTGCTGAGTATTTTGCATCTCTGAGACTGTGATTGCCTGAAATTTTTTGTGTACACAACAAAAAACTCATCACTTATCCTTCAGAAGGCTAGTGCACTGTGATAATTTTGTGACAGCTGATTAATTGAATTTATCAACCAATAGCACAACCCAATTCTAATCCATTTACTAGTGGAAAAAACTCCAACTGAAGTTAATTTTTTATCATTATCAAAGTATAATGTTTACTGTAAAAATTTGGAAAATAGAGAAAGGATTAAAGAAAATTATCCTTAGTCTTACCAGTTTACCACTGTTAGAAGTTTTATGTATTTCCTTCCAAGACTGCATTGGAAAGCATTTTGACCTTTTCAGGAAGGGCTATTTTTCAAAGATGATGAAAAATACTTTTTAATCAGATGGTGAAAATGTGGATTTCAAAAACATAGACTAATTTAAAAGTTCAATTGAAAAATCTAAGCCAGCAATGTATAATTATAACTACATTTTGCTACAAAAATTAAGCAGGATAATCTTTTAAACGAAATACTTTTGTTAAAGCACCAGAGACAACATACCTGCTAGTAAGTTAGCGTTAATTAGTATGTGAAGAATTCTCAGGTTTCAGATAAAAATTATCAGATTTTTTATGAATAACATCTCACAGCTATATTGAATCTAAATCAGTATCTTTCTTTCAAAGGATATTCTTTTGCCATACCTTAGTAAAATATGTTTCTTTCCTACCTGTGGCATCCTCTTTGATACTAAGATTAAATGTAATAATTCAAAAATTTTTAACATCTTTCAAACGTTTGAAACATAGAGAAATATTTACATCAAGCCTTGCACTATTAATCATTGTTACCAGCTTGCATTCTAGACTGGAGATTGGCAAATTTTTTCTGTAAAAGATCAAATAGTAAATATTTTGGGCAGAGACAATCCAGAGGTTTCTATTGCAACTACCCAACTCTGTCACTGTAGTGTAAATGCATGGGTGGGCATGACTGAGTTCCAATAAAACTTTATTTATACAAATAAGCAGTGAATCAGACTTGACCAACAGCTGTAGCTTATCAAACCTTATTCTAGACAGTCAGTTTTTACTGGGTGTCACATTCATCTAGTACACACAAGACTTGCAGTAAACATGGCTGGTTGAACCCATGTTTATCTCCACTACCACTAAAATGCCACATAAATAATAATGTGGAATTAAAAAGTATAAACTTAGGAGAATAGAGAAAACAGCAGACGAAGGATGTCAACAGAATGTTCGGCAGAGTAAAGGAGATGCAACCTTGGCAGTAAACAGTGCCTAGGTAATGTCGTTTGTGGTCCATGGGAGGTGCACATGAGAGGGCGTTTGTAAGTTCTCCTGAGCTCTAGTGATCTAGTTAGGGTTGGAGGCAGCAAACTGCTTCTCAGGAAAATTGGGCCTAACCCGATGCAGTCACTGCCGGAGCTGCCATGCTTAGCTTATTTGCAAAACTCAAAGTCACTGAATGAGGGTAGGGGTGGTCTTGACTCCAGCTGTAAATGTCTTAATATTCAGTGGGCTTTTTAAATGAGAAGAATAGTGCCAACAAGAACGAGCAGTTTAACTGTTCGTGCTTTTTTTAGAGCTATTAAGCTATTTTGAAACTCCCTCCAACCTTCTTTCTGAGACCCTAGGTAATAATTTGCTCCTGTTTGTACAGTCACTTCTAGTCCTCAGTGATGAATTTCCTCACCTGAGGATGGAAGGGGCAGGAAGTTGGAAGACAAGGAATGGCAGAAAGCAGGTTTCTGGGTACTGATTTGCATGTCTGGGTCTCTGTCCACAGAAGAAAGCTCAGACCAAGGAAGGCTGGTAGCTATGGTGCCAGATGGGCTATTCGGGTGTCTAACTTCACAGCCCTCCGTTGGCCAAGCAAACAAAGCCATGTGCTCTGTTGTGACCCATACAAACTTCAAGGGTCACTGGGGTCATATATAACAAGCTTCCCTAACTCTGAGCCAGTAACTCCCATCTCCTTTTCCCAGCAGAATGTTTAGAGAATTGAAGAGAAAAAAAAGATATGCAAACTTGATTTAGTTTAGTTTTTTTTTTTTTGAGATAGACCCTTTTTGTGCTCCTTTCTCCCTTTTGTCTCAAAACAGACACTAGTTATATTCAGGTCCTGCTTGCTCTATTCAGAGGGAAAAACATTGGACTTCTTGAGTTATTGCAAACACTATCCCATTATTGTGTTTCCTTTGATTTGACTTGAATGAATCTTATCTTCTCCCTCTCTGTGATGTTCTCATCTCCTGTCTCAGTTCATTGTATTTGCATTTCTTTCTCCCACGCACATTCCTTTCATTCTTTAGTATCTGTCTACTTTGTTTGAGAATGTCAAAGTAAAAACACCCCCAAGACCCCATACACACAAACTTTGGACTTTTCCTGAGCAGCTTTTCAGAGAGCATTTCACTGAGTCTAAGGCATCCTAATATTGATGGAGGTGATTAGGTGAAGAGGCTGTTCACTGATCTTCCATTTTGGCAAAAAGTAAAATTAAAATCAAATTCAGCAGTCTTTTCTTCCCTCTGGGTATAGAAAAGGCGTGGAATACAAGGAACCGTGAACCCTTCCTGGTGGTAGAGCTTTAGCTCTGCCTACTCTGCCCATCTGATGCCGCCTGCTCCTGGTGCCTCTGGTTCTCCACCTACTGGACTTTACATTAATGTGGATACTGAAGGCACCCTCTGTAAGCACATGTGCAGACAGCCTGCAGGTTTTACCCTTGGATTTAAGTGATAATTAATTGTACTGGGGGAAAGCTTGACCCAGTAAGATGAGAGAGCTGTAAGAGTGGGCATTTGCCACATTGGACCTGCAGGAAGAACTTTGGCCATCTCACTCAGAGCCAAGTGCAAGTGATTCAAACAGAGAGGAGTTATAAACTTAATAAGGAAATAAATTAACTCTACTACCTTTTATTTTGCTCTTTATTACCATTTTATTCTTGGAGCACAGTATAGTCAACATGGTTTCCTATAAATTCACTGGGTCTGATTTGAGTTGCTTTTTGTGAATGTGGTCTTTCTTTATATACAATTTTATTTATGTATTTATTTTGGGCTGTGCTGGGTCTTCGCTGCTGCTCGGGGTTTTCTCTAGTTGCGGTTCTTGGCCTTCTCACCGCGTTGGCTTCTTTGTGGTAGAGCACAGACTCTAGGGCTCGGCCTTCAGTAGTTCAAGCACGTGAGCTCAGCAGTTGTGGCTCCCGGGCTCTAGAGCACAGGCTCAACAGATGTGGCGCACGGGCTTAGCTGCTCTGCGGCAGCATGTGGAATTTTCCCGAATCAGGGGTCTAACCCCTGTATTCTCTGCCAATGAATCCCCACCAGGGATTCAAGCCTGAATGTGGTCTCTTGAAGCTGGAAGGTCTTTTGTAAGCCATCCTTCTATATAGGCTTAGGAATTAGACTCCTCTTGGCAGCCAAAAATATGGAATTTTCAAAGTTGTATTCCAAGAGTTGCCAGAGGATCTTAGATGTAATCCAGGCCAAGTTAGCTTTGAAGTCACCTATCGTGGGTGAGATTTATACACATTTAAAAAGAAAAAAACTAGGCTACCAGATCTACCACAGCCTTTGATGGCAGTGTACATCAGCCCCACAGCCCAGGTTCTTTCCCATCATGGAGCCCAAAGCTGGGCCTGTCTGCCTTCATCCTTCACTTTGCTCACCCTTGCCAGTCCTAGAAGTCTTGACACAAATGTTGCTTCCTCAGAGCAGACCTCTCTGACCATCACCCCAGTGTAAATTAGCTGTTCTCATACCATTCTTTGGGAGTTTTTTTCCTTCTTCTTTTTCCTTCGTAGTACTTATCACAGTTGTATTTTTGTGCATTATTCTTTTTGCTTGCATCCTACTAGATAAAATGAGCAACGCATCTTTTATTTACTGTATATTCTATGTCTGTACTGTAGGATCTCAGTAAACACATGTTGAATGAATGACCTTTTAAAAATTCCTATGAGTCTATATCTATACTGTATTAAATTCCTTTTGATATGTTTTTTTACTGCTTAGGAAAACCAAAATTCAAGGTACTTTTTAAAAAAAAAATTACTTATTTATTTGGCTGCATTGAGTTTTAGTTGTGGCATGCGGGATCTTTTATTTTTTAAGTTGCCTATGCCAAAGCCTTTGACTGTGTGGATCACAATAAACTGTGGAAAATTCTGAAAGAGATGGGAATACCAGACCACCTGACCTGCCTCTTGAGAAACCTGTATGCAGGTCAGGAAGCAACAGTTAGAACTGGACATGGAACAACAAACTAGTTCCAAATAGGAAAAGGAGTACGTCAAGGCTGTATATTGTCACCCTGCTTATTTAACTTCTATGCAGAGTACATCATGAGAAACGCTGGGCTGGATGAAGCACAAGCTGGAATCAAGATTGCTGGGAGAAATCTCAATAACCTCAGATATGCAGATGACACCACCCTTATGGCAGAAAGTGAAGACGAACTAAAGAGCCTCTTGATGAGAGTGAAAGAGGAGAGCAAAAAAGTTGGCTTAAAACTCAACATTCAGAAAACTAAGATTATGGCATTCGGTCCCATCACTTCATGGCAGATAGCTGAGGAAACAGTGGAAACAGTGTCAGACTTTATTTTTCTGGGCTCCAAAATCACTGCAGATGGCAATTTCAGCAATGAAATTAAAAGATGCTTACTCCTTGGAAGGAAAGTTATTACTAACCTAGACAGCATATTCAAAAGCAGAGACATTACTTTCCCAACAAAGGTCTTTCTAGTCAAGGCTATGGTTTTTCCATTGGTCATGTATGGATGTGAGAGTTGGACTATAAAGAAAGCTGAGCACTGAAGAATTGATGATTTTGAACTGTGGTATTGGAGAAGACTCTTGAGAGTTCCTTGGACTGCGAGGAAATCCAACCAGTCCATCCTAAAGGAGATCAGTCCTGGGTGTTCATTGGAAGGACTGATGTTGAGGCTGAAACTCCAATACTTTGACCACCTGATGCAAAGAGCTGACTCATTGGAAAAGACCCTGATGCTGGGAAAGATTGAGGAGACAACAGAGGATGAGATGGTTGGATGGCATCACTGACTCAATGGACATGGGTTTGGGTGGACTCTGGGAGTTGGTGATGGACAGGGAGGCCTGGCGTGCTGCAGTTCATGGGGTCACAAAGAGTTGGACACAACTGAGTGACTGAACTGAACTGAACTGATGTGGGATCTTTAGTTACAGCATACAAACTCTTAGTTGTAGCATGCAAGATCTAGATCTAGTTCCCTGACCAGGGATCACACCTGGGCTCCAAGCATTGGGAGCATGGAGTCTTGGCCACCAGACCACCAGGAAAGTCCCCCAAAACCAATCTTTTAGAAGGAGCTCTATTAGTGCAATCTAATCTTTGTATGTCTGGATATTTTAGATTCTATTTTTTACAACTTCTATTTTGACTACCTTCTTTCTAGCTAGCTATTCCCTCTCCCCCTTAAACAAGAAAAGAGAGAATTACTACAAAATATTGAACAAAGAAATATATGTATATCATAAATATTAGAAATAGACCACCATTTGTTTTCTGTAATTGTTTGTCTTTGTATCCGTGTTAATATCAAGGGGCTATATATTCATCACCACGAATTTCAGTTTCAGTTTTAGTTTAGTTTCTCAGTCATGTCCAACTCTTTGAGACCCCATGGATTGTAACATGCCAGGCTTTCCTGTCCATAGTCAACTCCCGGAGCTTGCTCAGACTCATGTCCATAGAGTCGGTGCTGCCATCCAACCATCTTGTCCTCTGATGTCCCCTTCTCCTCCCACCTTCAATCTTTCCCAGCATCAGGGTCTTTTCTAATGAGTCAGTTCTTCACATCAGGTGGCCAAAGTATTGGAGCTTCAGCCTCAGTCCTTCCGATGAATATTCAGAAATGATTTCCTTTGGGATTGACTGACTGGTCTGATTTCCTTGCTGTCCAAGGGACTCTCAAGAGTCTTCTCCAACACCACAGTTCAAGAGCATCAGTTCTTCAGCTCTCAGTTTTCTTTATGGGATTATTCCTCTAGTTTCTAGCTCCAGTACTTTCCCACATGGACTTGCTCTTTCCAAATGGGTTGTCTCATCATGAGTAAGAATAGCTAACTTTACTGAGCATCTTTCTCAGTAAATGAATATTTATTGAATAAAAGGATAACTGAATAATTGTTTTTCATTAATCTTGATGAAAAGCATGTACCATCTAGTGATCATTATCCTCATTTTATAGATGAAAAAAGAGAAAGTCAAATAGCCAAAGTAATATGGCCAGTAGATGCCAAAATCAGGACTCAACCCTAAATATATGACCTTGTTGCTGTCTGTCCATCCCACGCTGCCTTTTTGGAAGTTCTGTTTTCATCCACATCCATACATTTGCCCACATCATTGCTCCTCTGGGTTCCCTCTATTCCACTTCTCTAGGCCCACCAATTCATCACCTCTAGATCAGTCTTACAATCTCTGTCCTCAGTGATGGCAGGTACTGTTCATCTTGTACTTTGCCTTGGATTGCTTTTTAAAATATGTACGTATATGTATTCATATACTACTAACAGCTCTTAAATTGTGAGACTCTTCAATGAGTCTTTTTCTAGTTTCAATATCCAGCCCAATGCACCACACTTGATAAATCTCCAAAGTAGTTGATAATGATGATGTTAGATATTTCCCTGGTGCCAGATGTCAAATGAAATCAACCTTCTTCAAGCTTACTAGCTGTTCATATTGTTATGGCAACTGCATCAATGGCAGGTTATCTCTAACATCTTTCAGAATTTATGCTCTAAGATTACAGCTCATATACATTCCTCAGAAGCTTTCAGTTATACTGTGGCCTGCAGTATTGAGTTTCCCTTAAGTCTAGAATTATGTTCTAAAATTAGCTTCCATATTCATAGTGTAACTCAGAACTGGCTACACAAAATTAGTTGCTTTCTATTCAGTGAAACTTCTTTGAGCAGTAGCAAATGAAACAAGATGCTCCCTAGTTTTCCCATGTCAGACACATGATTGCGAAATCAACTTCCTAGTGGACATCTTAGGAAAGCCAGGCTCAATTAGGAATTGCTAAAAGCCACTTCAAAGAACTTGAGACAATAGACATGTATGTTTGGAGTGCAACTTGCAACAACCTATCTGACATCATCCAACCTCTTGGTCAATACATATCACTGTCTTAGGAGTGTTTTGTTGAGGTTGTCAAGGGGCGGTGAGGCCAGAATTACTTAGTTCAGAACCACCAACCAGAGAGAAGACTGACGTGGATGACTCACATGTAGACAATCTTAGGATCATCTTCTTTTCCTCCGGGGGGAGAAATGTAAACAGACCCATTTTACTAGAGTTTAATACTAAAATTTCCTGTGCCCTAAATCTGGTGTCTGTTACACATTTTGCAGAATCATGAAGTAATTGGTAGCATGTGGCGTGGTACCTGCAGGGGATCAGGGTTTGCCTGACTAACCTCCATACAACTATTTATATATCTCTGCTTGGTGGAGCCAAATGTTTATTTATAACACATGGGCTTCCACTGACTCCATGTGACCACAGAGTGACTCTGTATCATTGCCAGAAATCAACCACATTTGCATCATGCAAAAAATACAGATATAAACTTATTTATATATAGACACATCCATATATGTGTGTATTTAATTTAAAACTCGTATAAGTTCCAAAATTACTTTCATGTCTGCAAATTGTGCTAGCTTCAATGAAAATATCCCAGATTTGTTTCTGATCATATCACTGTTGACTACTTTGTATCCTTACTATTTGGACATCTAACTTGTATTTGCTGACCATCAAGAATACATGGTAGTTTTGATTTGTGTGTCTCTTATAATGAGTAGTGTTGAGCATCTTTTCATGTGTTTCTTGGCCATATGTATATCTTCTTTGGAGAAATGTCTGTTTAGGTCTTCTGCTCATTTTTTGATTGAACTGTTTATTTGACTGATATTGAGCAGTATGAGCTGCTTATGTATTCTGGAAATTAATCCTTTTTCAGTTGTTTCATTTGCAATTATTTTCTGTCATTCTGAGGGCTGTCTTTTAATCTAATTTATTGTTTCATTTGCTGTGCAAAAGCTGTTAAGTTTAATTAGGTTACATTTATTACCACCTCACATCAGTTATAATGGCTATCATCAAAAAATGTACAAATAATAAATGCTGGAGAGGATATGGAGAAAAGGGAACTCTCCTACATTGTTGGTGGGAATGTAAACTGATGCAGCCACTATGGAGAACAGCATGGAGATTCCTTAAAAATCTAGGAATAAATCTACTATATGACCCAGCAAGCCCACTACCAGGCATATACTCTGAGAAAACCATAATTCTAAAAAACACATGTATCCCAGTGTTCATTGCAGCACTATTTACATAGCCAGGTTGCAACATGGAAGCAACCTAGATGTTCATCAACAGAAGAATGGATACAGAAGATGTACATGTATGCAATGAAATATTACTCAGCCATTTTTAAAAAAAAGCAAATTTGAGTCAGTTCTAGTGAGGTGGATGAACCTCGAGCCTGTTATACAGTGTGAAGTAAGTCAGAAAGAGAAAAACAAGTATAGTATATCAACACATATATATGAAATCTAGAAAAATAGTATTGACAAATCTATTTGCAGGGAAAGAATGGAGATGCAGATGCAGAGAATGGACTTGTGGACACAGTGAGGGAGGGAGAGAGTGGGACAATGGAGAGAGTAGCATCAACATATATATGCTATCGTGTGTAAGGTGGATAGCTGGTGAGGAGTTTCTGTGCAGCACAGGGAGCCCAGTCTGGCACTCTGTGATGACTTGGAGGGATGGAATGAGGGAAGGGAGGGAGGCTCTGGAGGGAGGGGATATATGTATAATTATGGCTATTTCTGCTTTATTGACTATGCCAAAGCCTTTGACTGTGTGGATCACAACAAACTGTGGAAAATCCTGAAAGAGATGGGAATAACAGACCAACTGACCTGCCTCTTGAGAAACCTATATGCAGGTCAGGAAGCAACAGTTAGAACTGGACATGGAACAACAGACTGGTTCCAAATAGGAGAAGGAGTACGTCAAGTCTGTATATTGTCACCCTGCTTATTTAACTTCTATGCAGAGTACATCATGAGAAACACTGGGCTGGAAGAAGCACAAGCTGAAATCAAGATTGCTGGGAGAAATATCAATAACCTCAGATATGCAGATGACACCACCCTTATGGCAGAAAGTGAAGAGGAACTAAAAAGCCTCTTGATGAAAGTGAAAGAGGAGAGTGAAAAAGTTGGCTTAAAACTCAACAATCAGAAAACTAAGATCATGGCATCTGGTCCCATCATTTCATGGGAAATAAATGGGGAAACAGTGGAAACAGTGTCAGACTTCATTTTTTGGGGCTCCAAAATCACTGCAGATGGCAATTTCAGCAATGAAATTAAAAGATGCTTACTCCTTGGAAGGAAAGTTATGACCAACCTAGGTAGCATATACAAAAGCAGAGACATTACTTTGCCAACAAAGGTCCGTCTAGTCAAGGCTATGGTTTTTCCAGTGGTCATGTATGGATGTGAGAGTTGGGCTGTGAAGAAAGCTGAGCGCCCCGAAGAATTGATGCTTTTGAACTGTGATATTGGAGAAGACTCTTGAGAGTCCCTTGGACTGCAAGGAAATCCAATCAGTCCATTCTAAAGGAGATCAGCCCTGGGATTTCTTTGGAAGGACTGATGCTAAAGCTGAAACTCCAGTCCTTTGGCCACCTCATGTGAAGAGTTGTGCTGCGATTCATGGGATCGCAAAGAGTCGGACATGACTAAGTGACTGAACGGAACTGAACTGAACTGAACTGAACTGAATGGCTATTACATGCCATATGAAGCCAACACAGAAGCCAACACAACACAGTAAAAATTAAAAAATTAAAAATAATGACAATTTGAAAAAATTTTTAAAGTACATGGTAGCAGAACTTGCCTGGTGGCTCAGAGGTTAAGACTTCACCTTTCCACCTCAGGAGGCATAGGTTTGATACCTGGCCCAGGAACTAAGATCCCTCATGCCACAGAGTGTGGCCATAAATAAACAAACAGGTTTATATTTCATGTATTAAAAAAAATCAAGAGTACATGGTAGGAAACAGTTGAGTTCTTCCAAATGAACTTCCACCGGAGATTTTATAATTGGGTAAGTGCTCAAGTTCCTCTTCCTAGAGCTGAGTCAGACTCATCACTGTGGTTGGAAGGTGCACTCTTTCTAATGGTTACCAGAAATTGACTGAAGTAATAATCAGTGCAGTCACTTAAAGATAAGTTCAATTTTTAGTTTTGTTTCATAAGTTATATTTCATTATTCTTACCTTGGGAGAAGTATTGTCTGGAAATATTAGAAACGATATTAAAACTAAGCCACAAATGTGAATGATGTTGCCACAATAACCTTTTTCTATAATTATGAGAAGTCAGTCCTTCAATCAGAAATGACTCCTATTTGATTACAATTTCTAAGGGCAGGTATTCATCTGTCTGCACAATTAGGGAATAAGGAAAGTGATTGCAGAAGTCACTGTTTAGGTACATCTCTTTCACAGTTAATATGACAGTTTGTTTTTATATTTGGACATTATAAGAACAAAAAAATAATTGTTTAAAAATATATGACCATTCCTCAAGAAATTACATGTAGAATTACCTTATGATTCAGCAGTTCCATTCCGAGGTATATACCCAAAAGAATTGAAAACTGGTATTCAAACATATACATCCACTGCATAAATGTTCATTGCAGTTCTAGACACAGAAACCAAAAGCTCGAAACAACCAGAGTGTCCATCAATGATTGACATTGAATAGGTATCAAAGTGTAGCATATCCAGCAGAGGGTAGGTAGCCATTAAAAGAATGAATTCTGGTACATGTTATCTCTTGGATTAACATGCTAAATGAAAGAAGTCAGACACAAAAGGCCACATATATATGACTCCATTTATATGAAATATCCAGAATAAGCAAATCCATAGGAACAAAATGTAGATTTGTTGTTGCCAAGGGCTAAGGGGATGGGAAATGACTGCTTAATGGGTACAGGGTTTCCATTTGGAGTAATGAAAAGAGCTAGAACTAGATAGAGGTGATGAGCCTACTCTTTGATAAAGACCCTGATGCTGGGAAAGATTGAAGGCAGGAGGAAAAGTGGGCATCAGAGGATGAGATGGTTGAATGGCATCATCAACTCAATGGACATGAGTTTGAGCAAACTCTGGGAGATGGTGAAGGACAGGGAAGCCTGGTGTGCTGCAGTCCATGGGGTGACAGCTGGACATGACTGAGTGACTGAACAACACCAACTGATAGAGGAAATGTTTTCACATGATAAATGTACTTAATGCTGCTGAATTATATACTTTAAAATGGTAAATTTTACATTGTGTGTTTTATAGTTAAAATTTTATATATATATATATATATATATATGATTGCGCATTCTGTGATAAACTCCATACTTAATAAGCAGCAGGTATGCCCTAATTAAAGCATGCTGCTGCTGCTGCTAAGTCACTTCAGTCGTGTCTGACTCTGTGTGACCCCATAGACGGCAGCCCACCAGGCTCCTCTGTCCCTGGGATAGTTCTGAGTTAATCTCTCTGTGCTACCAGTAGCAGCAAGCACGATGTGCTAGCACCATTTTAAATGCTTTACCCCAAGCAAGTATTATTCCTAAATTACAAAGGCAGAAGCTAAAATATGGAAGTGAAAACACAAATCGCCCCAAACCACATAACTTGCAGGTGATAGACCTGAGCTTTGATCCCAGCTTGTCTAGCCTGTGCCGTTAGCTGCTGTGCTGTAGGGTGCACTCCTTTATGTCCACATAAAGATGTGCTTAAGGCAGCATATTCTCAGACTCCCAGAAGAATGTTAAAGAATGATAAAGTTTCAGTTTTTTAAGAACAGACTATTTTTACTCAAATCTGCAAAGTAAAGGCATATTTCTATTGCCCTTGTTATTTATTCGATTACCATATAATCAATTAAATCAGTGGTTTAATTACCACTGAACATATGCATACCATGAAACAACTACAAGAAGTACAGTTCTCTTTTGGTGCAAATTCACTGTGCTATGCAAGGCTGTTGTCTGTGGTCAGAGGAATCCTGTGGCCCTTTGCAGTCTTCTGTTGCAACAAGAGTTACATGCAGTTTCTCAAATAGCTCTCTCTCTCCCCATCTTTCATTCCAGGGGCTGGACTTTGTAAGCTAAATCAGGTTTTGTTGAGTCACAAATCAGGGACTTGGCCATGAGGCATGCAGCAGGCTGAGAGAAGTAAAGAAATATTATAAGCACAGAGAAGGGGGTAAGAAGTGATGGGTGAGAAGAAACTGATTTAGAATAAAATGTCAGCCTCTGCCAGGGATCTCCATACAATCCCAGATCACACTGAGGAGTACAGCTCCTTTGTGTTGCACTGCAGGGCCTCTGGAATGGCACCGTTCACACTGTAGCCTTTGGGAATGACACCCTCTGGACTGGTGCAGAGGAGAACTTGTGTGGCTATAAGCAGGGGCCCTGCATTTGAGGCCTGAAGTCATTTCTAAAAGGGCAAAATCTGCACAGCAACCAGAGTTCTTGGACAGATGCAGTGGTTAGATGCATGCCAAGGGCATGTTTCCAGCTTGGTCCATCCAAGTGGACACAGGGAAATCCACAACTTGGGCTCGTCTCCAGATGGGAGGGTGTTGACAGCAGTTAGGTAGGATTCAGAAGCAGCTCCCGTTCCAATAAAGAGACAGGGTGGGTCCCATCAGTGGGGAGGAAATAAGGACGCATGGCTTACTGTTCACCTATCTCCACCTCTGTTCTTTCCAACCCAGACTGCATCTAGCCCAGTAATGCTAGCATTGACAGAACCCCAGTTAACCACAAGATTTGCCTCCCTCGGTTCTGTAAGTGGCTCAGGTAGAGCCCACCGTGGGAAATAGTTGCTCTTGATAGGCAGCTAAGGCAGAGGCGTACTCCATGATATTCATACCTAGAGCACTACGTGGTCATTTTGGGATCCTCATCAGTCAGTGCTTGTGGAAATGTGGCTCTATACCTACTTCATGCCTTTTTGCCAACCAAATCCTAGAAATTTATCCCTTGTCATTTATCCACTCTCTCCTTTTCCTGACACTTCTCTCGATTCAGGAGTCCAGCCCAGGACTCAGTGATAGTCAAGTATTTCCTTAGAGAGTTTTTTCATACAGAATATTACCAGATGCTGTGTGTTTGCTCAATGATTTGGTATGCATGAGTGTAGAAAGTCCTCTCCTGGGGGCACCAGCCCATTGGTTTTCTGTTAAGAGATTTCCTTTCAACAAGACACTATCACACAATATCAGTTTGGTTCAGTCGCTCAGTCGTGTCCAACTCTTTGCGACCCCATGGACCACAGCACGCCAGACCTCCCTGTCCATCACCAACTCCCAGAGTTTACTCAAACTCATGTCCATTGAGTCGGTGATGCCATCCAACCATCTCATCCTCTGTCATCCCCTTCTCCTCCTGCCTTCAATCTTTCCCAGCATCAGGGTCTTTTCAAATGAGTCAGTTCTTCCCATCAGGTGGCCAAAGTATTGGAATTTCAGCTTCAACATCAGTCCTTTCAATGAATACTCAGAACTGATCTCCTTTAGGATGGACTGGTTGGATCTCCTTGCAGTCCAAGGGACTCTCAACAGTCTTCTCCAATACCACAGTTCAAAAGCATCAATTCTTGGGCACAGAATAGATGGGTTTTAAATATCTCAGCCATTTTCAAGCTGACTTTGGGTCATGAATACCTCCCATCTTGACTTTCTGATTCTCAGATTCCCCTTCAGAAGAGGGGGCCCTCAGTGAAATAGAAAAATTGACGGTAAGGCCTTACCAGTGTAGAAACGCTTCATTTAATTTCAAAAGGAAGCCTCCATAATCTAGATACAGGGGAGAAAATTGAACTGTGTACTTTGCCATGCTGCTAAGTGTTTTGAATCTCAAGATATTAAGGAAAACAATAGTTTTCTGAGCTAGTTCCATTGCAGTTCTGTCTTATAAGAAACAAACTACCATTCAAAGATCCTTCTAGCTCTGGGACTTCAGGATTTTTTAACTGGCACCTAGCATCAGCTTTCCCACATAAGGCAAATTTTTGAGATGACTGAGTTTTGGGGGCAGGCCAAGAGGCCAACTCCTGTAGCCTTTGTTGAATGAATGTTGACTGTCTTCTCATGTCAAAGTTTATGCTACCTTCTGTACCATTAGGAAATAACCAAATTGAGGCAGGAAAAATTCAACTATTAACCCTCACTTTGGTTCTACAATAGATCTTTCTGTCTTCCTCTATAGGACAAAATATATCACCAGCTGTTTCAAATTTAAAACTAGAAAGTTGAGTTTCTGGAAGCTAAATGACATTGCTACTCTTTTTTATGATATAGCTTCTTTGGGCAGCAATAAGAAAAAGAAAGAATTAACCAGAAACAATAAAAAATGTTGACTCTATTTAATGTTAACTATGTTGACTATGATGATTAATGTCATCATCATGCATTTTAGATCACATAAAAATGAAACAAATTATACTTAAATACAACTTAAAAGAAGCAATGGATGAAACTAAGGCTTTCAAAGATATAGTGAACTTGTTATATGTAACATTGATTTATAGAAAATAATTTTATGATTATGACATTTGCTTCTATTATAGACTTTCTGGTTTCCAAGGCTAATTTGACAGAGGCAATTTATTTCCTTGACTTATTTCCTTGACTGTTGTGCTTTCAGTTCGGGTGGTTCCCATTGGGGAAAACCAGTAGTACCCTGAGCTGGGATTTGATGGGTCAATCACATGGACTTCCCCCAAGAGAGGTTTGGGCAGGAATAAGAATGTACTACATAACTCATCTAATTATACTATACAGATAAAAACTGCAGTCAAAGCAAACAAACAAACAAAAAAAAACAAAACTACAAGTATAAATACTGTGTAAATGAAAGTGATAACACAATTTATAATAGGATGTATGTAACTTAAAATACCTAAGCATAAATTAAATCCTCTTTGACTTCAGCTATTATTAATTGCTGCTTAAATCAAATGTAGTAAATCATTAAACATCTTCAAGACTCAGGTTCTTCTTCTAAACTGGAAGAATCTACATCAAAAGATTGTTGTGATCATAAAGGAGCAATACACACATAAGGTTCTTAAAACAGTACCCAATGTGTAATAACCAATCAATCAATGTTACCTATTTTTTTCCTTTTTTTGCTGCAAGAATGTTGTCTTCTTAGGATGCCTTAAATGCAGCAAAGTCAGACTTTTCCATAGAGGTTCCTGGTGCTGTTTTTGCTAAATGTTTGTGCTTCTGAGCCTCAGAATAGTGTCAACTTCAAAGGATTTCAGAGAAACCAAGGGGATGGCTCCAAGCACTGTTATGGGATCTTCTTTCTTGCTAGATCTTCTTTTGTCATGTCCTCAGAGAAATTTATTTCAGCTGTCTAGAGTTTTAGTTCAGCCTGCAAGTCAGAATTCGCTCTGTATTAAGTTCTTCTTAAAATAAGCAATTAGGTGAAAAGTTCAGGACACGAAGAGATCCACAGATTCTAAGGGTCATTAAGATCCCCTTTTTTCTAATCAAGACAGCATTACAGCAGCCCACCTGACTGAGGACCAGAGTTCTTTCTCCATATGCAATAGTCATGGTTGCAATAGCTATTGAAATACCATTGCAATAGTTATTACAATACCGTTGCAATAGCTATTGCAATATCGTTGCAATAACTATTGCAATACCGTTGCAATAGCATGGTAATGATAAGAAACATCACTAAGCACTTTCTCTGTGCTGAGAGCACCCTTCTGTCTAAAACCTTATGTGAATCAATCCATTTTATGCTCACATTAACCAGAGTGACCAACTCCTTTTGGTTTGTCCAGGTCTTTCCCAGTTTTAGCACCCAAAATTTTAAGTCTCAGGAGCCATTTCAGTTCTAGACATTTAGAGATGGTTGATCACCCTAAACATCTCTTAAAACAGGTGCTTTTATTATTGTTTCCAATTAAGTCACAGAGGGACTTCCCAGATGGCACAGTGGTAAAGAATCTGCCTACCAATGCAGGAGACACAAGAGACGCAGGTTCAATCCTTGGGTTGGGAAAATTCCCTGGAGTAGGAAATAACAACCCATTCCAGTATTCTTGCCTGGGAAATTCCGTGGACAGAGGAGCCTGGCGGGCTACAGTCCATGGGGTTGCAAAGAGTCGAACATGATTGAGCACGCATGCTAGATAGCTACTAGATAGAAGTCACAGAGAGGTTATGTAATGTGCTCAAGGACATAAAGCGAGTAAGGAGAAGAGACTGGTTCCAGCGTCGGGACTCTTCATAACCACCATGGAGCAGAATGAGACTTCTGTTGAGGAGTTGGAGCAACTGGGCCCTAGAAGTGACTCCTGAGGGGACAGGCTTTTCAGTCCTTGTCTCAGGGCAGAGACACTGGTTGTGAGAGTATTGCAGAGTCTCCATCCCCTGAAGGTTAGTGGATATGTCTCACTATTCTCTAATGGCAACACAAAACAGCAAGCTGGGACAATATCTGAACAGTTTTCAGATAAGAACTTTACAAGCACGTATACACCAAGAGACACTGCAGTCAACTGAGTGTGATTAGATTTCAGCCTGCATGTACAAAATGTCCAGATACCGTTCCTCAGTCAGCTCCCCACCCTCTACCCTTTGCTATGTGAATCTTAATAAAATTCTCTTTTTATTAGGACAAGACTTCTTTCTCTACCCAGGTCTTCTTGTTCAGGATAGCTTTATTCTCTATCATTATTTTTCACTTATTGTAAGATTACAAAATTTCACAGCTCAGCTTTGCAGAAAAAAATGCACCATCATTTTGTCAGGAATTCCTCAAGAACAACTAACCACTGGTTAGTAAGGGGGAAATTAACTGAGTCCTTATTTAAATTTGGTTCCATTTGATCACTTTGAGTAGTGTATTTAGGAAACAAGCTCTTATGTGGATAAAAATGTTCTTTTTCCTACCCCCTGCCACACTTCTCTCTTTAAGGTGGCATCTGGGGGCATGAGGAAGTGGGTCCTGTTTCCTTGTGGTGGTGGAGAAGAATTGTGCCTGGTGGGTAGCGGGCAGAGACAAAGTGTCTTCTTGCCTAATGTCCTTTGCTTTGATCATCCTCTCTGCAAAAGTCTAACGTCATGTTGCTTATTTTCCAGGCACTGTGTGCATAGCTCTTCCTGGCAATGTGACTCCAGCTCAGCACCCACTGGTGCTGTGACCCCTCTGAGGGCTGCCTGAGACAGTTTTCTCTGCCCTATACTGGACAGAGCTCCTCCCCACTACAGTAATTTCTCAGAAAAGCTGTCCAGAAAGAACCTCAGCTTCTACTTCCTCTTATCCACTCAGTTACAGAGGCAAGTGTGGCCCAAGAGAGCTGAACTTTGTACCTCCTCTGCTTGCCTCCGAGCTGTGCACTTAACTAAATTGGCTGCCGCATACTGGTTCAGAGAGTCATCTAGGAGTGGATCTCTTTCCTAGCTGTCACCATTGCCCTCCATGTTACCATACTTAATCTAATATACTGCCCCTTCCCCAAGCTGAAGTCTAAATATAGGGAAATCAGGACCCACTTCTGATGACTTCACACTCTCTCTCTCCTCTCCACAGTCACCCCTGCCAGAACTGAAAAGTCTCTCTTTGACTTTGTCTGTGTTATGTTCTCCCTACCATCCACAGAGCTGACCTAGCTGCCCTGACCCCACACACAGGTCTCTAATGGGAGTTCTCCATGTTCGGGGGCTGATAGACTAAAGGGAGATAAAGAAATTTAGAAAATCCCTCCTCAAGACAAAAGCTTTGCTTGCAAGGCTATCGTTGTGCTGTATAATACAATTTTGGCAGTTAAAAAAGATGAATTCTTTCTTAGTCTTTCTCTTTGTATTCTTATAACTATCTAATGTCTACCCCACTACCATTCCATGCCCACCCTGCCAGGTAGGTGGAGGCTCAAGTGCACTACAGTGAAGTTTATGAACTCAGGAAGGCAAAAGAGAAAAGTGTGTTAAAAACTATAAAATATTAGCCTCATTGCATGGTAATTTTGTGAGACATCATTTAAATTACCTCCTTTAATACCAACCTCTTAATTGTGTATGATTTTTTTTTTCTTTTTAAACTATTAATACATTAATATAAACCCAAAGGATGGGAATTCCCTGGCAGTACAGTGGTTGGGACTTGGTGCTTTGACTGTCAGGGGATCTGGTTCAATACGTGGTGGAGGAACTAAGATCCCACAAGCTGCCCAGTGCAGCCAAAAAAAAAATAAAAGTAAAGCAATAGTATTCTTTAAAAATACATAAACAAACCCAAAATAAAAGAATTAAAATAATAGAGAATTTGTTGTTGTTGTTCAGTTGCTCAGTCGTGTCCGACTCTTTGCGACCCCACGGAACGCAGCATGCTAGGCTTCCCTGTCCTTCACCATCTCCTGGAACTTGCTCAAACTCATGTCCATTGAGTCAGTGATGCCATCCAACTATCTCATCCTCTCTCACTCCCTTCTTCTCCTGCCTTCAATTCTTTCCAGCATCAGGGTCTTTGCCAGTGAGTCAGTTCTTCGCATCAGGTGGCCAAAGTATTAGAGCTTCAGCTTCAGCATCAGTCCTTCCAATGAATATTCAGGGTTGATTTCATTTAGGATTGACTGGTTTGATCTTGCAGTCCAAGAGACTCCTCAAGCGTCTTCTCCAATACCACAGCTCAAAAGCATCAATTCTTCAGCGTTCAACCTTCTTTATGGTCCATCTCTCACATCCATACCTGGCTACTGGAAAAACCATAGCTTTGACTATACGGATCTTTGTCGGCAAAGTAATGTCTCTGCTTTTTAATATGCTGTCTAGATTGGTCATAGCTTTTCTTCCAAGGAACATCTTTTAATTTCATGGTTGCAGTCACCATCTGCAGTGATTTTGGAGCCACCCAAAATAAAGTCTCTCACTGTTTCCACTGTTTCCCCATCTATTTGCCATGAAGTGATGGGACCGGATGCCATGATCTTAATTTTTTGAATGTTGAGTTTTAGGCAAGCTTTTTCTCTCTCCTCTTTCACCTTCATCAAGAGGCTCTTTAGTTTCTCTTCACTTTCTGCCATAAGGGTGGTGGCATCTGCAAATCTGAGGTTATTGATATTTCTCCTGGAAATCTTGATTGCAGCTTGTGCTTCATCTAGCCCAGCATTTTGCATGATGTATTCTGCGTATAAGTTAACTAAGCAGGGTGACAATATATGGGGTAAAAAGTATATGCTCCCACCCTAACCCCAATTCTCAACCCAGAAATAATCAGTGTCAATGGTTGATGTATAGTTTTGCAGAGCTTTCTCCCATACATTTATATAAATATTTGGGTTTATATAATAGTACATAATTTTGACTCTTTTTTTCCAAAATAGAACTTTGTACACCTATGTTTTAACTCTTTTTTTCCAAAATAGAACTTTGTACACCTATGTTTTACATATTTCTGAATATAAAATTACCAAATTTCCCTTGTGTCTCTGAATTTAAAATGCATTATTAAGGCAATCACTTGCAAAAGAATTTTATCCCATTCTGATGATTCAGAACAAAAGTATGTGTCATGCTTGTTTGACCACTGGCTGGAATTTTTGCCATGAGTGGGAAAACATGGGTGGGGATGTTGCACACACATGCATGTGATATGGCCAGTGGCCAAGCACCTTCTGAGAAGGGATCATATATTTCTCGGTCAGTATGTCATAAATAGAACTTAGTAAAAATGAGACAGTCCTCTTTCCTGTCACCTTCCTGCCCTAGATTCTTATCAAATGAGAAATTGGGTAGTCTTTCCTTAGCACACATTAGTGTGCTAACAAATCACATTTCTATACCTATAGAACCCAGCCCTGGAAATACCAAGATGATTAAACCAGTGTCTTTTGACATTGAGGAATTACTCATTATTTCAAACTCATTTCAGAAATTCATCGTCACTTTTGAGAATCTATTTTTTTTTTTTTACCTTGGAACATTTTTCTTCATTTCCTGCATCAAAATTGTGAAATAATTATTATTCTGTTCAAAACAGCTAAACTTGAATAGGGTAGTGGCAGGAAAGTGTAATTTCAGCCTAAGATAAAAATTAACTTTGCAAATCATATGGGATTAAAGCTTGATAAGTGGTCCACACTGGCTCGTGATGTCTTGTTCCATTTTTTTATGTCCAGGCAAAAGCAAGAGTATTTTTAAGTGATGAGTTTGTTCTGCTTTTTTCCCCAAAAATTATAATTTATGTTTGACTTCAAAAACATGATTTTTAAAATACTTTGAAAATGTTCTCATCAGACAAATTACCAGTTTCATTTCCTCCCATTTTTTTTTCTGTCCAGTTTAGAATATTTATATAGTTAAATGACAGTATTATTCATTCATTCAGCATCAGTATTTTGAATTCCATGTATTTGAAATGTATCATAGGAGAATTAAATGGAGACTGGAAGAAATAGTTTCAGTGGGTCCTCTCTGGCTAGTGTCAAACAGAAGAGGGAAATCTACTCCAGCAGACCCTGTTGCTGTCTGTCCTGCGCTGAGCACTTGATAGTAAGTTCTGGCAGCCTTGGCAGATGTGCAACCCTGCTTTGCGCAATCATGAAAAACACATTTCTTCATGGGCCTCTATAGGCCCTCATTGAATCATAGAATTTCTAGGCTAAAAAGTACATCCTAGCATTGCAGTTTCTAAAAAATTAAACATAGATTCACCATGTGACCTGACAATCTTACTTCCAGGTATATATCCAAAAGAATTGAGATCAGGACCTAAAAGAGATATTTGTACACCCATGTTTAGCTGAAAGGTGGAAAGGTCCATTGACAGGTGAATGATGGATAGATAAACAAAATGTGCTCTATGCCTACAATGGAAAATTACTCAGCCTTAAAGAGGAATAAAATTCTGATACATTCTACAACATATATGAAACATGAAGACATTATACTGAGTGAAATAAGCTAGACACAAGAAGATATATATGATCCTTTATATATGATCCCACTTATATGAAGCACTTAGAATAGTCAAATTCATAAGTGCAGAAAACAGGATAGTGGTTCCCAGGGTTTGGGGAGAGAGGGAAATGGAGAGTTAGAGTTTCACAGATTTTCAGTTGGGGCAGATGAAATGTTCTGCAGATGGATGGCAGTGGTGATTGCACAGCAATGTAAATGTACATAAATTCCACTAAACTGATGTTGAAAAATGGTTAAAATGGGAAATTTGTGTTATATTTATTTTACCATAATAAAATATCCCTACCCTCATGGAGCTTACAATATATGAGAAAAAGAAAGATAATAAGCAATTAGAAACATAAAATTTTCAAAAGTCCACTTTAGATCAGCTTTGGCCTGCCATCATTTTTACAGATAAGTCAGAAGACAGAAAAGATAACATGAGTCTACCCACTAAGATTCTGGTTGTCTGACTCCTGGGCCAGTGATTTTTTCCATTGAACAATATTTCCTTTTTTAGATACCTCTATTACCTCTATTTTATCTGAGCTCTTCAATAATATACTGGAAAGAGCACAGACTTTCAAATTCAGCTCAACTGCTTCCTAGAAGTTTGATGTTGAGATTTCCTTCTCTATAAAGTGAGGATAGGGCTTCCCTGGTGGCTCAGCAGAAAAGAATCCATCTGCTAGTATAGAGATGTGGATTTGATCCCTGGGTCAGGAAGATCCCCTAGAGAAGGAAATGGCAACCCACTCCAGTATTCTTGCCTGGGACATTCCAGGGACAGAGGAGCACGGTGGGCTACAGTCCATGGGGTTGCAAAAGAGTCAGACATGACTTAGTGACCAAACAACAGCAAAAGTGGAGATAACTAAACCTACTTTATAAGGATTTGTTGTAATCTGTTACACTTATCAGAGAAGGCAATGGCACCCCACTCCAGTACTCTTGCCTGGAAAATCCCATGGACGGAGGAGCCTGGTAGGCTGCAGTCCATGGGGTCGGGAAGAGTCAGACACGACTGAGCGACTTCATGCATTGGAGAAGGAAATGGCAACCCACTCCAGTGTTTTTGTCTGGAGAATCCCAGGGACAGCGGAGGCTGGTGGGCTGCAGACTATGGGGTCGCACAGAGTCGGACACGACTGAAGCAACTTAGCAGCAGCAGCAGCAGTTATACTTATACCTAGGTATGAAGCAAGTCAAAGTGTTAGTCATTCAGTCGTGTCTAACTCTTTGCGACCCAATGGACTATAGCCTGCCAGGCTCCTCTGTCCTTAGGGATTCACCAAGGAAGAATACTGGAATGGGTTGCCATGCCCTCCTCCAAGTGATCTTCCTAACCCAGGGATCAAACCTAGGTCTCTCACATTGCAGGTGAATTCTTTACCATCTGAGCCACCAGGGAAGCCCTCAGAGCAAGTTGTAAATGAAAATTAGCTAGCAAGCTCTTCAAATGCCTTCTCTGAATTTGTTGCTTATCTATGATATGTTCAATGTGTGAATACTTTCAATCCAGCAATTTCTTCGGAGATATTCCTGTGTTTGAGTTTTTATAAATCATTCTAGAAATATAGTTTAGATATGGAGAAGAATATTTCAGTTTCAAATCTGGGAAATAAGCCAAACACATTCATTTGGCCCTTATTTAGCTGGGAAAGAGCTTTCAAATTATAAGTTTGGTAAAGAATTCAAAAGAGTTAAGATTTCTTTTTCCAAGAAATAAAGCCAACTCTTTCATATTTCTACTTACTATAAAAAAATCGAAGTCATACTCTATTTTTATTCATAAAAGGCACTTATTGCTAAATAAAAAGTATATAATGGCATGGATTAGATATAAGGACCACCCTGGGAGATGCATTATTAAGTGTCTCATCTCCCAAGAAGAATGGTGTGTTTCTCAGATCCAGTATGTTTAGAAAAATAGTCAAAGTTATAAACTGTTCACAGAGAATCTCAGGGCATCACAGTTACCACCACAGCACTCCTTCACTTTTTTCTACAGCTTTCTCTACCTCCAAGAGCTCTAAGCCCAGTTATCTTGTTTATTCCCTCTGAGTTTAGAATCCTCTTTACTTCCTCCCACATTTGAGGATAAAAGAGCCCAGTTATTCCCAATTCACACAGACCTATAAAGAGCTTCTCTTTATTGATTTTCCACAGCTTTTTAGGTTTATGAAAAGGTTTGTCTTACCCTCACGTTAGAGAATTATGTTGACTATATAATAATTGCATAGAAATTAATACCTTAGGTTATATTTCTAAGCCAGAACAACTTACGTTGTCTTGTTAAAGGTACTGGCAGTTTATTTTGGATTCTCCATCCTCTCCCTGCAGAAGCTACAGATAGCTCAACCAGGGATGCTCAAGACCATTAAACAATATGACTTTGCAGGAGGTCATATCACTTTGTGAACTTAACATTTTAAGTTCACATGGGACTTACATTTTAAGGAACTTGGGTCTAAAACCTGGCTCTGTCTCACTTGATTAAGTCATTTAACTCTGACTCTTTAACCCTTTAAGTGAAAAGAGATACTAATAGATAATTATGAGGATTAAGTGATAATTATATAAAACATTTAATGGAATGATTGATACAAAAGTGAATACTGATATTTGTTATTCCACACATCAACTTACTCTAATATTTTAAGTAGTACACACACACACACACACACAATAAAATCTTATTTTTATTTTTGATTATGATTTTCTTGATTTCAAATTTCCACTAGACTTTTAAAATATTGTCATAAATTATAACTCCTTTTTGACAAGATTAGGTGCATTCAGAAGTGGTATGGTGGTAGACTATAATTCTTTTCCAAAATGTTATGATATCATTTAGGACTATTTCTAATTTCTAATATTTCTAATTCTAATAAATGCTTTCTAAAATGTTAATTGGTAGATTTATAGTTCTAGTTTTTCTTACATTAATGTTTTACAACCATAAAATGAATAAAGAATTATTTCTTTACTGGGATAATAACAAGATTATTATAGCATTTAATATTATAGCATATTTAATATTTAATATTATATTAATATTTAATATTATAGCATATAATAACAATATAGCATTTAGAATATAGCTAAAATACAAATGACTAAACTAAGGACATTGTACAGGAGGCAGTGATCAGGACCATTCCCAGGAAAAAGAAACACAAAAAGGCAAAATGGTTGTCTGACAAGGCCTTACAAATAGTTGAGAAAAGAAGAGAAGCGAAAAGCAAAGGAGAAAAGGAAAGATACACCCATCTGAATGCAGAGTTCCAAAGAATAGCAAGGAGAGATAAGAAAGCCTTCCTCAGTGATCAATGCAAAGAAATAGAGGAAAACAATAGCTTGGGAAAGACTAGAGATCTCTTCAAGAAAATTAGAGATACCAAGGGAACATTTCATGCAAAGATAAGGACAATAAAGGACAGAAATGATATGGACCTGACAGAAGTAGAAGATATTAAAAAGAGGTGGCAAGAATACACAGAACTGTACAAAAAAGATGTTCATGACCCAGATAACCATGATGGTGTGATCACTCACCTAGAGCCAGACATCCTGGAATGCACAGTCAAATGGGCCTTAGGAAGCATCATTATGAGCAAAGCTAGCAGAGGTGATGGAATTCCAGTTGAGCTATTTCAAATCCTAAAAGATGATGCTGTGAAAGTGCTGCACTCAATATGCCAGCAAATGTGAAAAACTCAGCAGTGGCCACAGGACTGGAAAAGGTCAGTTTTCATTCCAGACCCCGCAAAAGGCAATGCCAAAGAATGCTCAAACTACCGTACAACTGCACTCATCTCACACGCTAGCAAAGTAATCCTCAAAATTCTCCAAGCCAGGCTTTAACAGTACATGAACTGTGAACTTCCAGATGTTCAAGCTGGATTTAGAAAAGGCAGAGGAACCAAAGATCAAATGCCACCATCCATTGGATCATCGAAAAAGCAAGAGAGTTCCAGAAAAATATCTATTTTTGCTTTATTGACTACGCCAAAACCTTTGACTGTGTGGATCACAACAAACTGGAAAATTCTGAAAGAGATGGGAATACCAGACCATCTGACCTGCTTCCTGAGAAATCTGTATGCAGGTCAGGAAGCAGCAGTTAGAACTGGTCATGGAACAACAGACTGGTTCCAAATCGGAAAAGGAGTACATCAGGGCTGTATGTTGTCACCTTGCTTATTTAACTTCTATGCAGAGTACATCATGCAAAATGCAGTGTTGGATGAAGCACAAGGTGCAATCAAGATTGCCTGGATAAATATCAATAACCTCAGATATGCAGATGACACCACCCTTATGGCAGAAAGGGAAGAGGAACTAAAAAGCCTCTTGATGAAAGTGAAAGAGGAACATGAAAAAAACGAAGATCATGGCATCTGGTCCCATCACTTCATGGCAAATAGATGGGGAAACAATGGAAACAGTGACAGACTTTATTTTTTGGGGCTCTCAAATCCTGCACTTGGTGACTGCAGCCATGAAATTAAAAGATGCTTGCTCCTTGGAAGAAAAGCTATGACCAGCCTAGATAGCATATTAAAAAGCAGAGACATTGTCAGCAAAGGTCTATCTAGTCAAAGCTATGGAGAAGGCAATGGCACCCCACTCCAGTACTCTTGCTTGGAAAATCCCATGGATGGAGGAGCCTGGAGGGCTGCAGTCCATGGGGTCGCTAAGAGTCAGACACGACTGAGCGACTTCACATTCACTTTTCACTTTCATGCATTGGAGAAGGCAATGGCACCCCATTCCAGTACTCTTGCCTGGAAAATCCCATGGACGGGGGAGCCTGGTGGGCTGCCGTCTATGGGGTCACACAGAGTCGGACACGACTGAAGTGACTTAGCAGCAGTAACAGCAGCAGCAATCAAAGCTATAGTTTTTTCAGTAGTCATGTATGGATGTGAGAGCTGGACTATAAAGAAAGCTGAGTGCTGAAGAATTGATGCTTTTGAACTGTGGTGTTGGAAAGGACTCTTGAGAGTCCCTTGGACTGCTAGGAGATCCAACCAGTCAATCCTAATGGAAGTCAGTCCTGAATGTTCACTGGAAGGACTGATGCTGAAGCTGAAACTCCAATACTTTGGCCACCTGATGTGAAGAATCAACTCATTGGAAAATACCCTAATTCTGGGAAAGATTTAAGGTGGGAGTAGATCTCAACAGAGGATGAGATCGTGGGTGGCATCACTGACGCTATGGACATGAGTTTGAGTAGGGTCCAGGAGTTGGTAATGGACAGGGAAGCCTGGTGTACTGCAGTCCGTGGGGTTGTAAAGAGTTGGACACAACTGAGTGACTGAACTGAAACTAATGAAGAATGTTCAGATTAACAAATAGCTACATCTTTCATGCCAGATATGATGATGTGGAATGCTTAGTTAAAATTAAGATAAAATTTTAACATGAAAATTAATATTGTATTATTACTATTTTTATTTCTTATTATTTTCATGGGAATATTGCTCCAGAAAGAAGCAGAAAGAATATAATAAAATGTCATTATTATGTTTTGAGGTAGGCTTCTCAATGCCAGATACTTTCAGTTCAGTTCAGTTCAGTCGCTCAGTTGTGTCCGACTCTTTGCGACCCCATGAATCGCAGCACGCCAGGCCTCCCTGTCCATCACCAACTCCCAGAGTTCACTCAAACTCACGTCCATCGAGTCAGTGATGCCATCCAGCCATCTCATCCTCTGTCATCCCCTTCTCCTCTTGCCCCCAATCCCTCCCAGCATCAGGGAGTCATGCCAATGAGTCAACTCTTCACATGAAGTGGCCAAAGTATTGGAGTTTCAGCTTCAGCATCAGTACTTCCAATGAACACCCAGCACTGGACTGGTTGGATCTCCTTGCAGTCCAAGGGACTCTCAGGAGTCTTCTCCAACACCACAGTTCAAAAACATCAATTCTTCACACTCAGCCTTCTTCACAGTCCAACTCTTACATCCATACATGACCACAGGAAAAACCATAGCCTTGACTAGACTGACCTTTGTTGGCAAAGTAATGTCTCTGCTTTTGAATACGCTATCTAGGTTGGTCATAACTTTCCTTCCAAGGAGTAAGCGTCTTTTAATTTCATGGCTGCAGTCACCATCTGCAGTGATTTTGGAGCCCAGAAAAATAAAGTCTGACCCTGTTTCCCCATCTATTTCCCAAGAAGTGATGGAACCGGATGCCATGATCTTTGTTTTCTGAATGTTCAGCTTTAAGCCAACTTTTTCACTCTCCCCTTTCACTTTCATCAAGAGGCTTTTGAGTTCCTCTTCACTTTCTGCCATAAGGGTGGTGTCATCTGCATATCTGAGGTTATTGATATTTCTCCTGGCAATCTTGATTCCAGCTTGTGCTTCTTCCAACCCAGCGTTTCTCATGATGTACTCTGCATAGAAGTTAAATAAGCAGGGTGACAATATACAGCCTTGACATACTCCTTTTCCTATTTGGAACCAGTCTGTTGTTCCATGTCCAGTTCTAACTGTTGCTTTCTGACCTGCATACAGATTTCTCAAGAGGCAGGTCAGATGGTCTGGTATTCCCATCTCTTTCAGAATTTTCCACAGCTTATTGTGATCCACACAGTCAAAGGCTTTGGCATAGTCAATAAAGCAGAAATAGATGTTTTTCTGGAACTCTCTTGCTTTTTCCATGATCCAGCGGATGTTGGCAATTTGATCTCTGGTTCCTCTGCCTTTTCTAAAACCAGCTTGAACATCAGGAAGTTCACGGTTCACGTAATGCTGAAGCCTGGCTTGGAGAATTTTGACAGATACTTTGGTGGATACTAAATACACAACTATTTGTAAGAGAGAAAGGAGGGAGAAAGGGAAGAAGGGAGGGAAAGATAGGGAAAGGGAGAGGAAAAGAGCTGTGCTTCCTACAATTGACAGAGATAAAAATACTAACAGTGGGACTCAGGCTTCTCGCTGTTGAAGCAAGAGTTAACAGGTAAGCAAGGCATGGAGTCTAAAATGATACATGTGGTAATGAATTATAACTGAAACCACAATATGAACTCATATTTTCATGCACGCATGCTAAGTCACTTCAGTCATGTCTGACTCTTTGTGACCCTTTGAACTGTAGCCCTCCAGGCTCCTCAGTCTATGGGATTCTCCAGGCAAGAATACTCGAGTGGGTTGCCATGCCCTCCTCCAGTGGATTGTCCCAACCCAGGGATCGAACCTGCATCTCTTATGTCTCCTGCATTGGCAGGTCGGTTCTTTACCACTAGTGCTAGCTGAGAAGCCCAAACTCATGTCTACCTTAATATAAATACAGATGGTTGCATATAGAAATACTTATAAATAGATATATGCCTATATACACACATAATTTCCCTGCTGTATCACCTGAAGGGACTAAAGAACAATGATACCCCAGTAGCAACAAACATACCCAATACCTAGATCTTAGTTTCTAACACAATTCTTCAGTGAAAGAAACCAAAACTCCTTAGAGAAACAGCTAATTCTAAGACAGGGAAGAAAACATGCAAAATGAGCCTGGAACATCTTGTATGTAAGATGTAAGTAAGGAAGTGATTTTAAAAAACAAACAAAAAGCCACACACCTAATGATGGCAGTGTATCCATTGGACACAGGGCTTCCCAGGTGGCACTAGTAATAAAGAACCTGCTTGCCTATGCAGGTAATGTAAGAGACACGGGTTCAATTCCTGGATCAGGAAGGTCCCCTGGAGGAGGAAATGGCAACTCATTCCAGTATTCTTGCCTGAGAAATTCCATGGACAGAGGAGACTAGTGGGCTACAGTTCATTGGGTTGCAAGAGTCAGACATGACTGAAGTGAGTTAGCACGCAGTGGACAGAGGAGCCAACTGAAAGAGCTCCCTGTGGCCAAATCTGGAACAATCAGAGCAACGGACTAAGTAAAATAATGTTGAATTATAAAATAAATATCCATGAGTACATACTGATAGAAAAAATGACTAAATAATTTGAATGTAATAACTAGAAGAGGAAGAGACAAATTTGTGCAGAATTCCACATGATTTATGTAGCTATTCTGCCCTCAGGAGGTGAAGCTACCCCCAACTCTTTAAGTATGGGTTACACACTGTGACTTCTTTTCAGAGAGGGCAATGTGGAAAGTGGGGGTGGGGGGGAGAGAACTTCATAGTGGAGAAACCTGGTAAACACTACCTCAACCAGATGTTCAAGGTCAACGTCACTAGTCATCAGTCATGTAGATAAATGTACTCTCCATCTGATACGAGCAAAATGGCACTTTACCTCTCTGGTTTCCCTCCCCTAAATTGGAAATCTCAGTCTACTCATGAGAAAAACAGACAAATCCCAGCTAAGAAACATTTTAAGAAATATCTAGCAAAAGTACTCTGCAAAACTCTCAAGGTCAAAAAAATTCTCAAGATCATCAAACACATGGAAAGTCTGAGAAATTGTCGCAGCCCAGAGGAGCCAAAGGAGACATAATGAATAATGTTGTGAGGGATCCTGGAATAGAAAAAAAGACACTAAGTATAAACTAAGGAAATCTGAATAAAAATAATGTGTCAATATTGGTTTATTAGGGCTTCCCTGGTGGCTCAGCGGTAAAGAATCCCCCTGCAATGCAGAAGATGCAGGAGATATGGGTTTGACCCCTGGGTTGGGAAGATCCCCTGGAGCCGGGCATGGCAACCCACTCCAGTATTCTTGCCTGGGAAATTCCATGGACAAAGGAGACTGGTGGGCTACAGTCCATAGGGTCACAAAGAGGGACACGACAGAAGTGACTGAGCATGCATGCACTCGTGCACATTGGTTTATTAATTATAACAAACAATATCATACCAACTTAAGATATTAATAACAGGATAAATCAAGTATAAAGTATATAGAGAACTCTATATATTGTAATTCAATATGTAAATATATAATAATCACATATTCATATACTGTAAATAATGGCTTCCCTGGTGGCTCAGACAGTGAAGAATCTGCCTGCCGTGCAGGAGATACAGGTTTGATCCCTGGATCAGCAAGATCCCCTGGAGAAGGGAAAGGCTACCTACTCCAGTATTCTTGCCTGGAGAATTTCATGGACAGAGGAGCCTTGTGGGCTGCAGTCCATGAGGTTGCAAAGAATCAGAAACAACTGAGCAACTTTCATTTCATTATAATTGTAATTATATACAATATGTATAATAATTATACATGTAATTTTTCTATAAATCTAAAAGTATTGTAAAATGAAAGCTAATTTTAAAATATCATTAATAAAAATTTAACACAGTACAGTGAATGCAGTGCAAGAATAAAAGCATATGAACTGTAGGAAAAAAGTGGGGGAAAAAAGAAAAAAAAAGTCCTTTTTTGTTGTTATTCCTTTACTTTTGGTAGACTATAGCTTATTTTTGTAAAAAAAAAAAAATCAAAGGATTTGGTTTGGTCCTTAAAAATACTGACGTTAACCTTTTGCAAGATCATCTCAAAATGATCATTTTGATCATTTCCTCCTCCATGAAGCTTCCCCTGGCTCCCCAAAATAACAGCTGCTCATTGCTCTGAGTGGCTGGCATCAATGAACTTAATTTACAATCATTGTTATAGGTGTTTCTCCCATTTGGCTGTAAACTTCTTAAGAGTAATGTCAACATCATGCCTTCTCTTGGTCTCTACACAGTGTCTGATACCCGTTCATTATCCAACACCATTTATTGCATGTCCACTGTTTAGTACCATGGATTGAACAGGAGGGAGAAAATTACAGAGAGAAATTAGCAACTGAATGTTATTGTTGAGAGAACTTTTTACTTCAGCAAAGCTCGGAAAAAAAGAATTCCAAAATGATTCTTAAAATACTTTGATTCGAAAAGAAGAATAAATGCTCTTATATTTTCATTCATGTCTTTAAAGCTATCCATGTGTAATGTGTATATGTTTTGGATATTTCAGCTTACAACACATTATATTATAATTATTGCTGCTCATGTTAACTTCAATATTTTTAAAGACCAAACCAAATCCTTTGATTTTTTTAAATAAAAATAAGCCACAGTATACCAAAAGTAAAGAAATAACAATCAGATCTGGTGTGTGTTTATCAAAGCATGACCCCCTCTCTCTTAAACATTTCTAGAAAAATAAATAACAGTTTGAGCATCAGTTGCATAAGTAAAAAATACCATAATAACCCAGATACACTAACCTTACTACCTGGAATTACTTTGAACATTCATGCTTTATGTGATTTTTTTTTTTCAGGGTGTTTCCTACACTTAAAATGCTTGTCTCTCTCATACTTTTTCTAAGTTCAAACTCTTGGTTAGCTTTCAAGGTCAGCTCAAATATTCCCTCCTCCATGAAGCCTCCCCTGGCTCCCCAAGGATAATAGCTGCTTCCTTTGAGGGGTCTGCACTGCTTGTCCCTCCATGGACGTAATTTACAACCATCATTTATAGGTGTTTCTCCCATTTTACTGTAAACTTCTTAAGGGCAACGTCAACATCATGGCTTCTCTTGGTCTCTGCACAGTGTCTGACATCCATTCATTCATCCAACACCATTTATTGCATGTTCAGCATTCAATACCATGGAATGAACAGGATGGAGAAAATTACAGAGAAAAATTAGCAACTAAGTGTTAGTATTGAGAAAACTTTCTAATCCAGCAAAGTTCAGGGGAAAAAAAAAAGAGGAAAATATTGAAACAGATCCAGTTTACTAAAAGTATTAACAAACCCTTACATCACAGATGGAGAAGGAAATGGCAACCCACTGCAGTATTCTTGCCTGGAGAATCCCATGGACAGAGGAGCCGGGTGGGCTACAGTCCACGGGGTTGCAAAGAGTCAAACACAACTGAGCAACTAATGCTTACATCACAGCACCAATGTATTTTTATAGTCAGTGTATATACTCCTAGGTGAAGGTCTCTCTCTTCTACCACGTTGTCCATTTTCTGTGATCTGGGACCCCTGCCATTGGGGTATAGAAAGCTGATAGGTCAAGACAAGTAAAATTGTTCAATAACAATGTTCATTTTCAAAAGAAAACATGAATGAGGAGTAATTTAGGAGAAGGAAAAAAATAAAAACATTTTTTTTCATGGCACAGGCCTGAAGTCCAGCTTACACTGTCAAACTACTGCACAGGTTCATACAAATGAACTTGCCCTTTTGAATCTTTCGATTAAAGCAGGTGTTTTTTTTTCCTCCCTTGCAACTTACTTGGAGACTTCTCATGCATTGTTAATCAAAAGAGAAAGAGGGATTTAATACACTTGCTTAAAGCAACTTTATTTTAATCTACATTCCATAAGATGGATCTGCTCTCAAATCGACAGTTGTTGAAGTTATTAACAGAGTGCTGTCTCAATGTATCCATTATGGCTAGATTGACTTCTAGTAGAACCATTTGTGTGTGTGTGCTCTTATGGAATACTTGATTTCTGCCTTCTCTAGTATTGATTAATTTAAATTCAATTTTGGCATCAGTGCCAAAAAAAGTATTTTTAATTGCCATTGTCAAACAATTTCCAATAGGGCAAATAATAAATGTATATTGTGCTCTATTCTGTTCTAACAAGTCTTTTATTGTCAGTGACAGGCCTCCTGGTCTTTTCTACTGAATTTGTAAGCCATTCATCCAGAGAATGCAGAAATGATTTCTGATTTCATACAAGGATTTTGAATGATCAAATTCCCCCAAACAATAAACTTCATGAAAGCTAGTCCTCTTTCATACCAATGGTCAGAATCACACACAAAGCTGTTACTTACTAAGATTTCTAAATATATTTCTAAATTGCCCTGTGGCTTTATTGTTCAGTTTCCAGTGTCGTCTTCTTTGATCTGTCATTGGCCACCCTCCTTTAAATCTTCCAAACTCTTCCCCAAAATCCTGTTATTCCTTCAGGCCTGAGCCCTGACTGTGCATAGTTAAGCTGCCCACCTCCCCACAATTCTCTAGGGAACCCCATATACTGTCATGGATGGGACTGACTCTACCTTCTAATTAGGGTTCCCATCAACTTTTAATAAACTCTAGTCCATTTCTGTTTTTGCTAGTAGGTCATGATGAATCTATTTTCAAAATATCTCTTTAAAATGTCAGATTAATTCTGAAACAATAACTACCCCATGAGCTATCAATATTACTCTTCAGATTTTAAAATTCCTAGTATGATAGGGCCTAAAGCATCTCAATGTGGCAAAAGTTTGGCTGAGTTCAAATCCTGGTTCTGCCACAGACTGGGCAGAATTGAGTGACTTTTTCTGGATCCTTGAGCCTCATTCATCTCTGCAGATACTCTCTTTAGAGCACTTATTGTACGCCACATGCTAGAGCTAGAGGGCTGAACAAGGCAGTCACGATGGCTCAATAAGCTGACCCTTTAATGGGCTGCTGCTGCTAAGTCACTTCAGTCGTGTCCGACTCTGTGTGACCCCATGGACGACAGCCCACCAGGCTCTCCCGTCCCTGGGATTCTCCAGGCAAGAACACTGGAGTGGGTTGCCATTTCCTTCTCCAATGCATGAAAGTGAAAAGTGAAAGTGAAGTCACTCAGCCATGTCCGACTCCCAGCGACCCCATGGACTGCAGCCCACCAGGCTCCTCCATCCATGGGGTTTTCCAGATAAGAGTACTGGAGTGGGGTGCCATTGCCTTCTCCGTTTAATGGGCTAGGTTTCCTCATATTTACAACAGAAAGAGTTAACACCTGGGAAGTTCTCTCGTGGTCCAGTGGCCAAACTTCTGTGCTCCCAAATCCCTGGGTTTGATCCCTGGTCAGGGAACTAGATCCCATGTGTGGCAACTGAAAAAAAAAAAAAATTAACACCTATCTTGTAGGGTTGTAAATATCAAATGATTCCTCAACACAGTTCTTCACCACCTCTGCTCTATGCTACCACCACCATGTTCCCCCACTTTCTTGCCCCTAAAGGATGATTGCTTTAAGTTTTCCTGCTGAAACTCTTCAAGATGAAATGACCTTGTCAAACCAGACCCGTTCACAGGAAGCCACACTCCTGGCTAGAGTTATTCTGGAGGTTGTCTCTGTGTAACCAAGATAACAGTGCTCTGGCCATGGCACACCGTCTCTGCCCAGACAAATGCCTGGATTTCCTTCATTCATTTGCTTATACTTCCCAGGTTATCATTTCAAAGTGCCCACTTAGATGGAAATGACACCTGTCTCCCTTTTCATTGGTAAGAGTTTTTTTTCCTCCATTGTGACTTGCTTTGAGACTTTTCATGCATTGTTAATAAAAGAGAAAGAGGGATTGAATACACTTGCTTGAAGCAACTTCATATTAATCTACATTCCATAAGATGGATCTACTCCCAAATCGACAGTTGTTGAAACTATTAACTCACAGACTGAAAACTAAAGAATGCATTTCTAAAGGTGTTTGTATGTTGCAGTATGAGGTGTAACTCTGGGAAGAATCTAATGTTTAATGCTATGTTTATTTGTTTCCAGATTCTGTTAGAAGTTGTGTAGCAAAGCTGTTCTTCACTTGTTCCCTGAAGGGTCATTACTGCCTCTACAGTAAATCCAGTTTTATTCTCATCAGTCAAGAACCTCAGCCATGGATCCAAATCATGTTCCTGTTTCAGCAGGTATGTATAATTCAAGTTCAACATGGCTCCTTAATGAGCCAGGTATGAGTTTATAATCATTTTTACTGAATTACTCTTTGACCAGAGTAATATGCAAATAATAACAATGCATACACATTTAATTAGTAATTTTTAACATGGATTTTTTTCTATATTTTAGGATAGTTTCCTTATAAAAGGCCCTAGATTAGTAATCAGGAAGACAAGCCTATTATTATCTTGAATATCTTTTCACTCTAAAATAAAAATAGTTTTTGTTCAATGATAACAACAAAAAATCACTTACTGGGGGTGGACAGCTTTCCTTATGGAGAGCTAGCCATTATTTCCCAATCTCCAAATAACTTTGGAGTCAGCATATCTTTTTTGACATTGTTAAAACACTGGAATGCCACTTTTCTATATAGAATTTACATATAGAGGTAAAGTTACATAAAGAGGAATTTAAACAACAAAGAATTTGATGCAAAGATTTTTATCACCAAAAAAAAGATTCTTGTTTGGAAATGCTTATCTTGAATGCATTAAACTTTCAATAAAATTTGAATATAGATTACAAAATGTTAGTAATAGGAGGAATCTTAGACATCATTTTTCCAAATAAGCAAATTGAAGGACAGAACTCAGACTGCCTGACTCCTGACCCAGTGGTCTTCACTTGTGTTTAAAACGAAATGGGGATTGCTGGCAGGAACAGAGAGGGTAGAGGCAGAAAAAGGAGAATGCAAATGTTACAAAATGGTTAAAAATTAGGCCAGGTAATAATAAGTTTCTTTACTTCTATTAATAAAATATTTCTGTAATAGTCTCAGTGAAAGTCACTAATCAGATAGTCATATTTCTTTATAAAATGGGGCAGGTTTATTAAGAAAAAAATGAATTTTAATGCTGAATGTATCATAGTTGTAAAGTGGAACTATAACAATTAAGAAAGAAAAGAGACAAGTTAGACATGGCTCAGGGATACCATCTTTTTCTATATGAAGTCTCAAGAACACGTAATCATATCTTGTAGAGAACAACTCATATTTTGACGTGAATCAAATTGTATATGAATATAGGGACTTCCCTGGTGGTACAATGGATAAGAATCCACCTGCCAATGCAGGGGACACAGGTTTGACCCCTGGTCTGACAAGATTCCACATGCCTCAGAGCAACTAAGCCCGTGGCCACAACTACTGAGCCCACCTGCAGCAACTACGAAAGCCCACACACCCTAGAGCCTGTGCTCCGCACCGAGAGATGAGAAACCGCAGGACAAGAAGCCCGTGCACTGCGGCAAAGGCAGCCCCAGCTCCCGCAACTAGAGAAAGCCTGAGCGCCGCAACCAAGACCCAGCACAAGAGAAAGTGTACATGAATATAAAAAACGGCATTGATTTTCTTCCTTTTCTTGAAATAAAAACCTTCTTCTCCTACTCTACTAATGTTTTTCAAATAGTTTTCATCAGTGATTTTGTACTTGGTTTCATCTTTGGCTTTATTCTTCACAGTTGTCAGTTTTCTGAAAACAGACCAAGAAAGCTTGATTTTATCTTTGCCCTTTCTGTCTTATTTTATTGACTCAGTCTGATTCTTTGTTTTTTCTCTTTGAGCAAAATCACCAAAAAACATCTAGTTTTTTTTTTCTTTGTTCTTTTTACCATAATGTTTCCTTTCTTTTTCTACACCTTTGATACTGTGTGATCTGGATGAAACCTGACTTTGGGATAACTAAAAAAATCATATCTTTGACTTGATAGTTACAAACCCATATGAGCCTAGTATGCTGGGCTAGACTCTTTCCTTTCTCTGTCAATTTACAGACTCATGATGGAGTTCTCAAATTAAGAGATTCCAGTCTAAATGGACCTCTTTGGAATGATGATTAATTAAATCAGGTCCTGCTCTTTTTAAGTGAATGGTCAAATGCTGTATACATTTCTGATAATAATCAAGAAATTCCCAGATGTATATACACTTTGGGTTTCACATTAATCTGTTACTGGCTGTTAACCTTTTTAAACCTGTCAGCAACTTACTCAGAGTATGAGATCCTCCACCTTTTCCCACTAAGTACCAAAAATAGTTCATGTTGAGGAGGATAATAATGAAATTTTTCTGGAAAAGAATTGTTATTCACTTACTAAATAGAAACCATGTACACAGAGACTATTTAGAGAGTCTCATAAGTCAATATTTGCACACTCATTGACATTGAAAATGGGATTTTATAAGCCAATATCATTATTATTACACCTCCCACATGAAGGATAATATATATTATATATATTATATTTTGTGTGTGTGCATGTGCGCGTGTGTGTGTAATTGTGTGCCTTTATGTTCTGTATGTTTTTATAAAATTATTTCCTTGAATTGAGACACCTCTCACATTCTTAGGTATAACATCACATGTAAATGACTGTTAAACACATAATTGATTAAACATACAATCTAAATTTTCCTTTGAAATTTTTATTTTCATTAACTTGAATGAAATATATGTAAATGTAATTTTTTCTTATGTTAACAATCTTATTGTCCAAAACTTAAAATATCTTAAAGCTCTAAGAATATTCAGCCATTATACACTTTAGGACTGAAAATGTTTTTATTTTCCCAACCCTCCTTTACACTGTTCATATCTGAGGAATTGAATAATGGACTGTTGGTTATTTAATGTCTATTATTCATTATTTACCCTGTATAAATAAACTTGATGTATGCATGCTGCATGCTAAGTTGTGTCCAACTCTGCGACTATGTGGACTGTAGCCCCCAGGCTTCTCTGTCCATGGGGATTCTCCAGGCAAGAATACTGGAGTGGGTTGCCATGCCCTCCTCCAAGGGATCTTCCTGACCCAGGGATCAAACCCACGTCTCTTACGTCTCCTGCATTGGCTAGTGAGTTCTTTACCACTAGCACCACCTGAGAAGCCCTAGAAAAACTTGATATTTGTACTCTAATTTTATACCTTAATTCTCAGATCTTTGAAAAATAAATATGAATATTTATATTAGCCATTTTCCAATTAAGTAACATGCTTGAGAAGTGATTGATATAAACACTACTTTACAAAGGTTGCTGCTGCTGCTAAGTCACTTCAGTCATGTCCAACTCTGTGCGACCCCATAGACAGCAGCCCACCAGGCTCCCCCGTCCCTGGGATTCTCCAGGCAAGAACACTGGAGTGGGTTGCCATTTCCTTCTCCAATGCATGAAAGTGAAAAGTGAAAGTGAAGTTGCTTAGTCGTGTCCGACTCTTAGCGACCCCATGGACTGCAGCCTACCAGGCTCCTCCATCCATGGGATTTTCCAGGCAAGAGTACTGGAGTGGGGTGCCATTGCCTTCTCCTTACAAAGGTTAGGCATATTTATAGAAATCAATATCAACTGTCTTGAAAACGCTATTTAATAAGTTAAATTTTCTATTAAAAAAATAGAAAGCATGAAATGTACTGTACATTTGATCTTCAAAATAGATTTCTCTGTAGCTTTATTTAAACCATTTTTAAGTTCAGACCAAGACTAAAATAGTGCTTTGCAGCCATCACACAATATTGTTGGGACAAGAGATAACATGTCATGCTTCTCTCATGAATGCCCTTTCAGAGCCTGTTTCCTGAGCCGCTGTCCATTCAGAGTCATTCTGTACAATTCCTCAGAGCTCTATGGGAGAAGACCCAGGAAGGGGGTGCTCACAGCTTTGAAACAGCCATGATAGAGTCCACATTCCCACAGCAGAAGGTAAATGCTTCTTTCTTTGCACATGTTATTTTTAGCCAAGATTCAAGATGAAAGAGTTTGCTTTTTCTTAATGGTTCAATTTTTCCTCTTCTTTCCTTTCCTTTCTTTTATTATTATCAGAAGACACTAAGTAATGATTTACATGTCATGCTATAGTGGATTCAGGACCTAGTGATATCAGTAGACAGAGTCACTGCCTTTTGAGGCTCCCAGACTGACATAATGCAGACCACTGAGAACCACACAGAAACGGAAAACATTTTACAGATAGACAACTCTAGGATTGAAGAGGAAAGAGCAATTGGACTTTAGGTTCTTTGGGGCTTTTCATTTCTTCCCTGCATACTTCCTCTCATCACCTGACCCTTTGCTGTCACCACAAAGTTAGAAAAGGAAGACAAGATGAACAGGAAGGAATAGAGCATGGTCAGGGTGAGAAAGAGCTCTGTTGAGACAGGCATGGATGATGTGAGTTAGAGCCTTTTAGGAGTGTGGAATAGGGACATCTCTCTCAGGAAACAGTTGACCGAGACCTCCTGAACAGGCCATCAAACTGGGAAAGACCAGAAAGTGGAACCATGCCCACCCAGTCAATAGAGTGATACTGGAAGTGGATGCTCACTGCTGTGATCACATTGAAAAGGGTCACAGGCCTGGGTATGGAGAATAATTGGAGGAAGCCTGACTGGAGACAGGAAGACTATGAAGGAAGTGATCACTGTAGTCAGGTAGGAAATGAAAGCCTGAACCGAAGTTGGAAGTTATAGGAAGAGGATGGATTCAAGAGGCAGTAAAGAAGCAGAATCAACAGGACTTGGTCCCTGATAAGAAAGATGGAAGAACCAAAAATGACTCCAGGTATATCTATGGCCAATGGATAATGGCATCATCTTAAAAAAGTTGACCACAAAGGAAGCTGATGTGGAGGAAGAAGATAAATCATTCTGGTTTACACATTTTGAGTACGAGTTGTTTGTGTAGATAACCAGGTGGTGATGGTCTTTGAATTACCAGTGTGGAACTTAGGAAGAAAGCCAGAACTGGAGATATTGGACTCGGGTGTCAAAGATACCACTTGATGTCATGACAGTAAGTTGGATCACTCAGGGAGAACATGGCTAATGAGAATAGAAAATGGTTATTGATCTCTCCCTTCTCATATTCAGAGAACCTAATTATCCTTACTTTGCTTTCAAGAAAGCCCAGTAATAAGCACTGGATGCTTACTGATGAAACCAGAGATTCTAGGAGTGTATGCTCTTGGTCTTTGTCCTTGTTTTACTATTAATAAGGGGAGCAAACATACTACTATTAAATAAATTCAAAGTATAAACAACTAGCAAATTAATAAAAAACTGTTATATTGTGAAACAAACTCAATACCTCTTAAGTGCTAAAGGGTTGTGAAAAAATGAGAAATGGTAGTAATTCATCAAAAGCTTAGTTAGTATGATATGTAAGACACTGAAACTACATTCTATTATTGCATCACTGTTTTTGACTTTGGTTTAAGAATTAGATATGTAGTATGAAAAATAAAGGAAATCCCATAATTGCATCAATGCAAAGTAGAATGGAATTCTCTCCTTATTTCATGAAAATTTTAAACTATTGTATCATGTTTAAAGACAATGCCTCAAATTCTTAGCAATGTTTGTCTGTGAGCTGTATTTTAACTAGAGGGAACTAGTAAATTAAAACTTGGCAGGCAGCATCAAGTCCTAAGAGACTGGGGAAAAAAACTTGGCAAACAAGTTTTGTGCATGCTCACAAGTATCCTTATTCATATTTCTCCTAGTTCATACCAATAAATATTCCTCTAGGGAAAAATTAATTGTAGAACAAAATGTTTTAGAAATTTCAGAAGTTTTATAATTTGGTTTACTCATAAGTATTAGAAAAAGCTTTGATATCTGGAATGTAAATTATGTGGCAAGGTTATCAGCCCAGGTATTTCCCAATCAAATTGATTAGGAAATGGCAACCCACTCCAGTGTTCTTGCCTGGAGAATCCCAGGGACGGAGGAGCCTGGTGGGCTGCCGTCTCTGGGGTCGCACAGAGTCGGACACGACTGAAGCGACTTAGCAGCAGTTATCTTTATTTTATGAAGTAGTCTTCTCATTAAATTCAAAACAGCTGTGAGAATGGTCCAACTTCTGCTTTCTTGGCACCACCTGTACCAGTCTGTACTCATGCTAGTGATTTGAAAATTATGGGCAGGTGTGTATCTGTTGCTGTGATAGAATTACATTGCAGCTAACTAAATTCAGGTATACAAAGAAGGAAGAAACTTCTGAGAAAATACCTAAGTCTCTGGAATATAATTCTCTGGAGAGTTTGTTATTGAGAATTTTTAAAATAAAATCTTGGAATTTTAGAACTGAAAATCAGCAGTAAGATATCTATTAAATTGCAAACTTCTTGAAGGCAAGGATTGCACTGTTTTTACCATTATATTTCCAGAGTCACACAGTGCCTGACACACGGTTGCTGCTGCAGCTGCTAAGTCAGGCTCCCAATAAATAATAAGGACCAATTGAATAAGGCTTCCCAGGTGGTGCTAGCAGTAAAGAACCCACGTGCCAAGGCAGGAGATGCAGGAGACTGGCGAATTACAGTCAATAGGATCACAAAGAGCCAGACATGACTGAAGTGACTTAGCACACATGCGTGCACCAGTTGGATAAATAAATAAATCCTATCACTTTCCAGATGTTGCAATTGGAAGCATAGGGACTTGTTAGAGATCACACACCTCGTCAGTGGCAGAGCAGGAGCATGAGCATACACCATGGTGGCATGAGGGCCAACACCAATACTCTGGGTTTTCTCTACTCTGTGCTTGTAAGATTACAATTCCCTGCCTCTTGCAATAAGCCTTGGACATGTGACTTGCTTCAGCAAATGATATATAAAAAGGGATATGTATCACTCCAGGCTCCTCCATCCATGGAATTTTCCAGGCAAGAGTACTGGAGTGGGTTGCCATTTCCTTCTCCAGGGAATCTTCCCAACCCAGGGATCGAACCCAGGTCCCCTGCATTGCAGGCAAACACTTTACCATCTGGGCCACCAGGGAAGCCCTGTATCATTCCAGTCAGAAGCTTTTAAGAATCACTTTGAAGAACCAGTGCTTCTCTCTTCATCTTGCCTCTCTTCCCCTACCATGGAGATTGCAGAAGCAAATGTTGATATTAACTGGTCAGAACGATGGCCACAGCCTGCAACTCCAAACTCCCACACAGAAGATGGTTTCTCTGGAGAGTTAACCAGACCCCCCCCAACACACGCACGCACGCACGCACACACACACACACACACACTTTACATGAGCAAGGAACAACCTTCTGTTCTGTTAAAAACTATAGATTTTGTGTTTGTTATGGGTGTATAACGTACCTATCTTTACTAGTTATCTTGATTTTAAATAGTAATAAAAACATTTTTTTTAAACCTGGATTAATGGAAAGATATGCTGTTCCCCTGGCTAGGAACACTGATTATGCAAATGGAAATTACTCTCAGATTATAAATATAATTTATTTCCAACCATAATAGCAAGAGAATTTCTTCATGGAGTTAGACAAACTGATACTAAATTTGAGAATAAACAAAACAGTTCTGAAAAAGAACAGAGAGGAGAAATTTTTTTCTACTAGGAAATGAAAACTTATTGTAAAAGCACAATAAGATGAGGGGATGATTATTGCTACAGGGATAAATTAATAGTAAGGAATATAGGGTCCAGAGCTAGTTCCAAGAATATATGCACACTTGATAGATGATAGAAGGGAGATTTCCAATCAGTGAGGAGAAAATAAAGTATTTAAAAAGCAGTATAGGGATATGTCAGAGAAGGCAATGGCACCCCACTCCAGTACTCTTGCCTGGAAAATCCCATGGATGGAGGAGCCTAGTAGGCTGCAGTCCATGGGGTCGCTAAGAGTTGGACACGACTGAGCAACTTCACTTTCACTTTTCACTTTCATGCATTGGAGAAGGAAATGGCAACCCACTCCAGTGTTCTTGCCTGGAGAATCCCAGGGACAGGGGAGCCTGATGGGCTGCCTTCTATGGGGTCGCACAGAGTCGGACACAATCAAAGTGACTTAGCAGCATAGGGATATGTGATTTTTCCAGATTGAAAAGATAAAATTCAATGCTGTCTCGACACTATCATGAATAAATTAACTCCAAATAAAGCTCTAAATGGAATCAGTGAAACTTTACAACAATTAGACAAAAATAACAATGGTTGTCTTTATGACCTCAGGATAAAAATTTAAGACCTAAGTAAACAGAGATCATAAAGGAAAAATGAATAGATTTGACTACATAAAAAGTTTAAATTTCTGTATGACAAATTATACCATAACAAAGTTAAAAGGCAAGCATAACAGCATAACCTGGGTGGGAGGAGTTATTTAAAATATGTTTAACTGACACAAGCTCTTCTACACATCAACAAGGAAGAGACAACCAACCCAAGAGAAAACTGGGCAAGATACATGAACAGAAAATTCACTGAACAAAAACTCAAGTGGCCAAAACACCTAAGAAAAGATGTTTAGACTCACTAAAAGTCATTGAAATAATTGATTTAAAATATTAAAAATGAAGTACCATTTTACAATGATCAGACTATCAAGAATAAAAAATTGTGGCAATAAGGTTTTGGCAAAGATATAAAAAGATAAGAATGTTCATACATGACATATGAGATTATGTACTTAAGTAAATATCAGGTAGATCTACTTAAAAAAGAAAAAGTAATTAAAAATACATAGCAATAATTAGATTCATAAATGACAGCTAGCTAACAAGGGGGATGAGTAACAAGGGGCGGTGTACACTTTTCAGAAGTGTTCATTGCCTTTATAACTTATCAGAAAAAATACTATAGGCATTTCCCACAAAGGATTCCCCTTATCTAGTTAATTGACAAATCTGTTTCCTCACATATTTTTATTTCTTCTTTCTTCCCTTCTTTCTTCTTCCTTCCCTCCCACCAGCCCTCCCTCCCTCCTTCTCTCTTTCTCCCTCTCCTTCCTTCCTTCCTTTCTCTCTTTTTTTTTTCTTTCAGTGAGAGCATTTAAGTAAGAAATGCTCATTTCTTTCAACCAAACATGTTAAAATGTTATGTCCTAAGAGGGCTTAAGACAAATTTACATTTACAATGTTTTTTAAAGGACAATCTTGGAGTAGCTGGTTATATTTTAAATTCATGTACCCTATTATCTTGAAATTCCATTTCTAGGTGCAACTCTCACATATTTGCACCAAGAGAACATGTCAATTAACAGAAGTAAACTGAACATTGTATCAAAAAATCAGGAACAATGCAAATGTTATCATTAGAAAGATGGAGAAAAATGTCATAGTATAGTCATGCTATACAGGAAGTGAAAGTGAATTCGATAAACATGAGCAGTAAAATGGAATAAATATTAAAAACATAATATTGATGTTTAATAAACAAGTTGCAAAAGTATGACATGAATAGTATAATAGCTTGTGTAAATTTTTAAAACACATTAAGCAGTATTAGGCATTATTTATGGGTGCATATACTTGTGATAAAACTATAACAGCATATTTAAAATCTCACAAAATTTGTGCTGGTGTTGCCTCTGGATAATGAGGAAGGGATGGGAAGGAGGGAAATGTTACTGGGAAGGAAATTAAGATCTCATGTAATTTTGTTTTTAAAAACTCAAAAGCAAAATATTAGCATTTGTTAAATTTGGCCTACAAGGTCATGGGTATTTGTTACATTATTCTTTGTACATGCCTTTCTTTCTTTCTTTCTTTCTCTCTTCCTTTGGATTAAACCTGTAAATAATGTCTAACAGTAGAGGATTGACAGATTTGACTGTAAAAATATGAGGTTTGTTAAAAAAATCTGTCTATATAGTAACTTGAAAATATGTGTAATAAATATGAAAGACAAGTTTAATATCCTTAAGATGCTATGAATTCATGCAAATCAATAATCACTGAACCTAAGACATGAGCAAATAACTCAAAGGAGACTTTGAGTGCAGAAAAAGTATTCAGCCTCATTAGTAGTCAGGATTTAAAAATTGAAGTTAAGATAACAGTACTCTTTTTAATCCATTTTTTAAAAGACAGTAATCAGTGCTGGTTAGAGTTAAGGGAGTTTAGATACTTTCACACATTTCTAGTCAGTGTATAAATTATTTCAACATTTCTAAATAGGCAATTTAGCAATGCAGGTCAAGAGTCTTAAAAATATTCATATCCTTTAACACAGTGATTCTACTTCTAGGAATCTGTTCTAAAAAATAATCTGAAATGTGTACAGAACTTAAGATACGCACATCAAAAAAGTACTAGGGACTAATCTGTAGTAGCCTAAATGTCTACAAGTGTGCAAATGAAAGTGTTATATATGTATGCTATTAATATGTTTAATAGTACAATAAAGTATATTTTCTAATGTATTGCTTATATGATTAACATATAATTTACAATGTGTGATATAATAATATGTATGTCTAAATATGGGACAAAGTAACATATAGACATCAATCTATATGGAAGAATATTAAGAAACCATGAAAAATCATGTTTACAAGAAACATTTAATGACATGAAACAATACGTATGTCGGATACCACATTGCAGGGTATAAAACTGTTTATATGAAGAAGATTATTTGGAGATTTACCTGTTAAGACAGCCAAAAGAAAACACCAGGCTCCTCTGTCCATGGGATTTTCCAGGCAAAAGTACTGGAATGGGTTGGCATTTCCTTCTCCAAAAGAAAACATACCAAGATGTATTAGAAGTGGTTATCTCTGGTGAATAGAATTAGCTATCTTCTATATTTTCTCTAACTGTCTATTTCTTTTACCAGCAAGGAAAAAATATTATTACAGATGTATCCCCTTTTACTTATATTGCTTTATGTAAGGAAATGTAAATGAACAGTTTATTTAAGAAATAAAGAAAATTCTATTTCACTAGGCAGGAACCAGCGATGCAGCATCATTGTATAGGCTGTGTCAAAGGTATTGGTCCTTAACTTTATAAGAAAGGAGGAAACGTTCATTTATGTTTTCAGTAAATAATTAGAGTGCTTACAATTGCCACGTAGACTTCTAGGTGCTGAAGAAAGAGCAATGAATTTAAAAATACATAACCAAAGACAAGAAAATTCCATTTTAAGATAACCAACTCTCATTGTAAAATAAAGATTTTAGAGAAAGGGCAGAATTTATTTAAGAAATGAAGAGAATGGCCTCTGTGGAGGAACTAGAGATTCTATTAATAATTTCATTCCAGGGCACGTTTGCCTGGCTCTTCAGAGGGAGCGTTGCTCTGATTATCAGAGGGCCAGACAGTTGACAAAGCTGATGGGGGGATTGCTGAAGGGCTGGAGTGTGAGAGAGGGGTCACTTTTATTGACGCTCATGTTCGAGTTCCCAAAGTATGGAGAAACTCCATATGCCATAACAATGAGGTCTCAAAACTATGCCCATTAAGGAAACAAAATTTAAAAATAAATAAATAATTAAATTCACTGCTGAAACAAAATGTGCCCCATGTGGCTAACATTTGGAGATGTGTTTTCAGTCCACATTGCCACAAACACACTTGACAGTTCCCAGGGTGCCAAAGTATAAAGAAAACCAAAGCTTCAATTCTGAGTGGCACAAAGAGAGACCTTCTGAAGCTCCCAAAAGCTTAGAGTTAGTGTTTTAAGTTACTGTGTTAACATAGTGCTTGAATAAATAAATACATAAGTAAGTAAATAAATAAGGAATGGACTTATTATATATAGACTGTAACTTCAAAATCTTACCAGAAATTCAAGTCTACATGGGTGTTATAAGTGACATGTTCTCAAAGGAGAACAGTGTGAACCCAGATGTCTGAGAGAGGTTAGCTGTGTTGAACCTCCCTTTGGGAGAAAGCTAGATAATAATAGGGTAGATGGGAATTAGGTTTGAGATTTCAGAAGTCCAGATGGGGTTGGGGCCTCTTGGGCTTTTAGGCTATGAGTTCAGAACCAGAAAAACTTAAGCAGTATCTAAGAAGCAAAGGAGCTTTATTTTGGAGGCGGGGGGGCGGGGGGCGCTCCAAAATCACTGCAGATGGTGATTGCAGCCATGAAATTAAAAGATGCTTACTCCTTGGAAGGAAAGTTATGACCAACCTAGATAGCATATTCAAAAGCAGAGACATTACTTTGCCAACAAAGGTTCATCTAGTCAAGGCTATGGTTTTTCCTGTGGTCGTGTATGGATGTGAGAGTTGGACTGTGAAGACAGCTGAGCGCCGAAGAATTGATGCTTTTGAACTGTGGTGTTGTAGAGGACTCTTGAGAGTCCCTTGGACTGCAAGGAGATCCAACCAGTCCATTCTAAAGGAGATCAGCCCTGGGATTTCTTTGGAAAGAATGATGCTAAAGCTGAAACTCCAGTCCTTTGGCCACCTCATGCGAAGAGTTGACTCATTGGAAAAGACTCTGATGCTGGGAGGGATTGGGGGCAGGAGGAGAAGAGGACGACAGAGGATGAGATGGCTGGATGGCATCACTGACTCGATGGACATGAGTTTGAGTAAACTTCGGGAGTTGAGTAAACTTGGTGATGGACAGGGAGGCCTGGTGTGCTGCAATTCATGGGGTCGCAAAGAGTCAGACACGACTGAGTGACTGAACTGAAGAAGCAAAGGGGAGGTAAAAAGATATAAAGAAGGTATGAATAGGCATCTATACAAAGAAGCCAGTGCATGCTCAGTCACTCAGTCTTATCCAACTCTTTGTAACCCTGTGGACTGCAGCCCGCCAGGCTCCCCTGTCCATGGTATTCTCCAGGCAAGAACACTGGAGTGAGTTGCCATGCACTCCTCCAGGGGAACTTCCTGACCCAGGTATTGAACCAGTGTCTCCTGCCTTGGCAGGTGGGTTCTTTATCACTGTGCCGCCTGCGAAGCCAGAGCAAGTGGTAAATCCAGTGATTATCAAGTAAACTCCATGCAAATGCAAGTCCTGATAGGAAACCGCAGGCCAGGGGATCAGGAAGGCAGATTGAGGGTGGAATGTGGATGCAGATGCAAAGTTGGGGAGATGGTGGGCTTTAAAACACAAGGTCTGGGCTTTAAAAGAAAGGGGAAAGTGGTTCCATGTAGGAAATGACATGAGCAATAACATGGGAGAGACGAAAGATCACAGTCATATCATGGTAAATATGTCTCGGGTTCATCCATTCAGTTAAAAATATTTTTTTGCAAATGCCTATTCTATGCCAAACACTGTACAGAGACTGAGCCTAAACAACCATGCACTGCCACGTGGAGACAGGCAAAGCACAAGTAAACAAACACACAATTTCCACACTGGTAGGTACTACACAAACATAAATGCCCGAAGGAAGACATGAAGGACAAGGGCATTGGATGGATGATCAGGGAAGTCTTCTCTGCGCTGGTGACAGAGATGTCCTTGTAAAGAGAGCCTATTTGCACAAAGACTTTAAGATTCAAAAAAAAAGAAAAAAATCACAAACCAACACACACAAAAAAGAGGAAGAATTTAAAAAGAAAGCCAAAACCTTGGCTTATTAGAGCATTCTCCTCCAAGTTTAAATCACATTCCATCAGAAAAATATATTTGAGAGACTTCCCTCGTGGTCCAGTGGTTAAGAATCTACCTTGCAATGTAGATGCAGGTTCAATCCATCTCTGGTCAGGGAACTAAGATCCCACATGCCTTAGAGTGACTAAGCCCACTCACTGCAAACAAAAGAGTCTGTGCGACCACAACGAAAGACCCCACATAACATAATGAAGATCCCATATGCCACAACTGAGACCCGACACAGCTAAAGAAAGAAAGAAAAAATTTTTGAGCAAGCACCCTCCATGCTTATTTTTATTTACTTATAAATTATTCATTGGGCTTCTCAGGTGGCTCAGTGGTAAAGAATTGGCCTGCCAAGGGGAGACGGGTGTCATCCCTGGGTCAGAAAGATCCCCTGGAGAGAAGGAAATGGCAACCCACCCCTGTATTCTTGCCTGGGAAATCCCATGGACAGAGGAGCCTGGTGGGCTACAGCTCATGGGGTCACAAAAGAGGCACGACTTAGCAACTAAACAACAACAACAACAAATTACACTCATTATTTCCATTAGAAAGTATACTCAAAAGTAGAAATTGTAAAGGAAGAAATGAAAAAGAAAATGGAAATTCTGTTTTCTCCTTCCCACAGAACAGGAAAGGTCGTGCACATGTGGGAATCAATTTCCTCCCATTCCACAGCGTTGGAAGAAGTGTAAGGGTTGGGGGGAGCCAAGTAAATAAAAAAAGAGTGAAGATTAATGGGTTGAGAGTTGGTCTGGGGGCTTTACCACTGGCCTTCTAAGCTATGGCAAGGAGTTTAGATTTTATTCCAGTCTGTGGGAAGTCACCCAAGAACTTTGAGCAGCAGATATTACCCAGCTTTTCTTCGAAAGATCACTCAGTGTGCTGTGTGGAGACTAGATCAGATCAGAAAAGGGCAAAAGTAAAATCATGGCGATGACGAGGGAAACTATTGCTAATCCAGATGAGAGAAAAAGAGTAGTTAAAACTGAGATGGTCTTGGGAGGGATAGAAATAAATGACACATTTAATATAAATTTTGAAGGTAAATGAGTCAGGTGTAAAGAGGTTGGGGAGACTTTCGAACACGTTACATTTAAAATGCCTGTGAGATGTTCCAGTGGAATTGTTTAGTGGGAAAATGGGGAAGTGGTTTAGGCCAGAAATATAAATGAAGGCATCGTTGGCACAGAGATGATGAAAGCCATGGGAAGAGTAAAACCATCTGGAATGAGAGCACGGAGAGGAAAAGGGTCCTATTCAGGACGAAGTCCAGAGAACAGCCAAGAAACAAAAGAAACACAGAAAACTTAGAGGTCACTGATCTCAAGAGAGAGTCCAAGAAAGAGAGAAAAGGGAATTGGGTGGAATTTGGCAACCGGATCAAGGAAGGTAAGTACAGATAAGCATCCATCCAAATTGGCAACTTAGTGCAGTTTTAATGGAGTTTTAAGAACAGGGTTCAAACAGGAGTCGGTTGAAAATTGAGAAGTGAAGAATGAGGAAGGGGGCATATTAATAGAACATGTAGGGAGCTGTTTTAAAAGTAAGGTGCTGCATGAGTTGGTGATGGAGCAAGTCTGGAAATGGAATGGAAGATTCAAATGGAAACTTCCAGAGCACACTTGTAAGTTGTTGGGATGAAGCAACAGAGAGGGTGAGAAAGATGAGTAGGAGAGAGAAAGGAGCTGCACACAGACCCAGGCCCGTCAGTGGATTTGGTGCCAGGATGATGAGTGAGTTCTTTCTTATGGCCTTTCATCTTTTTCAAGGAAATAAGAGGTGAGGCTATCAACTGAGAGTGGAGTTGGGGGAGAAGGAATGGAATGTAGGAGATGTGGGGAAAGAGAAAATCTCAAATGATATTCTCACAGAAACGAGCCATGATCTTAACTAGAAAAAATGGCAGGACCGTCTGGCAACAAAGAAAATCCATTTGGATTCAGAGATGATAGATTCAAGTTAAAACGGACAGATGATTTCCCCAGCAGTGATCAGCTGTTCAGGGGCTAAATTCATCCACCTTTGGACGTTTGTCTTTTGGTTGAGTGTTAATGAGATGGTGAAAAGTTTCAAGGTAGGGTGGATCTGTATTTGAAAAGACAGAGGGTAAACATGCAGACCCAAAGAAAAGATTTAAAATGCTAAGAGGAAGAGTCTACACCTAGGAGACTCCATTTGAGAGATAGAAAGATTGTCTTTTAGAGCCCAGAAAAAAGCAGTTCTTTTTTTCATGCATGCATGCTTGCTAAGTCACTTTAGTTGTGTCTCTCTGCAACTCTTGGACTGCAGCCCGCCAGGCTCCTCTGTCCATGGGATTTTCCATGCAAGAATACTGGAGTGGGTTGCCATACCCTCCTCCAGGGGATCTTCCTGACCCAGGGATCAAACGCCTATCTCTTATGTCTTCTGCCTTGTCAGGTGTGTTCTTTACTGCTGGCACCATCTGGGAAGCCCAGTGTTCTGTTCTTCCCCTTGGAAACAAGGGCATAAGTTCATCCATGAGCTCCTTGCCAAGGTGAAGGCCGGCAAACAGTGGCTGAGAGGCCAGATGAGGCCGATTGTGACCCTGTCCGTGTTTACACCATGCTCTGTGCATAAGGCTTGTGACACTAGGAAGCACTGGGAGAGTATTAGCTTAAACATGAGATAAATTTTTATTGCAGTTTATCTAGTATCAGTGGACTCACATTCTTCCACTATAGCCACATAATAGTTCACGTGGGACTAACGCGATGAATTATAAGAGGAGAGGCTTGAAGGCAAACAGACTCCTTAAGCACTGACACATCCTCTCGAACTTTTACAAGTAGGACTTTTATTGATGCCTTAGGACCACTGAGTTTGGAAATCCAGCCAAATTCTAAACTTTGCCCCCTTAAATACTGTCTCTACCTTCATTTGGATTCATTTTTTCCCCTTAACAGCTGTACGTTGTAACAGTCCAGTTGAGCCCCTTATATAAACAATTCCATACATACCAACTCATTATATTAAGCACTTGTACCATTTTGCAAACACATTAAACCTAAGTGACAGTTCCATTCACTATTTAAAAACTAGAAAATCATGACCCATACACTTGGCTAATTAATACACACTATCACTATCTCCCTAACCACCATCCACATATACTGTGCTTATGTCGTACATAAGCTTTTTTTAAAGAAACTAAAATCAGCCTAAATATTTCCTGGGTTTAGTTTGAATCATGGCTGATCACATGTATTGTGTTTCCTTCGTGTTTCACAAGCCAGACTATCCTGTAATGAAGCATGTCAACTTTACTACTGTAGTGAGCATTCCTTCACAGCCAGCCAGATGTTCTGCATCAGTCAAGGAAATTAAAAAAATAAAAGAAACCTTCAGAAAATAGTTAACGAAATAACTCTATTCCTAGGGGGACAGAGGTATGCAGTCCCTCCAAAGTGTCTGTTCTAATGCAATAGTGGTTTAGGTTCTTTTCTTAAATAATCAGTGCACGTGTACAGTCTGTCTTTTCTGCTTGATGCTGTCATGGATATCGTGCCTACAGACACTGGGCGCTGAGCTAGCAGGAAAAACAGCACCAAGCAAAGTGGAAGCACGGTCATTTGAAGCTCAGGATCTGGGTTTGAATCCTGGCTCCAGCACTTGCCAGTTATTTTATCTAAGTCCTCTCTGCCTTATCTTCTTTACCTGCAAAGTGCAGGAAACACCAGTACTCAGTTCACTGGGGTTTTGTAAGTTTTGGGAGACATAATACATGTAAAATCCTTGAACAGTGATTGAGACATAGTGAGAGGTCAATAAACGGAAACTAGTATTATCTTACTGTACTTCCTCTGCAAGACCTCTCTCAGCAAAATGAATAACAAAGCTTTCATCTTTTGAAAATTAGCTTTATTTTTGCAAAAGTCAAAAATGTATACAGGCCTCAGTCTGTTAAAAAAGGAGACTTGTTTTTGTTCAGTCACTAAGTTGTGTCTGATGACACCGTGGACTGCAGCACACTAGGCTTCTCTGTCTTTCACTATCTCCTGGAGTCAAACTTATATCCATTGAGTTGGTGATGCCATCCAACCATCTCCTCCTGTATCGCCCTCTCCTCCTGGCCTCAATCTTTCCCAGCATCAGGGTCTTTTCCAATGAGTCAGCTCTTTGCATCAGGTGGCCAAAGTATTGGAGCTTCAGCTTCATCAGTCCTTCCAATGAATATTCAGGGTTGATTTCCTTTAAGATTGACTGGTTTCATCTCCTTGAAGTCTGAGGGACTTTCAAGAGTCTTCTGTAGCATCACAGTTCGAAAGCATCAATTGTTTGGCCCTCCGCCTTTTTTATAGTCCAGCTCTCACATCCATAGATTTGGGGCTTCTCCAGTGGCTCAGTGGTAAAGAATCTGCCTACAATGCAGGAGTCGCAGGAGATGCAAGCGGACCAGCTTTCTTTATGGTCTAGCTCTCATATCCGTACATGACTACTGGAAAAACCATGGCTTTCACTATACGAAACTTTGTCAGCAAAGTGATGTCTCTGCTGTATAATATGCTGTCTAGGTTGGTCATAGCTTTTCTTCCAAGGAGCAAGTGTCTTTTAATTTCATGGCTACAGGCACCATCTGCAGTGATTTTGGAGCCCCAAAAAATAAAATCTGCCATTTTTTCCACTCTTTCCCCATCTATTTGCCATGAAGTGATGGGACCAGATGCCATGATCTTAGTTTTTCAAATGTTGAGTTTTTAGCCAATTTAAAAAGGAGACTACTCAAACTTAATAATAGTTTCCAGGTTAAAAGCTGGGAAACTACTAAAGTAATGAAACTTTTTCTTGTGCAGTTCATGAATACACTCTAAAAACAGTTCCAAAACATACTTCTAAAAATGTTTAGAGCAGTGGCTGTGTCACTAAGATGTGAGTTGTCATCCAAGTTTGAGATTCATTTCTAGATTAAATTCTGGGACTTTTTAATGTAAAAAAAATCAGCAATTTAGACACCTTAACACTAGATATATCAAGAAAGAAGAATCAGTGGCCCTATTGGCTTTTTTTGTTTTTTAAGTAAAGTTGCATGCAGATTGGCAAACTTTTAAGTTTAACACATTACTCTCTTCTCCTTAGAGATCACAGACTGGAGTAATCTTCATATTTATGATTTCAGTAAACAGATATTTCCTAGCATCTAATTATTTTCAGTACATCTTTGCATTTTTATACTATTTTCAATATAATTTTGTGTTCTTAATGGATACCAGTCTGAGGGAAAGGAGCCTTTTTTTAAGTCCTCTGCTAAATACAGTCCAAAGTATCATTTGATGCTTCATTCCAGGATCTGGTAAAAATCCTTGCACAAGGTAAATCCTTGGTAAATACCCCTTGTAGCCAACTCAGCTGCTCACACTTCCCATGAGCCCCTTTCTTCGTAGATTTTCCCCAGAGCTAAACACCCTGATTCCAAGGCTGGTTTCACTAATTCTCAGACCTCAGTGCCTCAGACTTGGGAGCTTGGGAGCTTGCAGGTTCCTGGGGCCTCCACAGGTCTTGCAAGGGGTACTTGCTGGGTGGGCCTGGGACTCTGCATTTTAGACACATGATCCAGGAGATTCGGAGGCAGGACGCCCCACCATGTACTCTTACAGCAACACCAGAAAAGAGGCAAAGGCAACTGGAATCCAGTGCCTTGGCTTGAATCACATCTCTACCACCAACATGCTCTGGGAATCTGTGCAAATTGGTTAACCGCCCTAAAATTCACTCGCCTCATAGGATAGCTGCTGCTGCTGCTGCTGCTAAGTCGCTTCAGTCGTGTCTGACTCTGTGCAACCCATAGACAGCAGCTAGGAAGGGAAAATGAGATGATGCGTTTAGTTAGTTAAGCACCCAGCAGAGCAGTGGCACAGAGTAAGTGCTCCATAAACAGCGCCTATGAAACCATGACTTCATTCACTTCCAGACGGTGGTTAAATCACCTGTTTAGTTTTCTCTTTTTGGATTTGTAACAATTTAGATATATTTATGGCTCCGCTTTACATTTTTTCCATTTTCACCCCTTTCATAAGAACTGAGTGCTACGGTGTATGTCTGAGCAGGGCTCGGATACCTCATTATAAACCTGTGTGTGTGTCTAATTACTCCCTAAATGGGCACACCTCACTGCACCCTTTAATCTCAGCGTCTCATTAGAGTGCTCCATTTGCCATCTTGTTATTTCAAATCTCTTCACCCAGGTCCTTTTTTTTTTTCTGTTTCTCCTTTCAGTCCTCACGTCTTCTTACACCCATTTCTTTATTCATAGTATTAAATCCTTCCTTTTATGCTTGTCATTATTACCTCCTTTCTGCACAGCTCATTACATCCCTCCATCTGTGAACCTCATTATGCCATTTCATTTTTATCTCATTACTCCCTCATCATGCACATACTATTAGTTCCTCCATTCATGCATGGCACTGCATTCTTTCTCTCTGCTTCTTATCACAACCTGCCCTTTCTACCCTCCCCCATTTAATGCTTCCATTTATAAATCACATTACATCCCCCCAAATGCCTTTATCTTTACACCCAATCATTTATGCATCTCATTACACTACTGCCCAGGCACATTTCTATGTGCATTTCTATTTGTACATCTCATTATGGCTCCATCAGACACGCACATGTCATTACCTGCCTCCCCTTTCAGATGTTCACATTGCATTGCATCTTTTTATGTTTGCATCTCATTACACCCTATACTCCTAGGTTTGACAACAAGCTAACAAAAACAGACAGATAAATATGTTACTTGCTTTTAGAAAATGAAATATGTTTTTCAGGCACCTAACATCAATGTTTCTTTTAAAAGCCATTCATTTCAAAAAGATTTACATATATTTATCTAGCTAAGAGGCAAAAAACACTGTTTTATATGCATAAAAAGGAGCTTATCTTACTTTGTTCATATCATCATCATTATCACTACTTTGTATTATTTCTCTACAGTTTACAAAGTAGCAGAATTACCCTGAATTGATTTGTGGCAACAGCTCGCTGAAGGAAGCAGCTTAAGGATCACAGTCATTGTACAGACTGAGAAGTACATTGAAAGAGCCTAGAAATTAAGATATTTCCAAGAATTGCCAGTGAATGACAGTAGTAGGGCTCAAACTCAGATCTTCTGGCTCCAAAACCTGTATTCTTTATACCATCCCACTGTGCAGAAAAGAAACCTTATTTCTAAGTTTCACTTCTGTCATTTAAGCCATTCAGTGATTTAGATTGGTTTGTTTTCTAAAACAAAAGAGTAGAACCTGTTTCAAGCACTTTGCATTTCGTGTCTTTGTCTCTGAGTTTGAAGAGCTAGATTAAAAGAAGCTTTCATGTGGAGCCCCCCCAACAAGAATGGATGCAAAAAATCAGGAGAAATAGATGGTCCTTTAACAACCTTCACCACCAAGGCCAGCCACACACAAGCTAGATGAGGAGATCCCTCTATGAGGAATTTGAGGGGTACCAAGGAATCTCCCCAACACATGCAGAACCTTTCTTCCTCACAGATTCTAATCCCTGCCAGTCTCTTTGATTCACTGAACTGTGTTCTCTGCCTCACTTTTATTTTTTATTAAGTTATGAAATAACTGACATTCAGGGAAGCACAGAAAGATGATATCCATTCCTACCACAAGATAGAAGAGATGTTTGCATTTCCTTCCATATTTACTTCAAATATTTTCCTTTATGAAAAGGAAATACTGCAAATACTCTCCTGAGGTTGGTGTGTATTATTTCCATGGTGCCTCAGATGGTAAAGAAGACACCTGCAGTGCAGGAGACCAGGGTTCGATCCACGGGTTAGGAAGGTCCTCTGGAGAAGGGAATGGAAATCCGCTCCAGTATTCTTGCCGAAAGAATCCCACGGACAGAGGAGCCTGGAGGGCTACAGTCCATAGAGTTGCAAAGAGTCGGACACGACTAAGCACATTGTTTTTGAATTTTACCATATGCATTTATCTTTTGCAATATGTTATTTATGTCTTGAAAATATATCTACATCTGTTCACATGTAGATCTAGCTCATTCCTTTTAATATCTGTGGAATTTTTCATTGTGTAAAGAAATCAGAGTTTGCTTTATCCCTTTCTCTACTGAGGGATAATTCAACTGGGTAGTTCAACTTACCACGGCTGCCTTGATCTCTACTACTTCACCAGTGCTTAGCATTGTGCTGTATCTGTTGAAAGGCAAATGGAGACATCTAAAGTTTCCATATCAGGGGAAGCAATGCCTTCTCATTAAGTCCAGGATAGAGTCAGTTTTATCTCTTTCGTCACTGCTCCAAGTAGTAAAGTGAAAGTAAAAGTGAAAGTCACTCAATCGTGTCCAACTCTTTGCGACTCCATGGACTGTCCGTGGAATTCTCTAGGCCAGAATACTGGAGTGGGTAGCCTTTCCCTTCTCCAAGGGATCTTCCCAACCCAGGGATTGAACCCAGGTCTCTTGCATTGCAGGCAGATTCTTTACCAGCTGAGCCACAAGGGAAGCCCCCAAGTAGTAAACATGTCAACAAAATGATCATTCTTAAAGTAAAACTAGACCCTGGTCAAATGTCGATATGCATTGTTGTTGTTTCATTGCTAAGTCGTGTCCGACTCTGCGACTCCATGGACTACAGCACACCAGGCTTCCCTGTCCTTCACCATCTCCCAGAGCTTGGTCAGACTCATGTCCGCTGAGTCAGTGATGCCATCCAACCATCTCATTCTCTGATATGCATTTAGCCTATTAAAATAATTGTACCTAGAAAGAGTGATCTGATTCCCAGAAACTGGAATGCCTCCGATGACAGCAGCATGTAAAAATGGAGAAAAATACAGTGTTTTCTGCAGAAGTGTGGTTGATTTTCCCTACGGTTTAAGAAGCAGTGGTTTAAGAAGTTACTGGAGACTGTTGCCAGCCCCTTTTGCAATCAAACCATGATAATTGCGGTCACCACAAGCATGGCCTATTTCATGCATGAGAAAGGACTGTTGGATGGTAATTCCTCGAAAAACTTCAGAGTGTAGAAAGACCTTCCATTGTGATGTGGAAAAGGAATTCTTCATACTGTGCTGGTGGGAATGTAAACTGGACAGCCAACCTGAAGAGCAGTTTATCAGAACCCAGTGAAATTAAAGATATGTATAACGTTAACTTTTTAATATCTCGTGAAAACAAGGTTTGTGGAGCAGAGATTATTATTTATAGCAAATAACCTCACGGGTTCTCCTTTGCCTCAGTTTTTTACCCTCATGCAATATGATGAAAACCAAAAGTCATCCTACACATAGCAGGGTCTGCATTATAGGTAAAAGGAAAGGAAAATGTTAGTCGCTAAGTCATGTCCAACTCTTTGCAACTCCATAGACTGTAGCTCACCAGGCTCCTCTGTCCATGGGATTCTCCAGGCAAGAATACTGCAGTGGGTTGCCATTTCCTTCTCCAGGGGATCTTCCCAAACCAGGGATCAAACTCAGGCCTCCTGCATTGCAGGCAGATTCTTTACTGTCTGAGCCAGCAGGGTATTATAGGTAAGGAACTCTGAAAATATGAATCTGGATATTTATATAGGAGAGGAACAGCACCTCCACTCTTCTGAAAGAAAGAGAGAAAAATCTTTGCTCCTTGGAAAGGATTCTGGGTTCTTACTCTTACCTTTTGGGATACAGATAAGTCGTTCCAGTGGAGAGTGAGACTTGTGTCTCCAGCTTGATAAACCAAGAATGTCTCCAAATCCTGGGTCTTATCCCCACCTTGAAATGTGAACATACACATACATCTGGGAAGATAAGTCTCTCTGGATAGTCTTTCATTTTCTGATTAGTTATGAATTAACTTCTGAAGCTTGTCCTTTTAGCCCAGGTCCTAAGTTTCAGTAAAAATTTTCTCAGAAAGCCCAAGCTGTGCAGAACCATAAAAACGTTTTCTTTGTATTCTTACATATGCCCTGTAATCCAGCAATTTCACTCCTAAATGATTATCTCATAAAAATTCTTGCTCATGTCCACAAGGAGACAGGTATGATGAGAATATTCATTACTGCATGGTCTGTCTAGGTGCAGAGGTAGAGGCTCCCTTGATGCCCATTCCTAGGAGAATGGTGAGATAAAATGTGGTGGATGGTGAAGAGGTACTAGGAAATCACACTGCAGCAGTAGAGGCAACAAACTAAATACACGTACAAACCATGTAGAGATCTTGAGTGAAGCAAGTGAAAAATAGAATGTAGTCTACAGCATAATGTGTTTGTGAAAATGTCAAATACCTTAAACATTGCTACCTATTTTTCAGGAATACATATCTATTCAAAGACATATATCAAACTCCCAAGAGTGAGAACTTACATAAAGTGGAGGAGGGAGTGGCGGTCTAAGAATGAGAGAGTATCAGGGATAAAGGAGGAAATTTTTTTTTTAATGTATTTTTTTATTTGATTGCACTGGGTCTTAGCTGCGGCATGTGGAATCTAGTTTCCTGACCAGGGATCAAACTCAGGTCCCTTGCATTGGAAACACAGTCTTATCCACTGGACCACCAAGGAAGTCCTTGAAGGAGGAAGATTAAGATAAGAGAAGGACCTCGTGCCCCAACAAAATAACATACAGAGCTGAGGAGTATGGTTATCTCACTGCTGCTGCTAAGTCACTTCAGTTGTGTCCGACTCTGTGCAACCCCACAGACAGCAGCCCACCAGGCTCCCCCATCCCTAGGATTCTCCAGGCAAGAACACTGGAGTGGGTTGCCATTTCCTTCTCCAATGCATGAAAGTGAAAAGTGAAAGTGAAGTCAGTTGTGTCCGACCCTTAGCAACCCCATGGACTGCAGCCTACCAGGCTCCTGCACCCATTTGATTTTCCAGGCAAGAGTACTGGAGTGGGTTGCCATTGCCTTCTCCGGTTATCTCACTAATGGATTCCAAATGAGAAAAAAGAAAGCCTGCCCAATGAGTTTTTCCACATCAGCACCCTCTGTGGTCTGGTACCACATAGTAATACATAATAGTCCTAGATGCTCAGTACATAGTTGTTAAATACAGGTGGCAACCACTGATTAGGAAAAAAAAGTAAATAACTGTAATTTTTTGCTTTCCAGTATGAAAGGAGATTCCGTGGGAAGGTGGGCTTTTGTTGATAATAGTTCTAGTGATTACGTTCGCTCTGACACTCTAGATGTGCCAACGTTTTCTTGACACTTGAACAGTCGTAGTCTTTTGCACTTGCTTTCACTCTGGTAACAGATACTTTGCCTTTAACGGACTAAAGTTTAAAAGAAATTGGATCCTTAAATAAATTAATTATGGGTTTATCAAACATTTACGAAGCCTCTTCACCCAGTGTGCCACCTTTATTTTGACTCAGTCCATATGCTTATATTTACTTTTCCATACAAGTTTACTTTATTTAAACTCCTGTCATGTTTACTGCCACCTTTCTGTAGTTTAAAAAAAATCACTTTTACTGTCCTTAGATGAGTGTGAAAATTTGACTTTTTGAATCAAAACAAATATCCTATCATATTTATTGGTTCTTGAATGAAAGAATTCTTTAAAAAAAAAAAAATCTCTTAAATAAATCAAACATGAATGCTTTCTTCCAGCCACTTTAAGCCAGAACCATAGAACTGTCACTACTTGCTAGGAAACAGTTCAGTTCTTCCCAACACTCTGGGATTCAAAAAATAAGAAGTCAAGTCTGTTTCATGATCTATAGTAATAGGAAAAAGCTTGCCACTTTGACCTCAAATACTCATGTGTACTTAGAATTCTTTTCCTAATCAAGGATGGAAAAAGGAGAGACGATGGGACATAGCACATATGGGACATCCGTGTTGAATACTGGAACACGCTGTGAGCTCCTCAAGGTCAGCACCCTTGCTGCGTCTGCTCAGTCTGTCTTCCAGACATTGCACACCTCCCTCCCCACACATTCAACCTCCTGCCAAGTCTCAAATGGGTCCCAACAAGTTCAGTATTCATGCCTCAACTCTTCCTTCCATATTGCAAAATTTGGAATAAAAAAGTCTCTGATTATCAGGAATGAAATTTTTACTCTTGCAACCAGATTGTGTATTTTGTCATATGAAACCAAAGTATTGTGGAAAAGTATGAACATATGCACTGAGGATGGACAAATTCCTCAAATATCAATTAATGGAGATGAATCAGCCATCCTTGCCTCTATTCCCAGGGGTGTAGGATTAATTTCCCAGTCAGTGCATGTCAGAATAACTTGCAGAGCTTGTTTAGAAATGCACGTTACCAGGCCCAAACTCAGACTTATAAGGTTAAGTTTCAGAGGCAGACCTGTATCTGATGTTTGTAACAGTTTTCCCAGGGACTCCTGATGCCAATACCTCCTGAGAACTGGAGATCCAGAAAAGCTGAAGGTCTTGAAAACAAGCAGTCAACATGCTATATTGATGGATTCAGGCATTCTCCTTCAGTTACTACATTTTATTCTAAAAGCTTGTTTTATAGTATTAGATAAAATGAATTCCTATAATAGGCATAGTTGTTGTTCAGTCACTCAGTCATCTCCCACTCTTTGAGACCCATTGTACTACATGCCATGCTTCCTTGTCCTTCACTATCTCCCAGAGTTTGCTCAAACTCATGTCCATTGAGTTGGTGATGCCATCCAACCATCTCCTCCTGTCACTCCCTTCTCCTCCTGCCCTCAATCTTTCCCAGCAAGAGAGTCTTCCAATGAGTTGGCTCTTTGCATCAGCTGGCCAAAGTATTGGAGCTTCAGCTTCAGCATCAGTCCTTCCAATCCATACTCAAGTTTGATTTCATTTAGGATTGACTGGTTTGATCTCCTTGCTGTCCAGGTGATTCTCAAGAGTCTTCTCCAACACCACAGTTTGAAAGCATCAGTTCTTCCACACTCAGCCTTGTTTATGGTCCAACTCTCATCCATACATGACTGGAAAAACCACATTTTTGACTAGACAGACCTTTGTTGGCAAATTGATGTCTCTTTTTATAAATACACAGTCTAGGTTTGTCATAGCTTTTCTTCAAGGACCAAGTGTCTTTTAATATGCATAGAGATAATAAAAATAATACTTATTTTTAAAATAAGTATTTCTAAAAGGGCTTAGTGGTCATGCTGAATAGACATGAAAATTGAAAATCTAAATGCTACTGTTGATATGTGTCTTAACTAACAAAAATTTAGAAAAATTCATTGAATAGCTCCTATAGGCAAAGTGCTATACTAATTAATTTCAGAAACTACAAAACCATGTAGAAATCAGTCTTCTTGTGAAGGTGCTTTAATCCAGTTGAGAGCCAAAAAAGTCACATCAGAAGATTAATAATAACCTCATCCAAACACGAATAAAGGTGCGTTCCAGTTTCCCTCTGTGAGAAGTGCTGTGAACCCAGTGGATTACCTTATGTCTTTGGCATACAGGGCTGTGTCTCTTACATCTATATATCCTTGGTTCCTGACAACAGGTGCTCTTAATACTAAGGGATTTGACTTGAATTCAACAGAGATGTTTCTCAGAAATTGAAATAAATTTTTAAAATTAGAGCATAAATATCCTTTAGTATCTCTTTTGCTAGTTTGTTCATTCAACATATGGTGTTTCTTACAAGACAGTTTGCCTACAGAATGTAGGACAACATAAGTAATAAAAAGATGAACAATATAGAGGTGAATCATTAATTTTCTTCCCTCAATAAGTTTATTTCACACCCCAAACTCCATATAGTTAGAACATGTACAATAGAAATAACATAAAGACAAAAAGCATTACTATTATGTGAAAATATTGAAGATTGTTTTAAAAATAACTCTTTACATTTCTTAAAACATGCTTAAAGTATGTGCCAAGAGTTGATCCTATTAACCATAAGTGCACGGAGCACATGAGGCAATCCTATGTTTTGTATCTGTGCAAAAATACTGTTAGAACAGAATTTAAATGTGCCAGAAGCCAAAGTTCTTCCAGATGTATGCTTTCACTGATTTCTGGAAAATTGTTTCCCAATCCCCTCTCCCAGTACATAGACCACATTCTAAGATGGAGAGGCCACTTTGCACTTTTACAGAATCCATGGCATTAACTCATGCTGTCACTGTCATCAAAACGATGTTGTAAATATCCACTCATCTTTTCAAACTGGCTGGTGTAGTTTTCCTCTAGGGAGCTTCACAAAAGACTTTTTATATAGTTTTCCAAATTCCTACTCCCGTTAAGTTTTTCTTTCCCTAAACCTGGAGAAATATTTGCTTAATCAGCTGTTCAGAAACATCATTTTTCCCTTCATAGGCTTTTATCCCTCTTGAATTAGACAATGATTATCAAGAAAATCCTTCTTAGTGCATGTTTACTATGATTATGTATCTTTTTATTTAAGTCAACAGAAATAATACAGACTTCAATATTCTTTGAGTTTTATTGAGGCCTGATCTGGGGTATACTTGAAAGAATGTGACCCCTCTAAGTAGAAGCATCATTTTCATTGAATATTGGCCAAGAGTGTCACCTTCTCCTCTTCTTCACAATGTAGTCTAGGTATTGATGCCCAAAACTGCATAACAAATTACTACAAACCTAGCAGCTTAAAACATCAGGAGTCTGCTTGTGGTGTTGCTGGGTCCTCCACTCATGGTCTCACAAGGCTGCAATCAAGGTATTGACCAGGCTGTGTTCTCACTCAGGGAGCTGTGTTTCTCATCGAATGGAAAGGGTCAGCTTTCCATTTCCAGGCTTGCTCAGGGTGCTGGGAGAAATTTGGTGGAGGGTCATAGGACTAAAGGACTGGCTCTGTTACTGGCTGTTGTCTAAAGGCTGCCACTAGGTCCTAGCAGCCACCCACAATTGCCAGCCACATGGCCCTCTCCATAGGCAGTTCACAACATGACAGCTTTCTTCTTCAAGGCCAGCAGGGGAGTTTCTCTATGCATTTGCTGGCAAGATTGGTTTTGTGTGTGTGTGTGTGTTGGGGGAGAGGGTGAGCAGGGATACATAATAATACAATCATGAGATTAATATCCTATCACCATTGCCATATTCTTGGTTAAAAACAAGTTACAGGTCTTTCCCACACTTAAGAGAAATGGGTTATACAAAGAGATGAACACCAGGAGATGGGAATTATTGAAAGGTCACCCTAGGGTGTGTCCAATGCCATTGAATGGAAATATTCAAGGAATGACCCTATCTTGATATAAAATTACTCTTCTAGAGGCTAGTTGCTTAAATGAAGGTTGCAATTCTTTAAACAAATCAATTTTGGTTCTCTTGTCTTTAAAAAAAAAAAAAAAGAAGAAGCCATATAGCAAATCCTGGGCTTCCCAGGTGGCGCCAGCGGTAAAGAACTCACCTACCAATGCAGGAGACATAAGAGATGCGGGTTCAATCCCTTGGTTGGGAAGATCCCCTGGAGAAGGAAATGGCAACCCACTCCTGTATTGCCTGGAAAATCCCATGGACAGAGCAGCTTGGCAGGCTATAGTCCACAGGATCTCAAAGAGTTGGTCGGACACAACTGAAGCACCTTGCTGTGCTGTGCTTAGCCACTCAGTCGTGTCCGATTCTTTGCGACCCCGTGGACTGTAGCCCACCAGGCTCCTCTGTCCATGAGATTCTCCCAGCAAAAGTACTGGAATGGGTTGCCATGCCCTCCTCCAGGGGAATCTTCCAAACCCAGGGATTGAACCTAGGTCTTCCACATTGCAGGTGGATTCTTTAGGGTCTTAACTACCAGAGAAGCCCACTTAGCACATCACAAATCCTAGGCAAGGCCTGGGGAAGCTATAGGACACAGGAGGGTAAAGAAAATAAGTAGGAGAGAGAAATAATGACCTCGATCACACTTAAGAAATCAAAATTCCAAAAATTTAGGTATCTCTAGTTGAATGGCTTGTGTTTGTTTGTTTTGTGATTTATTTTGCTTTGATTTTCCACCAATATTTGGAATTACCTGTGTTTCGTTTGTCTGTCTATTCAAAGTTGACTGTTACTACCAACTTCAGCAGTTCATAAAATTACCATCTACCTTCTTCACTCAGTCTCCTTTGCACAACACTTAAATCCTCTGAAAAAATTTGCTTTTGACTTGAGAACTTGAACACTGGGATGTTACTTGCCATCTGTCTTAAACTTTGAAAGTAACTTTTTGCCAAGACAAATGTGAATTATGAGCAACAACCTGGGATATTTCTGGTCTCACAACAGGACAAATAAAGGAACCCTGAAGTATTATTTTAAGTACTTTGTTTGCTAGCAGTGCTTGTGGTGAATGAAAAATTGATCCTTAATTGTGTGGGAAAGAGAGAAACGATATGCATACCAATGGCCAAGTATAGACTTCAGAGACTTAGCAGTTTTGAAACTGATATTTATGAACATCTGCTTTTTCCCCATAAATTTTAATATGGATTTCATCCTTTGAAACCTGTAAGACTCCCAGGTGCTTCTTCAGTCTTTATCTTGGAAATACACTTTTTAAGAAAACCGCCTTTTTTTCTATTGAACACATTCAAAATCATTCTTTAAAAACATTTCTTTATAAACAGTGCCTGTTGGAATACCTAAAATATGATATTAAAGGTTAACAACTCAAAAAGCTGTATTCAGCATTGTGAGCCGCCAACATGTCCAGTTCCAGAGCACAAACCATAGCAGTCTTAATAAAGGGTGCTGAGAGGTACTCATTTCTAGTCCCAGTTTATGCTTTTCATTATCCCACAAATATTTATTTAATGCTTGCATGTCTTTAGTGCTAACATTATAGCAGCCAATAAAACAAAGTCCCTGCCTTCACTGGGTTTTTGTCCCAGTGAATGTAAATGTTCTACAGAATGAATCCCCTTAAAATTTTCATAATACTGTTCCTATAGCTCATTGAGAAACTTTGCACAGGGCCTGCAAACCAGTGATGTTCATCCATTCCTGATGTTGGACTTGATGCTGGGAATGCAACTTGTGAACACAGTAGATGTGTTTCTGCTCTCAAGGAGCTGAGTACAGCATACCTGTCTCCTGTGTCAAGAAAAGCAGACCTGAGAGCTTCAGGGTCTTCCCTATTTTAGATCCACCATAAGCGGTGCTACCAGTGCCTCCATCCCCTAGCTCTTGGGCATGCTGAGAGCTGTTACTATGGGTACAAGATGAGAGTGTGGACCAGAGGAAAGGAAATACAATCACAGCTCAATAGAAGACAAACAGATAAGTCAACTGGGCATGTGCGAGGCCAGCAAAGACGGTAAACCCCACTTAGGAAAGCAACTTTGTAAGAGTGCAGTTCTGGCCACCCTATAGCAGAGGCTACAAGTCATTTACATAATAGGAGAGCCTCAGGAGGACAGTAGAGCTATTTAATTTGGTTAGGCTAATAGTTTTCCATCCATTTACAGTGTAATGGAACCTCTCTCCTGTGCCTCTTAAATAGGAACACTTTGGCAGGATGCCATAGGGCACATAAAACAGGGTGGTCTTCTCAGTGTGTCAGTTCTACTCAACCATTTAGAGGGGAAAAGTTAATTAATTTACAGATTATGGCATTATTTTCCATTAAAACCAATGCAGCCATATTATGGACTAGAAAATGCAAAGTTTACATCCAATTTTAAGATAAAGTATGAAACTAAAACAGAACTGGAGCCAAGGGCTAAGGGATTAAACACCCCTACACATTTCCATCAGCCCCCTGTGAAGCCAACCTAATAAAAATAATTTTTTGATATGGATAATTGATTCTCAATTCCATGTGAAGTGTAAATAAAAGACAAATCCCCAGAAGCATTCGTTTCGACAGCATTGCCACTCGAATATCCCAGCTTTTTAGAAATTCTTGAGCTGTGGTTAGATGCATGAAAATTCTGGGCCACTTCAGGCTCTGACTTGGCACTCCCTCAAAGAGCAGCCCTGGGGCCTGTGCTGGCCACCCTCTGTGTTTAAGAGTAAGAACTCTCTTAGAAGAGTTTGAACTAGCTGCTCTTTTCTAAGATGGGCCATGAGAGGTTTTCTCCATGCTCCCTTCTTGTCATAAGCACTGAATCCGAGCCCTGGCTGTCCTGTGTCCACATCCCATTTGCCCAGTCTCAGAGTGCTGCGTGGCAGGCAGACACACTTATGTTCTTTGTGCTTTGTGTTCCCAAAACAGGATCTGGACCAGGTTCAGCTCCATCTAGAAGAAGTGAGGTTCTTCGACGTGTTTGGCTTCAGTGAAGCAGCAGGAGCGTGGCAGTGCTTCATGTGCAACAACCCTGAGAGAGCAACCGGTGAGAGACCCCACCCTCCCCTGGCTGCTAAGAACCACGTGTGCCCCTGGGGTTGCCAGGGTTGCAGGAACCCCACCCTGGTTGGCTTTCTTCTTGCATAAACATCCTAAGTTGGAATAATGCATAGAGGTGTGCCTGACTGCCTCTGCTTTGTGCTGACAAAGGTATCTCACGAAAGTGGGAGTGAGGAAAAGGGAAGATGTTGGAACAGAGAGAAACATAAACCAGAAATGAACAAGAAAACAATGCCCACATCTATATGGCTATCAAGAAAGTGATACTGGCCATCTTACCCCAATAACATTCTTCATTTCAACCCCAGTGACCCTGAGGGTTAGAGAAAAACAAACATCCTCTCAAGAACCCCAAAGAAATGAGACCACACTTAAATGAGTGAGTGGTTTCACAGACCTCCTCATCTCCCTTAATATTTTTGCTTGATGATTGAGCTGGGTGAAAAATGAGACACTTAAAGAGTAAGGAGTTATTTGAGAAATAATTTCGTATCTGGTTATTTACCCTTCGCCTTCCTTTATGCTGCACAAGGAACTTGGTCTACTGACTTGCCTAAAAATAATCATTGTTAGTCAATATGTGCCAAGCCCTACACTAAACGTGTCAAGTATCTCATTTAACCTTCACAATAATCTCATAAGGCTAGTACTAGTATTATCTCCAGTTTACTGATGGCACCCCACTCCAGTACTCTCGCCTGGAAAATCCCATGGACGGAGGAGCCTGGTAGGCTACAGTCCATGGGGTTGCTAAGAGTCAGACACGACTGAGCGACTTCACTTTCACTTTTCACTTTCATGCATTGGAGAAGGAAATGGCAACCCACTCCAGTGTTCATGCCTGGAGAATCCCAGGGACGGGGGAGCCTCATGGGCTGCCATCTATGGGGTCGCACAGAGTCGGACACGACTGAAGCACGTATCTATCTTACTGATGGGGCAACTGAGGCACAGAGGGATTTGGGAACTGCCTGAGGTCACACAGGTAATAAGTTATCAGTGGATGGATTGAACCCAGTCTGACCCCAGAGCCCATGCACTTAACCATGTCTCCATGCTATCTCCTGGTTACACTTGCCCCAGTTTAACCAGTGGACATAGGTTGATAAAAAGTCTAATCTTCACAGAGTTAGGTAGGCTGCCTTTGGGAATGGAATATTTTACCATCAATGTGATAGAGTTCTCAACATTGACATGGCTCAGGAACTGAAGTGTAGACCAAGAGAATGGTGTTGAAACACTGCTGGACACAAACCACTTTGTAGATGAGCCATCCTCTAGAGAGCTGTTGGTCATACCATCTGTACCCATTCCTTGAACTGGGATTTTGGGCATCTTAAAGATCATGCATTGTGGCAAGTCTGTCCTGTTGCTCAGCCAAGAAGTTGAGACTGAACTGAAAAAAAAGTGTTTATTTTGGCCAGATGGAAATTTGAGGACCTCACGCAGAGGCACCAAATAGAATGTATTACCCCCACAGAGACAGTATGGGTGGAAGAAACTGGCAGTTAAGATGGCAGCCTTCATGAGGCACAGATTGTTGGCTGATTACAGACTGAGACTGAGTTGATGCCAGAGTGAACACACTGATTTTTAAAAACTTAATTTGAGCAAAGAAAGAATTGATGAATTGAATGTCCCCATTATGAAACTTTCTAATTAGACCTTATTTCACCTGTGAAAAAGAGGGCATAAAAGAAACCTTATTTGAGATCATGGTGAAGTAAGGGACTTATCTGAGGTGGTTCTGAGGGGCCCTTAAGGATTTCATTCCAAGTAAGCTGAGTCCTTAGTTCAATAAACATTAAATCATATCTGACCAAGGGAGGCTCAGGAAAGGGGCTGCAAGTTAAAACCACAAAGTGTTCCTTTAATATATGTTTTCTCAAATTCACTGCCATGACTTAAAAAGAACATTTTTCACATTCACTCGTTCTTATTTGTGTTTCTCACAGTTAAATATAGACTGAGAACATATAGCAATAAAAATTCAAACAAGGCCAAATATTTTATAGCAGAACATATTGAATCAAAATGTTCGGCGCCTAAAACTTTTAGATTTCTTTGCTTATTTCCTTTTGCTTTATGAAAAGGGATTTTGGTCTGAGAGAAATCCTATTTTAAGTTACTATTTTCACCAAAAACTCCCTGAAAAGTTTTTATAAGTTGATCTAGTTTTCTTATTTTTATATAGCATATAAATTATATGTTTAATCCAAGTGAAAGGTCTGACATAATACTGCTGACATATATTAATCATAGGAAGTATATTTGCATTTGTATTCTGCTTAAATTATAAGTTTAAAGATGATCAAGACATAGGAATAAATATTTTGTTATTTGTTTATGCACAGGCAGCATAGAACTTGCATCCCATTTTTCATTTATGAAGTGCATGTTTGCTGTGTTGGTTGAATGTCTTCAACAGGCTAAACCTTGAGATAAAACAGGAAAAAGGTACAATGTCTCTGCTCTAAAAGGGTTCATAATCCATTTAGGGCCAGACATATATAGAAAAATCTAGCATACTTCCTTGTTTTTAGCATGCAATAAATACCTGTTGAGTGAGTCAATGGATGAATAATATTTAGAAGTAGAAAAGTCAAATACAACTTGAATATTAAATGTTCCAGGTCTATTGTGATTATGTGTTAATAATATCAAATATATCACTATATCATACCCAGTGCATTTTGAGTCTGGTAAATGGAGATTGGTGCTTTTTTGCTCATTGAGAGAAGTCATTGTGTGCACATCAGAGTCTACTTCCCTGACTGTCTGAGCTCCTAAGTACTATTCCTGTTCTGGTTTGATTAGCACTCCTGCAGGGCCCAGGTGCCCTGTCAGGCTCAAGGAGGAAGAGGTCTAAAGAGAGAGAATTGGAGTCTAAGACAAAAGGCTGAAAAAATTGCATTTAGGTTTTTTTTTAAGGTATTGGCAAAAGGTACCTTGTTCTCAAATATTCATTGTTCCTATATTTTTTTTAATGTGTCTCCATAAATGGGGAACAAAACATGAGACAACTAGAAAATTTCAGTTAGACTTCTAGGAAGGACATCCTGAAATATAAATCCTTCTTAATAATGTATAGACTAAACTATGGGACTTCAGAAACTGAAAACAAATCAGCTGGCTTCCATGGTCACTTTAAGGACATTCCCCTCCTTGAGTAGAGGTCACATCACCCCATCAACTCCCAGTCATCTTCCCATCAGCTCCACCATCAGCACACAGAAATTCACACAAGTTTACTGTTTTGGTATTCAACAAAATATATATTTTATCCAGTTGGGTGTGAAGTCAGAGGAAACTAAATGCTAGAAAAGTATAAAGGTCCTGAAATTATAATTGCTAGCATTTATCATGCTAATTATGTGCTCTGTCTTACATGCATTTTTTTCACCATTATTGAGTCCATTTTTCAGATTAAGACACTGAAACAGAGAGAGGTCAAGTACTTTAGCATTTTAATCCAGGTCAATTCTTGAGCCTGAAATTTCAATCTCTAGGGCAAATCCAAGTTAAAGGCATGGAATGTTGAAAATTGCAAGAACAATTATTTCATAATATTATAATATATTGGAAAGATCAAGGAGTGAGCCACCTCTCTGATGACTTGATCCTCTCAAACACAAGCAGGGGTTTTGGGATGGGAATGTGCTGGAATCATGTCCTGATTACACGTAGGACATGATTACATAGAAGCTATTTCCAATTCCTCCAATTGCTGATTCAGTTTCTGATCATCGTTTTATAAAAGCACAGAGTAGAAGGTTAGAAAGTTCCTGAAATAACTCAAAAATCCTCAGAGACTTGCCTGCCAGTGTGTATTGTCAATCCCATCAAGCCCACATGAATGAGAGAATAGAGATTGAGCAAACAGATCGAACAGAACAGGATCTATTTCTGGAAAACCAAACAAATCCCTCTATCAGTAGTCCTTGTGTCCTGGAACTGCTCGTGCCTGTTAACAGTAAGAGTTAGTCAGCTGGACTGTCCTAGAACACATAAGTCAGCTGGACTGTCCTAGAACACATCTGGCTGCCTATTCAGTCACATTCTTTTCAAGGAAGAGGAGGAACTAAATCATCACTTCCACTCTTGTTTCTTGAGACACACGGGATGCCTTTGTTCTTACACCCTGCAGAAAGCAACTCAGGGACGTCCTGGTCTTGGCACTTGCATCTTTGGCACTTGTAGATCTGAGCGCTTGCCTGGGTCTTAGTCACTGGATATTGAGACACTGAATGTGATTGTCCGTAGGAGGTCTCCTTAGGCTATAAAAGAGAATGAAAGAATTTTTTTCAGATAGACCTCAACCATCCATCATGATTCCTCTTTAGAACTTGATTTCAAATGTTTGTGTTACAAGAACATCCTGTCCATTATATCACATGGGGGCAAATAGAGATGATTTCAAAATGCTATTAGGGTGAGAAGGGCCTCTGTCAAAAGATTTTCTCCAAACACTATCAGCTGGTACCAGCAAGGTGGCTCTCCTTTGCCGAACACCTTCAGCCTAGGCTAGATGGCTTTCCACTCCAGACGCCAACATAAAAATGGGCTAAATGAGATCATCTCTGAGGCCTCAGCTAGTAGGACGTAAATAGCCTTGTGGGCCCATTAACATGAAAGTTTTCCATTTAATTTTAGTGCCAACTTTCACAGAACTTTATGGGTGACATAAGAAAACCCACTTTGGATTTATACAGTGGCTGGGTTTGTCTTATGATGCCTTCCCTCCTACAATATGTGGGCATGTTGTCTTCCATGCTAAACGTAGTTAGAGAGCCAAAACCAGTGCAGTGTTGGGCAGGATAACTTCACATCTTCACACACATATATATTGTTAATGACCCAGCAGGTAAAATTAAACCCCAGCCTATTTTTCAAAGATACTTTGAATTACATAATGACAAAACAAATACCTGCTCAGCACCTCAAATAAGTTACTATCCTTATCCTGAAATCTTTTCCCTTTCCACTCTTCCCATTGCCTGTTCTATGACTCTCTGTTAAGCTTTTCCCACGCTCACATTCTCCCTCTCTTTCACACATAGACACACACACGCACATATGTGTATATACATTGGCAAACATGGACAAATCACCCTGACAGAATAAATTCCCTCCTCTCTGTCCTTTTGTTCTCTACACCATCTATAGTATACATGGTGTGTTGTCATCAATCTCCTCCACTAGACAATAAACTAGAGGAGGAAGAACCATACATTATTATTCTTTGTACGCCCTACCCAGTATCTGGCACACGGTAGTGTTCAACAAGTACTTGGCATATAAATGGATGATGGAATAATTCATGGATCGTATAATGAATGCCAATAGGAGAAATAAGATTTGTTTTGAAATATAACTTTAAAATCTAATTCTTTCTCAAAAATAAAAAAAATAAAACAGCTTACTAAACTGAAACCTTGAAATAGCAACTTTTGCAAAGTAAATGTTTATGAGAAGAAATGTTGCTGTGTACAAAACTTCAACACCATGTGGATACCCAATTTTGATATTTGACCAAAAGGTTTCAATACACACGTATACACAGACTTCATAGTAAACTTGCTGATAACCTGTGAGCCTCTATGGGACATAAGCTAAGTAGCCTAATACCCTTCAGGGGTTAATTTCTATTTTTCAACCAGCATCACTATCAATCCTTCTGCCTTTCCAAATTGGGTCAACAACAATCTTATCTTGAGAGAGTGAAAGTATACTTGCAGCAAAGCATGAGTCACCCTGTGGTTTTCCAGAAACAAATCATCAGGCATTGAAATGTGTCTTTTTACACCAAGAGACTAAGCTGAGTCAGGCCAAAATACCAAGGAGAAGAAGCATGCTTTAGAAAGGCAGACCAGAGTGAATATATCAGTCCCTATCACTGTACAGATTTACAGTGACATTGATTTAAAGAATTTTTACATAGTTTTTTTAAATTAAAACACTTAAGATCTCTTAAAAGAGCTCTTCTTCCTCCAACTTAAACTCCCATGGGCTCTTAAACACCTTCAACTGGCTTAACATCTCCTTTCTCTTCACCTGTTGCCTCTCTCTCGCCTCCTCTTTAAAGCCAGAAGAGTCGTCACTGTTCACCCTGTGTTTCCTTGCCTCCTGCTCCTCTTGACTCCACCCTTTCTAATCTGGCCTCTCAGCCCATTATCTCTATGGTCATTCAAGTCATGCAGGTTCCAGGACTGGATATGTTTCAGTCCTTGTGTCACTCACCTTTAGCAGTGTTCAATTCCGTTGGTCAGTTCCTCCTTCCTCAAGCATTTCTCCCTATACCTTCTGTGACACAGCATCCTTCAGTGACCCTCCTACTCTAGACACTCCTTCTCAACCTTCTTTCTGGGCCCACCTTCCTCTATCCAGCTATTCATTATCAGTGCGCATTTTTTCCCATCACCATAACTCTCTCCCTAGTCAGTCTCCACGGGTCTGTGGCTTTAGTAACTGCTTCTGTGACAAAACTCTCAAACGGGTATCTGCCCTTCTCTGCTTGACTCTTCCTGCTTGATAATTCAAAGACACCTCAAACTCAGTTCATTTAAATTAAAACTCATAAATGTCCCACCCTTCCCCCTAAAAAAAAACAAACAAACAAACCCACCTGACTTTCTTTCAGCATTCCCCACTTGAGTAATTATAATATCACTCGTTCTGAGGCATCAGCCAAACACCCAATTGCCTCTCCCTACCTGTATCCAGCCTGTCACCCAGTATTTGGATTTCCCTTCTCAGGTGCTTTTAACTCTGTCCACCTCTCTTCATTGCACTACCATCACCTCTTGCCTAAAATAATGGCAGTAGCCTCCTGACTGAACTACTTGGACCTTCCAACCCCCTTGCCACACTATGGCCAGAATGACCTCTTCAAAGCCCAAATCCTGGCACAATTCTCTGTATAAAACCTTACAATGGCTTCCCACAGCTCTTAAAAACCAAACTCCACATCCAGCGCCCGACAGCCTCACATGCAATGCCCTCTCCTAGCCTCTCCAGCCTCATTTTGTCCCCAGTGCCTCACCATTCTGGCCAGAAAGACCTCCTTTCAGTTTCCTATACTTACCACACTTCCTCCTGCCCTGGGCTTTTGGATCTCTTGTTCTCCTGCTAGAATCACCCTTTCTCCCCTCATCACCTAGTTAATGTAGATATTAACTTTCCCATTACAACTCAGATTCACTGCCTTAGGGAAGCTTTCTGTAACCTCCTGACTAATGCTAAGGTCCTCAAAGTATTTCAGACCTCTCCTTAAAATACTTGTTATACCTGTCATCTTGTTTTTTGTCGTTGTTAGTTTGTTTGGTTGATGTTTGCCTTGATTGTCTGACTAGTGTCTGTTTCCTCTAATAAACAAGTTCTATGGAGGGAGCCCCCCTCCTCAGCCTCTCGCACACAATAGTGAAAGTGAAAGTCACTCAGTCATATCCAACTCTCTGTGACCCCATGGGCTATCCATGGAATTCTCTAGGCCACAATACTGGAGTGCGTAGCCTTTCCTTTCTCCAGGGGATCTTCCCAACCCGGGAATCCAACCCAGGTCTCCCGCATTGCAGGCAGATTCTTTACCATATGAGCCACAAGGGAAGCCCAAAAATACTGGAGTGGGTAGCCTATGCTATAGATAGTCAATAAATATTTGCCAAATAAGCAAATGACCAATTTTGTATCTTCATAGAAAATTTTTAGTAAAATTTTTCTTAGGCAAGTGGTGAGAAAAGCCAAATTAATGAATTCACAATAATTCATTTTAAGAGAAAAAAGGGATTCATATGATGGCATTTTCAGTGTATCTTTGTGCCAAGTATATTCTTTGTTTAAGCAGTATTTTCTTAAATAAGTTCTTCCCAAAAGTACTATGAGAGATCATTTTATTTAACAGAGAGTGAGATATTCTGTGTGTATGTATATATATATCAGATACAGTGTTATAGTGGATATGTTACAGGTAAAACTTCCAATGCAGACACTGTAAAACTATTTATTGCCAAAAGGTTTGAGGCCAAGTGTTCAACCGCAACAGATGGAGTTTTTATTAAATAATTCTACAAAAACAGTATAGACACTCCTTAGAATGCTCTTAAACAACCAAGAATGTACATGCATACAGGTGGGACAATGGCTAACACATATGCAACTTATGGCAGGCTTCCCTGGTGGCTCAGCAGTAAAGAATCTGCCTGCAGTGCAAGAGACACAGGAGACACGGGTTTGACCCCTGAGTTGGGAAGATTCCCTGGAGAAAGGAATGGCAACCCACTCCAGTATTCTTGCCTAGAGAACCCCATGGACAGAGGAACCTGGTGGGGCTACAGTCCATGGGGTCGCAGAATTAGATACAACTGAAGCGACTGAGCATGTATGCATGCAACTTGTACAGCTCAAACAAGATGACTCTTCTTATCACAGAGCTGATACAGGTATGAAAGTGAAAGTGAAAGTGTTAGTCACTCAATCATATCCGACTGAGCGACCCTATAGACTGTAGCCTGCCAGGCTGCTCTATCCATGGGGTTCTCCGGGCAAGAAAACTGGAGTGGGTAGCCATCCCCTTCTCCAGGGGATCTTCCTGACCCAGAGATCAAACCCAGGTCTCCTGGATTGCAGGCAAATTCTTTACTGCCTGAGCCACCAGGGAAGCCCCAAAACAAGTATGTCACATCTATTTTCCCCCAGCTTTCCTCACAGCTCTACAAAGTCCAGGCAGTGCAGAAAAGCACTCAACCTTTAAAACCATCTAACATCCTACAGTCAGATATCAGTAACACGTATCCATGACATCATAGAAATGAGTTGACAGCATGGGACCAGCATGGGAAGAGTGTATGGAACCCTTTTTTATTCAATGTTCAAGAATAAGATTGAGCAGTTCTCTCCATTCATTCCTACCACACCTGATCTTTTCCCATTGGTCCCTATCAGTCATTACTGGGCAAGTGTGGGCCAGTATTATTTGGTAGGTTCCCATAAGGGACCCAAAGGTGACCATACTTAACTTCTCAGAACTATTGAACAGGTTACCCTCTTGGCAGGTGGCCTTAGAATTTTTGTTTCACTGATGAACAATAAATAAGCCAAATTCCACAAACATTGATTCTGAGCATTTTTTTTCCCTGTAACTCTATTAACCTAAATCAAGGACATCCATATGATCTTTTTTTTAACTTAAAAAAAAGTTTATTATTTTTAATTGAAGGAAAATTGTTTTACAGTATTGTGTTGGTTTCTAGCAAACATCAACATGAATCAGCCATAGGTTTATCCATGTCCCCTCCCACTTGAACATTCCTCCCCCCTCCCTTCCCATCCTACCCCTCTAGGTTGTTACAGAGCCCCAGTTTGAGTTCCCCGAGTCATATAGCAAATTCCCATTGGCTACCTATTTTGCATATGGGAATGTATGTTTCCACGTTGCTCTCTCCATAGGTCCCACCTTCTCCTTGCCCCTCCTCCCTAGCCATGTCCATACGTCTATTATTCTCTGTGTCTCCATTGCTGCCCTGCAAGTAGGTTCATCAGCGCCATCTTGCTAGATTCCATATATATGTGTTAGTATATGATATTTGTTTTTCTCTTTCTGACTTACTTCACCATATGATCTTATACTGCCATCCTATTCTTTAATTTTATGGAAAGTTCATAACAATTTTTTTCCCACTATTGGTTTTGCCGTTTTACTATTTTGGATATTGTGTGGCCTATTCCTGTCATCTACCAGGAAGCTACTATCATTTCTTAGAAGTTCTTGAGCCATGTTAGAATCAGCTGGGGATGCTGTTAAAATGCAGGGTCCCTCACCCTACCCTAAGATTATGTAAACAATAGGTTCAGGGTGGTGCCTTGGAATTTGCATTTTAATAAGCCAGCATGTAATTCTGATATAGGTGCTCCTCAGAACACAGGTTGGGAAACACTGCTCTACGAGTTTATAAAATAGTAGTTCTAAAAGCCTTTTTTTTAAGAACAATATTTCAGCAGTTAACAGAGAAGCCTAGAAAGCAAGCTACATTTTGATGGGTATGAGATTACTGAGAAAGGAAGTCATTTGGCACATGTGAAAATGCTCTCAAAGGGCTGCTGTCAAATTGAGTTTGCCTATCTTTTTTTGGACCCCACACATCTTGTAGGATGTTACAAAATCAATGCTGGATTATGCCTCCTTGTTTATTCACTACTGGTAAGGAAATATGGGCCTCTAAACACTGCCTGGGTAGTCATATGAAATATGCCATTTGTTAACGATCCTTAGTGATTTCAGAAACCACAGACACTCAGTCTACTGAATGTGGCTCCTAGAGCCTCCTCACTCAGTGCTTCTACCCCTTTTTAAGTTTACCCTCTATAATCAGAGTTGGGTTTATTAGACCTGGCACACACACAAGAAAATCAGTAAAACCATAAAAGGGAATTGGAGTAAACTTGAGACTCTCAATACATGGAAAGAAATTCCCCACAGACTGTATAGGAGTTGTAATTCTCAGAAGCAGTCATTTCAAGGGAAATTTTTTTTAAAAAAGACATACTTTTTCTCAGTTCTTATTTTAAAACTAAATATTTGAGATTTACATATTTCTTCAAGATTATGCCTTCTTTTGAAGGTATTTGTCTTTAATAATCAGGAAAAATATCTAAGAATTTGAATATCACAAATTAAATTTATGACAATCTTAATTATTTGTGCATAATGCAATACTTTTAAGACAAAAGTTGCATGAGCCAGAAGCACACAGTATAAGGAACTTCTGGGTGTGGATAGTAGTCAGTACAATGTGAATAATAGTTAATGGCGGTGAGGGTGTCAGCATCTACTGCCATAAGAATAAGCAGGATGCCTGGGACAAAAGGGAGCAGCCACTAATGATGTGGAAAAGATTCCCAGTGCAGCCCAATCCATTATCGGATTAGCTTGAAAATGGCCGTTGTGATGAACAAATGGATCTGTTACTCAAAATCAGAAGAGTTCACCTCTTTTCGGGACTCTTTGAATTGCTTGTCACACCTCAAGTTCAAAGCCTGCAGTCCTTGACCTTTAAAAGGGTTTATTGTCTTACTCTGAATTCTCTCACCATTCCTAATGCTTTAATATAGTATAAGTTCATTACATCCTTAATTGGAGGGAAGGAGATAGGTTTTATCCTCAGGCCATTAGGATATGGTATTTATAAAAACCAACTGTTCATCGTTACAGTCAGAGAAGATGACCATGATCATGATGATAATAACTACTATTTGTTGACATCTTATTAGATAGCAGGACTTAGTTAAGCAAGGCTACTGTTAACTTTTACAGCATTTTGTGTGCCTTTATTTATGGTGGTTGATGTCCACTTTGGGGGGGTGTATGACTTAAATAGCAAAATTCTGGCTGACTTTCAACCCCTACACCCCCCTTAGCTGAGTGCTCTTAGGCAGTGAACAACCTGCTCGGTGGCCCTGTTGTTAAGCATGACGTCTCCAGAGAAGAGGAAACTGAAGCTCAGTGAGGCTAAATAACTTGCACAAGACCAGTCAGCCATTAAGTTTCAATTTCTGGACTTCAGCTAAGATCTGATTCCAAAGTCATTGCCCTTACCCCATCAACTCTCAGCCTAGACCAAAGAAAATCTTTGGTACAGCCCTATATGATTTATTATAGTAAGGAGAAAACATGGCATCCAATACACTATGTTTAACTAAATTATAATTGGCTAAGGTCTGTACCAGGTGAAGCAGTTGGTAAAGAATGTGCCTGCCAGTGCAGCAGACACAAGAGACATGGTTCAATCTCTGAGTTGGGAAGATCCCCTGGAGTAGGAAATAGCAACCCACTCCAGTATTCTTGGCTGAAAAATCCCATGGACAGAGGAGCTTGGCAGGCTACAGTCCATGGAGTTGCAAAGAGTCACACACAACTGAGCATACACACACACACACACAAGGATATAGTCACAATTGCAATAAACCTTAATGCAAGGTGGAGACCTTAAATTACTAAACTCTTGTGCTCTTGAGTTGTATGACTACAGAAATTCTTATTTTTCATCATGTTCATTACAAAGCATTAGCTTTCACTTTGCATGATGTCCAGGGATTTTTAGGATTGGTCTCTCCTTGAATCTCACACCTCATCTCTTGCTTGCCGATCCTACCAGGTTCCCATCACTAAGAATAAGTGATAGTTTCTAGAATGCATTGCATGCCCACTCTGTCAGCCTCAGCCCTTTGCAGGTTATTTTCCTTCTTCTTTTTTCACAATATCCCTCTTCACTTCACCTTCATCACTGCCATTTGTCCTTCAGAATTCAGCTCAGACACATATACTCCAGGCAGCTTTCCTGCTTCCTACCCCCAGTGTAGAATAGGTGCCTCTCCAGAGGTTCCAGTCTCCTTACCTCTGGCTTTCAGTTACATTCTGGCAGGAGATCAGAGGGAGGGAGCAGAGTGAAGTCTGCTTATTTATTCCCGACTCCCTCCCTGCTTGGTCCCTGCAGGTTGACCATGTCCTCCATCCACAGCCACAGTCAGGCAGTGCTTTGCATACAGCCCCTAACTGTTCTCTTCAACTTCCTCTTCAGCCAGAGGGGTGTTGAGCCTCCTCCTGGCTCCTGGCCCCAGAGCATTACAGTGCCTTTCCTACACCGTGCCCACATCTGTGTAAATAGTCCCTTTATTAAGTCCCTTCAGTCACAACAGCTTGAGGTGCCCCTGTTTCCTGCTGTGACCATGCCTGATCCACAGCTGATCCCATCTGGTGACCAGGAGGCTTCATGCCTGTGCCGGCTGGACCTTCACAGGCTCTAGGCCCCTGATTAGTCCTTAAGAAGAGCAAGATCTTTTCTAATGGGGATTCAGAAGAGCTTTCAAATAAAGTCCAATATGACCTCCCCTATGATTATCTGATACCCAATCTCTTTCCTGGATCTTACACCAAAAAAATCTTCAATTGCCTACAGGCACCGCCCCCCCACCCCCCGCCCCCACCTTCAGCTCATGACTTTGACCAAAGTGATTGCTTTACAAACTTGCTTTTGAGTTCATTGATTCTTCCAGCTTCTTTAGGTTCTTTACTTTCATACATTTCCCCTGACATGTCATTCCTGTTATCCCAGTCCTTCTCTGCACTCCTCCCACAAGCTCCTCTCTCCCTTCTTCAGCAGGGACCCAGCTCTCATGTCACTCTCTCCCAGCTAGAAGTAGAATTTTCTTTCTTTGAGTTCTGTAATGCTTGGCTTCTATATCCCAAACTCTACACTGAGTTGTCAAATTTGTAAAATGCTTTATCTCACCACAAGATGATAAACTCAAGCTCTCTCTGAGCTGGGCTTCATGACCCCCTCAGATCCAAACGCAGTGCTTTACAGCTTCCATGTGCTCAAAATTATGTGTGAGATGACTGGATATGGCTGATAGATCAATAGAGGAATATTCTTTATTGCTCTAAGGTATCTGTGCCTGATATGATTCACCAACTTCTCACTGAGTAAGACTAACATTTTCAAATTTCATCTTTTATCAACATAAATGTTGTCAAGTCTTGGTCCACAAAAGGAATACAATGAATATATAACCATTTGTATTAGCATTCTCAGATTTTTAAGTTGATAAACATGGAATGGGTTCCAATTACACTAGAGAATTCAGTTTAATATTTAATAAACTGAATTATTTTCCGTTTATTTCATAAATAAATATTCCATAAACTGAATTATTTTTAACCAACTGATAATTTTAAAAAGGAACAGTTGCTGGTTGGTAGAGCATGTCTTAGCCAAACTGATGCTTTGAATGAAATAATGTGTTAATTGGCACGTGAGAAAATATTTCAATATCCTATATGCATTACATGCAAGCAAGATAGTTTTAGGCACATGATCATTTCCTCATAGTCTCATTTGACATGTTATTTTTCAAGTGGAATATGATCATCCTTAGAAAGAATTAGTTCCTCATTTTGACCATGAAGAGACAACAAATCATGTGAGAATTATTGCTCACCAGGACGTATAATGGGCAATAGACCTATTAAAAGAACGCATGGCCAGTAATGCACTTATGCCAGACATAATTGTTTTAAAAAACTTTTTTTTAGAACCTAGGATAGCCACTGGGGGGGCGGGGCAGAAATAGCTTTTCTCTTTTTTTGCCTTTTGAAACTGTTTTGAAATTAATCCTATAGGTACAAATAGCCTGACTTTTAAGAATTACCTGAAGTTGACTCTGATTCCTAAATTAAGGTCCTAACATGCAGCTAGTTTAAAATGCTGCTGAAATTTCCTTCCTAAAATCTTTTCCATGGACTTTTCCCTGGGATCCACTTTCACTGGAAGTGAGAATCTACAATGAAGTCCTCTTTGCTCAGCAGCATTTCTCTATCAGTCTTCATCCTTTCATTTTCCAGTAAACCTTTCATTTCCTCTGGAGTCTCTCACAATCATTGTGGGCATGTGGGTCTGTGGGTATGTTATCCCAGCCACTTCATGTCTCAAACAGTTCCTTCGACTATTTTGGTCACATACACTTCAAGTGAAGCATTTGCATCTGCCTTGAGATTTTGATCTACATTGAGAAGTTCTTGTAGCTAATTCCCAGTGTCAGATTCAGAAGGAGCCATGTGCTTAAATATTACCTAAATCCCAGCCCTCTAGGACCTCTAGACCTTCCCCAAGACCTCTAGCACTTGGGGAAGACGCGGTGTCCCAAGTGCTTTACCTGCTGCATAAAGGAAGCAAGGACTGTGTTCATGGAAAATTTAAATTTGCGAAGAGCATACTCCCTTTAAGAAAGCTCTTAATAGATTATTGCTAGCAGAACACAGATCATTTTGTTAACATTGATTGTCGATGATTCTTGAGCAAGTGCTTTGCATACTCTCCTCTATGCCCAGTCTAGCCACCATGGGGCACGCTAGAAAATGGGAGGTATTTCTCATCATTGAAACCTCAGATCAAATGCCACCTCGAATGTGCAAGCTCTTTCCTGACCACTTACATGCATCTGCGCCAACCCCAAGTCACTCACTCTCTTCATTATAAACTACCACTATATAACAATATATTTCAGATATGGTTTCTGTTGCTGCTGCTGCTGCTAAGTCGCTTCAGTCGTGTCCAACTCTGTGCGACCCCATAGACGGCAGCCCACGAGGCTCCCCCAACCCTGGGATTCTCCAGGCAAGAACACTGGAGTGGGTTGCCATTTCCTTCTCCAATGCATGAAAGTGAAAGTGAAATCGCTGAGTCTTGTCTGACTCTTAGCGACCCCATGGACTGCAGCCTACCAGGCTCCTCTGTCCATGGGATTTTCCAGGCAAGAGTGCTGGAGTGGGGTGCCATTGCCTTCTCTGATTGTTTCTGTTACTAGCCTTAATTTGGGATTGAAAATGGAAGATCCAATTGACTAGTCATCAGACAAGAAGGGAAAAAAGCCAGATTAATAGAATTTGTTTATAAAAACTATATATTTTATTATTTCTTACCCTGACAGTGCTGTCATGATGGACAAATACCCCATCTGAGCTAGTTATTTAACCTACATTAGAAAAGAGAAATGATGGATGGGAAGGACAGGTTGTGTTCATAAGTTCAAAGAGCTACTGTCCAAATTTAACAGTGATTAACAAATTTCATTACTTTCAAGGTGCTATGAATATCAAACATTAATGTAAATAAATAAATATTGTCATACACCTCAGAAATCAGATTCTTTTACATGAATTGGAAGAGTGAATCTTACATAGTTTGTAAAACAAATGAAATTATTCAGTTCAACATATAAACTTCTGACATCATAATCAATCTTCTAACTCTATGGTTCTGTGTTATCATACGTACTCTACTTCAGTGTGAAATGAATCCATTAATTCAACAAAAATTTACACACTTCATACTAGATATGCCTGATGTAACAATAGTGAACAAAGCAAAGACCCTGACCTCACTGAGCTTTCAGCTGAATGGTAAAGAAAGACATTAATCAGGTAAATGCCAATAATCATCTTTGAATGATGATATCTGAGAAAAGAAACATGCCAGATGCTCTGAGAATATATGGCAAAGTCAGTTGGGTCTGGGTTTGGGAGAAGTCTCCCAGAGGAAGCAATGTTTTGAGTTGAAATATGAAATAATTAGTTTTTAACTAGGTGAAGATTTAACTGTGAAGAGTGGAGGTAGAGTGTGTGTTCCAGAGAGTGGAAAAATCATGTTCAAAAGAGTGGGGTAAGTTTGTTTTTGCAGCTGTTAAGGATTCATGAAAACACATATTTGCACTACATTGACTTTTGCTGGCAAATAGCTAAATATACTTGGTTTGTGATTGTTTATAAAACTATATTTCTAAAAGTTTGTGTGAACAAAATACCATGAAACAAAGGAGTTAGGAAGAACAATGCTGAGTATCTGGATGAACCTTAAAAAACTGCTAACCAAATGCTCTTTTCGTGAACTATATTCCTTTTGCAAATCTCAATGAGGGCTTTCAACATTTCCCATTATCATATCTAAACTGTGCGTTCTTTTACGGGCAAAGGGGGAAAGCTTAACCAAATTCATAATTTTTTAGCCACTTTCCAAGTATACTTTTATACTTGGTTCACTGTACAATTCTGACTTTTGATCACTTGCCAAATGAATAATGAAAAATAAATGGCTTGATTGTTCTATTACCTTTAACAGTTATAAATCAAGATGGCCAGCCCCTCATAGAAGGAAAACTTAAAGAGAAACAAGTCAGATGGAAGTTCATCAAAAGGTGGAAAACCCGTTATTTTACACTGGCTGGAAATCAACTTCTGTTTCAAAAAGGAAAATCTGTAAGTCCCTCTGCCATCTTTTACACTTGTGTTTTTAAAGCCTTGATCTTTGCCAACCTGATAGGCATTTTGTCTGGAGTAAAATGGCCAATAATTTTTCCTTCTCCATTTTACAGTTTTACGGTGTCTTTTTATTATACATGCCTTTTTGACTGTTCTGTTCATTCCTACATAAGTTGGTTCACTGTCCTTCTCAGTTTATTATGGAAGGGTTTTTTTGTTAACCTAAGTTTTAGAAGATGAACCACAGAAGGCCTACCCAGGAAACTTGACTTGAACATCGTGCATTCTGTTTCCTTGTGGATCACCTACATAAATACGTGGCTTTGACTCTGACTTCTTTTATGATTGAAGGCTATATTTGGACGTGGGGACCTGAGGAAGGGGAATAGTAGGCAGGGAAGAAGGAGAAAAGGTTGATTTATTTTAAGTACTTTTTATGTAGTCAACCAAACTCAGTTTTTTGGGGGGAAAATATTACTATCTTTCATTTAATATTCAGTTAATGGATAGAACAGAACTCTGAAAGAATTCATAAATATTCATTTAATATAATTTTCAGTCTGAAGTAGGATGCTCAGTAAATATCTGTATTCTGAATTTTTAGTGAGAAACTTGTGAAATGATATTATATTGCAATCAATAATGCAAAGTTATCCCTTTCTTTCCAAATCACATTTATCATTAAACTCTTCTCACTCATGATCAGGGAGCATGAAATCTTGATGTATTTCTTGGCTATTTTAAGATATAATAATAATAACTTCTCAGTGCTTATCATGTGCCACAGTAGATTACCTCTCACAATCTTCAGAACAATTCTTTGAGATCAGCACCATTGTTATTGCCATTTTATAGATGGACAAACTGAGGCACAAAGAGACTGATGGGCTTGTCTGAAGATAGAGCCCGTAAGGTGAGAAAAGGTAAAACTGGAGTTAGACTCAGGCAATGTGACACCAAAGCATGTTCTTAAATGAGAACACAATCAAGCTTCACATGTACATCTAAAATACAGGGTCAAAAGAAATAAATAAATAAAATACAGGGTCAGTAGCAAATCAAAGTGTGTCTGGATTAATTGATGAGAGTGTTAAATTACTAAAAAATTACATTTCACTAAGAGCACATGCACTGCGTCTTTAGGATGCTCATTACCAAATTTGTTTGAACTTCTCAGCAGAAATCAAACATGGTGTATCTGTATTATGATGAATTCTGATCAGTGTTCTTTTAGTTAATAAAGCTTCACATTAACTTTTTAAGTGAAAAAGAACATTTTGATGGCACCTGTTTTGAACTCATGTTACTTTCTTCATCTGTGTGTTTTATAAAATATAAAGATGGATTTTCCTGTGGCTAAAGATCTTTTTGAATGAGAAATGTAATGGTGTGTTCAATTTGGAAAGTTATTGGAGGTGTAGGGAAACTTTTATTTTTAGCATAGGTTCACATTAAAGCATTTTTAAAGTGTTTAAAATGACCATTTGAACCTCCTATCTTTGTTAAAGAAATCAGAATAGAAGTTAAGATGTAGTGATTTTTCCGATCCCTTGGGACAGAGTAGAGTTAGTTCATAAGAGTGTTTTTCCTGAACTCAAATACTGACCTTTATACTTCTTGATTCAGAGCTCTTTAATAAAATTTAGAGAATAAGCTATTTTATGATTGGCTAACTTATTTGACATCTTTATCAGGAGATAATGATTTGACATTCCAGAAGTCTGACAGACCATTTGGCTCAAATATTAGGAAATACTATAATATAGCATAGAGACCACACCAAAACCCCTCTCATCCTTAGGGACACTGTAACCTTGCCGTGGTCAGCAATCCAGCTGCAGCTTCAACCGCATCATAGAGGGCCTTTTTTGTAAATGAGGAAAATGTGCATTTTAACGTAAGAACTAAAAGCTTATAGTGTTATTTTTTCACTTTTGCCTTCTAAGATCTTCATCTCCACCAAACAGCTAGGTAATGGTTTCCTTTGATTTCTTATCTGTTTCTATCTTAGTTGATTTACTGTCCACTGGTAACCCTTTTTTGTTGTTGTTGTTCACTTCCTACACGTATCAATTTTCTACTATAATCTAATTTAAAATACATAATTTTATTGCTGTCAGATACTTACTATAAACCAAATTAAACTAATAAAGTATTGCTATTGTCTTATAGAGATATCTTCACTTTTTATTCTGTATATCCCCTAAAAAAATTCTGAAAATCTGCCTAACACCTTGTAGCATTTTAATTTACATAAATACTTTTATCATAAGTTTAAACAGTTGCACAAATCATACTTTCTATTGAATTGTAAATATTGTCACTTTAAAATTTAAAAATCACATCTCTCCTTTAAATATAACCAATAGAATAAAAAATACCATTGCAATTTGACACCTAACACCATCCATTTAAAAAATATGCAAATTAGCTCTTCTTTAATTGATGTGTTCAGGTTGTTTCTTTGAAATCATATTTTTGTTCTACCATTCCTATAACTTTTTATCCTGATCACCTTCATTTTCGACTGCAGTAAAACTATGTATATATATTTAAATTTAGTGATTTTAATTTCTTGTGACCATCAGTCTCAAAGTGTTAAGATCTTTTATTAACTTTCAAAAATATGTTACTTATGAAAAGCTATAAGTATAATATTAAATGTAATAAATAGTTATTAAACATTAAAAGTTAAATGCTTTTTAATGCTTGGTTGAAGGACACTTCCCTTACATCAGTATTTTTTTTAATTGAAGTATAGTTGATATACAATGTTGTGTTAATTTCAAAGTGATTCAGTTACACATTTATTATATACATATATATATATACACCTTCTTTTTAAATATTCTTTTTCTACAATGTTTTATCATAGGATATCAAAGATAGTCCTCTGTGCTATACAGTAGGACCTTGTTATTTATCTGTTCTACATATAATAGCTTACATCTGTTAATCCCAACCTCCCACTCCATCCCTCCTCTAACCCCTCCCCTTTAGCAACCATAGGTCTGTTCTCTATAAGTCTGCTTCTGTTTTGTAGATATTAGATTACACATATAAGTGGTATCATATGGTATATATCTTTCTATTTCAGACTTACTTCACTTAGTATGATAATCTCTAGTTACATCCATGTTGCAGCAAATGGCATTATTTTGTTCTTTTTTATGGCTGAGTAGTATTCCATTCTGGAGAAGGCAATGGCAACCCACTCCAGTACTCTTGCCTGGAAAATCCCATGGACAGAGGAGCCTGGTAGGCTGCAGTCCATGGGGTCGCTAAAAGTCGGACATGACTGAGTGCCTTCACTTTCACTTGTCACTTTCATGCATTGGAGAAGGAAATGGCAACCCACTCCAGTGTTCTTGCCTGGAGAATCCCAGGGACGGGAGAGCCTGGTGGGCTGCCATCTATGGTGTCGCACAAGGTCAGACACAACTGAAGCAACTTAGTAGTAGAAGTAGTAGTAGTATTCCATTGTACATATATAACATATCTTCTTTACCCATTCATCTGTTGATGGGCATTTTCATTGTTTCCTTGGCTATCTTGGCTACTGTGAATAGTGCTGCTATGAACAAAGGAGTGCATGTATGTTTTTGTGTTATAGTTTCTGCCCCCAAGAGTGAGATTGCTGAGTCATATGATAATTCTGTTTTTTGTTTTCTGAGGCGCATCCATACTGTTTTCCACAGTGGCTGCACCAAATTACATTCCCACCTACAGGGCAGGAGGTCTCCCTTTACTCCACACCCTCTCCAGCTTTTCTTATTTGTAGACTTTTTAAGGATGGCCATTCTAACTGGTGTGAGATGGTACCTTATTGTAGCTTTGATTTGCTGTTTTTTAATAATTAGCAATGTCAAGCAACTTTTCATGTGCCTAGTGGCCATCTGTATGTCTTCTTTGGAGAAATGTCTATTTAGGTTTTTTGTCCGTTTTTCACTTGGATTGTTTGTTTTGTTGTTGTTGACTTGTATGAGCTATTTTGGAAATTAAACCCTTGTCAGTTGCATCATTTGCAAATATTTTCTCCCATCCTGTAACTTGTCTTCTCATTTTGTTTATGATTTGCTTTGCAAAAGCTTGTAAGTTTAATTAGGTCATATTTGTTTATTTTTGTTTTAATTTCTATTGCCTTGGGAGATTGACCTAAGAAAATATTGGTACAACTTATGTCAAAGAATGCTTTGCCTATGATCTCTTGTAGAAGTTTTGTGGTGTCATGTCTTATGTTCAAGTCTTTAATCCATTTTATTTTTATGCATAGTGAGAGGGTGTGTTCTAACTTCATTAATTTACATGCAGCTGTCCAACTTTCCTAGCATCACTTGCTGAAGAGACTGTTTCCCATTGTATATTCTTGCCTCCTTTGTTGAAGATTAATTGACGGAGGTGTGTGTGTTTATTTCTGGGCTCTGTTCTTCTGACATCAATATTTTGAATTGCTCTTTTTGTTTGATGCTCCTGAGATTTTTCCAAGGTGGACAATACACCATAGAAAGTTTGGGATGAGTGAAAAAGATGTTTTTCCATTGCAAAGTGAAAAAAGGGTGATTATGAATGGGCAGGTAGGGAAAGGAGGGTTGGCAAGATTCTCAACCACAGCTACATTCTCCAGTAGACAAAATGGACTCAGGGATGTTAAAGATTTGAAATTGCTTTTAAAAAGTATCTGATTTAAAAAAAAAAAAATTCATGCTAGCCCAGCCTGACAACTCTGGTGTTAGATTCTTAAGTACCTGCTTTAATGCAAAGAAAACGTAACATCATTAAATATTCCTTCCCTTAATGTTTGTGGACAAATAATGCTTTCAAAGATTGAGAAAGTTTCAAAAACAGTTTAATCTACTTAATCATTGGAGCCCTGTTTATTCGATTAACACCTCTTTCTCAGAGGTAACACAAAGAAAAATTCAATTTCAGGCCTCTAAAATTATCTCAAATTCTTAGTTAATAGTACCCCAAATTGTACAGCTTCGTTTTCTCTATTAATACAGTGTTAATATCGATAGAAAATGGCATTACATCAAAGAAATATGAATCAAACATTTTCCCCAGTCCCACCATATAATACTTTTCTATAAATTGGCTATTTTGTTCTAGCTTAAGATACTACAACAAAAAACCAGCTGCTCACTTCTTCAGTTGTTTTCATGACTATTCAAGGCCTTAGCACCCAAAATAACAAAGGTCTCAAGTCACATAAAGTGAACAGATTCTGATCCTCTTGGAAAATTCTCCAGGAGCCAGAGATCTTTCTATACTCTGGAAGCCAACTCATGTTCTTTCCTTCCCATGCATTTCAGAAAGATGATCCTGATGACTCCCCGATAGAACTCAGCAAAGTACAGAGTGTGAAAGTTGTGGCCAAGAAACGCAGGGATCGTTCTCTCCCCCGGGCTTTCGAAATTTTCACAGACAATAAAACCTATGTTTTCAAGGCCAAGAATGAGAAGAATGCAGAAGAGTGGCTCCAGTGCATCAATGTGGCAGTTGCCCAAGCAAAAGAGAGGGAAAGTAGAGAAGTAACCACGTATCTCTAGGGATTTGCAAGCCAATCTCATACCAGTTGTATACAATGGGCATGGCATTATCATTGCCAATGTCAAGAAAAAGAAATAAATTCACCAAGTCATGCTGTCTTTTACCAAACACCAATGGAAAAGTTTTCTCCAGGAAGCAAGACTAAAAGTGGCAGGATCCTGGTACATTTCAGATCCATATGGCATTGGCATTAACTCCAGAACAGCTTTGTGAGGCATATAAGAAAAGGAGTTATGGATGATATGGAGCCAGAAAGGGGAGAGAAGGGATCTAGAAACTTCTGTACCTATGGCATTGTACATTATAAGAAAACAACTTTAAAAGATACCTGAACTGCCTGTCCTAAGGAAATATTACGCAATTCTGCTGAAAAGTAGTCAATAGTATTAAAAAGAAAAAACCTACAAGGAAAAGTCAAATTGAAGAACACTGAAGAAACCATACAACTTACTTACAGACATATAATTACATTTATCCTCTCCTAATGCAAAGGAGGCTAACACTTGGTAAAATGGTTCTCAAATTAAGCCAATTATATAATTAAATATCTGTCCTTCATAACTCCTTATCTGATTATTCCTTTTAGGTTCATATAATATGATCTAAAGTTTAGTTACTTGGCTATATCTCCTGCCAAGGCAGTAAGAGTAAGCTAGGATTAAACACAGAAGACCATTTTCCCCATCTTCAAAATATATGCCATTTCTATTAAAATTTGAGATTTTAAAATTCTATACTTTCTTTCTTTTCATTCAATATTTTAATACCTCAAAATTATAAACATGTATTTGTTTTTGCCATTACCCATAATTTAAAAAATTAAATCATGGTAGGCAGAATTCTAGAATGGCTTTCATGACCCAAACCCTGGTAAAATCTCTTCCCCTGAGTGTGGTGGGACCTACAGCTTCTAACTAATAGAATATGGCAAACAGGACAGGATAGTCTCTCCCATGATTATGTTGCATTACATGGCAAAGGAAGGAAATGTTTCAGATGTAATGAAGGTCCTTAATCAGCTGACCGAGTTAACTGAGAGTGTATGGTCTTGGGTAGGCCTGGCCTAAACAGATGAGCCCTTTGATATGGTGAACAAGTCAGAGACTCTCTCTCTCCCACTGACCTTGAATAAGCTGCCATGAGTTCTACAGCTTCATGGAAATGAATTTTGCCACAAGCAGTGTAAGCAGCTTGGAAAAGGATCCTGAGCCTCAGATAAGAGCCCATTCTCCACCAACACCTTGATTGCAAATATGCGAAACCTTAAGCAGAGAACCCAGTTATACCATGCTTGGACTCCTGATCCATGGAAGCTTTTTGATAATAAATATGTGTTGTTTTAAACTATTAAGTGTGTGCGGTAATTTGTCATATAGCAATAGATAACTAATACAAAAGCTAATTTGTAATACACATACAGATTTTTTTCTTGAAATTTATTAAACACAGCCTAATATAGAAACATGGAGAAAAGATGTTAAGTACTTAATGCTCTGAATTCTACCCTGACTCTATTGCTAACTCACTAGGATAGGAAATACAAAGGGGCCAAGTTTAAGGAAGGGAACCATTCAAATTTAAGTTTAAATGTAAAATTTGAGACTATTGTGAGTCATGGAAGTTCTTACAAGTTGGAAATAAGAGTTTGGGAGGTCAAAATTTGGGCTCATTATGTATATAGATGGTCACTGAAGATGTGGAATTAAATGAAATTACTCAGGGAGAGTTAGACAACAGAATTAATAAGAGCTTCCTTGGGACACCCACCATTTAAGCAAAGGAAGAGGGAACATGGTTTATTTGTAAAACAGCAAGTTCTCAGCTGGGATTGGAACATAAGGGACCTATTGGGAGCAGTACAGAATACTCCTGTAGGCCTGCAGGGTCGTAGCATGTAGGGCTTGGGTCCATGCTAGGTATTTTGAACTTTTTCCTTAAGATGGTGAAACGTATTGAAAGGTTTTAAGAAGATTTGTATTTAGAGAAAAAATCTTGATCATGGTGTAGAGAATGGATTGTAGCAGGGAAATGATTTGGGAGGTTCTTGGAAGGTGGTGGGGCTTCCCTGATTGCTCAGTTGGTAAAGAATCTGCATGCAATGCAGGAGACCCTGGTTTGATTCCTGGGTTGGGAAGATCCCCTGGAGAATGGAACAACTAAACACTCCAGTATTCTGGCCTGGAGAATTCCATGGACTGTATAGCCCATGGGGTCTCAAAGAGTTGGACACAACTGAGCGACTTTCACTTCACTAGAAGGTGGTGAGGACTTAAACTGATACAGTAGCAGAGGGGTTGGAGGGGGATGAAAATGCAGGAAGAATACTGAGTTTGTAAACTGGACAGGACACTAGTGGGTTGGATGGAGCTGGAGTATAGAAATGGGAAGGGAAGGGTCTCTGATGACTCCAAGGTGCTTTGGAGAAGCCTGATGCTTGATGACAGCATTCATTGAGATAGAAAATTCCAAAGCAACAGTTTAAGAGGTGGGGCAGGTGGTAATTAATTTTAATGTATGCATTCAGATGGTAAATTTAATTTTAACATTCTCCCGTGCCACTAGTGGTAAAGAACACACCTACCAATGCAGGAGACGTGGGTTTGATTCCTGGGCCAGGAAGACCCACTGGAGGAGGGCATGGCAACCCACTACAGTATTCTTGCCTGGAGAATCCCGTGGACAGAGGAGCCTGGCAGGCTACAGTCCATAGGGTCGCAAAGAGTCAGACACTACTGAACTGACTTCATGCATATATTCAGAGTCTAGCCAAGTGATTCACCTTGGACTAGAGGGACATCTCCTTCTATGAAGTTGTGCAGGAAAAGGGTGAGAAAAAGCATAATTGTAAATAATTTTCTAAATAGTATTTTAAAATCTACTAGCTCATTTATATGAGTCACCTTCATAACCTCCCTGGTGAGTAACCCTACCTAGTTTAATCAATTAAGAAAAATTGAAATAGACAAGTAGAAATAGAGTAGAATTATTTGTGAGACTTAATTAACTAGCAGTGTCTAGTTTGGAGCACAACTCTCAGAGCCTTTGAGCCAGTTCAATCAGAGACCAGAGTTCGATCCCTGAGTCAGGAAGATCCCTGGAGGAGGGCATAGCAACCCACTCCAGTGTCCTTACCTGGAGAATTCCATGGACAGAGGAGCCTGGCAGGCTACAGGCCATTGGGTCACAAAGAGTAGGACACAATTGAAGCAACTGAGCACACACACGCAAAGATATTTCTGGTTTCAGTCCATGATGCAATAATTCCAAATGCAGGCAAATTTTCCTGGGTTCAGAATCACACTGGGCATTCTAGAATTGTTGTCTTCTCACTGATGTTTGTGGCATACCCATCCCTGCTGCCAGCTGGCTTACCACAGACTGGCCTTTCCCAAGAAGGCTGCTGTTCCTAATCCCAGTCTATGAAGACACCACTTTCTAAACATGTTTAAACCTTTATATATGTTGGTATGAATACAATTATAATCATAGTCAGAAATTCAAGTGGTTTTCATTTTTACTTCATTTTGACTTTTTTCATCCCAGATAGCTGTGGAAACATAAATGTTTATGTGTGAGGCTCTCATCTTGTTATTTCTTAAGAACTTGGAGTTTGGTAAAAATAAAGGTTCAATATTTTTCTAACACTAGGTTTTCTAGAAAATCCTTGGCTGGTGATGTTGAGGGACATTTCTGGGTCATCTTCCATTTGCTTACTTTGGGGCTTATTTATTATGATTATGCTCAAACATAAATATAGATTACTTAGTTGAAGAAACATTCCCTACTTTAGGAAACTGTTCTGAGATGAGGTAAGAGAATATGTGAGATGAATTCAAGGTGTGTTACAAAGAAGTAAAAATCACAAATGCCCTACTCAGAATTTCTAGTTCCCCAAAGCTAAGTTTTTAGATGAAAAACCCCAGATGTTGTCTTGTTCCAGAATGGTGCCAGGGTGTAGACCTCTTGGGGCCTTTCCTCCCCAGCGATGCTTCTGAAAGAAAAATGGGTTGGAAAATCAGGGAGATTCCTCCCAAGGCAACAGAGTCTGGAGAAAGTAGCACAAGATCTGCGCACAGACACATGAGGATTCAAGTCCTAGTTCTTGCTCAGACTAAACTACCAACCTGAGAAAAATCACTCCTCTCTCATTTCTGGGTTGGGGATAATTTATCTACAGAGTACAATTGCCATAAGGCTTAAATGTCATGTAAAAGCCTCCAGCAGAGAACCTTTGGGGCTTCCCAGTCGCTCAGTGGTAAAGAATCTGCCTGCCAGTGCAGGAGACTTTGCTTTGATCCCTGGGTTGGGAAGATCCCCTGGAGAAGAAAATGGCAACCCACTCCAGTATTCTTGCCTGGAGAACCCCATGGACAGAAGAGCCTGGTGGGCTATAGACCATGAGGTCACAAAGTGTTGGACACGACTTAGTGACTAAACAAGAACAGAGAACCTTTATCTTAATAGGTGCTTGACAGTGCTCAGCTGGTAAAGAATCCAGCTGCAATGCAGGAAACCCCAGTTTGATTCCTGGGTCAGGAAGATCCACTGGAGAAGGGATAGGCTACCCACTCCAGTATTTTGGGGCTTCCCTGGTGACTCAGCTGGTAAAGAATCCACCTGCAATGCAGGAGACCTGGGTTCAATACCTGGGTGGGAAGATTCCCTGGAGAAGGGAACAGCTACCCATTCCAGCATTCTAGCCAGGAGAATTCCATGGACTGTGTAGTCCATGAGGTTGCAAAGATTCGGACACGACTGAGTGACTTTCATTTTCATTTCACAAGGAAAAAAGAAAACCTACCAATGAAATTATAATGCAGTGCCTTAATAATAATCTAATGAGTAGTGTTTTACTTCAAAAAGTCTTTTATTGATTCTGAGGGATTTAGCAATTTTTTTCTGACTTTAGGTACTTTGCATGGTGTGTGATATGTAATCCTATAGATTGGTATCTATTTCAGTAACAGAGTGAAACATGGCTTTATGACATGTTGATATCTTCCTTTCTTAGATAAAACATTTGTTGGTTGCTCTGCTAGTGACCAAGTACAAGGCTATAGGGCCTTGTGTAACCTGGTAATGGAAGGATGCACAGGAGAAGGTGGAAACCTGTCTCATATGGAACTGTGGTCATTCCTCCACTGATGGCTCTTTGGCTAAGTAATGTCATGATTCGTTTCAGTCCCTTTCTGTGCTTTTCTGTGTACCCAATAAATTTTTGTTTCAAAGTTTTAGATCGTGGTATGATTTGTTAAGACATACTAACCAGCAGTTTATACACTAAATATGTAGTGTTGACCATGTACATAATTCAATTAAGGTTACAACACAAAGAGCTGGGGTCAAGTTCAAGTGACACCTGATCAGAGTCATTCCCAATATATGATGATCGCAAACCACCACTGACTGTAAGACACATCCCAATTTCAGAACTGAGTAAAAATGGGAGGAAAAAACAGTGAATAAATGATCAAAAGTAAGTGTTAATTTAAAGGTTCAACAGTATTCAAAACTGTATGTAAAAGTTTATGAACAATACATCACACAGCAAATGCAAGAATTTTAAAAATCTTCTAACATGCTTTAAAAGGCCCCACACCAATACAGTATACTAACGCATATATATGGAATTTAGAAAGATGGTAACAATAACCCTGTATACAAGATAGCAAAAGAGACACTGATGTATAGAACAGTCTTTTGGACTCTGTGGGAGAGGGAGAGGGTGGGATGATTTGGGAGAATGGCATTGAAATATGTATAATATCATATATGAAACGAGTCGCCAGTCCAGGTTCGGTGCACAATACTGGATGCTTGGGGCTGGTGCACTGGGACGACCCAGAGGGATGGTATGGGAAGGGAGGAGGGAGGAGGGTTCAGGATGGGGAACACATGTATACCTGTGGCAGATTCATTTTGATATATGGCAAAACCAATACAATATTGTAAAGTTAAAAAATAAAATTAAAAAAAATTTTAAAGAGGCCCCAATAAATTAATTCTCAAAGGTATGAGATCAGCCACTCTTGTGCATGCTTACCCTCTCTATTAGTCATGGTTCTCCTTGTTCTATTCAGGTCCCCAAGGGATTGGGTTGGTTAGAGTGAATTTCTATTCAGTCTGCTGACTCAAAGTGCTAATCTCTTCCAGAGTACACCTTCACAGACACACCCAGAAAACATTTTACCAGCTATCTGGGCATCTCTTACGCCAGTCAGGTTGACATATAAAATTAATCATTTGATGGAAATAAAGATCACTAATGTCCACACACAAGCCGTGTTTTGGTGCCCTGGTGTCCCCTCCCTGTATGCTCCTTTATCCAAGTCCCCTTCCCTGGCAGGGATGCTACATAGGGTATGGACCAAGATGCCAGGAGTGAGCGTAGGGGTACATGGTGTCTTTTACCCACTGTCACAGATTGGGAGCATGGGGGTAAACTTGGGATGATGTCTGAAGAGGAATCCAGACCAGGAAGGAGGAACATATCCAGAAGCGCCCTAGCCATCAGTCATGCCAGAGACGAGAGTAGGGAGGCAAGGCCTGGAGCTGAGTTGGAAGCTGGGGACCCAGGGAGAAGCAGAGGGAGGCATAGAGCAGAGTGGGGAGAATGGATGGTGGGCTGTGTGAACAGCAGAGCATCAGGACGAGCCCCAGGGCTGGGCTTTTCCAGGCACCTGTCTGGGTGAGGAGGGCTCTGTGCAGTGTGCTTTGATAAGAGAGGTTTCCACCTGCTCCTGTCCATCCTCCTTTCACCAGGTTACACCAGGCCCTACAGCCTGGTACCTGGTGGAACAGGCCACCAGATCTGGCAGAGGCTTCAGCTCCTGGGCACTGCCATGAGAACCCCGGCCTCACCAAGCAGTTTCCATATTGACATTCCTCTCATTCTATATCCTCAGCCTAGCACAAATTGAACTTGTCTACTTCAAAGGAAAAATTTTCTGGGTGTATAGCGGAGGGGAGCCAGAAATCCTAGAACTTTCTTGTGCGTTATTCTGTAAGATGATAATCAGACACATTGTGATTACATAATTCTTGGTGCCTTTTTCAACCTTTTTAAAGCTTTAGTCCAATAGAAGGAAGATACGTATCCTTTGTCTTTCGATCAATAAAAATGATTAAAATTCACTTTAGTACTGAGAAGGAAAGGGAAACCCACTCCAGTGTTCTTGCCTGGAGAATTCTATGGACAGGGGAGTCTGCTGGGCTACAGTTCATGGGATCACAAAGAGTCAGACACAACTAAGCAACTGAGAACGTAAAAGAGTTATAAAATATGCAAATAACATAAAAATGGAAAATACTCAAACAAATGACAAACGTATTTGTTAATAGGAATTACAGAATCCCAAAAGACCTCACCAGAAACTTGGGAGGGGGCAGATAATAATAATAATTCTAATTTTTACTTTCAGAATATTTTTAGAATCTGTCTTTGCCTTGTTTTGTTTTTTAACCACCAGTCCACTTACATCAGGATAATACACATTTGTCAGTATAGTACACATTTATACACACATACTTCCACATATTCTTTTACACAGGAGTTGTGACAGCAAAACAATTCTCACATGTAGCTTGTAGAAATCAGTCTTGTTATGTCATTGTCCCTATTGCTCTAACTATCTAATTAGGCTGGGACTTCATGTAATCAGAAGAACTTAGTGTGTCTTGCACTGTTCTTAATGGAAATTCACTCATACACACTTGATAACCTCTGGGAATATTCTGTTCCTCCTTATTCAAAGCTATTGTAATATGGAGAAAATGTTCTAAATGTCTTTTCTGTTAAGAGAGAAAAGCAATGTCTGAGTAAGTCAATCTTTTTTTTTTAATTTAACCAAAAGCACAGTCTGGAAACATCTATCTTAAAAGGTTAACCATGAAATATAATACTTAGGGTATGTGTGTTTAAGTGCTATTTTGAAACTGTTTTAATCAGGACTCACTAAAACATTTCACAGAGGGATAACTTAAGCTTTTCCATGCAAACATCCCTTACCTATGTATACATGTTCTTGACACCACTATACTATCCAGAAATCCTCCTTTTATATCAGCCTCAGGTGAATATAAATCAAATTCCACTGCAGTGGATACTGTCATTGTGAGCTTCCTTGTAAGGAAGTCATTCACTGACAGAGTGTAAGACAGGTAAACTAGGCTGCTGCTGCTGCTAAGTTGCTTCAGTCGTGTCCGACTCTGTGTGACCCCATAGACGGCAGCCACCAGGCTCCCCCGTCCCTGGGATTCTCCAGGCAAGAACACTGGAGTGGGTTGCCATTTCCTTCTCCAATGCATGAAAGTGAAAAGTGAAAGTGAAGTTGCTCAGTCGTGTCCGACTCTTAGCGACCCCATGGACTGCAGCCCACAAGGCTCCTCCATCCATGGGATTCTCCAGGCAAGAGTACTGGAGTGGGGTGCCATTGCCTTCTCCGAAACTAGGCTAAGTTCTTCCAAGAGAGGGGATTTGGCACTTATCATTCAGTTAACAGTATAATGGGGTGTTGGAGTTAAAAGAACCTTTGAGTACATGGGGTCCAAGCTTGTCATCATTGGCAGGTGTCTTTCCAGCTGCTCAAGCACTCCTAGGGACAGAGAATGCATTACTTTACCACTAGTCCATGTGCTTTTTAAATAGATATTTTCTGATCATGAAAATAATATTTATTGTAGAAAATTCAGAAAATACAGAAAAAGACTATTAAAATACAACAAAAATTACCCATCATCCCCAAACCCAAAAACATCCAATAGAAATGTTTGGATGTGATTCCTGTTAAGTTACTCATCCTTTGTATTGTTTTGTTTTTGTTTTTTTTTGGAAAATTCTACCTTTTGGTAATTTCTAACTTTTGGTCTTAATCTCTCACACTCAGCCACACAAAATTTCTACTCCCTCTTCCCCAAGACAACCAAATAGTTGATTCAAAGTATCCATCCAAAACCATGTATTGCTCATCCAATATATGCCAGATACTATGCCAAGGCATCGACTGATAAATTGTCGATGCTTTTAAAAGACTCAGTAAATAAGTACGTATTTATCTGTTAAGTAAAGCAAAGCAGAAAGCCCCTCTTTTTTAAAAAAAATTTTATTGGCATATAGTTGCTTTACAATGTTGTGTTAGTTTCTGCTATATAGAAAAGTGAATCGGTTATATACATACATACATATATACATGTGTGTGTGTGAAGTCGCTCAGTCGTGTCCAATTCTTTGCGACCCCGTGGACTGTAGCCCACCAGGCTCCTCTGTCCATGGGATTCTCTAGGCAAGAATACTGGAGTGGGTTGCCATTTCCTTCTCCAGGGGATCTTCCCAACCCAGGGATCAAACCTGGGTTTCCTGCATTGTAGGCAGACGTTTTATCCTCTGAGCCACCAGGGAAGCTACATATATACATATATATATGCTTTTTTAGACTTCCTTCCCATTTTGGTCACCACCAGAGCATCCTCCCACCACTGAGTAGTTCCCTGAGAGAACTCTGAATATTCATTGGAAGGACTGATGCTGAAACTAAAGCTACAATACTTTGGGCACCTGATGTGAACAGCCAACTCATTGGAAAAGATCCTGATGCTGGAAACTATTGAAGGCAAAAGAAGAAGGGGTGGCAGAGGATGAGGTGGTTGGATCGCATCACTGACTCAATGGACTTGAATTTGAGCACACTCCAGGTGATTATGAAGGACAGAGAAGCCTGATGTGCTTCAGTTCATGGGGTCACAAAGAGTCGGACATGACCTAGCCGCTGAACAACAGCAAAAATGTTCAGATCCTGTGCTAGGCATTGGGAATGCTGTGGTCATCAAGATATCCCAACCTTTGTGGAATTTATATTCTAGTAGAAGAGAAAGATGGTAAATCTTTCCTTAATTAATTATGAAATTGCTATATGACCAGTACTTCAAGGAAGCACAATGGATGGAGATCATGAAATGAAAGGACTGACCTCGTCTGGAAGGTAAGGACAGCTTATCTTCTTTATCTGACCTGAGATCTGAAGGACCAACAGGAGTTATTAGTCTGCAGGAAAGGTGAAGGAAAAGCAGAAGAGAAGAGAGATCACAATCAGAGAAGATCACAATCAGAGAAGATCACAGGGAGGAGAAAGTCACAGTCCATTGGTGTATCAAAGCAGGCCAGCGTGTCCAGAAAACAGCAGAGAGGAGAGGAACACTGATAAGGATGGTGAGATGGGGAGATGGGCAAGTCATGCAGCCCAGAGGGAGAGCTATTGGCAGGCTTAAACTAGGGTGACATGATTAGAGCAGCAGTTTTATAAGTCCCCCAGCTGCTGTGTGGAGAATGGGTTGTTGGGAAAGCAAGAATAGAGACTGGGAGAAAGATAGGAGGCTACTAATATAGTACAGGCAAGAGACTGTAAGGAGTGGGTGGCACTGGAAATAGAAATGGAGGGTTGGTGAGGTATTTTTGAAATAAAAATTATAGGACTTGGAGATGAATAGGAATCCACTCTCTGGATTCTGACACCACTCGATTAGGTGGTAGCACAGTTCTGTAAAGAGAACACTCAGAGGAGGTCAGTTTGAAGGAAGGTCTTGTCTGCAGAGGAGGGATAATGACAGTGTGATGTCACAGGCTTGGCAGAGACAGAGAAGGAGGCAGCAGACAATGTGGCGGGGTCGCAAACCCTCTTCCAGAGAAGAGATGATAATATCCTGGGCCTTGAAGAAGGAATCCAGTTTTCTTCTCTAGTAGACCTGTCTTTTCACACTCTCCAGTCAAAGAGAAGAGAGCCCATTTTAGTTTTAGGGAACCAAGTTGCAAAGGCTCAGGATCAAAGATAAAGTAAGAGACAACATAAGTAAGCAAGAATGAGGACAGGATCACTTATTTTTAATGACTTATTTGTGCCCTTGTTCCAAAAGTTATTTATGATTTTTTTTAACCACAACAAAAAAAATGTGTTGTAGATTTTAAAAATAACTGTGGTGGACACTGATTGTGCTAGTCCATTCAGACTGCTATCACAAATCACCCTGGACTGGGTGACATATAATGACAGCCATTTGTTTCTCAGTTCTGGAGGCTGAAATACCAAGCAAGAACAAGGGGCCAGAAGATTCAGTGTCTGGTGAGGTCCTGCTTCTGGTTCACATATGGCCATCTTCTTGTTGTATCCTCATGTGGCAGATGAGTGAGGGAGCTCTCTGGGTTTCTTTTATGAGGGCACTCATTCCATTCATGAGGGCTGTGCTCTCATCTCCTGATTCCTTCCCAAAGGTACCACCTCCAAACACCATCACATCAGAGACTAGATTTCAACACATGAATTTCAGGGGACACAAACATTCAGTCTATAGCACTAATGCATTACCAAGACCCTTCTCCAGTGAAGAACTTGGTGCTGCAGCACAAATTTGAACTAAGGGTCAGACACGACAACAAAAGAAGGGTCATTCTACCTCCAGAGCCCTCCCTGGGGTCAGCTGAGGCTATCACTGGGGCTACATCAAAGCTAAACTTTTCCCCCTCCCCCATCTTGATTTTTCTCCACTTCCTCCCATAAATGTTGATTCCAAGGGTACACCTTAATAAATATTCTGAACCTTAAATTCTGTCTCAGGGTCCGCTACCCAGAAAGTCCAGCCAGACTGAGAGTAAATAAAGGCATAGCACAGAAGGAAACAGGCAGGAGAAACAGTCACCAGGCTGACAGTAGCAGATTAAATGGGTGCTGTGAGGCACTCCCCACTGCAAAAGGCAGAAGGGGCTCAGAGCTGACTCCCTGCTTCCATGCAGCCAGAATTAGGAGAGGCATTCACTCAGATCCATGAGTCAGTTTCCCAGACTAAAAATAAGCCGGTTGCCCAGAGGAAGAAAATACTCCCAATATTGAGACCCAAGAATTTTTTCCTGTGGGGCCTCCCCAAGAGAACTCTGATATAGCAACAACCTTCCATATCTCCCGCTCAGGGCAAGAGTATGTTTCACAAGGATGTGTAAGGGTACAAACACCCTCATGACTTCAAATAGGCAAAGAATGTGATTTTCTTTATTACTTTGTGCATGCTAAATTGCTTCAGTTGTGTCCGACTCTGAGACCATATGGACTGTAGCCCACCAGGCTCCTCTGTCCATGAGATTCTCCAAGGCAAAAATACTGTAGTAGGTTGCTATGCCCTCCTCCAAGGGATCTTCCCAACCCAGGGATTGAACCCGTCTCTTATGTTTTCTGCATTGGCAAGTGTGTTCTTTACCACTAGTGCCACCTGGGAAGCCTGGTTTTAGTACTTTGTATTTTACTTAATTTATGCCTTGAACCCTGGGTCCCAAATCACCTGATGAAAAAAATGTCATCTTAGTCTAGTTGGGGGAAATTCAGTCAACTAGAAGTAGTCTCACCCACTCCAGTGTTCTTGCCTGGAGAATCCCAGGGACGGGGGAGCCTGGTGGGCAGCCATCTCTGGGGTCGCACAGAGTCGGACACGACTGAAGCAACTTAGCAGCAGCAGCAGGAGTAGTCTCCATCCATTCAGGTTTTTCCTAGCCCCCTTCCCCACAACATCCCCAAATGTATTATTTATGCAACAAGGTTCATATCCTAGTTCCTCACGGTCATGAGATTTTTAACCTCAAAATTGCTACTTGAGAGGCTTAAAATCCTATTTTCTGAAAGTATTATCTCTGCTATGAGGCTAGCAAGTTCATTCTGAAATTCAGAGGCTGACAATTCACTGTTATTTCTCTCTAACTTCTTTTCGAATCCCTTTTCTAAGGCAGTGAATGTTTCCTGAAGCCTGAATGAGGAGGTAGGGGTGGCGGGGGAGGGCAAAAACCAGTTTCAAGGATTTTTAAAAAGCCTATCGGTTAATAGATTGATTGTTATTGATTTTCAAAAATAACGTTCTGCACTGAAAACCAATAGTGCAACACTGGTATACCAAACAAGTAAAAGTAATTCGGGTGAGGGGCTCAAACTATGAGTATCAAACAGTATCAGACTGTGGTAAGATGTAATTAAGTCAAAGATGCATTGATTGACGTGTAGTTGATTTACAATGTTGTGTTAATTTCTGCTGGACTGCAAAGTGATTCTTTATACATACATATACATTCTTTTTTCTATTTTTTCCATTTTTCCATTATGGTTTATCACAGGATATTGAATCTAGTTTCCTGTGCTATATGGTAGGATCTTATTGTTTATCCATTCTACTAATATATGTAATAGCTTGCATCGGCCAACCCCAAACTACCAATTTGTCCTTCTGCTACCCTCCTTCCCCCTTGGCAACCACAAATCTGCTCTCTATGTTTGAGTCTGTTTCAGTTTCACAGATAGGTTTATTTGTGTCATATTTTAGACCCCACATACAAGTGACATACAATATCTGCCTCTCTCTGTCTGACTTATTTCACTTAGCGTAATACCCTCCAAGTCCATCTGTGTTTCTGCAAATGGCATTATTTTGTTCTTTTTTCTAGTTGAATACTATTCCATTGTATACAGGTACCTTCTTTAAGGGGTGTACTTTAGAGTGGAGGAATAGATAGACTGTACAACTTTCAAGCAACTTTTCACAAGCGTCCTCCAATGGGAATTAGGATTCTCTAAGATTTATTTATATAACATTATATTAGGGAAGGGAGAAAGTAATGGCACCCCACTCCAGTACTTTTGCCTGGAAAATCCCATGGATGGAGGAGCCTGGTAGGCTGCAGTCCACGGGGTCGCTAAGAGTCGGACACGACTGAGCGACTTCGCTTTCACTTTTCACTTTCATGCATTGGAGAAGGAAATGGCAACCCACTCCAGCATTCTTGCCTGGAGAATCCCAGGGACTGGGGAGCCTGGTGGCTGCCGTCTATGGGGTCACACAGAGTCGGACACGACTGAAGTGACTTGGCATAGCATAGCATTTTAGGGAAGAACTTTTTATATTCTTTTACAAATTAATCACTAAAGGGATGTTGCCAACAAGCTTAATACATAATGACCTATTTCTAGGAACCCTGCCTTCCAGGTAATGAGTATTATGCTAAAAGAATTTTGTTCAGCTCACAGAAAGCATCCTGACGAGGCCCACCGGTGAACAACTGCAGAGAAGAAGAAATTAACACACCCCTCCTCCAGGGGCTGACGGGAACCAGCAAGTGTTTGACTCTACTCCCTCCCTTCTAGAGAACCCTGAATTCTAACTCAGGCAAGATCGTTCTTTGAGGGCACAAGTCCAGTATCTTCTAAGTTTGCTAACTTTCCGAATAAAGTGTTAGTCCTTGCTTGCTAGACCTTGCCGCAGCAACTTATCTCTCGATTTACTGGCCTGCTGTGTGGCAAGCAGTAAGAGCTTGGATTTGGTAACAAGTTTTGGTGAGCCATCCAGGGACCTTTCTGCTCGTGGCCAACTGACCTCAGTTGGAGAATTCTGGGGTAAGTTCCTAGCAGTTTCAAGGACCACTTGTCTTGAGGATCTTCCCTTCAGAGTTCACCAAAGTGACACTGGCTGCCCCAGCACTTCGCGATTGGAGCAAAGAATCCTTTGGACTCCGACAGGTTCCATCCAGTAGGGTAAGTCACTCTGGTGCACACAGCTAGAAACTATTTTCCCTCTGTTTGGGGCTTTTTCTCCAGAACAAACCTATTTGTTTTGTATTTAAGTTGGGTACCCTGCTGAAGAGAAGAAAGAGTTGCTGGACTTTTACCTGACTGGTGAACCAGTTCATTTCTTTGGATGTTAGTATTTCTGTGTGCCGTTTGTGTTTTGTCTTGAATTTCTATCTTTAAAAATGGGAATGTTTAAACCATCCTTAAAGAAAGCCGTCTAAATCACGTTTTAAGGGGTCTGAGGACAGCTATGAACCCAGGGGTGAGAGGAAGATGATATTTATTGTAACAATGTGTGGCCACAACACCTATTAGGATCTCCACAGAGGGGCTGGGCAGGTTGTCTCGGGACCGACCCTGTGCACCAGGTGCTGCTGCCCTTGCTGTGTTAATTATGTCATTGATGGTCTCCTGTGTCATGGGTACATGCAAAACTCCAAGACCAAGCTTGAGGGTTTATTTAGGATTTTCTATTTAGGTTTAGGTTTCTAAAGTTCATTAGGTTTTTAAGTTTTTAAGTTTCATTTTGTTTGGTAGTATTTCTTCATTGATAGCCAAATCAGTTTTGTGATACTTAAAACTTTTACTGATGTCAAATGGAGGAAAGGAACAAGGAAAAAACCTGTCTGTTCTTGTCCAAGAGTGGGACATTCCAAGGAAGAAGAGAAAGTTTCCATTTGGCTCTTAAAATCACCAAAAGCTATAAATAGAAATATAATTGTCTTTTCCGTAAATATATTAAAGGCTCTAGCCATCTAAACAGATGACTTACTTGCCAGAAACCCAATTTTAATCCAGTCTCTTTTGTAACTGGTGGGTTTTACATTGTTGTACCCAGTTCATGGCTAAAATTTTGGAATGGGAACTATGAGGTCCCTGTGTCTGTACATGTGTTATGGTGGCATTCCCAATAATAATTTGTCAACTCTATTTAATTAGTTTAAAGAAAATTAAGTGCTTATATAAATACTCAAGCTAAAAGAAACTGGCCACAATGAGTTTGAGGTTCATGTGATGTAGGAAATATTCAGTATTAATATCTAGTGTTAGCATAGGCTTGTTGGTTTGATACAGATGTGCATTTAGTCATCAACATTAAGTAAAATACTTTTAATGTACCTAGGCTTATTAGAAATCAAACACAACCTTATTATTCCTGTTACAAAAGCTTTTAATTAAAATAGAGGTAAATGAAAAGTTTTGGATAAACTCCGTGGGAATAATGGTTTGGGAATATCTATCAAAAAGAGTCTCTCCAGATTTTCATAACTTGAAACTAAACTAAGTTCTAAAATAAGATTAAACATAATTGAAAAATAAATCTTAAAAGTGGCACAAAACCTGAATTTGTTCTCTTAAGAGGACAGAGGTTTCTTAAAATATTGAACTGCTTTTGTATATGTGCTGCCGAAGCGAGCACATTGAACTGCTTTTGGTAATAGATTGTGAGTTTCTTTAAGTGATCTGTATTTGCCGTTGAGATCTTTTATCACTGGTTAAAACTTTTTAATATTTTTGACAAGCTTCCCAAATATCAAGTTCTAAGTGGAGTTCTTTTGACCTCTGGCTAACTTTGGGAGTTCCTGGAGGGTCCCTGGAACATCTCAAATTGCTTTCTCTCTCAGAGAGAAGAATATTAAACTAAGTGAGCTTATTTGGTTGAGTTATTTAATTGCATAGGAGGCATCGTCAAATGAGTGGTAATAAAACTTCTCAGATTGTATTACATGGATAATTTTTTTCTTCTCTTTGGCTGTGCTGGGTCTTCATTGCTGTGCGTGGGCTTTCTCTAGTTGCATCAAGTGGGGGCTGTTCTTTGTGGTGCGTGGGCTTCTCATTGTGGTGGCTTGTCTTATTGCAGGCTCTAGACCATGCAGGTTCTGTTGTTGTGACTCGCAGTCAGTACTTGCAGCTCGAAGTTGTGGCACACAGGTTTAGTTGCCCCCCTGGCATGTGAAATCTTCCCGAAAGGGATCCAGCCCACATCCCCTGCATTGGCAGGCAGATTCTTAACCACTGAACCACCAGGGAAGTCTGGGTAAATGTTATTAATACACACATTCTAGAAATTTATATGGAACTTCTAAAATTCTGGTATATCCTGGAAATGGTATAAGTCATTAATTATCTTGTTTGTCATAGCAGTAATCAAATTTCTGTTCAATTACATTGTAATCTCCATTGGTTGGTGCCAAAGCAAAAAGGGCATCCTTTTAATAGATCAATTGCTAGCTTTGGTTTTACAGTAGCTTTCAAATGACTATAGCTATTTTGTGAATAAACAGGGAAGAATGGTGAAATCCTTTATGTGCAAGCATTTATACAGTTATCAGAGAAAAGAAGGGAATGAAAATGATGATCTGTTGCTTCAGACCTTAACTTCTCTGGCTGTTAAGCCAATATATCCACCCCTTCTCTCAGTTCTGCTCCTATCCAGTTCCAGTTCCTGACACAGAGGCGTAGGACTTCCCCTCCTTATAGAGGTCAATTAGAAAATTCTATGTTAGTTTCTGAGTCACTGGGACTTGGTCTGATATCGCCATCTAAGACCCGACAGGGCACCCAATTTGGGCCAAGAGCCACTTTCCAGACCTGGCAATTTCCCTTGCACCAATATCTCTTATGGGGCCTAAAAGCAAACAACTAGCCAGCTGGGTTTATCTTTAGTTGGAAATACTGCAACCCTCCTTATACGTATCATCTACACCTGAAGCCCACTTGGCAGAACCCACAGCTGACCCAAATTAGAACCCCAGTGAGGGAAGAATGCCCTTATTCAAGCATTACTTATTAGTGCATCTTGGCAGGGCTCTGAAAACGAAAACCAGAGCAAGAGTTTGAACAAAATTCAAGAAATTCTGCAAAACAAATGAAGACCTTTCTGAATTTTTGGAAGGAACTTATCAGGGCTACAGATGTCATACTGACGCAGGTCCCAAGGCCCCTGAAAATGTTAGAGTGGGAAATTTGACCTTTTTGGGCAAAATGCCTCAGGTATCAAGAACAAGTTGCAGAAATTAGATGGTACCTTTAGAATGAACCCTTCTCAATTGGTAGATGTTGCTTTTAAAAGTATTCAACAGAAAACAATAGAAGAAAGAAGAAGCAAGATGAAACACCAAGTTTTTGGCAGCGGCACTGGATTCCCAGAGGCAAGGAACTGAAGAGGTAAGTGTTGAGGAAGGAACAATGTCTTACTGTAAGGAGGAGGAACAGAGGAAAACAGATTGCCCTCAGCTAAAGCAGAAGGCAACAATAAAAGACTTGAGCATCTTATGCAGGAGAAAGTGAGGAACCCTCTGAATGAAGAGGCCCAGAGCCTCCTTTGGGCTTGAGGTGCCTAATTCCCCACAGGAGCCCATGGTAAAATGGACAGTGGGGAACAAGCTGATTAATGGATAGACCTCACCCTGAAGTTTTTCACTGGAATATCTTGACATCAGAGTTCCACCAGAATGTGTTAAGCCTATAGCTGGAGCTCATGAAAATCCCCAAAAAGGAGACAAGAGCCCTCTCCCCCCAGGGTCTTAAAAATAACCTAAAGACTGCTGTCAGACCTCCCCAGACACATCACAGAAGAACCTGTCCCACCAAGGACTGAAAACTAGACTTTACTAAGATGCCTTGGATCGCAAGAAACTTCAGACAACCCGTTAGTGTTTGTGTGGGCACATTTTTAGAATGAGTGAAAGCATACCCCCCTGGACAAAAAAATCTCTGAGGTGGTTAAAGCCCTCTTAGGGAAACTATCCACTGATTTAGATTAAGGCGTTAAAGCTACATTCAACCTGAAAAGCACAATCAACAGAAAAAGAAACTAAGGAAATGAGCCATACATTAAAAAGAGATGTCTCTAAATATATCAAGAGACTGATTTAACTTGGGATAAGGCCTTGCCAGTTGCTCTGCTATGAATCAATGGCTACCAGAAGCAGGCTTAAATTAAGGCCTATTAAAATATTGTATGGTAGGAAATTCCCTGGTGGTCCAGTGGTTAGGACTCTGTGTTTCTACTATAGTGGGGCCTAGGCTCTATTCCTGTGTTGGGGAACTAAGACCCTGCAAGCCACATGGCATGGCTAAAATAAGATAAATAATAGAATAATTAATAAAATAAAGTAATGAAGTAAAATAAAATAATAAAATAAAATATTGTATGGTAGGCCATTCAAGGTGTCTGCCCAGGCAGGAGAATCTGTAAATGCTAAAAAACCTAGCAGTTGCCAGTTAAAAGTTTGAACACTACACTCAGCTCTGTTCATGGGTAAGCTAAAATAACTTTGTTTAGTTCACAGGTGCCGAAGCCCACCTGAGAATGACTGCAAGGAGGAAGAAATTAGCACATCCCTTCAGAGGCTAATGGGAAACAGGAAGTGTTTGACTTTACTCTCTCCCCTTTTAGTGTAAAAGAAGCATGAATTTCAACTTGGGCAAGATTATTCTCTAGGGGCATGAGTCCACAATCTCCTTGGTTTGCTGACTTTTCTAATGAGTCACTGTTTCTTCCCCCACAGCTTTCCTCTCAATTTATTAGCCTGTAGTGCAGAGAGCAGTAAAAGCTTGGGCTCATTAACAGTACTTCCATATTTCAGATATCTGCTTCCAAAAAGCATAGAAGTTCTGAAGGTTTTGTCTTTAAGTGGAAGCCCTTTGAGAAACATGAGGTGGTCTGCCAAAATGAAAAAGCCATTATGGAAGTTATGATCATTTTGGTGTCTGTCACCACTAACTAGGGCTTCCCAGGTGGCTCAGTGGTAAAGAATCTGCCTGCCGATGCAGGAGATGCATGAGACATGGGTTCTATCCCTGGGTCAGAAAGATCCCCTGGAGAAGGAAATGGCAACTCATCCAGTATTCTTCCCTCGGAAATTCCATGGACTAAGGAGCCTGTGGGCTACAGTCCAGGTGGTCTCAGTCAGGCACGGCTGAGTGACTGACCCTGCACGCACACCACTAAGCCCAGGCGTTTGTTTTACATTTCAGATCCCTGGAAAGGACAGGCTTGGAGTGGTGGTGAGGGTGTAGGTTGAAAGTTCAAAGGCTACTGAGGTTACAGTGAGTAGCAAAGCAGAGTACCTCCACTTCAATTACAAAGTTCAAGAAGGCAAGAAGCCCCCTGAAGATGGAATTGAAACAGCAGATGCCTCAGAGCTCTGACTGCTGACATGCTGAAAACATGAAGAGACTCCGTTTTCTGTCTGGATTGCTGTGGAGCAGACACTCTCGGTTTATACCCTCCAGGGGAGATGGAGAGATGCTTTCTGTAAATAAGAATGAGTGACTTGAAGGTGATCTATTTAAATAGTCAGCTTGGGTTGTCCTTACCTCTAAGGAAAACAAGCAGCCCCATACAGCTGAGTGTCTTTTGGTGTTATTAAGGAGAATGACACCAGGGCTGTGAAGTTAGTCACTGACTTTACATCTATATGTACCTGTTTTATCTTGTTTTGCAAATACTGTTTGGCTTCTTGTTTGCTTTTTAATAAATCGAAGATCTGTGGCAACCCTGCATCAAGCCAGTAATTTTTCTAGCAGCATTTGCTTCCTTCCTGACTTTGTCACATTTTGGTAATTCTTGCACTATTTCAAACCTTTTCATTATTTGTTATGGTGAGCTGTGATGTTACTATTGTAACACCTATCCACTGATGTTACTACTGTAATTGTTTGGGGGCACCACAAACTGTACCCATGTCAGATGACAAACTTAATCAATAAATATTTGTGTTCTGACTGCTCCACCAACAAGCCTTTCTCCATCTCTCTCCCTTTACTAGGGCCTTCCTATTCCCTGAGGCACAATAATACTGAGATCAGGCCAATTGTAACCCTTTAATGGCATCCAGGTGTTCAAGTGAAAGTCACACATCTCTCACTTTAAGTCAAAAACTAAAAATGATTAAGTTTAATGATTAAGCTTAGTGAGGAAGGCATGTCAAATGCTGAGACAGGTCAAAAGCTGGGCCTCTTGCACCAAACAGTTAACCAAATTGTAAATGCAAAGGAAAAGTTCTTGAAGGGAATTAAAAGTGCTACTCCAGTGAACACATGAATGATTAGAAAGCAAAACAGCCTTATTGCTTAGATGGAGAAAGTAATAGTGGTTTGGACAGAAGATCAAGCCAGCCACAAAATTGCCTTAAACCAAAGCCTAATCCAGAGCAAAGCTGTGCTGCTGCTGCTAAGTTGCTTCAGTCGTGTGCGACTCTGTGCGACCCCACAGATGGCAGCCCACCAGGCTCCGCCGTCCCTGGGATTCTCCAGGCAAGAACACTGGAGTGGGTTGCCATTTCCTTCTCCAATGCATGAAAGTGAAAAGTGAAAGTGAAGTTGCTGAGTAAGTGTCCGACTCTTCGTGACCCCATGAACTGCAGCCTACCAGGCTCCTCCGTCCACGGGATTTTCCAGGCAAGAGTACTGGAATGGGTTGCCATTGCCTTCTCTGAAAGCAAGGCTGTAGTTCTCTTCAATTCTTTGAAGGCTGAGCGATCAGGAAGCTGTAGAAGAAAATCTAACAGAGGTTGGTTAATTAGCTTTAAGGAAAGAAGCCATTTCCACATCATGAAAGTTCAGGATGAAGCAACAAGTGCTGAATGGAGGTGGCTACACTAAACAACAGCCTTGTATACAAAAGCGATGCCATCTAAGACTTTCATAGCTTGAGAGGAGAAGTCAATGCCTGGCTTCAAAGCTTCAAAGGACAGGCTGATTCTTCTTGTTAAGGGCTTATGCAGCTGGTGATTTTAAATTGAATCCAGCACTCCTTACCATTCTGAAAATCCTAGGCCCTTAAGAATTGTGCTAAATTTACTCTGATTCTGCCTCTGCCCATAAATGGAACAGTAAAGCCTAGATGACAGCACATTTGTTAACATGATTTGCTGAATATTTTAAGCCTGCTGTTGAGACTTACTGCTCAGGAAAAAAGAAAAAAAAGACCCCTTTCAAAATATTACTGCTCACTGACACTACACCTGGTCACCCATGAGCTCTGGTGGAGAGGTTGTTGCTTAGTTGGTAAGTCATGTCTCTTTGCAACCCCATGGACAATAGCATGCCAGGCTCCTCTGTCCTCCACTGTCTCCCAGAGTTTGGTCAAATTCATGTCTATTGAGTCAGTGATGCTATCTGACCATCTCATCCTCTTCTGTCCCCTATTGAGACTAATTGATGCCTGCAAACAGAACATCCATTCTGCAGCCCATGAATCAAGGAGTAATTTTGACTTATTATTAATAGTTAATAATACATTTTATAATGCTATAGCTGTCATAGGTAGTGATTGCTCTGATGGATCTGAGGAAAGCTAATTGAAAACCTTCTAGAAAGGAATCATCATTTTAAATGCCATTAAGAACTATTCATGATTCATGGGAAGAGGTCAAAATATCAACATTAGCAGGAGTTTGGAAAAAGTTTATTCCAACCCTCATGGATGACTTTGATGGGTTCAAGACTACAGGGGAGGAAGTAATGCAGATGTGGAAATAGCAAGAGAACTAAAATTGGAAGTGGAGCATGAAGATGTGACCGAATTGCTGCAAGCTCATGATAAAACTGTTTGTTTTGTATTTTGGCTGCACTAGGTCTTCGTGCTTGAGGACATCTCTAGTTGAGGTGCACAGGCTTAGTTGCCCCATGGTATGTGGAATCTCTTAGTTCCCCGACTAGGAATGGAACCCACAACCCCTGCATTGGAAGGTGGATTCTTAACCACTGGAGCCCCAGGGAAGTCCCTGACAAAATTTTAATGGATGAGGAGTTGCTTTTTAGGGATGAGCAAAGAAAGTGATTTCTTGATATGGAATATACTCCTGGTGAGCATACTATGAAGATTATAGAAATGACAACAAAGGTTTTAGAATATTACATAAACTAAGTTAATAAAGAGGCAGCAGGGTGTGAGAGGATTGACTAATTTTGAAAGAAGGTCTACTGTGGGTAAAGGTTACTGAACAGCATTGCATGTAACAGAGAAATGGTTCATGACAGGAAGAGTCAATTAATGCATCAAACTTCATTGTCTCTTATTTTAAGAAATTGCCAGACACCACCCCAGCCTTCCCTGGTGGCTCAGGCAGTAAAGAATCTGCCTGTAATGTGGGAGGCCTGGGTTAAATCCCTGGGTCGGGAAGATCCCCTGGAGGAGGAAATGGCAACCCACTCCAGTATTCTTGCCTGGAGAATCCCATGGACAGAAGAGCCTGGTGGGCTACAGTCCATGGAATCACAAAGAGTCAAACACAACTGAGTGACTAACACATAGCTGTGCCTTTAGCAACCACCACCCAGATCAGTCAACAGCCGTCAACATCAAGGCAAGACACTTCACCAGCAAAAAGATTAAAACTTGCAGAAGGTTCAATGAAGGTTAGCACTTTTTTAGCAATAAAGTATTTTTTAATGAATTGTTTGTACATTGATTTTTTTTTAGACATAATGCTATTGCACACTCAATATACTGCAGTATAGTGTAAACATAGCTGTTTATATGTATTGGGAAACCAAAAATTCTTGAGACTCACATTATTGCAATATTTTGTTTTGGTGCGGTGGTCTGGAATCAAACATGCAATATCTCTGAGCTATGCCTGTATATCTGCATGCCAAAGTTTCAATATTAATATTTCACCTATACAACTCCTTAACTCCACAAGTACTAATATTTGAAAGGATTTGTGAGTAGGTAGGCTAGGTGGAGGTAATGAAGATAATAGCAACGTCCTTCAAAAAGTCCTTGACACAACATACCCTGGACCCTGCAGCAGGCCACCGCCAACCCACGTCTCCACCGGAGACTCCTACACACTCACAGTTGGTGGGTCATCTGCTTGGCAGCTTATGCCACACCCAGGATTGCAGCACCCAGAGCCCCTGCCCCTGCGGGTCATAGTGGAGAGTTCTGACAAAACACAGTCCACTAGAGAAGGCAATGGCAAACTACTTCAGTATTCTTACCTTGAGAACCCCATGAACAGTATGAAAAGGGGAAAAGATAGAACACTGAAAGATGAACTCCCCAGGTCAATAGGTGCCCAATATGCTACTGGAGAAGGATGGAGAAATAACACCAGAAAGAATGAAGAGACGGAGCCAAAGCCAAAACAACGCCCAGCTGTGGATGTGACTGGTGATGGAAGTAAAGTCTGATGCTGTAAAGAACAATATTGCATAGAAACCTGGAATGTTAGATCCAGGAATCAAGGTAGATTGGAGGTGGTCAAACATGAGACAGCAGGTGTGAACGTTGTCCTTTTAGGAATCAGTGAACTAATATGGACTGGAATGGGTGAACTTAACACAGATGACCATTATATCTACTACTGTGGGCAAGAATCCCTTAGAAGAAATGGAATAGCCCTTGTAGTCAACAAAAGAGTCCAAAATGCAGTACTTGGATGCAATCTCAAAAATGACAGAATGATCTCTGTTTGTTTCCAAGGCAAACCATTCAATATCACAGTATTTCAAGTCTATGCCCCAACCACTAATGCTGAAAAGCTCAAGTTGAATGCTTCTGTGAAGACCTACAAGACTTTCTAGAAGTAACACCCAAAAAAGATGTCCTTTTCATTATAGGGGACTAGAATGCAAAAGTAGGAAGTCAAGAGATATCTGGAGTAACAGGTAAATTTGGCCTTAGTGTACAAAATGAAGCAGGGCAAAATCTAACAGAGTTTTGCCAAGAGAACGCACTGGTCATAGCAAACACCCTCTTCCAACAACACAAGAGAAGACTCTACACATAGACATCACCAGATGGTCAATACCGAAATCACGTTCATTATATTCTTTGCAGCCAAAGATAGAGAAGCTCTATACAGTCAGCAAAAACAAGACTGGGAGCTGACTGTGGCTCAGATCATGAACTCCTTATTGCCAAATTCAGACTGAAATTGAAGAAAGTAGGGAAAACCACTAGACCATTTAGGTATGACCTAAACCAAGTCCCTTATGATTATACAGTGGAAGTAACAAATAGATTCAAGGGATTATATCTAATAAACAGAGTGCCTGAAAAACTATGGACAGAGGTTCATGACATTGTACAGGAGGCAGTGATCAAGACAATCCCAAGAAAAGAAATGCAAAAAGGCAAAATGATTGTCTGAGGAGGGCTTACAAATAGCTGAGAAAAGAAGAGAAGTGAAAGGCAAAGGAGAAAAGGAAAGATACATCCATTTGAATACAGAGTTCCAAAGAATAGCAAGGAGAGATAAGAAAGCCTTCCTCAGTGATCAATGCAAAGAAATAGAGGAAAACAATATAATGGGAAAAACTGGAGATCTCAAGAAAATTAGAGATACCAAGGGAATACTTCATGCAAAGGTGGGCACAATAAAGGACAGAAATGGTATGGACCTAACAGAAGCAGAAGATATTAAGAAGAGGTGGCAAGAATACACAGAAGAGCTATACGAAAAAAATCTCCATGACCCAGATAACCACAATGGTGTGATCACTCACCTAGAGCCAGACATCCTGGAATGTGAAGTCAAACGGACCTTAGGAAGCATCACTACAAGCAAAGCTAGTGGAGGTGATAGAATTCCAGTTGAGCTATTTCAAATCCTAAAAGATAATGCTGTAAAAGTGCTGCACTCAATATGCCAGCAAATTTGGAAAACTCAGCAGTGGCCACAGGGCTGGAAAAGGTCAGTTTCATTCCAATGCCAAAGAAATGCAATGCCAAAGAATGTTCAAACTAACACACAGTTGCACTCATCTCACACACTAGCAAAGTAATTCTCAAAAGTCTCCAAGCCAGGGTTCAACAGTATGTGAACCGTGAACTTCCAGATATTCAAGCTGGATTTAGAAAAGGCAGAGAAATCAGAGATCAAATTGCCAACATCCATTGGATCATCGAAAAAGCAAGAGAGTTCCAGAAAACATCTACTTCTTTTTTATTGATTATGCCAAAGCCTTTGACTGTGTAGATCACAACAAATTATGGATAATTCTTAAAGAGATGGGAATATCAGACCACCTTACCTGCCTCCTGAGGAATCTGTATGCAGGTCAAGAAGCAGCAGTTAAAACTGGGCATGGAACAACAGACTGGTTCCAAATAGGAAAAGGAGTATGTCAAGGCTATATATTGTCACCCTGCTTAATGAGTATATTATGCAAAATGCTGGGCTGGATGAAGAACAAACTGGATCAAGATTGCCAGAAGAAATATCAATAACCTCAGATATGCAAATGACACCACCCTTATGGCAGAAAGTGAAGACGAACTAAAGAGCCTCTTGATTAAAGGAAAAGAGAGTGAAAAAGTTGGCTTAAAACTCAACATTCAGAAAACTAAGATCATGGCATCTGGTCTCATCACTTCATGGGAAATAGATGGGGAAACAGTGGAAACAGTGTCAGACTTTATATTTTGGGGCTCCAAAATCACTGCAGATGGTGACTGCAGCCATGAAATTAAAAGACGCTTGCTCCTTGTAAGAAAAGCTGTGACCAACCTAGACAGCATATTAAAAAACAGAGACATTACTTTGCCAACAAAAGTTCATCTAGTCAAAGCTATGGTTTTTCCAGTGGTCATGTATAGATGTGAGAGCTGAACTATAAAGAAAGCTGAGTGCTGAAGAATTGATGCTTTTGAACTGTGGTGTTGCAGAAGACTCTTGAGAGTCCCTTGGACTGCAAGGAGATCCAACCAGTCCATCCTAAAGGAGATCAGTCCTGAATATTCATTGGAAGGACTGATGCTGAAACTGAAGCTCCAGTACTTTGGCCACGTGATGCAAAGAACTGAGTCATTAGAAAAAATTTTGATGCTGGGAAGGATTGAAGGCAGAAGGAGAAGGGGACGACAAAGGATGAGATGGTTGGATGGCATCACTGACTCAATGAACATGAGTTTGAGCAAGCTCTGGGAGGACAGGGAAGCCTGGCGTGCTACAGTTTATGGGGTCGCAAAGAGTCGGACACAACTAAGCAACTGAACTGAGGCTATTATTTATTATGAAATTATTCAGAATAGAAAGACCTGTAAACAATAATGAAATGAACCTCCTGTAACTACTTCTCTTAAGAAAAAAGCATTGCAAATGGATTTGAAGCTTTCTGTGTATCTCCTCTCCAAATGTAATTCATTCTCTACTTTACACAAGTAGCTATCCTGAATTTGGTAATTATGATTCAAATGCATTTCTACACATTTACTACATATATATAACCATACTATTGTTTTGTACTGTATATATTTAAACTTTACATAATAATATTGTAATGAATGCTGTAATATTGCATGAATATTCATGCTGTAATATTGCATGAATATTTTAGGTGTTATGTGTGAGACATCTATCTTGATGTATTTATCGCTAGTCAATTTTCAGTGCTGTATATTACTCCCTTGCATATCATTTCAATTTTTTACCTTTCTTCTGGATGATGGTTGTTTCTTGTCTTTGTGGTGACAAAAAATATGAAAATATTGAGTTTTTGTGTACAAAATTTTTGGCTGATGATTCTCAAAGTATGGTCAAACAGACCCCTCATGGGCCCAAGACTCTGTCAGGCAATCCATGAGGTCAAAACCATTTTCATAATAATACAGAGACATGCTTACTTTTTCCATTGTGTTGAGATTTGCACAGCTGGTATAAAAGCAAGGCAGGCAAAACAACCGGTGTCTTACACAAACCGAGGTGGCACCACCAGTGGTCATTATATTCTTTACTACTTCACTAGGGGTTTAAAAACATTACTTAAGAATATTACTTTCTTAAATGTCAACTCGATAAAGGACAGAAATGGTATGGACCTAACAGAAGCAGAAGATATTAAGAAGAGATGGCAAGAATACACAGAAGAACTGTACAAAAAAGATCTTCACGACCCAGATAATCATGATGGTGTGATCACTGACCTAGATCCAGACATCTTGGAATGTGAAGTCAAGTGGGCCTTAGAATGCATCACTACAAACAAAGCTAGTGGAGGTGATGGAATTCCAGTTGAGTTATTCCAAATCCTGAAAGATGATGCTGTGAAAGTGCTGCACTCAATATGCCAGCAAATTTGGAAAACTCAGTAGTGGCCACAGGACTGGAAAAGGTCAGTTTTCATTCCAATCCCATAGAAAGGCAATGCCAAAGAATGCTCAAACTACTGCACAATTGCACTCATCTCACACGCTAGTAAAGTAAAGCTCAAAATTCTCCAAGCCAGGCTTCAGCAATATGTGAACCATGAACTTCCTGATGTTCAAGCTGGTTTTAGAAAAGGCAGAGGAACCAGAGATCAAATTGCCAACATCTGCTGGATCATAGAAAAAGCAAGAGAGTTCCAGAAAAACATCTATTTCTGCTTTATTGACTATGCCAAAGCCTTTGACTGTGTGGATCGCAATAAACTGTGGAAAATTCTGACAGAGATGGGAATACCAGACCACCTGATCTGCCTCTTGAGAAATTTGTATGCAGGTCAGGAAGCAACAGTTAGAACTGGACATGGAACAACAGACTGGTTCCAAATGGGAAAAGGAGTACGTCAAGGCTGTATATTGTCACCCTGTTTATTTAACTTATATGCAGAGTACATCATGAGAAAGGCTGGACTGGGAGAAACACAAGCTGGAATCAAGATTGCCAGGAGAAATATCAATAACCTCAGATATGCAGATGACACCACCTTCATGGCAGAAAGTGAAGAGGAACTCAAAAGCCTCTTGATGAAAGTGGAAGTGGAGAGTGAAAAAGTTGGCATAAAGCTCAACATTCAGAAAACGAAGATCATGGCATCCGGTCCCATCACTTCTTGGGAAATAGATGGGGAAACAGTGGAAACAGTGTCAGACTTTATTTTTCTGAGCTCCAAAATCACTGCAGATGGTGACTGCAGCCATGAAATTAAAAGACGCTTACTCCTTGGAAGGAAAGTTATGACCAACCTAGATAGCATATTCAAAAGCAGAGACATTACTTTGCCAACAAAGGTTCATCTAGTCAAGGCTATGGTTTTTCCTGTGGTCATGTATGGATGTGAGAGTTGGACTGTGAAGAAGGCTGAGCACTGAAGAATTGATGCTTTTGAACTGTGGTGTTGGAGAAGACTCTTGAGAGTCCCTTGGACTGCAAGGAGATCCAACCAGTCCATTCTGAAGGAGATCAGCCCTGGGATTTCTTTGGAAGGAATGATGCTAAAGCTGAAACTCCAGTACTTTGGCCACCTCACGTGAAGAGTTGACTCATTGGAAAAGATTCTGATGCTGGGAGGGATTGGGGGCAGGAGGAGAAGGGGACGACAGAGGATGAGATGGCTGGATGGCATCACTGACTCGATGGACGTGAGTCTGAGTGAACTCCGGGAGTTGGTGATGGACAGGGAGGCCTGGTGTGCTGCGATTCATGGGGTCGCAAAGAGTCAGACACGACTGAGCGACTGATCTGATCTGATCTGAAACGTCAACTGTTTCATCCTCATCTATTTAATGTTCTGTGTGTCACAATGGAAAGTAAGCACAAAGTACTGTGTTGTGTGCCCGAGTGCAATAGTGTCTCAAGGAAAAGCGCTTGTGCAATTGTTCGAGTTGCAAGCTGAACAAGAATTTTTCTTCGTGGAATATTTTTATTTGAAAGAATAACTGGCAGACAAACCATGATTATTTCAGTCTTGGGTGTTTGACAGACATTTTATCAAAAATGGATGATGTGAGTTTTGAATCAAATATTCAGATTCTTGAAAACTTGAATCCAGTTATAACCTTAGCAACTTCTCAGTATTTCAAGATTTCTCTGAAGAAATGGGTGGTGATTTTTTTATACTGTATAATGTAATTAAATATATCAACACTTGAAAAATCTGTGTAACTTGGTAATCCAATATTTTCTAAATGACCAATACGAAATGTTCCAAAATGACCCATGGGTTTAAAAAAAAAAAAAGTCCCTTCAAAGCACAAGATAGACCATAAGATTTTTTTAATTACTTATTGATTTATTTGTGGCTGCACTGGTTCTTGCTTCGTGTGGGCTTTCTCTAGTTGCAACGAGGAGGGGCCACTCTGTAGTTGTACTGTGCCGACTTCTCACTGCAGTGCTTCTCTTGTGTTGGGCTGTGGGCTCAGTAGTTGTGGCACATGGGCTTAGTTGCCCCGAAGCCTGTGGCATCTTTCCAGACCAGGGATCAAGCTCATGTCCCCTGCATTGGCAGGCAGATTGTTAACCACTGGACCACCAGGGAAGTCCTAGGCCATAGATTTTTTAATGGAGTACAAGTTTGTTGACAAAGTTTCAAATTCCTAATTTCAACTGACCTTTAAAATACTACCATTTGTTTAGTTTGGAGTATAGTATCAAAGAAGGAAAGCCACAGTTATCTGAAAATACTCCTCCCTTTTCTGATTCCATCTCTGTGTGTCTATTTTCTTCATATACTTCAATGAAAACAATATACCACTATAGACTGAATACAGAAACAAACACCAGCTGTCTTCTATTAACTCGACCTAGAGATATTTCCAGAAATATAAAACAATGCCATCTTATCACTAAAATTTTTGGAAAATATAATCATTTTGTAAAAATATGTTATTTATGTTAATGTAAAAGGCTTATTACTGCTTTTTAAATAACTTAATGTATTTTTTTAATTCCTCATCTTTACTTTCTAATACAGTAAATACTAATAGGCAATATTCACATAAACAAATGGTCTTTGGTATCCTTGATGATTTTTCAAGATTTTAAAAGGTCCTGGGGCCAACCGCTATCCTGGGTCAAGGATATAAACAAGAGTAGAATTGCTAGATAGTGTTTTATCTTTGCTAAATAGATATTTCCAAATTATTCTCTGAAATCATTGCATCAATTTAAACTCTTACTTGCAGCATTTCAGATTGTCCATTGCTCGCATCCTTCTCAGCATTTTGGAATTATTTCAAACTTAAATATTTACTATTTTTAATAGAAGGAAATGGCAACCCACTCCAGTATTCTTATCTGAAAAATTCCATGGACAGAGGACCCTGGTGGGTTACTGTCCATGGGGTCACAAAAGAGTCAGATGTGACTCAGCGACTAAAAAACAACAACAACAATAAGTGCTAAAGTAGTGATGGGGAGTTAATGCACTTTCCATGTATTTATTGGCTCTACGGGCTTTCTCTTCTTTGAAATTTCTGGTTACACTATTTGCCCATTCCTCTACTAAGTTGTCTTTTCACAAGAAATTTTAGGGGCTCTTTACATTTTCCAGGCATGTATCCTAGTTGGTTTCTTTTTTTGCTTTTCAATATTTCTCATTTTATATAATGGATTAAAATCCATTTGTTAAAGATTATATAAAATGCATAATAGTTATGGGTAACATTGATGCAAAAACTCCTTCTATAATTAATTTCCCAGAGTACCAGTTGACTTATTACAAAAAAATCTTTTCATGAACTTCCCTGTTTTAAAACCTTTTACTGATTTTCATTGTATGACATCTAGGCCACCCACTGTTGGATACCACTTATCTTTTCAGACTCATTTCCTAGAATGCTCTTTCAGAAAGCATGTGATTTAGTCCAGAATTTTCCAGACATTTTTGGTCACATGACACTTTGTTTTTAACTATTATATTGACAAAACACTAGTACAGGCACAGAATAAAAGGCTGTTTTTAATTAAGGAGAGAAATAGAACTGATTTAATTATATTAAAAATATATTTGAAATTTGATGTATGATTTTATTTTTTTTAACTTTTATATTGGAGTATAGTAATGTACAATGTTGCATTAATTTCAAGTATACAGCTAAATAATTCAGTTACTCATATACATATGAAAGTGAAAGAGTTAATTGCTCAGTCGTGTCCAGCTCTTCATGACCCCATGAACTGTAGCTCACCAAGCTCCTCTATCCACGGAATTCTCCAGGCAAGAATACTGGAGTGGGTTGCCATTCCCTTCTCTAGAGAATCTTCCCAACCCAGGGATCCAACCTGGGTCTCCTGTATTGCAGGCAGATTCTTCACCACCTGAGCTACCTGGGAAGCTCATATACATATATCCATTCTTTTTCAGATTCTTTTCCCATATAGGTTATTACAAAATATTGAATAGGGTTCCCTGTTCTATATAGTAGGTCATTATTATCTATTTCATATATAGTAATGTATAAATTATGTTACTTATATGTTAATATAATGTTATATGTTAATCCTAAACTAATTTATCTCTCCCTCCCACCAACATTTCCCCTTTGGTAATCATAAGTTTGTTTTTGAGTCTATGAGTCATTTCTGTTTTGTTAAAAAGTTTGTATAAATTTTTTTCAGATTCCACTTACAAGTGATGTCATAGGATATTTGTCTGTGTGTAATTTACTTAGTATAATAGTCTCCAGGTCCATCCATGTTGTTGTAGATGGCAATATTTCATTCTTTTTATGGCTGAGTAATATTCATTTTAATATATGTTTCACATCTTCTTTGTCCACTCCTCTGTCAATGGACATTGAAGTTGCGTCCATGTCTTGGCTATTGTAAATAGTGCTGCAATGAACATTGGGGTACATGTATCTTTTCAAGTTATGGTCTTCTCTGGATGTATGCTCAGGAGTGGGATTGCTGGATCATATGCTTGTTCTACTTTTAGTTTTTTAAGGAACCTCCATACTGTTATCCACAGTGATTGTGCAAATTTGCATTCCCACCAACAGTGTAGAAGGTTTTCCTTTTCTCCACACGCTCCCCAGCATTTATTGTTTGTAGACTTTTTGATGATGGCCATTCTGACCAGTGTGAGGTGATACCTCTTTGTGGTTGCTTTGGTTTTTTTGTTGCTGTTTTTTGTTCTGTTTTGTTTTTTGCCATGCAACTTATGGGATCTTCTCTGGTGGCTCAGAGGTTAAAGCGTCTGCCTTCAATGCAGGAGACCTGGGTTCGATCCCTGGGTCAGGAAGATCTCCTGGAAAAGGAAATGGCAACCCACTCCAGTATTCTTGCCTGGAGAATCCCATGGACAGAGGAGCCTGGTGGGCTACAGTCCACGGGGTCGCAAAGAGTCAGACACGACTGAGCAACTTCACTTCACTTATGGGATCTTAGTTCCCTTATCAGGGATTGAACCCAGGCCACAGCAGTGAAAGCATTGAGTCCCAACCACTGGACCACCAGGGAATCCCAACCTCATAGTAATTTTGGTTTGTCTTTCTCTGATAATCAGTAATGTTGAATATCACTGCATGTGCTTTTTGGTCATCTGTATTTCTTCTTTGAAGGAATGTCTATTTAGATCTTCTGCCTATTTTTTTATTTGGTTTTTTGCTTTTGTGATATAGAGATACATAAGCTGTTTGTGTGTTTTGGAGATTAATCCCTGTTGGTTGCTTTGTTTACAAATATTTTGTCTCATTCTGTGGATTTTCTTTTCATTTTGTTTATGGTTTCCTTCACTATGCAAAATCTTTTAAGTTTTATTAGGTCCCATTTGTTTATTTTCATTTTTATTTTCATTGCTCTAGGAGACAGATCAAAAAAGATACTGTTGCTACATATGTTTGATATGCTGTTACATATCAAAAAAGTTATGTCAAAGAGTGTTCTGCCTATGTTTTCCTCTAAGAGTTTTATAGTATCCACTCTTACATTTATGTCTTTAACCCATTTTGAATTTATTTTTGTGTATGGTGTTAGTGTTGTTTTTTAAATTTATTTATTTTTTAGTTGGAGGGGAATTGCTTTACAATGTCGTGTTGATTTCTGCTAAGCAATGTTCTAATTTCATTCTTTTACAGGTAGCTGTCTAGTTTTCCCAGCACTACTTATTGAAGAGACTGTCTTTTCTCCATTGTATATTCTTGCCTCCTATTTTGTAAATTAACTGACTATAGATATACAGGTTTATTTCTGTTCCATTGATCTATATTTCTGTTTTTGAGCCAGTACCATACTATTTTGATGACTGTAATTTTGTAGTATAACATGAAGTCAGGGAATCTGATTCCTCTAGTTCCATTTTTCTTTCTTAGGATTGCTTTGGCTATTCTGATTCTTTTATACAAATTTTTAAACTTTTTGTTCTAGTTCTGTGAAAATGCCATTCATAATTTGATAGGTATTGCACTGAATCTGTAAATTGCCATGGATAGAAATAGTCACTTTGGCAATATTTATTCTTCAATCCAAGTTCACGATATATCTTTCCATCTGATTGTGTCATCTTCAGTTTCTTTCATTAACATCTTAGTTTTCAGAGTACAGGTCTTTTGCCTCCTTAGGTAGGATTATTCCTAGGTATTTTATTCTTCTTGATGAGATAGTAAATGGGATTTTTCCTTAATTTCTCTCATCTTTCATTGTTAAAGGAATGCAAGAGATGTCTCTATTAATTTTGTGTTCTGAAACTTTACCAAATCCATTGAGCTCTAATAGTTTCCTGTTAGCATTTTATCTATAGTTATCATGTCATCTGCAAAACAGTGAGTTTCTCTTCTTCTTTTCCAACTTGGATTCATGTTATTTCTTTTCTCCTCTAATTTCCATGGCTAGGACTTCCAAAACTATGTTGAATAAAAGTAGTAAGAGTAGGCATCCCTGTCTCATTTCTGATCTTAGAGGAAAATGCTGTCAGCTTTTCACCACTGAGAATGAGTTTGCTGTGGATTTGTCATATATGGCCTTTATTATGTTGAGGTAAATTCCTCTATGCCCACATTCTGCAGGGATTTTATCATAAATGAGTGTTGAATTTTGTCAAACGCTTTTTCTGCATCTATTGAGATGATCATATGATTTTTACTCAATTTGTTAATGTGGTGTATCACACTGATTGATTTGTGAATATTGAAGAATGCTTGCATCCCTGGGATAAATCCTACTTGATCATAGTATATGATCCTTTTCGTGTATTGTTAGTTTCCTTTTGTTAGTATTTTATTGAGTATTTTTGCATCTATGTTCATCAGTGATATTGGCCTGTAATTTTCTTTTTTTGTTGTTTCTTTGTTTGGTTTTGGTGTCAGAGTGATGGTGTAGAATGAGTTCGGGAGTGTTCCTTCCTCTGCAGTTTTTTGGAAGAGTTTAAGGATAAGTATTAACTGTTCTCTAAATGTTTGATAGAATTCACCTATTAAGGACTTTTGTTTGTTGGGAGTAGTTTTAATCATAGTTTCAATTTTGGTATTTTTGATTGGTCTGTTCATATGTTCTATTTCTTCCTAGTTCAGTGTTGGAAGTTTGTACCTTGCTAAGAATTTGTCCATTTCTTCTAGGTTGTCCATTTATTGGTATATAGTTGTTTTTACTATGATCCTCTCTATTTCTGTGGTGTTAGTTGTAGCTTCTCTTTCATTTCTAATTTTATTGATTTGAGCTCTCTCCCTTTTTTTCTTGATGAATCTGGCTAAGGGTTTATCAGTTTTGTTTTATCTTTGCAAAGAACCAGCTTTTAGTTTCACTGATCTTTTCTATTGTTTTCTTTATCTTTAAATTTTTAATTTTTTATTGAAATACAATTTACATACGATAAAACTTACATATCATAAGTCTCATTTATGAGTTTTGACAATTGTGTAAGCCCATTTTACCAATACCCAAAACAAGCTGTAAAATACTACTGCCATCCCAGAAAGTTCCTCGTGCTCCTCCATAGCAGCAACCTCCATATATTAAATTACTCTATTCAATAACTGTATGAACGAGATCATACAGTCTGTATTCCTTTGTGTCTAGCTTCTTCTCCCAAGATATTTTTTAAGATACATTCATGTGATTATGCAGAGAAGGCAATGGCACCCCACTCCAGTACTCTTGCCTGGAAAATCCCATGGGTGGAGGAGCCTGGAAGGCTGAAGTCCATGGGGTCGCTGAGGGCCGGACATGACTGAGCAACTTCACTTTCACTTTTCACTTTCATGCACTGGAGAAGGAAATGGCAACCCACTCCACTGTTCTTGCCAGGAGGATCCCAGGGACAGGGGAGCCTGGTGGGCTGCCATCTATGGGGTCGCACAGAGTCAGACATGACTGAAGCGACTTAGCAGCAGCAGCAGCAGCAGCATGTGATTATGTGTATCATCAGTAAGTAGTCCATTCCTTTTTATTGCTGAGTACAATTTCACTATATAAATATGTCAACATTTGTCTATCTATTCTCCAGCAGGTGGACATTGGAGTTGTTTCCAGTTTTGTGCTCTTGCAAGTGAGGATGCTATGAACATTCTCATATTTGTGTGTGTGACATATGTTTTCCTGTGCTTTGGGTAAAACATCTAGGAAAAGAATGAAACACCTTCTAAATGTACATTTGATCTCCACATTTTATCTTCCACACGTTTTATCTCTCACATTTTTTGTCTCTTTGCACTATGGAAGTGAAGTGAAAGTATTAGTTGCTCAGTCATGTCCAACTCTTTGTGACCCCATGGACTGTAGCCTACCAGGCTCCTCTGTCCATTGGATTATCCAGGCAAAGAAACTGGAGTGGTTGCCGTGCTCTCCTCCAGGGGATCTTCCCAACCCAGGGATTGAACCTGGGTCTCCTGCATTGCAGGCAAATTCTTTACTCTCTGAGCCATTATACATCATCTCTTTAGATTTACCTCCTGGTTCACTCATTCTCTGACTGTATCTACCCAGCTGCTTATCCTGTACACTGGATTTTCATTTCAATCATTTTATTTTAATCTCTAGGATTTTTATTTTATTCATTTTTTAACCTTCTGAGTATTTGTAAGTAGTATCTTATTCCTTTTCTTTATTGTTTAGTCCATATTTTACTGCCTTAATTATTTTAAATAAAATATCTTGTATGTGACATTTTTATTATCTTTTGGGAGATTCTAATCACATTGCTTCTTGGTTTTTTAGCTCTCACCTTCAGTAACATATTTCTTCATGTGTTTATAATTTTGGTTCGAATTCATGTTGGTGAGGTTTATCTGTGGGATTTATGCTGTGGGAGTTATTTTGGTCATATGTACATACATATGTATGTATGTTTGTATGCATATATATATATATATATGATATATAATATAGACAGATCTGAATTATTTTTTCTTTTTTTAATAGATTTATTTATTTTAATTGGAGGCTAATTACTTTACAATATTGTATTGGTTTTGCCATACATCAACATGAATCCACCACAGGTATACACGTGTTCCCCATCCTGAACCCCCCTCCCACTTTCCTCCCTGTACCATCTCTCTGGGTCATCCCAATGCACCAGCCCCAAGCATCCTGTATCACGCATCGAACCTGGACTGATTATTCACTTCATATATGATATTATACATGTTTCAATGCCATTCTCCCAAATCATCCCACCCTCTCCCTCTCCCACAGAGTCCAAAAGACTGTTCTATACATCTGTGTCCCTTGCTGTCTCACATACAGGGTTATCATTACCATCTTTCTAAATTCCATATATGTGCATTAGTATACTGTATTGGTGTTTTTCTTTCTGGCTTACTTCACTCTGTATAATAGGCTCCAGTTTCATCCACCTCATTAGAACTGAATCAAATGTATTCTTTTTAATGGCTGAGTAATACTCCGTTGTGTATATATACCACAACTTTCTTATCCATTCCTCTGCTGATGGACATCTAGGTTGCTCCCATGTCCTGGCTATTATAAACAGTGCTGGGATGAACAATGGGGTACATGCGTCTCTTTCAATTCTGATTTCCTCAGTGTGTATGCCCAGTAGTGGGATTGCTGGATCATAAGGCAGTTCTATTTCCGGTTTTTTAAGGAATCTCCACACTGTTCTCCTTAGTGGCTGTACTAGTTTGCATTCCCACCAACAGTGTAAGAGGGTTCCCTTTTCTCTACACCCTCTCTAGCATTTATTGCTTGTAGACTTTTGGATTGCAGCCATTCTGACTGGGGTGAAATGTTACCTCATTGTGGTTTTGATTTGCATTTCTCTGATAATGAGTGATGTTGAGCATCTTTTCATGTGTTTGTTAGCCATCTGTATGTCTTCTTTGGATAAATATCTATTTAGTTCTTTGGCCCATTTTTTGATTGGGTAGTTTATTTTTCTGGAATTGAGCTGCAGGAGTTGCTTGTATATTTTTGAGATTAGTTGTTTGTCCGTTGCTTCATTTGCTATTATTTTCTCCCATCCTGAAGGCTGTCTTTTCACCTTGCTTATAGTTTCCTTTGTTGTGCAGAAACTTTTAGTTTTAATTAATTCCCATTTGCTTATTTTTGCCTTTATTTCCAATATTCTGGGAGGTGGGTCATAGAGGCTCCTGCTGTGATTTATGTCGGAGAGTGTTTTGCCTATGTTCTCCTCTAGGAGTTTTATAGTTTCTGGTCTTACATTTAGATCTTTAATCCATTTTGAGTTTATCTTTGTGTATGGTGTTAGAAAGTGTTCTAGTTTCGCTCTTTTACAAGTAGTTGACCAGTTTTCCCCAGACCACTTGTTAAAGAGATTGTCTTTTCTCCATTGTATATTCTTGCCTCCTTTGTCAAAGATAAGGTGTCCATAGGTGCGTGGATTTATCTCTGGGCTTTCTATTTTGTTCCATTGATCTATGTTTCTGTCTTTGTGCCAGTACCATACTGTCTTGATGACTCTGGCTTTGTAGTAGAGCCTGAAGTCAGGCAGGTTGATTCCTCTGGTTCCATTCTTCTTTCTCAAGATTGCTTTGGCTATTCGAGGTTTTTTGTATTTCCATACAAATTATGAAATTATTTGTTCTAGCTCTGTGAAAAATACCATTGGTAGCTTGATAGGGATTGCATTGAATCTATAGATTGCTTTGGGTAGTATACTCATTTTCACCATATTGATTCTTCTGATCCATGAACATGGTATTTTTCTCCATCTATTAGTGTCCTCTTTGATTTCTTTCACCCATGTTTTATAGTTTTCTATATATGCTATGCTAAGTCACTTCAGTCATGTCCGACTCTGTGCTTCTCCATTCTATATATAGGTCTTTAGTTTCTTTAGGTAGATATATTCCTAAGTATTTTATTCTTTTCGTTGCAATGGTGAATGCAATTGTTTCCTTAATTTCTCTTTCTATTTTCTCATTATTAGTGTATAGGAATGCAAGGGATTGCTGTGTGTTGATTTTATATCCTTCAACTTTACTATGTTCATTGATTAGTCTAGTAATTTTCTGGTGGAGTCTTTAGGGTTTTCTATGTAGAGGATCATGTCATCTGCAAACAGTGAGAGTTTCACTTCTTCTTTTCCAATTTGGATTCCTTTTATTTCTTTTTCTGATCTGATTGCTGTGGCCAAAACTTCCAAAACTATGTTGAATAGTAATAGTGAAAGTGGGCACCCTTGTCTTGTTCCTGACTTTAGGGGAAATGCTTTCAATTTTTCACCATTGAGGATAATGTTTGCTGTGGGTTTGTCATATATAGCTTTTATTATGTTGAGGTATGTTCCTTTTATTCCTGCTTTCTGGAGAGTTTTTATCATAAACGGATGTTGAATTTTGTCAAAGGCTTTCTTTGCATCTATTGAAATAATCATATGGATTTTATTTTTCAATTTGTTAATGTGGTGTATTACATTGATTGATTTGTGGATATTGAAGAATCCTTGCATCCCTGGGATAAAGCCCACTTGGTCATGGTGTATGACCTTTTTAATGTGTTGTTGGATTCTGATTGCTAGAATTTTTTTAAGGATTTTTGCATATACGTTCATCAGTGATATTGGCCTGTAGTTTTCTTTTTTTGTGGCATCTTTGTCAGGTTTTGGTATTAGGGTGATGGTAGCCTCATAGAATGAGTTTGGAAGTTTACCTTCCTCTGCAATTTTCTGGAAGAGTTTGAGTAGGATAGGTGTTAGCTCTTCTCTAAATTTTTGGTAGAATTCAGCTGTGAAGCCATCTGGACCTGGGCTTTTGTTTGCTGGAAGATTTCTGATTACAGTTTCAATTTCTGTGCTTATTATGGGTCTGTTAAGATTTTCTATTTCTTCCTGGTTCAGTTTTGAAAAGTTGTACTTTTCTAAGAATTTGTCCATTTCTTCCAAGTTGTCCATTTCATTGGCATATAATTGCTGATGGTAATCTCATGATCCTTTGTATTTCTGTGTTGTCTGTTGTAATCTCTCCATTTTCATTTCTAATTTTATTGATTTGATTTTTCTCCCTTTGTTTCTTGATGAGTCTGGCTAATGGTTTGTCAATTTTATTTATCCTTTCAAAGAACCAGCTTTTGGCTTTCTTGATTTTTGCTATGGTCTCTTTTGTTTCTTTTGCATTTATTTCTGCCATAATTTTAAGATTTCTTTCCTTCTACTAACCCTGGGGTTCTTCATTTCTTCCTTTTTTAGTTGCTTTAGGTGTAGAGTTAGGTTATTTATTTGACTTTTTTCTTGTTTCTTGAGGTATGCCTGTATTGCTATGAATCTTCCCCTTAGCACTGCTTTTACAGTGTCCCACAGGTTTTGGGTTGTTGTGTTTTCATTTTCATTCATTTCTACACATATTTTGATTTCTTTTTTGACTTCTTCTGTGATTTGTTGGTTATTCAGCAGCATGTTGTTCAGCCTCCATATGTTGGAATTTTTAATAGTTTTTCTCCTGTAATTGAGATCTAATCTTACTGCATTGTGGTCAGAAAAGATGCTTGGAATGATTTCAATTTTTTTGAATTTACCAAGGCTAGATTTATGGCCTAGGATGTGATCTATCCTGGAGAAGGTTCCATGTGCACTTGAGAAAAAGTTGAAATTCATTGTTTTGGGGTGAAATGTCCTATAGATATCAATTAGGTCTAACTGGTCTATTGTATCATTTAAAGTTTGTGTTTCCTTGTTAATTTTCTGTTTAGTTGATCTATCCATAGGTGTGAGTGGGGTATTAAAGTCTCCCACTATTATGGTGTTATCGTTAATTTCCCTTTTCATACTTGTTAGCATTTGTCTTACATATTGTGGCGTTCCTATGTTGGGTGCATATATATTTATAATTGTTCTATCTTCTTGGATTGATCCTTTGATCATTATGTAGTGTCCTTCTTTGTCTCTTTTCACAGCCTTTGTTTTAAAGTCTATTTTATCTGCTATGAGTATTGCTACTCCTGCTTTCTTTTGGTCTCTATTTGCATGAAATGTTTTTTTCCAGCCCTTCACTTTCAGTCTGTATGTGTCCCTTGTTTTGAGGTGGGTCTCTTGTAGACAACATATATAGGGCTCTTGTTTTTGTATCCATTAAGCCAGTCTTTGTCTTTTGGTTGGGGCATTCTACCTATTTACGTTTAAGGTAATTATTGATAAGTATGATCCCATTGCCATTTACTTTATTGTTTTGGGTTCGAGTTTACACCCTTTTTGTGTTTCTTGTCTAGAGAAGATCCTTTAGCATTTGTTGGAGAGCTGGTTTGGTGGTGCTGAATTCTCTCAGCTTTGGCTTGTCTGTAAAGCTTTTGATTTCTCCTTCATATTTGAATGAGATCCTTGCTCGGTACAATAATCTGGGCTGTAGGTTATTTTCTTTCATCACTTTAAGTATGTCCTGCCATTCCCTCCTGGCCTGAAAAGTTTCTATTGAAAGATCAGCTGTTATCCTTATGGGAATCCCCTTGTGTGTTATGTGTTGTTTTTCCCTTGCTGCTTTTAATATTTGTTCTTTGTGTTTGATCTTTGTTAATTTGATTAATATGTGTCTTGCAGTGTTTTGCCTTGGGTTTATTCTGTTTGGGACTCTCTGGGTTTCTTGGACTTGGGTGATTATTTCCTTCCCCATTTTAGGGAAGTTTTCAACTATTATCTCCTCAAGTATTTTCTCATGGTCTTTCTTTTTGTCTTCTTCTTCTGGGACTTCTATGATTTGAATGTTGGGGTATTTAACATTGTCCTGGAGGTCTCTGAGATTGTCCTCATTTCTTTTCATTCATTTTTCTTTTTCCTCTCTGATTCATTTATTTCTACCATTCTATCTTCTACTTCACTAATCCTATCTTCTGCCTCCATTATTCTACTATTTGTTGCCTCCAGAGTGTTTTTGATCTCATTTATTGCATTATTCATTATATATTGACTCTTTTTATTTCTTCTAGGTCCTTGTTAAACCTTTCTTGGATCTTCTCAACCCTTGTCTCCAGGCTATTTATCTGTGATTCCATTTTGATTTCAAGATTTTGGATCATTTTCACTATCATTATTTGGAATTCTTTATCAGGTAAATTCCTTATCTCTTCCTCTTTTGTTTGGTTTGGTGGGCATTTATCCTGTTCCTTTACCTTCTGGGTATGCCTCTGTCTCTTCATCCTGTTTATATTGCTGTGTTTGGGGTGGCCTTTCTGTATTCTGGCAGTTTGTGGAGTTCTCTTTATTGTGGAGCTTCCTCGCTGTGGGTGGGGTTGTACAGGTGGCTTGTCAAGGTTTCCTGGTTAGGGAAGCTTGTGTCAGTTTTCTGGTGGGTGGAGCTGGATTTCTTCTCTCTGGAGTGCAATGAAGTGTCCAGTAATAAGTTATGAGATGTCAGTGGGTTTGGAGTGACTTTGGGGAGCCTGTATATTGAAGCTCAGGGCTGTGTTGCTGGAGAATTTGTGTGGTATGTCTTGCTCTGGAACTTGTTGGCCCTTGGGTGGTGCTTGGTTTCAGTGTAGGTATGGAGGTGTTTGATGAGCTCCTGTCAATTAATGTTCCCTGGAGTCAGGAGTTCTCTGGTGTTCTCAGGATTTGGACTTAAGCCTCCTGCTTCTGGTTTTCAGTCTTATTTTTACAGTAGCCTCAAGACTTCTCCATCTATACAGCACCATTGATAAAACATCTAGGTTAAATATGAAAGTTTCTCCACAGTGAGGGACAGCCAGAGAGGTTCACAAGTTGCATGGAGAAGAGAAGAGGGAGGAGGGAGTTAGAGGTGACCCGAATGAGATGAGGTGGAATCAAAAGAGGAGACAGCAAGCTAGCCAGTAATCACACTTCCTTATGTGCACTCCACAGTCTGGACCACTCAGAGATGTTCATGGAGTTATACAGAGAAGAGAAGAGGGAGGAAGGAGACAGAGGTGGCCAGGAGGATAAAGGGGGGAATCAAAAGGAGAGAGACAGATCCAGCCAGTAATCAGTTCCCTAAGTGTTCTCCACCGTCTGGAACACTCAAAGAGATTCACAGAGTTGGGTAGAGAAGAGAAGGGGAGGGAGGAGATAGAGGAGACCTGGTGGAGAAAAAGGAGAGTCCAAAGGGGGAGAGAGCAGTCAAGCCAGTAATCTTGCTCCCAAGTAAAAATGGGTACTGAAGATTGGGTACAAAATTGATAGCAAATACCAAAAAGCAAAGATTAAAAATCTAGAGTAGAGGTTGGATTTTCAAAAATACAATATTAAAGAAAAGAAAAAAAGTCACAGAAATTATAAAATATATAAATTATATATGAAGTTTGCTTTAAAAAATAGAGTGTCTTTTTTTTTTTGCAAAATAATAGTAGGTTATAAAAATGAAAATTAAAGGAGTAATAGAAGACTTAAAATGGAGAAGGCAATGGCAACCCACTCCAGCGTTCTTGCCTGGAGAATCCCACGGGTGGGGGAGCCTGGTGGGCTGCTGTCTATGGAGTTACACAGAGTCAGACATGACTGAAGTGACTTAGCAGCAGCAGAGGACTTAAAAAAATTTTTTTTAATTTTTTTAATGATAGTAAAAATAGTAAAAATATATCTAGGACTTTCTCTGGTGTTGTTGTGGGCACTGTGGGGTCAGTTCATTTTCGGATAGTTCCTTGGTCCAGCTTATATTTCTCAAGATCTATAGGCCCCTTCCTATGTAGTCAGTACTAACTACAGGGTTTTAATCTATTGCATCTGTCACTTCCAAGGCAGTTCCCTCTGTTTTAGCTTCTTCTGTTTGCTGGTCTCTTCAGTGTCTAATTTCCACCCTGACACAAGGCGGTGGTGGACACTTTTTTAGGTTCACTTGTTCAGTCGCACTGTGGGGAGGGAGAGACACTGCAAACACCGAACATTGGCGTGTGCTCAGTGTCTCAGCCACATTGGACCTGCCCCTGCTCATGGTGCATGTGCCCTCCCTGCCCACACTGCTCAGGCTCTAGGTTGCTCCACCAGGAACTGTCCGAGGCTGGCCCTGGGCTGCATGCACCTCCCAGTACTAAGCCGCTCAGGTTCAGGCACTCAGGAAGTCGTCAGAGGCGCAGATTCTGTTGGGCCTGTGTTTTGTGCCCTTCCCAAGTCTGAGCAGCTCAGGTGATGAGGTGTTTAGCGAGCGCAGTGGCTGTGACTTATCACCTCCCCCGTCCCTACCGCTCCATTTTGAGGGTGTACAACCGGCGCACCTTCTCAGGCGGATGTTGACTGTCCAGAACCCCAAGAAGTTTTAGTTAGCAAAGAAGCCTGCTTGCAGTTTGGTAGATAATGCCTCTCTGGGGCTGCAATTGCCCTCTTCCAGCTCTGGCTGCCTGTCACCAGAGGGGGATGGTCTGCAGCCAGCTAGCTCTGCTCAGTCCTTTGTTCTGTGAGCAGGCCTGACTGTGTCTTAGGTTAGGGCTTTTCGCGTGGTAGCTATCCCACAGTCTGGTTTGCTAGCCCAAGTTAGTTCTCTCAGATTGCCCTAGGGGCATTCAGGCCTGGTCCTTACTCTAAGCAATGCAGCCCGCCCCTCCCTGCCCAACCCCGGCTTGCTAGTGGCGGGTGCAGGCGTCTGCGCTGCTTCTCCGCTGGGGGAGTTACCGTTGGGCACGTAATCTGTGGGTTTTCATTATTTATTTATTTTTCCTCCCAGTTATGTTACCCTCTGTTGTTCCAAGGCTCAACACAGACTCGGCAGTAAGAGTGTTTCCTGGTGTTTGGAAACTTCTCTCTTTTTAAGACTCCCTTCCTGGGACGGAGCTCCGTCCCTACTTCTTTTGTCTCTCTTTTTGTCTTTTATATTTTTTCCTCCCTCCTTTTGAAGACAATGGGTTGCTTTTCTGGGTGCCTGATGTCCTCTGCCAGCATTCAGAGGTTGTTTTGTGGAATTTACTCAGCGTTTAAATGTTCTTTTGATAAATTTGTGGGAGAGAAAGTGGTCTCCCCATCCTATTCCTCCACCATCTTAGGACCGCCCTGAATTCTTTTTTTCTACTCAGAGTCCAGAAGCAGACACTATCTCTTGTCATTTCTCTTTGCCTGAACATCTTTTTTCTAGTGGCTAGCCTTTTGAAAGTCCTAGCAGTTATGCAGAGTCTCAGTTCTGTGTCCCCACCATGCATACTTCAAGGACTTACCTCTGTCTCCATGTGTCAGAAACCCAAACCTCCTGACTACCAAGCTCACCAAATGTTCCAGAGCAGGGTTGGGCCTGGTAACAGCACTACCTCCCCACTGTTGGTGTCTGGAAGTTTCTCCTGTGTTCTCAAGATTTCAAATATCCTAAAGACTATCTGTTATATTCAATCCCTCATTTCTAGGTGTTTTGTACTGAGACTTTCAGGGGGTCTAATCTGTTAAGATGACAGAAACAGAAGTCCACAGGCTGTTGTTTTCCTCCCACCAAAGTCATCAGTGAGTAACAGCCACTATTCTATTTTTCTCCAAGTCAGAGGTCAACTGCTTAATGCTTAGAAAAGGGATATTATCCAGTTAACAGGCAGGCAGAAACATCTTCCTTCCGTCTAAAGTTTCTATCTAATACCTTTTTCAGGCTCTAAGAGTTCCTGGATTACTCAAAAAGTTGATGAATATGAAGAGCTTCCTGTAGAAACATTCCAGGAAATTTAATTGGGAACAGGAAATATGAAGTGATCCAGGGCTCTCAAGCAAGCTCCATGTCCTTACATTGTAAGAACACACTCACCTAAAGACTCTACTCCGTGTTTGTTTTCTTTTGCTTTGTTTTCAATCAAAGAAGCAGCTGAGCCAAAAACAATTAAAACCTAAACTTATCAAAAAAGACAAAATTTTCCCAGTGAATCTCATGAGGCTGGATTTGGGAAAGAGTATTACTAATTTAGAGGAATTGCAGCTTGTTGACCTTTCTTGTTTAGTAACTACACTTTAGGTCTGAGGAAGACTGCCATTTCCCTGTAATCTCCAGGCCCCACATGGAGTGTTTTCTTTCCTAATTACTGTTTCAAAATCAGAACTTCTGTGTTAAAGGCCTTTTGCAGAAAGGCAAATAAGAGAATAACATAAGTCAGTGGTCATAGAGGAATGATAAGTTGTGATTTACAATATTAGTTTTAGGTATACAACATAGTGATTCCAAATTATTTTAGATAATACTCCACTTAAAGTTATTGTAAGATATTGGCATATTCCCTGTGATGTACAATATATCCTTATAGCTTATTTCTTTTATATACAGTAGTCTGTACCTCTCAATCTCCTGCCCCTATCTTTCCCCTCCTTCCTTTCCTCTCCCTGCTTGTTGTCACAAGTTTGTTCTCTATGAGACTATTTCTATTTTCTTTTTAAATATTTGTTCACTTTTTTTTTATATTTCACATTTAAGTGATAACATACACTTTCTCTGACTCCTTTTACTAAGCATAATTCCCTCTAGGTCCCTCCAAGTTGCTGCAAATAGCAAAATTTTCATTCTTTTCACGGCTGAGTATTATTCCCTTGTATACATGTACATCTTCTTTATACATTCACCTGTTGATGGACACTTCAGTTGCTTTCATATATTGACTATTGTAAATAATGCTGCTATGAACATTGTGGTGCAAGTCTTTTTGAGTTAATGTTTCCTTCTAACATATACCCAGGAGTGGAATTTCTGGATCATACGGCAGTTCCATTTTTAGTTTTCTGAGGCAACTCCATACTGTTTTCCATAGCAGCTGCACCAATTTACATTCCACCAATGGTGTGCCAGGGTTCCCTTTAGAGAAGAATGATTTTTTAAAACCCCAGTCATTTAGAGTCCCAAAGAATAAGATCAAGCTACTAATGGCACAAAACAAACAAAAAACCTGTGACAGTGGCTACCTCCTGATATGAAGGAAGTAAAATCCCTGTGATGACTAACTATTTAGAGTTAGACCTGAAAAATATTCAGGGATAGGAGATTAAATGGGAGGGAAGAGGGTCATGGCATGAAAGAAAGTCATTAACTACAGAAATATACCAAAGCACTAGTCCGTGAGGACTCACACACCAGACCTTACAAGTAACATTATGATGCTTTGTTCTTGACAATCCACCTTCTGTCCATGCAACCTTTTTGCAGTAATTCTCCTTGGTGCTCTCCTCACACACTGCCTCCTGAGCCCATCTCACACCCCCCACCCCTGACTCCCACATTAGATGCTCTACCACCATCCTGTCAAGCTGAGGGTCTGGGTGATGCAAGGAAGTGATCTGGGAAGATCCAGCAGTTGCAACAGGAGGCAGATGGAAAATTACATCAGGAGGTTCCTGAGCACAGAGTAGGTGAAAATCTGGAAGGTAGACAGCTCTATAATCAAAATAATAGCCCAGTCAAAGAAGGTAGATTCTGAGTCTCTAGTCCCTGGGAGGACTGGCAGTGAGGGAAGCAAGGCAAAACTCTAGTTCAAAAGGCAATGAGGTCTAAGAAAGAGCAGAGGAAAGGAACTGGGAGGACCATGGAGCTGTTAGTTGAAATAGATCTGATAACCAAAGGAGTGATCACAGGGATGGAGACAGGAGTCCACAGACCAGATCAAGGACTGGGTGTTGCAGATAATTTTCTGAGATATTAACAAAGACTCTTCCCGTGCATCCTTCCCCCAGGCTTTGTGCCCAGTAATCTTCCCAATTCAGCAAGAACAAAGAATCATATTCTTAGCCACTAGCTCCAAAACAGGCTCTTAAAATTCGTAACAGAAGTGAGCTTATTAAAAGCCAAAGTATTTTGATTTGTATGAATTGGGCTTTTGAGAGACAAAACATTGTTTTGGTTCCAAAAGTTTGGCTTTGAGTATCAGAATCCAATGAACTGAACAAAAAGTTTATAGTATAGTCAAAGTTTGTATTATAAACAAGGGCGTTGGAAAAGTGCAAGGTGATGATTAAGCTGTTTTTTCCCTCCTACCACCCCCACAGAGCCACTGCCCCTCCCCTAAAACCACAGGAAAATCTCAGAGATTGAAGGAAAGAAGATAGTTAGGAAAGGAGAGTAGGACAGTGAGTAATTGATATGAATACCTGAGAAAGGCACCTCTATATACTGCATGTCCCAGCTTCACACCTATGGTGCTAGAGTGAGAACCTCTAAGAAAAATCCCATATGGGTTTTTAGAGGGACCTGAGAGCACAAGCTACTTCTACCTCTCATCTCAGGGTACAACCCAGAGACACTGAAAGCCCCTTGGAGAAGCCCATGTCCAACAGGAGGCTAGAAATGTGATGTGGCAAAGGCTAAGAGATGGCCATATGGATGGGCATGAGCACAGTTTCATAGAGACTCAGCACCTGGAGGTGACGTAGGAAAAGCATTCGGGGTTCCCAGACCTCCAGTCCTGAAAAGGGCTCAGATGAGCTAAGAGAGGTCCCAGAATGGGGAAGGAGGACACAGAGCTCTGGAACTAGCAAATTGAGGCCCATGGCTGGGACATGAGCAGATGCCAGTGCATAGTAATGTGAACCAGGCAGGTTCTTATTACATCTTATAGATGCCAGAAAAAGATAAGAGGGTGACTATTAAATATTCATCCCCTTCACAAAAGCCTGGATAAAAGTGAAGCTGTCATCATCCCCAATTCCCAGAGCTTAGGTCATCTGTGGAAGACAGATACCTTGTATTGACTGAATTAAGTGTTCTGCCACAGAACGGACATGGGGGCTCAAGGGCTCAATTAGGTTCAGTCACAGAGAAATAAAGATACATCTTTGACGTGTGTGAGTTTTGCAATGGTGAAATTTATACCCATTAGCAGATCTAGATCCAGAATAACACTGGTTTAATACTGGAGCCCCTAAACTAGTGGTTTAGGGCACCATAAATTTTCTCTAATTAAATTTTATGGAGTTGAGTTATACCCTAACTCTATGCCAGAACTTAGTATAAAAGCTACATTTCAGACCAGTGAGGAAAAGTTTATTCAATAAGTGAAATTGGCATAACTAGGAACCACTTGGGAAAATTAAGACAAATCCTTATCCTACCTCTTATATGAAAGTAAATTTCATATAGATCAAATATTTAAACTCTAAAAAAGAAGCCATAATAACACTTGAAGAAGACTGCTTTTATTCACAATCTTAGAATGGAGAAGACTTTCCTAAGAATAATACAAAACTGAAGAATAAAGCAGATTGCTAAATTTGACTAAAAAATTTTTAACTTATGTATAATTTAAAAATAATAATGAAAAAAAATTTTTAATGGTTAATTTGGAATACTATTTATAATCCATAGTGTAAACAGATTTACAAGGAGAAAGTATAATCAATAAAGAAAAAGATGACCAACCAACTAGAATATTGAACAAAAGAGAAAAACAGGGAAAGCAAGAAAGGAGATACAAATGACCAATACATGTATGAAAAGATGTTAAACCTTGTTAATTAAGGGAAGCATAAACAAAAATAACATTTTTAATATTTAAACCTGGCAAAAATCTAAGTTTTATAATACTGCTGATGAGGACACAGAAACTAGGCATCTTCATACACCTTTGTATAAAGGTAGTTACTGCACTATGGCAACACATATCAAGTGTTTTATATCATGTTCCTTCTATTCAGCAATTTCATTCTAAGTTCTTACAGATGCCCTTGAAAAAGTAGTCCATGAAATATGTTCATTGCAATGTTTTTAATAATAAAATATGGAAATTCTCTTTAAGTAGGAATATAAGGAAAGGCAAGTCACACCAATGACAGGAGTCTCGGAGGAACAGAGGATTCACAGACAATATGTTCGACTCACATTGAAGTTCCATTATATTTCTCAGCAAATGAAATAAAGCCTCATCCTGTGTTCATACTGTGACATTTTGATATCTTCTTTTTCACTGAATTCAACCCCTTGGGGCTGAATATCAAATATTTTGCTATTTGATCCTACTGTGTTGTGAACATATTTTATAGTCTTTCTAATGGAGCTGGACCTTGAGAGACCAGTATAATTTGACCAGGTGGAAAAGTCAGGCAGGACATTACAGGAGGACAAACAGACATGGGACTATGGAAGTTTATGGTGGCTTGATAAGCAGAAAACAGCACACGTGAATTACAGTATGTAGATGGAAGAAGTAGTGAAGCCAGAAAATGAAGCTAAAGCCAGACTATGATGCAGCAGCCAATGCTTTTTCACAGAGGATCATTATTATTAGGTTTGTGTTTTAGGAAACAACTCTGGCAGCCATGTGAAGGATGGAATGAAGAACGAAGGAGGCAGGGAGGCCCGTTAGTTGGTTGATGCACTAGGTGATGAGGTCAAAATAAGGGCAATGGAAGCTAGGCTGGAGAAGGGAGATAGGAATTAGCAACACTGTAGGTAGTATAGATGGAATATGGCTACTTATCATAAATGAAGGAGAAGAAGTCATCTGAGATAGCCTTAACAGAAGCAGGGTATTGATTGGAAGTGGGAGTCAAAGGACGTGAAAGCATTTCCAGTTTCATAGACTATGAAAAGATGACCCCTTATCAACAGGAGTTTGGGAAGGAAGACACTTTAATGGAAGGCTGGAAGATCTGCTAAATTTGGGAGGTGTTGTATGTGAGATACCTAGGGGGTGCCCAGACACAGATTCCTGATTGATATTTGGAAATATGATTGGAACCTCTAGAGTGATAAAGACTGCTCCAGCACAGAGGGAATGCAAGATGAGAAAAGGATGGAGGTAGAACTTTGGAGAATCCCTGCATTTCATAGCTGGGTCAGAGAAGGGGAGTCAGCAAAGGAACTGGAGGAAGAACAGTGAGAGAGGATGGAGAAAAAGTCATGCTCTGGAAGCCACACATGGGGCCAGCCCTGAATTCAGCACTGCAAGGCAAGCCTACAGAGCCCATAGTCAGCACAGCAATCTGCCCCCTCAGCCCCATTCTGATTTTCTCCAGCTGCTATATAGAGTTCAATGTATTGTTCAACTTTTCATATAAAAACTCTCAAACACTTTCTAAAAAGTAAGTAGTATAATCCCCTTTGTCCCAGGATTCATAAATATGAAAAGACGCAATATCCCTATGCCATTTGGCAAGTCAAGGTCACTGGAGCTCAGAGTTCTTCAAGCCTTAGTCCAAGAATCCAACAGCCAAAACCTTCCAAACAAACAAACAAAAGCAACAGAATAAACCAGAGTTGGCAAAAGTTCATGCAGATCAAATTACATTTCTTTTTCCATTTTTATGAGGAAACCTGGTACTCAAAAAATATTGAGTTCCTTTCCTACATTTTACAGCATGGTGTTCTTGTTTCTTTTAAAATCTTATAAGAATTTCCCAACAATCTTCATGTTCCTTAAATCCTGACAATGCCAAGACATTTCTCCAGGCTGGCTTTAGTTAGGATACTAAAGAGATTTCCGGACATTTTACTTCACTGACTATTTTTAGTCAGTGCTTAAACTTAAATGTTTAAGTATGTAATTAATCCTAAGCCCTTGTGATTATCTCTTTGCTCAGAAAAATATTAATATGGATTGCAGTGACAGACTCTGAGACATGCCTTGGAATCTACATAAGAAACCAATGAGTTATTTAGAAAAAATAATTCAGATCTGGATATTGTAATTTAAAACTGCCAAAACAAATAAACTTCAGATGCAAAGATGTTTTTAATCAAGAATGTTTAAGAAAAAAAACTACATAAGATATATCCAAAATGAGAGTGTTTTATTAAGTAGTATTTTTTTAGAGTCAGAATACAAACAAGACACTGGAAGTATTCCTAAAATAGAGTACTAAAGACTCAGGAGCATAACTTGGAATTTTGTTTTATAAATCCAATTTTATACATTTAAAGAACTGTTCTTGCATTTCTTCAGACTGTCAGATATTTTAATAACTGGATATTTTAATTCTGAATCTAAATGAAAATTTGCTTTATTTGGTATCAGTGTAGTAAAACTGTTGGTGCCAAGGCAGCTGTATCTGCCCTGTAGTGGAGAGATGGCTTTTTCTACTTTGCCCAAAAAATTAGACTTTTTTTCATGTAGGCTTTCAGCAGTTCTACTTGCTGCTTACTTCTCTTACAAATGCAAACTATACATTGATGTACAAAGCGGAAAACCAAATCCTATCGTCCACTTCCCAGGAAGTAGCCACTATTAATTTGATGTATATATGTATATGCATCCAGTTTCTTTTTAGTACTCAATCCAAAGAGGTAGATTTTTTTAATAGGAATATGCCAAAATATTCTTCTTTAATTCATGCTTTTTTTTGTTAAGAATATGTCAGGAGCATATTATCTTTGTTATGTGTTAGTTGCTCAGTCGTGTCCAATGCTTTGTGACCCCATGGACTGGGGCTCACCAGGCTCTTCTGTTCATGCGATTCTCCAGGGAAGAATACTGGACTGGGTTGCCATTTCCTTCTCCAGGAGATCTTCCCAACCTAGGGATCGAACCCAGGTCTCCAGCATTGCAGGCTGACTGTTTACTGTCTGAGCCACCAGGGAAGCTCTTATCTTTACTAGCAACATATTTACATGAAACTCTATACCAGGCATTCTTCTAGAAGCTAGGGATACAAAAGTTAAAGTAAAAAGAAAATTTACTTTTTAGAAAAGGGAGGAGGGGGCATAAGATAATAAATGTCAGTGAATAATATGTATTTGGAAAAAAAAGTTGAAGTTAAAAAGCAGAGATAAATTATCTTTTACATAGGGTAGTGTGTTGATCAGTGTGCCAGCTGGCAAAGAACTTCACTCTCAAATGGCTCAAATGAAGAGATTGATGAAGGAGCTATTTGCAGAAGTATGGAGAGGGATGCAAGGCAAAAGAGGCAAGGAGATATTATCCCAAGGGCTGAAGTGGCAAAGAAAGGAATGAACAGGGTCAAAGGAGAGCCCAGAAGCCATTGGGCCATGCAGGAGGTGCCTCTGGAATGTGGGGATAGGACTATTGCTAGAGATGCAAGCCTGAAGCAAAGAGAGAGTGGGGAAGAAATACCCTGGCCTTTCTCTGGTCCCTTTCTCTGCTGTCCTGCTGATCTACTCACTGGCAGAAGCCAGAAGGAAGACAAGGGCATGGAAAGTGGTGAGAAGTATTCCAATTTCAGATAATGTGAAGGTAGAACCAGTCGGCTTTGCTGATTGGTTTGGGGAGTGAAGGAAAGCAAAGTACCAGGGATGACAGCTATGTTTTTAGCCTGGACTACAGATTGACAGAGGAGAAGATGGTCAGATAGCATCTGACTCAATGGACATGAACTTGAGCAAACTCTGGGAGATAGCAAAGGACAGGGAAGCATGGCATGCTATAGTCTACGGGGTCGCAAAGAGCCGCATGTGACTCAGGGACTCAATAACAACAATGACTGATTAATTTGAGTTACCATTATTGAAACAGAGATGGCTGGGGAAGAAACAGTTTATGGGAGTTAAGGGTTTGGGTTTTGTATATGTCTGGTTTGCGATGCTTATTAAAGATACAAGTGGAATGACTAGTAGTCAGGTGTATGAGTTTGGAGTTAGAGGAGATATAAATTTGGGATTAATCCACAATTAAATGGCCAATGGAGCTGATTAAGAGAACCTCTAAATGGTAAGCAAAGCAAACCAAGGACACTGCCAATAGGGTCCTCCAACACTTAGAGGTGCATAGGATCAGATGAAGCCAGCAGAGATGGGGAAGCTTCCAGCAAAGTAGGAAGAAACTGGGAAAGGCTGGTGAACTTAGAACACAAGTGAAGAGAGTATTTCACAGAAAAAGGAGTAATCAGCAGAATTAGATGTTATCAACCAGGGGATCTGGCAGCACAGAAGACTCCAACAACCCTAGTGAGAATAGTTGTGTTGAAGCAGAGAAGATGAAAGCCTGATTGCAGTGAGTTATAGAGAGAATGAGGAAGTGAAGACAACAAATCCAAACAACAGTTTTAGAAGTTTGGCAATGAAGAGCAGCTATAATGGAGGAGAATTTGGATGAATATAGGGTGGTTTCATATGAGATACATCTCACATTTGTATGCCGATGCAAATGATTTCTGAAGGAAGTGGAAAGTGACAATTGCAGGAAGGACAGGGCATGATTGCAAAAGCAAAATTCTTGAGGAGGCAAGACAATATGAGTTTCTGTGATGCTGTGCACAGTGGAGAAGTTGTCCCATATGGGCACAGAAACTGTTGGAATGATGTAACCAGTGGGAAGATAGAGCCAGATAGAACTAGACGTAGGAAGATAAGGCAGACCTCTGCTAATTGCTTCTATATTCTCAGTGAATTTATTAACAGAACCGAAGTCATCAGCTGAGAGTGAAGCTAGGGAAGATGCTGGAGGGCTGAGAAGAGACTCTGAAATGATGCCTCTGGTGGAGAGAGGAAGCTTACTACAGAAGTATGGTGTGACTGTGTGACAGCGGAAACAATAAATTTCAATAAGCCTAGCCAGCAGAGCAGAATTCCTCCACCTGCTTCCTTTTTCCACAGTCAGCAGCTCAGGTGCAGATATGGTGCAGGTAGAGAATTGAGTTGTTCCAGAGTTTTGGGTTTCCCTTTATAATGGCTATGTGCATGCATGCTAAGTCACTTCAGTTGTGTCCAGTTCTTTGCAACCTTATGGACTGTAGCCCACCAGGCTCCTCTGTCCATGAGATGCTCCAGGCAAGAATACTGGAGTGGATTGCCATGCCATGCCATCGAAACTGAGTTTCTTGATGTCTCCTACATTGGCAGGCAGATTCTTTACCACTGCACCACCTATAATGGCTGCAAGGTAGTTTACTTTTTGTGACTAAAACAAGTTTGTTTGAAATTCAAGAGTCCAGCTATGGTTTATTTATCCAAATGAAACAAGATGTTTAAGCAATACTACACATAATTTAATCTAGGATTTAATTATATTTTTGTATTTGGAGAATTTGAAGCAATTTATTTTGAAAGAACCTTAGAAATACGTAGGCATGATGAGGCTCCTTGTAATGTCATTTGATCTTTAGGATTTATACTAAGAAGTAGAGTTTGAAAGCCAGCTTGTGAAGGAATTTGTTAGTCAGTGGCTTACTGGCACACCTGTATATATGCCCACATGGGTGTGGAGTCAAGGAGGCCAGGTTGAATTTAAGGCTCTCAGCTGGGCTCAGGTCTGCTCCTCAGGGCTTCCTTCAAAGGTCCAGGCTGAAATGACTGTGTGTTTCCTCATGGTGGTAGCAGACTACAAGAGCTGGGTGCAGAAACACGCACCGGCCCTTAAGATCCTGGCTAAGAACTGGTGCTGTCGCCTGTGCCCACAGTCCATTGGCCAAAGCAGTTACATAGCCAGACCCAACGTCAATGGGGTATGAAAATATGATCTGCTTATTGTGGGAAGCACTTTAAATTTCCACAGCAAAGAACGTAGATGTGTCATTTTATTATTGGAGAGAACTGGGAACCATAATCCTGATCGCTGGTAGGATAAGACTTCTTAACATCATTGAGAACTTCAAAGACAGATGACTGAGGTTTCATATACACAAGTATTTGATATTATACATGATACAATCTGAAATGTCAGAAGCTCTCTGGACTTCTGGCTTCAGTGGTCTGAATCCCCATCTATCCCTTTCCTAATCTCCTAAACTGGTATTGTCGTCACATGGGTCCCAGTGATCTTATATTTATGAACTGAACACAAGTTCACCCTCAGAAAAACAGCCCTTCCTTCCCTCCTAATCTGGTTTGTGCTTGGAAAAGTTCCCACTTTAAGAACCTTAAGCTCTATAAATTTAAAAGAACTGTTTCCTCAGGCAAGCATTTTTTTAATTCAGATAAAGTTTCAGAATGGCGTCTGTCTGGAAATGATGGGGGAAGGGAGACTTATAAGGGCTATTGCAAATAACTGACTTGAAATGCTGGGCATGAAACAGTAGTTACCAAAGCCATTATCAGATACAGTTTTATCACTGGGTTCTTAAAGATTTAAATAAAAAGAAAATTTTAAAAGGGCAGGAAAAAAGTTTTCTTTGAAGTCTCAGAGTTGTTTGCCTTTGCAAGCAGAAGCAATGTTCTTGCCTCTTAGCAAAGTACTTTTCCTATTGATTCAACACTTCATTGCTTTTCTGTCTTCTTAGGAATTGCATGGGGGTCTCTTTCAGTACTCAGGAGTCTTTTTTACTAGATGATTTCCAGATTCTTAGATCCTTTCATCTTTGTCCACAGTTTCCTTCAGTTTGTTTCTTTTGATTCTGTTATGTGATGCTCTTCAGGGATTGTTGAATCCTTGAAGCTGTATTCCAACTCTGTTTAATGTTTTTAAACACACACACACATTCTTTTAAAGAAAAGTGAATGTAGTTTGAAAATCATGATGAATCACTAAACATATTGTTGGGTATTTTGGTCATCTTTCTTCTTCAGTGAGAAATTTTAGCTTCCTAGAATTCTGTGTATTCTGCAGAGGCACTTAACTTACTTGCAATAAGCCCTTGAAACCCCTCAGTGCATTATCAAGTGCAAAACATCACACTTATTTTTTGGTCTGAATTTATGAGACAACACTTCCAGAATCATGGCTTGCATTAAGGCCCTGAAATTCTTCCATGTTATAGTTAGTACAAATCCTGAGCCAGAATCATGGAACAATGCAAGGTAAAGCTATTCAGGGACAGAAAACCTGTATTTTATGCTCCATTTTTATTTAAGAAAGTTGTTTGGCTTCTTGAATATTTATGGCCATGATTAGGTCTTTTACCTTTAGGTTATTTACCTTAATTTGACCTTGTTACTACTTTTTATGTAAGAAAATAATCAACTGACTATATTGACATTTTTAAATCCAGCTTATTAACTAGATATTAAAATTCTCAGACAAAGCACTGAATTGTCCAACTTTGTTGATTAATTTGAGATGTTTGCCATATTAATAATTTGATAAATAAAAATTGTTTTTTGCTACCCTAAGCCACCCCAGCCCCCAAATATTAGGAAAATATTTCATTTAATGAGCATTTATTAAGTGTCTTTAAGTGAAAAGGATTGTTCCTTCTCTATAATCTCCCTCAGGAAATAGTTTCATGAAGGTAGATAGATGCATTATATTCAATTAATTTCCAATATAATATCCTAAGAGTTTTATTAACTCAGTGGTTATCCAATTAATAATAATTAAAAGCATTTTTTTCAGACTAAATCACTGATCTCTTGGTAGTAATTGCCTCAATAGAACAGCAAAATGGTGTCAGAAATAAGTATTTGATTCCATCTGGATTAAATTAATAGTGTTTACAATGCCTTTCGACGGACAAAGACAAGAATAAATGCCTTTAGGGTGAAATTGCATGAAGTGATTTAAGGGAGCAGTGCTCACCCTTATTTTAAACTATAATAGCTTTACAATCTAGTCTCTTCACCAATAATTGTTAATTCTCACCGTTTTCCAATCCTTATGGGCATGCTTCAAAAAAGGAAAGATTGTGTATTAAAAGAGACTTCCCTTCTAGCCTCAAACAAGAATATAAATAAGGAATCTAATTATCCAGCAGTATGTTAGTCCCCATTGGAGAAGGAAATGGCAAGCCACTCCAGTGTTCTTGCCTTGAGAATCTCAGGGATGGGGGAGCCTAGTGAGCTGCCGTCTATGGGGTCGCACAGAGGCGGACACGACTGAAGCAACTTAGCAGCAGCAGCAGCAGCATGTTAGTCCCCAGAAGAAAAAACATGTTTAATCTTTTCAACTTTTTAGAAGACTTAAGAGAAAGCCTCACTTCTCATCCTTGGAGAAACAAATATATAGTTTACATTGTTTCTTTTCTTTTAAATTTTAGAATTTCAAATAGAAATTACTTACTTACTCTTCTTTCCCATTTCCTTCCTCTCCTTTTCCCTCCCCCAGAACACAGTCCCAAAACATGCAGTTAGGCAGATTAAGGCAGGCATCTGCCCTTGAAGGAGAGGACCACAGTGGCCCAGAGCAAGGTGTCAGAGCTCAAATCCAGCAAGAGAGTGGCCACCCAGGATGGCTGCCCCATGTGGGGGTCAGAGTCAGAGCTGGGTAAAGAGGGTGTCCACAAAGGGCAACCTGGTGTAGGCTGTCAGAGCCCAGAAAGAGTGAGGAAAGCATCCAGGCATGAGGCTACCCAGCACAGAATGCTGAAGCCCAAATAGGGTAAGCAGGTGTCCACAAGGTGAGGACAGGGCATCTCAACCCGAGTGAGATGAGTGTCCATGTGGGTAAAAGGGTGGCAGCAGAGATGGGTCACATACTAGGAGATTGATGAAATAAGGAAATAAATTAAGGATGTTAAGAGTAAGGTTCCTAATGGTCAGAGTAGGAAGATACAGACATGAGAAGGAAGAAAACTGAAATGAACCCCATGGTATTGGATCGAAATTGGAGGTATCAGTATAAACTCATGATTTTCAATATAAATGAGTATAAAGACATAGAATAGCTAATATGTAAGTAAATAAAACTATTGTTTTAAAGATATTTGCATCTATGTTTTAGATATAGATATACATAGCTAGCTGTGTCCACTGAGAGGGCTTGGGAATAGCCAAACTCTTAAGAGTAATGAACACACCCAACACCCAGAGCTTGGGTGTTGGGTGTGTTAAAAAATAAATATGATTTATGTTAAAAAAAAATATGATTTATGTTAAAAAATAAATATGATTTTCCATTAACAGCAGCCTAGATTTCTTGGGGAATTATCCTAGACCTGGGTCAGGGAGAGTATAAGATGAGCATGTAACATCTTCTTATATCAAAAAGCAAGGAAGTGCTCCAAGAATGATGAAAGTGATATGTGAAAGTGTTAGTCACTCAGTCATGTCTGACTCTTTGTGACCCCATGGACTGTAGCCCACCAGGCTCCTCTGTCTATGGGATTCTCCAGGCAAGAATACTGGAATGGGTTGCCATTCCCTTCTCCAGGGGATCTTCCTGACCCAGGGATCAAACCCAGGTCTCCTGCATTGCAGCCAGATTCTTTACCATCTGAGCCACCAGAGAAGCCCCCAAGAATGGGGAAATCTCAAAAGTATAGAGAAGCCAGCTTGAGGGGGCTGCCCTTGACCAAATCAGGGATAGTTTGAGAATTAAAATAATCTATTGAATAAAACAGGAATGAATCTAAATCCAAACAAATTTAAATCATAAATGAATTGAAAATTTAGTGAGAAACAAAGTACTAAAGAAAGTAAGAGTAACTTTCAATGGAAAAGCATATGCCATGTTAACTAGTTGATCAAAGTGAATGTCAACAGCAATGGGTCAAATCTAAATTGTACATCACTTGAGTTGTGGCAAAGAGAACATTGTGGTAGTCCTACCAAAGATAAATGACCTGAATATAATCAAAGAAAGGTCAAATGAGCCCAAATTAAGTGTTATTGTACATAACAACTACCATGTGATCCTTAAAATTGTCAAGGTTGTAAAAGCCAAAGGAAGACCAACTTCTTCAAGACTAAAGAAAACTAATGTGACCACTAAGTACCCTGTGTGGTTTTGAACCAGATCCTTTTGCTAAAGTATGTCATTAGGATGATTGGCAAAGCTTAAACGGGGGCTGAGGATTAGAAGTTAGCCATGGTTCAGTGTTAATCTCCTGATTTTGATGGCTATTCTGTGGTCATGTAGGAGAATGTAATTGTTGGAAAATGAAGAGTGAAGTAGTCAGGGATGACGACACATCAGCTTAGCAGCCTGCTCTCCAGTTGTTCAGGAAAACAAGTTTTTGTCCTGTACTGTGCTTGCAACTTTTAAAAACCTTTACTGCTTAAAATCCCAAAACTGCTCCAAGTTTTAAAATAAAATACATTTATAAAATATAATAAATTTTTTTGTGAATAATGAAATAAATCTCATTATTTAATTTTGATTGTTTCCACTTTTTACTTGTGTACTCTCAGTATTACACAGATTCTATCTGGAGCTCAAGGGTAAAGACTGCATCTCACTCATCTTTGTACCCCACAAAGTACCCAGAACATGATAGTCACTTCCCTTATTTATAGTCCCAGTTTTTACTTTTTGCTGTCAACTTTAATAATGCTTCAAGAAAAACATATTAAAATGACAATGTCTCTGAGAAATATTTCTCACTTTTCTCTAAATGCCTCAACACACATCTCGTTAAACCCCATCCCATCCCCCAAATAAAAAAAAAAGTTAAATAATAGAAATGCATATCTTAAACAATCAAAGTCTTTATTATGCTTACTACTTAGTCATTTCATTGTTGTAATGATGATGCCGCTGTTGTTCTTTAGATTTTACCATTAGGCTACTTTTTTTCCTACCTTATCCGCCTTTTAATATACAGCTCCCATATTTCCTTTAGTAGAAATGCCACATGACCCACTTTTTTTTTTTTTTAACACACAGCATGCATTAGAGACCTTGTTGGCCACATTCTGATTTTTTCTTGGCTAGACAATTTGAGCCATGATATGGGGAACTGCCTAAGGCCAGTCAGCCACTCACTTTGTCCAGCACAGCCATCTTTACCAGAGGGCGGTGCTGTGGAAAGAATTTGACTGTTTTACTATATTTTGTCATTAGCATTTTATAAAATGTAGTGTGTGCTAAGTAGCTTCAATCATGTCCAACTCTATGCAACCCTATGGATCATGGCCCACCAGGTTCCTCTGTCCAAGGGATTCTCCAAGCAAAAATACTGGAGTGGGTTGCCATTTCCCCTCCAGGAGATCCTCCCAGTCTAGAGATAGAACCCGCATCTCTTATGTCTCCTGCACTAGCAAGTGAGTTCTTTACCACTAGCGCTACCTGGGAAGCCCTTATAAAATGTAGACGAAGTAGGAAAATGGAATAGTTGATATTAGTGAAAAATACGGATTTCATAGAAGTAATACCATTGAGATAAAGATAGAAATCAGTGGACAGGCCAAATTCTGTAGATTGCATTCCTATTCAGATGTTCATTGAACCTTAAGTTCATTCAACATTAAGCCAGGTGACAGTGTTTTATTATGGGGGGGGGGGGGGAATCCAAGTTTACAGCATGTATATTATATATTAGAAATAGATATTTGAAGACTGTGTTTAAGTTGGTATAGTTAGACTTACCTTTTAATATATGTTTGATAGTCTGTTTTCATTTATGCTTTTAGAAAGGCTTTATGTATGAAAGTAGCAGACTGCCTATAGAGTTCATGAGAGAAAAAGTCTGCTTCTCTCCTAAAATTCAGATAACTTTTCCAGAGTTGTAATTTCTAGCAGCTGTGACCTGGGGATGGAGGGATGGTTGAGAGCAATCACATAGGTGGCCAAGATGATCACCTCCGCCCTTAGCAGTACCACTGGAATTATAGATCTCCCACCCACCCATAAATCTCATATATGAGTATCCAGGAGAAATGTTCATCTTTTCTCTGTTTTAGCTGTAGTCTTGGTTAAAGCCAAGATTGTCATAGATTTTATATAAGGTTTTCACTGAGATTCAAAATTCAAATTCAATTCTAAGGGCTGTGTCCTACCATTCTTTTCCTGTTTTAACATAAAATTTCTGGAATGCAGGTCAATTAAAGATAGAGAAGGGAGAGAATAAAAGTAGAAAGAGATGAGGAAGAGAAAGAAGAGACAGAAAGACAACAGGAAAATAGAAATAAAGCTAGGAAGAGGGAAATGCTGATAAAAAAGACAATGAAGAAAACTAATTCAGAGGGATTCAAATTTGACTTCATGACTCTAGATCTGGACACCAGATCCAGAGTGTTCCTTCTAACTTCTCCTCTTTTCCCTCAATATTAAAGGGTCAAGAGCACCCTATTATGGCCCCCGTCATGGGGTCCAACTTCCAAGTCACCATGTTACTTAGTAAGGACAATAACATTTGCATTTGCACAGTGCTCTGTATTTTTTATTGAAGTATAGTTAATTTACAGTGTTGTGTTAATGCGGCTGTACAGCGAAGTGAACTCAGTTATATCTATATATAGATATATCATTTTTTATATTCTTTTCCGTTACGGTTTATCCTAAGAGATTAGATATAGCTCCCTGTGTTATACAGTAGGACCCTGTTGTTTATCCGTTCTAAATGTAATAGTTTGCATCTACTCCCAGTCCATCCCTCCTCCTTCCCCCACTGCCCTGGCAACCACAAATCTGTTCTCTATGTCTGTGAGCCTGTTTCTGTTTTGTAGATAGGTTCATTTGTGCCATATTTGAGATTCTACATGTGTGATATCATATGGTATCTGTCTCTTTCTGACTTATTCCACTTAGTATGATAATCTCTAGTTGCATCCATACTACTGTAAATGACATTGTTTCCTTCTTTCTTATGGTTGAGTAGTATTCCACTGTATATATATACTATATCTTCTTTATCCATTCATCTGTTGTTTGACATTTAAGTTGTTTCCATGTCTTGGCTATTGTGAATGGTGCTGTTATGAACATAGGGGTGCATGTACGTTTTTGAATTATGGTTTTGTCCAGCTATATGCTGAATCATATGGTAATTCTAGTTTTAGTTTTCTGAGGAGTCTCCTACTGTTTTCCATAGTGGCTGCACCAACTTACATTCCCACCAACATTGTAGGAGGGTTCCCTTTTCTCCAAACCATTTCCAGCATTTGTTATTTGTAGAATTTTTAATCATGGCCATTCTAACTGGTGTGAGATGATATCTCATTGTAGTTTTGATTTGCATTTGGCTTCCCTAGTGGCTCAGCAGTAAAAAAATATCCTCCTGCAGTGCAAGAGCCTCAGGAGACGTGGGTTCAATCCCGGGGTCAGAAAGATCCTCTGGAGAAGTCAATGGCAACCCATACCAGTATTCTTGCCTAGAGAATCTCATGGACAGAGGAACCTGGTGGGCTACAGTCCATAGGGTCACAAAGAGTTGGACACAACTGAAGCAACTTACCAATAATTAGTGATGTTGAGAATCCTTTCATGTACTTATTGACCATCTGTATGCCTTCTTTGAAGAAATATCTATTTAGATCTTCCCACTTTTTGATTGGGTTTTTTGTTTTCTTTGTTGTTGAGTTATAAGAGCTGTTTGTATATTTTGGAGATTAAGCCCTTATGGGTCACATCATTTGCAAATATTTTCTCTAATACCATAGGTTATCTTTTTGTTTGTGGTTTTCTTTGCTATGCAAAAGCTTTGATTAGGTGCCATTTGCTCTTTTTTTTTTTTTTTTTGGTATTGCCTTGGGAGATTGGTATGACTTGGGAAATACTGGTACAATTTATGTCAGATAATATTTTCCAGTGCCCTCTTCTGGGAGTTTTATGGTGTTGTATCTTATGTTTAAGTCTTTAAGCCATTTTGAGTTTATTTTTGTGCATGGTGTGAGGATGTGTTCTAACTTCATTGATTTATGTGAGGAGAGTTGGTGATGGACAGGGAAGCCTGATGTGCTGCAGTCCATGGGGTCGCAAAAAGTCCAACACGACTGAGCAACTGAACTGAACTGTCCAACTTTCCCAATACCACTTGCTGAAGAAACTATCTTTTTCCCATTGAATATTTGTGCTTCCTTTGCCAAAGCTTAATTGACCATAGCTGTGTGGGTTTATTTCTCTACTCTATTCTGTTCCGTTAACCCATATGTCTGTTTTTGCACCAATACCACATTGTTTTGATAAGTATAGCTTTGTAATATTGCTTGAAGTCTTGGAGGGTTATGCCTCCTACTTTGTTGTTGTTTTTTTTTCCCCCATGATATTGCTTTGGAAATTCTGGGTCTTTTAATGGTTCCATATAAATTTTTGTATTATTTGTCCTAGTTCTGTGAAAAATATCATGGGTAGTTTGATAGGGATCACATTAAACCTGTAGATTGCTTTGGGTAGTATTGCCATTTTAGCAATGTTAATTCTTCCAGTTCCAGAGCATGGGATAGCTTTCCATTTCTTTGAATACTCTTTAATTTCCTTTATTAATATTTCTAGTTCTCAGTATATGTCTTTCATCTCGTTCAGTTTTATTACCAGGTATCTCTCTCTTTTTTTTTTTGGTATTTTTTTAAAGGTATTTTTTTACATTCCCTTTTTGGTATTTCATTGTCAGTGTAAAGAAATGCAACTGAAAAAAAAAAAAAAAGAAATGCAACTGGTTTCTGAATGTTAATCTTGTATCCTGCTACTTTGTTGAATTCATTTATCAATTCTAGGAGTTTTTGTGTGGAGTCCTTAGGATTTATATATATAGTATCATGTTATATGCATATAGTGACAATTTTATCTAGTCCCTTCCAATTTGGATACTTTTGTTTCATTTTCTTATCTGATTGCTGTGACCAGGACTTCTAATACTGTGTTGATTAGAAGTAGCAAGAGTGTGCATCCCACTTTCTGAAGAACTTTGGTGACATTTTTACTATGTAGAAACTGAGACCTAAAAGGATTTAATTTTTTTTAAAAATGGGGTAGCTGTTGTTTGTGAATGTCAGACTTTATCTCAAATTTTGACCTGATACTCAAAGCTCTGTTTTTGTGCTTTTCTTCCAATTCCACATTACTTATGTGTTCAAAGTAAACAGGAAATGAATAGCTATACTCAACTGTAAGTAGAGAAAGTATGGTGTTAGTGTTTAGGGCGGTAATTAGGTAACCCTTATAAAATTAGAAAACTAAGCCAATGCATGTACTGCTTACTGGGTTGGCCAAAAAGTTCATTCAGATTTTTCCATAAGATATTACAGAAAAACCCAAATTAAGTTTTTGGCCAACCCAATACATAAACACATACTATATAACATCTCAAAGTGATTTTTAGATGGTAAGATTTTAAACCACTTGTCTGTTTTGTGTTTTCTAAATCTTCTACAATGAACATATATCACTTTCATAAAAAAAATATAAGAATCTAAGGCAAATAGAGAAAATATATAAGAAATTTTATTTAAATATTTTAACCTCTGCCCTCTTTCCTCTATACAGATGCTAAAAGGTACAGGAGGGATATTCAAATAAATAGCATTGAATGACAGTAAGCAATAATAATAACTACTTAGTGAAATTAAGAAAAATTGTATTTACTTCTGGGATTAAAAATATATATACAATTTTTTGATTCTACATTGGCTATATATTATCTGCCAAAGTATCGTTGCCTATTTTAATCTAGAAAAACAATAGCATTTTGCCATTCTCTCTCCCTCAAAGATTTCTAAGCCATAATAAATTATAGGCAACTCGCAAATGAAGAACAGCTATTTCTGGAGGAGTGAATATCTGCCAGCCACAAGGCACTCTGGATCATGGAGCAACCAAATATAACTCATCACTATACTTACTTGAAGAATAATGCTGAGGACTTCATTATTTTACTATATGCCCTATGAGAAGTTCCTCCTGTTATTTTTAGTATCAGAAGTGGGTTTACTCCTGCTAAGTCAGATTTGGGCCTATGTCTTTTATATTAGTGGCTGAGCAAATATAGCCCAACACATAGCAGAGACATGTAACAAAGAGCCCATGTAGCCCAACGCAAGCAGAGACTCATCCTTACAGCACACACTGCAGGTACGAAGATTACTTCCAGATTCATCTGCATCCTTCCTACCCTCTCGGGGCCTGGTGCCCTCATCCACTTGTTTTATATTTTATTTCTCTCTTTATATCATGTGTATTTTGGTAAATAATATTAAATCCTTTGGGATATTAAAAAAAAGCCATAAATAAGTATGTGTATTCATTTACATATACATATATACATACACATTCTAATTGTGAATATGTGAAACCTTGATCTTTGGCTATGTCAGTTATGTTTTTCACACTCTATCTACCACAAGTAATATTCAACAAGTAACTTAAAACATACTACCCTAAATCCTTGTTATTTACAATCTTTGTAACCCATAGCCCTTAATATGCCATGAACAATTAGTGGCAAAGCCATTTCTATCCAAAGAAACTGGTTCCGGGTCTGAATTCAACCATATGATCCCTTTGGCCTTGCTCTACTGAGTCACACCTCTTCGGATGGTAGCAGAATTTGCTAGATTGCCCTCAAGAGGAAATAGAACTATTTCCTCCCTCAAGGTACTCTGACTGTAAAAACATCCATGATTTGTTTCTAAAGTCAGAGATGGGAGAAGAGTGGCAAGAGTAGGAGGGAAACAGGGAGAGAGAATAGTTTTTGACATAATTCACTACCTGATCATAGAAAGACATGCATAACTATTTCCAGTTTTGGGAAAAGAAAATCAGATGCACGTTAGATAATGGTAAAGTTATATAGCGATTTACCATAGTAGTGGATGTTGACATGGGGGATTATGGTAGGGAGACCACTTTTTCACATAATATTCCAAATAGGAACGAACAAAAAAAGTGTGTGTGGGGGGTGGGGGGGCGCGCGTGCACGCAAGAGAGAGAGATGAGATGGGGCCAACCAGGGAAAACCAGAACTACAAAGAGAAAGCGTGCTGCAGTGCAAGACCCTCCTTTTTATTGTAAACAAAGCAAGGAAGATCCCCAGCTTGACCCTTACGAAAAACATATTTTCTATGTTTTGCTTTCTTAAGCTCTGATAATTACTTCTCTGTGGAACTAATACTCAGTGAATTTATTTCTAACCAGTCATCACTTGCAACAAGTATGTTTTCCAAATGCTTCTCAGGAAATATAAAATTGTGATCCCAAAACACCTTCTTGAGATGTGGCTTAGGAAAGATTTCAAAGGGAAACTGCAAGCTGTGGCATTTGCTTCCCCTTCCATATCCTTTAAAGCTGTCGGGTTTTTTGTTGCTGTTTTTTTTTTTTTTTTGGTGGAGTTTGCCCTTAACTGACATGAGGGCTCTGGGGCAGGTGAAATGCAGATTGAAATCTCAAAGCATGGCATGCAGATTCCTGAACTCCCACAGACCTTGAACAGACACAACCAAGCCAAACTTCCTAGAATCATAAACAACAGGGTGCAGAGGGAAACTGCAATTATACAATTCCCAGTCATTCAAAGAAATTGTTAAAATATTCTAGAAAAATGTCAAAGTTATTTTACACAAAAATTTCACAACTTGTTCCACTAAGAACAGGATGAGTTTAAAATTCCTCTGGCAATTAGAGGCCATGGGCTATTTATTTAGAGAAGGTGACGGGGTGATTAAGTGGGTAAAACTTGCCCCAGGCACACAGTCCTACCAACCTCCATCATCTCTGAAAGAGGGTTAGCCAACATTTGCTGCACTGTTATTGTGTGCCTGGCCCCATTCTAGCCTAGAGGGACACAGAGATCAATAAAACTCTGTCCTCAAGGCTCTTATAGTCTAGAGAAGAATAGAAGTTACCCATCAACTCATGCAACAGGCAGTAAACACAAGAACTTAGATATCTGAATTCAAATTCTGGCTCTGTCTTACAGCCTATAGTGTGTGACTGTGTGACTTTGGGAAAGTTATTTGACTTTTGTGCCTCAGTGTTTCATACATGCACGCACGCGTGCACACACACACACACACACACATCTACTGAAGACCCTTGAACAACACAGGTTGTAACAGTAAGTTCCGCTTAAACAGGGATTTTTTTTCACTAGTAAATATTACACTAGTACACAATCTGTGATTGACTAATGTCCTCAGATACGGATAAACTGGGGATATGGATGGCAGAGTATAAATCACACGTGGATTTTTAACTATGTGAAAGGTCAGTGCACCTGTGTTGTTCAAGGGTCAACTGTGCATTCACCTACACACACACACACACACACACACACACACAAGATCCTCTCTTATGTGGTGGCTGTGAGAATTAACATATATTCATCACTTAGAAGACTGCCTTGCCCTTAGTAAGTACTGTGCATGTGTGCTCAATCACTTCAGTTTTGTCCGACTCTTTGCAACCCTATGAACTGTAGCTGGCCAGGCTTCACTGTCCATGGGGATTCTGCAGGCAAGAATACTGGACTGGGTTGCCATGCCCTCCTCCACGGGATCTTCTCCACCCAGGCAGGGATCAAACCCACATCTCCTGCATTGCAGGTGGATTCTTTACCCACTGAGGCAGCCCATAGTAAGTGCTATATGTGGGAAGCCCATAGTAAGTGCTATATGTGTTTATTAAATAACTAAATATTTAGGTTGGTGCAAAAATTGCATTGTTGAACTTTGTTTTATATTGGAATACATTCCTAAATGTGATTATATGTACATCATCTTAATATGCATTTCTTGCTTTATGTTTTTTGCTAATGACTTATTACTTGCTGTTTATATTTATTTTAGACCAGGGAAATGATGTTAGACAAAAAAAAAAATTCAAGCGATTTTCTTATCCAAGTTCAAAATGGGTCGTAAAGCAGTGGAGACCACTTGCAACGTCAGCAATGCATTTGGCCCAGGAACTGCTAATGAATGTATAGTACAGTGGTGGTTCAAGAAGTTTTGCAAAGGAGATGAGAGCCTTGAAGATGAGCACAATGGCTGACCATCGGAAGTGACGACAAACAACTGAAAGGATCATCGAAGCTGATCCTCTTACAGCTACATTTAGAAGTTGTCAAGAACTCAGAGTGTCAATCATTCTTCAGTCGTTTGGCATTTGAAGCAAATTGGAAAGGTGAAAAAGCTCAATAAGTGGGTGCTTCATGAGCTGACTGCAAATCAAAAAAATCATCATTTTGAAGTGTCGTCTTCTCTTACTCTATGCAGTAACAACGAACCTTTTCCCAATTGGATTGTGACGTGTGACAAAAAGTGGATTTTATACAACAACCAGCAATGATCAGCTCAGTAGTTGGACCAAGAAGAAGCTTCAAAGCATTTCCCAAAGCTAAACCTGCACCAAAAGAAGATCATAGTCACTGTTTGGTGGTCTGTCATCTGATGCACAAGTTTTGTGAATCCAGGCAAAACCATTACATCTGAGAAGTATGCTCATCAAATCAATGAAATGCACTGAAAACTCCAGTGCCTGCAGCTGACATTGGTCAACAGAAAGGGCCCAATTCTTCTCTGCAACAATGCCCAACCATGTGTCACACAACCAACACTTCAAAAGTTGAACAAATTGGACTACGAAGTTTTGCCTCACCCACCAAATTCACCTGACCTCTCGCTAACTGACTACCACTTCTTCAGGCATTTGAAAAACTTTTTGCAGGGACAATTCTTCCACAACCAGCAGGAGGCAGAAAATACTTTCCAAGGATTTGTTGAATCCTGAAGCACAGATTTTTATGCTATAGGAATAAAGAAACTTATTTCTTATTGGCAAAACTATGTTGATCGTAAATGGTTCCTATTTTGATTAATAAAGATGTGTTTGAGCCTAGTTATAATGATTTAAATTTCATGATCCAAAACCACAATTACTTCTTTTTTTTCCCACAATTACTTTTTTGCCAACCTAATAATAACATAAACAAGGTCCTTAAGAGAATCTTGCACAACTCTGAGATGAAAAAGAGGTATCTCTACAAGCCAGAGAACATCAAGAATGACCTCTCAGAGATACCATGCTGGAACAGTGTCCATGGGAGACTCAGCTAGAACAAGTCCAAGTTCACCAGTTGGGCAGTTGAGAGAATCTGTGCTCCTTACCTCCTCCCCCAATGTATCCACACAGCAAAGGGAATCAAACTAGAAGTAGAGCCAGAGTTCTGCCCCATTTATAGGGAAATTTTCTTGAGTTCTAGATTCAAAATTCAGGAGAATTTACATTCTATTCCCTAATATATTTATGTTTATTCCAAAATAAGAAAAATAGTTTTTATTTCTCACCATTGAGTAAAATTGATATTGGGGCAGATGATCCATGCCTACCCTTGGGGTAGATGTGACCTCATCTGGGCAGCAGGTGGCAGAAGCATTAGAGGATATAAAGGTAATGAATTACTAGGATGGCATATGAGGGGTCAGGACTAGAGGGTAAGTCAGCCAGGGTACTGGTGGTTATGGAGTGAGTGACAAGACCTCCAGGCAAACCCCACACCAGGCAATGCCAGGATACTCCATAGCAGACATCCTACAAAACCCTCAGGAGCTGCTGTGAGGAATAGGACAAGGTAGCCTGCTAGTGATAACTAAGGGCAGACGCTAAAATTCAGATAGATAGATACATATATACTCTGTCCTGTGGCTCTTAATATTGAAAGCCCAGCTAAGATCAGAAGGAAATATGTGCCTGAGCAATCTGACCTCAGAGCTGACTGCCCCCAAGATGTGACTTCACATGATGGTGTTTCTAGGTGGTTTCTAGGTAGTCTTTGTATTTGCAGACCCAGAAATGTGGTTTTATCAACACTCTGGGTATGAAGCCACCTCTCTGACTTTGGCTTGCATTAACCAAACTCACAGAAATATATAAATATAGAGTGGAATACTAATTCATTCACTTACAATGAGAAAAACAACTTTCATCAAACTGAAAAATACCAGATAGCTATTGAGAAAACTATCTACCAAACACTGAGGAAATACTTTACAAATGTTATTGTGTGTAATTCTCAAAACAATCTTACAAGGTGGATGTCAGAGAAACTATTACTGCTTGTGGATATCTCTGTGTACATCAACATTTCCCTGCTTCCTTGCAACTCTACTGGACAATAGAATGAGAGAAGAAGCAATCAGTGTGGTCACTTCTGAGCAGAAGTGGCTACATGTATGATGTGCCTTCCCCACGCTCTTTCTCAGACATACAGCTGGGAACAAAGGGTCCAGTGGGTCTACAGACTAGAAGGAGGAGGGAAGTGTTAAGAGGAAGGCCGTCACTATGAAATCAAGGCTGTTCTCTTTCCTAAATATACATTCTCAGGAACCATGTCTGGTCCAGATGAGATTCTAGGACCAAGAGAAAAGAGGTTAGAATGGACCTGTCACAGGCTACATGGGGGAGTGCCAGGGCTGGGGTAGAGAGAAGAACCATTGCAGAGGGACCAAGAAATGGGCAAGTTGAAGGTCGTGGCCAAAGGGGAAAAAATTCAGAAGTAAGTACTTCCAGGTGATGACAAGGTCTAGGCTGTGAATGTTCCAAGGGTTGGCAGAGGTAGAGAAGTAGAGGCTTAGGGGTAGTCAAAGAATGATGGTGAAAGGGTCCAGATGAGTCATCAAAATATCAAAATCTTAAAACTAAGTCAAGGCCTTAGATTTATGAGATCACAAATCCATTATTTAATATATAATGTACACAAACATAGACATCTGATACCCTTGGAATCCTGCCTTATTTTCATTAGTGATTTTCTGCATCATACCCATGTGTCATCCAGACAGGATTACTTCAAGTCCTCTAAGACAGAAGTTTGATAGAAAACTTTAATTCAGTGTATGTGCCCTTGTTAACAAGAATAAATCATATGAAAACTGACAGATCCTTGGAATGAGCTTAATGAATTTATATTTTGATTTTGAGACATGGGAACATGAAGACATGAACTCTGCTATTGTCTTCAATCCAATATTTTCTTTTTTATTTTTCTAAACAGAATATGGGTGATGCTTTACAGATATAATGGAGTCATTCTTTTAAAACAATGAGCTTAAAGAGTCCACATCTTTAGTATATTCTATTTTGTTGTTGTTGTTCAGTCGTTCAGTCATGTCCAATTCTGTGACCCCATGGACTGCAGGGCTCCAGGCTTCCCTGTCCTTCATTATATCCTGGAGCTTGCTCAAACTCACATCTGTTGAGTTGATGATGCCATCCAACCATCTCATTCTCTGTCACCCCCTTCTCTTCCTGCCCTCAATCTTTCCCAGCATCAGGGTCTTTGCCAATAAGTCAGTTCTTTTCATCAGGTTGCCAAAGTATTGGAGTTTCAGCTCCTTCCAATGAATATTCAGGATTGATTTCCTTTAGGATTGCTGTCTAAGGAACTCTCAAGAGTCTTCTCCAACACCAGTTTGAAAGCATCAATTCTTCAGTAGTCAGCCTACTTTATGGTCCAACTCTCACATCTGTACATGACTACTGGACCAATTTGCTATTTTTTCTTTAATTAAGAGTCTCAAAAAAAAAAAAAAAAACACACCTCTCCCTATACTCTTGGGGCAGATATATTGGAGAATAAATGTTACTAACTTGGTGACATGTGCTATTGCAATATTACCAGAAAACAAACCAGTGAAGCCTTCTTGGCTTATGTCAGGGAATGGCCAGAAAATTCTATCAGTAGTATCACTATCTTAAAGTTAATTGATAAGTTTCCACTTGATCAAATGGAACTCTGATTTTTGTACATTAATTATAAGAAGAAATATTTACAAAAGCCATTAGTACTTATAGGTGAGGCAAGCAGAGCTGTATTAGAAAGGACTCTCTACTTCCAAAAGAACTTTTTTTTGCCACTTTCTGTTGATTTTGAAATTCCTTTTACTGAGGACAAAACTCATCTTTCAGAAAGAAAAAAAAGACTTAAAATATAAATATATAATGTATCTCTAAAAGAGGTAATATACTGGCTGAAATTCACAAACTGGATTCTAGTACTTTCTTAAGAGCAAGTTTAATTAAATATCAGAATTTTGAGCTATTGGAAAGGAAGGAGACAAAAAATGAATTAAGGTAAAGACTTGTTGGAATTACATTTCCAGATTTTTTGGCTAATATATACATTTCTCCTTTATTTTTACACTTCTTACCCACTCCTGTCAGAGAAGGCAATGGCACCCCACTCCAATACCCTTGCCTGGAAAATCCCATGGACAGAGGAGCCTGGTAGGCTGCAGTCCATGGGGTCGCTAAGGGTCGGACACGACTGAGCGACTTCACTTTCACTTTTCACTTTTCACTTTCATGCATTGGAGAAGGAAATGGCAACCCACTCCAGTGTTCTTGCCTGGAGAATCCCAGGGACGGGGGAGCCTGGTGGGCTGCCATCTATGGGGTCGCACAGGGTCGGACACGACTGAAGTGACTTAGCAGCACCCACTCCTGTACTCACCTCGTACTAAACAATACCTTTAAAAGTTACTTTAATTCCCACAATCCACTATTCCCACTTGCATAAAAACAGAACTGTGTTAGCACTGTTTTCTTTTTAAAATTTTTTATGTATTACTTGTTTATTTTTGCCTGTGCTGAGTCTTCATTGCTGTGTGGGCTTTTCTCTAACTGCAGCAAGCAAGAGCTACTCTCTAGTTACTGTGCACCAGCTTCTCATTGTGGTGGCTTCTCTTGTTGCTGATCACGTGCTTTAGGGCACAAGGGCTTCAGCAGCTGTGGCATATGGGTTCAATAGTTGTGGCTCCCGGGCTCTAGAGCACAGACTCAAAAGTTGTGGTGCATGAGCTTAGCTGCTTTGTGGCATGTGGAATCATCCTGGATCAGGAATCGAACCTGTGTCTCCTGCACTGGTAGGCAGATTCTTTAACACTGAGCAACCAGGGGAGCCTGATAGCAATGCTTTCTTGAAAAATCTCCAAGATATTTAGACCAAAATTGTTATACAAATGTAAAATATTATAGTGGTGGGTGTGCTATGATGTGATTTATTAGAAAATCAAGGTCCTGAAAATATGTGCACTGTTTAATAGTCCTTTCTTCTGAGCTTACAAGACTGACCTCCCCTGACCTCAGGTCCAACTCTCCAGAACTGTGTCCTGCTTTGTTGATAAACAATCACGTTGCTTATACCTCAAATGTGATGTCACCTCTGATCTGCTACAGTGATAGAAAACACACAGAGACAGGAGGACTCAGGGTAGGTGAACTGCGCCTGTGTCACACTTTTCTTTTTAAACAAAATTACTTATTTGTGTTTATTTGTTTGGCTGCAGTGGGTCTTAGTTGTAGCATACGGAATCTTTAGTTGCGGCATATAACATCTAGTTCCCTGACTAGGGATCAAACCTGGGCTCCCTGCACTGAAAACTCATAGTCTTGGCCACTGGAACAAAAGGGAATTCCCTGTGTCACACTTTTGAAGACATAATGCATCCTTCATGTGATTTAGTGATTTTTGTGGGGTTGGGTGTTGGTAAGTAGATGTCACTAGCAGTGTGTGATCAGGATGCAGACCCGGTAATTTTACTTTCTGAGTCTAGCATAACCACAGGACACTGGAAACTGAGCCTGCCCTATCTTCCCTCTGTGCCCTCACCTTTTCATTTTCTTTCACAATGCATCTCTGGTCCTCTCTCACCAAGGATTGCATTATGATTAATGAGTTCACTGACACCAAGAAAATAAATACATCAGCGTCTCTTTTGCTGTCTCGTACACTGGGTTATTGTTACCATCTTTCTAAATTCCATATATATGCGTTAGTATACTGTATTGGTGTTTTTCCTTCTGGCTTACTAGAACAGTCTTATGGACTCTGTGGGAGAGGGAGAGGGTGGGAATATTTGGGAGAATGGCATTGAAACATGTAAAATATCATGTAAGAAACCAGTTGCCAGTCCAGGTTCGATGCACGATACTGGATGCTTGGGGCTAGTGCACTGGGACGACCCAGAGGGATGGTATGGGGAGGGAGGATGGAGGAGAGTTCAGGATGGGGAACACATGTATACCTGTGGCGGATTCATTTCGATATTTGGCAAAACTAATACAATTATGTAAAGTTTAAAAATAAAATAAAATTTAAAAAAATAAATAAATAGGCAGACTTGAGAACTAAAGCACATCCCTGACCATTGTCTTTCCATTTTGAACAAAAGAATTAATGGAAATAAATAAAGGAAGAGTCAAAGAAATTAAAATAATCAAAATGGGTACTTGGAGAAAATAGGCCCTCATGGCTGGGTACCCTTCAACTAAGACTCAAATAATCTACCTCCAAAATGATGCAAAAAAAAAAAAAAAAAAAAAAAACCTGTCTAATCTTATCTCTTCCTAGTTTTGATGCTGATTTTCCATTTCCAGAAAAATATCCATTTCTGCTTTATTTATGTCAAAGCCTTTGACTGTGTGGATCACAATAAATTGTGGAAAATTCTGAAAGAGATGGGAATACCAGACCACCTGACCTGCCTCTTGAGAAACCTGTATGCAGGTCAGGAAGCAAGAGTTAGAACTGGACATGGAACAACAGACTGGTTCCAAATAGGAAAAGGAGTACGTCAAGGCTGTATATCGTTACCCTGCTTATTTAACTTATATGCAGAGTACATCATGAGAAACGCTGGGCTGGATGAAGCACAAGTTGGAATAAAGATTGTCAGGAGAAATATCAATAACCTCAGATATGCAGATGACACCACCCTTATGGCAAAAAGTGAAGAACTAAAGAGCCTCTTGATGAAAGTGAAAGAGGAGAGTGAAAAGTTGGCGTAAAGCTCAACATTCAGAAAACGAAGATCATGGCATCCAGTCCCATCACTTCATGGCAGGCAGATGGGGAAACAGTGGAAACAGTGGCTGACTTTCTTTTTCCGGGCTCCAAAATCACTGCAGATGGCGATTGCAGCCATGGAATTAAAAGACGCTTACTCCTTGGAAGGAAAGTTATGACCAACCTAGATAGCATATTCAAAAGCAGAGACATTACTTTGTCAACAAAGTTCCGTCTAGTCAAGGCTATGGTATGGATGTGAGAGTTGGACTATAAAGAAAGCTGAGCACAGAATAATTGATGCTTTTGAACTGTGGTGTTGGAGAAGACTCTTGAGAGTCCCTTGGACTGCAAGGAGATCCAACCAGTCCATCCTAAACGAGATCAGTCCTGGGTGTTCATTGGAAGGACTGATGTTGAAGCTGAAACTGCAATACTTTGGCCACCTGATGCGAAGAGATGACTTATTTGAAAAGACCCTGATGTTGGGAAAGATTGAGGGCAGGAGGAGAAGGGGACAACAGAGGATGAGATGATTGGATGGCATCACCAACTCAATGGACATGAGTTTGGGTAAACTCCAGGAGTTGGTGATGGACAGGGAGGCCTGGCGTGCTGCGATTCATGGAGTTGCAAAGAGTCAGACACGACTGAGCGACTGAACTGAACTCCATAAAGAGAAAGTTAATTCAATAAAGGATCCAATTTGAACACATTTTTGCCTTTAAATGAATATTTCAGACTTTCTTATTTGAATTACCTAGAAAGTAAACTCAAATTTTCACTTTGTACATATAACACTTTCTTAAGCATGGCTGTATTTTTCTATCCTTTTGGTCAAAAACAAAACAAAGTACTTGATATTTCAAAATACCTTGACCTTATCCAAAAAATGTCAACATAGCCTTTAAAACCACATATGTTACTTCATGCCTGGGATCATGTGTACTGAAGCATTTGATAATATTCTTGAACATCACAGGACTTATCTCCAGATAGTCTTTGACTGTGAAAGATGCTCTTATTGTAACTAATCCAGTCAGCTATTATAAACACTATTTTCAAGCCTCAAAGTGAACCACAAAATCTACTTTAAGACATAAAGGCAGTAGAATCCTATAACCCTTTCCCCTACTTTTCTGCACAGAAAAAAATTATTTAATTTGTTTCCCAGAAAATTATAATCTTACCATTTCCTTCTTCCTGTCTCCTCTTAATTGTATGGAATTTTCCCATTTTCTGGGGCTGAAATTTAATCCTGGAGAATTCCCAGTTTGTCCCACATGGCTGAATGGAATGTTCAGCATTTTTTAAGTACTGTGCCTCATTAGACAAGTAATCAACCAAAACAGACATTTATTATAGACTTAAAATTATCTCATTTTAGGTAAACATGTTCTCTAAATGCTTTAATAAATCATTCTTCTAAATATCCACTGAGTTTTCCATTGAAAATAGTCTACCGGGGGGAAAAATCATATAACACCAGTGTCCTCCAGCAAGTGCTATTGCAAAAGGCAGTGAGATCTAAGTCTGAAAGAGAGAGAATAACTCAGCTGGTTGTTGGAATCACTGGGACCACTATAACTAAAATTTGACCTTTTATTTAATTAGGCAAATAATCTGAAAAAATAATTATGAAGTCATTGAAAGAGACAGAGCAAGGCTCAGAAAATACACAAGCCAAGCATTGTTTGTGGTGTTTGCTAATCCTGCTCCAGGCTAATTCGGTGAAGAAGCCCACAGCAAATCCAGAGAAGGCTAAAGATGATTAAAGGACTTAGAAGGAAAGCCTACAGCAGCCTCGGAGGAAAGAATAAAGAAATAGAGGTTACTCCAGTGAGGAAAGGAAAGCTGGGAGGCTGATTTCTGATCAGACTAGTTTAAAATGGCTGTTAAGTCAGGGGCAGACTGTCCTCCAATAGGACGAAACAGGAAAGGATGTCATGAGTGTCAACACAAGGAAGTGGACACAAGACACACTTCACCAGAAGGGGGCCTATTAAGCTTTAGCCCAGGTCACCACTGTGTGAGAAGTGTATGACGCTGAGTCCTCCAACATACTGAAGTGTCAGAAGGAAACAGGAAAGCAACTGGGAAAGAGGGGAAGGGGAACGTGTTTCCTGACAGAAGGTCTTGCAGCGATCAGGAGGGTGTCACACCGCACATTACAGAGCAGGACTGCCTGAGGATCGTCTTTTCCCCCAGATCCCAGTCCTTCTGGTGAACTCCACTACCCCCATCATCCCTGAGTCCCTATCCACCTCTTTCTTTCCTTCCTCCTTCCCACTCCCTCTGCCCCACTTCCTCAGGTCACTCTTGGTCTCTTTCTAAGTTTCTCTTTTTCTCCTTCCCAGCCTCTCTGTACTTCCTCTCCCCACTTCTCTCCATCCCTCTGTCTCTTTCTCTGCCCACAGTGGGGAGGTGAGGGGCTGAAAGTACTCGTGGTATAATTTTTCTTTTTTTCAGTTTTAATCAGAAATCTCTAGCTTTATTGAATTTCTTCAATAGTTAAATGCAAAGAAAACTGTTATTTATTTGTTTCTTTAATGAATAGTTATTCATTCATAGTTATTCAACTATTTATTCAATAGTTATTCAAGCTCTAGGAATACAGCAGTGAGCTAAATCACGTCTCTGCCCTCATGAGGCTTACAAAGAACTCGTTTTTTAGTGACATACTATAATTTAGGTACAACAAAAGATGATGGTGTCATGCTTTTTCTATAAATGATATAAACTTCCTCACAAGCCCGCTGTTATGGACTGAATTGTGTCTCTCCCCCCACAATCAGATGTTGAACCCTAACTCCCAGTGAGATGGTGTCTGGAGATGGAGCCTTTGGGAAATGGGTGAGTTTAGTTGAGGTTGTGAGAGCGGGGCTCCCATGATGGGATTTGTGCCCTTGTAAGAAAAGGGAAAGACACGAGAGCCTGCTTTCTCTGCCATGTGAGAACAGTGAGAAGGTGGCCATCTGAAAGCCAGGAAGAGGATTCTCACCAGAAACCAGATCTTCTAGCACCCTAATCTTGGATTTCCAGCCTCCAAACTTGTGTTGTTTAAGCTTCTCAATCTGTAGTGTTTTGTTATGGCAGACCCAAAATTCCCACTTTTTGAGGTGATGGGATGGGATAGCGGGAGATGCAAACTTACCAGTTAAGAATGAATCAGGTACTTTGGGGACTTCCCTGGTGATTCAGTGGTTAAGACTCCACACTTGCATTGTAGGGGGCATGTGTTCAATCCCTGGTCAGGGATCTAAGATCCCACGTGCTGCTTGATGCAGCCAAAAAAATAGAGAAAGGAAGAAAGAGAGAAAGAAGGAATCAGTTGCTTTGGCTTAAACAGTCACAGATAAATATGTAGTCAGTTGAAGTTCAAACTCCCTCTAAGACTTTTCTCTCCTCTTTTGTTCTTCCCTCCTCCAAAGATGGGGACTTACAGATAGGGCAGGAATTTCATATCCTTGGGAGCAGCTGAAGGGGGGGTTGACCCCAGAACTGACCTCCTCAGATATGTCCCCTGCACCACCTGATCACATCCTGATGGAGACATTTGTGGTCAGTTCTTCTGGCAAAGCTGGAGGTCTCGTGGACTTTTTCCTCTGTTACCTGGCTCCACCTTAGCCCACGCTAGCCCTGTAAATCCTGAGTCTATCTCCACTTTATCTTCCAGCAGTGCCTGAGAGAAGCCTGCACTGGGTTCCCTCCCATTGCTACCACAGCACAGCAGCAGGCTTCTGGTTTCAATCCTTTCATCAAGACAAGTAAGAAGCTCTGGATCCTTCCACATCACACAGAAGCCAAGGGATTCTTGGAACTCTGTATTTGACCCTGTCTGTGCTTAAATGCCAGAGAAGGCAATGGCACCCCACTCCAGTACTCTTGCCTGGAAAATCCCATGGATGGAGGAGCCTGGAAGGCTGCAGTCCATGGGGTCGCTAAGAGTCGGACACAACTGAGCGACTTCACTTTCACTTTTCACTTTCATGAATTGGAGAAGGAAATGGCAACCCACCCCAGTGTTCTTGCCTGGAGAATCCCAGGGACAGGGGAGCCTGGTGGGCTGCCGTCTATGGGATCACACAGAGTCAGACACGACTGAAGCGACTTAGCAGCAGCAGCAGCAGTGCTTAAATGGTGGCTTCCCTGGTGGCTCAGTGGTAGAGTCTACCTTGCAGATTCTCCTCTGGCCAAGTAAATGGCAACACACTCCAGTATTCTTGCCTGGAAAATCCCATGGACAGAGGAGCCTGGTGGGCTACAGTCTATGGTGTTGCAAAGAGTCGGATACAGCTGAGTGACTAAACGATAACCATGCTTAAATACTGCCTTCAGACATTTCTACTTTGCTGCTTGGGTGGCTCCATATTATTGCAGTTCTCTTAGACGTCTTGAAGTTTTCCCTGTCTGTTTCTAGGGAAACTAGACCCACAGAAATTGCTGATGAGAATTGTACCTGCCTTTAGCTATACTCCACATTTCCTTTTCATATCATTCTGTGACATCCTGGACAGATTGCATCATTTCTATCAATTTTGGTTATTCAAAAAATGTATAAAACTTTAATTTCAAACTCTTTGTAAATTCCACCTCCTTTCTGTCTCCTCCAGAGAAGGCTTGAGTTGGAATCTTGGCTGTTTGAAGTGACCTGGGGTTGGAGGGAGTCCTGGCTGTGAAACAGCCTCCCTCCCTCTCCCAGACATGGCTCTTTCTCTCAAGTGTTGGAATCAGGAAGAAGGGAAAGAAAGGGGCACTGGTGTCCTCTCTCTATTGGCTGCTCTGCATCTCCAGTGAGCCCTGAGTGTGCGGCCAGCACTTCAAGTCCACCTCCCCTCAACTTTCTCAGTAATAGAACCCAGGCCACGGTGCCTAGTCCTGGGGTGCACAGCTTGTACATGAAGCAGCTGAAGAATATATATCTTCTTATGTTCCTTGTTCAGGGAATTTCTCACACCCTGGCCATGCCACGTAAGGGTGGGCAAGATCACTGTTCCACTGCCATTCCTCTTCCACGTGGCCAGTCAGCCCTCCCTGGCTTCCATCTTCTCTAGTAGAAATGGGTAGCTCTTTTAGGAATGGGTAGCCCAGCAACTCTGCTATCCAATCAGAGGTCACCAGCAGTAGATCCTAAAAGCCACTGTCTTGGAAACTTTCTTCACTTGGCAATGGGAGTCAGGAGAAATCCCTCCCCAAAAGGAAGGGAAGAATCCCCATGTCCCCAGGCTCTTTTATAAACCGCGGACTCCATATTAGGGGAGGGGGGTGTAGGTGGGGACTGATGCTCAGTTGTTCAGCCACTTAGTAAGACTTTGGAAGAAGTGGTAGATCCCAGTTACTGTTTTTAGCTCTGGATCCTTTTTGTCAACACAGGACAATAGGAAAAGTCCCCCTTGATGTCCCGTCATTCTTATATCTGAGCTTCCCCTATCATGTTGGAATTGCTTTCTTCCTAATTTTCTGAAAATAGACTCATTTCCGCAGATGGATGAAATGAGTTCTCACCAGCAAACAATGAAATGTGTCATGTGAAATTTCAAGGTCCCTTCTAAAGATCCTGTGATTCCATGAAAACAAAGTGGGGAAAGAAAGCAAGTTGCATGTATGAAATTAGGTAGATGGTTAAAACTAATTCATTACCCTTATTATTTCTGAATGAATTGAAGGGGTTTTTTCCTCTAAAGTTTGTCTCATTGATCAAATACATATTTGCTGCAAGTTTCTACAATAATCAAATCATTCATTTTTCCCATTCTTCTACTCCATTTTCTGTTCAATTCTATATTTTGATTGGTATCTTTACTGAAAAACAGTTCCTACAAATACATTTGCTGTTTGTAATTTTAGTTGCGTTTAATCTGAGCAGGATTTGGATGTTTCAACAGTTCAATATGCAAAACTCTGGTGATATCCAAGAATCTTTGCCCTGAAAGATTTTTGGATCTGTGTGATTAGGTAGTCTACAACTTTAAAGAAAAAAAAAAAAAAACAAACTCATTAGACTCATTGCAGAAGCATCAATTTAACAGTAAAATGCTGCCTCCTTCTGGATAAATTGTTTTAGGCATGATAAGCTTGTAAAACTGCTATAGAGGTATGTTATTTTATGAGTAAAACATTTTTATAATCCTACTTTTTTCATTAAAAAAATTAGAGGACTAGAGCAAGCTTTGAAAGATTATCTAGATTCTGCCTTTGAGCATGTAAAGAATCTTAAATTATCTAACCTATGGCACTGATTTGATTGTCTTTCTTTCAAAGGTCTTTAACTGAAAATATCAGATAAAATTGAAATTAGCATGGTTTCACTTTCATGTGAGGCTACCTTACTTAACATTCAGTTAGTATTATCATGTATGCATGCACACAGATTCATCTGCATGCCTAGAAAAGTGTGTGTGTGTGTGTTTAAAAAATGCAGTGAAATGCCTAGGTGTTCTAGTCTTAATTCTGTGCCAGCAGTCATGTGTATTTTGGCAAACCACTTAATCTCTCTGGGTCCCAGTTTCCTTATCTGTACACTGAGGATAATAAAACCATTGTTATTGACCTCAAAAAATACTTTGTGAGGCTCACTGAAATCAACAAAACACTGTGTGAGGTATTATTTATTATCTTTAAGGTTTTAACTGGTCACAGTCCTGAAGTGAAAGAACAGAATCAGATCTGTGACCAACAAGAAGAAAAATGCTTAATGATGCTTCACTGCATAAATGTTTAAAAATGCTTTATTGCATAACCACAGACAACTAGTTTGGTTATACTCAAATAAATCAAGTCTCTACTATCTGAAGTAAAAAGCTGGAGAAGAGGTTATAAATAACCTCAGACCACAATTATACAAAAGTCAAATCTACTCTCGGTTCTCCCGGGGGCAGTTTATCCCGACAGAACCAAAAGAGTAGGAGGTCTAACCAAGGTAGGTCAGGGACCCAGAGCAAAGCTTGTTTGCTCTACCTCATCCCCAAGCGAACATCTCCAACCCTTCGTGGAGCCCAGCCAGGATGCTCAAGGCTGACTGTGCCCTGGTTCTGTTGAAGGGATTTTTATGATTCTCCAAAAACCCTTCAGCAAAAGTAGTACTAACCAAAATCCAACCAGCTAAGAGGCCAAAGGACACTCCAAATTTTCTGGTCCCTACTCAGCCTTGACTAGTGGCTATTTTGTTTATATTTTGTCATTTTGTCTATAAAATGGGTGTAGCAAAAAAAAATGGGTGTAATAGTACCTACTTAATTAGATTGTTGTGCATTAATACAAGCAGAGCATTCAGAATAGCATCTGGCATTCAAGCATTCAGTATATGTTAGCTGCTACTGCTACCACCATTATTTTATCGCACTACTCTGCTCGCCCATGGCATTCATTTATGGACAAATGAAACTGTCTCTCTCACAGCTCTTCAGTTTTCTGAGACTGAAGATTGTTGCTCCTTTAAACCCTCTGGCCATCAATATTTTGAATTTTGTTCCTGGTGATGGACAGGGAGGCCTGGCATGCTGTGATCCATGGGGTCGCAAAGAGTCAGACACAATTGAGTGACTGAACGGAACGGAACTAGTGAGTCGGACACAACTGAGCAATTGAACTGAACTAGTTACCTCATATTACATATAATACTTCTTTTTACTTTTCAGTTACAAAGTAGTAAATTATAACTACTGGTGCTGTTTATGTGACCTAGTAGGCAAACCAAACAGCAACTCTTTATTCTGTAGCCATAAGAGCAGATGCACCTGGAATAAGAGCTAAGGTTTAGGCACATTTCAAGCTGTCAAACATTTTTTATGATCAGGAAATATTCCAGTTCTGTTTCACTCCAAGAGCAGAAGCAGCTAGTAATAACCCTAATTCAAAACTATCTGGTAAATCACTCTATGAAAGATATTTGTTGCTGTTTTTGTTGTTTAGTCACTAAGTCGCGTCCGACTCTCTTGCGACCCCATGGATCCTAGACCAGCAGGCTTTTCTGTCCTTGGGAGTCTCCAGTCAAGAATACTGAAGTAGGTTGCCATTTCCTTTTCCAAGGGGTCTTTTTGACCCAGGGAATCACCCTGCATCTCCTGCATTGGCAGGCGGATTCTTTACTACTGAGCAAGGGAAGCCTGGATGGCACTGAAACTGTTTTGAGAACTAAAAATGACACATGGCCACTAGAGGGCATTTAAATGATGTAGTAGGTTTCAGCTTCACACTTGATCTGTTTAAAATCCCAGCTGGTTTGCACTTGGCTCAAGCACTGTGATTCACATATTTTGACCCTGTGGGAACTCTTGAGGGAACTCTCATGATTTGGCTGAATGGACGCTTAAGAATATCTACAATAGATCCTATAGCTATGGATGTAAAACAATAAAATCCTTTCGGAGTTATGAAAAGAGAGAGGTAATTTTAAATTTCAGCCTGAAATCTCCAGAACAATTTTTTTTAAGTAAATTATTGAGGGCAAGATTGAGAGACTGGATAACTTAGTTCTTTTCAATTCACGTGTAACATGAAGTCTTAATAACCACAGAGCAGTATAATTCACTGACAGCTTGTCCCAGCTGACCACAGGTACTGCCAAGCCTGGCCTCTACCCGGGTCCAACAGCCTAATCCTATCTGCCATTTCCTCCTCAATTAATTCCTAGGAAAGGCTAGCTGTAGACTAGTGAAATACCCCAGAGGAGAGAGAAACAGAAGCGAATCCTCATGGAATAAAAAGGCTGTTATAAAGAAAGAAGACTAGTCAGTTATTTTTTCACCTTCCACAAGAATATTAGTAGAGAAACATTTTAAATTTCAGCAACCAAGACTTTAAAATAGCCATAAAGATGAAATTAAATAAGTACTAAAATAACCTATGAAATAAATGGAGAGGAAACCGTTCTATTTTGGGAAATTTTGCACAGCGACACTGAGATGAGTAGTGAAGCTTTCTAGCTATTTTCCTAGTTTTAAGAAGGTGCTCTTTAAAGCCCATAGTGCTTAATTCAAACTGTCCACTAAATGGCCCTAATACATCTGAGTTCCTTTAACTGGTGGAGCATTAAATCCCCTGTTAAAGTAAAGTACTGGCATATTTAATTATATTTGTGATTGAAGAAGTTGTCTTCTAAGGGGAAATCATGCAGTGATCATCTACAAGGTTTAATAATGAATTATTAATTACCTGAAAAGATAGAGAATTGAACATATGCTTTTTATTTCCTCTCTCAATGCCCTCCCCACCAAAAGACAGGAAGGGAAAGTAAAAGTTACAAATCCACAAGAAAATAAAGAATAAGAGAGATCAAAATGAGAGGGACTAACCTAAGAAAAAGCTGAAAACAAGCACCTACAGAGAGGGGAACAGTGATTAGCAAGCTCATCCCATCCCAGGACTTTGGGGACTCAGAGATCAAAAACACTCCTACCCTTTCCCAGAGGAAAGGCAGGGGCTACAAATGAACTGAAAGTAGAATCACTTTAAGGGAAGTCTACATTCTAGTCTGCAAGACCTTCCAACCCATTTGCCCACTCATTTCCCAGAAAGCTGGAAGACCAGCCCGATGGGCCCCCTCCAACACTAGAGAGAGAGTAGATCCTTCTGTGCTCTAACATTGGGCAAGCCCTCTAGAGCTCGGCTCACTCCACCTTGTTAGTCCTCCACACATCAGGCTCCCACCTTTGCACGAAAATCAACCTTCTCCATCCTCACTCTTACGACAGATAGCCAAGGCTCACCGAACAATCTAGGAAATACCCAACATAAGAGACACAGAACAAGACAAAAAGGAAAAACAAATAACAAAATTAAAGAAATAAAGACAATGCAGACAACAGAAGAAAATTTCAAAAAAATGAACCAGTATCCTCTGAAAAAGAAAGATACCTGTTGGACCCGTGACACAGGAATAAGGTGCTTTTTTAAAGGTTTTTCAAAAAGAAAGAAGTAATCAGAGAAAAAGGAAGTGCTTTTGAAAACTAACAGTATAAAAACCAAAATGAAAACTATTTCAAAAGAATCATCAGAAGAGAAATTTGAGGCAACGTCCCATAAAATAAAAGGGAAAAAGGCAAAAATGATAGTAACATTAGCAGGCAAATACAGGCTCCCCATTGTTAGACTAACAGAAGTTCTACAAAGAAATGAGAATAAAGCAAAAGGAGACAATTATTGAATAAATAATAAAAGAATAGTCCCTCAAACTTAAAGAAATGAGTTTCCAAATTGAATGCATCTACTTAATACCTGGGGCTTCCCTAGTGGCTCAGACAGTAAAGCCTCTGCCTGCAATACTGGAGACTGGGTTCCATCCTGGGGTCGGGAAGATCCCCTGGAGAAGGAAACAGCAACCCACTCCGATACCCTTGCCTGGAAAATCCCATGGATGGAGCTACAGTCCATGGGGTCGCAAAGAGTTAGACACGACTGCGTGACTTCACTTTCTTTCTTTATTACTTAATACCCAGCTTATTGAATAAAAAAAAAAAAAAAAAACTAAATTACCTCACTGTACAATTTCAGAACATTTGGAATGAAGAAATGATTCAAAACGCATGGGGCGGGGATGAGGGGGAGCCAGTATAGTTATATGCATAGGCTAGGCTAAGTCACTTCAGTCTTGTCCGACTCTGTGCGACCCCATAAACGGCAGCCCACCAGGCTCCCCTGTCCCTGGGATTCTCCAGGCAAGAACACTGGAGTGGGTTGCCATTTCCTTCTCCAATGCATGAAAGTAAAAAGTGAAAGTAAAGTCGCTCAATCGTGGCCGACTCTTAGCAACCCCACGGACTGCAGCCCACCAGGCTCCTCTGTCCATGGATTTTCCAGGCAAGAGTACTGGAGTGGGGTGCCATTGCCTTCTCCGAGTTATATGCATAGAACAGGTAATCAGAATTTATTGGAAATCAGACATCTGGAGAGTAGTAAGGCTGGAGAGATAGATTTCAGAGTCATCACACGGGAATGTAGAAGCTGAGGCAGGTCAGTAGGTGAAAGTTCCCAGGAGGAACGTGCACAGTGGCCTCCTAAGTCTTCCGTCTCAAAGCTGACGTAATAGGCAGGCATCGGCCAGCCTACTCTCACTACTAAAATAGGGGAGGCCACACCAAGCCATCGGAGAAGGCAATGGCACCCCACTCGAGTACTCTTGCCTGGAAAATCCCATGGATGGAGGAGCCTGGTAGGCTGCAGTCCATGGGGTCTCTAAGAGCCGGACACGACTGAGCAACTTCACTTTCACTTTTCACTTTCATGCATTGGAGAAGGAAATGGCAACCCACTCCAGTGTTCTTGCCTGGAGAATCCCAGGGACGGGGGAGCCTGGGGGCCTGCCGTCTGTGGGGTCACACAGAGTCAGACACGACTGAAGTGACTTAGCATAGCTTAGCATAGCATAGCATACACCAAGCCATGTTGAATCCTAAGGCAAAAGGGAAAATCAGTTATATTAATCCTGTCTACAGTGTTGAATAATGTCTCCCAAAAATATACATCCACTAGAGCCACAGAACATGACCTTATTTGGAAATAGGGTCTTTGTAAATATAATCTGATTAGATGAGATCATACTGGATTAGAGTGGGCCCTAAATCCAGTGGCTGGTGTCCTTATGAGAAGAGGAAAGACACAGAGACACACCTGGAAGAAGGTCATGGGAAATGGAGGCACAGTTTGGAGTGGTGCAGCTACAAACCAAGGAGTAAGATTTCGGCAACCACCAGAAGCTAGGGGAGAGGCATGAGGTTTCTCCTGATGTGTCTAACCGCCAGAACTGGGAGACAATACAGTTCTGTTAAGCCATCCAGTTTATGGTCTATGGTTACAGCAGCCCTAGGAAACTGATCTGGCTTCATTTAAAATTTTGACGTTTTGTTTTGGATTGCTTGGCATAAATTTTGATTTTTAAAAATACTACATTAGAATATCTTGACTAAAGAGTTTTTGGCATCTCCTTAAATTTTGCCCCAAAAGCAATTAATCCAAGCCCTAGGGCATGTTTTAAATACTTTTACTGAATTACTAACAACCAATCTTCTCAGTCCATCTTTTTGCAGAGACATATTCTATATATCCAAAGAACAAAGAGTAAAAGCAAGCAAGCATGATTTCTAAATAAAATAGTTGATTTCTTCAACAAAGACAATTACATTTTCTCCCCCTCATTGTAGAAATGCAGCCCATCTCTTGGGAGGGACATACAGACATTGGCAGCCTTGTTTAAAAGCAGTAGGCACCGTCTGATCATTCCATCTGCTTCCCCTGGGAAAGAAAAATCATTACATGGCAATTTCAGTGGCCTTGAATCCCACGTAGTGAATTTTATTAACACGTTGTATTCACTCTGAAAAAAATATTTAAGCTGAATGTGAGTATGAGAGAGTTGGGTATAGAGTAAGTGGCAGTCTTAGAACAGGGCCCCAAGTCTTTTGACACTCCTTTCATGGAGCAGTGGTGGTATGCAGGTTTCCTATGGACCCACTTTCTCTTCCCTTTTTTTTTTTTTCTTTTAATTGACGTATAGTTGATTTATGGGCTTCCCTGATAGCTCAGTTGGTAAAGAATCCACTTGCAATGCAGGAGACCCCATTTCAATTTTCTGGGTCAGGGAGATCCACTGGAGAAGAGATAGGCTACCCACTCCAGTATTCTTGGGCTTCCCTTGTGTCTCAGCTGGCAAAGAATCCACCTGCAGTGCGGGAAACCTGGGTTCAATCCCTGGATTGGGAAGATCTCCTGGAAAAGGGAACAGCTACCCACTCCAGTATTCTGGCCTGGAGAATTCCATGGACTGTATGGCCCATGAGATCCCAAAGAGTGGGACATGAACTGAGCAATTTTCATTTTCAGTTTTATAGTTGATTTACAATGTTGTATTATTTCTGCTGCATAGCAAAATGACTCAGTTATACATATATATGCATTTGTTTTTATGTTCTTTTCCATTACGGTTTATCCTAGGAGATTAAATATATTAATAGTTCCCTGTCCTATACAGTATTGTCTATCCATTCTAATAGATTGCATAATAAACCATTGTAATAGTTTGAATCTACTAGCTCCAGTCAGTTATCATTCCAATCCCAAAGAAAGGCAATGCCAAAGAATGCTCAAACTACTGCACAATTGCACTCATCTCACACGCTAGTAAAGTAATGCTCAAAATTCTCCAAGCCAGGCTTCAGCAATACATGAACTGTGAACTTCCAGGTGTTCAAGCTGGTTTTAGAAAAGGCAGAGGAACCAGAGATCAAATTGCCAACATCCGCTGGATCATTGAAAAACCAAGAGAGTTCCAGAAAAACTTCTATTTCTGCTTTATTGACTATGCCAAAGCCTTTGACTGTGTGGATCACAATATTAACTGTGGAAAATTCTGAAGGGATGGGAATACCAGACCACCTGACCTGCATCTTGGGAAACCTGAATGCAGGTCAGGAAGCAACTTAGAACTGGACATGGAACAACAGACTGGTTCCAAATAGGAAAAGGAGTACATCAAGGCTGTATATTGTTACCCTGCTTATTTAACTTCTATGCAGAGTACATCATGAGAAACGCTGGGCTGGAAGAAGCACAAGCTGGAATCAAGATTGCCAGGAGAAATATCAATAACCTCAGATATGCAGATGACACCACCCTTATGGCAGAAAGGGAAGAAGAACTCAAGAGCCTCTTGATGAAAGTGAAAGAAGAGAGTGAAAAAGTTGACTTAAAGCTCAACATTCAGAAAACGAAAATCATGGCATCCAGTCCCATCACTTCATGGCAAATAGATGGGAAAACAGTGGAAACAGTGGCTGACTTTATTTTTCTGGGCTCCAAAATCACTGCAGATGGTGATTGCAGCCATGGAATTAAAAGACGCTTACTCCTTGGAAGGAAAGTTATGACCAACCTAGATAGCATATTCAAAAGCAGAGACATTACTTTGCCAACAAAGGTCCATCTAGTCAAAGCTATGGTTTTTCCAGTAGCCATGTATGGATGTGACAGTTGGACTATAAGGAAAGCTTAGTGCTGAAGAATTGATGCTTTTGAACTGTGGTGTTGGAGAAGACTCTTGAGATTCCCTTGGACTGCAAGGAGATCCAACCAGTCCATTCTTAAGGAGATCAGTCCTGGATGTTCATTGGTAGGACCGATGTTGAAGCTGAAACTGCAATACTTTGGCCACCTGATGCGAAGAGATGACTCATTTGAAAAGACCCTGATGCTGGAAAAGATTGAGGGCAGGAGGAGAAGGGGACGACAGAGGATGAGATGGTTGGATGGCATCACCGACTCAATGGACATGGGTTTGGGTGGACTCCAGGAGTTGGTGATGGACAGGGAGGCCTGGTGTGCTTCAGTTCATGGGGTCACAAACAGTCAGACACAACTGAGCGACTGAACTGAATTAACTCCAGACTCCGAGTTCATCCCTTCGTCTCCCCATCCCCCTTGGCAATCACAAGCCTGTTTTTTATATCTATAATTCTGTTTCTCTTTCATGTTGTTGTTTAGTTGCCAAGTCATGTCAGATTCTTTCGTGACCCCATGGACTATATAGCCCACCAGCCTCCTCTGTCCATGAGATCTCCCAGACAAGACTATTGGAGTGGGTTGCCATTTCCTTCTCCAGGGGCTCTTCCCAACCGAGGGATTGAACCCATATCTCCGGCATTGCAGGTGGATTCTTTACCGTCAGAGCCACCAGGGAAGCCCCATAGATAGGTTCATTCATGTCATATTTTAGATTCCACATATTTATGATATCGTATGATATTTGTCTTTCTCTTTCTGACTTATTTCACTTAGTATGATAATCTCTAGTTGCAAAAAAATATAGAATACTTGACAAATTTGCATGTCTTCCTTGTGTGGGGGCCATGTTAATCTTCTCTGAATCATTCTGATTTTAGTGTGTGTGCTGCCAAAGAAAGCACTGGGCACACTTCTTGAATCTGGGCAGGCTTATGACTCCTTCAACCAAGAGACTACTGTGGGCTCAGTCTGGAGGCTGGGTCATAAAAGGCATCACAGCACAGGCATTAAACACTAGAACACTTGGTCTTGAAGTCCTGAGCTGCCATGTACAAGTCTAACTACCCTGAGAGAACAGTAGCTGTAAGGAAGCCAAGCTGCAGAAAGAAGACAAATGTAGTTACTCCAGCTGACAGCCCCAGGCCCTGAGGCAGCCCAGCCCAAAGGATGAGACCTGAAATCTCAAGGAGAGGTCCACCACCCCTGCAGAGCCCAGTCTGACTCCTGACCCACAAAACCTGTGACCCTAGTCAAGTGGTTATTTCAAGATGCTAAAATTGGGTCAGTTTTCTATGCAGCAAAAGTAACTGCAACAGAGTATGAGGGTCAAAGACATATCAATACGAATGGATAGATTTATTATCCAAAAATATCCCAATCATCAGCAGAGTGGAAGTTTACAATACTTTGGAGTAAAAGTTTTCCCAGAATCATCTGGAATGATCTTTGAACTTGTTTTCTGCTCTAGCTTCAGAGCAATGAAACATGTAAAGCCCATCCCTTGCTCATGCTTTTCTGTTCAAATTCCCTGTTAACTGTGAAAGCCTCTATCTTAGAGGTGCTTCCTAAGGTCGCTCAGATGGTAAAGCATCTGCCTGCAATGCAGGAGATCCAGGTTCGATCCCCGGGTTGCGAAGATCCCCTGGAGAAGAGAATGGCAACCCACTCCAATATTCTTGCCTGGAGAATCCCATGGACAGAGAAGCCTGGCAGGCTACAGTCTATGAGGTCTTAAAAGAGTCAGACACAACTGAGCATGCGCAGACCTACACCACCCACGGGGAAAAAAAAAAAAAGACATGCCAAACTTCTCAGCTCAGGCAAGTGCAGCAAAAACCTACCATGCAGTCAGTCCCCAATCTTAGAAGACAGAAGGATTAAAGTTAGTAAACCTTGCTGTTTGAGCCTCCATCTCAAATTCCAACCCATGAATGCAAATATGAGTACACTGCATCCTCAGCCTTCCCAATTAGACAGGCAATTAGCGTAATTTCTCAGGTGAGGATGTTATCTCCTGTCTATATGTTTCACAGTTCTAACAGTAAAAATGTCAATACCATTGCTGACATTTTAAAAACTAATATGGTCGTTACTTTTGTTTGTATTTTATTTATAACAAATGTTTTATACTTATCTATTTAGCTGCTCTGTGTCTGAGGTTTGGCAGGATCTTGGATCTTCATTGCTTCATGAGGCAGCTTTAGTTGTGGCATGAGGGAGATTTTTTATTTTTTAGTTGTACCATGTGGGATGTAGTCCCCTGACCAAGGATGGAAGCCAGGCCCCCTGCATTGGGTGCTTGGGATCTTAGCCACTGGACCACCAGGGAAGTCCCTTGTTTATATTTTAAAGTCACACACACACACACACACACACACACACAATATTAACTGCCAACAATGCTCCTGCTTTTTTATTTCATCCTTAAAACACAATATATGGTAAGGATAATAATAAAGTTCTATAAATATATAACATGCTAGTTAGAATAAGCAAGCTTTGTGTTGCTATCATCCTGGGATCCAGTTCTACTTTATGATAAGATATACAAGTTAATCACCCCCTTGGAATGTAGAATTTGGGTGGGGGATGGGGAGGAGGAATGTAGAACTGTGTTTCTGTAAAGTGCAGACTTCACAGTAGACATATAGTATTACACAGATATGAGAATAACAGAATTTATCATTTTTTCTGTTTTCACTATGCAGTTACCAAATGTCACTAAAATGAACAATTATTTATATTTTTCTCTAGTTTTATTGAGATGTAATTGGCATATAATATTATGTAAGTTTAAGGTGCACACTGTGATAATCTGATACATGGCTATATGGCTAAATGTTTACCATAAGAAGAGCCGTTAACACATCCTTCACCTCACATAGTTAGCATTTGTTGTTATGCTGAGAACATTTAAGATCCATTCTCTTACTGAGAAAACTGGATAAGTACATGCAGGAAAATGCAATTTGACCCTTCTCTTCAGTCAATTCAGTTCAGTCGCTCAGTCGTGTCCAACTCTTTGCAACCCTATGAATCGCAGCATGCCAGGCCTCCCTGTCCATCACCAACTCCTGGAGTCCACCCAAACCCATGTCCATTGAGTCGGTGATGCCATCCAGCCATCTCATCCTCTGTCGTCCCCTTCTCCCCCTGCCCCAAGACCCTCCCAACATCAGAGTCTTTTCCAATGAGTCAACTCTTCGCATGAGGTGGCCAAAGTACTGGAGTTTCAGCTTTAGCATCATTCCTTCCAAAGAAATCCCAGGGCTGATCTCTTTCAGAATGGACTGGTTAGATCTCCTTGTAGTCCAAGGGACTCTCAAGAGTCTTCTCCAACACCACAATTCAAAAGCATCAATTCTTCGGCGCTCAGCCTTCTTCACAGTCCAACTCTCACATCCATACATGACCACAGGAAAAACCATAGCCTTGACTAGATGGACCTTTGTTGGCAAAGTAATGTCTCTGCTTTTGAATATGCTATCTAGGTTGGTCATAACTTTCCTTCCAAGGAGGAAGCGTCTTTTAATTTCATGGCTGCAGTCAGCATCTGCAGTGATTTTGGAGCCCAGAAAAATAAAGTCTGACACTGTTTCCACTGTTTCCCCATCTATTTGCTATGAATTGATGGGACTGGATGCCATGATCTTCATTTTCTGAATGTTGAATTTAAGCCAACTTTTTCACTCTCCACTTTCACTTTCATCAAGAGGTTTTTGAGTTCCTCTTCACTTTCTGCCATAAGGGTGGTGTCATCTGCATATCTGAGGTTATTGATATTTCTCCTGGCAATCTTGATTCCAGCTTGTGCTTCTTCCAGTCTAGCATTTCTCATGATGTACTCTGCATATAAGTTAAATAAGCAGGGTGACAATATACAGCCTTGATGTACTCCTTTTCCTATTTGGAACCAGTCTGTTGTTCCATGTCCAGTTCTAACTGTTGCTTCCTGACCTGCATACAGATTTCTCAAGATGCAGGTCAAGTGGTCTGTTATTTCCATCTCTTCAGAATTTTCCACAGTTTATTGTGATCCACACAGTCAAAGGCTTTGGCATAGTCAATAAAGCAGAAATAGATGTTTTTCTGGAACTCTCTTGCTTTTTCCATGATCCGGCAGATGTTGGCAATTTGATCTCTGGTTCCTATGCCTTTTCTAAAACCAGCTTGAACATCTGGAAGTTCACAGTTCACGTATTGCTGAAGCCTGGCTTGGAGAATTTTGAGCATTACTTTACTAGCATGTGAGATGAGTGCAGTTGTGCGGTAGTTTGAGCATTCTTTGGCATTGCCTTTCTTTGGGATTGGAATGAAAACTGACCTTTTCCAGTCCTGTGGCCACTGCTGAGTTTTCCAAATTTGCTGGCATATTGAGTGCAGCACTTTCACAGCATCATCTTCCAGGATTTGAAACTCTCTCTTACACCACTTAAAAAAAATGAACTCAACATGGATTAAAGACATAAACGTAAGACCTGAAACCATAAAACTCCTAGAAGAAAACACAGCTGAAAAGCTCCTTGACACTGGTCTTGGCAGCAGTTTCCCAGACCTAACACCAAAGACACAAGCAAGAAAAACAAAAACCAACTGGTGGGGCTACATCAGATTAAAAAGCTTTCACAGCAAAGAAGCAACCAACACAATGAGAAAGCAGCCTACAGGATGGAAGAAAATATTTGCAAATCATATATCTGATAAGGGGTTTATTTCCAAAATATAGAAAGAACTCATAAACTTAGCAAAAACAACAAAAAAAACCCTTCTAAAAAGTACGCAGTAGAATTGAATAGTTTTCCAAAGACAACACATAAAAAAAGGCACATAAAAAACATGCTCCACACCACTAATCACCAGGGAAATGCAAATCAAAACCACAAGATATTACCTCATTCCTATTTAAATGGTGGTGGTTTAGGTGATTTAGTCACTAAGTTGTGTCTGACTCTCATGACCCCACCGACTGTAGCCCACTAGGCTCCTCTGTCCATGGGATTCTCCAGGCAATAATACTGGAGTTGGTGGCCATTTCCCTTCTCCAGGGAATCTTCCCGACCTGGAGCTCAAACTCAGGATCTCCTGCATTGCAAGCAGATTCTTTACCCACTGAGCTACGAGAGAAGCCTTTCAAAAAGATAAGAGACAAGAAGTGTTATCAAAGGGTGTGAAGGAAAGGGAATCCTTTTGCACTGTTGGGAATGCAAACTGGTGCAGCCACTATGGAAAACAGTATGGAGGTTCCTCAAAAACTTAAAACTAGCACTACCCATGATCTAACAACCCCGCTACTGAATCTATATCCAAAGGAACTGAAATCAGGATCGCATGAAGATATCCACACTCCCTTGTTCAGTGCTGCAGTATTCACAATAGCCAACCTAAGATCCATGAATTGATGAATGGATAAAGAAAATGTGGTGTATATATAATGGATACTATTCATACATGAGAAAAAGAAGGAAATTCTGCTGTTTGAGACAACTTAGATGAAACTTGAGGGCATTGTGCTAAGTGAAATAAGTCAGACAGGGAAAAACAAATATTGTATTATCACTCATATGTGGAACATAAAAACCCAAAGTCATACAGTGGAGTCACCAGGATCTAGGGAATGGGGGAGATGAGACAGTATTGGTCAAAGAATTGGACAAACTTCCAGTTATAAGATTAATAAGTTCTGAGGATCGAATATACAGCATGGTGATTAAAACTAATAATACTGTATTATATGTGCTTATTTAGGGCTGTGCTGGGTCTTCGTTGCTGCACCGAGTTTCTCAAGTTGCAGTGACCTGGGGGTATACTTCATTGCAGTGCACCGGCTTCTCATTGTGTTGGCTTCTCTCGTTGCGAAGCACATGTTCCAGTTGCATGGGCTTCAGTGGTTGCAGCATGTGAGCTTGGTGTTTATGGCTCTTGGGCTCTAGAGTGTGGGCTCGGTAGTTGCAGCTCACAGGCTTAGTTGCTGTGCAGTATGTGGAGTCTTCCTGGACAGGGGGTCAAACTGGTGTCCCCTGCGTTGGCAGGCGGATTCTCAACCATTGCACCACCAGGGAAGTCCCAGTACTGTATTATATTTGAATGTTGCTAAGAGAGTAGATCTTTAATATTCTCACCACAAAAGAGAAACGGTAATTATGTAACAGGATGGAGGTGTTAGCTAACTATGGTGGTAATAATTTTGAAATAAATGAATGTATCAAATTAGCACATTGTATACGGATGAGATGGCTGGATCGCATCACTGACTCAATGGATGTGAGTCTGAGTGAACTCCAGGAGTTGGTGATGGACAGGGAGGCCTGGCGTGCTGCGATTCATGGGGTCGCAAAGAGTCGGACACGACTGAGCAACTGATCTGATCTGATACCTTAAACTTCTACAGTGTTGTCAATTATATCTCAGTAAAGCCAGAGGAATAAAAAGATTACTCTCTAAGCAACTTCCAAGTATATAATACAGTATTGTCAACTGTAGTCACGATTCTGTACATTACATTCCCAGAATTTATTCCTCACATCACTGTAGTTTGGACCCCATGGCTAACATCTCATTTCCTCTACCCCTCAACCCCTGGTTCCCACCATTCTACTGTCTGTTTCTGAATCTTTCTTAACATTCCACATGTAAGTGAGATCATACTATATTTGTCTCTATTTCACTTAGCATAATGTCCTCAAGATTCCAGTTATTTTTAAATCATGGAATACAGAGGTGTGCATTTTCTTTCATATAGGGAACTAAAACATAAACCAAACTTCAGGAGTAACCTCGATTGTTTTAGCAAAATGCAAAATATGTTTCCCACCAATTTCTGCAAGTTATTGTTAACCAAGCAGAATAAGACAGATAACAGAGAAATCTGTAATGAGAGCATGATTCAGTCAATTGGCAACATTATATCCTAATGAATTCTATCAATCATCTTCAATTAGATATTAATTCCTTAGTACTAGACATGCTCACTCAGAGACTATGGAATTGGAAACAGCAGAGGCTCTGCCTTCTGTAACATTAGGCGAGGGATTCTCTGGGCTTTAGGTTCCCCAAGTGTAGAACAAGGATAACAAACACCCCTGCAGAACTGGGCACAGGGGCCAACATGTTGAGAAGCCTACAGGGGGACATGTAGTCTGGAATCGCTGTATATTATTATTTCATAGGCAGAAGCCCTGTGATTGTTTCTCAAGAGGCAGCTAAAGCTACAGGTTTATTCTGGCAAAGACACAACTCGTCTGAGGAAATACATCTCTGAGGCATAGGCATGGATGAATTGAAACTGATGTGTTTCTTCAGTTGTATAGAATTTACAGCTATGTTGTTATCTGAGGTTGAGTTTTATATCATTTACTGCATGATTATTTTTTCGTTTCTGATTCTAAACAGCTCACCACACACTCCCTCCACTCTCCTATCTCTCGCTTTCTTTCCTTAATTATTCTCTTTCTCATACACACACCTACTTTCACTGGACATCTATGGGAAGAAGTAAGAGGCAGCTTTTAGAAGAGGAGATTTTACATCTAACTATATACATACTACATATCTAACCATCCCCCCCCCCCAAAAAAAAAAAAAAACCCTTAAGAAAAATTCTTCTATTTCCTTTTTTGGTCATTTAAGGTAGAAGCATTTAAAGGAGGAAGGAAAGGCTGGCTTAACAATCAAAAAATAAAGGAAGTTAAAGAAATCGTGAAAGCAAAAGGGGAGTGGGAGGGAGACAAGAGAACTCAGGGAAAAAAACAAAATCACGGAAAGTGGAAAAAGACAAGTGAAGCAGGAAGACAAGAAAAAAGGCTATAATAGCTCAGGCTCAGAGGGTTCCAAAGGCAGCCTTAGTCACGCTGGCCAGAGTACTGGCATGGTGAAAGCAGTGGCCTGAATTTCAGGCAAACCATAGAAATTACAGAATCTCGGGCAAAGAATATAAATCTGAGTCTTTTTCACTGCCTGTAAAAGGAAGATGAAATCTTTGCCCCTTATACGTTTAAATTCTCATTTTATTTCTGTACCCCTCGCGTTGGCTCAAGTTGCTTACAAAACGATTAACCACGGCGTTAAGTTCTTCAACAGCTTTTTATACCCATCCTTTCAAGATGCCACCTGGATAATTCAAATAGAAAATAAAATCACATTAATCCGATCAAACCAACTAGGTACCGCTTATCCCAGCTTCCATATGCTAAGTTGTCATTTTATGAATGTCACTCTCCCACTTTACACACTAAGGGAACACATTAAAACGACAAGCAAGTCTTCAAATAAACCTAAATTACAACACATTTTGCAGTTTCCTTTTAATAGAACTTCTAGCTTGGAAGATCAACTAGGGTGTGGGGCCGTTTTCACCCTTATTAGGAAACGAACACAGTTTACAGGCTTAATTCGAAGTTTTAGGAAATTACAAAAGACGTTTCCTTTCCAAGAGAGGGTCACGCCACAGGAGAAGCCAGCGACCTCCATACCCGGCACGCCCTTCACTTGGCATCAGATTAGGACTAAGAAGGCGGGGTCTGCCGCTGCCGTCACAAGAGGCCGGCGCTGCGGAGGGAGGGGCGAAGGGAGTGGCGGGCGACGACGCGACTGCGCAGGGACGGAAAGCGGGTAGGCGGAAAAGACCGGCGAGCTAGATCCGGCAGCCGGCGGAGGAAGCCGCTCGACCACGGCCACGCAAGGGAAGAGTGTGCCGCGCGTGCGCGGGGCGTGGCCGAAGCCTTCCGTCTTTCCGGCTTCTAGGCGTCTCTTCCCGCTTCCCCTCGCGACCCTGGCTGGCTTGGGCCTTCTTAGAAGTGACGAGGTTGGGGCGCTCCTCCCTCTCCACCGTTATGAAATCTTTCTGCCCCCGGAGTCCGAGGCAGCCCAACCAAGTCTTGCACGTGTTCATTGACCCCAGGCCGAGCGCGATCAGGCTTCGCGGGCACTGCGGGACCTGGGGCGGGGTTGGGGGAGTAAACTCCGAGCGCTTGTCTCACGGACTGTGGGCACGAGACTGACCCCTGGTTGGTTGAAGATCTTTCCAACTGACCACCCCCTTCGTTCAGTTCCGCCACGAAGAGCCCTCGGAGAAACCCGGCTCTAGATCGGAAATGGCCCTTTAGCTGCTGGAGGAGGGAGTTACCGCCAGAGTCCTGTAAAAATTGTACATGCTGTAATGATTGTCTAAATTCACTTCCCCGAAGCAGGCAGAACGTTATGAGGTTCCTTATTGAGAAGGACAAGCAGAGTGAAGTGATTCTTGGCCTTCACTTTTTAAAATAGTTCCTGTAACTATGAGGGGATACAATGGAGCTTTTCCTGCTTGTGTCTTCCCTGCTGCCACCTGTTTCTCCCAGGGAAGAGAGACCGGGTTGGGATTTCCGAGTCTACAGATCCAAAGCAGCCTCAAAGGAATCACATCAGAACAATACCTAAACAGCCCACCTCGATCCTTTTTTAAGTTGGGATTGAATGAATAAATATAAACTAGTGGTTAAATGTATGAAGGGCAGGGAAGTCTGGCGTGCTGCAGTCTATGGGGCTGCAAAGAGTCCAACAGGAACACAACTGAGCAACTGAACAAGTCTATTCTCTTATTTTTCTATTCTGAAAATTAGGTATACATTAGATATTGTTAAACCTACAGGCAAAACAGTTGATAACTCAGCAGCCATCTCCCACTGATTCATACTTCTCACCTTAAGCACTACCTGGATTGCTATTGAGATACTGGTGATTTGTATGAAAACAATACACTATAAAGCAATTATGAGTCAACTGTAAGTAGTTGCTTTCAAGATGTAGGGATGCTTTTAGATAACCTCTAAATTGTTTCCTGATTTGTGAATAGAAAAATCTGTGGTAGTTTCAAGGTGTGGCAGATGAGCAATATCCGGTTCTGTGTGTGTGTGTCACTGTTATACTACAAGGAAACATTTTCCTATAACAAAACTAGACTAGGTCTCCAGTTTAATGTCACAATGTAAGTATTAAATCAATCCAAATAATAGTTTCTCTAAAGTGTCCTATGGTGGGCCTGGAGAAAGCTTGTTTTCAGTTCAATTCAGTCCAGTTGCTCAGTCCTGTCTGACTCTTTGGGACCCCATGAACTGCAGCGGCCAGTTTTAGTTTCAGAGTCAAGTGATTTATTTTCATTGTAACAACCAGTGTTACACTGAACCAGGGAAAAGCAGTATTATGATAAAGCCTTTGAATGTTGTCTCCAAAAGAACACTGGATTGGTCATCATAAGAGCCAGAATTCTAACATAACCCTGCCACTCAATATAAATTCTTCACCTAAAATCTTTCGCTTCTTTGGATTCCCATTTGCTCACGTTTAGTGTGGTCCTTGTCACTCTTGAATTTTCCTGTTGGCTGGTCTGTCTTCCACTCTTTGGTCTGAGCACTTAGCATAACATAGTTCAGTGGGTACTCACTAGAGATTTGTTGAAATAACTGCTTCCAAATCTACAAAGTTTGACATTGAGGCATTTTTCTTTCTTGAAAAAATATATGTAAGATCTGTCATTAAACTGGGTACGTTATTTACTGTCAAAGAATCATCCCATAGATGACCTATTACAGAGGTGTAGGGGTACCTTTACAGAGGATATATCTTGTGGACAGCATCTTAACTAAATCAAAATTAACCAAGATTTGGACATCACGTGCCCTTTGCTATGAAGCTTAAAGAAAGATTCAACAACATCTATGGATTATTCCTAGGAAAATATGAATCTAATAATAAATCACTGACCACTCCAAATTAAGGAACATGCTGTGAAAGTTGACCTGGAGTCATGAAAAATACCATAAAAGACAAAAATCATAGGGAATTTTTCTAAAAGAGTTGTGACAAGGAAGGGAACAATATGAGGCTCGCTTATTTTTATTTTACAGTGTTCTAAAATGTCTAATGTGGTCCTCAGATTCCTAGAAGTTACCTCCTATTCCCACTAAGAAGACAAATACGTAGGGTGCTTCAGAAAAGCTGATTTCCTATTATTCCTAAAAGTTTCTTAGTGAAAGACTGGTATTTCACTGAAAGAAAACATACTGAATGCTTATTGGAAATACAAAGCACTACTAAATGAAGTCAGCTACTAAATTGTTCAAAATTGTAGCTGTCAACCTTAAGAGGAAAATGGAATTTTTTAAATGTCATTTTTAGGGATTTGCTGGGCCCTTTCTATCGGAGAAGGCAATGGCACCCCACTCCAGTACTCTTGCCTGGAAAATCCCACGGACGGACAGAGGAGCCTGGTGGGCCTCAGTCCATGGGGTCGATAAGAGTCGGACACAACTAAACGACTTCACTTTCGCTTTTTACTTTCATGCATTGGAGAAGGAAATGGCAACCCACTCCAGTGTTCTTGCCTGGAGAATCCCAGGGACGGGGGAGCCTGGTGGGCTACTGTCTATGGGGTCGCACAGAGTTGGACACGACTGAAGCAACTTAGCAGCAGCAGCAGCAGCAGTAGCAGCAGCAGGCCCAGATAGAGGGAAACAGTAACAACAAAACTACTGGAAAGGTTTGAGGAAATCAATGTTCTTAATATTATTCTGATTTATAGCTCTTGATTTTTTTGAGGCAGTCCAATCACTGGTTCTCTTCTGTAGTGCCAGGCTTACATCCTCCTCTCAGCAATCTTAGCAGGAACAAGCACGTTTCTCTCTTCCCCTGGCCAGGATTACAGAGTCCTGGACTGGCTTTTGTCCTGAACCAATCACCAGGAGGAAGTGTAGGGGTTGGGGTGGGAGGTGCTGGGGAAGAGGTCAGACCCACCCTAACCACCTGCATTGAGAATGGAGAAGCTGTGGGTTCCTGCTGCTGCTGCTGCTGCTAAGTAGCTTTAGTCGTGTCCAACTGTGTGTGACCCCATAGACGGCAGCCCACCAAGGCTCCCCGTCCCTGGGATTCTCCAGGCAAGAACACAAGTGGGTTGCCATTTTCTTCTCCAATGAATGAAAGTGAAGTCGCTCAGTCGTGTTCGACTCTCAGCGACCCCATGGACTGAAGCCTACCAGGCTCCTCCGTCCATGGGATTTTCCAAGCAAGAGTACTGGAGTGGGTTGCCATTGCCTTCTCCGAGTGGGTCCCTAGGGAAAAGGAAAGAAGGGAGACAATACCAGGCAGGCTAAAACACAGATGTCCACTGTTCTTCGCTCTCAGTCCCGTATGTCTCTGTCCTGGACCTGTCTCCCTCTGCCTAAAATGCTCTTCCACACTCACCCTTCAGACAAATACCTATCTAACTTTTAAAACCTAGATCTCACATCACCTTCTTGTTACCATCTTCTTTGTCCATAAGATTACTCTTCTCTCAGAACCATTTCTGTCCTTTGTCCCTATTTCTATTATTAGACTGAATTAGATTTGTTTTCAAAACAATTAACTGCAATTATATAAGTAATATCTATTCACTATCAAAAAATTTAATATCACTCAAAGAGTGGCCCATGGGCAGGCACCAATCTGAACTGTTACAGTCATCAATCAGTACAGAAATTGAGAGCAAGTGTCTAAAACTTGTTACGGCAACTTGACAGAACTGTGTCTGTTGCGTTTTAATTTCATTTTACTGGTAATTCATTTATATGTGGTTAATGTGCATGTCGGAGAAGGCAATGGCACCCCACTCCAGTACTCTTGCCTGGAGTAGCCTGGTAGGCTGAAGTCCATGGGGTCACAAAGAGTCGGACAGGACTAAGCGACTTCACTTTCACTTTTCACTTTCATGCTTTGGAGAAGGAAATGTCAACCCACTCCAGTGTTCTTGCCTGGAGAACCCCAGGGACAGGGGAGCCTGGTGGGCTGCCGTCTATGGGGTCGCACAGGGTTGGACACAACTGAAGTGACTTAGCAGCAGCAATGAGCATGTGCTAAGTTGCTTCAGTCCTGTCTCACTCTGTGCGACCCCATGGACGGTAGCCCACCAGGCTCCTCTGTTCATGGGATTTTCTGGGCAAGAATACTGGAGTGGGTTGCCATTTCCTTCTCCAGGGGATCTTCCGACCCAGGGATTGAACTCGTGTCTCTCTCAGCTCCTGCATTGGCAGGAAGATTATCACTTGAGCTACCTGGGAAGCCATTAGTGGTGAGAAAACAGCTTAAATTATTGTTTAACTAATTTAAGCAAAGTCAGTAATTTGCCTCAAGTTGCACGGCTACTGAGTGACAGTAATTTCTTTTTCCCTAGTAAGTTAACTCCAGAACCTCCAGTACTTTCTGCTGTTGGGTTCCACTTCCTCCATACTGAGATTAGCAAAAGATGTAAAATCACCCAATGTGCTCTAAAGCCTTACTGCTCAGAATAGCTCTCAGACTGGCAGTATCAGCATCACTTGGGAGGATTTTTTAAGAAATGGGGCTTTCAGGCTCCACCCAGGTAATCTGTATACATCTTAAAGTTTGAGAAGCATTTCTTAAAGAATACCAGGAAATGGCAGATCTCATTGCATTAGCTTTCTATAACTGCTATTTAAAATTACAACAGATTTAGCGGCTTAAAGCAACAAAAATTTATACTATTTTACAGTTTTTCAAGTTAGAAGTCCTAAATCAGTTTCAGTGGGTCAAAATCCAGGGGTTGATGGGGTCACACTTCCTTGATGTGGTCTGTTTGGAAATCATGCCAATAAGCTCTTTAAGACTGGCTGACCAGTTTCTGACATTAAATATTATGAATAAATCCATCCAAAGACTGGCTTGATTGGATTATTTGCAATCATTAGATATTTACTGAGTAGCTATTTGCAGCCTCATCTTTGGACCTTAGTTTCCTTTTCTGAATAAAAGAGATGAGACTAGATACTAACTTCAAAAGCAAACCTGTGGTTTCGTTAGCTTTACAGTTTATCAAATTGGCACTGGCCTTTTAACTCTCAATCACACATGCCGTTTCTGGACACACCTCCAAATACTGTCTCAGAGCCTCTGTCCACACTCAGTCACAAACGACATCACTGTACAGTTTCTTTGAGTTCCTGTCCCCTTACTGCTACTCTCTGGGTGTAGCAGTTCCAACAGGCCTCCTGGTCCCCAGCCCGGGCCTATGTAGAACAGAGGTTGTGGGCTATTAAGCGCCCTGTGAGGACATAGAATAGAGCAGAAGTGGAAACGTGACTGATCTAACAAGTGTTGCAAAAATAACAAGATAAATTGGGACCTGTAGCTTCTATTAGGGAGAGGGCTGTGGTGGTAGAACAGACACTCAAGGATAGACTGACCTCTAGATGGAAAGAAGGCAGGACCAGGCAGCCTATGGAAGGCCCTGGGAGAAAAGCACGCAGGTCAGCCTGCAAGCTCTGATAAGTATCTGCCATATACACAGTGTCTTATGGGTTTCTGTGGAGAATGTCAATAAATGCAAAAATGGTCCTGTTTTTAAGGAGTCAATAAACTCACCCATGAAGTACTCAGGTAACTGCATGATAGTATGGAATCATGTGCCAGAATGTATACTAGGAGGGAGTCCAAAGAAGGAGAAAATTAATAAAAGGTAGATCAGGTGGAGGAGGCTCCTGGCAAAAGGTAGGGAATTTCATCAGTATCTCAAAAAAAAAAAAAATCATTTAACATAAAGGAGGAGTTAGAATATTGTAGACATGAGAATGGAAGCAGGGTTAAATGCAAAATCAGGAAGGTAAACAACATATTGGTGAGGAGACAGGTCCAGCTGATCTTGGTTCAGATTGAGACGGGAATAAGGGGAGGTGGCAATGCGATGAGGAAATGAGTGACAGGGCAAGTTCAGATTGTGGAAAGCCTCAATTGCCAAAAAGTATTGATTTCTATTATCTCCAGCTTTTTTTTTTTTTTTTTGAGGAAGTGGAAAAATAAGCTGGTATTTCAAGAGCAATTTAGAGATGTCCCAGGATGAATTAAGGATGGGAGACACTGGAGGCAAGAAGACCATTTAGAAAGCTACCGTGGTGGTCCAGGCATGAGAGAACAGTAGACACAGTAGAACAGACAGGCAGATTCAAGGAAGGAACAAGACTCAGTGACTAAAATACAATAAAGAAGAAATAACCAGAGAATAGTCTGCGGTTCAAGATGTCTGAATAACCAGAGTCAAAGAATTTTAGACCTTGCAAGGGCTCCAGCTGGATCACTTTATGAGAAAATGGGTGGTTGTTTAAGTGTCAGAACTCGTTCTCCACAGAGCCAGCGGTGGGATGATCAGGCCAGTGTTACAAGATTTACCAAGCAGTACATGCCTAAGTGTTAATTACATATAAATCATTTTCAGTCCCAATCACTGGACCGCCAGGGAATTCCCCAGAATGACTCTTTCTAATGTTGAAAAAATGTGATCAGAATGTGTTATATGACAACCTGATCAGAATGTGTTGTCATATAACTGCCACAGGACTAAATGAAAAATAGACATGTAACTACATGAATCATTCCTGTGTGAAGTCAGATTCTTTCTGATTTCTGCTGTGAATAGAAACTTCATTAGCAATTTCTTAAGGTTTTAAGTGCTCCCTTTGACATGAACCATAACGACTTATCCCTTCTCTGACTGCTTTTTGCCTTTACTGGTCACCTTGATATTTGTCTCTGAGTGTACCATTCCCTTTATTAAGAGTGTACCTCCTTCTTGGTAGGGGACTTACACTTCATTTGCTCTTAGCCTAAATTAGTGTTGTGTTTTGTAACTCTGCTAGTCCACTTATGGTTAGCCAATTGCTGAAGAAATTAATGAAATTTTTAGGATTAAAGAACCTGAAAATTTAAATAATATTGAAAAATACACTCCCCTGAGAGACTGCAGAGACTAATGGAATAAGAACTGATTTAAGCATCAGGAATATGCTTCTTCAATAGCCTCAGGGAGGCCAAAGATAATTCCATTTGTCTCTTCAGTCATCATCTGAAGCCCGCAGGTCTTGGTAAGTTAAAATGCAACTTTAATTATCATTGATTTTCTTTTAGACATGGGTAAACTCAGGGTCTGGAGAAGGCAATGGCACTCCTTCAGTACTCTTGGCTGGAAAATCCCATGGATGGAGGAGCCTGGTAGGCTGAAATCCATGGAGTCGCTGAGAGTCAGACACAACTGAGCGACTTCACTTTCACTTTTCACTTCCATGCACTGGAGAAGGAAATGGCAACCCACTCCAGTGTTCTTGCCTAGAGAACCCCAGGGACGGGGGAGCCTGGTGGGCTGCCGTCTGTGGGGTCGCACAGAGTCGGACACGACTGAAGCAACTTAGCAGCAGCAGCAGCAGCAAACTCAGGGTCAACTAGGAGGGCTGCTGTTAAGAAAGAATATACAAAATATTTGGAGAAGGGAATGGCAATCCCCTCCAGTATTCTTGCCTGGAGAATCCCATGGACAGAGGAGCCCTGGCAGGCTATAATCCCTAGGATCACAGAGTCTGACATGGCTGAGCATCTAGCACTTCAAACTTCAACTGGATGCAATTTGAAGTATAGTCAGAAAAGAGTGGGAAGTGGACACAAAGTTGTAGAATAGTTTGAGTGGTTATGCACTTCTGGAAGTTACTGCCAGACACAGGAGGAGGTCAACAGAGAAGTCCACTGGGAAAAGATACCAGGAGTAGAGCAAGCCACCCCTCCTTCTCCCAGAACTCCTCACTCCTATGCTTGTGAACTTTTTTAGATTAATTATGGACCTAGAGGTTAAAAATGTATTATAAAATAATGGGTTGGCCAAAAAGTTCGTTTGGGTTTTTCCTTACAAACTTTTTGGCCAACCCAATACATCAAGACATCACCAAGTCAGCTTACTTGAGAAGCATGGTGGGAGATTCTCTAAATATTAGAAAAATGTTACATTAAGAAATAGTTTTACATTACTCTCATTACAAATACAGGTGATGATTTCACTGAAGCTTAGTGTTTTGATGAAGCATATTACCAATTAGGTTTTTTTTTTTTTTCCCGTTGTTACTTTGAAATAATTGAACCATTCCCCACTTGATACTATCTGACACAACTGCATACTAGATGATCAGAACCAGGAAAATTGCATACCATCAATTAATTTTTAAAGATTTCAAAGTTGGTTACAGCATTTTAGATCCCTGCTGAATATTGAAGAGGACGTTTCCCTGGAAGCAGCCTAATCACAAAGGTGAAGGTGAGGAGCAGAGAGGTCAGGTATCTCGATTTGAGCAATGTTTCTCAATCCTGGTGAACATTCCAGTCACCTTCACTATGGGCAAAATTCAACCACTGGCTGGGGCTATTGCAAATCAATAAGACTACAAGTAAGACTCAGGCATCAGTATGTTTCCTCTGGGTAATTCTCTAGTGGTTCAGTGTTAGGACTCAGTTTTTTCCACTGCTAAGGGTCTAGATTCAATCACTGGTCAGGGAACTAAGATCCCCACACACTGCTGTGATGTGGCCAAAAATGAATAAAAGCGCTTCTGAAGATCCTTAAGTGCAGCCAGAGTTCAGAAATACTGGTGTAAGGTTGATTTAATGCTTTTTCTAAAATGAGGATTTTGAATATGTTTTGCTTTTGCGATGTCACTGACAAATATTTCAATGTATTCAAACTCTCTTTGCTCTATTTACAGAAGTTTCAATTCGCTTTCTATAATTAATCCAAGTAGGCCTTAAAACTGAACTGTATAATAGGCGATGGGGCGTCTCATCTCCAGACCATGTCTCCTAGAGTCAGGCGTGGGATAAAAAATGGAGTAAACCCGGACATAGTCCTTTTCCTCCAGCTCTAGCTTCTACTAGTTTGGATCAGTATCACTGTTTTTATTTCAAACTTCAGGAAATTTGGAGAACTACGAATATCACAGAGAGAATCTATCTATCTATATATAGATAGATATCTGTGATATTAGAATATATATATCTCCTTTACGGAGAAGGCAATGGCACCCCACTCCAGTACTCTTGCCTGGAAAATCCCATGGATGGAGGAGCCTGGAAGGCTGCAGTCCATGAGGTCGCTGAGGGTCGGACACGACTGAGCGACTTCACTTTCACTTTTCACTTTTCACTTTCATGAATTGGAGAAGGAAATGGCAACCCACTCCAGTGTTCTTGCCTGGAGAATCCCAGGGACGGGGGAGCCTGGTGGGCTGCCGTCTATGGGGTCACAAAGAGTCGGACACGACTGAAGCAACTTAGCAATAGCAATAGCAGTATCTCCTTAAGGAGATCGATTTCTCCCATATTACTAATTGCAATAACCACGCAGGAATACAGACTCCCTTCTGGGCATAATCAAATTACCTCTGTAAGGGTTCGCCCTATAACTATTTTTGGAAACTAGGGATTTTCCAGATTAGCGAAAGCTGTGGCGCTGTCACTGGCTCAGGCCTGTGTTTCATAATCTAAGCCACTAAAGCAGCCGCCCTCGCAGTCAATACGAAGCCTTCGCCCTACTTCGATACCTCTGGGAATCAAGGGCTCATCGGGGAGCTTTTTTCTCTCCCTTGGAACCGAAGTAGTTCACATTCTTGTTTACTAAAAATACCGTAAAGCAACCGTCTCCAGATTCCTCGCGGGTCACTTTAAATTACAAGTTCGTCCGTACACGACACTGGAGAAACCACTTACACCCACCAATGCGGGCGAAGGTCGATCCGACGCCTCCCTTTGTACTCGCTGAACCTGCGCCACCCAAATGCGGAAAGTTAGGAGAGGAAGAGAGACGGGAGCACACAGACGCACGTTCTAGAGAAATTATCAAAGCTGTGCAGGAGTTACAGTAAATTTGCGGATTCGAAGTTGGACATAAGGTATCTCGTAAAGCTCCCTTATTACTCTTTTGATTAAAAATATTACGTACGAGGCGAGGCGGTTTGAGGTTGTGTTAGTAAGTAGACCACGTCCCCAGCCACTCTAGGGAACCAACGGGGAGGTCACCCAGGTCACCGACGGTCCCACCCAGAGGACTCCGCTCACCGGCCCGCGCGGGCGTAGGCTCCGCGGGCGGAGACAACGCCTGAAGGGACTAGTTGGCACGCCGGCCGGGCGTGGTGACGTCAGGGCGGAAGCGCACGCTGCGTGAAGCGGCCAGAACCCGGCGGTCACGGGAATATCCGTCGCGCCGAGAACGCTGGTTAGTCTCACTCCGGGTTCCGGCTGCGTTGGGCGTGCGTGCAGCTCGCTGAGACTATGGCGTCCGGGCCTCACCCGACCGCGACCGCTGCCACCGCCGTCTCATCTGCTGCCCCTAGCGCGGGCGGCTCAAGCTCCGGCACGACGACCACGACGACGACCACGACGGGAGGGATCCTGATCGGCGACCGTCTCTACTCGGAAGTTTCGCTCACCATCGATCACTCGCTGATTCCGGAGGAGCGGCTTTCGCCCACCCCTTCCATGCAGGACGGGCTCGACCTGCCCAGCGAGACGGACTTGCGCATCCTGGGCTGCGAGCTCATCCAGGCCGCCGGCATTCTCCTCCGGCTTCCGCAGGTCAGTGCTCCGGCCCCGGGCCGACAGGCGCGCCTCCCCTCCCCACCTTCCCCTTCGCTGCCTCCCAGTACTACCAGGGCCCGGCCGCGTGGGAGGTCACCCCCTGGGCCTCTCCAGCCGCGGGTCGCAGCCAGAGCGCGGGAGGGCGCGTGCGATGGGAGGATGGCCCAGGAGCTGTTCGCGGTGGGGAGGGGGAGGGGAGTGAGCGGAGGCACAAAATGGCGGCGGCGCCTGGTGCGGGCCCGCCTGACCCCTGCGCTTCCGTTCTCTTCTCTTGTCTGCAGGTGGCGATGGCAACGGGTCAGGTGTTGTTTCATCGTTTTTTCTACTCCAAGTCTTTCGTCAAACACAGTTTCGAGGTAAGCAGGGCGGGGGCGGGTGACGGGGGATTTCTCCATCCGGAAATGGGAAGGAAGGAGTGGGTAGTGTCAGCGGCCAGCTTTGCAGAAAGGGAGTGGTTAGTTGTAGGCCTTTGTACCTAGCTGTCACCCATAGGGGAGTAGGGACTTTTGGAGAGGGTTTGAGAACCAGAAGATGGAGCCTGAGCCCAGGTGCTTTATTATCAAGAATTTGCATTTTCAATCAAATGGAGAGTTCCTGTGAGATTGAGATTGGCTCCGGTTTTAAAATTAAGGGGAATAAGGACTTCCCTGGTGGCTCAGACGGTAAAGCCTACAATGTGGTAGGCCCGGGTTACATCCCTGGGTCGGGAAGATCCTTTGGAGAAGGAAATGGCAACCTCCACTCCGTACTCTTGCCTGGAAGATCCCATGGAGAGAGGAGCCTGGTAGGCTACAGTCCATGGGGTCGCAAAGAGTCAAACACGACTGAGCGGCTGAAGTTTGTTTCAGGCAATAAATAAAAAGAAACGTCACACTAGCATAAATCTATGTCCTAGAAGTGTCAACTGCAATTTCATTTCACCAAATGTCCCAGTTTTTTTCATTAGAATAAGTTCTATAGACTTTGAGAGGGGCACTTCTTTCTAACTTTACACCTGCAGTGCCATAATCTAACAGCTTTTTATTGGCTCTTTTTTTTTTTCCAGATTGTTGCCATGGCATGTATTAATCTTGCATCAAAAATCGAAGAAGCACCTAGAAGAATAAGAGATGTGATTAATGTATTTCACCACCTCCGCCAGTTAAGAGGAAAAAGGTAAGATTGGCATTATTGAATGCAGCATCTCTTGCTACTACTGAACTGTGCACCAATCATATCAAAACATTCTTTCCTCTCAAAACCGATGTAAGGGAAAACTGACTTTAATTTAGGTGTTAAAATTCACATAGGAACACACTGATACTTCATAATTTGAAAAACCACAGTTAACCAGTTATCTGAAGTTTGTAGAGGCAGTTGCGTTTATGGACAATCTTAACAGTGCTGTGAAGCCAGTCCTGTGGTTTTAAGATTAAACAAGAAAGGGAATATGTTTGTCTCAAGTGTGAGTGTGTTCTGTAAGTTATTTTTCCCCTCCCTTCTCTGTAAGACTGAAGGCTGGAAGTTTAAACACTGCAGTTGAAGTTAATATTGTGGTGAAGTTTTGTGTAGATTGTCTTACCACTGGAAGTTCCAGTTAATTCTTTACCAATTGAGGTTGGCTTTTGTTAGAATACTTCTCAACATTGAACTACGATATCCCCCATAATACCGGATCTGAAAGGACTGCAGGATGATAAAGTTTGGAGTCAAAGGGATTAAACAGGTATTTTGTTTTGGTCAGATAACAGTCTCAGTGAGTGGGCTGCATTTAGATAGGGCATTTATCTGATCTAGTAAGAAAATAGAAACCGAAATAGTGTTGTTTTATAGGTGGACACCTGCTGACATTTTATGTGTTCCTGTGAGGCAGTACCAAAAAGCTTTAGTTGCAGTGCTGCTTGTGTCTACAGATGGCTTCTCGTACTAGATGCTTCTAGTACATACAGTGCAGATTAGTTCTTCTGTTCGCTTTTTGAGGAAGTTGTTGTGATATTAGATAAACTTGTACTGAGTATGAAAGGAAGTCAGTTATAAAAAGATTTTAAGTCATTTTGGGGTTGGGCATTGGTTAGTACCAAATTAATAGCTTCCGTGAGTGGTCCTTGTTAGTTGAATCTGTAAATTGTTGGTAATGGAACTATTGAGAGACAAGTGAGTAGTAGCCTTGAAATGATTAGTCCATCCACTTAGATTGAAATGTTGTTACCCAGATAGTTTTCACAGTGGTTTTCAGTTTTCTTACATTCTATATTCTGTTCTTTTCTCATTCACCTTATTTCCAGGGATAGACTAACTTTTTAATTGTATTTAAAAATGTCTTCTAGCTTCTTAGTGAGGAATCCCTGAAACTTGGGAAGTTTTCAAATTGATAATTTAGTATGGTCTGAGCTAAAATGTATATTTAGATCTAGTTGATTGTTAAGGGTGTTTAAACAATGACACTAATAAAAAGGTTCTTTAGTCAAAGGATTGTTTGCTTAAAGGAAATAGTTTTCTGTTAGTATTCTTTGAACCATTTTGCTATTATCATTTATTATCTACTTTGAAATTTTTCTTTGAGATGGAATATTCTTCCTTGATGTTAGAGTAGGTTCTCTTAACTGTGAAAACCTTGGAATTTAAAACATCTCACCTGATTTGACTGTTGTGTCGGGTTTTTTTTTTCCCCCTTTTGATCATTATCAGAGAAATCGATTGTGTCTCAGTCTTAGAAGTCTGATTACAGCATGAAATTTAAAGGGAGTTGTTAATTGCATGGAAGCCTTTTTTTAGAAAGCAGGATATAAAAGTGTTTCTATGCATATTACAAGTTTACTCAGACAGGTAGCTTGTATATGTTATTAACTTCAACTCTTTTTTCCCTTGCAACCGACTATACAGCGACCAGCTACATTTACCAAAGCCTGGGTGATGTGGAGTGGTACATAGCGATGAAGCTGTCGTCATGGCAACAGTGAGTGAAGTATCGAAAATCCCCAAGGAGAAGCCAGTGCTCTGAGAATAGGTCACTGGAATCGGGGACTAACAGGTTGGCCACTGGTGAACCATTTAGAAAAACTCCGGTTTCTTGTTATAAGCGTTTGTCTTTGCTGTCCAAGTTATTAGAACGATAGCTTAGTAATTTTTTAGATTAATGTCATTAGAAGAGTACCATTAATATCACTTTAGCTAGGTAAAGTGTTTCAGTTTGTTTTAATGGTATTATTTAATTTAGTTCATGCATAGCTTTAACTTGTAGTATGACCTTGCTAATAACAAGCATCAGTTTTGTAGCCTTTAAAAAAAGTTGCTGTATTTCAGTGCTGACTATATATTAGAATTACTGGAGGAGCTTTTAGGAAAAACTGATGCCCAAGCCCCATTCTGAATTATGTGATTTTTTTTTTTTTTCTCTTCATTTTTTTTGTAGTTTGAGAATGTTTTTTTAACCTCAGAAAGATTTTTTTTTTTTTCATTTCAACAGTTCCCCAATTATAGTTTGCTTTTGAGATGCAGCATATTCCCAGCAAATTAAGGGTTTTCTGTAGTTTTAAGGCACCTAGCTAGCTTCATACTGTAAGGCTTGTCTAAAAGAAGACAAATACTCAAAGACTGCAGCAACCCACTTATTGGTGAATGTGGTGTGGTATTTTCAACATGCATATACATCATAGATTAGAGTTAGAACGGTCTTAAGTGATTTGTCATTTAGTCCATTCTTCATCCAGTTTATTTTGGTGGCTCTAAAAGATGGCTTTCAGTTTGTTTAAACACTGCCAAAGAAAGATTCTTTGAAGTAGGAATTACAAATTTCTGTATGTTGAAGAACAGTCTGCCTTTTTGTACTACTGATCTCCTTTAAGTACAGTCTCAAAGAATTTGTTCCACATTTTCTTGGTCCTTTGTACCCTATGAGTAAGAGAAACCATGTTTGAATCTCCTCCTAAATTTGTTATTGTGGTTGTATTTTTGAGATCATGCTAAAGGAAATATAGCTAATCTTAGACCCCATAATAAAATTCAAATGATCAAAACTCAAAATTTTGTACTAAGATTAAACTTGGAGGATTGTTCTTCTCATATAAATTAATCTGAAAAAGTCTGTCAAAAGCAGAGGAGTAGGAGTTAGGTTTAGGTGGTTTTTTATCATGAGAATTACTTTTTTCTGAACAGATGAAAGTTTCTTTTAAGCAGGTTTTTTTTTAAGATTTTAAAACGTTAACCTCTTCAAACTTTTATTGGAAAGAAAGTTTACCTAATTGATGAAGAAATTCTAGCAAACCTTAATTAAATTTGATGTGCTTGTTGCCAGGTATACTTTGTTAATACAAAGAAACAATTTGCTTAGGCAGTTTGAACCTTTTCTTACTGCTCCTATTTGGGGATACAATTGTGATACAAAGTAATCTTTGTAAGTAGTATAAGTTACATGTTCATTGAGCCTCCTTTCATTGTGAGGTAAAACCACTTCTCAACAGTGAAGGTATCAGATTATGTACATCTACAAAATTGACTTTGAAGATTGCAAGCAGTTACTGTTGCCTAAGCAAGAAGTTGAGTAGGTAGTTGAATTGAGTAGGTAGTGGGTTTGGTTTCCCTGATTAGTTTAATATTGGGATTTTGACACCAAAAAATGTGAAAGTAAAGATTATACTGAATAGATAGAAAATAACTAATCTACTTAAGTAGAATTAGTGATTAAACCTGATTAAGGACCAGATAATAGCCATAATACAAATGTTGAGTTGGTTGATTGTAAGAAAATGAATTTCTAACAGAATTTGAAATAAACTCTTAAAGCAAGTTTGATAAGAGATACAATAAATTTGTTCAACATAAATAGGAAAAATGAAACAAAATTTTTCATAATAATTTTATAAGGATTCTAATGGTACAGTTTACTGTTTGAGTTGCACCTTAAGTGTTAAGGTGGTGTGTAACTATACCACCAGAGGTATTCTGTCTCCTAATGAATATCTGATGAAAGGGTCATCAGATAACTGGTCCATTGGTTAAAGAGTTGGTTAAGTAGATTTCACTTCTCCCCAGATTTCCTGTTATAACATTTGAAAAATCATAAACCTTAAGATCTTGGAACACATTTTTGTGTACACATTTGTTTCTTAGTCACTAAGTCGTGTCCAACTCTCTGCGACTCCATGAACTGCAGCACAACAGGCTTCCCTGTGCTCATTTGAATTAAATTTGATTTTTTCCAAAGAACAGTGAACTTGTAGCCTGTTTGTCCTGATAAAATAGGTTCATTATTTATATTTTTATGTTAGAAATCAGTCCCCTTCCCAACTGAAAGGTGTGGCTTCATTTCTCACCTTTCAAAGCTGTAAGAACTGAATTGAGTGAAGGCCACTTTCAGCATTAACAGGCTGTTTTCCATCTTGTCAGCTTTGCCAACTTTTGTCTTATATCCAACTTGATAGTATAGCAAAGCTAGAAATAGTTAAGAGTTCCAGTTTTATAGTTTGAAACAGGAGAAAGGAAAATAAATATGACTGCTGATTTTTTTACTCTGGTAACATACATTACAGGGTAATATAGCTGATTTCAATTTCTTTTTTGATTTTCAAGTGGATCTGTAGTGTAAATTATGAGATTAAATTTTTTTGTATTTGGTGTCCATAGTAAAAGGAGAAGGGGGGACAGTGTTCAGAAGGACTATCTTTAAAATGTTGTGTTCTGCCTAGAGCAAAATCTCTTGAATTTTTTAGCTGAAAATAAGTATGGGGGAAAATATTTACATATTCTACCCATGTTAAAATCAGCTTCTAAATAAAAATGTGTTTTTTTGTTGGTTGGATCTAAGAATGTAACAAATGAAGGACATTGGTACATTTCATACACTTTAAGAAGAGAAATTCTAAGTCCTGACTGACTTTTCATTAAGAAACTAGTTTTCAATTTTAAGACTTAAATTTAAGACAGTTTTTTAATTGAAAGAATTTTTCCCCCAAGCACTGAACCATAGATAAATCGCCTCTCATAACTTTTAAGCTGTCAAAATTTTGGTCTGGCACAGAGACCTTATGTGCTGTTTTAGTTTCTTCATTATGGTTGGCCCTCCCTTCTCTTTTGCATTGTTTACTAAAGATGCTGCCTGATAACTCTGAACAAATTTAGGCCTGGTTTTATTGATCACTTTGAGTGTTAAATTGGATTCTTAAAAACATTTCTTTGGTAATTGAGCTGAATCTTTCGTTTCCAGATTATTAACAGAGACTCTTAAGATCAGTTTATTTAAATGAACTGCCCATTTAGGGGAATTAGCTACCCACCCTATTTTCCCCTAATTTTAGTTTTGGTCTTAAACTAATCATGAGTTGATATTCTGTATCAGCTACCCACCCTATTTTCCCCTAATTTTAGTTTTGGTCTTAAACTAATCATGAGTTGATATTCTGTAAAATCACTCTAATCTTATGAAGTCTTTGTAATACATATCTTTAAGAGCCATGAAGTCTTTGTAATACATATGTTCAAGAGTGCATTAATTTTGTTTCTAGTCTATGTAGACTAATGAGATTATGAAAATAAATCAGGCTATCTGTTATGTAATATAATACATCTGGATGAAAAAAATCAAGGATACAAGTAAGAGCATTAGACTGAAATTTTTTTCATTTCAGCGTTTTGTTAGTAAACTAGGAAGTAAGTCTAGAAAGTATATATTTAATTAGCATAACTTGGACAGCACAAGATCAATGCTTTTAACTTGTTTGCAGGAGTTTAAAAAGCTGGTTTCTGTTGCCAATAGTTGGTTGGAAGGGAAAATGGAGATACCACAAATAAAATTTTTGGGATGTGCAAAACAGTTTTGATTTTATTTCTTACAAACTATAGGACTCCAAGCCCCCTGATCCTTGATCAGAACTACATTAACACCAAAAATCAAGTTATCAAGGCAGAGAGGAGGGTGCTAAAGGAATTGGGATTTTGTGTTCATGTCAAGCATCCCCATAAGGTGAGTTGTAGAATACAGAAATTACATTCGTAAGTATTAGGGTTTTGTTATTTTTAAAATATTATTTCCTGCAAATTTATCTTTGAGCACTAACCATTGGTTTTAAAAAGCAACTTTTTGGACATTGAAATGATCAGTAAAATGAGAATCAAAGTCCTGGGTTCAAGTCTTAACTTTTTATTGTGTGGGTGTAGATAAGTTCTTTTTGCTTCTGAGGTAACCCAATGTTCATACTAGAGAATGGAGATTTTTACGTATTAGCCATGGAATGAATAAACACATGTCTGTAGAAGTACCTGGTGGTGTGTTACCCTGTTGCATAGTGAAATGGCTTAGAGTGTGTGGCTGCTCACTTTCAGCATCATTGAGTGTTTTTAGGTTTCTCCAGTGTCTCTTGGCTTCCATAAGCTCAACATAAGCCATAGCACAATGATATGAGAGCTCTGGGGGCAGGACCATCTGCACATAGAAATGTGTTTCTGCCATTAGCTCTGTGACCTTGGCAGAAAACTCCGTGCCTCAGATTCCACATCTCTAAAATTGTGAAATGAGAATGATGATGATAATGGTCCAGAAAGATCTGAGCTCAGGTAAACTCAATTGAGTTTTTAAAATTTATCACACTTTAGTATGGTAAGCTTCACTGTAGAGAGGTTTGGTTACTTACTATAATAGCCACTCTGAGTTGTGCATAGTATGCACCATACACATTGTGTAACTTTAAAACAGTCTCTAGGGCGTTTGTACCTTTGGAAATTAAGTGAAATAATCAGTTCCTGTCACATGAAAAATTAGATACTGTTCTTAGATGATTTAACTTTTTTTTCCTGTACAATTTTGGAACATTTCATGTCCATGTGAACTTTAGTAACATAAAAATCTACATTGACTATCAGGTACATTTTAGGTTGGTCTGTATTATTCATGCAGTTTTTATGAATTAAAACTTGCTCCTAACATTTTCAGTTACTTATGTTCATTGAACTCTGTACTTTGAAAGAACTTCCAATATGCTAAACTAAGTTTTTTTCCCTTGTTCTTCAGATCATTGTTATGTATTTACAAGTCTTAGAATGTGAACGTAATCAAACCCTGGTTCAAACTGCCTGGTAAGTTGCTTTTTTACATTTCTTTCCTAGCCAGGAAAACAGAAGCAGAAATAAAGTAAGTTTCATTTTCCCTTTCCAAAATAATGAGATAAGTTTGTTTTGGTGCTTTTTGTTTTTTTGTTTTTTAATCAAAAGGTAAATAATGCTTATTTCTGCTTCCTGTTTTCTTGGCTTGACTAATTACTTTTAATGGAGAACTCAATTTAACTTTGTTCTTTTTTCTACTCTTTAATTAAAGGGTAGTCCATGATGGTAAGTCATAGAACTCTGCCCTCTGCACTTCAGCCCATGACCTCAGGATGGCCTGATTGGCTGCCCTGCTCTCCAGCCAATCCAGTGCAAGCTCTCATCCGAGATTCACTGAAGTGGTCCATATCCATCTGGCAGCATCTTCTAGTTCTGTCGGGTTGTCAAAAAGGATTTGTATATTTGTTTCTAGAAGTAACTATTCACATGCCTATGTATTTAATGTATACCTGTAACTATCAAAATGAATAGTTCATTTTTGATAGATTTGTTGTCCAGCCATTATGACTTTTGTTAGGAGTTTGACTAGATTTCTATTTTTAGTATGTATAGCATGAATTCTACCAGTGGAAAGAGCAGCTTAAAATGGGCACCATCCCCATTCTTGATGAATGTATAGCTGCTGGGCTATTGGAGGCAATGGTATTAGAAGTAAGAAGTACTGCATTTTAAAGAGCTGTTAATTTTAACATAGAACTCTAAAACTTAGATTTTAGAGATATAGATGTGTGATTTGTAGTGCTGACTTATTTAAAGTTAAAACAAGGAGTTTGTGGTTCAGCCACAACTACTGTCTTAAGACTGTTGATGTGCAGTACTTAAGTAATGTAATTCTTATGTTCTGGACTTAACGACTGCCATGCTTCTTTATTAGTAATACTAGAAAAGTCTCATTGCTTTTATAAAATGCATGACTTTAATATATGTTCTATAGATTTTTAGCAGTTTTCATGGGTTACGGACTTTTAAGAAAACAGTCTTTTAGTTTAACCTTTTGAACAATTTGTAAAATTTATTTAATACTTCAGGAATATTGTGGGGAGGGTTCACTATTAAAAAAGTCCAGTGATTTATTAACTGAAGTAGTTACTGCTTTTATTTATATTTAGTCATACTTGTATATAAACAAGGCTGTTATATATATTATTTGCTCTTCACTTCCCAACCTAGGTTTTCTGAACTAGCTTAGTTTTCTTAATTTGGTGCGTGCTTACTGAAAATGCCTTTTTATCCCTATCACAGTATTGAATTTTTGAAAGAACTTGATTGACACTGCTTTTCATTGTGGATAAAGGAGAGAGATGGTCAATAATTAATGGCTTGAAGTATTGTTGGAGTGGTTTATCATTTCTGAAACTAATCATGTCAGAACTTTCAAAGCATTGCTTTTCATAGAAATATGTTTTTTTAAAAAACTGTTCTATGTGGAGTAATAGTATGGAATTATTTTAAAGGACTTCGGTCCTATTTAGGAGACATGAAGAATGATTCTAGTGTTAAATTCTTATCTCTTACTGCTTTTGAGTTAAGAATTGTTATATGCTAGAATACTGAAAATACAAACATGAGAAGAAAAAAGAATAAAGTAGATTGAGTCTCCAATTTTATGTAAGGTTCAGAGGAACTGATTTGTTTACATACAAAGCTTACGGTTGAAATATTTTTCAGGAATTATATGAATGACAGTCTTCGAACCAATGTATTTGTTCGATTTCAACCAGAGACTATTGCATGTGCTTGCATCTACCTTGCAGCTAGAGCTCTTCAGGTAGGTGCATATAGAGAGAGAGAGACGTAAATCTTGTATAGTCCAATAGGATAAATCACAGGAATTAGCAGTTCTAATAAAAACAGTGAAAATTTCATCTAATCTGTTTTTATGGTTTAGATTCCATTGCCAACTCGTCCCCATTGGTTTCTTCTTTTTGGTACTACGGAAGAGGAGATCCAAGAAATCTGCATAGAAACACTTAGGCTTTATACCAGAAAAAAGGTAATTCTGTTTACCAGCAGTTGTGTTAATATTTTGTCAGTGCTAAGAGTATAAACTTATGTAAAAGAGAAATACTAATTTCATTTTCTTCCAACAGCCAAACTATGAATTGCTGGAAAAAGAAGTAGAGAAAAGAAAAGTTGCCTTACAAGAAGCCAAATTAAAAGCAAAAGGATTGAATCCTGATGGAACTCCAGCCCTTTCAACTCTTGGTGGATTTTCTCCAGCCTCTAAACCATGTAAGGTTAATAACTTAAGCACTGAATGTGTGGTTATTAGAAAGTTTTAACATTTCACAGTTGCATAGAAACAGTGATGTTAAGCTATTCATATTTTCTCTCTTGACAACTAAGGACTGATAATTGAATGGTACTTGGTTACATTTAGAAACTTATTTGGCCTTCTGTATAATCTAATAGTTAACATGCCTTAATATTCTTTTAAAAGCATCACCAAGAGAAGTAAAAACTGAAGAGAAGTCACCTATTTCTGTTAATGTGAAGACAATAAAAAAAGAACCCGAGGATAGACAACAGGCTTCTAAAAGCCCTTACAATGGGTGAGTATACTTGAGTTAGAAAAATGGCCTGAGGAATCTTTTTATGTATGTAATTTCTAACACTATGTACATAACTAAAAAATTGTGTGTTTTTTTAAGTGTAAGAAAAGACAGCAAGAGAAGTAGAAATAGCAGAAGTGCAAGTCGATCAAGGTCAAGAACACGATCACGTTCTAGATCACATACTCCAAGAAGACAGTAAGTAAACACTTTGTTGGGGAAAGCAATCTTATTTGGAGTCTAAAAAGGTTATGACTTAAAAATTGCACGTGGACTGTTTTCAAAGTTAGGCTAGATTTAATTCAGGGTAAATTGTCAGAAATGAGTTTGGAGATATGCTCTGTAGGCATGTGGCTTTTTTGTTTTGTGGTAGTATATGGCATTCTATTGTAGTTTTGCTTTTGTTTTTCTGGAGAGGTGTACGGCCTGGCCAACCACTTACTACTAATGAAGAATCAGGTTAACTATAGCTAAAGAATTTTCCCTAGTTAACTTTATAATTAGATGGCCAGCTACTTGTGGCTCTTCAGTGGTTCTTTTGAGTGTATGGGAGATAATTCAATAAATAGTTAGGACACTCTGTAAAAACGAATTACTCCCTTCCTTAGAATATAGACGTAATATATTTAAGGTTTGTTTAATATGTTAACAGGCTGAAGGAGAGGTAGTGAGGGGTGGGGAAGTTTATTAAACATCTTAAGTCTGGTCTGTCACTGATAGAGTGGTTTTGTTTTGAACCTGCTATGAGCACCACCAAAAATATTTGCTCCCAGTAGAAACTGACTCTCAACCTCAAATTTTTATTATCTAAGTTATAATAATAGGCGGAGTCGATCTGGAACATACAGCTCGAGATCAAGAAGCAGGTCCCGCAGTCACAGTGAAAGCCCAAGAAGACATCATAATCATGGCTCTCCTCACCTTAAAGCCAAGCATACCAGAGATGATTTAAAAAGTTCAAATAGACATGGTCATAAAAGGAAAAAGTCTCGTTCTCGATCTCAGAGCAAGTCTCGGGATCACTCAGATGCTGTCAAGAAACACAGGCATGAAAGGGGACATCATAGGGACAGGCGTGAAAGATCTCGCTCCTTTGAGAGGTCCCACAAAGGCAAGCACCATGGTGGCAGTCGCTCAGGACATGGCAGGCACAGACGCTGACTTTCTTCCTTTGAGCCTGCATCAGCTCCTGATTTTGCCCATCTACAGTGTGATGTATGGACTCGTAACAAAATATTAAAAGCAAACTGATTAGGATTTGATTTCTTAAACCCTCTAGGTCTCTAGAAACACTGAGGACATTTTCTTTTGAAAAGAACTATGTTTTTTGGGTTTTTTTTTTTTTTGCACATAAAATGCCCTAGCAGTATCTAATTGAAAACCATGGTCAGGTTCAATTGTAATTATTATAGTTGTGTATTGTTTATTGCTATAAGAACTGGAGCGTGAATTCTGTAAAAATGTATCTTATTTTTATACAGATAAAATTGCAGACACTGTTCTATTTAAGTGGTTATTTGTTTAAATGATGGTGAATACTTTCTTAACACTGGTTTGTCTGCATGTGTAAAGATTTTTACAAGAAAATAAAATACAAATCTTGTTTTTCTAAATTGCTTCAATCTTATTTAAATAAATTATTAAAAAGAAAAGTTTTTGATAGTAAAATGCCTGTACTGATTTTCTGACAGACCTGTTTCTTTCCTTGTTATATAAAGTTTGAGATTAAAATGTAATTCTTACCTGCACTGGGAGCTTTCGTAGAAATCTTCCTTATATAGGTGGAAAAAGCAAATGGGTTTGGTCCAACAGTGTAATGTTACATGATTTTTACATGTTTTATTGTAGCATGAAACTTAAGTCAAAATTTGATTTGCACATAAATGGGTACCATAAGGTTATTTAAGTCAGGTTTAAGTACTATTTTGAAGGTGAGCAAATCAGAATTTTCAACAGAATGGCAAATTAAGACCAGTTATTCAGCTTTTAAGTTTTTCTTTAGGTATTTAGGCTAGGAAGTGAGCCCATCCCCCAATTCCTCCCCCTGCGGCCCCCATCCTGCCTGGCTGTTCAAAGGAATATGTGATCACAAAAAAATCCAGAAGTCGTATAGCCAAGGGTATTTTTAAAATTATTTACTTGAGAGTTCCCTAATATTTTGGAAGTCAATTTAGAGACCTTAAAAAAGCCATAATAAAATATTGCTTTATAGTTAAGTTTTCCATTAAAATTTTCACCCATCTTGATTACTTACCTTGTCCACTAGACTTGGCTCCAAATGATTTGTTGCTGTTTCAAAAAATCAAACACACCCACAAAGAGATGAAGATTTACTGCCATAAGGATGTTTAAAGTAGTTACAACTTCTGAAGAGGACTCCAAAGAAGATTTCCAAATACGTTCTGCTATGGTGGGCAGTGGGGCTGGAAAAAGTAGAAAGCCTCACAGGGAGACGAGATTCACTTGGAAATAAAAATGTCGGTATGGTGCTTAAGTCATTTACATTCCTAACTAAAAACTAACATGGCCTAGCATGATCTCAGAGAAGTCAATCGCAACCCACTCCAGTGTTCTTGGCTGGGGGATACCAGGGACGGGGAGCCTGGTGGGCTGCTGTCTATGGGGTCGCACAGAATCGGACACGACTGAAGCAACTTAGCAGCAGCATGACCTAGTGTAAATGAGCAACTTCTGGAAAGGTAATAGTTCATTGTTGTTTCTACATGTGCTTTTATGACACATATTGCTGATCTGTAACAGTATTTCTAAAGAGCTTAAACTGCCTCTAAATAGTGACATTTCTTTCCAAGACCAACATTGAAGAAAGGCAAATGACCTGTTGAACAAAGACCCTGTTGAAAAATCCTGACTTCTTAATAGTGTAGCAACTCTTACTGTATCCTTGTTTGTAAATAGCATGTGGGTGAAGGGCATTTGTGAAGATGGAAGATGCAGAAGATAGACCTGCATGTGAGGTAAGAGCTGTATGTTACAGGTTGCTCTGGAATGATTACTTTTTTCCTTCTGCCCTAATTTTTGTGCTATTTCTTCTTTTCTGGGAGTGAATGAATTTTTTTTAACTTTGTATGTTAGAGTATAGCAGATTAACAGTATTGTGATAGTATCAGTGTCTTGTGCTGTTACTGAATCAGTTTTCTAGGTTCTTGTCGAGAGTTTAGGCTCTTACCAGCAGTTTAATAATCTTATGCTGCTGAACCCACATTTAAAAACTTAAAATTATGGGGAAGGTCAAGTGAGTACCCGTCTCTCAGCTCCAAAAACAATCAATTCTAGGTCAGGCAACCTTTTTACTCTAACATCTAACTTAGTATTCAGGTTTCCTATTTGTTTATAATTGGTTTGTTCAAACAAGGTCTGTATTTGGTTTTAATCACAAGTTGTCCATCTTTTTCCCCCTGAAAAATTGGGTCCTTTGTCTTGTAATTTTCATATTCTGGGTTGGCTCACTGTAACCCTGTGGTGTCTCTAAACACTTTTGTTCTTCAGATCCCAAGGTTGGTTATTTTGAAACACAATTGCTGCCTCGTTCACCAGGTATCTCACCTAAGTTCCTGATCCTAAAACGTTACTGCTTGTATGTACATCAGCAATCTCATATGTATGTGCCCCATTTGTATCTGTTCTCTTAACCTTTGTTTCCCACTACAGCTGTACTTCTGCAAATAAGATGTTATTTGTCTTAATAATTCTTAATACAAGTCCTATTATGTTATAGAATATTACATTTGTCATTTACAATTGGCATCTTAACCCTAAAGACAGACCAGTGGAATTCTTAATCTCCTTTCCATTTTAAAATAATAAAAGTAATGACCTCTTTCCTGAATTTAAGTTGCAGCCACCTCAGGCGAAGAGTTGACTCACTGGAAAAGATGCTGACGCTGGGAGGGGTTGGAGGCAGAAGGAGAAGGGGACGACAGAGGATGAGATGGCTGGATGGCATCACCGACTCCGTAGACATGAGTTTGGGTGAACTCCGGGAGTTGCTGATGGACAGGGAGGCCTGGCGTGCTGCGGTTCATGGGGCCACAAAGAGTTGCACACGACTGAGCGACTGAACTGACGGCTTTAAATCTTGTCACTGTTAACATCAGTTGTTAAACCCATATTTATGCCTGCTATCTGCATCAAAAGCCTCCTTTAAAATTTTGAAGTTTTTTTTTTTTTTTCATGAAAATATCCAAAACCAAGATAATTTCATAGTAACAAATAATACTTGTTAGTCCCAAGAGCCAACTCCTAGCTCACCATGTGGAAGTGTCCAACCTTTTGAGACACCATGGACTGTAGGGTCCGCCAGGCTCCTCTGTCCATGGAATTCTCCAGGTGAGAATACTGGAGTCGGTTGCCATGTCCTCCAGGGGATCTTCCCAACTCAGGGATTGAACCTGGGTCTCGTGCATTGCAGGCAGATTCTTTACCCTCTGAGCCACCAGGGGAAGTAAAGATTAGATTTTTAAAAAATCATGTTAAAAGAAGGCACACATTGGGAGCTCTGGTTAGTGCTGAGATAGAGAATGTCAGGCAGATTGATAAGGAAAATCATCTTCTCCCCTACTGGGAACACTGGAAGGGGAGCAGCTTTCACCATAGGCCTCGATTCCCTGTATCCCCTAGAATTAGTCACTCCTGTAGCTGGAAGTCACAGCTCACTGTCTGTAGCCATGGGAACTTGGCCCATTTCTGGACTTTCATGTCATTTCTGCATTCAAGTCATTCCTCTACTAAGGTGACCCGGCAAGTCATTTAAACTCTTGTCTGCAAACTGGCCCTCATAGCATTGTGCAGAGTATATGTGTTAGACATAATGGGGTTCTAGTTTTTACCTTTGCAGTCCAAACAATTCATGTTAGAAAGCACCCAACTACTTAGAAAAGTTTGAAGTCTACGTTTGCTGTGAACACAATTCAAAAACATAGCTGTTTCAGAATACTACCTCACTGAGATTAACAGTAGAAGCTTTTCATAATTAAAGCATGAAGTCAGCGGCTGTCCTCTTGACCCTTCTGCTTTTTGCCACCTCTGCTCAGAATAATTCCAACCCAGTTCTAAGAACAGAGGAAGTTCCTCCCCTGCCTTCTTATGTCATCAAATTCCTTTCCCCTGTATCAACTGTCATCTCTGTAGTATCTGTAGGTCTTTGCCACAGCCCTTCAAACTGTAGCTTAATGATCTATTTAAAACGTTAATCATATGTTGCTCTAATACATAGTTTCCAAGCGTTTCTCATTTCACTCTACAAACCCTTGACTTGGGCTGTATAAGGTCTGACCTTTGCCAGCTTCCTCCATCCATCAACAGCGTTTCCTCTTCCTCAGGTGTGCCCCTCTATTCCAAAGTCTTCCCATTTCCTGTCTTCCCTGCCTGGGATGCCTTTCCTCCAGATCATCGTTCAGGTCCCCTCTCCAGAATCCTCTCTCCAGAAGGGCCTTCTTTCACACCCTATCTAAAAACAAGCCCCTCTTGACAGCCCCCCTTCATGTTCTGTTCCTTAGCTAGCCCTAACTTTTTCATAATGCCTGCCACTACCTGGACTTCCCTTATTTTATTTTGTCACTGACTCTCATTAATAGAGTATAAACTTTGAGAGAGCAGCAGAACTGTGGTTCGTTCATTATTGTAATGCCCCTTATCTAATCCTACAGCAATGCCTGACTTGTATTAGGATATGCAATAAAAATAATGAGGAATGAATTTTACAAACACTAATTCACTGAGTGGCACTTTTCAGCCCTCATCTTTCAAGTTTGAGCATGTGTTCTTTTTCCAACTGCCCTTCTATGAACATGTCTATTCCTTTTACAAGGTTCTAGTGCTCCGGAGCTCACAGACTAAAGCAGACAGATAAACAACAGCCCAGGGGTAGCAAACTGGTGGGCACTGGGCCACATCTTAGCTCACACACCAGTATTTGGTTTGAACAATGTTTGTTTTAGGTGAACTATTTGCTAACATTTTTAAATTTGGAAATACATAAAAACCTAGGCCTCCAACTTTTCTAAAAATTAGAATACATGAAATCTACAATCCCTCAGGGCAACAAATGACCCCACCCCAGCAGCCTTCTGGTTGGGGTGTGCACACCAGTGTGGTATATTTCTGCCAACTCCCTCTTAATTGCAACAGCAAAGCAGGTGTCAACTGACATTCATCACTGTTGATGGGGGTGTCTTTCTGGGATCCTGCTCCTTTTACTCACAGATGTTACCTACCTGAACCTGACATCTCAAAGATAATCCAAGACCTATATGAACCCCCACATCTGTGAACATGGCACTATGTACCTAGGCTCCTGGGTCAGTTGAAAATCAGATTACTTATTGTGCCCAACATCTCTGCTAGTTAACTGCAGTGCAATGTGTTTACCTTTGCAAACTGGAATTCCTCACTCAAGCAGTTCTTGCATTGCTGCAGCACTTGCAGAAAAATTCCATAAATGGATTCTTCTGTTTTTACACAGAACGTGTGACACATCAGGTCTTTGTACAGAGCACAAGGCATGTCATAAATCTAAGCCACCGTGAGGTAAAATAATCCACCCTTAATTAGGAAACTAATTTTCTACTCAAAATATATTCTTTCTAGGGCTTTTTCAAACAGACCAAGTTTCGTTCATTTGACAAATACTGCAACCTAGACTAGTGTTGACATTGTTTAGTCATGCTCGCAGCCATTAGCAGACTATGTGTTTTTTGAGCTGTGTTGCCAATATCTTAAAAATATACACACACATTCGGGGGTGTGGTATAGTTGCTTTACAATATTAGTTTCAGGTATACAAGAGTAATCCACCATTTTTAAAGGTTATGCTCCCATTTATAATTGTTATAAAATAATTGGCTATATTCCTCATGCTGTACAATAGCTTATTTATTTTATACATAATAGTTTGTACTTCTTAATCCCCTGCCCCTGTCTTGCCATTGCCCCCTTCCCTCTTCCCGTTGGTAACCACTAGCTTGTTCTCCACTGTCTGTGAGTCTTTTTTGTTAAACTTATTAGTTTTATTTTTTATATTCCACATATAAATGATACACAGTATCTGTTTTTCTCTGACTTATTTCACTAAACATAATGCCTCCCAGGTTTACCCATGTTGTTGAAAATGGCAAGATTTCAGTCTTTTTATGGTTAAGTAGTATTCTATTATGTATATATATGCCACATCTTTATCCAGTCAGGTGTTGATGAACATGTAGGTTGCATCCATGTTTTGGATATTGTAAATAACGCTGCTGTGAACATTGGGGTACATGTATCTTTTTAAATTAGTGTCTTCATTTATTTCAGATCATGTCATAGTTCTATTTTCAGGTTTTGAGGAACTTCTATAATGTTTTCTACAGTGGCTGTACCAATTTATATTCCTGCCAATAGTGTACAAGGGTTCCCTTTTCTCGTCATCCTCTTCAACATTGGTTGGTTGTGGTCTTTTTGATGTAGCAGACTATATCTTATACACAACTGAAATTGAGTCAACAAGCTTCAAAACAGTCAAATTGCAAATGTCAAGTTTCTACTGTGATTACATATATGCCTGATGAAAGCTTTTCTGAGAGGTTCCTAACTACAGAAAGAAGGGCAAGGAGAGAGGGGCTTCCCTGGTAGCTCAGTGGTAAGGAACCCGCCTGCCAATACAGGAGATGCAGGTTTGATCCCTGGTCCAAGAAGATTCCACCTGCTGTGGGGCAGCTAAGCTCGCGCACCACAACTACTGAGCCTGTGCTCTAGAGCTGGGGAATCGCAGCTGCTGAAGCCTGAGCTCCCTAAAGCCCACGCTCCACAATAAGAAAAGCCACCGCAATGAGAAGCCTGTGCAGTCCAACCGGAGAGCAGCCTCCGCTCGCCGCAACTAGAGAAAAGTCCCTGCAGCAAGAAGATCAACACAAACCAAAATAAATAAAAAAGTAAAGAAGGGCAAGGCAAGTTGATGTCTAGAGATATGGCAGATACCTACATACAATTACCACCTACTTGCAGGGTACTTGCTATCCAAGTGGAGACAATTTTTTTTTTTAAAGGTAAATAACGTCCAAAATAATCCTGAGTATATTTTGGGACCAAGCAAGCAGTACACAGAGCTGAGCTAAAGAAGGAGGGACTGCTGTGGCCTCGTGGCTTGGAAATTTCAGAGGACAGGAAGTGCGGCTGGGCCTGGGATGGACAGGATTTAAAAGGATAAGGAGGAAGATGTGGTGTAATCTCAAGGCAAGGCTCGATGTCTGGACTTAGATAGCTGGGCGTGCACCCCAGGACAGACATGAGGCTTGTTTGCTCTGACAGGAAGGGCTTGTGCAGGAAAGAGTGAACAATGTTGGAGCAGAAATGGTGAGGCTTATGGACTCAGATTGCCTGGGGTCAAGGCTCAGCCTCTCTACTCACTAGCTGTCTACCTTTGCACACTACTTAACCACTCTAAGCAGTCACTTCCCAGCCATAGAATTAGTCATGAACCTGCTCTATTCAGGTGTTAGGAGGATTAAAGGAAATAATGCATATAATCTTGTTGTAAATGTTAAATTAATGATCATATTATCATTATTAATATCATCAGAGGCTTGTGGATGACAGACTGAGATACACTAGAGAGCCATTTTAAGCATGTGGGTGACTATTATTTTTCTAAGGTAGACTAACAAATTACCACAAACTTGATGACTTACATGTCTTCCCTCACAGTTCTGGGGGTTAGAAGTCTGGAATCAAGGTGTCGGCAGGACAATGTTCCCTCTGAAGGTTCTAAGGAAGCATCCTTTCTCGATTATTTGTAGCTTCTCCCAGCAGTCCTTGGCATTCTAATCCTACCTGCATTCTCCGCCTCCGTCTTCATGGGGCCTTTTTCTCTGTACGTGTCCCCTCTTCCTCCTCTTCTTTTGTTAATTTAGCTGTTTTATTTTTAATTAACTTTTTTTGTTTCTTGGCCATGACACAAGGCATGCAGGGTCTTAGTTCCCTAATGAGGGATTGAAGCTGTGCCCCCTGCAGTGGAAGTGCAGAGTTTTAACCACTGGACTGCCAGGGAAGTCCCCCTTTTCTCTTATAAGGACACAAGTCATTGGATTTAGGACCCAGTCTAATCCAGCATGACCTCATTGTAACTAATTACATCCACAGAGACTATGTCCAAATAAGATCACATTCTAAGGGTCTATGTGGATATGAATTGGGGGGGGACATTATTCAACTCACTATGGGGACATAAAAATAACATTGAAATTGAAAACATTTTAAAAAACATTTTGAAATTAGATATAAAAGAGTAGGCAAAAATACGACAAAGAATTCCTGTATATCCTTCACCCAGTGTTTCCAAATAGTAACATTTTACCATGCTTGTTCTATCACTCTGTCCCTCTACATGTGTATGTAATGGATTCTCTCATGTGTCTGAGGTGAAGTTGTTGCAGTACCATGTCCTTTTACCTATCAGTATTTCACTGTATATATATGTATATATATATACATATATATATATATGTATATAATAATACAGCATTAAAGAAGGTGGAGTAGAAAGATGTGCCCTAGTCTTCTGAGAAATTGCAACTCGTTGCTGAACAACCATTGACAGGAGAAGGTTGGAATCCATCAAAAAAGATACCCCATATCCAAGGGCAAAGCAGAAGCTGCAGCAAGACAGCAGGAGGGGTGCAGTCACGTTTAAAATCAAACCCATGCCCACCAGAGATGCTTGGAGGGTACAAACACAACGTTGTGTGCACCAGGACCCAGAGGAAGGAGCAGTGACCCCACAAGAGACTGAGCCAGACCTGCCTGTGAGTGTTTGAGTGTCTCCAAGGAGGCGCAGGGCAGCAGCAGGTGGAGGTGGGGTGGGCGGCATAAGTCCCCTTGGAGGAGGTCGCCATTAGCACCACCACAGAGCTGCCAGGTGCGGGATACACAAACTGGAGAACAATTACACCAAAGAAATTCTAGCACTGTTGCAAAAATTCTAGGGCCCACAACAGACTTCCCAACCTGGGAATCCAGCAAAGGGACTGAAAATCCCCGGGGAATCTGACTTTGCAGTTCAGCGGGATTTGATTACAGAACTTCCACAGGACTGGGGAAACAGAGACTCTTGGAGGGCACAAACAAAACCTTGTGCACACCAGGACCCAGGAGAGGGGAGCAGTGACCCCACAAGAGACCCAGCCAAACTGCCTCTGAGTATTTGGGAGTCTCTGATGGAGGTGTGGGTCGACAGTGGCCTGCTGCGGGGGCAGGGACACTGACAGAAGCAGTCCTGGGAGGTATGGCATGCTCACATAAATCCTTTGGAAGGAGGTCTCCGTTACCCCTACTGTAGTTTGGCCAAACTACAGGGAGGGAACACAGCCCCACTCATCAGAAAATGAAAGATTTATTGAGCATGGCCTTGCCCGTCAGAGAGACATAGTTTTCCCCACAGCCAGTCCCTCCCATCAGGAAGCTTGCACAAGTCTCTTATCCTCACCTACCAGAGGGCAGACAGAATGAAAACCAGTCACAGAAAACTAACCAAAATGATCACATGGATCACAGTTTTGTGTAACAAACTATGAGCCATGCCGTGTAGGGCCACCCAGACAGATGGGTCATGATGGAAAGTTCTGACAAAATGTGGTCCACTGGAGAAGGGAATGGTAAACCACTTCAGTATTCTTGGCTTTGAGAAATCCCAGAAACAGTATGAAAAGGCAAAAGATATGACACTGAAAATGAAACCCCCCAGGTCGGTAGCTGTCCATTATTCTACTGGAGAAGAGCAGAGAAATAGCTCCAGAAGGAACGAAAGGGCTGAGCCAAAGCTGAAATGATGCCTACCTGTGGATGTGTCTGGTGGTGAAAGTAAAGTCCGATGCTGTACAGAACAATATTGCATAGGAACCTGGAACATTAGGTCCATGAATCAAGGTAAATTGGAAGTGATCAAACAGGAGATGGCAAGAGTGAACACTGACATTTTAAGAATCAGTGAAATAAAATGGACAAGAAGGGTGAATTTAACTCAGATGATCATTGTATCTAATACTGTGGCAAGAATCCCTTAGAAGAAATGGAGTAGCTGTCATAGTCAACAAGAGAGTCTGAAATGCAGTACTTGGGTGGAATCTCAAAAATGACAGAATGATCTTTGTTCATTTCCAAGGCAAACCGTTCAACATCACAGTAATCCAAGTCTATGTCCCAACCAGTAATGCTGAAGATGATGAAGCCGAATGGTTCTATTAAGACCTATAACACCTTCTAGAACTAACACCAAAACAAGATGTCCTTTCCATCATAGGGGACTAGAATGCAAAAGTAGGAAGTCAAGAGATATTTGGAGTAACAGGCAAATTTGGCCTTGGATTGCAAAATGAAGCAGGGCAAAGGCTAACAGAGTTTTGCCAAGAGAACGCACTGGTCATAGCAAACACCCTCTTCCAACAACACAAGAGATGACTCTACATATGGACATCACCAAATAGTCAATACCAAAATCAGACTGATTATAATCTTGCAGCCAAAATGGAGAATTTTTATACAGTCAACAAAAACAAGACCAGGACCTTACTGTGGCTCAGATCATGAACTCTTAATTGTAAAAATCAGACTAAAATTGAAGAAAGGGAAAACCACTAGGGAAAATCACTAGGCCATTCAGTTCAGTTCAGTTCAGTCGCTCAGTCGTGTCCGACTCTTTGCGACCCCATGAATTGCAGCACGCCAGGCCTCCCTGTCCATCACCAACTCCCAGAGTTCACTCAGACTCATGTCCATCGAGTCAGTGATGCCATCCAGCCATCTCATCCTCTGTCGTCCCCTTCTCCTGCCCCCAGTCCCTCCCAGCATCAGAGTCTTTTCCAATGAGTCAACTCTTCGCGTGAGGTGGCCAAAGTATTGGAGTTTCAGCTTTAGCATCATTCTTTCCAAAGAAATCCCAGGGCTGATCTCCTTCAGAATGGACTGGTTGGATCTCCTTGCAGTCCAAGGGACTCTCAAGAGTCTTCTCCAACACCACAGTTCAAAAGCATCAATTCTTCAGCGCTCAGCCTTCTTTACAGTCCAACTCTCACATCCATACATGACCACAGGAAAAACCATAACCTTGACTAGATGAACCTTTGTTGGCAAAGTAATGTCTCTGCTTTTGAATATGCTATCTAGGTTGGTCATAACTTTCCTTCCAAGGAGTAAGCATCTTTTAATTTCATGGCTGCAGTCACCATCTGCAGTGATTTTGGAGCCCAAAAAAATAAAGTCTGATACTGTTCCCACTGTTTCCCCATCTATTACTAGGCCATTCAGGTATGACCTAAATCAAATCCTTATGCTTAGACAGTGGAAGTGACAAATAGATTCAAAGGATTAGATCTGGTAGAGTGCTTGAAGAACTATCGACAGAGGTCTGTAACACTGTATAGGAGCCAGTGACCAAAACCATCCCCAAGAAAAAGAAATACAAAAAGGCAAAATGGTTGTCTGAGAAGGCTTTACAAATGGCCAAGAAAAGAGAAGTGAGAGGCAAAGGAGAAAAAGAAAGATACATCCATCTGAATGCAGACTTCCAAAGAATAGCAAAGAGAGATTAAAAAAAAAAAAGTCTTCCTAAGTGAACAATGCAAAGAAATAGAGGAAAACAATAGAATGGGAAAGACTAGATCTCTTCAAGAAAATTTAGAGATACCAAAGTAACAGTACATGCAAAGATGTATACAATAAAGGACAGAAATGGTATGGACCTAATAGAAGCAGAAGATATTAAGAAGAGGTGGCAAGAATACACAGAGCTGTACAAAAAAGGTTTTAATGACCTGGATAACCATGATGGTATGATCACTCATCTAGAGCCAGACAGAGTGTGAAGCCAAATCGACCTTAGGAAGCATCACTATGAACAAACAGTGGAGGTGATGGAATTCCAGCTGAGCTATTTCAAATCCTAAAAGATGATGCTTGAAAATGCTGCACTCAATATGCCAGCAGATATGGAAAAGTCAGCAGTGGCCACAGGACTGGAAAATGTCAGTTATCACTCCAATCCCAAAGAAAGGCAATGCCAAACAATGTTCACAAAGTTGCACTCATTTCACCTGCTAGCAAGGTAATGCTCAAAATCCTTCAAACCAGGCTTCAGTAGTACACGAGCTGAGAGCTTCAGATGTTTAAGCTGGATTTAGAAAAGGCAGATGATCCAGAGATCAAATTGCCAACATCCATTGGATCTTAGAATAAGCAAGGGAATTCCACTAAAACGTCTACTTCTGCTTCACTGACTGTGGTAAATCCTTTGTGTGGATCACAACAAACTGTGGAAATTTCTTACAGATGGGAATACCAGACCACCTTACTTGTCTTCTGAGAAACCTGAATGCAGGTCAAGAAGCAACAGTTAGAACCGGACATGGAACAACGGACTGGTTCCAAATTGGGAAAGGAGTACGTCAAAGCTGTATATTGTCATTCTGCTTATTCAACTTATATGCAGAGTACATCATGTGAAATGCTAGGCTGGATGAAGCACAAGCTGGAATCAAGACTGCCAGGAGAAATATCAATAACTTCAGATATGCAGATGACACCACCCTAATGGCAGAAAGTGAGGAGGAACTAAAGAGCCACTTCATGAAGGTGAGAGAGTGAAAAAGCTGGCTTAATTTTCGACATTCAAAAAAAACTAAGCTCATAGCATACAGTCCCATCACTTCATGGCAAATAGATGGGGAAACAATGGAAACAGTGAGATACTTTATTTTCTTGGGCTCCAAAGTCATTGCAGACAGTCATGAAATTAAAAGATGCCTGTTCCTTGGAAGAAAAGCTATGAAAAACCTAGACAGCATCTTAAAAAGCAAAGACATCACTTGGCTGACAAAGGTCTGTCTGGTCAAAGCTATGGTTTTTCTAGTAGACATGTATGGATGTGAGAGACCATAAAGAAAGCTGAACTCTGAAGAATTGATGCTTTTGAACTGTGGTGTTGGACAAGTCTCTTGAGAGTCCCTTGGACAGCAAGGAGGTCAAACCCGTCAATCCTAAAGAAAACCAACCCTGAATATTCATTGGAAGGACTGATGCTGAAGCTGAAGCTCCAATACTTGGGACACCGATGTGAAAAGCTGACTCACTGGAAAAAATTCTGATGCTGGGAAAGATTGAGGGCAGGAGGAAAAGGGAAAATGAGATGATTGGAGTGCATCACCGATTCAATGGACCCGAGTTTGAACAAACTTCAGGAGCCAGTGAAAGAGGAGTCTGGTGTGCTGTAGTCCGTGGGGTCTCAGAGTCACAGGCCTGAGCGACTGAACACCAACAAAGTGACTTTTTAAGGTCCAAATAACGACACTGCCAGTTCTCAGGGCTCTTCATGGCTGTAATTTCCAGAACAACTGTCCGGGCCACGACAACCTTTCTTCCTCGTGATTCCCATCCTCTGACAAGCTATTCTTTCCTGACAGGAGCCCTTTAGTTTGCAGTACGAGGTAGTAACAACTATGGCTGCCACTAGAAGTCACTGTTTGGCTGGACACGATAGAAGATCTCACTCTGCTCAGCTGACTCGCAAGCCTTCTTGTGAACACAATAAGGACATCTGTTTTCCCAAGCAGCAGCGACAGTATCTTTAGACGGGTCCACTTAAGCCTCCTCTGGGTCCTTCATCAGACTTGAAGCCTTGACAACAACTCTCAGACCATATATGCCTTTGCTAAATTCTGCCCGCAGAAGAATAAAGACAGTAATCCCAATTTACATAAGCACTGTGCTCCAGGTGCTGCTCTGTTTCACATATATTAATTCATTTAAAACTTTAAAAAGCCCTATGGTGGTGGTGGGTGGGAACCCATGCGGAGGTGGTTTCACCCAGCTAGTAAGTGGTTGGGCCAGGCTTCAAATCCAAACAGTTCGTCCATACACTTAACCAGCATCCCCCTGCACAGCTTTGCTCGAGTCCCATTTTAATCATACTTTCCCACACCAAGCCTGGAATCACTGGCCTCTTTATAAGTACTCACACAGTGAAGTTTGAAACTGTCCAGTCTCTCAGCAGTGGACACAGCTCACCCGCTGTGCCCTGGGAATGCATCCAACAGCCGCGCTGACGCCCACACCTCAGCTCCGCCTGCCCTGGTGGCTGCAAGCTGGCCAGTCCTGGAATGGTGGCTCCCAGCGACACTGTGGCCCCACTACCACCCTGGCAGTGTCATGCCCAGAGAACCTGAGGCTGCCAGATTCCTCCCTCTTGGCCCTTGCTTCCCAGAAGCAGTAGCTGCTTGCTTTGGAAGCTGCTTCAGATTAAGCCCCCCAAAAAGGTACCTGAAAAGGTCTGCGATCCACTTTTCCTTTTTTGTAGTGCATGGTGGGAAGGGTATGGGTTCTCCATTTGAAGCCTGTTGGTCTTGCTCTGGGCTGAGTGGCCTTGGATAGCATTGCTTAACTCTTCTGAGCTGTGAGTTTCCTCATCTGTGGGTAGACAGAACATTTCCTTGGATGTTGTAAGCGTTAATGATATACATAAAAGGCACTGGTAGGGGCTAGGAGGTGCCTGACAGATCTGGCTACTATCATTTCCTTAAACGCACAGCCCACCTCCCATGCATCAGAAAAGCTGACCCTGATATCATGGCCTCGGTCGAGTTCTCCTTTATCCCCAAACACTGGCGCCTCTTATTCCCTGTGTTATTTGTTGAGCAGTGAAAACACTGGCAAGTGTCATTTCTTGTGCCTGGCCTAGTTCTCCAACTCGACTCCAGTCAGAGTGGGGGCTGTCCTTTGTATACGCTGTAGATGCCTTGTCTTAACCAGGGACCCAAAACAGTGTCAGCACATGACTGTTGATGACAGAAACTACCTGAAGTCAGTTCATAAGTATTTATGGACTGTTTACCAAGTGTCAAGCAATGTTCCAGACTCTGGGAACAGAAAGTGAAAGTCACTCAGTTGTGTCTGACTCTGCGACCCCATGGACTGCAGCCTGCCAGGCTCCTCTGTCCATGGAAATCTCCAGGGTAGAATATTGGAGTGGGTAGCCATTCCCTTCTCCAAGGAATCTTTCCAACCCAGGGATTGAATCCAGGTCTCCCACATTGCAGGTGGATTCTTTACCAGCTGAACCACCAGGGAAGCTCCAGAGAGGGGATTAAAACCCAACCCTTCAACTGTAAATTGATACAGCCACTATGAAAGATAGTATGGAGATTCCTTAAAAAACTAGGAATAACAGTACCATATCACCCAACAATCCCTCTACTGGACATACATCCTGAGAAAACCATAATTGAAAAAGACACATGTACTCCAATGTTCATTGCAGCACTATTTATAATAGCTAGGACATGGAAGCAACCTAGATGTCCATTGACAGATGAATATGGTACATATATACAATGGAATATTACTCAGCCATAAAAAGGAACACATTTGAGTCAGTGCTAATGAGGTGGATGAACCTAGAGCCTATTATTCAGTGTGAAGTAAGTCAGAAAAACAAATATCATATATTAACATATATACATGGAATCTAGAAAGATGGTGCTGATGAACCTATTTGCAGGGCAGCCATGGAGATGCAGACATAGAGAACAGACTTACGGACACTGGGGCAGGGGAGAAAGAGTGAGGTGAATTGAGAGTAGCATGGAAACATATACATTACCATATGGGATAACCAATGGGAATTTGCTGCATAACTCAGGGAACTCAAACCAGGTTTCTGTAACAACCTGGAGAGGTGGGATGGGAAGGGAGGTGGGGAAGAGGTCCAAGAGGAAGGGGACACATGTATACCTATGGCTGATCCATGCTGATGTATGGCAGAAACCGACACAATATTGTAAAGCAATTATCCTTCAATTAAAAATAAAAGAGAATATCCCCTCCAAAGTAAACAATAAAAAAAGAAATTAAAAAACCCAGCCCATGCACTAAAGGAGCTCCTGATATGGCTAAACTTCTGCAAAGGCCTGGAGCATCATATATACGTTTCCAAGCATCCAGCTCCCAGGGAAGGACTTTCTTGGTCAAGGCAGTCTGGTTCACTGCATCTCAAACAGAGGTAAAAGTCCCATCTACAGCCCAGAGCCCTTCACCCTGGAGAACACACAACAAGGCCTTTTGTGCCCCAGGACCTTGGGGCCACTCTGGGCCTCACAAGAGTTTCCTTAAAATCAGCCAGCAGCCCCTGGTGTCACCGGGGGACGCGGGCGGGGGGGAAGAGATGGTAAAATTAAGAGTGTCGTGCTCTCCTTACCACGAGGGGGCAGTGTTGGACCGTGGACAGCAAAGAACTCAGTCAGAGATGGGTTCCCTGGTGACTCACTCCAGCAATGCATGATTTGTTCTTGGGTGGAGTGGAAAAAAAGGGAGAGAACGGATTGGAAAAAATGAAACCATCTGTTGAATGCGCAAGTTGCCACAGTCATGAGTTCAACCAATGTTCAACTGACTAAGTATTTTTAGTGCAAAGAAATAAGGTAATTTGAGGGTTTCAGAAAACAAGCACTGTCCAGGAACCAAAATGATAACTGAAGAAATACTATGTATTAGCAAATGCTTTACTCTTTCCTTTGCAAAATGACAATTTTTTTTTTCCAGGAAAAGGAAGGCTTTCAGAAGTTAAACAGTTAACCAAATAACACTCCCCTCCCCCACAATTGAATAAAAGAACTTCCCTCTTATCTGGGTTCAGAACTGGCAAGCAACCTCATTGTGGGCACTTCATAAATATTCATCAACGATGAAAATGTCGTCGAGAGAGTGCAAAGGAACCGTTTTGTCATTTCGAGAACCCTTCTGAAATGCCAGCAATTGAAGCAAGACCTCCACTATCCTTGGCAAACCTTGAACAAGAAGAGCCCAGTTCAGCTGGTCACATGGGAAGGAACCAAATAAGGACAGTGGATGAATCTCCCTCCTGAAGTCTGGGGCTGCGACTGTCCTTAGAAACAGCAGAGCAAACTGAAGTACTGGGTGGGATTTTTTAAACAACCACTCCCAAAACATCCAAGTCACTAGGATTCAGTGAACCCACTTTGTGGGGAAAAAAACCACCCGGCGTCCCCCTTCCCAGAACACGCAGGCAGCGCCTGTGAGCACACAGCTAAGGTCAGCGCAGGTCGTGATGGCGTGTCTATCACTTTACACTGTCCTGATCACGCTGTATCAACTGAGCCGAGGGACACGCAGAAAGAACAGGGTGAAACCAACACATCGGTATGCCGTCCAGTCAAGGTCTGTTTGTTTTGGCCCGGGGAACACCTGTCCTTGGCCTGTGTGATCTCGATAAACAGAGAGGAATACACCTCAGTAACCATCGCCTGGACTGCCTGGGCTGGAGAAGCTGGGCTCTGGCGGAACTGTGGCAGTCGGGCTTGGAAACCTTCCATCAGAAAGCGGCCCCTACACAGACCTCTTTCTGGTTCTGAGGAACACTCTCCATCTGCCGGCGGCTGACTCAGGCCAGAGTCAGGGTGGGGCAGCCGCAGCTTGGGCTGGCAGCCCAGCCCGTGAGCCTGGGCTATCTTAGGCCTGCAACAGTGAGCAGCCCTATTTCCTCACACCAGCCCTAGAGGGGGTCGGGGTGGCCGGGAGCTCCCTCCTCCCTGTCCCCCGAGGCTTTCCGGTTGTTCCAGGCTCTTCGGCACTGGGTGGAACGGAGTGGTTGTTGTTGTTCAGCTGCTCAGTCGGGTCCAACTGTTTGTGACCCCATGGACTGCAACACACCAGGCTTTCCTGTCCTCCACTATCTCCTGGAGTATACTCAAACTCATGTCCAATGAGTCATCCAACCATCTCATCCTCTGTCTTCCCCTTCTCCTGCCTTCAATCTTTCCCAGCATCAGGGTCTTTTCTAATGGGGGTGGGAGTGGGGTCTGAGGCTAAAGCCATGATGTGAGGGGCAGCAGGAGTCGAAGCCTCTCTCTTGGACTCAAACCTGCAGCCAACATAGTGGCGTCTTGGTGTGCAGGCTGGGCCCCAGAGAACCAAGGCAGCAGCCACGCCTGCAGCCCTCTGACCCCTGCCTTGCAGACACAGCTCTATCTCTAGCACTCCTCTCCCCTCCCTATTGCCACCCACCTTGTCAAAACCCTCCCTTTTATTCATCCCTGTAGACACTGTGCAAAGCAGACCTTGGCTGAGAGAGGTGGGCTGTGGCCCCCTCCTCACAAACATGGAAGGCCAGGAAGGAAAAGAGCATTAACCAAGTTCGTGCTTTATTCCAGAAGCTTAAGACACAGGATCTCTCTCAGTCCTGGCCTCTCACCTCAGCGGAAGCCCGCATCATTCCCATAAGAACCAGCTGAGAGCACGGCGGCCCCCACCTGTGCTCAAAGTCCAGCTCTGTCGTGACCCGGGCGGTGATGTAACCTCTGGGCTGCCTCACCGGGAAGCGTGAATTGGGCCACTGTGAGCAGGGGAGGAGTGAACTTATGTGAAAAGCGCTGAGAGCATTAGCATTACGTATTATTAGCTCTACATGTTAAAGATGAGGAAACAGAGGCCAGGGAGCAGGTGTCAAGTGCAGATTCCGGTGGACTCCACGCAAATGCTCCCCCTAATTTCATGCGGTTTCTCTTAAACACTGTGAATTGTGGTCCCCTCCCAGAGATGGTTACACTGAGCCTGACCAGCGTGTGTGGAGAACAGGGACAGCCAGGGCGCATCCCCTGCTCGGGGCATGAAGGCCTTGCCTGCTGTCGAGGGGCTGGCCCCGGATGCTCCTTTTCCTCCTCTTGGACAGAATTATGACTCTAACCACCTCACCACCATCGCTACCCTAAAATCTGAGTCGTTTTCCCTGAAAATATGGCAGAGGTGGAATTTAAACCCAAGCCTGCCCAGTCTCTCCATTCTTATCTTGGTCAGCTGCCCGCTGCGGCCCGGACGTCTGTGGCAGACAAACGAGGCCACAGGGTTTGACACAAGGGCGATGCGGCCTCCACATGCGCCGTGGAGGAAGGGAACAGGAAACCGGGATGAAGGCCAAGGCTGGGGGGTGGGGGCGCATGGATGCACAGCTAAGTCATCTAATTGCTCAGTTTATAGATCCAGTCAACCGGGAGATGGTCCACACTCACCTAACATGCTACAGGGGGCTCCCTTCAGCCCCAAAGCAGAAAGGCATCCAAAGGTGTCTTGGGTCCGGCACACTGTGGTCTCAAGGGTAGGCAGCATTTTTCCGGAGCTTATCTCATGCTCTGAGTCGATAGTCTCCCAATTAGTTTTGTGATCCTTGCCAAATCTCTCAGCCTTTCTGAACCTCAGTTTATTAATGCATAAAGCCTGCCATATAATCCCTATCTCACAGGGATTTCCGATGGTTATGTAATTTGACATATGCAAAAATGGCTAGGAGCTGGCATGCAAAAGATAGTTTATGAAATGTGTTTTCCTAGCCTGTATGAGAACCCACATACAATCTGAGTTTCACCCCAGAGATGAAAGGCCTGGAAGAAGGCTTCCTGCACACTGCTGGAATGTTCATGCCTCATATGGGTAGGAAAGCAAGTCTTTGTGTCACTCCACTTGCCATACCACTGCGGGTATCGCAAGCCCCTCTCAGCAAACCAGGCACCTATGATGGGGTGTACACTGCCCTCCTGGGTCCCCAAGGCCTCTGTGACGAAGCTGCCCACCTGCCCCTCCACGCTTTTCAGCGTTGTGCTCACTGTACTGACAACATTCATCTCAGTTCTGCCCATCATCCTGCCTGTTTAGGACAGGGGAGAGAACATGGGGCCAGAGGGGACCGTGGAGGGAAGCCTCCAGAAGGCCCATGGCCTTTCATTCCTGTCCCAAGGCTGGGAGGCCAAGTCTAAAGAGAAGCTCCTCAGAGAGGCCTGGGAAGGGGCCAGGGAGGGGCGTGCAGAGCTCTCTGGAATGTCCAAGGCTCTCAAGAAATCTGTCAGATGAGAAGGGAAACGGAAAGTGGTAATCAGGTCAAAGGACATGAGTTTTCAGATCATTATTCATCACAACCAGAGGATGACCAACTGTTGACTAGATTACTAATTCCACAGGTGTGGAGGGAAAAGGCTTGTTGGGTTTTTTGCAGTGTTTCCCTCCCCACCATGCAAGGGTGGGCGCCAGCACTCAAAGGTGGGGGGTGTCAGGGGGTGGGGGAGTTGGGGGGATTGAAGCCAGAATCTTCCGGCTCAAGCTATGGTTCCCCTCTCACCAGCATGTGACCCTTTAGGCCCCAAATTCCTCATCTGAAAATAGGGGCAGTTGCCATCTGGGGCTGCACTGCACCCTCTGTGAGAACATTTCTCATAAAGAGGGAATGCAGCCGTTATTGTTAATATGCAGGAGCCCTAATTTCTCTCCAAGCCAACTAGGGCTGTCTCAATATCAACAAAGAGAAAGGTAGCTATTTATCAAGGCATTTTGTAATCTTTGGGGATTTTAAAAGGCTGAAGAAAAGCACCAAATTGCTTCAGTTTCTCCATCTGTTCCTGCATGTTATCTCCATCACCTTGGGGGAAAACATGAGCCCTTTGGGGTAAGGCCTTGGCAGGTGGCCACCATCACGCTCCCAGGCAGGCCTCCCCACCAGCTTGGAGGGGTAGCCAGCTAGCAGGTAGCCGTCCAAGGAAGAGTGAGCTCAAACAGGCCACCTGAGACCTTGCGTCCAGGGCTGACTTGTACTCTTTTGCCCTCATGGGCCACTGTCTCCATTAAAACAATATTTTAAAATATATTTTATGACTGCACTGGTATCAAAGTAGTTCAGATCCACCGCTGGGTTATTACATATTCATCCTTTATTTCTCTGATGGTTTTGAGAAAATCAAAATATAATTGGAAATAGGTGAATTACGAGGAGCGGTTTGGCCTCTAGGGGGCAGCACGAGCTCACCAGATGCTTACGTGACCCGGGGTGGCGGGTAAACCGTGGGTGAGCACCCAGCAGCGACTCCCACCGCTGACTCACAAAGGCCTTTTGCTTCTCCCAGCGCCTCTCACCCTCAGCCCAGGAAGCTGACGGGCGGAGCGGGAGTTACTGCCCCACTCAGGGCAGAGAGGCTCACCCTGGGAGGCGCAGGGCCGCGCGGGGTCACACGGTGGCAGAGGCGGGGTCCGACCAGAATTTCCTGGCTCCTCCTGCCGGAGTCTCCCTCGGAGCCTCAGCAGGCAGGATGCTCCGAAGCCCGAGAAGTTGGTGATGTCGGCTCAGCCCTGCCGCGTCCCCCATCCCAACACTGGCAGGCAGGGAGCAGCCGCCCCCGTCCCTTCTCGGCACCCCTCCCCCCACATGCCTTTGTTCACTCTGCCTACCCACCCCACCCCCAACACCCCACTGCCCCGAGTCTGGCAGGTGGGAGAAGTTCCCTCTGCTCCCCGAGAACTGAGCCGGACATCAAAGGCGCGCAAAGGGGACAGGACGAACCCGGTGCGGCACAGGGGTGGGGGGTGGCTGGGGGGCCTGGGCCAGGAGGCGCAGCAAAAAAGACCAGAAACAAAACCAACAGAACACCAGGCGGGAGATGATCCGATCTTCAAGCAGGCTTTTCTACCTCCCAGGGGGAACACCGGGCACATGGCTGGTGGGAACAATAGGCCTTCCTTTCTTCCTTCTCCAGCTGAGCATGCAAGCTCTGGGGAAGAGGAGAGGGGGGAGAGGGAGATCTCTCTCCCTGAGGGTCCCCCTGCGTAGGGCCTGGACCCCTGGGGAAGCTAGTTTACAACACACAAAATTGATGTTCTTTCCTTCTGTAGAGGTGAGGGGGGTGCCTAAACCCATGACAGAAATAAACTGCTCTGCCTTGCTGGATGAGCAAAAAAAGTTGCTCATTTTTTAAAGGGGAAAGGAGATGCTAGCTGACTGAAATGGATATGGCAAAAGGGCAACCCTGTTCTCTTTCAGAGAGCACCTGTTTGGTTCAAAGGGGCCAAGAAGATTCTGGAACCTTGGCAAAGTGTGGCCGGGCTTGAGGCAGGGGGACAAGGCATTCCGCAGAGACCCTGGGGGGTGTACGGGGGGTGGGTGGGGGTAGGGGCCCTGGATGTCCCTCTGCAGGTCAGAGGTGACATCTGCCACAGAACAGCCCGCCCTTAGCATCACCTCACAGGCAGGAGTCTGTCTCATTTCTCACACACAGTGACCCCAGCGCCTGTCTGGTTAGGCAGGTCCAGCTAGAAAGCAGGAATGACAGCCTTGTCATGTGGATGGAGAATAAGCCACAGCTCAGTTTCTGGTCTCCAGTGTCGCCCCTCTGACCCCCCAGGAGATTGGCACGACGAGGGTACAGTCTAGTCAAGGTTGGGAGAGCAGGACTGAGGACAGGAAAGGAACAGGACCCTCGGCAGAATGCCTGGTTGTGGAGGCTGTGGCTAGGGGGACAGACAGGAGGTCAAGAGCCACAGGGAGAACTCATCTAAGGAAGGTCTGCACTTGAGGGTAGCCGTGGCTTTGCCCAGGCCAAGCCGGACTCACCATATTCAGGAATTCTGTGACACAGGATGACTGACTTCCACAACCAATGGGGACTTTCAGGAGATCTATTCTTTTTTTTTTTTTTTTTTAAAGCTTTTTATTTTGTATTAGGGTATAACCGATAAACAATGCTGTGACAGTTTCAGGTGAACAGCGAAGGGACTCAGCCATAGATATACATGTTATCCATTCTTCCCCTCGCATCCAGGCTGCCACGTAACGTTAACAGAGTTCCCTGTGCTATACAGTAGGTCCTTGTTGGTCTGAATGCTCTAGTTTGATCCCCGCGAATTGCTGCTGAAAGGGGCTTTGGAGGAAATATCCTTAAACCCCTGTGTGGCCCAAAGGGACAGTGTGACTTGCTGAATGCCCCACAGCTGCTCAGAGGACAGGAACGGGAAGCCCTGGTTCCCTGATCCATGGTCTAGAGCTCCTGCTGGTAGATGACCTTGACAATGGAAAACGTAGGTGGTCTCAAGGAGTCCTGAGGACCTGGGGTGACTGAAGCCCAGGGCTGAGGATGCAAAGTGGACTTTGATTTTAAGGTCAGACCAGAAAGGGAGGTAAGCCACCAAAATGGGGTGATTTATCAGAGTAGCTAGAAAGCCAAAACATGGCCAGCTGGAGGTCACCTGACAGGGAAGGACATCTGTGAAATGGTGTCTAAGGTCCCATCCATCTCCGGTGTTTGGAGACCTGCTGTTCTAGGAGCCTGAGGCTCCAGGGAGATCAGAGGTAGTCAGTGTGCAAGGAGCAGGCTGGGGAGGGCTGTGACTCATCCCTCAGTCATCCCTGGACCCCTGGGGCAGCCCTGAGTCAGCAGCCATTTCTGAGATGGTCACCATCTCCGGAGGCCTTTGATGGTGACTCAGCAGAAAGGGACAGGCTGAGGCACCACCTTCCCCTGGGGTGGCCTGTCAGCTGGAACCTCCCATCTGGGCCTGCTGGGTCCCTCCTCTGTCTCTGGGAGAGCAGAGTGCTGGCTTCCTCCCAGGATCCCACCCCACGGCCTCTGAGAGTCTCCGGGGCCCCAGGCAGGGGTGCAGTACCACGGGACCCCCCTCCCCGCCTCCGTGCACTAGGACCACATCATTTTGGCTTCTCTGAGTTAAGCAGCCAGATTTCTTCAAAAGCTTATTTTGCCAAAGAAAAGAGGAGCATAGGGTTTAGATTTGGAAGACGCTTTAGAGAACAGTCACCTCTGTAATCTCACAGATAAAGAAACTGAAGTGTGGATTGATGGTGTGATTTTTCCTGAGAATACCCAGAGCTTATTTCCTCGAGGCCATCATTTTGCCTAGTTAACCAGTAGGGCAGGCTGAGAGGTCTTCTGAGAGAGGAACACAGCGCCAGCTCACGTGCCTGGGCTTGTCCTGTGGACAGCAGAATCACACCCCTGCCCCTGTTCCCCAGATGTCCAGCCTTCGGTCCCTGGAACCTGTTAATAGATCACCTTATACAGCAAATGGGACTTTGCAGACATGATAACATTCAGGGTCTTGAGGTGAAGGCACATTCTGGATTATCTGGGTTGGTAAACCTATCGACACAGGAATCCTTGTAAGTGAAAGAGGGAGGAAGGAGAGGCAGAGAGTCAGGGGGAAAGGGTTGAGGTCCAAGGAGCTCAGGTTCTAGGAGCTGGGAAAGGAAGGAAACAGATTCCTCCCTGGAGCACCCGGAAGGAATCAGTCTGCCTGCTCCTTGATTTTAGCCCAGTGAAACCCATTTCAGACTTCTGACCTCCAGAAGGCCAAGATAATAAACCTGTGCTGCTATAACAAGTTTGCAGTAATTCGTTACAGCAGCAATGGGTAACTGACACATATCTCCTTCCTGCTCCATCCCACTGCAATTCAGTTGGTGGTTTTAAAGAATATGTTTGAAAACTAATTTGCCACCCCTTGATTTCCACTTAATGAGATATAAACATAAGCTACTTAGGAAGATGATGGTAAAAATACCGAGGTATTTTACCAAGGTAAAAAATACCTTTCTTCAATAATGAGAGTTGTACATACTTGAACAAGTTGGACTCAGTTGGATATAAAAAATAATAAAAGGTAATAGTAGCTGCTGCTATGGACAGGTGTGCTGTGCTTAGTTGCTCAGTAGTGTCCTACTCTTTGCAGCCCCATGGACTGTAGCCCGCCAGGCTCTTCTGTCCATGGGGATTCTCCAGGCAAGAATACTGCAGTGGGTAGCCATTTCCTTCTCCAGAGGATCTTCCCAACTCAGGAATCGAACCCCGGTCTCCCACATTGCAGGCAGATTCTTTACTGTCTGAGCCACCAGGGAAGCCCAGGTGATATGTACAGGTAGGTGAGAGCTGATTATTCCTTCACAATATGCTATTAGGTTATCATGAAATCTCTATCTCTGCACAAAAGACTAACTTAAGGGAAACATCATGGTGTTGTAGAGGTAAGATTCAAATAAACTATAGGTTTGGCCATCAGACAACCAGATTGCTCTGAACCAACTGCTAGCCACAGGACCATGTAGGGATCAAGCCTCAGGTGTGAGACTTCCCTGGTGGTCCAGTGGTTAAGAATCCGCCTGCCAATACAGGGGACGTGAGGTCAATTCCTGGTCTGGGACAATGCCACATGCCTCAGAGCAACTAAGCCCACACGCCACAAATAGAGAAGCCTACGTACCGCAACTACTGAAGTCTGCACATCACAGAGCCTGCATGCCTCAACTACGGAGCCCACGAGCCTAGAGCCTGTGCTCCACGACAAAAGAAGCCAGTGCGAGGAGAAGCCCATACCCCTGAAGGAAGAGTAGCCCCTGCTCCCCTCGATTAGAGAAAGCCTGAGTGCAGCAATGAAGACCCAGCGCAGCCTAAAATTAACAAAGGATTTAAAAAAAAAAAATCTCTGGTGCATATTAGGCTAGAAACTGTAAGCCCCTAGCTCTACACTAAGTTCACGCTAGTGTGAGGAGAGTTGCAAATATTTGGCCAACCCACGTAACTTGAATCCTATTAACTTCACAAAATTAAATCCATTTTACATACTTCTTATGTGACCGACTCATTAGAAAAGACCCTGATGCTGGCAAAGACTGAAGGCAGGAAGGGAAGGGGATGACAGAGGATGAGATGGTTGGATAGCATCACGGACTCGATGGACATGAGTGAGCAAACTCTGGGAGATGGTGAAGGACAAGGAAGCCTGGTGTGCTGTAGTTTGTGGTGTCGCAGAGTTGGACATTACTTATCGACCAAACAACAACAATGCTAATGAGCAGAGCCTCTGATACTGTTCAAAGATAGGGATAACTGTATATCCTGTGGTAGCTGCCTCTGGAATGTGGGCAAAGGTACATCTTCACACACACAGTGTCACCGCATCTGGGCTGAAGCATTTCAGTGTATATCACAGACACTGTGACAGGCTCCGGCCCTCAACACCTGGGGACACAGGTCAGGCTCCGCTGAGAAGCCTCTCCCCCACTCTGTCCCAGTCCCGTCATGGTGCTGGGCCGAACAGCTTCCACCGCTCTGCTTGGATCAGCCAGGAGACAGGATGTCCGTCTCCCCTCCTGGGAGGTGCCCCAGCTGGTCCCAGTGGTTCTCTGGCAACTCTCTCCACTTGGTTTGAGGTTGACAGTCACGTCCTCAGCATACTAACAACCCACCTCTCCTCCCCACACCCCGAGGTGATGGGCTCAGGGTCACTGGGCTCCCTTTTCTGGGTCGCTGCATAGCATGTTCTGTGTGGATGGTCTCCTGCCCTCCATAGCCTGTGGAGTGGCTGATAGTACCCCATGTCCTTAGCTTTAAGGGATCAGCTGAGATTCTGCAGCAAGAAGAAAAGCCTCCCTTAACATCCTGCTACAGAGCGACAGAAGTCGTCACATTTTCCTTTTCACTTCGATTGCCAAGGCTGTGTTTCATACCTGCCTGTTCTAACTTCTCCTGGATCTAGATCTCAGAAACCCCTGGACCCATCTATCCCCCTGTCTTCTTCCCCCTCTCTCCCTGCTAACTCATTCACCCCTTCTCTCTTCTACTCCCCTGCCTTGTTCTTTTGCCCTTCCTTTAATGATTCTGTTGCTCATTCACCTGTGAAACTGAGGCAGCGTTATCTAGAATGAGTTGTTTAAAAAAAGTATAAAGTTTTACTACAACTTTCCCAGTGGATGGCTCCATGAAGCACGAGGAAACATGAGTGTTATCCCCATGAGAAATTACACCAAAGACGCACAGATGTGCGTCTAGAAGTAACAATGGCCTTTCTCTTACAATCAGATGATGAAAGATATGTTTGTGTGACATTAGAGAGACATCTTCTGATCACAAGTTCCACAGAATCTGGATAAACGCTGAAGGCAAATATTTAATGCAAACATTTCTCATTTTCAAAAGAGACTAATGATGACTGAAGGAGCAGGAAAAAGACATGGATGCCAAGGGATGAGTGCTCTGGGAGTTGCTCTATAAGGAAAAGAGGGAAATAGACATCCATGCCTCTGAGAGTGTCAGAGCAACATGTCAGGCATCAGAACAGAGTCATAGTAACTGGAAGGGACAGAGTAGCTCTATCCTGCAATATCCACCTAAAACCTTTGGAAGTGTGTTAATACCAGACTGCACTGATTATGGGAGAGGGAGCAGGAGGATGGGAGCATGCCTCAGTGCCCAGGAGAGGGGAGGCAGTCTTAGTGTCTGCAGGCTTAGGGCAGGGCTACTCTGATAGGAGGCGAGGGGCTATATCCAAAGGACTCTGGGTTATGTGGGTTATAGTATTTTTGGTTCATGGTTTCATGACCCACATCATGAAATGTACAAATGGGGCTATTTTAGCTTGATGTCCTTTGACATTTAACCAGACTTCTGGTGGGGGACTGGCTTTCCCTGGGGCTGGGAGAGGATGGGCCAATGGAGTCACAGCTTAGGAATCCTTAGTACATAAGGATTCTCATGTACTACGGGTTCGTTCAGTGTAAACAAGCATATGGATCCTCTAGGTCAGCCTACGTCTCCGGGCCTTGTACTTAGGACAGTGAGGTGGTCTCAAGCACTGCCTTCCCTTAGAGCAATGGCTCTCAGACCTTCATGGATGTCAGATCACCTGGAGGACCTGTTTTGCTGCACTCTAGTCTCTAAGAATCTGGTTCAGTAGGTCTGGGGTGGGGGCCTGGGAATCTGTGTTTTCAACAAGCAAGCTCCAAGGTTATACTGAGCTGTGGGTCCAGGAACCATACTTTGAGAACCACTAAGAATCTTCTTCCCCCTACTCAGGTTATTCCCTAGATCAACTGAATCAGAATTTCTAGGGGTGGGAGACAGGCATCAATACTTTAAAACCTCCCTGGGTTGTTCCAAAGGTGACCCCGCTATCAAGAGCTACCATTCCAAGTGAATGATTTCGTAATAGAGACAGACAGAAAAACACCATCATGACCTTCTCTAGTGGCACAGTTGGATAGGAATCCGCCTGCCAATGCAGGGGACACAGGTTTGATCCCTGGTTGGGGAAGATCCCACTTGTTTCAGAGCAACTGAGTCCATGTGCCACAACTATTAAGCCAGTGCTATAGAGCACACGAGCCACAACTACTGAAACCCACGTGCCTGTGACCCGCACGAAGAGAGAGAAGCCACCACAATGAGAAGCCTGTGCATCACAACGAAGAGCAGCCCCTGCTCACCACAACTAGAGAAAGATCACTAAAAGCAAAACAGACCCAGTGTAGCCAAAAACAAACAAACAAAAAAAAACCACCACCATCATTTGGGCAAAAAAGCAGCAATAAAACAACACTGGGGTATATATAACTGGAGAGTGATAATTAACACCTGTGGAAGACTGACTGTGCCAGGGTTAATGTGCTTCTCAAAACAACTCTCCCCATTTTGTAGATGTATGAAACAGGCGGGGGTGAGGTTAAGTCATCTGCCCAGGGTCATGCCCCTGGTGACACTCCTGGGTTTTGAACCCAGCCACCCTGGTCTCAGAGTCCCTGCCTGAGGCCTGTGTCCTCAGTCCATGATGGTTTATTCACAGCCTTGTTTTCTGTGAGCAGAATTTACAGTGAATGTGGAAGGAGCCCCAGCATCTATCAAACTGGGTTGGACTCCACAACTCAGCCCTTAATAGCAATGTAACTTGAGGAAGTCCTTTAGCCCCTCTGAGTCTGCTTTCTCATCTGGAAGATGGGTATAAACGTGCCTCCCTCAGAGGCCTGCTGCTGCTACGTTGCTTCAGTCCGACTCTGTGCGACCCTATAGACGGCAGCCCACCAGGCTCCTCTGTCCCTGGGATTCTCAAGGCAAGAACACTGGGGTGGGTTGCCATTTCCTTCTCCAGTGCATGAAAGTGAAAAGTGAAAGTGAAGTCGCTCAGTCGTGTCCGACTCTTCGAGACCCCATGGACTGCAGCTTACCAGGCTCCTGCATCCATGGGATTTTCCAGGCAAGAGTACTGGAGTGGGGTGCCATCGCCTTCTCTGCAGAGGCCTGCAGGGAAGGTTAAAAAAAAACCCAAACTGCTCAGTACTCAGCATACACTGCACCTGGCACACAGCTGAGCTTCAAGAGACATTACTCTCTTCCCCTTCTCCAGCAGCCCTTCCTCTAAGGGTCCTCAGAACCCTGAACAAGTTTTTCCCTGTGGCTTCCTGAGTGCCTTTGCTAATACTCCTCTCCTCACAACTGGCAGATACCTCTGGACTGAACAAATACATTCTAGGGAAATGAGAAAGTTTTCCTGTGGTATGGAAGGAAGCACAGATGTCAGGCTTTCTTGAACAATGAGTTGAGCACTCGAGACCCTTGAATGAAGGAAATCTGTGCTAACACTTGAGGGGAAATAAGAAATGACTCATGAGCTGTGGTGTCCCAGCACAGCCCAGACAGCTGCATGCACCCAGGGTCCCAGTGTCGGGTGGGGCCCCCACAGCTGCAAGGTGTGCTGCGTGTCAGTCGTTACTAATAAAAAAATAGGGAAGCTTGTGAGTGACTCACTCGAAACAATAATTCAGCAGAGAATGACGCTCTGAGATTCCTGGCAGTGAAGGCAAAAAGAACTGTAGGTTGCATTCTGTGGCTTTCGTTAATTGATAAAAGAAAGCACAACCAAACTTTCTTTAGGACTAAAGTTCAGGTGGAAATTATTTACAAGGGTTTTATATATTAAGCAACATAACGAATGTCTATGGCAGTCTATGGGGTCACAGAGTCGAACACAGCAGTGACTGAACAACAATGGCAGATTCACAGAGAATTTTAAGTTGTTCTTCACCCGACCATTTCTTAAAATGGCACTGGATAAAATCTTAGGGGTCTGATATTAAACAAGCTGAGAATATCTCTGTTGAGGAATAGAGGCAATCTAATCCAGGAAGAGAATTTTTTGATTCCAGAGAAAGAAACATTTAGAGAATTGCCAAGCATCTTACATATTACTGTTACTGACTGTCTTGGCAACATCTAGCTCCCTTTTTAAATGCAAAGATAAACATTATTTGAGAGCAGCATTACAATAGCTCTTTAATAAGAGTATGTTTAATATGTTTAATGATGAACAATCTGACATGTTTGCAAGATATCCAAAATGCAGTGTGTGGAAGGAAAGAGAAGTACAGATTCATGCTTCTACCTGGACAAGAGGCATTGAGTTGAAAGGCATTTGCGTAAATTCCAAATAGATTTTCAAATCTAGAAAATCAAAACCTGTAAGTGTGGAGTAAGTCCTATTTTGAACTAAAGCAGCAGAAAGGGGACCTGTTTTGGATTCAAAAGAATAGGAAGAAACAGAAAAACAAGAATCACCATAGTCTTCCTAAAAGTATTCAGTCAGTGAGTCAGTTCAGTCACTCAGTTGTGTCCGACTCTTTGCGACCCCATGAATCGCCAGGCCTCCCTGTCTATCACCAACTCCTGGAATTCACTCAGACTCATGTCCATTGAGTCAGTGATGCCATCCAGCCATCTCATCCTCTGTCATCCCCTTCTCCTCCTGCCCCTAATCCCTCCCAGCATCAGAGTCTTTTCCAATGAGTCAACTCTTTGCATGAGGTGGCCAAAGTACTGGAGTTTCAGCTTTAGCATCAGTCCTTCCAAAGAAATCCCAGGGCTGATCTCCTTCAGATGGACTGGTTGGATCTCCTTGCAATCCAAGGGACTCTCAAGAGTCTTCTCCAAGACCACAGTTCAAAAGCATCAATTCTTTGGTGCTCAGCTTTCTTTACAGTCCAACTCTCACATCCATACATGACCACTGGAAAAACCATAGCCTTGAGTAGACGGACCTTTGTTGGCAAAGTAATGTCTCTGGTTTTCAATATGCTATCTAGGTTGGTCATAACTTTTCTTCCCTAAAAGTATTACTACTATCATTAATACATCATAGCATTAAATGTATTATTAGCTTCTTAAACGTAAAGAGGGCTTTCCTCTTGTTAAAATACACTAGATGGTGGCTGAATTGTGGCCCAGGACATCGTTCATCTTACAAAACTTAGCCTAAGGGAGCTGTAGGAACCTTCAGAGTCTAGGGCAAGATCCTGGGGCTCAGCCCAAGTCACAGCATCCACGGACTCCCCACCCCACCCCCCACCCACCCCCACGCAAGGGACCCCTTGGAACTTGGACTGACTGGTGGCACGCTCGGCTACCACCTGCAGTCTTGCAGCTGCTGGTCGATTGCTGAGCAAACACGGGCGATTTGCCAAAAAGTACAAGGTTCAGTTTGTCAGAGAGGGAAAACCAGACACCTAAACATAGATGCACAGGCACGAGGGGCCCACGACGAGTTAGCCAAGGTCAAGGCCCCCCGGGGCCGTGGGGGCGAGGCATGAACGCACCCCGCGGTGAGTGACCCTCGGGCCCCAGCTCGCCACCCACAGGCCCCAGCCTGTGGCGGGCTCCTGCCCTCGGGGCCTACCTTGCTGCTGTCGAGCTGATAAAGTCGAAAGTCCCAGCCAGCAGGGAGATACCAGGCCGGCTGGAAGGTGTTGGTGGCGGCGGAGGACCGGGCTTGGGGCTTCGGCCGCGCCCTCCTGCTGCCGCGGAGACACCCAGAGAGTCCCCTCCTCTGTGAAATGGGGCCAAGCTCAGCACTACGCGTCCTACCCGCGTCAGGGGCTATGAGAATACTTAAAAAATGGCGCCTTGATTGTTCTAAATTAACTCACCTGTGAATCCCACGTCCTTCTTGACAGCTTTCCTGGATTAGAGCTGATTTTGGCGAATGGGTTTTCTGTTTTCTCTTCCTTCATATTGACTCAAATTTTAAATGTATCTTTTCTTCCTACACCTAAAGAATTATCTGACCTGTGATTTCCTGTTTCTACCCTGCTGTTTATAAATCTTATGTCTACACCAGCCTACGGGCCAAGGGCCAAGTATAACACTTTTTGCTGCTTCAGAACCACTATTTTATTCTTTTCTCCAAACATTTAGAATTGGGTTGAATGGTGAAAACAATTTCAGGTACTTCAATCTTTGCCCGAGGAGCTGTTGTTTAGTCACTAAGCCGAGTCGGACTCTTTTGCGACCCAAGGACTGTAGCCCACCAGGCTCCATTCTCCATGGAATTTCCCAGGCAAGAATACTGGAGTGGGTTGCCATTTCCTTCTCCAGGGGATCTTCCCGACCCAGGGATTGAACCCGCATCTCCTGCATTGCAGGCAGATTCTTTATCATCTGAGCCACAAGGGCTTCCCTTTGTCTAAGTATTTTCCTTTTTCCTATGTATAATAATAAGTATATGGAAGTGAGCAGGACCCTATGGGGCCTTTTCAGGACAGACCCCCACCCCCCCATACCCTCTGCTGTATCTCCTCTCTGAAGTACCTAGGTAATCGTATCTGGTTGACCTTTCCTACCTTGTTTCACAGATACTAAAACCACCATTAAATGGAAGAAATTATCTACCTGATGACCATGAGCATGTGGCCCCCAGACCTACTGGCATCTAAGGACTGATAATATTAACTCCTGTGACTCTGCCCTTTTACTTCCCCATCAGCCGATTAGAGAACTGTGCACAACCTGATCCTACCCTGGGCTGCCCCTCCCTCACTTTGTCTTTAAAAATGCTTCCCTGAAGCCCATCTAGGAGTTTGGGCTTTTTGAGCACTTGCTCTCCTGAACACCTTGCTTGGCACCCTGCAGTAAGCGCTGCACTGTCCTTCACCGCAACCTGGTGTCAGTACATTGGCTTTACCTCTCAAGGGCAAGCAGACCCAAGTTAGGTTCCCTAACATGTATAGTTAAAATTACTCAACTCCATGTCGTTTAACTCACAGACCCACGCTATAGAATTTGGTACACCCTACATTTAAAAAATTTTATTTATTTTAATTGGAGGATAACTACTTTACAATATTGAGGTAGTTTTTGCCATACGCCAACATGAATCAGCCGCGGGTTCACGTGTGTCCCCCATCCTGAACTCCGCTCCCACCTCCCTCCCCACCCCACCCCACCCCTTTGGGTTGTCCCAGAGCAGAGCACCGGCTTTGAGTGCCCCGCTTCATGCATTGAACTTACACTGGTCATCTGTTTTACATGTGGTAAGGTACATGTTTCAATGCTATTCTCTCGAATCATCCCACCCTCGGCTTCTACCACATAGTCCAAAAGTCTGTTCTTTTACATTTGTGTGTCTTTTGTTGCCTTGCATATAGGATCGTCATTACTGTCTTTCTAAACTCCATATATATGCATTAATATCCTACATTTTTTATTCAGCATCGTGTTAGTATTTCCCCACATCATTTAAAAATCTCTGTATGTGAAGTTCACCTATGACCACCGTTTCACCATTTAGTAAGCCATACTATATTTTACTCATTTCCCTACTATTGGACATATAAGTGGTTTCCAATTTTCTGCTATAATAAATAATAGTGAAATGAACATCTTCATAAAGCTATTTCTGCTTATCTCCTTAGAATAGATTTCCACAAGAGGAATTCTGGATCAAAATGTATGAACATTTTCAAAAGACTTTTGGATGTAATGATGTACAGAAGTAACACTGAAATAGTTTGGAGCGATATGGATTTCACTGAAGAACTATGATTGATACCTCAAAAGAAGACATAAAGGGAAAGGTGGCATGGGGAATCTTTTTAGAGCTTTAGGCCCTTGTTCTGAATAATATAAATAATTAAACAGATAAAACTTCAAAAATACATGAAATAATTATATGCTTTAATGTCTTTTCCCTGGATGTTTATCCAGCTTTGCTCATAGCCTACACTGAAGTAGAAAGTTGGAAGAGTGTTTGGCAGGGTGGGTGCTGCTGCTGCTAAGTCGCTTCAGTCGTGTCCGACTCCGTGTGACCCCATAGACGGCAGCCCACCAGACTCCCCCGTCCCTGGGATTCTCCAGGCAAGAACACTGGAGCGGATTGCCATTTCCTCTTCCAATGCATGAAAGTGAAAAGTGAAAGTGAAGTCACTCAGTCGTGTCCGACCCTTAGCATGGACTGCAGCCTACCAGGCTCCTCCGTCCATGGGATTTTCCAGGCAAGAGTACTGGAGTGGGGTGCCATAATAACTGCTTATTCCCAGTTCCTTTGGCTTCTCAAGGAGCAGTGGGCCCCACACAACTCTCACCACAGTTCTGGTGACTGCAGAAGTAGACATTATCTAAGAGCTGTCCATCTAAACTCCTTCTTTTATAGTTGAAGAATCTGAAGCACAGTGTACCTCGCACAATGGTTCTTAACCCTAGTTTTGTATTAATGTCACCTGGCGATTTTTAGAAATCCAGATTCTACCCCACATACTCTCATGCCATTGGTCTGTGGTGGGACCCAGGCATCCATATTATTGAAGAATTCCTTAGGTGATACTGTTAATAATAAGCCCTAAGATTGAGACAGGCTTTCCTGGTGGCTTTGTGAGTAAAGAATCCGTGCGGTGCAGGAGACCTGGGTTAGGTCCCTGGGTCTTCAGGAAGATCCTCTGAAGAAGGAAATAGCAACACACTGCGGCATCCTTGCCTGGAAAATCCAGAGGAGCCTGGTAGAATACGGTCCACGGGGTCGCAAGAGTCGGCTATGACTTAGTGACTAAACCACAACCACCACCACAAGTTTGAGAAGCTCTGGTATAGCAGGGACAGTGTGAGTTTTCAGTTCAGTTGCTCAGTCATGTCCGACTCTTGGCGACCCCATGGACTGCAGCACATCAGGCCTCCCTGTCCATCACCAACTCTCGGAGCTAGCTCAAACTCATGTCCATCAAGTCTGTGATGCCATCCAACATATCATCCTCTGTTGTCCCCTTCTCCTCCTGCCTTCAGTCTTTCCCAGCATCAGGGTCTTTTCCAATGAGTCAGTTCTTTGCATGAGGGGGCCAAAGTATTGGGGTTTCAGCTTCAGCATCAGTCCTTCCAATGAATATTCAGGACTGATTTCCTTTAGGACGGACTGGTTGGATCTCCTTGTGGTCCAAGGGACTCTCAAGAGTCTTCTCCAATGCCACAGTTCAAAAGAATCAATTCTTTGGTGCATGGCTTTCATTATAGTCCAAGTCTCATACCCATACATGACTACTAGAAAAACCACAGCTTTGACTAGACAGACCTTGGTTAGCAAAGGAATGTCTCTGCTTTTTAATATGCTGTCTAGGTTGGTCACAGCTTTTCTTCCAAGGAGCAAGCATCTTTTAATTTCATGGCTGCATTCACCATCTGCAGTGATTTTGGAGCCCAAAAAATAAAATTTCTCACTCTTTTTATGGTTCACTATCTATTATTTACCATGAAGTGATGGGACCAGATGCCATGAACTTTGTTTTCTGAATGTTGAGTTTTAAGCCAACTTTTTAACTCTCCTCTTTCATTTTCATCAAGAGGCTCTTTAGTTCTTCACTGTCTGCCATAAGGGTGGTGTCATCTGCATATCTGAAGTTATTGATATTTCTCCCGGCAACCTTGATTCTAGCTTGTGCTTCATCCAGCCCAGCATTTCGCATGATATACTCTGCATGTAAGTTAAATAAGCAGGGTGACAATATATAGCCTTGACGTACTCCTTTCCCTTTTTGGAACCAGTCTGTTGTTCCATGTCCAGTTCTAACTGTTGCTTCTTGACCTGCATACAGATTTCTTAGGAGGCAGGTCAGGTGGCCTGGTATTCCCATCTGCTTAAGAATTTTCCAGTTTGTTGTGACCCACACAGTCAAAGGCTTTGACATAGTCAATAATGCAGAAGTAGATGTTTTAGAGTCAATGTTCATGAGTAGATGTTTTAGATGTTCATGGGTAGATATTTTAGATATTTTAAAGTACGAATTTTAGAGTCACTCAAATCTGGGTCAGATCTCAGCTTTGTCATTTATAAGCTGTGTGATTCTGAGTATGTTAATGACCTTTCTCCTCCTTGGAATCCTCATTTGTAAATCATAAGACTATCATGAAGATTTAATGAAATAACATGTGTAAATTGTATTTCAAGGTTCCTGGCCCATGGTTGGCATTTAAAAGTGGTGGGTCCTTTAGTATGTACCTAAGTTCTCAAAGTCAGTTATTTAATGGCCAACCAGAACCATGCAATGCAACCAGTAAGCACCCACTGATACTTGTTGATGCTCGTTTGATAGGATAATCTTTGAACATGAATATGCATGATACTGAGAAGTTCAAAATCCATGTTGGGTTGATATTAGAACAGTAAGGCCTTACCTCATTTAGTGAGATTAATCTCACTTACAGGCATTAATTTGCATCCAAGTTTTAGATCTTCAGCTAAAAAGGAAACATTTTTATTTTGATAATGCAATTGATTATGATTGAACTGATAGAAAAAAATACTTTTATAATTACATGATTGTATAAGAATGTTTATGTAACTCGTATAATAAGCTAGGGATCTATTAATTAAAATGTCCTTTTAAAAAATGTTGACATGAAAAGTGTAAGACCCCTCAAGCAGTAAGCTAATACTATTCCACTTTTCACTGACTTTAGCCTAAAGGTCTTAAGCATAATATTTTCTGTCTCCATCCTATGATAAATGATAGACAGAAAGGGCTGGATTTTGTTTCAAAGGACCTAAGGCTTAAAACCTGGATCTGCCATTCACTGTGTGTAAACCTTGGACTATTGCTTTTCTATGCCCTTTGCCTTCTCATGAGTAAAATGCAGGCCTTCACGGTGTGATCTGGCTTTGGCACAGAGTGAGTCTAGAACTGGGATGCTGACCCAGTAGGATATAGTTATTAAGTACTTATTAAGCACCTGCGTGTGCTCAACAGGGCTTCCCTGATGCCTCAGGTGTAAAAACTCCACCTGTTAAAGCAGGAGACATGGGTTTGATCCCTGATCTGAGAAGATCCCCTGAAATAGGGAGTGGCAACCCACTCCAGTATTCTTGTCTGGGAAATCCCATGAACAGAGGAGCCTGGTGGGCTACAGTCCAACAAGCTGCAAAGAGTCAAATACAACTTAGTGACTGAACAACAACAAATGTGCCCAGCACTATAGTGAGTGGGAAACCGTAAAGGAATTACAAAGCCTTGGACCTTATGGGGAGTAGAAGAGTTGGAGTCTAGGTAGAAGAAAAATATCCCACATATGAGGAACAGCTAGGGACCAGTTTCCACCTCAGAACTGTGATAAGTCCAGCCAAGTGACTCATGCAAGAAATAATTAGGAACATTTAAGAGATGATGATCATGGAGAAATGGAAGGGAGCTGCAATTCAATTTCTCTTTAGTCTCCAACACAAAATCCTGGATGGTAATAACCTGTAACAAAACTGCATAAAGCTAGATGGAGCGGAGCATCTCCTAACCACACACTCCAGCCCTTTGTCCACATTCTGCATCCCATTACTTTGTCCAGTTTCCAGCAGCCTTTGCAAGCCCCAGGCTTGGCCCCATTCCTGTTTAGACCTTGTGTGCCTCCTACAGCGCTCGACAGAGCCCAGAGTGTGTAGAAGATACACAAAGGGATGCACTATGCAAGTAGGAAGCCGGGCAGCAGGAATGTCTGAGCTGTGCCATCTCACAGATGCCCCCTGGGAGAGCAGGTCCCAAGCTGTGAGTCATAACCCTTGGCAGGCGTGAGCCGTTGATGAGACTGGGGGGAATCTTTGTCTGACCCCATTCTAAGCAATTCCCTGAGGGCTTCAATTACCCATTTGTAACTTTCTCTTCCAGCAGCCGGGTACGGGGAGTGGCGGGGGGGTGGTGGGGGGCCAACTGTGGCAGCCCATATATAGAACCTCAAAAGTAACGCTGTCTGGATTATGAAGACAGAAGAGGAAGTTTGAGAGACTCACAATGGAAGAGTTTAACAAGAGCTGCCTGTGAGAGTGTTGATTTGGAAGCTCTCGGAGCATTGAAAATGATTTCCTTAACAACGGAAGGAAAATTGACCAGGGGCATGAGTGTTTCATTCATTTCTCAGATGAGCACAGCAGCATTGCCAAGAGAAAAAGAATGTCTGCTCTAGTTCCGGGTTTTCTCCTTCAGTCCAGTCACGGACTCCCTGTGTTTCCTCCTCGTGCGAACCATTTCATTTTCCTGGGTCTCAGTTTATCCATCTGTAAAATGACCAGTTGATCCAGATAAATTGTAAGGTCCTTCCAGACAGGAACATCCTGATTTTTTAGGCAAGCCATTTTGAAGGCTGCTAAATTATGCATTGCTTCACCCAGAGAGCTCTAACTTGTGTAAGAGATGAATCAAGCGCACTCATTGACTTTCTGACTAAGTGGGCTGGGACACCTCCACGCTGCCGTGCAGTGCAGTGCAGAGATGACGGGTCTCTGCCCCAGGGAAGAGAGAGCTATTTTGAGGCAGGGCTGATTAGAGATAAGGTGTCTCCCTTCTTCATCTGTCTCTGGCCCTGACTCACCCAAAGTTCTTGAAGGGCTTGGAGCTTAACCCTTAATGGAGGATGTAAGCTGACCCCTCAGCTTGCCTAGGACACTGGCGCCCAGTACTAGCAAGCCCCCACTTATCAGTGTCCTTTAAAACATTCTTTGACCTCTCCTTGCTTAGAGAGCTTCTTTGAAGAATCACCCTTGCTTGTAACCTTTCTCCTTGACATCTCTTGTTTGCTCTTTCCTATTATTCCTAGAGTCTTCTGGGTTCTATAAAGAAGAACGTCTCAGCAATCCTCTTAACAGCAAAGAAATCTGGCCACCCCTGTTAGGCTGGGGCATGGAAGTGTCACAAGATTCTTGAAAGAGGCACTGGGCAAAGCTGCAAAATACTTTGGCACTTCTGCATGGAAAAGCCCAGAACATGAATGACACAAGAGACCACTAGAGTTATGGGGCTTTTTTTTTTTTTTTAATGCTGCTTTTAGTGCCAACAAAATTAAGCTATAAGCAAAATTATCCTAATATTTTAATTTAAAGAGTTTTTTAAATCAATATATGTTATGAACATATGTTATGAAGAGATTTTTCCTTGTGTGTCTTTTTTTTTTTTTTTCATTTATTTCTTCTCTCGGTGTGTTATCTCTGATTGATTTGTTTATTTTTTGACTTGGGAATGTTGAAAGCGCCCTCGTGACACTTGACATGACAGGACTGTGGGGCTGTGGCTTGGGCTGTGCCTGATTTTATTCAGTTGCTTCATTCCTAACAAGCTGGATACAGATGGAATTGTTAAAAACTGACTCATATTTCAAAGACACTTGAGAGAGTTCACCTCTTTAAAAGGAAATGTGCACTAAAATCCTTTCGAATGAGAATAATCACCCTTCTGTTTGTTTTGAAAATTAAGGTTTTTGAATTTAATGTTTTCTTGAAGGAAGAGAGAAAATCCTATGTGGAGAACACTGTTCTGGAAAATGTTATAGAGTCACAATGACCCAAGACTATGAGAAAAAGATACTCATTTCCTTTACGATCTTGGTCTTCTTCACCTGTGAAAATAGAATTGTGGGTATGCGTCGAATTCACAGCGGTGAAACTGGATGATAGAACAGAAAGAGGCCAGTCTCCGATTCAGGCTCTGTCCCTACCAGCTGTGTGAACTTGAAAAGATCACTTTATTCTTTGCACTTTTGTTTACTCATCTATCACGTGAAAAGTTGGTACAAAGTGGTCTCTTAAGTCCCTCTCAATTCTGTAATGTTAGGGTTTGAACAATTTGTTGTTTGGCTGTTTAGTCACTAAGTAGTGTCTGACTCTGTGACCCCATGGACTGTAGCCCACCAGGCTCCTCTGTCCATGGAATTTCCCAGGTAAGAATACTGGAGTGGGTTACCATTTCTTTCTGCAGGGGGTTTTCCTAACCTAGGGATTGAACCTGCATCTGCCTTGAACCTGCATCTACTCCATTGGCAGGTAGATTCTTTACCATTGAGCCACCTGAAGCATCTATGAAAAAAAAAAAGATCCCCTGGTAGCAATGGTTCAAGTTATGAAGCAGTTTGTGCACCTGTGCCATCCTATGACCATGCTAGGCTTGTGGAGGATATGAATTCAAGCTTTCACTTGCTACAAACACTTATGAGCACCTGTTGTATGCAAGGCACTGTGCTGAGGATCAGGGATACAGACATGAATAAAACCCAGCATGGGTAAGGGGCTCTCAGTTACACAGAGGAGATAGGCACATGGAACTCATTTAAGAAATAATAATTTACTTATTAAATCCATTGTGTGTATGTGTGAAAGTCGCTCAGTAGTGTCCAACTCTGCAACCCCATTGACTGTACAGTCCATGGAATTCTCCATGCCAGAATACTAGAGTGGGTAGCTATTCCTTTCTCCATGGGATCATTAAATCCATTAGACTCTCAGATTCTTGATTACCAAGTAATATACCAAAGAGATATTTTCCACCCCACCTGCTCAGCTTTTTTGTCATGATTCAGAGTCACTGGATAGAGATGAAGCCAGGGCTCCCCAGTGATTGTTTTTAAAATTCAATCATGGAAATTTTAAGTGTGTATGTGTGTGTGTATGAGAAATAGAAAGAACTCTTATGTAACTATTGGTTGGTGATGGTTTAGTCGTTAAACCATGTCTGACTCTTACAATCCCATGGACTGTAGCCTACCAGGCTCCTGTGTCCATGGGATTTCCCAGATAAGAATATTGGAGTGTGTTGCCATTTCCTTCTCCAGGGGATCTATCTGACCCGGGGATCCAACTTGGGTCTCCTGCATTGCAGACTGTCTTCTGAACTGCAGGCAGATTCTTTACTGACTGAGCCACCAGGGAAGCCCATGTAAACATTACCCAGCTTCAATAATTATAAACCTTGTTTAATATGTACCTTTGCTCAAATCCACTACCGCACAATTGCACTCATCTCACACGCTAGTAAAGTAATGCTCAAAATTCTCCAAGCCAGGCTTCAGCAATACACGAACCATGAACTTCCAGATGTTCAAGCTGGTTTTAGAAAAGGCAGAGGAACCAGAGATCAAATTGCCAACATCCGCTGGATCATCAAAAAAGCAAGAGAGTTCCAGAAAAACTTCTATTTCTGCTTTATTGACAATGCCAAAGCCTTTGACTGTGTGGATCCCAATAAACTGTGGAAAATTCTGAAAGAGATGGGAATACCAGACCACCTGACCTGCCTCTTGAGAAACCTATATGCAGGTCAGGAAGCAACAGTTAGAACTGGACATGGAACAACAGACTGGTTCCAAATAGGAAAAGGAGTACGTCAAGGCTGTATATTGTCACCATGCTTATTTAACTTATATGCAGAGTACATCATGAGAAACACTGGGCTGGAAGAAGCACAAGCTGGAATCAAGATTGCCGGGAGAAATACCAATAACCTCAGATATGCAGATGACACCACCCTTATGGCAGAAAGTGAAGAGGAACTAAAAAGCCTCTTGATGAAAGTGAAAGAGGAGAGTGAAAAAGTTGGCTTAAAGCTAAACATTCAGAAAACGAAGATCATGGCATCTGGTCCCATCACTTCATGGGAAATAGATAGGGAAACAGTGGAAACAGTGTTAGACTTTATTTTTCTGGGCTCCCAAATTACTGCAGATGGTGACTGCAGCCATGAAATTAAGACGCTTACTCCTTGGAAGGAAAGTTATGAACAACCTAGATAGCATATTGAAAACCAGAGACATTACTTTGCCAACAAAGGTACATCTAGTCAAGGCTCTGGTTTTTCCAGTGGTCATGTATGGATGTGAGAGTTGGACTGTGAAGAAAGCTGAGTGCCAAAGAATTGATGCTTTTGAACTGTGGTGTTGGAGAAGACTCTTGAGAGTCCCTTGGACTGCAAGGAGATCCAACCAGTCCATCCTAAAGGACATCAGTCCTGGGTGTCCGTTGGAAGGCCTGATGCTGAAGCTGAAACTCCAGTACTTTGGCCACCTCATGTGAAGAGTTGACTCATTGGAAAAGACTCTGATGCTGGGAGGGATTGGGGGCAGGAGGAGAAGGGGATGAAGAGGATGAGATGGCTGGATGGCATCACCAACTTGATGGACATGAGTTTGAGTGAACTCCAGGAGTTGGTGAGACAGGGAGGCCTGGCATGCTGTGATTCATGGGGTCGCAAAGAGTCAGACACGACTGAGAGACTGAACTGAACTTGCTCAAATCCAGATTATTTTGAAGCAATCCAAATGTATCATTTCATCTGTAGATGTTTAAGAATATTTATTAAAAACAGTGTTTCTCCTTTGAAGAACATCCTCTAATGCTTGTCCTGGTCTGGCTCTTGATCTGCAGACTGGTGATATGAGCTGTTGCTTAGTCATGTCCAGCTCTTTGCGACCCTATGGACTCCAGCTCCACTGTCCATGAAATTCTCCAGGCAAGAACACTGGAGTGGGTTGCCATTCCCTTCCCCAGGAGTGATATGTATGTTTTCCCTTAAAAATAATTATACACATACATTTTCTTTCAGTGTGTACATTATACTTCAATAAAAGGTAAAACAAAACATAATCACAACACCATTACCATACCTCAGAATGTAACGGTAATTCTGTAATACTGAGTTTCTAACTAGTGAGGAACAAGTTAAGCAAGGTGGGAGCTGAGCAGTAAAGGCAGGTGTAGGGCATGATGACTGGAGGGTCACCTCACTTGGCCTGGGGCACAGTTGGATGGTAGAAAGTGTCATGGTCACTTCCCTCACCTCCCTGTCCTGTCGTGGCCACAGGAGGTGCACATGCAGGCATTCACAGGCACCCACACGAAAGGAAGCAAGCACGCTTCTGGGAACTTCCTCTTAGTAGACACTTGGAACAGGGGAGAAAGTTTTCAGGGCTAGCTAGACGTCCCACAGGACTAGGTAGAGATCGTGAAAGATTTCCTTAGCTTACAAATGGCCAACAGGCACATGAAAAGATGTTCAACATTACTAGTTACTGAATGCAAATCAAAGCAACTTGAGCGACTTTGGCTGAGTGACTAAACAACAATAAGGTATCACTTCACACGGGTCAGAATGGCCATCATCAAAAATTCCACAAACAACAAATGCTGGAGAGGATGTGGAGAGAAGGGAACCCTCCTGCACTGTTGGTGGGAATGTAAATTGGTACAGCCACTATGGAGAACAGTATGGAGGTTCTTTAAAAAACTAGAGATAGAGCTACCATATGACCCTGCAATCCCACTCCTAGGCATATATCCAGAGAAAAATATGATCCAAAAGGATACATGCATCCCAGTGTTCATTGCAGCACTGTTTACAATAGCCAAGACATGGAAGCAACCTAGATATCCAAAAACAGAAGACTGAAACTGAATAAAGAATATGTGCACTCTCTCTCTCTTTATATATATATATATAATGGAATATTACTTATCCATTAAAAGAACGGAATAATGGGAATAATGCCATTTGCAGCAACATGGATGGATCCAGAGACTGTCCAGAGACTTACTTAGTGAAGTAAGTCAGACAGAGAAGGAGAAATATTGTATGATATCCCTTTATATGTGGAATCTTAAACGAAATGATACAAATGAACTTAACTTACAAAACAGACTCACAGAACTTAAAACATGAACTTATGGCTGCTGGGGGAAAGAGATAGGGAGTTTGGGAAGGTCATGTACACACTGCTATATTCAAAATGATACCTAACAAGGACCTATTGTATAGCACGTGGAATTCTACTCAGTTATGTGGCAGCCTGGGTGGAAGGGGAGTTTGGGGGGAGAATGGATACATGTACGTGTATGGCTGAGTCCCTTAAAGCTCCACCTGAAAGTGTCACAACATTGGTAATCACCTATACCTCGATACAAAATAAAGTTTAAAGTCTGGAAAAAAAAAAAAAAAAGATTTCCTTGTCTGCCCACAGAAGGGAAGCCTGCAGTGCTCAGCATTCTCAGAGATGTTCTAAGCTTGGGGCCCCTCGAAGCCAGACTCAGGCCACGTGGGTGGCTTGGGGCTCATCCTGGGCACGCCGCCAGTGCCCACAATGGTCTGGCTGGCTATCCTGAGTGATGAAGAAGAGGCAAGAAAACGTATCTTTATCTCTCACTGAGCTACTTTTCTTCAGATGTGCTCATATACTCTATACTTTTTGTCTGGAATCCTTGGAAAGGTTCCCCTCTTGTCCCCCACCCTCAGAAGCTCTCTATGTGGTTCTGAAACAGTTAAGTATTTTTCACCTCCTCTGTCACCACCAATACCACCCCAGTCCCTTGGATTTTTCAGCCTCTAGTCCTGCCCATGCTGTGGAGGCAGCTCCCTGAAGGCTCCTTTCATCCCTGTTCTCCAACAATTCCTCAAGGCCCAGCGTCTCCGCTGGGGGCTGCCCTGGGGGCCACTCTGCAGGTGACCTCTGCAGTCATCACCCTCTAGAAGGCTGGGTCAGGGCCCAAATAGCCCCAGCCCCCAGAGTGGCTGGGAAGGCAGGAGAGGGCAATGTAGCCCACGCTCTCACCATGGAAGTAAACGTCAATAAGCTTGAGGTTTTGGTGTCAGTCCTTTTTAAATTTCTATTTAAAAACTTTATGTTGCAGGAAATTTTCACATTCACAAAGTATAAGAGCACTGTGAGTCTCATGCATTCATTCCCTGGCTTCAGTTGTTCTCAACTCACCACCCATCTGGTTTCACTTGTATCTCCACATTGTCTCTCCTTCCCACGTGTCCTTCAACAACTGGATTCTTTCAAAGCTAATCTCAGGGAATCTATTTAAATTTTCAGTTTTTTTGAGTAGGGTGTATTGACATGACTCAAATTCATAAAGCACGAAAGGCTACAAAGAGTTGCTCCTGCCTCCTACCTGCCTCACCTCGTGGTGGATTCTGCTGTCTTTTTATAGCTCCTCTCATTAACACACAGGGTCAGGAATTCCCTGGTGGACCAGTGATTAGAACTCTGTGCTTTCATTGCCGAGGCCCTGGGTTCAATCCCTGGTCAGGGAACTAAAATCCTGCAAGACACAGTGTGGCCAAAAAAAAAAAAAAAAGCCCAAAACTACAGCAACAAAAACCAAGGCAAAAACAAAACATGGAATCTATTTTTCTACCTTTAATTTGGGCTTAGTTGTGTGAATTGCTTTGGCCAAAGAGAATTTAGCAAACATCATGCAGATAAAGGCTTCAAAGTGTTTGTGCGCTGGCTGGCTCTCTTGCTTCTAGGCGCTCTCTTGTCACGTGCAGAAGCTCCAGCCAACTTATAAAAATGTGAGCTGGTAAAATAGTGGTGGTTTTCAGCTACTAAGTTTGGGCTGGGCTGGTGTACAGCACAAGTCAACGGCTGCCTTCCCCGCTCCCACACCCACCGGGCACATTCCTTCCCGGGGGATACAATATTAGCAGCTCCTGCAGTCTTCCAAGACAGACTGTGCATAAACAAGAGTATAAACACATAGTCTCCCTTCCCACTCCCCTCTTTTTTTTTAAACAAACAATAATGTACAGTTCTTAACCTAGTTGTATTTGCTGGACATACCAGTGTATTTTGGAGCTCATCCCCTACCGATGAATGAGGGGCTTCGTCTACAATGGACCATTGCACACACACACCGTGCATTTCTCAGTAAGGCCTTTGCTGATGGCATTTAGATTGTCTCCGGTCCTCTATTATGAACTCCATCGTCTGCACACACATGGGTATTCCTGCAGGACAAACTCCTGGCTGTGGCTCGCAGGGTACAAGTGGCTGCTCATCCCCTCTGTGTCCCTACCTGTCTCTTCTGCTGAGAAGAGTGGAGCGGCCAGGAACGAGCCCTCTTGAGTTTGCCCAGGCCTCCTCCCACCCAGGACACCATCGTGAGGGGTGGTCTGCCCCCTGACCCCTCCCTTCCGAGCTCTAGAATGTGAAAACACTGACGTGAGAAGCTCCTGAGGAGTGCATGACTGTGATTCTGGGCACAGTTCAAATAAGTCATCGTGTACTGACAGACATGGTCAGTAAGGCCAATAAAGCAAGAGTTGGGTACAGACAAACAAGGGTCTGGAGCTGGGGACAAAGGGGCCTGTGTGGAGCGAATTCTAATTAAACACCCGCCCCTACCTCACCTCCAGGCCATGAACCCCAAGGAGTGCTCCAGCCACAAGCCTAAACAAACCAGAGTGGCTTGGATAGGAAGTATCCTTGCCACATTTCGTAGGGATCAACGTGGAGCCGAGGCACTGGTACAGGGACCCAGGAGCACAGGCTCCCCCCACCCCCCTGCCTGGGTCCCAGCGGGGTCCTCATTTCCTGTTCCAGTCCCCAAGACCCACTTCTCAAGACATGGAGCTCGGCTGCATCTCCTGGCTGCCTGGGAGGAAATTAGTTCCCAGAGGAGACTAAATCCCCACCCTGACCCACCGCTGTCTGCCTCGGCCCGAGGGGAGCCGGTGGGAGTTGCTGGCTTTCTCTGCCACCCTTGCCCCCTCCCTCTCTCCTGCTTGGTTGAGCTCAGTATCTGCTCTGTTCCTTGTCAACACTTCCATAAAGCTCCCCCTGCCTCCCCAACTCTGGCCTCATGGCTTTGCTCGAAGACCCCTGGGATTGCTCCTGGTTTGGCAGGTGGCAGCAGCGTTCAGCCCCAGAGGTGGCTGGCCCTCCTCTGCCTGGGTGTGTGGAGAATCCTGGGCTCGGAGCTCCCGGAGGAGCGGGGAGACGATTCCGTCCACACCTGATAAGACTGACGCCGAGATGAGGTCAGAGCCAGGCAAGGAGCCGGCGGGCCTGGGCGATAACCTGAGGATGCTCTGGGCCCTCGGTAGGGGTGGGGGGTGCGGTCGGTCTGGGAAGGAAAATACCTGCATGAGCTGAACAGCAAACTCCAGGGAGCAGGGAGAAGGGAACAGGGAGTGAAGAGGAAACCTGTGAGGGGTACCTGTGACGTGGCCTTGGGGGTCCTGGGGGCCTCCGTCTGCCCACACTCTGGTCTTTATCTGCTAAGCTGCAGACACTCCGGAGAATTTTCTCTCACTTCCTGTATCTCAGATGCTGGAGTCAGATGCACATTGCTATGGGTTTTATTTACTTCCTGCCCAGGTCCCTGGCTCCTGGAGAGGCTGAGCAAGAGTTCTCTCCATCTTCCTGCTTTAAAAAATAGATCTTTAATAAATACTTGATGGTTCATGGCTTAAAAAATCACGACTCTGCTTCTTAGGTGGAATTTAGTTTGGATAATACTAAGTGGCTACTATTGATTGAGCAACAGCGGGCAGACGTAACCCCATTGAACCTCTCAGCAGGGTCGGCACTGCCCCCATTTAGCAGGAGAGGATGAAACTGCAGAGAGGCTGAGAGACTGGCCCAAGCTCACAGGCTTGCAAGAGGTTGGGCTGGGGTTTGAACCCCAGAATCCAGGCTCCTTTCCCTCAGCACCCAATGCTGCTGAGGTTCAGGGGTGAAGACGCAAGTTGGGAACAGGACTTCCTCTTCTCTTGCTCTTTGCTGCTGATTTTGGACCTGAGAGCGTCCTCTGCAACCCAAGAGCGTCCCCTGAACTGGGGCCATCTCCGGGCACCAGGTGGAGAGCAGGCATGAGCAGATCGCTGTGAATGAGCACAGAGCAGGGCCAGTTGACATCTGCACACACCAGTAGGAGAGCGGATGAGGGCGGACCTCCTTCCCATTCCCCTGGCACAAACTGTGGCTTGTTCTGGGCCCGTGAGAGGGAGGCGCACACAAATGTTGGCTGAGCATTTCTAAGGCTACTTAAATGGCATGAAAATGATACTAAAAATAACAAACTGTTGGATTCTTTCCTTTTATTCTAACCCCAAGTCTCTTGCAAACTGGGACTGCGGAAAGTTTGCGGAAGTTGTATAACCTCCCCAAGGCTCACCTCTCCACTTTTAAATCTGGATCGTCACTGTATGTGCTATAAGACCCACGCCGTGCTCAGCGTTTGGCCCACAGAAGGAGTGTGCTGAGTAAATGCTTGATGTTCATGGGGCTGAAATATAGGGACTGTCCAACTTGTTTTGCTTCTCCTGTAGCACCTAGTGTGCTCCGGACTCGTGCGTGATTAATGGATATTTGTGACTTTGAAGTTGTCTTTATAGTTAAGAATGAGGACAAGCCCCATTTAGGAAAAAACAAAACAAAACATTAGCTCCACTTAAACACAGAGAAACTTCTGTTAAGAGAGCCTGTGATTTGCTGCAGAACCCATGGGGAGTTGTGGTATTGGAATTAATAATAAAGGTCTGTTAATTCTCTGTCTTTGCCCCGGCCGCCTTCCAAGATGTAATGTGGAATCCTGCTGTTTCTGCTCCAGATAAATCAATGATAATCTCCAGCCCAGTGAGGGGCAAGTCATGGGGACATACGCTCGTGTCCATGGCGCTGCTGAAATCAGATTTCTTGGAACCCATTTACGAGTGGCTTTGAATTTGCCAGATTGCTTGCTGAGCCTAAAATACTGGCCTAAAATACTGCACACATGTGGCAACCTTGACTTGGCTGTTTCCATGAATCCTCTTTTCCCTCAAGCAGTGGCTGACGTTTCCAAGCCACAAGGCAGGGACCAGGCTTCATCTTTATCTTTCCACTAATAATTATTGTCTGGATCTGGCCCATTCTCTGTGCATGTAAACTTCCTGGCCTTGACTCTGCTCTGATAGGAGCAGAGGGGCTGGGGAGGCGGTCAGGGGCATGAGGCTCAGGTGTCTTCTAGGGGCTGATACCCTCTCTTCCCTTCTTGGTTCCTTCACTGGGGCTACTTCTGGGTAAGAGAACTTTTTCTTCCACCTTCTGTCCACTTATCCATCTATCTGTTACTTGTTTATTCATCCATTCATTTAAAATGCACAAACCAGTCTCTGCGGAAGGGAGGCTCTGTGGTAGCTGTGAGGGAACACAGAGGGGAGGGGAGGTTTGGACTTGGTCGCTGAAGAGCTGAATGTTGGCAGAGAAGAGAGACCTGACCTAAATTAGGCTACACCCCCAAAAGCTGACAGTGATCACCTCCACAGGGTACTTATGAGTGGTTTTTAGTCTCTTCTTTGTGGATGTCTGTGTTTCCTTCAATGAGCATATATTAGTATTTGTGTAACCTGGCGTGCTACGATTCATGGGGTCTCAAAGAGTCAGACACGACTGAGCTACTGAACTGAACTGAACTGAACAAAAGTTATTCAAAAGGCGAATATAAGGTAAACAGGTTATAGGTGCACAGGGAGGTGCAGATGAAAACACTGGTGAGTAGAAAGGAGGAAAATGGTATTTCCAGCCCAAGTGGATTTGAAAAGGCGTTTGGAGAAGGTCACCACTGAGTTGGGCCTTGGAGCTGGAGGGAGACCTTGCAGTGGTCGTCCATGTGGTCAGCCTAGCACCTCCCCTCCCCTCCCCTCTCCTCTCCTCACCTCCCTTCTCCCCTCCCCTCTCCTCTCTCCTGAGCAGCTCCCCACTTCTGTGGTCTACAAGTAGCTCCCTCTTTCCTAGCCGACCTTGCCCTCCTCCCCATGGTACCATGTTGATCCTTAAGAAGGGCTCTCATCTGAAAGCTTGGGGTAGGGGGTTCATCTTGGGGGCAAATGGGAAAGCTAGAGACACAGATTCCAGAGGTGAGGGTTAGAGGCTGTGCCCTCTGCCCTCTTGGTCTATAGATTCCCTGAGTAAACCAAGGATAGGCAGCTGGTAGCCAGGCCTTGGACAATTCCAACCATATCACATATTGACAACCACACACTAGAAACATTTCGATCCCTCACCTCTACCCCTCACCCCACCACAGCTGCAACACCTTCTCTGCCCAGGAAGAGTATTCAGAGAGTATAGGCTGCCACCCAGCTCAGGCATTTCTCCTTGGGGGGGTGGTCCCTGACCCCAAAACACATGCTCAGCCATTGGCCTGACTGTGAATCTCTGGCTGAAATGGGAGCTGTTTGGACACGTGGGTGGAGGCAGCAAGATCACGGGCTTGTTTCTGTTTCATCTCACTTGGTTACCTTAGCAACAGGAGACAGAGGAGGCAAAGCACCACCTACCGTGGCCTCATCCATTGATCCCTCGAGAGGCGAGTAGGGAGTAGAGTAAGCACTTGGAAGACAGGAGGTGGGGGTCCTGCCCAGTCTCTCCTGGCCCCTGGCTGGCTGTTCCTGATGAACTGTCTCCTCCCTGTGCTGCTCTGTCTAGAGCAGGCCCAGGGCTCTCTGGACAGCTCAAGGATGCCATAGAGAAGCATGGCCCTCGGGGGAGAAGGCTGTACTGTTTCTGTTCTTGATGGCTTTGGCAACTATTTGTCAACCAGTCTTCTGTGACTTAACTTATCCCTCGCCACATCTGACCAAACAGATGACTGAGCTCCAAGGAGGCCAGCATTTGACAGTGCCTGGATTAAAAGGATGGATATTTCTTTAGCTGGGGAAGGAGGTAAACCTGGTTTTGGTCCCCAAGTGTGAACTTGTAAAAGAAAAGAGATAAAGGTCAAAAATAATTATGAGGGACTTCCCTGGTGGTCCAGTGGTTAAGAATCCACCCACCAATGCAGGGGACATAGGTTTGATCCCTGGTCCAGGAAGATCACACATGCCATGGAGCAACTAAGCCCATGCACCACAGCTACTAAGCCTGCACACCTGGAGTCCATGCACTGCAACGAAGACTAGCCCCCACTCGCTGCAACTAGAGAAAGCCTGTGCACAGCAGTGATGACCCACCGCCACCAAAATAATAAGTAAATAAGTAAAATTCTAAAAAATAATTATGAGTAGCTCAACTCTACAATATCTGTGACAACAAAAACAATAAAAATAATACCTCTGGCATGGTCTTTGAAGTTTTCAGAGAATTGTCACATCCGTTCTGTGTCATGTTCTCATAACCCTGGGGAGGCAGGCAGAGAAGACAGGGTAACTTCCATGCTGCAGTGGAGGACCCTGAGGCCCAGGGAGGCTGAAGACCCCAGGGTTTCTTGGATAATGGCTGAGCCAGACCGGGACCTCTGTCTCCTGGCCACAGGACCTCTTCCTTGGACACGATCCACGAGAGCTACTACACAGCAGAAGCATCCTACAACCCTGTCTGCTGTCATGATTCTAGATTTAACACATGTCAGACACTTTTCTGAAGAAGAAAGAAAACAAAGGTGCAGTCATCCAACAGACGACTTTATTGAGCATCTACTATGTGCCAAGCTCTGGGCTTGAACAAGATGTGGTTTGTACTCCCAAGCAGCTCCATCTATTAGGCACTTGCTCTTGCTTAATTAAACCTCCCATGTTGGGACAAGATGGAATCACCCACCGTGAGAGCCTCAAAGTAAAACCTGTCACTCTGCAACCATTTTGAATTCCAGCAGGCTTCAGCTGTAATAAGAAAAAGACGTGTGTGCGCATGCTCAGTCACTTAGTTGTGCCCAATTCTTTGAGATCCTATGGACTGTAGCCCACCAGCTTCCTCTGTGCATGGGATTCTCAGGCAAGAATACTGGAGTGGGTTTCCATTTCCTCCTCCAGGAGATCTTCCCAACACAGGGATGGAACTTGTGTCTCCTGAAATGGCACGCAGATTCTTTACCAGCCACCTGGGAAGCCCAAGAAAAGGCACACTTTCCCTAAAATTCCTGAGAGGAAAACCAGAAACAGGGAGAAAAAGAAAAGTCTTAAGCAGAGGTTTTAGCAGAGGATAGGGCCTGGGTTTCAGGGAGGTGAGAGAGGCCCTCTGGCTTGGGGAGGAAGCTCTTTCAGGAAACCAGTGGAGAGCAGCCCACTGGACCAAGTCTGAGGAGTTGACAGGACATCAGAGAAGCAGCCTTGAGAACAGGTGCAAAGGAATGTTGAAGGAACCTGAAGTCCTTTCTCTGAACACACACAGCCATTAAAGTCCTGTTGCCACAGATGGGGAGCTGGGGGCCACACCCCACCTATAGGAAAAGCACCTTCTGACTTGATGTGTAGAATCTAAAAGGCAGAGGCCAAACGAGTTGACTCGGCTTGGCAATGGGAGACCCATCTCTGCAGCCTGAGGAAAACTGTTGAGCATTTTACCTGTTTCCCTACACTGGGGCCACCAGGCCTCATCCTGAGAACAGGAAAAGTGTTCAACAGCCCTTCAGACTCTCTGAAAGCAGCTCTTATTGCTGAGTGACATGGCAGTGCAGGGACATGTTTCCAAATGAAGAACCCACCACTCCAGGTCTAAACAGGGTTCCAATGATACACTCTTAGCCCACAGGAAACAACCTCTAACTGAGATTTCTGCTTTCCCCTGCAGAATTGGCAGCCCAACAACCATGTGGGTTAACCTCAGCAGACCTGAAGACACAAGGGAAAGGGGTTCAGAAAACCCCACGGCTGATGGAGCTGCTGATACAAGCAGGAACATCAGAGGGCAAAGCAGGGCCCACGTGGTGTTGGTTTTAATGTACAGTGATGTAACCCAGCAAACAGGGAAAGAAATGTCTTGCTTTGCTTTGTTTTGTTTTGATTATTAGGACCACCTCTCCATTAGCCCATTTTCAAAACAGCTAAGGAAATTTTCAAAACAGCTGTAGGAGCTGGACCACTGGTGCAAGTGACAAGTGGAGCTGAATTATCCTCATGTTACAATCATGGAAAATTAAACATGAAAAGTGGAAGAGGCCTCAGAGATCACTTAATTGACGGATGATTTTTCCACGAAGAATCTGAAGCTTTTTCCACGTCATCATAAAGATGATAAATGAGATTACCTGGCATCTATTGGTCTCTCACTCAGAATTTGACTTACAGCGCTTGTGTAAAAAGTTTGCACTAGTTTACTAGGGTGGCTGTAACAAGGCACCACCAACTGGGGCCTTGAACAACAGCAATTTGTCTCACAGTCCTGGGGGCTATGAGTTCGAGATGAAGGTGTTGGCAGAGTTGGTTCCTTCAGAGGGCCAGTGAGAGAAGCCAATCCATGCCCCTCTCCCCTAGCTTCCAGTGCTTTGCTGGCAATCGGGCTCTCCTTGGCTTGCGGAAGCTTCGCCCTGATCTCTGCCTTCATAGTCATGTGCATTCTCCCTGAGAACATGTCTGTCTCTGTCCAAACTGCTTTGCTTATTTTTTATTTTTATTATTATTATTTTTTAGCCGTGCTGTGTGGCATTGTGGGATCTTAATTCCCCGACCAGGGATTGAACCCATGCCCCCTGCATTGAAGGTGAAGTCAACTACTGGATTGCCAGGGAAATCCCAAATAGCTTTTCTTTAAATAAAGACACCAGTCAGATTGAATTAGGGATCCACCTTAAATGACCTTCATTTAGTTAATTGTTATCTGCAATGACCCTATTTCCATATAAGATTATATTCAGAGGTATTGGAGTTAAAGTTTCAACATATGAATCTGGTGGGGGGACATAATTCAGCCCACAACACGACTCTACCTACATTGCAGCTGGTCTTCAGAGCAAGGCTGCAAGCTGGACATGATCTGTATTCTTCAGATGGGTCGGACCCTGAGAAGTAGGCAGCTCCGAGGGCACAGCCAGGTAGTCGGGAAGAGCATGGACTCTGGAGCCAGCCTGCCCCATTGGTAGACCAGTCGCACCTCCCATGAGGTAATGAATGTGGACATTATTTCACCAACCTGTGCCTCAGTGTCTTCATCTGAAGAAAGAGGGAGAACATAACTTCAAAACCTTAAAAGCTCTAAAGACCAAAAATTATATTTATAACTCACTTGGCAGCAAAACCTGATCTGGAATAAACTCATCTGATAGAAAACCCTGTCTTGAGTTGACACAAGCTACTTTATTTACACACCATATACATCTCACTATAGATACTGGTGGCTCAGTCGGTAAAGAATCCGCCTACAATGCAGGAGACTGCCTGCAATCCAGGAGACACAGCCTCCATCATTGGGTCGGGAAGATCTCATTGAGAAGGAAATGGTAATCCATTCCAGTATTCTTGCCTGGAAAATCCCGTGGACAGAGGAGCCTGGTCTATGGGGGCTCCAGTCTAGAGGCCTACAGTCTATGGGGTCACAAAAGAGTAAGACACAGCTTAGCGACTAAACAGCAATAAGCATTAAGTACATATACTCTTTTTTTAAAAAAATAATGACTGTCTTTTTTAAATCACTCAGATGGTAACCAGAAGAGAAGCATTTGGCCTTTGAGTGCTGGCACGTCTGACATCGGAAAGCTGTGTGCGAAGCCTGAGTTACTGCTGATGCACCAGGGCTGGGACTCATGTCCTTAGGTCCTTAAGCTAGCCTTGTTCATACAGTAAGTTGAAGCACTGTCTACCTTCTGCGAGGATTATTCAGTGAAACCAGGTCTCCTGTTTGTACTGGTTTGGTGGGGTTGCCATAATAAAGTACCACAGACTGAGTAGCTTAAACAACAGAGATCTATTTTCCCACCATTCTGGAGGCCGGAAGTCTGAGATCAAGGTGTCTGCAGATTTTTTCAGAGGCCCATCTCTGGCTTGCAGATGGCTGACGGCCTCCCCTGTCCTCACATGGTCTTACCTCTGTGCGTGCCTGGGTCCTAATCTCCTTTTCTTACCAGTCACATTGGATTAGGGCTCATTTAAAGACCTTATCTTCACTTAATTACCTCTTTTAAGTCTCTATCTCCAAATACATTCACATTCGGAGTGAGGTCTGAGGGGTTAGGACTTAAATACATGAATTTGGAGGGTGGATCACAATCCAGCCCTGCCACTGTTTTAAGACACTGGATGAATTACCTCTCACACTAGCTGTAACCCATCCACTTGCTGGCTCATTTCTGTCCTCAGTGTTTCTCCAAATGTGATCCAGGATCACCTGCAGCCCAATCACCTGGGTGCTTAATCAAAGTAAGGCTGCTCCCCAGACTGACTGAGAGTCTGGGGGAGGAGATTGCAGAGCACAGGTATGGTGCTTGCTTGTTTATTGCATTTATATAAAGGCTTAGATTAATTAAAGTGATTCAGGAAAATCCAAGTAGCCTGGTGGCTCCTGCCCCATCCCCACCCCCACCCCACTACAGTGTCCTTCTCCACCTCTGGCCCCTCCCCCTAAAAGAGTGGGTGAAAGAGGAGGCAGAGAGAGAGGGGCCGCCCTGTGGGACATTGGAAGGGGGAGCACAGTGCAGGGCACTCTACTTTCCTGCTCAGAGCCTCCGGGCCCCCTTCAGTGCAGCCAGGCAAAGCTTTGCAAGGTAGGTGCCAGGAAGGCAGGCTGTACCCCCAGGCAGTGCCTAGGTGAGCCTGACCACGGGCTCCAGTCATTTCCCACGGGCGGCACCTCTGCCCCTCTCCCCAGCTCCCGGACACCTTGACGCTCTCCTTTGCCCTTGGATTAACAGGACACCTGAGCCTTGAGTCATATTTAAGAGACAGCGATGGGGTATTTTCCAGAGCCACACGTTGAACCAAGGAGCAGCAGGTGAGGTGGTTCCTGCAGCTGCTGACTCTGTTCCAAAACATCCAGTGATGTCTCAGGGGTTAGGGGTGGGGTAACAGGGGGAGTCATGCTGGCTCCCTGCGAGCTGATGTCAGGGAGTGGGTTTACCATCCACACGAGCACAGCCCACGAACCACGGACCAACTGACATGAGCCTCTAGAGTGGGTGTCTGATGCAGGTGTGGGCGTGCATGCACCCTGTCCCACGCTGGTGTCGGGGTGGCCACCAGAAAAACAACAGTGAGCCAGACTCCAGCTGGAAATGGTTTTTCCAGCACCACGAAAACCATCCAAGTGAATGGCGATAATCCATCCCTCACCTTTCTTTGCCAGTTCTGGCTTAGATTCCTCGTGTCTTAAAATACTTGCCTGACTGAAAATGAGGTGACTCACCTGGACTCAGATTGAACCGAACAGGCAGAAGGCACTTTCTTCTGAAGAACTGTCAGAAACCCGTTCAGCGTCGGAGATCTTTCCCATCTCATGTTCCTGTCAAGCAGAAACGAGTTTCCTACTCTCTTCCTCAGGGTTGGAGTCGGTGTTGGAGTCGCCAAAGAAGGTAAAGTGGTTAGAATGTGTCAAACTTTGACACTTGATTCAACAGAGTTTGAAGGAATCAGGCAGGTTCATCTGAGAATCTCTACCACTTCCTCTGCTCAGTGCAAGAGGGGCCCCATTTTCAAAAAGGCGCTCTCACAAATGAAAGTTCGTAGGTGGAAGCCATCACCTCCTTTTAGGGTCCTCTGGTAGCACCTCAGTCGCGTCAAGTTCTAACTGTTGGGACTCCATGAATCCCGCACGATTCACTATTTAAAAACTCTCTCCAAGCTGGTAATTTTGAAACGGCGATGTTTATACACTGAATTAATAAAAAGCAGGGTCAAGAGTTTTATTGTCCATTAAACTGCGTTTATTGGTCCTGTTAATTCCACCTGAATTCCACAGGCTGTAAAGTGTGGTTTATTGGAAGTCAGACCTGGATTCAAACAATAGGTTCGCCACTTGTTAGCTGTGCGACTTTGGCCAAGTTACTTTACTTCTCTCAACGATTGTCTCCTCAGCTGCCAAGGTGGAACTGATACGATAGTCCACCTAACACGGTAGTGTATGTGAACAGAGATCACAAATGTGAAAGTTGCCAGCACAAAGTCTGACCCATAGGGATGCGTTTCTTTCTGTGACGCTTCCTTTTCCTCCTGCAATTTGAAATGAGCATCATCCCTGGCTTGCTGCTGCTGCTGCTGCTAAGTCGCTTCAGTGTCCAACTCTGTGTGACCCCACAGATGGCAGCCCACCAGGGTCCCCCGTCCCTGGGATTCTCCAGGCAAGAACACTGGAGTGGGTTGCCATTTCCTTCTCCAATGCATGAATGTGAAAAGTGAAAGGGAAGTCGCTCAGTCGTGTCCGACTCTTCGCGACCCCATGGACTGCATGCAGCCTACCAGGCTTACTAATGTCCTAATATTGACACATTTCAGTATGTGGCTTTCCTTTTGGAATATCATAGATAATCGTCCAGCAGGATTGAGAAATGAGCAGGATACAGAGCCTGAGACCAGCAGCCGCTGAAGTAAGGAGAGGTGGTTTAGATGCTCAGACAGAACATTTGCTCATTTCATCAGGAGCAAAGTGCCCATGGTCACTTGCAGAGAGGCAGGAGTGAGTTGCAGTTTCCTCTCAGAAAGTCTGTAAAAATTCTCTGTGAAGTGTGACAAACCAGAGGGCAGCTCCCGGCAATGCCCCCGGAGCCCAGCCCTCCCCACACGTGGCCTCCATCCTACACCCACCCGCTGCCATCCACCCCGGTCTAGCCCAGCTCCAGTTTCCACTGATTTCTCTAGCTCTTCCTGTCAGAACCTCAGGTTTTAGCATTTGCTTGGTTTTCCCCTCCTTATTTCATCACTTTGATCTCAGCTTCACACCAAAGAAAAGATGAGTTTGATCCCCACTGCACCCTGTATTAATTGGGTCATTATAGATAAATTACTTAGCCTCTTTGAAACTCAGACTTCTCACCTGTAAATGGGGATCCTATATTGTTAGGTTGTTGTAAAGACTATGAATAAATGCATATCAAAGTATTTTGTAAAGTGCTGAAAAAAAAAAAAGAATTCAAATCCCTCTTAGCATAAATACCTCCCCGGCACATAGTAGGTGCTCAAAGATGCACGTTAGGTTACTTTCTGATTGCAAATCTTTGCCCTGGGAATGCCGTGCAACTCTCGACACACCAGGGGTCCTGAACAGTCTTCCAAGGGGCCCATAGGCACCCAGGTGGTTTCTGGGATGAATCTGACATTTGCTGTGCATTAGCCATGTCCAGGCTCTGGCCTGTGGATGATTCAAGGGATCCCCAAGAGGTAGGTTTTACCCAAGATGCCCTCACCATGTAGGGCAAATGAAGTCACATTAAAACTAATAATCTAGATATTAGTTGGTTATCACCAACTCTTACATAGAACTTACTCCCAGCAAAGCACCCTGCACTCTATACTTTGGGGGAGACCCTGAGGTGAGATGTCCTACCCTTTCTCACCAACAGGTCGGTGGCTGGGAGCCAGGCCCACCCCTTTCCCTGCTCTGCCTTTTTGCTCTGGCAAGCCTGTACTGTGGAGAAGATGACTTTCTCCCCATTATGCTCCTTTCCAGGGTTCCTATGACCATGGGCCTGTATTACTACCTCTGTAGGCAATCTATTTGCTTTTAGAGATGGCTTTGCCTAGGAATGAGACTTGGCTCCAACAGGGGATAGGGCCCAGAATAGATCAGCCGCTGTGAGCACAACGTACTGAAACCTACTCCATTCTTGGACCTGGATGCTCTGCCCTTTTGGTGAGCTCACCACACTGGGCTCCTGGCAGCTCCCTACAAGCCCCAGGGTTTCCCCACTAACTGGGCAGACAGGGCTGAATCCTGGTGGTGCAGGCTCCAACACGCAGGCTCCTGCTACATCAGTGAAGAAAGAAAGGCTTGGAGGGGAAAGGAACTCACCCGAGGTCACGCAGCCAGCATGGGCGGGCAGCCAAACCCAGAGCATAAGTCCAAATCCCATGTTCTCTCTGATCCAGATCCCACGATCAAAGTGGCAACCTGACACGCTGTTCCAACCCTGGCGTCCGCACAGCGGGGCACGATGTGCCGGTCACTCTTTACTGTACGTACTTTTCTCCTCCCCAGAGGCTCCAGTCTCCTTCTGCTTGGTTTCTGTTAGGATTTATGCTTTCGGCATACAAAACTGGGGATTCCTTGCCATTTCACCCTCCTTAGTTCCCTCCCATTAGATTTGAGATTTATTTCCGTATTATTTGGCTCATGGTTAAAAGCACCGCAGTACTTGACAGATGAGAGAACAAGCAGGTCTTGGCTACAGCAAAGAGACACCTTAGCCAGGGTTAGTAGATCTGAGAAAAACACAAATCCCTTGGTTCCCGCAGCCCCCACAACGTGGCCACTCTACCCCAACCCTCTTCGTGCCACGCGTGCTAAGTCGCTTCAATCGTGTCTGATTCTTTGTGACCCCACGCACTGTAGCCTGCCTAGCTCCTCTGTCCATGGGAGTCTCCAGGCAAGAATACTGGTGTCGGCTGCATTTCCTCCTCCAGGGGATCTTTCCGACCCAGGGGTCCAACCTGTGTCTCTTATGTCTCCTGTATTGGCAGGCAGATTCTTTACCACTAGTGCCACTCGGGAAGGCCATGCCAACCCCCTGCTCCAGCCTATTTGACCCTGAGTTCTTCTCATTCTGCCCCCTAGAGTAGCCAGGCTCTCAGAGGGCCGGGGCCCGTGACACCCGTGTTACCCCAGTGCAGCTGTGCCTCCCAGCCTATTCCAGTGACCTGGCCTTGTGACCCTTCCTCACTGACACTCCAGTTCCCAGGAGGGACCCACACCCAGTCCTGGCCCCGGCCTCCTGTCCAGGACCTTGTCTTTCTATCTCAGCCTTTTGCCAAAGCTTTTCTTGGGAGCTGGATGCCCTTTACCCCAAGATGCTGCCAGGAGGCCTGCCTCCATCTTAACAAACTTTCTCCTGACCCCAGAAAAGATGACCCTATTTCCTCCCCAGGCATGAGCTCTCTTGACTGTCCCCAAATTGGGCTGTATCAGTTTCACTGATCAGATCTTTGGGGAGGGAGGGCATGCACAGCCTGTCTTCCTGAGCTGGCCACTTCCTGGGGTCATGTGACTTGTCACTTTCCTTGGTGGGCTCCTATTTACCAGCAGCTATTGTTCTTGGGTGCTCAGGTAACACAGGGGCAGGATGAGGGGAGGGGACTGAGTCTTCTGTTGTACTTCTCAGAGACCCTATTCTATACTACACAGCCTCTTCCTCATACTCCCTGTCCTCCACTCTTTCTTGTTCTCCATGGCCTTATCACCAGTTTGATGTCCTACGTGTCCCCTGCTCTCCCGGAGAAGTGAGCTCCCTCAGCTCTGAGTCTGCTTTGCTTGAATGCCTGACCCACGGTGGGTGCCCCATAACTCTGTCGGGTGGATGAGTGGAATGCTCAAGGCCTTGGCAGGCAGCACCAGAGCGCACACCCCGAGGTGTTGGGAAGACCAGGAGCTCTTGTTTCTCAGCTGTCACAGAGCCCAGCTGCTTCAGGGCTGCCAAAGAGAATTTCCACACCATCTCCATCTTAGTCGGGGCAATAAACCATCTTACAAGGGCTTCCCAGCCCTGCACTGGGCGCTGTGGGAAATGCAATGCCTTCAAGCAGCTTCTTATCCTGACAAGCCTCTGAGCCATCCGCCTGGCTGAAAAAGGAGTGTTCCCTTCTGCAAGCCCTCAGCTGTCACACCCCATCCCCCACCATCTCTCTCCTTCCCAGACATGAGCCTACCTTGCTCATCTTCACAGCCCAGTGCTCTGCACGGTGCATAGAAGTGACGAAGGGTAAGATAAATATTTGATGAATAAATGAATACCTGCGTTTCACTTGAGAAAGGCAGCCCCTTCTGAATTAATTATGTGACTCAAATGCCAAGGCATGATGAGTTTATTTTTCCTTATTGTGATTAATGATTTTTTTCCTGAAGAGTTTTTCAATTCTGAGATTTAAGTTTTATATGTAATAAATTTTTAGATATCCTTTATGGACTAATACTCCTTCCAAAAAAGACACAGCATAAATTTTAGAGTAAAATTGATGACTACGTTTTCTCTCCCTAGACCTTAAATATCTCCTTTTACCGAGGGCTGATTTTTTTTTAAATAATGTGGAGTGTTTTATGATATTGAAAATAAAAGTCTGTGAAGAAAAGCTGACACTGTCTTTACTATCTTTCTTGGGATAATTAAACGTTGTATTTATTACAAAAAGCCTTTTTCTGTTTTTTTAAAATAAATACATGACAACTAATTATCTAGTTTCCTTGGATTTAGGAGATGGGTAATTTACTTTTAAAAGAGGAAATAATACACAGAGAAAAAGTAAGACAGTTGTCACATTCAAAAGAGGAGAGACCAAACAATTTCTAAATAGAACTATTTATGGATTGTATTGGAGAAGGAAATGGCAACCCACTCCAGTTCTTGCCTGAGAAATCCCATGGACACAGGAGCCTGGCAGGCTACAGTCTAAGGGGTCACAGAGTTGGACACGACTTAGCGACTGAACAATAACAACAATGGATTGTATAAGCTTTAAACCATACTAGACATTCTGTTGATTCAGTTCAGTTCAGTTCAGTCGCTCAGTTGTGTCCAACTCTTTGCGACCCCATGAACCGTAGCACGCCAGGCCTCCCTGTCCATCACCAACTCCTGGAGTCCACCCAAACCAATGTCCATTGAGTCAGTGATGCCATCCAGCCATCTCATCCTCTGTCATCCCCTTCTCCTTCTGCCCTCAATCTTTCCCAGCATCAGGGTCTTTTCAAATGAGTCAGCTCTTCACATCAGCTGGCCGAAGTATTGGAGTTTCAGCTTCAGCATCAGTCCTTCCAATGAACGCCCAGGACTAATCTCCTTTAGGACGGACTGGTTGGATCTCCTTGCAGTCTAAGGGACTCTCAAGAGTCTTTTCCAACACCACAGTTCAAAAGCATCAATTCTTCAGAGCTCAGCTTTCTTCACAGTCCAACTCTCACATCTATACATGACCACAGGAAAAACCATACCTTGACTAGACGGACCTTTGTTGACAAAGTAATGTCTCTGCTTTTTAATATGCTATCTAGGTTGGTCATAACTTTCCTTCCATGGAGTAAGCATCTTTTAATTTCATGGCTGCAATCACCATCTGCAGTGATTTTAGAGCGTATAAGCTTTAAACCATACTAGACATTCTGTTGATTATGTTCCTCAAACTCAATGATCGGAAATTAGTTATTATGGTAAGAAAATTTAAGAAGAGAAAAATTCTGCCTTGGTTTATGATTTTATTTTCCTTTTTAATGTTTGTATTTATTGATTTGGCTGCACTGAGTCTTACCCAGGGCACTCGAGATTTTTGGTCTTTGTTGCAGCATGTGGGATCTAGTTCCCTGGCGAGGGATCAAATCTGTGCCCCTGGGGTCTTAACCACTGGACCACCAGGGAAGTCCCTAGTTGGTGATTTTTTTCAACATTAGCGATCTACACTGATAACAATTTATGGAGAAGTGCATAGTGCCAGTTCACTTCATGCTGTGGAAACACTCCACTCAAAGCTGAGAGTTTTAGAAAGTTAACCTCCCAAAATGTGACGTGGTGTGCCTCTGCTGCGCCTGCCTCCATAACAACCAGTACAGCATTTCTGCTAATGGTATCCAGATTGTATTTGAGAAAAGCCATGTCTCTCCTCATTCTCAGTTCCTGAGGTTAGGAACAGTCATGTGATCTGGGCTTAACCAATCAGGAACTAATTCAGAGACGGGGACATGAGTAAAGGCGGGCCAGTGGGAGCCTGGTTTGGGATTGTTGCTGGCGCTGTTGAGAAAGATGTGTTTTAGCTTTTGGAATTGCTAGTGGGAGCTTCTGCCTGAGAGTGAAGCCAACACAAAGGAAAGCAGACAAAAGGTAAATTCAGCTCACACTGCAACTTGGATGTATTAACATTGTAATTTCTCTAGTTTACTCATAATCAATCTTGCCTTCCACAGGTTAGTAAGGATTAAAAAGAGTTTAAATCTTGGTACAATCCAATAATTTCAATATCCCCTTTGAGAACATGCTCAGTTTATCAGATGGTCTTTCCCATCTCCTTCTCCACCGATAAAGATGATGGTGTCTGGCCAATATTCACCTGTACATTGTCACTGAACTTTTTAATAAAAATACTGAAATATACCTGGAGTAGTTGGTTAGCAAGTGCTACCTTGAGTTCCCTAAGCACCTCCCTTTCCCCCCCTCCCTGGGACTTCTCCCTGAGCTTCCCACAATCCATCAATGAAGACATTAATCTTGGACACAGCAGGGCACTCCATTAAGACTGGTCAGGGCCTGAGCCTGATTTTTAAACGCTTTGGTCGTCATCCCTGCAGGGTGTATATGGTAGTGGTAGAAGTGGGGATTGTGCTTCTGTTTCTCTCCTCAGTGTGGAGAAAAAAGGAACCCGTGGCTTTGCACCCACTGTTGGGCATAGAGGCACCATGTCTGGCTGTCAGGACAAGGTCCACGTTTTGCCTGGACTGGATGCGCTGCCAGCCTCTGATGTGAAGTCTATGGACGGCGAGTTTGTGGTCCACCCTCAGCTTCCCCGATGCCTCAGTGGGTAAAGAATCAGCCTGCAGTGCAGGAGACACAGAAGACATGGGTTCGATCCCTTAGTCAGGAAGATTCCCTGGAGTAGGAAATGGCAACCCACTCCAGTATTCTTGCCTGGGAAATCCCATGGACAGAGGAGCCTGGTGGGCTATGGTCCAAGGGGTTGCAAAGAGTCCGACAAGATTGACTGATAAGCACAGACTCAAGTCTGAGGAAGTGCTCCCCGGCTAACGTGGTCTTTTCTCTGCTCTTCCAGGTGCTTCTGACTCCCTATCAGTCCTAGTCCCAGGGGTCCACCTGCAGCCAGGACTGCTGAGTCACCCTACCACAGTGATCGTCCTGGCAAGCTGGACACAGGTTTGCTGCTACATCCAGGTAGGTTCAAAGCTACGTGGGGACCTAGCATAGCTTAAAAAGTCCTTTGTGGGCCTCCCTTTATCTGACCAACACCAGACTACCCAGGCTGTCCCTCTCATAATTCTGCAAATGGCAGGGGATAAGGTCCTCCCATGTTTGCAGGGCTAGTTGATACTTTCCTAAACCCGTTGCTCCTTCCTCACCTCTGGTCTTGTTCTGCTGCTTCTGTCCTTCCACAGTCCCCCTTTCTCCTTCTGTCTGGACCTCCCATACATAAAACCCAAAGTTTAGTCTACCAAATCCAGTCCTTCATCTGCTAAAGAGGAAGGTTATAGGATGTAGAGGTTATTTTTCTAAGGTAAGAGCTTGAATTACATGGCTATAGTCTTATTACAAACTCTGTTTTTGAATGTCAGAAGCTGAGTGTTTTCTTTTTGTTTGCATACCTCCTGGTAAGACTCTCCATCCCCTCCCCCACCAGCAGATAAAGCCTTGAGTAGACTAAATTCATATGCTCTGAAAGGCAAACGAGAAAAGCACACTGATAACTTTAAAATAATCCCTATTCCTTCTGACATCTTTCAAGCCCCCAAACCTAACCATGCCTAAAGCCAGTAGATGCAGTTTAGCAAACCAATAGGCTCCATTTTGGGTTTAGCTGGTTCGAGCTGGGTTTCAATCACCTGCTACCTGGAGACCTGACTGACATGGGAATAACAGCATCTAACTTACAGGATTTGTGTGGTATTTGGCACAGCTCCACAAGCATTTGATGGTCAGATGGCTGCCATGGCTAGATCCTGACACAGACGAATCTTGCTTTGCAGAACTCCTGAGTCTGTTTCTAAACCTTCCCAATGCATTGCTTTCTCTCACGTGGTAGAAAGAAAAGAACCACGGGAGAGGAATCCTTCCTTTGGTTTATCTGGGATCAGAATCCCCTCTCCTCTCATTCACCCCTGTGGAGGCTCTACTGAGATCCCATCCTTGTCCTGCCTGTTAACCCTTCCTGCTTCTCCTTACCCTTTAAGCACGTCTCAGCTTCCCACAATAGAAAGGCAATGACAAAAACTCACGCGCAGCTGTAACTTCCCCTTCCCTGCCAGCTCTCCTGCAGCAGTGGGCTGTACCCACTCCCCCTGATGCTTCTCTGGCCTGCCTCCATCGACTTCTAAGCCCCTGGGACTCGGTTTCTGCTCTCACGTTCCCACTGAAACTGGAGTCACACGAGTCAGTAATAACTTGCTCATTGTTGAGCTCAGCAGGCACATTCCAGGGCGGGTGCACTGGGCCTCTCTGTGTCATTTCCCGCTCCCTACTACCTCCTCACCCTGAACAGTCTCATTTGCACTGTTTGATGCTGCTTTTTGTTTCTTTTAGTTTTCTTCCCACTTCTCTGCTGCCTCTTCAAGATCCCTATTCGGTCTTTGGAAGCTGGTGTGTGTCAGGGTCTCATCCCCCCTGTGATCTTCTCAGCCTGCCTGCTCTGAGTCATCTCAGCCCCACCACAGCTTCAGAGACCACCTCTATGTCGACCCTTCCCCAGTGGGCATCTTCGGGCTTCTCTCCCATGCTTGGCACCCATATTTCTAACTGCCTCCTGGAAGTCTTCCATGGAAGTTCCCCAGGCACATTAAACATATATATTCAAAACACACCATCTTTCTTAAATAGTATCACCATCCATGAAGCTGCACAAGGAATCTGGAAGTCTTGAATTCCCATTTTCCTTTCCCCTTTCCCTGCTTACTGAGGCAGACCCCTGTACCTGGCAATATATAACAGGTCCTCAAAGCAGCATGTAAATGGATGAATGAACTCTGGGGACACAGAAAACCAGGGCTCTAACTTGAATCTAAAATTTGATGCTGTGTTACCTTTCACAGTTTTTCACTGCTTCTTCCTTAATAGGAGGGACCATCATTGTATCAGATGGTCTTCAACTCTGGTCATCTGTGACTCCAGTTGACTTGGGTCTAATACCTTAGATGCTTAACTACTATTCCTTCTTATCCACTTAACTCCATTGCTGCTTCTTGTGCCCTGTCCACCTAAGAAAAACATAAACTGCACCACCTCACAGAACATATTTCACCCTGATAAGAGGTCCCAATGTATCTCTGCAGCCACCATGAGTCACAGTGAGAGTTGGGCGGGGAGGAAGGGAAGAGGGAGGGGGTTGGACAGGGCAGCAGGAGGAAAGATAACCAGAGGCCATTTCCTCCTTTCCCTGTCTTGCCAGGTCACGTAACCCTGTGCAAGTCTCCCCAAGTGCTGTGCTTGGGAAAGTACCTTCCCTCTGGTGCCTACTTCTGTCTGGAAATGAGAACTGTGATTGTCTCAGGAACGCCTGTGAGCCTAGCACTTTTGACTTCTCAAAACATTGAGTGAATATTTGAGTGACTTACAAGTGCGGGCTACACGCTAAGCAATGTGCACCTTATCTCATTTAAGCCCTGTGTGTGACCTTAGTATGTAGGTCCTTTTTTTTTTTTTAATCTCTGTTTTGCAGACGAGAAAACTAGGGTTTAGAGAGGTTAACTGCTTCACCAGGCCATCCAGCCAGCAAAGCAGCAAATCAAACCCAGGACTGTGTCACTCTATGCCCAAGTCTCCCATGGCCACGGTTTTGCTGCTTCTGATGTATTTGTGGTTATCTTTCATACCATACACACATTTAGGACATGGTAAGTCCAGGCGCTAGATAAATGCTCAGTGAACAAGTGCCTAAACCATGACAAATAAGAGTTGGATCTGGTCCCAGACTGCAGAATTCACAAGTGCAGCGTCAGGCGGTTTCCAACACTTCCCTGGACCTCAGTTTTCTTATCTGTAAAATGGAGGCACGAACTAAACGCCCTTCAAAGAACCTTTAGCCTTCTGTGACTTTTCCAACAGTGCCGTGTCCCCAACGCGTTTCCGGGAATCTGGACCAACAGGGCCTGGGTTCTCTGAAGGGGCCCCTCCGCCCCACCGCTGACGCATGCGCCCTGGCGCCGAGCCCGCGATCGCCCCGGGCCCTCTCCGCGCATGCGCTAGCCTTGGTGGCCGGACCTCAGGCACCCGGGGCCAGGTGACTCCCTTCCCCGGCTCGGGGGAATCAGTGCCCCAGGCAGGGATGGAGTGATCCTGCCAGGAATGAGCCGGGGCCACCAGGGAGGCGCCTGCCCTGGTTAGGAAAGGCCTTAGCCTCCCCAAGACCCCTGGAAAGCTGTTCCCCTGCGGGAGAGCGTGTTCCCGCCTCCGCGCCCGCGCGCTGAACGTGCCAGGCAGCACAGAGAGGCCGTTCTTTCCCAGCACAGATGGAAACGCTCCCTGGCACTGCGGTCCGGGCGTGGAGGAGGGGAGGGCCCCGCCGACTCGGAAAGCCGGGGAGGATTTTCCTCTCAAAAAACCATACTGCTGATTAAAATAAAACCGTCTGAGGTCACCGAGGACATTTATCCAACTAGGCGTGGGGAATGGGAGGCGTGAGGCATCACCTGATAGTCTAAGCTCCTAAAGGGCAGCAGGCACCGCAGGGAGGCCCACTCTTCACTGCCGCTTGGGGATGAATAACAGACCCTGGACAGCTATTTTTATACTGGATGAAACACGGAGAGGGAGAGGGTGTGTGTGTGTGTGTGTGTGTGTGTGTGTGTGTGTGTGTGTGTGTGTGTGTGTTGGGGAGGTGGGAGCCATAGGGGAGAGGACTTAGGGAGAGAACAGGGAGCAGCCTCTTCCCTACTCACCCTGTGGTCTTACTCCTCTTCCCACTGCAGATTCTAATTCCCCAGAATTAACTTCCCAAGAGGTTAAGCATTATTTATTACTTTGAAATCAGAAAAGGGAAAAGGATGCTAATCAAAAAATGGTGAAAATAAATGAGAATCTCAGTGTTCTGAATTTGCCTCTGTTGGCCCCCTCAGCCCTCTCTCTCTCCTCGTTGGCCATCTTTTGAATGTCTAAGTGCAGGGTTATGGATCTGAGTTCCCCTTTCCCCACTCAGGGATCATGGGGTGGCTTCTAGGAGGTTGGGGTCAGTGGTCTGGAGGAGACAAGAGCAGCCCTTCTACCAGGAGTCCATTCAGGTTGTCACTGCCTGGTGTATGACTCTGTCCTGAAAGCCCTGCTTCTTCAGAAAGGGATTTTTTAAGCCGAGGTAAGTTCTGGGAAGGCAGAAAGATGTCCACAAAGGGTGGTTGCTTTGAATGTTGGGCTGACCTGAGGCAGGCAGAGACTGTGTCTGTGCTTCTTCTGTCAGGATAAATACTGTGGTGAACTCCCCACTCCCAGGAAACATGCTGTGGGAGACGGCCACAAGCTGAGTGGGGAGCCACTGCTGACACCAGTTCATGTCAGACCACTGTTTACTTTGATTCCACTGAGCTTCATTTTCTCCCAAGCCCTAAGAAATCTGGAAAAAGAGACATTGAATATAATGTCAAAATTTAAACAAGGCATGAAATAATCCCTAACATTAAAATGAGATTGTAAAAGGTCACCATCTTATGGGTTTGCTTAGTGGACCTTTCAGAAGTTTTTGTTTGAGAAGTATGGAGACAAAAAACACCTTCCCCGAGGAGGAAAGTTCATCTGGAGCTCTTTATTTCATTGGTCACTTCTAAGATTCACCAGATCACGATAAGGATAAAGGGTGGAGACATGTGGGGTGCATGGGGGGAGACTGATTGTGCTTCAGCTGTGACTAATGTCTGCAACAATGAGAAGAAAGTAATCTTTGCCTTCTGCAAAGGGAAGTTGGGAGTCAGACTTGTGGGGAAGCATCTAACCCTGCAGGACAATAGCCTCCTCGGTTCCAGGATGGCTGGGCTTTTAGACATTCATCCACTTCTTCCCAGGGACGCTCAGAAGATGGTGTTTTAGCCCTGGTGGTCCAGTGGTTAAGACTTCACCTTCCAATGCAGGGGGTATAGGTTCAGTTCCTGGTCAGGGACCTAAGATCCCACATGCCTTGTGGCCATAAAACAGAAGTAGTATTGTAACAAACTCAATAAAGACTTTAAAAATGGTCCACATAAAAAATTCTTTGAAAAAGAAAGTGGTGTTTTATTAAGGAGATAATACAGTTCAGGAGCTCTTCCATGGCAGAAAACCCCCCAAATACCCACAATATCTGTATGCCAGGTCCTTTTTAGGCAAGGTTAACAGGAGCTCCCCCAAATGATCATTATTAGTATTTGTTTGCATGTGTGTTTATTCTGGTTTGCTTTTAAAAACATGGTACATTTTCTATATCCAAATGGATGAAGATTCTGAGAGCTTTCAGATCACCAAAAAAAGAGTGGGAGCAGAACCATCCATATCCATTCCAGCAGACAGTACACTAGTCCTCTCTCTTCTGTCCCCGATAGATTTAGTGATGGTGCCACACAGTTTATTCAAGTGTGATCCTCCCCTTCTGTCATCTTTACGGGACTGTCACTATGTGTCCATAGCAGCTTAACCTAGGTCTGAAAAATCAGAAAATCAGGCTCCTGAAGAGATTAGGTTTCACAGGAGATTAGTATCAATAATTTGCCTTTGTGGGTATCCTATCAGCTATCACATTTATTTTTAAGAAATCCAAAATATCTGAGTTTGAAATTTAGTGTCCTTTTCCCGTGATATAGTACAGGAGAAAGGGTTCCGGAAGTGGCAACTTAATTTGTATCTAATTTCGGCAAAATAATTGCAGACTGCTTCCAACTTGAATGAGCAGTGAGGTATAGCTCCCAGTAGTTACTTATTTTAGAAGCACTCCCTCAGGATGAATGCTAGCTATTTTCAGTTGCGTGTGGGAAAACCAAGGGCACTGCCAAGCTGTGGCAAGTTGGCATCGCGCATATGAGCTGTCAACCTCAATGCTTAGTTCCACTCAGATTCATTTCTAATTTCCAGTTGGCGTGTAACCTTTTTCTTTATTCAATTTGGGGTCCTGATCACTTCCTGTCTCTGCCTCCCTACCTTCCCACCTATCTCTACCCACACAGGCAGCTTTTGGCTGAATCCATCTAATAATAACAGTGTGAGTGCCAAGTGGGTTGTATAAAATCCTTAGGGAGAGACGTGAAATGAAGCACATTGTTCTTCAGGGCTCCTGAGGACCAGAGTGTACCCATCGACAAAAACAAACTAATATGCAGTGAAATTATATGCCTTTCTCTATAATTTATGCAGAATGAGATAATGCTGTGATCGTGCCTGAAACAGCTGTGGTGTGTGTCATGGGCAGCCTCTAAAACAGCCCAGTGATCACCACCTACGAGTATTCACTCCCTGTGTGAACTGCCTTCTCATGTGGGCTGGACCTAGTGACCCTCTAAACAAACAGAAGATGACAAAAGTGATGAGATGCCAGTTTTTGAGATTAAATTACAAAGGATGTCTTTCCCCTCCTCTCTTTCTCCTCCTTACCAGCCGCCTCCCTCTCTTCTTCTCTCTCTGTCTCTCCTATCTTTTTGCCAACTGCCCATATTGGGAGCTTCCCTGTGGAGAGGCCCACGTGTTAAGGAACTGATGTCTCCAGCCAGGAGACAGTGAGGACCTGAGGCTGACCAACAGCTATGTGAGTGAGCCTGGAGGATCAGCCTCCCTTGTGGAACTTTGAGATGACCGCAGCCTGTGAGCCCCTGAGCGAGAGGATCACTAAGCTATGCCCAGATTCCTGGCCCGCAGAAACCGTGAGATAATATATGTTTGTTGTTTTATGCACCTAAGTTTTGGAGTAATTTGTTATAAAATAGAAGCACTAGTATTAATACTAATATTCCCTTCAGCAGGTAGTTAGGAGCTTCCAGTGACCCCACCAGAGGTCTGTCTCCAATCTCACCTCCAGCTACAGCCCTTACCATCATCTCTGGGCCTGTTTTTTGGCCACGTCTTACTCTTAGGTATTTTTGTGTCTTTATATGAATTGTTTCTTCTGCCTGAAATAACCTGTCTTCTGCTCTCCATCTAAATTCCTGCTCATCCCTTGACATTTGGCTCAGATAGGTCTTCTGGAAAGCCTTCCTAACCCCTCCAGGCAGAGCGCCTGTCCCCGTCCTCCACCTGTGCTGTGGCACCCACACGGTGTGGTCCTGATTGGCAGACCTGCTAGGCAACAGCTCCTGGAGGGCAGGAGGCGTTTATTCATCTTCCAGTTCCTGGTACCTAGCACAGCGTAGTGATAAAGCACCATTCCTGGAACAGATCAATGGCTGTTTTGCAGAAGCAAGGGTCTTAGGTAGAGGAGGACATGTGGTAGCTAGTTCCACCCCCAGCTAATGCAGAAATCCCACATAGCATTCTCTAAGCATGTGGTAGAAGAATACTTTAATTGGACAGTACATGAATGTTAAGTACTCAATCAGCAGATCCAATGCTGTAGCAGCATGCAGTGTTGTAAAGCTCTCTTGGTCTGCTATCAACCCCTCAGCCCTTCAGTTAAGGTCATGGGAGTTGACAGTCCTGTAATCTGAGTTGTTGTCATTTCAACCCATGACCTTTGATATGTTCCAGGCATCACAGACCTTTCTTCCCTTCATTTTTAAAGGAGGCCAGAAAGAAACCATGAAGGCATCTTTAGGGACAAATCTGGAAGAAGGGCAAGTTGCATTTTTATCTCAGATGGCAATCTAGCCCATGAAGAGGGCTTATTGCAGGGGAGGTTGTTGGGAGATGGTATAGGTGTGGAATACATTGTAGGCCTATCGACTTCATCACCACATCCTGATAGTTGTGCTTCCTAATTAGGATCTTCCCCCTTTCTCTCCTCCGCGGTTCTTCTCCTAGTTTTGAATTTACCTGTAACAGCTTCTTCACTGGTCTCATGACATCCACTTGTGACCCTTTCCGAAATGCTCTTCTTTCCAAGCTCTTGTATCCAGAGAAATCTTTCTAAAATGCACATTTGACCCCATTGCCTGTCCACTTAAACACTTCGGTGACTCCCTGTGCATGGCCTGGCTCGAGTCCAGCCTTGTCCTACATCCTGTACCCATCCCTCTCTGTGCTCTGTTCACACTCATGTCTTTCACGACCTTGAAGGCACAAGTACCATCCCACCACAGAGGGGCACGGACCCTCTTGCCCTAGTTAATCCTATTCCTTCAGATTTCATGTCACTCACCAATTCCTCAGAGATTTCCCTGACGTCCCTTATTAAATCAAACCCCTTATTACTTACACAATAGAAAAGGAGATGACCTTGATCAAATAACCACACATTGCAATGTTGTGTTAATTTGTGTGATTATTTCATCAGGGTCATCTCCTTTTCTATCCCTAAGTTCCATGAAGGCAGGGACTGTGTCTATGTTTGCTGACATCATGTTCATGGTATCCAGTATGACCCGGCAAAGAGTGGAGTGGGCATTCAGGCAGTATTTGTTGACCTGAAATGAATGAATTTTGGGTGCTATTAAGGGTACATGGAAGAAAAACAGAAATGCAGGAAGTATGAGGATTTAATGGAAGCCGAAGCTAGGGCATAGCAGGATAATTTAGATGTACCAGTTTCTTTAGACTAATACAAAAGGTGCAGAAGTGCACAGCGTTTATAGCTATGTGTAACTTCCCTTAGCCCAGGCCACAACCGCCTCAGGGAAAAGGAAGGATTTGGGGTCAGATCCCGGAGGTCTTCCGGCTTCTTAACCTCTTCTACTCATGCAGCCACACCAGCTCCGCCTCCCTGGGGACTCGTGCCAGCGCTCCTTTGTAGGGAGGTGGGGAGGGCTGTGCTGGGGCCAGAATTATCACGGGGGCCCTTTCTCAGGAGTTCCACGTGTTTGTGTCACTGCAACCCCAGCGCAGATCTGGCAGAGGTCTGCGGCCGACATGCACCTCCGCCCTTCTCCGCTGGGGGCGCAATGGCGCCTCCCTTTGCACCTGCAGGCGCTTCTGAGCCCTCCTCCCCTCCCCCCGCGGGGGAGGGGGGATTGGTCCCGCTACCCACTCCTCTCCCGTAGTTGATTCCTATCCTTCCTCGATTGTCCTCTCTCTCAGCAGTTTTGTAGCAGGGAAATCATTTCCTCTTATTTGTTAATGAATCTTAAATGGAGGGGTCTAGGGCCTGCCGGTTTCATTTCTCAGTCTGTGTTTCTTCCAGGGCCTGACGGACTGGAATGTTTCAGTAAATGTTTCATCCCACAAACATTTAGTTCATCAGAGAGAGAGAAAGAGAGAGAGATGAGCACATGGGACCCTTGTCCCAGGAACGTGTCTTCTTCCAGAGTTCTTTACAGGTACCATCACCTCTGGATGAGGTATTCAGCTGTCAGGCCCTGGCTGAGAATCCATCCTAGCTATACTAGTTTTTGCCAGGAGCCAGGAATTCAGAAGAATGTTAATCTGTTTTTCTTCCAGCTTTTCTTACACAGATGACAATATTATTATCCTCAGCTTTTACAATGCAAGTCTGTACACAGATCACAGGGTCCAAGAGGGCTCCTGAGTCATTTGAGATAATTACCTTTTTTTTTTTCTTTCTAGGTCTTCCATTTCTGTGAATCAGCGATGTGGAAAACCCAGGCCTCAGAAAAATTAAGGGAGGCTTGAAGTGAGCAAAGCAGAGCAGAGTGTTGGCAGGAGCTGAGGGCTGCCACAGCGGGAAAATCAAGCAATGCGTCATCTAGGAGAACTCGTGGTGCTGTCTGCCTCCTCTCAGCTGCATCCACACCGGCTGGGACAGTCAGATCACTGTGACTTGGGCAGAGATGAAAACATGCAGCATAGCCAGGGTATTATAGAGGTGTGTGGTGTCAGGACGGCCTGTGCCAGCCTCATTTACTTTTCTGAGTCATTTGAACAAAGCAGTTGTTGGGCTAACCTTGCTGTGACGAGAATCCACAACAAATCCAAAAGCCTCTGCCCCCACCGCCTTGGCCCCGCAGCACAGCGCGGTCGTCTTTTCAGTGGCGTGAGCCTCATTACATGGCGATTGTTGGATGAACTGTCCCTTCTCTCGCCCAGAGCTCCTCCAGGCAGGAATCTTGGCCCAGTTTCTTCTATGTCTCAGAGGCCTGGCACTGGGCTCGGCGTTTAGTAGGTATCTGACGAATAAATGAATGGGTATCGGGACATATGGGAGTCATAAGGGGCTCCTACAGTGGGAATGAGTTCAGTAGCGCCATTCTGTGTTAGTTGTCTGCGGTTTGCAGGACCCAAAGGAGGAGTAATTTGTCCTCTGTATAAAAAACATGTCTCATGTGAGGATTGCACAAGGGAAGGTGCTGGCCAGCTGGGTATCAAGGTGGGCAGAGGTAGAGGAAAATGGGGGAAATGACACAGGAAATGATGGTGTTCGTCCTAGGGACACTTCATAGCATCCCACGCAGAGCCCCGATTCTCCAGGAAATTGACGGAGTGCCTGGCGGAGGCCAGAGCACGGCTGGGGGAGGCCAGCTCTCAGGGAGCGGTTCCTCAGCCCCCACAAAGACCCTCAGGCGGACTCCCACGCTTTCCCACAATCGTCCACTAGGGGGCAGGCGGAGGCAGGAGAAAAGGTGAGACGGCAGTCTGTAGGCTCGGGTTGGGCTCATCAGGCAGCGGTGCACCCAGGCTCACATCCAACAACACCCTGGGCTGTGTGTATTACTCAGACAACACGGCCCGGCCTCTCTTCCTGCCTGTCGTCTCTGTGATTTTATATGGTATGACCTGCGACATGAGTTACCACGAGACCATGGTAACCAAAGTACACAGCTCGGTGTAAAGGTAGATAAACAGGAAAAAAACGAATCCCTAGTTTTCCAACTTTACTCACCATTTGTGGTTTTTCTATCCCTGCCTCACCTATTATTTATTATCCTGAACAATCAAGATGTACCTGAATTCCAGGACTTTTAAAAATGAAAAGATAAATGAGGAAAATATGCCCTGGTCTCCTATCATCTAACCTTGAAGAGAGCGACTCATTTCCTCATGTGCAAGTTATCACTTCCTCTGGATATCCTGTCCAACACTCCTCTTGTGTACCAACATACCATCTCAAGGGAAAATTATGTTCATGATAATTCCCACATGCCATGAAAAGTAATTTCCTGCTAAGAAACTGCTGGTGATGGGAGTTCTTAATTGGTTTAAAATTTTCCTAATCCTTGAAGATTGAATATAAAAAATACAACTGCTCTCTTGTACAAATAATCCTTCTATACATATTATTCGGCCCATAGACCTGTGACTCAAATAAACTAGATTGAGCATAAAGGAACAAACATTTTACCAGGCCAGCTCACAGAAATGAAAGTCCTTGTGTAGAAACGAGCATTGCTTCATACAAAATCAGAGCGTTTGAAAGCTGTTTTCCTGCCTGCTGAGAAAGTCCGATTAGAACCCCATCAATGCTTGATAACATTAACAGAAAACTTTGCTTTAATGAAGTTAAAGACTCTTTAATGAATTGCGTCTTTAATTGGAATGGAAATAAACCAACCATATTACATGAGCCATTGGAAAATGGTAGTCATCCTAAAAGAAACCGTTTTCTAGTGGAATCAGAATTCTTATGCAAACCTTTTCAGGCTGCAGACGTCTTTGAATGCTACCCTTGATTTCATTCCAACAGCAATCACAGCTGAGAAATATAAAGTATGATGTCAAGTTACTTTAATGGTTTGCAAAATTCTCAAGAATTTTCTAAAAATATGCATTTTCAATGATACCATAGAGTAGTTGGTCTAAAATTGACTTTCAGTTAAAAGCATAAACAAACAGGCCTGGATATATTTGGACACAGATGTTGCTGGAGGTTCCAGATTCCATTGTTTAAAGGTATTCCATAAATATGACAAAAATTGTGGAGAAGACATCCATCTGATTGGGTATTCAGGTTTACAAAGGGAAGTAATTACAGGGCCAGAGACTGGGTGTCAGACCTCATTCATCTAAATTCTCTTTCTCACATCAACCTAGCTTGACCTTGATTTTTTTTAGATGCAAGTAAAGGACATCAATGTAATTTGAATAAACCAGTGTTTTAAATTCCCTGAGGAGTCTGGAATCAGAAATGACAGACTCGATGGACATAAGCTTGAAGGAGTAACCAACTCTTAAGTAATTATGGTGGTTTTGAAAACAGTATCTTCCTTTCTTACAGAGTTAAATTCTCATTTTTCTCTCAAGGGAACATTTATTTGTCTGATTCTTTGGAAAATATCCAAATGCTGGTTTCCACCCCTCCCCTCTCCTCCCTGACATGCCCACCAGGCCCTCACTGCCTCTGCGGTGGCCTCTGTGGTCCGTGGCCATCTCTGCTGCTAAGTGACCTCCAACCTTCCTCGCCTTTCTCTGAGGGCAGGGGGCCTCTCTTCTCTTCCTGACAAAGCACTTTCAGTCAACTCTTGGATTTCTTCATGGTTGATTAAACTGTCTGTGTTTATTCAGGACCCTTCTCCTCTTTCTGTGTCCGGCTGCTGACCTTTCTGTGGGTTCACTGTAGAGGAGAAAGCTCCCAGGGCAGTCCATCTGCCTGCTTGTTTGCAGCTCTGGTAAAGATTTGGTCCTGGAAAATGTTTAGGCCATTGAAATATCAGTACATCTTCAAAACATGTGACTTTCGCCTGGGCAGTTTTCTGAGTTGCTGTTACTGAATGAGATTGGAGGCACATAAACAAACACGAGATGCCCTGTGAGTCAGAGCTGCTAACATCTCCCTTGAACCTCACTGATGTTGATGGTTCTTGCCACTAGGCTCCACAGGATGTCACAGAGTTGTGTTTCCTAATAAGAGCAGTTGTGGCCTTAACCGAGGCTTCCCAGCTGGCTCAGGGGTAAAAGAATCCATCTGTCAATGCAGGAGACACAGGAGACCCAGGTTCGGTCCTGGGGTTGGGAAGATACCTTGGAGAAAGGAATGGCTACCCACCCCAGTATTCTTGTCTGGAAAATTCCATGGACAGAGGAGCCTGGCAGGCTGCAGTCCATGGGGTAGCAAAGAGTCAGACATGACTGAGACTGAGCACAAGAAAACATGATGGTCTTAATTGCTTAGAAATGGGAAGGAGAGAGAAACTGAAGCACAGAGTCTTGTTGAGTGACCAAAAGACAAACCAGAACAAATACCTTAAGTCAGAAATTCTTTACAGAAATTCTTGTCAGCCTGATAACTAATCCTCAGCCTGTGTCCCTGGTCTGGGGCTCACAGACAAGTTCAGCTTCCCCCCAGAGGCACCCGGGCTCTGGGCCCAGCCCAAATGCAAGTTCTACCACATGAAGGCATGGCTCCCTTCTGCAAACACTATATTATCTGGGGCTGTACCTCTCAAAATGACATTTTAAAATTTTGCGTATTTGTGTATGAATCTTAGGGGCACGGGGGCCGTGCCTTCTGCATCTCTGCCTGTCTGGAAGCATGCAGTGCATGCTTTTGTGAAAGTGTAGATAAATGGAGGTGCTGATGGACGCTCCCCAAAGGCCTTCTCTTTCATTCCTTCAGTGCCCCCTTGCTCACTCAACTAGCTCTACCCTCCCTCACCATTCTTAGAATATACTCAGCTTCTAGCCTGCACAGTTGGCATGACCCGATTTTTCTCTTTCTTTATTTGTTCATCTCACCTTTTTATGTCTAGTCTTTACTCTCCAGCTCATTCTGTAAACTCTTGGAGGCCAGAGGTTTCCTGGGACTCTTTTCACCAATCACTTGACTGTAACACAGTGAGAGGCTGTCTGCTTAATGGAGTTCAGAAGATGATGCTTATGATGAGAGCAGTGGCTCACTAGGGCTGACTGCTGGTCCTGTTCAAAGCGTTTGATGGCCCAGGATTTGCTGTGTACTCTCGGTCACCATCAAGCTCTCTCTCATTATGAATCCCTCGTGTACACTGTTGGGTTTACTGGCATGTGAGTTGGTGAGAGACCAGGAGCATCAGCTTCTGAAGGCAGGGTTTCTCAGCAGCGGCTCTTCGACATTATGGGATAATTCTTTGTTGGAGGTGGGGGTGCTGTGGTGTGTGTTATAGGAATTTTGACAACATTCCTCATCTCTCCTTCACTTGGTGCTGGTAGCATTCCCCGGATGCGGCAATTAAAACTGTCTCCAGACACTGTCATATGTCCCTCTTAGTGGGGGAGGGGGTTGGTGGCAAGCCTGCTGCTTAGGGGCTACTGCTTAAGGGATAAAGCTGAAAGAAAGAACAGTCGTAACCAGAGTTGCTTCCTTTCTCTAGGGAATTTTTTTTGGCTTTTAAGAAAAAATGTAACCAGCGTGGTGTCTTGGCCTAGTCAGTTTTGGGGAGCGTCTCCCAAAATGAATTTAAATTATACAGTACTTCACCTCTTTGCCCCCTTTTCCCCCTTAGAGGCCATTTTTCTCCCCATCATTATCGCTGGGCTGGGCTCTGCTTTCTGTGGCTTGATCCCATCTTGTTTTAGGAATCTCACTGGCTTTCAGCAAACTCTGAGAGGCACGTGATGAACCACTCAAGGAGGCGGCTGGCTGGAGGTGCTGGGCAGGGCTGCCTGCCGTCCTCAGCCTGGACATGGCCCTTGTGAGGACATTGTGCTTGGGGATCTGCTCCTCCCCTTTGGGCAAAAACCAGATTTTTATCTCTTCCCTGGGAGTGAACAGGCCATTGGAGCAATAATTCATACAAAACAAACACACCAGAAACTAGGCTATAAACCAGACTGCAACCATATTGCTCTAAAACGCTTATCTCCTCAGAGCTCAGGCTTTGAGCTCTGAATGTGGGCAGCATGAATGTGGTGGACCATCCAGAGTGCATGCAGGGCCCCAGGCCCTGGCCCGGTGCCTGGCCCCTTCTTCTGTCTGTCTGTCTCAGCTGCCAAGGGATGACCCTTGTGGGCTGGTGGGAGAGTGGGGGAAGGAGGGAGGGAGGAGGCTGGTGTCTGGGAGGACAGTGGGAGCAGAAAGTTGTTCACAGCCTTTAGACATCATTTACAATTTCTACTTCACTTACAGGTCAGGTCCTGAGGCTGAGTGCCAGTTACCCATTCCGAGCAGACACCTTTCCAGTAGACGCCCATTATCAGGATGCCTAGGAAACTGCAATAGCTGAGATGGACGTGGAATCAGAACAGAGGGATTCGGAAGATCTCATGAAGTGTTCTCTCTGGGCTGTGGGAAAGCCCGATAAAATAGCCCTGCTTCTGGGGAAAGCTCATCTCCCTAGAGATGGGAACAGTCCCCACTGCCCTGGGGGAGCCAACTGCTCACTGAAGGGGCTGATGACCCCTACAGGCCCTGGTTCTTCTCATCCCCATCACTCTTCTTCCCTTGAGGACCACCCTCCTCTGTCATCATGTGCTTTACACAAGGGTCTGACTGCTGTGTTTGCTAACGCCAAGTCTCTCAGGAGTGACCTTTGACATCCTGTGCACAGGTTCTGGAACCCAGGCGTCAGTGGGGGGTTCTCCTGAATGGAGCTGCAGTCCTGAGCAGTAACCCTGGGGCAGGTGTGTTCTCCAGGCTTGTCGCTTGGCCATAGCCTGTAGGATGTCTTCTCCTTGACTGTGGTCTAATTTTGATAGACATTTCTGCAAAGTGGACAGGGAATGCCTTTGTGAAGTTCGTATTTCTCCTAATAGAGGGGCAGCAAAAAAGAAACAAACACTGGGGTTCCCATGTCTTTAACCAAGGAAAGCAGAAAGTTTCTTGTTTTTCTGTGCCATCAAGGTGTCTGGTGCTGTCTTTGGAGCCCTGTCCATCAGAGGCTCTCTCCAGCTTGGGCCCTGGCAGGGGTGCAGCCCCATGCGGCTGGCAGAGGCCTCAGGGTGTGGAAATGCATCAGCTCAACCCACTTTTCTGCCACAAAACAAGTGAGGCAGTAAGTGAACCATGCCGAGAGCCCTTTTAGCCACTTGAGTCATTCTCACCCCCATGGCTGGGCCTTTGTCAGCATCCTTTGTCACTTTTGAAAAGGTTATTTCTTAGGAAATAAAAGAACAGTGTGGCCATGGTTGGTGTTGCTGATAAGTTCCATTACTTGAAGCATTATTACTGCAATAGAAAAATATGAATCTGATCAGTGTGTCACAAAGCCTGGTACTGCCTCCACAATCATGTTTGTCCCCATGGCGCTTTGCACCTCAAAGGCATGTTCTTCAGAAACCCTTGTGCTGGGGAAACGGATGAACAGCGCTGTGTGACACTGATTTCCGTTCAAAAAGAAAGAGAGGAGAATGAAAAAAAGCTGGGTGGTTGCAGCAAGGCTCTCTATAACTGCTGCTTCCACTCTGGTCTGGCTCGTTTGTCAGGTATCTTGAAAATACAGGGATATTCTGTATTTTCTCAGTGTACCTAGTTCGCATGACTTCTTGTTCAGCCCTAAGTCAATATTCTTCATGCTCGTTTAGGTTAAATGTGCCCTTTCCTCCTTACAGGTGTCTCTGCTTCTCAGGGGCTTTCTCACTTGCTGTGAGCATCCTCTGTGGACACGAAAAGATGTGGGCTTCCTAGGATCAACGTGGAGCAGCTTTCTGGATGGCTGATTTTACTCCCTTCTGGCGTTCCTCTCCCTAGATGTCATTTTGTCAGAGACAGGAGCTCAGGAGCCCTTGAGAGGTAATATGTTGTCCCCAGTTACACGATGAGCTGGTGCGAGGCTGGTATCAGACCAGGCCTCCTGACTCCAAACTTTTGCCATGGTTCCCTTTGATGTTGTTTCTGGGGGGCTCCTCAGCCCTTGTTACAAAAATTCTCTGCATGTTGTCTCCCACAGACAGTTGCAAAGGCGATGAATTAGGTGAGACTCTAGGCCCTGGATGCTCTGCACCATCTAGTAAGAAGTTCCTGCAGTGGGTTCTTGCACCATCCAGAAAGCCTTTCTAATAGAAGAAATACCTGCTACTTTGTTGTTTACTTTGTTCTTCTTTTTACATATTCCTTAAGAAATTTTCTTAAGTGTAGTTGAAAATATAAGTTACAGATGTACAGTATAGTGATTCACAATTTTTAGAGGTTATACTCCATTTGTAGTTATTATATTTCCAATATTCCCCATGTTGTACAATATATCCCTTTGGCTTACTTTATACCCAATAGTTTGTACCTCTTAATCCTCTACCCCTATATTGCCCCTTCCTCCTTCCCTCTCCCCACGGACTCATTCTATCTGTGAGTCTGTTTCCTTTTTGTTATATTCACCAGCTTGTTGTACCTTATTGATTTCACATGTAAGTGAGTCATACAGTATTTGTCTTTTTCTGTCTGACTTATTCCACTTAGCATAATGCCCTCCGAGTCTATCCATGTTGCTACAAATGGCAAAATTTTATTCTTTTTTATGGCTGAGTAGTATTCCATTGGGCTTGCCCAGTAGACCTGGGTTTGATCCCTGGATTGGGAAAATCCCCTGGAAGAGGGCATGGCAACCCATTCCATTATTCTTGCCTGGAGAATCCCCATGGACAGAGGAGCCTGGCAGGCTACAGTCCATGGGGTCTCACAGTGACTAAGCATAGCATAATACAGTACTCCATTGTATATATATACACCACATTTTCTTTATCCATTTATCTGTTGATGAACATTTAGATTGCTTCCATATCTTGGCAGTTATAAATAATGCTGCTATGAGCATTGGGGTGCATGTATCTTTTCAAATTAGCATTTTGCTTTTTTTCGGATGTATATCCAGGAGTGGAATTACTGGGTCACCTGGCAGTTTTATTTTTAGTTTTAAAGAAGCCTCCATAGTATTTTCCACAGTAGGTGTGCTAATTTGCGTTCCCATCAACAGTGTAGGAGAGTTCTTAACATGTAATTGTTAGCACAAAGTAATTATTGCCTTATAAAAAGATTATATTTTGTTCAAAAGTGTTTTGCAATGTTCTTGACAGGGAAAGGGGGCTCAGTTATAAAGTCTGAGGTCTGCTGAAGGTAACATCTGTGGAGACCTGTCCTACAGGAACATAGCTGGGTCCATGTTAATAAGCCATTAATAAGCGAGGGATTAAATTAGTTGGTGGTGACTAATTCCAGATGCAAAGTGACCTGAGTTACATCTTCCTGATGGAGGAAGGTATTGGGGAGAAATTAGTTTGCAGATTTAGGCAGGTTGCCTAATTTGTGATTCAGTATTTACACAGATCAGGGTTTGAAGTCAGACTTGCACAGCTTGTGCCCTCGCCAGTAAAGCTGGACCCCCCTCTCCGGAGAAAGCGCCAGTCTCCTTCCGCAAAGCAGCCCAGCGCAGGGCTCCACGCAGTGCTGCAGCTAATTGCAGAGGGTTCAGGCTTCCCGGTTTCACTCACTCAGGACACCCAACCTCTGATTAAGAGCTAGCACCTTCTCCCTTGTTGGCCTCTTAAACAAAAAAGCTAAGTGCTAGGTTACAGGGGTGTTTATTAATTCTTTTCTATTTAATGCTGGAGCTGACTTGGGAAAAAAATTATGTGGCTTGGAATGAATAATACTTATTGTATAGTAGTGCTGGTGGCAGAAACTGAAAATCAAGATTTACTGAATGAAAAGACCAGTAGAGTTGGGAAGCCGGGGCTGGGCTTCAGGCTGTCGGTATGTGTGGTCCTGCGGCTTCGGGTCAGTGGCTGAGACTCAGCTTCGGTTGCCCTGTCTGCACCCATGCGGGTAACAGTGCCTACTTCAAAGCTGCCTTGTGAGCAGTTAATGGGAAGATAGCCTCAATCTTAATGCACCATGTAATATGGAAAATAAAGTTAGTGACAAAAATACCTAAGCATTTGTATTTCTTAGAACTTTGTATTTTTAGAATTTTAAGGACTTTTTACACTCTAATAAAAAGTTTATTTTGTGAAAAAAAATAATGAGTCCTGTTCTAGCCTATGGTGGCTCAGACAGTAAAGCGTCTGTCTACAACGTGGGAGACCCGGGTTTGATCCCTGGGTTGGGAAGATCCCCTGGAGAAGGAAATGGCAATTCACTCCAGTACTATTGCCTAGAAAATCCCATGTACGGAGGAGCCTGCTAGGCTACAGTCCATGGGGTCACAAAGAGTCGGACAGGACTGAGCGATTTCACTTTCACTTTCTAGCCTTTTCAACAACCTCAGATATGCAGATGATACCACTTTGAATGCAAAAAGTGAAGAGGAACTAAAGAGCCTCTTGATGAGGGTGAAAGAGGAAAGTGAAAAAGCTGGCTTAAAATTCAGCATTCAAAAAACTAAGAGCATGGCATCTGGTTCCATCACTTTATGGCAAATAGAAGGGGGAAAAAGTAGAAGCAGTGACAGTTTATTTTCTTGGGTTCCAAAATCACTGCTGGCAGAGATTATAGCCATGAAATTAAGAGACGCTTGCTCCTTGGAAGAAAAGCTATGACAAACCTAGACAGCATATTAAAAAGCAGAGACATCACTTTGCCGACACAGGTCCACGTAGTCAAAGCTATGGTTTTTTCCAGCAGTCATGTACAGGTGTGAGAGTGGGACCATAAAGAAGGCAGAGTGCCAAAGAATCGATGCTTTCGAATTGTGTTGCTGGAGAAGACTCTTGAGAGTCCCTTGGACAGCAAGGAGATCAAACTAGTCAATCCTAAAAGAAATCAGTCCTGAATATTAATTGGAAGGACTGATGCTGAAGCTGAAACTCCAATACTTTGGCCACCTGATGTGAAGAGTGACTCATTGGAAAAGACCCTGATGCTGGGAAGGATTGAGAGTAGGAGAAGAAGGGGGCAACAGAGGATGAGATGGTTGGATAGCATCATAGACTCAATGGGCATGAGTTTGAGCAAACTCCAGGAGATAGTGAAGGATAGGGAAGCCTGGTGTGCTGTAGTCCATGGGGTCACAAAGAACTGGACATGACTTAGCAACTGAACAACAACAGAGCTCTTGGAAAACCTAACCTAGAAGTTGCAAAGCAGCTCTCAAATGTGTTATTCACTTGTAGGGGGTTAAACAAGTTTTGTTTGGTTTGTCTTTTAACCAATTGCCAACATTTAAGACTAAAAGTTTCCTATATAAGACAGAAACCAGAACCTAGATTTCAGCTTCTCTTGGGAAACAGACACTGAATGGCCAGTGTGGCTATCTGGGATTCCCCATGACCTACTGCTCCTGCCATGAGTCGTTCACTATTTCAGGCCAGCCACACCCAAGGCACCCCCATCTTCCTGGTATCACTTTCCCAGTAGGAGGCCTGGACTTTTGGATAGCAACTTGATTTGAAAAATCAGACCTGTAAAGAGATAGCAAGTGCTATAAGGATGCTCAAACAGGGGCTGTCTGGTCTCCTGTCTTTAGCTGGGTCTCCTCAGACCAGGTGTGTGTGGATGTGGCCGGCGCGGACAGAGTTCCTTTCTTATAAACTGAGCACAGGATTCTTGTGAGGATTAAGTTAGATGACGTATGGAAACACTTGGCAAGAATCCACGCTTGGTAAATGGTAGCTCTGAGCAGGGCATCGGGGCATTGGAAAGATTCCGATGAATAATCTGCAGGTCAGACTCCAGAAGTGATGGCCATAGTCAGGCAGCCACTAAGCACCTAAGAGGATCAGGCTGAGGAATAAGGTGCCCTCTGACTCCACAGTTTCTGCAAACAAGGATGCAGGCCCCCGGAGTTGCACAAGAAGACCTGGAACCCAAGGTGGAAAAAGACCCTTGGTGTAACACAAGTGCCCTTTGCCTTTGGCGAATCACTCCTGTGTCACCAGGAGTGTTAGAAAGCTCAGGAGACATGAAGGGCCACACCCAGCAGTTGTGCTGTGTACCTGCTTCTACTCCAAAGAAACCTTAACCACTGACAGCTCAGTGCCTTTGTCCCAAGCACTCAATTCTCCTGCAAATGCACAAGTGACTTCCTGCAGACAGCCAGTGGCCAGGAGCCTGAACATCCATAGGGCAGCCTGGGCTTCTCCCACATGGGATGGAAGCAGTTCCTATGACCTTGATTCTAAGACTTAGTTATCTTGGAAGTTACCACCAATCTCTAGAAGCCATGCCCAAGAATGATCTCACCACTTTCCCCTCCCTGTCATGGATACCACCAAAGCCTGTTTTATAGGGAGTTGCCTTTCTTCTATTTTTTCTGAGCTGAAGGGGACCATCCCTGGGTTGAGCAAAAGATGAGTAAGTGATTAGTGGCTGTCATAAAAAGATCTCATAAAGCATTTGTATTGTCCCACAAAAAGGATCTAATTTTTACACGTCTGTCTTTTTAGTTCTTTTTTGGCAGGTAGAAGGCTGCCAACGTCATTGAATGACCGGGGTAAGGCTTGCTTTAGGAAATGGGTAGCCAAGGATCTGCTGCTTCCCCACACCATTTCCTTCTCCATCGCATGACCTGACAAAAAAGCAACTCTCTGAGTCACACACTGAGTGACCCAGTATTGAGGAAATAATCCATTTGCTATGATAAACTAGGGAGGTCCCTTAGAAAGCAAATCGGGGCTTCTCCCTGGGTGGGTCCTGCCTGGAGTGAGACAATGATGTGGCAATGATCCCCACACTGGGGATGTTGACGTGAAAAGGGGTGCATTTTTGATGGGAAAATACAAGGTCATCTCAGTTGAAGCTGTAATCAAGTCAGAGCTTCTGAACCAGGGAGGGTCCCCAGGGAGCCTGGATTCAGGGAATCTGGGCTGGAGCAAGCTTCTCGGTAGCCACAGGCACTCAAGATCCCTGAGGAGACCCATCCCTTTCCCCTACCAAGGAAGGCTGTCTGCTCTGCCAAAAGTCTGCATTTCCTAAAATGGCTCCAGTGTGCAAGGAATCCCTGGACATACACTGTCTGCAGATGGGCTTTGACTGCTGGCTGTTAATAGTCTCAACTCTTCCCACATCTGCTTCCAAGAGATTGCATTGGCTCTGCTCCCTTGGCCAGTAGAGATGAGGACACCTCATCCCTATAAATCTCGAGCTTGGTGGCTTCTTATTGCCCTTTAGGCCTGCATTCACACACATACACACACATGCAAAGATTATCTCCTTGATCTCTGGGTCATCAACTCTGGGCAGAACCACTTGGACAATGGTTTCTTCTGCAAAACTGAAGAACTATACCCCTTCGCCCATGTTTCCAAGAGAAATATCCTGCCATTTGGTGTAGACTGATTCTCTGTCTGAAATGTACAGAAATGTTAGGGTCTCACGTGTGCAGTGGGGATGACCAGAGCCTGTCTGCTGGTCTGGACAAAACCAAAACTGAATGCTTCTTGAGGTTTCTTTCCTTCCTAGAACATCATGATTCTGAGATCCTTCTGCATATACACACTCAAAGCGAGTTTTTCTAAAAACAAATTGGATCTCACAGAAAATTAGTAGCGACTGAACCAAGTACAGAATCTTATTTAGTTCTGGCCCCAGGAGGAACTTGATAATTTACGTTTTAGGCTAAAACCCTTTCCCCCCTTTAAATACTGCATAAAATGGCAAGATTCTCAACTGAATAGTAATGTTACCATAGCAAACAAAGGGAAAGCTATGAAAATCTGAAACAGAAACATGTGGCCTGTTATTCCAAAAAAAGTAAATGCAACAAAAAGAAGGTTGGCCTCATTCTCTGTCCCGAAGCTCCACACAGCCCATGCCAGAGCCCCCAGCCTGACTTCAGGTCTTCTCCCACCAGGCAGGCCTCTGTCTTTGCTCAGTTCTTCCCAAGGCTTTGGCGCTTTCTCCTCCCACTTTGAGGGCAGAGGTTTCCTTGTCCATATTTACAGTATGAATTCTCCTTTCAGAGGACCTCCAGGTCACAGGGAGTTCGTCTCCCCCTCTCAGTTTCCCAGCCCTTCATGTGAGGGGCTCTCGCCACCACTGGCAGCTTCACTGCTGGCATCTCTGGAGGGCAGAGCTGCAATCCTGTCTGCAGGTCCTTACACAGGTAGACATGTTTGATACATTTTAATGATGTTTAAGTGAATTGAAGAAGGGTGACCTTTCCTCCACCCTAAGTTTGTCTGTATATGCCACAGATTACTTGAAATGTCATATAAAAGTGGGGGTGACTTCAGTTTAGTTCAGTTGCTCAGTCATGTCCAACTTTTGCGACTGCATGGACTGCAGCACATCAGGCTTCCCCGTCCATCACCAACTCTTAGCAGATACCATCATGATTTCTCAGTCTTGGCACAAGGATCATTTTTTGATGGCGGCGGGGGGAGCTGTCCTGTGCATTGTAGGATGTTTAGGAGCCTCCCTGGCCTCTATCCCCCTAGATTCCAGTAGCACTCTCCCACCTCCACAATTGTGACAACCAAAAATATCTGCAGACACTGTCAGTGTTTCTTGGGGGCAGAAATGGCTCCAATTTAGAACCACTGATGTGGGAGATTCCTGAAGGAGGCTGAGAGGAAGTATCAGACACCTTGCCCAGTGACGATCTTACCCAGACCCGCTCCCCACTGCTATAACCATCACTGTTATAATACATCAGCAGAAGGTAGCTATTTATAGCTCCTGGCCAAATATTTTTTCTCTGACAGGCTGTCACAGTGCTAGCCAAACTCTGGAATTTTCTTAAATGGGGTGGAGAGAGAACAGGGTAAGGCCCATCCTCTGTGAAATACGGGTATCATTTTTGCGGAGGTTGTCGTCTTGGAGACAACACAACAGCTATCAAGAGGTACCTGGGTTCATGCCAAGAAGACTAAAAAGGCAAAAAATAACAACAATAAAAGCTGAAGTGAAAGACTTTTTTTTTTTTTTAATCTTACCAGGTTGTGAGGAACCCTCGCTGCTTAATAAATCAACACATACAAACTCAGGGAAGGTGTGCACCTACTTTGGCACGAACTGCAGAGTGTAGAAATGGTCGGGATATTTTTGGTGCACAGGGATGGATGCACAGGTCATTGCCGGGCCTCCGGGGGCAGGGGCTGTCCATCTGCCAGGAGGCAGCCCACAGGCCAGTGGAGCTTTGATGAAGTGCATCTGCTCAAGCATGGCAAACGGTGTTGAAACAAACCACCATCCTGGCTTTTTTTTGAAACTACGACCCTCTGTCGTGTTGAGGAGCTGAGTCTGAGTGGGGCCCCAGTGGCCACAAAGGAGCTGTGGGATTGCTTTTCCCTCGCTGAGGCACGGAAGGCTGTGAGGCTGTGACTGAGGCATTACGCATTCATGACTGTACAGGGACTTTCATTCCACATATCTCGAGATGACAGTGGAAACTGGAGCTGTTGTACAAAGTGTTGGCTCTCTGCCCTTCCCTCCTCATCACATTATCTACCTGCTGGGGCCAGAGAGGGAGGGGATGGAGTGGGTGGGGGTCTGTGGAGTTGTAGGAGCTCCAGGACAGGCCTGGCTGCTGTGATGCTGGTGACCACATGGCCGTTCTGATTTCTGTCGGCTACTTTCAGACTTGGGAAGCCAGCTGGGGCCCTCTGATGAGAAAAATCAAAGATTCACGGCATCAAACATGTTGTTGATACCATGCGCTCCTCTCTGACACCACGAGAGAAACCCTGATATCCTGGCAAGAGATGCAGTTGGACTTAGCAAGGCCCCGTTGCATCAGCAGCAACGTTGGAACAAGGGCAAGAATGACACAGGCTACAGCTTCTGCTTTGATACACAGGTGCTGACAGACAATTTCCAAGGACAAATCTGCAAAACAGGTATCGAAGTGAACATGGGATTTGAGTGAGGTTGCGGTGGCCACACCCTGGATGTGAGGACCCTCTGACCAGGACCGAAGGGGCCCAGAGGAAAAGGAGGCTGCAGGCACAAGTCAGTTCTGGGGTGACAGGCTGCCCTGGATGGCCCTGCAGACACCTGGCCCACTCTCAGTCCCCCAGCCTTGCCCTCTAGAAGGGGTTGAGGGGCTCCCCGGGAGCAGCCCGGAGGAGGGCAGAGCCGGCCAGGACATCACTCTCTTTCTTGGGAATGGTGACTCATATGTTCCAGGCAGCGAGCGCTGCACGTCTAGACTTAATTCTTGCTGTGATGCATCCAGGCTGCCTCCGCACAGTTAGCAAAGTCCCTCTGGTTGGGCCTCGTGGGACCACACCCAGAACAGTTACCCCAAAGCACACTGAGCAGACAAAGCACTGAAAAATGGGAGGGGGAAAAAATGGATATAATTTCACGTTTCAGAAAAAAAGATTGAAGCGTTCATCACGGGAAAAATCAGAATGTTGTTAATGTTCTTAGACAGTTTCTAAGTTCTGTGTGTGCCAGGACCACTGTAACCCCTGCGGACCGCTCATCCTGCTCTGACCCTGGTCCCTGATGGAAAGGCCACCCATCCCAGCTCAGCAGGGGGACTGGAACAAGCAGCTGTCTCCCCACCCTCGGAGGTGCTGGAAGGGCTCACCAGGGAGGTGTTGGGATTGTGCTGCAACCTTGCTGATGTGAAGATCCTGTAGTTTTTTTCTAGAATGTGCTCTTGAAGGCAGAAGTTGACCCTGGCAAAAAATGCAGGGCTCTTCTCCCCTCCTTGTGCCCCAACACCCACTTCCCAAGGGAGCAGTTACAGCCCTACTCACCAGAGGGAATGTCTTCCTCAGCAGCACAGATTCTCCTGATGAGAACAGCAACAGGGCTCTGAGACCAGGGCTGCTGCCCTTGGTCCAGAAAGAGTGGAGCTGCTGTCTGCTGCCCACCCTCCTGTCCCAGTGGGCACCCTTTATGACACTGTCCCATCCTAGGAACACCTCCCTGACCCCGTGACTTTTCATGTCCCCACCCAAGTACCATGAATCTTTGTCACCTTGCTTCTGTCCCTGAGACTTACCTGCCCTCTTTTCGTCCTGTCACTGCCTGGCTGAATGATGACGTATCTGAGCAGGGAGGGAGCTGGTCTTTTCTTTGTGTGATGACCTTGTTCATCCCTGGGATGAGGAGTAACTCTCATCAGCTGGCAGGGAAAGGCAAGGCTGGGAGATCTTGTCCTTGTGGGAGAGCTCTTGGGGAGAGCCAGCCTCCTAAAGTTACTCCATGTCCTGATCCATGTTCACTATCCCCCCAACAAAGCCAGGCCATGTTATCTTTTGACTCTTCTCTTCTACACTGGCTCATCAGATGGAGGAGGGGACTTCAGCCAAGCAGAAGGTGGCATATGGGGCTGGCCTTGGCCCTCTGTCAAGACTCCTTCCAGTCCAGTTGCTCCCTGGTTGCTTTTTTTTTTTTTTTAATTGAAGGATAATCACAATATCATGTTAGTTTCCAGCCATACATCAACATGAATCAGCCATAGGTATACATCTGTCCCCTCCCTCTTGAGCCTCCCTCCCACCTCTCACCCCTCCCTGTTGCTCTTAATTAAAGCCCAGTGTTTCAGATGAAGAAGAGGTGGGGAGGTGAAGAGGTTAAAACACAGTTCAAGTTGAATCAGGAATTATGTTAATTGGTTGTTTGCACTGACTTCCAGCACAGTGCCTCATACGTTGTGGCTCATATTTAGCATTTCTCACTCATCTCTCATCAAAGCCTGATGGTCCCTGGGCCTCTTTTCATTTCCACAGACTCCTGCTTTGGTGGGGCGTGGCAGGATGGGGAGGCTGGGCTCAGAGATTCATGCTGGTAAAGCATTAGTGTACTTCCCCTGCCGGGTAACATGGTATGGTGGATAGTGTTTGGTTTGGGCTGGCTGTGCCCTGATTCACCGGTGGGAATCACTTCTCCCATCTACAGGAAGCTGTTAGTCGAGGTGCCTGCCTGTTCTCAGCCCAAGTTCAGATATTCAGATCTTTTGAGGTCAGTCAGATCTGCCTTCCCTGGAACCCAAAATTGGAGCAAAGTCGTTAAAAGAATCCAATTCGAGCTCATTCCTTATCCACAGCAATGGACCCAGGAGACACTGGTGAGGGGATCCTAGATCTTAGACCCTTGACTCTGTGCTGCTTCCTGCCCACGAAGCGCCTCAGTTCCTGTCCATTTTGTCCTGGTTTCCTTGCCATTCAGAAATTAGCTGTTTTTTCTTTCCAGTGAATTCCCTTTGGGCATAGATTAGCTAGGGTTAGTTTCTGTTGCTTACCACCCAAGGAGCCCTAATTCACACCCCAGTAAACCTGGGTTTCTGAGCACCCCTTAGGTAACACTTGGTTTCAGAATGTTGCCCCAAAGCCAAAGTCAGGGAAGTGTTTATTTACCTTGACTCTGCAGTAGTCATCTCCCAGTGTCCATCTCTTTAGCTGCCAAGCCCATGCTGGTTATTAGTTGACTACGTTTCTGACTCCCCATTGGTTTCTTTCAGTATTCTGCTTGATTCAGACTGGACCGGATCTCTCCTCCCTGTACCTGGGGACAGACCTGCTTCCCATGTGTTCTGTTGCTTGATGCTCCTCAAACACCCTCTGGGGAAATGCAAAATTGTCCAGTATTTTTGTAAAGCAAATTGCACAACCATAAGCAAGGCTTTTAAAACATTGTTTCTTTCTGAACCAGTAAGTCAACTAATTGAGGCCTTTATCCTAAGAAAATTGTCAGAGAAGCAGAAAGATGAGTAAGAATATTTATTATGTTATTATTTTGTAGTAGCCAAAACTCGAAGATAACTTCAATGTTTAGCAGCAGGGAAATAAAAAACGGTCTGTTCGTGTGATGATATGTGGCACACCCATTCAAAACCACAGTTTTGTGCAATATTTAATATTATGAGGAAAATTCTCACACTATCTTGTGTACCGGATGTAAAAAAAAAAAAAAACAGGACACAAAACTGCATGTACAGAATAATCTCAATTTGTTTTATTCAATTGGGAAGGATTACACCAACATATTAGCAGTGGTTATCCCTTTGTGGTTTAGTAGGAAACCCTCTGAGGTGAGAACTATGTTTTATTTAAAGTTATAGCTCTAATTCCCAGCTCAGGTCCAGTCATATAACTTGCCTAGAGAAGTAATGAGGAAGTTTCTTTCTATTTTTCTATGATTTTTATTTCTTGTAAATAATGAATGTGCATTTCATGTAAAATCAGAAAAAAAATTTTGTAGGCAGTAGAGCATCAGTGCATGAAGTTTGAAAGTGAAAGTGTTAGTCACTTAGTCATGTCAGACTCTTTGCGACCCCATGGACTGTAGCCCACCAGGCCCCTCTGTTCATGAGATTATCCAGGCAAGAATACTGGAGTGGGTTGTCATTTCCTTCTCCAGGGGATCTTCCTGACCCAGGGATGGAACCCAGGTCTTCCGCAGTGCAGGCAAATTCTTTACCTTGAGCCACCAGAGAAGCCCTGAAATCCTATTTATGCTTCAGGGTCCATGTGGCTGTTTTGAAACATGGTGACAAATATTTGATTGCTCCTTCTTTAGAGAGGTGGGGGTCTGTGTTCCTTCCCTTTAAATAGGACTGCTTCAACCAATGCTGTAGTGGCAATGATGCTCTGAAACTTCTGAGGCTAGGCCATAAAAAGCCATCCAGTTTCTGCCTCATTCGCTAAGGGTACTTGATTTATTGACACCCTGAAAGCACAGTGTAAGGGCTCAACTACCCTGAGGCTGCTATGTTGGAGAGGACATCTAAGGGCACTCTGGCCAGCATTCCAGCTAAGTCTGTCCTTCATCCCAGGTGCCAGGCACGTGAGTGAAGAGCCACCTTGGAAGTGAATGCTTCCGGCCCACCCCCTGTCACCTGAGCCACTCTGAGCCAACAGGGTCCAAATACTATGGAGCAGAGACAGGCTGTCCACACTGTGTCTCATCCAAACTCCTGACCCACAGACTCCTTGAGCATGAGGAGATGGCGAGTATCTTATGCCACTAGGTTAAGTGGTTAGAACGCAGTAGATACCAAAACAGTTCTCCTCAGACTCCATCTTTGTGAAGCCTTTATGATCCTTTCTGTCCTTTGCATAATCCCAAGTCCTCCCAAAGGCCTTCTCTATACCTGTGTCAGAGGACTGACTCATCTTGCCTTTCTCCAGATGATGACTTCCTTAGGGGAAGCAACTCTGTGAGTCACTTTTGCATCCTCAGAGCACAGTGTCCAGCACATGGGATCTAGTTGATGGTCCCTCCATTCCTTCTTCTATTAGTATAATGCACAAGGGAGATGGGAGTTCACAGAGAAGCCAGATTTGGCGCGTGTGTCAGGCTCTCATGGAGTTCAGGTTGTCTCCATGCTTCTTGGCTGCAACCTAGCATGGCAATGGGATGGCATCACACCTGTACACCCTCTCAAATCTTAGTCTGCTCAGGCTGCCATAACAAATGGGTGGCTTCAACCAGAGAAACTTATCTTCTCACAGTTCTGGAGGCTGAGATCCAAGGGCAAGCTGTTGACAGGTTTGGCCTCTCCTGAGGCCTCCCTCGTTGGCTTACAGATGGCAAGTCTTCTCCTTGGGTCCTTGAGTGGTCTTTCCCCTGTGCATGCACATTCCTGTGTCTCTGCCTTTTTTTTTTTTAATATTGTAGTTATGTATTTTGGCTGTGTCGAGTCTTAGTTTTGGCAGGCAGCCTCTTCGCTGCAGTGCTTGGTCTTCCCTCTAGTTGCAGCACATGGACTTAGTTGGCCCACTGCATGTGGGCTCTTACTTTCCCACACAGGTTTGAACCTGTGTGCCCTGCATTGGAAAGTGGATTCTTAGCCACTGGACCATCAGGGAAGTCCCCATCTTTTCTTTTCTTTTTTTTTAAATTATTTAATTGGAGGATAATCACTTCCTTGCCTTTTCTTATAAGAATACAGTCTCATTGAATTAGGGTCCCACCCTAATGACCCCACTTATCTTTACCTCCTTAGAGACCCTATCTCCAAATCCTGTCATAATAGAAATTGGAGCTTCTACATAGGAATTTAGGGGTTTGGGGAACACAGTTCGGTCCATAACATAGTAAGTTATTGTTTATACTCCCTGTAGTTGTAGGTATCAATGAAAAGAAGGAATGAACTCACTGATCCACATTCTACCCATAGACACTTTTCTGGCTGTTAGTTCAGGCTTATGCTGTTCTTGCTCCCCTATCTCTTTAAATGATAGCCTGCTTAGGTGATACACATCTGTGATAACATGCCTTTCTCCACAACCAATGGAAAGATCTAATTTCATGTAGCTTTTGTTTGTTTGCTTGTTTTCCATTTGGTGCCCAAGGAAACCTCAAAACAAATCTTCAGTACCAGACCCAAGACAGGGCTGACTGCAAAGCTGTACAACATGTCACTGTGTACAAGCAGGCACTCTGCTCTTGCAACCTCGTCAGTTTACGGCAGCCAGATAAAGAGCATTCAGAATGGGGCTTTGGTGGAAAGCTGAGGATGATTGAAGGACATGAAGGAATGCCAGGAGCTAGGGTGATTAGCAGGTAGTCTTCAGAACTTTTCTTTGCAAAGTAATTCCTAGTAGTGTCCTTTTTCATCAATCTGTTTTTATTGTTTTATATCATATTCCAAAAATGAGAGAGAGAGAGAACACAATCTTCTACTGAAATGAATTGGACTTGGGACTATTTATGCCCGTATCTGTGAGCTACAGGTGCTGAATAAGGCATGGAGCAAATATTCAAGGTCAGACACTTGCCCTTTGGAATTCAAATTAAAGTGTACATACCTTGCATTTTTCGCCCCTTGTTTTCAGCTGGTCTGTCATACTACCTCTGTCAGCCAGCCAGTACTGCTGTCAGCCGAGCCTCTCCGCACCCCTCCTCCCACCTTACTTTCACCACTTAAGAAATGAGAAAACATTTCTCATTCTGATTCATTCTATCGCTAATGCATGCACCACAAGAATCAATCAGCTTTCATTTTCACATACTGTAGCCTGTGTACACAATTACCAACTATCCTGACTACATGCTGCTGCAATATTACAACACTCTTTATGTGAAAATCAGTTCTGAAATTCATTTTTATCTGCCAGTTGACACTGGTAAGAATTTTGTTCCAATCTGTAAGAAGGCTTTATCCCTGCTCAACACTATAAAGCCCTCAAAATTTTATCTTTTTTGAATTATCTAAAGGTAGGAAGAGATTCAATTTGCTAAGAGTCCTTGTTTTTGACACAAAGACAAATATCTGCTCCTGAGCTATACTTCACAAAGCAATGTTTCATTTTAAAAACCTCTCAGGATCATGAATTCTCCAGATAGAGAAAATGAACCCAAGTCTTGCTCTCTTCATTAATTTTAGTATGTTCTCTCTCTGCTGCTTCACTTTAGAAAGGAGGTATAATTACTATCTTTATGAGTCAGACTCATAGCCCAGCACCTGTTAGAAAATTAAAAAATATTTTCCCCACATTACATTACAAAGTGAAGCCATTGTTTTCATGCAGTTGCTGGTGTTCACTCATTTGCCAAAATGACTGTATTGAAGGCTTTAAAAGCCACAGTGATAATGAAAAACAATGACTGGAGACTTTCCCAAATGCCAATACATAAAGATAGTAACATGAACTTGATAAACTCTGATTTTAATTCTCTTAAAACTGTTTGTAGATTAATAAAGGTGAGTCAGTTTCTCCCAGGCATGACGAAGCAGCAGATTCAGACAGTTGAGTTGCCTTCTTAAACTATACCCCAGGTAGTTACTTAGGTATGAGGTATGGAGCCCAGTCAATGCCAGTTACAGAAGGAGATTCAATATGTGTGAATACGTTATTGAGATAAGAGATTAAGGGATAATTCTAAGTAAGAAAAACTGATATCACGACATAAAAACGATCCAGCTCAGGAAAGAGCAGAGTATAATTTAAAAAAATCTTTATACAGTCCGTTTCTTGCCTAACTGCCATATAAAGAGAGAAAGGTCAAAGTATTCCTTATTCTTCTGATAACAAATGTCGTGTTTGATCTCAATGCCTAACGAGACCAATTAGATGCCGCCTCTTTCAACTCTTTAACTTTTTCATGACTTCAAAGGGTGTTTGTGTACAAGACTAACTTGAAATTTACTTTGAATGAGAAATACATGTGACACAGTCACAGATTGTTTGGGGGCATGCAGGAGAGCTCTGCTAACACTTGCAACCAGCCCAAAACACACACAGCATTTGCAGGCCTTCTCCACGTGTGCCACGGGGCAAAAGAAGAGAGATGGCGCTTGCCCGTGGCCAATGGTAATAGAAAGTGAAACAGAGTTTGGAAATGCCTAAAAAGTGAGGGATGCTGAATCAAGTTTTCATCATTTTAATCTAGGCTTTTTTGATTAAAAGTATTTTTTATATTCTTCTTTTCCTGAAGCCATGAATCTATACTGAATGAATTAGTGGGCAACTGATTCAACAGGCAATATGTAACTTATGTTCTTCATCTCTTAAATTTCTTTGATCCTTTTCTTTGTAAATAATTATGAGCTAAACAGTTTATTAATGACATAGTCATTGGAGCTCCTGGGATTCATTCAAAATGTGTTGGAGAATTGTTTAGAAGCGATTTGAAACCAGGTAACCAATGCTTTAGGGTCAAACACTGAGCTGTTATCTCCAGAAAAGCAGGGTTTTCATCTTCTCTAAAAGTTTTTATAGTACTTAATGCAAGAAATTAATAATCTGGTACAGATGTTTTTAATTTCCCACCTCAACATAATGATTGGCACAAAAAAACTTAATGTATGTCAAATGAAGAAATGAATGAAGAGAAAATAATATAAAGTTTAAGAATATGGATAATTTTCCTTAAAAATCAGCATTTCTTTCCAGAATAATTTTAAAGAGCAATGTTTGTTCTAATATCCTACAGACTGAAAATAACCAAAAAATCAAAATAAATATATACTGGGGTTTTTCCATACAGAAAGATATATTCTACATCATTAAGCACTGTATGGATTTGCTTTTCCCAGAAGCAGGTGACTAGAGGAAATTTCTAGCTTTGAATTCTTATATTACAAAAAAAGAGAATGGTGGTCACTGGAATAGTGTAAGTAAGGCCACTTCTGTTTCCGTCCTTTGATCCCAGACCTCTGTACTCTTCTGACACGGTGCTTTATAGAAGCCTTCAGTTCAGCACATACACTGCATCATGGATGATGTCTCCCCATCTCCACAGAGTATCTATTGCCTTTAGTTTGCTAAACTAGATATGCTAAAAGATTTACCCAATGAAAACAACCAGAATGCTAGACAAAATAACAAAAGAAGTACTTTTTAAAGGCATCAACAAGATGGCAGAGAAGTAAGGAATCTGAAGAAATAAAAAAGCAAGACAGAAGTAGTGACTTTGGGAGAAGAGAACCAAAGTGAGTTCTTTCAGTGCTTCTGCCAAAACCTGGAAGGAAACCATGAACATTTTGGAAAATGTTTGATAGGAGACGTCGGGAGTTAAAGCCTCAGGCCCACAGAAAATTGGAAGTCTTATAGGAGATAAAGCTGGAATCTCAAAGGGTTTTACCTTCAATTTGAAGGGTGTGGGAAAAAAAAGGGGGGGGGGGCTATGCAGGAGACAGTCACACATCTGATTTGATCTTTATGCTGGAGGAAAGTAGGAGGAAGTCTCACTTGAGAATCTATACCTGCAACCTGGCCCTCGTGTGATTTCTTGTTTGATTTTATATCACCTGTAATTGAAAAATTGAAAGAAGAGAATTTTAACGAAAGTGCTCCCAGAATGTTTGTGTAATCAACTGGGAAGAGCAAAGCAAATCTTTTATGAAAGAACACAGTTTCAACCCAGGTCTCAAAGAAGCCCTAGAGATAAAGTTCCAAGGAACTTAAGCACATAAAAACATACTTAGGCATGTTCTGCCCTTCCCTCCACCACACATGCACCCAAAAATAAAGCACCGTGAGTGAGAATCAGCAGAAACAACAGACTGAAAAATCAGATCTATAAAGATGATCAGATACAATATAAAAGAATCATGTTTGGTCAGTCAGTCAGTTCAGCCGCTCAATCGTGTCCGCAGCACGCCAGGCCTCCTTGTCCATCACCAACTCCTGGAGTTCACTCAAACTCACGTCCATTGAGTCGGTGATGCCATCCAGCCATCTCATCCTCTGTTGTCCCCTTTTCCTCCTGTCCCCAATCCCTCCCAGCATCAGAGTCATGTTTGGTATGTTTAAGGAAACGAAAAGTTTGTGAAAAAGGAATAAGAGAATTTTTAAGACAAAGCTAGCAGATTGAAAAAAAACTGAATGAAACTTTCAGAAATGAAAAAGTGCTTTATGCAAAAGATATGAGGATAAATGGAGGAAGGTCTGAGATGCAAGGAGAAATGGTGAGCAAAGAAATTGACAAACATTGATCACATATAACAATAATAGTAATATCTAATTTTTGAGGTTAAACAAACAAGATGGAATTCAAGTTCAAAATATAATTTAAATTGGAATGGGGTGAAAATTGTAGTTATAATATTCTAAGGTACTTGTATTGTTTGGGTGAAGCATCAAGAGACTGTGTAAGCATGTTAACGTGTGGGTGTGTTAGTTGCTCAGTTGTGTCTGACTCTTTGGGACCACGGGGACTGTTGCCCACCAGGCTCTTCTGTCCATGGTATTCTCTAGGCAAGAATACTGAAGTGGGCTGCCATTCCCTTCTCCAGGGGATCTTCGCAACCCAGGGATCAAACTTGGATCTCCTGCATTGCAGGTGGGTTCTTTGGGTAATTCCTAAAAATAGTTGCAGAGGGAATTATTTCCAAATGAGAAGTAGGAAGTGGCAGTGGGAATAAGAAAAAGAAGAGAAGAAAAAAGAAATTCTATTCAGAAGATAGGAAAAAAAAAGAGAGAGAGAGAATGGAAAGCACATAATGAGTCAGTAGAAATACATCAAAGGAAGAAGAGCAAAGACAAAGCCTGAAGATCCTTTGCCCCAAAACAAAACAATGGGAGATAATACACCCTCTAAAGTGTTCATACTCTCTATGATTTAATACTGTTAACAATGAAAAAAGAGCATAAATGACTTTTGAGAACAAAGACTTTACTTCAAGTACATAGTGGTTCAGCTTATCAGAGACCATTCAGCTTATGGCCAGTGTTTTCCATCTCAGGGCTTTTAATGGGGTACTGGAAGGGGCCGAGAGGGTTTCCCTAATAGTTCAGTTGGTAAAGAATCCACCTGCAATGCCGGAGACATGGGTTTGATCCCTGGGTTAGGAAGATCCCCTGGAGTAGGGAAAGGCTACCCACTCCAGTACTCTGGCCTGGAGAATTCCATGGACTATACAGTCCACGGAGTCACAAAGAGTCGGACATGACTGAGCGACTTTCACTTGGAAGGGGCTGCACCAAGGCCTCCTGTTTTATGTTAACATTATTTACAGTTAAAAGAAACTTTAACTTTTGAAGATCTCTCTCTCAAAAATGGACTTCTGTAGACAATTTTTAGGAGCACTTTTATGATTACTAAATTTAGAGTGTGTTTTTACCCTTATACATTTTGGCCTTTGACTTTATCTGGAGAGCTTTATCTTATGAACAGCTGTATCATTTGTTATTTCCCTCACCTTTTGTACCAGTCTTAATATACTTTTTCTATTTTGTCTGTATTTAAGAAGAAACTGCTTTTTTAAGGCTACAGCTAGGGCTCCATATTCTGGAAATAAACCAAAAAGCACAGGACCTAAAGACTTAATATAGAAAATGACACAGTTTTAAAAAAAGAGTGTGAGGCCTATAATATTCTGCTTCTGTAGGATGCGAGATCATTTCCTAGAGACGCTTCACTGGATTGTGTAGTAGATCTTTTCTGTAGGTCTGTGGTTATTTCCTGTATGCTACTTTCTTTCCATTGTTCTGTAATGCTTTTTTTCATAGCTTCTCAACTGTTTCTTTCTGCCATAAGGGTGGTGTCATCTGCATATCTGAGGTTATTGATATTTCTCCCGGCAATCTTGATTCCAGCTTGTGCTTCTTCGAGCCCAGCGTTTCTCATGATGTACTCTGCATATAAGTTAAATAAACAGGGTGACAATATACAGCCTTGACGTACTCCTTTTCCTATTTGGAACCAGTCTGTTGTTCCATGTCCAGTTCTAACTGTTGCTTCCTGACCTGCATATAGGTTTCTCAAGAGGCAGGTCAGGTGGTCTGGTATTCCCATCTCTTTCAGAATTTTCCACAGTTTATTGTGATCCACACAGTCAAAGGCTTTGGCATAGTCAATAAAGCAGAAATAGATGTTTTCCTGGAACTCTCTTGCTCTTTCCATGATCCAGCGGATGTTGGCAATTTGATCTCTGGTTCCTCTGCCTTTTCTAAAACCAGCTTGAACATCTGGAAGTTCATGGTTCACGTATTGCTGAAGCCTGGCTTGGAGAATTTTGAGCATTACTTTACTAGCGTGCGAGACGAGTGCAATTGTGCAGTAGTTTGAGCATTCTTTGGCATTGCCTTTCTTTGGGATTGGAATGAAAACTGACCTTTTCCAGTCCTGTGGCCACTGCTGAGTTTTCCAAATTTGCTGGCATATTGAGTGTAGCACTTTGACAGCATCATCTTTTAGGATTTGAAATAGCTCAACTGGAATTCCATCACCTCCATTAGCTTTGTTCTTAGTGATGCTTCCTAACCCTTACGGCAGAAAGTGAAGAGGAAGTAAAAAGCCTCTTGATGAAAGTGAAAGAGGAGAGTGAAAAAGTTGGCTTAAAGCTCAATATTCAGAAAACTAAGATCATGGCATCTGGTCCCATCACTTCATGGGAAATAGATGGGAAACAGTGGAAACAGTGTCAGCCTTTATTTTTGGGGGCTCCAAAATCACTGCAGATGGTGACTGCAGCCATGAAAGTAAAAGATGCTTACTCTTGGAAGAAAAGTTATGACCAACCTAGGTAGCATATTGAAAAGCAGAGACATTACTTTGCCAACAAAGGTTCGTCTAGTCAAGGCTATGGTTTTTCCAGTGGTCATGTATGGATGTGAGAGTTGGACTGTGAAGAAAGCTGAGTGCCAAAGAGTTGATGCTTTTGAACTGTGGTGTTGGAGAAGACTCCTGAGAGTCCCTTGGACTGCAAGGAGATCCAACCAGTCCACTCTAAAGGAGATCAGCCCTGGGTGTTCTTTGGAAGGAATGATGCTAAAGCTGAAACTCCAGTACTTTGGCCACCTCATGAGAAGAGTTGACTCATTGGAAAAGTCTCTGATGCTGGGAGGGATTGGGGGCAGGAGGAGAAGGGGACGACAGAGGATGAGATGGCTGGATGGCATCATCAACTCGATGGATGTGAGTCTGAGTGAACTCCAGGAGTTGGTGATGGACAGGGAGGCCTGGCGTGCTGCAATTCATGGGGTCGCAAAGAGTCGGACACAACTGAGTGATGGAACTGAACTGAACTGAAACTGTTTCTTCCTTCCTTCTTTCCTCCCTTCTTGATTTCTCATTCTCAGATGAAGCTAGATCTTTATTTCAATGAACAGGGTACAGGGCTATCTCTCAAATTTTCCCTGGAGTGAGGGTCATATCCCTTATTAGAGACACAAATGGGAAGAGGGGTGAGGTGATACTCCTGGTACCTGGTCCAGCATTCAGCTTACAGGGCCTATTCACCAGTCCAGGCTTTGCCACTTCCTAGCTGTGTAACTTTGGGTGAGTTGCTTAACCTCTCTATGCCTCAGTTTTATCATCTGTAAGAGGAAGCTAGTAAATATGTCAACCTCACTGGGCTCCTGGGAGGATTAAATGAAATACTTTTAAAGCTCTTAATACTATCCATTGCTCCTCATAAACAACAAATATCAGCCATTACCATTTTCTTTATTGTTGCTGCTGCTACTACTGCTTCTACTGATTTGTTGCTGTTACTGCTGCTACTACTACTCCTTCAAGTACCACTGGGTACATTTCACTACCCAGCTGCTCAGTCTGTTATGCTGACCCACTGCTATTTGAGAGAATCCCACTTTCCAGGCTACAGTGCATCTCTATCCATCTCTCCCTCCTTACTGCCACTCACACAAGAGTCCTTTTTTAGGAATGACCATCTCAGAGTGTTCCCAGCAAGGTGGCTCAGGGACCTTGAGCAGTGGCACCCATGTGGCACAGCAGTGGGGGGCCAGGCTGACTGTGTGCTATGCGTATGTGACTTTCCTTTTCCATCACAGGGTTTTTAATGGGCTATTGGAAGGGGCTACACCATGGCCTGTTAGTCAGATGCCATGCCATTTTACACTGGAAGTCGGCTTTCTGCTTTTAAACCAGGGACACAAAGAGAGGGCATAGGCCTGATGCCAGTGGAGACCTGGAGGACTCCATGCCTTTCAAAATCACACTCTTTTGGTAATGAACAAAAACCCAGTCAAACCTGAGTTGACTAAAGGAGTATAATAATAGTCTCATTTTTATACACATTTCAGTAAGTTAGAAGATCTGAGGTAAATTATCCCCTCTGGAGTACTAGTCCAAAGGCACTCAACCAAGGGAAACTGCTGAGACAATATTCTTGTCATATTTCCAGAAAAGCTCAGAACCTTTATGAGAAGAGCTATATTGAAACTCATGGTAATACATTTAGACTAAGGTTTGCATTAAACTTCTAATGACTGAATTTTAGTCCGACTCTTTGTGACCCCACAGACTATAGCCCACCAGGGTCCTCTGTCCATGTGATTCTCCAGGCAAATACTAGAGTGGGTTGCCATTTCCTTCTCCAGGGACTCTTCCCAACCCATGGATTGAACCTGCATCTCATGCATTGGCAGGCAGATTCTTTACCCACTGAGCCATCTGGGAAGCTTTCTATGAATACACAATTTGAATACAAAATTGAATATAAAAATGTATATTCAATATTGTATGAATATACAATTTCTTCACTAAAAGTTCAGCTGCTTTTACACTAAGACGATCAGAAGAGGCACAAACAACAAAAATAAATTGACAGTTCATAAAGATGTTATAGGTTGAAATACAGTCAGGATCATACAGTCAGATCACACCCTCAGACCCAGCCAGATGCTCACCCTTCCTGGAATCCTTCCAACAGATGTCCTGATCCTGGAGGGATGGGGATGGTTGCAGAAACTCTGGGGATCTGGGGGCCACTGATAATTAAAGAGTGCACCTATGAAGTTAGTATTAGAAACATTTGGGATATCAGGAACTAAAGTAGAAACAGCAATATAGATTCTATCTACATATGCTGCTGAAATGCATCATTACCAACTTAAAGCATCAAATTACAGATGGTTTGACAAACATTTTCAAGGGCCCTTAGTACATAAACAAAACGAACTCTCATATTGGTTGTATGATTAAATTTGAGTCATAAATACTTAAATCACAACATGGAAAAATATCTCTTTCCATCTTTCTCTACCAACATACTATGCCTAGGGCACAAATGGTAAAAAAACAAGTATAATCTCTTTCCCCCAAGTTATTACAATGTAGATATCAAGAATTTGGTGACAGTAATATGTACTGGCTCAGTGTTCCACCCGTGTAGTTACAAAGAATTTAAGCCCTCCCTGACCCCGAACTAGGTCTTTGTGGCTCACATTTCTCTTCACTCTTTCTCCTCCTGCTGCCAGCTGGATTTTGAGGAACTTTCTTCTCGGTGTTTGCAGGTCTGCCTTATACTGGTTGGTTCTGGGGTCTCTCTGGTTAAGAGTATATTGAGAAAAAAAAATAAGAAAAAAAGAGTATATTAAGAGTCCACAGGGACATGGTCACAGAGAACCATCAGGCCCCGGTGATGCTGCACTCAGAAATTTCCTCTTCTGTGATCTCGGCTCACGACCAGAAGAGGCAGGAGGTGGCTGTCAGGTCCTCTTCTTGACATTCTGCACTCATGGTGGGAGGGGACTCGTGTCTTGTATCTGAGGTCTGAGAGTCCAACCTTCTGACCAGAGGTACTCTACTCAGTTCTGCCCAGAAGTTCTAATGCTTCGATGCAAACAAGATTCTGGTTGACTTGACTTGCTAAGTTAGAACAGTGGCCTGTAACATGAGGCATGTGTACCCCAGGGATACTTGAAGGAATTGATGATCTTAAGTTCAGAGACATTCCTATGTTTCCCTGACTTCCTTTGAAATAACGTGTCATGTTAGGAACAATATTTTAGTCCATGCTGGGGTTTTCTGAGTTCACATACAAAGTAGACTGTAGCAATGGGAGTCAGACAATTTTAGACTAATGAGTCTCTTTTTTTATGACTTGGTTTCATCAAAGTATGCCTTTGGAGGATAGTTCCAGGAAAGTCAGGCAAAATTAACATTAGTAAGAAAGGCTGAGTGTTAAAAATGCCCCTTCCTGCAATGCATTTAAATATAAGTAGCCTTTTCAGGTCTTCTGGATATTTGTTTCCAGGATACATCCTTAGATGGAAAGAAAAGAGACTTTAAATAGCAATGCAGTATAGGTTAGCATAGCATTACTAATTATTTTAAATGTGGTTAGAATGTTTTCTTAGACTATCGAAGTTTTTGAGATATGCCAGATAAAATTTCTATGAAATCTTTCCAGTTGGCCATTATTATTTAATGAAGTAGTTAAAGCAATTTTTTACTAATACTATTTGAAATGTTTATTATAATACAGTAAAATTCTCATCTTATTTCACCATAAAATGTTTACTTTTTTCTTCCTCCTACTAATAAAAAGTTGGCTTAAAGCTCAACCTTCAGAAAACTAAGATCATGGCATCTGGTCCCATCACTTCATGGCAAATAGATGGGGAAACAGTGACAGACTTTATTTTTTTGGGCTCCAAAATCACTGCAGATGGTGACTGCAGTTATGAAATTAAAAGATGATTACTCCTAGAAAGGAAAGTTATGACCAACCTAGACAACATATTAAAAAGCAGAGACATTACTTTGCCAACAAAGGTCTGTCTAGTCAAGGCTATAGTTTTTCCAGTAGTCATGTATGGATATGAGAGTTGGACTATAAAGAAAGTTGAGCGCCAAAGAATTGATTTTGAATTGTGTTGGAGAAAACTCTTGAGAGTCCCTTGGACTGCAAGGAGATCCAACCAGTCAGTCCTAAAGGAAATCAGTCCTGAATATTCATTGGAAGGACTGATGTTGAAGCTGAAACTCCAATACTTTGGCCACTTGATGTGAAGAGCTGACTCATTTGAAAAGACCCTGATGCTGGGAAAGATTGAAGGTGGGAGGAGAAGGGGATGACAGAGGATAAGATGGTTGGATGGCATCACCGACTCAATGGACATGAGTTTGAGCAAGCTCTGGGAGTTGATGATGGGCAGGGAGGCCTGGCGTGCTGCAGTCCATGGGGTTGCAAAGAGTCGGACATGACTGAGCAACTGAAGTGAACTGAACTGAACTAATATAAAGTAAATAAGATCCTGTGTGTGTGTGTGTGTGTGTGTGTGCTTGGTCACTTTAGTTGTGTCTAACTCTTTGTGACGCTATGGACTATAGCCCACCAGACCCTTCTGTCTCTGTCCATGGGATTTTTCAGGCAAGAATACTGGAGTGGGTTGCCATTCCCTTCTCTCCAAGGGATCTTCCTGACCCAGGGATTGAACCTGCATCTCCTGTGTCTCCTGCACCGCACATGGATTCTTTACTGCTGAGCCACTGGGGAAGGCCCAAGTAAGATCCTATGTATAGACTAATTATGTTTGACTGCATCTACCTGCTTTTTCATTACATGTAAAGGGAAACATTAGGTATTGATTCTTCCTATCAAGAAATGCATTGTCAACAAAACCTAACTTTGATGCTTAATAATTATTTATAAAAATTTAGTATTTATTTATGTTTTGTAACAGTAGCATATTAATAATAACTGTAGGAACGCCCTGGTGGTCTAGTAGTTAAAGAGTTCACCTTTCAGGGCATGAGGTGCATGGGGTCCCTGGTTGGGGAGCTAAGATCCCACATATTGTGAGGCCAAAAAACCAAAACATAAAGCAGAAAAAATACCGTAACAAATTCAATAAAGAATTTAAAAATCTTCCACATTAAAAAATATAGCTGTAGAAACAACTCAATCCAGAAGAACTTTGGAAAGTTACGTATGTGTTTTTGTATTAATTTAATAGGACAGGACTCGGTGACTGAACAAAAACAACAATAGGATAGGAGAGCAATAAAAGGTTTACAATTATAAAAATAAAGTAACAGTTTTATTTTTAAATGTCCATATTTATAATTTATTGGTTATCATTACAATGTCCTTTTCAACTATTTAAATTTATAATGAATTGTTTTAGATGTCAACCTAAAACAGTTAAAAACATTCTTTTTCAGGGTACACTGGCAAAAATATTGACTAACAATTCTGGAAAGAATGTGTAATAAGTCCTTACCTAATCACTTCTATTAAATAAGGTAGTGGATTCTTTCCCCCTAACTTCATCTCCTCTCACTAACCTCAGTTCTATACTGAGTACCACGCGTCCCTTGGAAGAACAAAAGCATTCTAATTTCGAGATCCCATGAGATCCCAGCTTAAACTTCAACCATTCAAAAGCCTAGTAATAGAGAATGCAGTCCATGGGGTCGAAAAGAATCAGACAGAACTGAGTGACTAAGCAACAATAGAGAATGGAAAGCTGGCTGCCCTGGGTTTTAGAAATTCCATTTTAAATAAAAGAAGTAGGGCTTCCTAGTGGTCTGGTGGTTAAGAATCTGCCTGCCAATCCAAGGAATATGGGTTCACTCCCTTGTCTGGAAAGATCCCACTGCCACGAGGCAACTAAGCCCGAGAGCCACACTGCTAAGTTCACGTGCTGCAACCACGGAAGCCCAAGCGCCTAGAGCTCATCCTCTGCAACGAGAAGCCTGCACACCACAGCTGGAGTAGCCCTCATTTGCCGTCAATTAGAAAGCCCCAGTAGAGCAACAAAGACCCAATGCAGACAAAAACAGATAAATAAATTATAATTAAATCTTGGCAGTAAACTTTACTCCCTAGAAATTTAAGGTTTCAGATAGAAAATTGCAACTGTAGAATTTATTCACTTTAAGAAGGCAGAGGTATCCCTTTAATGTGTTAGACCACATCAAGCTCACTTGGGGGAGAAAGGTACATTTTTTTTTTTCCATGATGCCCAAAGTCAGATGTTCATATTTTTTCAGAAAACAAAAATATTTCCAGTGTTAAGTCATATGAAAACCTCTCCTTAAAAATGCTTCAATGTTCTAAATTATATGTCTAATTCTTGGGTTTGAACTATTATTATAGAGTTAATATTAATAACAAATAACCATACAAGTTAAATATCGGCAATAAGTATGTTAATAAAAAGTATTCAAAACTTTTTACTGGCAAATGAAGTCAATTCCTTTCATTATTTTCTGAATTCAAAAAGGTTAAAGAATGTGGCCACCCTGATGTATAATGAGTTGACAACGCTCATAAGCAAGTGAACATAGGGCCTTACTGTATTAAATACAGATTTATACCTTGAGAATCTGAATCAAATTCTCATTCAGTTGCTATTAGTTCTACCTTTAAAATAAATGGGTCTAGATGTAATACTGTAAATTACTGTTTTATATTTAAGTGATTGGAACTACTTTGGGGGGAATAATGATATTCTAATATTAATTAATATTCACTTTCACCTTTCACTTTCATGCATTGGAGAAGGAAATGGCAACCCACTCCGGTGTTCTTGCCTGGAGAATCCCAGGGACTGGGGAGCCTGGTGGGCTGCCGTCTATGGGGTCACAGAGTCGGACACGACTGAAGCAACTTAGCAGTAGCAGCAATATTAATTAATTAACATTAAGTTCCTTCATAATTCTAAGAAGTTATCTGAATATTCTATGTTTCAGAAGCCTCAAAAGACAAACCGCATTGTCAAATTTTCTTTTGGTAATCATATATCTATATATTATTATGAGATTAAAATGTAAGGTTACTCAATGACTTGCCAATGATCAAAATATTTCTATTGGAGTTTTAAAAATAACAAATTTTTAGTTTTTTGAAGGCTCAGAAATTTGGGTGATGACATAAGATATTTATGAACATTGGCTGAGTATTGATTTCCTTTAATTCACTAGTTTTCCTGGACAGTTACAGATTCACAGTCAAGAGGCCAAGAAGTAGAATTTGAGTGCATTGGAAGCTGAGGTGCTGAATGGGATCACATGGTGTGGGGGGTGGTGGTCTTAGATTAGGTCTAAGGGAGCTGCATATGATGAGGCAATTTCTGTCCAACACTAACGCATAGTTTGCAGAGGTGAAATATGCCAGGGTAATGGCACCACTGTGAGCAGTGATTCTCATGCTTTAACATGTATATGAATCACCTGAAAGTGTTAGCTGCTCAGTTGTATCCAACTCTTTGCAACCTCATGGACTGTAGCCCGCCAGGCTCCTGTGTCCATGGGATTATCCAGGCAAGAATACTGGAGTGGGTTGCCATTTTCTTCTCCAGGGGATCTTCCTGGCTCAGGGATCAAACCCAGTTCTCCTGCAGGTAGATTCTTTACTGTTTGAGCCATCGGATCTCATTAAAATCAGATTTCTTTCAGCAAATTTGAGTGTGAGGCCTGATATTCTGCATTTCTAATAAGCTCCCAGGAGACACTGATCCTGCTGGAATACTGTAGGTAGCAAAACTTTAGAGCACTGATACTGTTCTAGAGGTGGCCAAGAGTTGGAGGCCCAGGCTGTCTCATCAAGCTGGCTGTCAAGCAGCTAAAATAATGGAAAATTATTCAACCTCTAAGGGACCTATTATCTCCTGTAAAATTACAGATCTGGTCAGGTCCCTTCAGAACTATAAAACTTAAGGATTTAAGATAATTCTTATTTTTATTTTGGCTGCTATTTTCTGTATTTCCCCTCATAAATGGTTAGCAAAAATTGGAAAAACGTTTTATTGCATTGTATGACTCCTAAAGGTCATCACTGAGTGTGCTGTGCATTCTTTGAGCCAAGATGATACCTATTTTTCATGTTACTTTCCACATTCCTCTCTCATAATTCTCTAGAACACTAATAAGATTTCTATTTTGCTTTAAGAATTCTTATGACTACTGAATCTGTCTGTGGGTTAGTTTTCTGTTGCCCAAATAAAAATGTAGTTCCTATTATTTCACATTTTTCAGAGACGCTGTAATGTTTGTAAATAAAGGGTGTTCCTTTAATTAGAACCAATCTCAGACACTGCACCACTGCTAAGTAACAATGGCTGATATGATTTCAAAGTGCATTTAACAGTGAACAAATTCTTTCCCTTTCTGAATAGAATTTGAGTCAGCTGCTTCCTGTTTATTCCTACTATCAACATCTTTATTCAGAATTTAACATTAACTCTTGTCCAGGCTACTTTACTAATCTACCAACTGGTGTTCCACTTCCAGCCTTTTCACTCTATAATTATTGCAATTCAGTCCTGCCAGAGCAATGTTCCCAAATTTCAACAAAGTGCATGCCACTTCCAGTCAAAATTCTGTGATGAGTTCTTATTCAACACCTCCATGCTTTGGAGTCAATCTACATTTTCCAGTTTCCCATTTCTTCCCTTAACCAAGTATTTTCTACATATCCACAGCTCTGTTTACATATCTCCTCTACCTGGTATACTTTCTTTTATAAAACCCTACTCCATTCTTTAAGACCTATTGTAAATTCCAATTCTTGCCTAAAGTGTTCCCTGATTCGTCCACCAAGAAGTTGAACTCATATAGCACATTCTTCCTTACACCTGCCTCCTTATATTATAACCTCTACATACGGCTCCTCACTGCCCTCTATTATACAATTCTTGGGCTTCTGTAGTACATCTTAATTATCTTTGTAACTTTCATAATGCTTTTTAAATTCTCCGTATCTGTTGAAGAAAAGAGTGAATATATAATATGGCCTAAGTATTCATCTATGGGTCAAGATACTCAGAAACTGCAGCATTAGTCTTATGTAGTGTTTATTTTGGACAAATCACATAATCTCTGTGATCTAGTATTCATATACATATATATGAAGGTAAAGGATTTTTAGTACATTTTTTGCTCACTTGATGGATATAAAGCACTATACTATATGCTAGAGAAGAAAGAGAACTTTCAACTTTCTGGATCATGAAATATTGTCATAGGATTAGTGTGTTTCAGACTGAACTAACGTTCAAAAATTTGCTAAAAATTTCTGTCTGTTAATTCAGAATATATAAAAGTGAATAATTTTTATTTCATATTCTACAGATGTAACACAATTATACTGGCTTCACAGTTTATTATTAAACTCAACAGTGGCCACAGGACTGGAAAAGGTCAGTTCTCATTCCAATCCCAAAGAAGGGCAATGCCAAAGAATGTTCAAACTACTGCACAATTGCACTCATTTCACATGCTAGCGAGGTAATGCTCAAAATCCTCCAAGCTAGGCTTCAACAGTATGTGAACTGAGAACTTCCAGATGTACAAGGTGGATTTAGAAAAGGCAGAGGAACCAGAAATCAAAGGGTTAATATTTTCTAAAGAATAAGTAGAATTTCTTCCTTAAGGTACCACAAGCACTGCCTTAGGAATGCTCCCATTATTGTCTATCATGGTTTGAGATCATTAAAACTGTTATTTTCTTGAAACATGAAAGAAAAAAAATCCATAATTATTATAGGATTTGTGAACTTTGGGCACATACCAAATTGATTTTCTGTGCTCAATAAAAGTCAACATGATGTTTAGGAATTTTCAGCTTCAGAAAATTAGCCCTTTTAGGATACTAGTTTGGTCTACTAGTACACTATTATAATAATTGTAATAACTTTAAAAAATAAAACTTGAGAAAATTTGTTGCTTAATCAAAAGCAATGAGCTATAACTAATATATAATAGTATAAAACTTTAGATTAATAGAAAATTAAAAGATCTTAGTATAACATAATTTTCAATATTAATATCTCCTCCAGTCAACCAGAACATATAACTTTTAAGTAGTTCTAACTATAAATATAGTCATTTAAATCAATAAACTTTAAAAAAATTGCTTGAGAAATCTGTTAACTATAGAAGAATTCTCCCATCGTTGTCTACAATCCTAGTTTAAGGAAAAAAAAAAAAACTATTATAATTTTCTAAGGAATATTTTCTATGATATTCTTTTCTCTAGATACCTATAAATTCTTCCATTGAGGTTATGGAAAATAAATGTTTATAGGGAAATTAAAACTGTTAGACTTAATATCCATTATATGCATTTGAGACCCCTATTTTATCAAAATATTCACTACTTTCTTGATATTCCTGATATTTTTTTCATGCCAGGAGTTAATCAGCGTGAAAATCAAGGAAGATTTGAATGTGTGCTTAAGCCTTAGGTTACATACTCTAATGCTATTCTCCTCTCTAAGTGTCTTTTTCAAAAGATATAAGCACACAACTTGGACTGCTTTAAATGGTCTAGGTTGAAATAAATGTAAATATTGTCTCTATTTATGCATGGAATCACCTCTCTGACACACTTGTGGAATATAATGCAGCCTGACTGCAAGATCATGAGTCTGTTCTCAGAGTGATATTTACCCAGTTACTCACTGGAAAACAACAGTGTTAACAACAAACCAAGAAACCAGGTTTTCATGCATGGTCTTTATATCACTTTATTTATTTATTTATTTTTATATCACTTTAGAAAAGCTTATGGGAGGACTTCCCTAGTGGTCCAGTGGTCAAAAATCTACCCTGCAATGCAGGGGGTGCAGGTTTGATCCCTGTTTGGGGAACTAAGATCCCACAGTCTGCGGAGCAACCAAGCCCAAGTGCTCCAGAGCCTGCACTCAAAGATCTCCCCCTGCTGCAACTAAGACCCAAGCCCCCCTCCCCAAATGTATCTCCATGGGCTTTCTAGTGGCATTAGTGATAAAGAACCCACCTGGCAATGCAGGAGACATAAGAGACTTGGGTTTGAACCCTGGGAAGATTCCCTGAAGGAGGGCATGGCAACCCACTCCACTATTCTCGCCTGGAGAATCCCATGGACAGAGGAGCCTGGCAGGCTGCAGTTCATGGGGTCACAAAGAGCTGAACATGACTGAAGTGACTTAGCATGCATGCACACACACATGGTTCCTGAAGAGAGAGCTGAAGTTGCAAGACTGTGGAAAAGCATGTAAAATATAACAAAGACTGATGTCCAAATATTCTCTTGTGCTTTTTTTTTTCTTTCTTTTTTTAAAATTTACTTTACAATATTGTCTTGGTTTTGCCATACATCAACATGAATTCGCCATGGGTATACACGTGTTCCCCATCCTGAACCCCCTTCCCTCTCTTGTGCTTTTACCAAAAGTTCCACCAGCTTTTGCCATCCACTTTATGTCATAAGTATTTGTAATCTGAACATGCAAACACCAGATCAGAAACACTGAGGTCTGGTGGAGTGCTCTCCAGAGTGTGGCATGAGTACTGCTGGCATCATACAAGAAAATATTCAGATCAGTGGCTCAGTTGTGTCTGACTCTTTGCGACCCCATGAATTGCAGCACGCCAGGCCTCCCTGTCTATCACCAACTCCCAGAGTTCACTCAGACTCACGTCCATTGAGTCAGTGATGCCATCCAGCCATCTCATCCTCTGTCGTCCCCTTCTCCTCCTGCCCAATCCCTCCCAGCATCAGAGTCTTTTCCAATGAGTCAACTCTTCGCATGAGGTGGCCAAAGTACTGTAGTTTCAGCTTCAGCATCATTCCTTCCAAAGAAATCCCAGGGCTGATCTCCTTCAGAATAGACTGGTTGGATCTCCTTGCAGTCCAAGGGACTCTCAAGAGTCTTCTCCAACACCACAGTTCAAAAGCATCAATTCTTCGGCTCTCAGCCTTCTTCACAGTCCAATTCTCACGTCCATACATGACCACAGGGAAAAACAACATTTTGTATTTTACTAGATATACACTTATCTTAAAGTGTATTCCGCTTATTACTTTATAATTATTCGTCCTTGGGTCAAGCTTCCTTTTCATACAAATTTAAGCTTAAAAATTGAGTTCATTAGCTTCTGACAAAAGTCAGATGGAGATTTGGGATTCTCTGGTAAGTGGAAAAATGAGGTGGGAAGCTCAGTCACTAACTAGCTGAATCACCATACCCAAGTCAGACTTTTTTGCGCATCTATTTCTTATTTGTAAAGAGACTGTTGCTCTTTCCCTGCAAGAAGTCATCTGCGGCCCCCTGTACAACCGTGGCTAAGATTAAAGTCCTGAGACCTTGGCAGCAAGGAGAAACTGCTGAAACAACGGAGGACCTCAAGGTGGCACTGTATCAGCTGCGCGTCACTAAAGCGATAGGTGGTGAGGTTTCCAAACTTTCCAAGACCTGAGTGAGTGAGTGAGTGAGTGAGTGAAGTCGCTCAGTCGTGTCCGACTCTTTGCGACCCCGTGGACTGTAGCCTGCCAGGCTCCTCTGTCCATGGGATTCTCCAGGCAAGAATACTGGAGTGGGTTGCCATTTCCTTCTCCAGGGGATCTTCCCAACCCAGGATTGAACCCAGGTTTCCTAGCAAATCCATCGCCCATGTTCTCACTGTTATTAACTAGATTCAGAAAGAGAACCTCAGGAAATTCTCTAAGGGCAAGAAGTATAAATCCCTGGATCTGTGCCATGCACCACCGCTTCAACAAGCAGGAAGAGAATCTGAAGACCAAGAAGCAGCACTGGAAGGAGCAGCCGTACCCACCACAGAAGTACACAGTCAAGGCCTGAGCACACAATCATCAACAAAACATGAATAAACTGGCAAAAATAAAGATTGTTGGGGTGACCTCTAAGATCCTTTCTGGCACACCACCATTAGATGATATGTTCTCTAAGTCACTTCAGTCGTGTCTGACTCTGTGAGACCCCATAGACGGCAGCCTACCAGGCTCTTCTGTCCCTGGGATTCTCCAGGCAAGACCACTGGAGTGGTTGCCATTTCCTTCTCCAATGCATGAAAGTGAAAAGTGAAAGTGAATTCGATCAGTCGTGTCCGACTCTTCGAGATCCCATGGACTGCAGCCCACCAGGCTCCTCCGTCCATGGGATTTTCCAAGCACGAGTACTGGAGTGGGATGCCATTGCCTTCTCTGGAAACAGCCTAGATTAGATCAATCCTTTGAAAGGATTGATTAGAACAATCCTTTGAAAAACTGGAGATAGACTTGATTTGGCTTAGTAACATTTTTTTTTTGCACATGGGAGGGATTCCAGGTATCTTTAGATTCTCTCATCTACATGGTGGCCAAACCGCAGAGAGTTTTATGTGCCATATTTCACATGTTAGTATCATCCTAATCTGAGAGTAAGAAGCTTGGGAATCCATGATGCAGTCAGATGAAAGATTTGAATGAAATCAGTTATAGAAGAAAAATACATGTTTATTACATGGAGAAAAGGATAGACAAACACTAGCATAAGGTAAAGAGTTGCCTTTTACAAACAGGAGGAGTCTAAAGCTTTATGATTATGTAAAATAGTTGGTCTGGTTTCTGGTTTTAATTTTTCACTCTGAAAATAGAAAACATGCTAACAAGATGACCATTTCCAGGGGTAATAAAATTTGAATCACAAATTAGCACTATGTGCCTCTACTAAACTGTCTTGAATTAGTTCTCTACAATAGCTACAGAATGCCAGTTAAACCCAAAACTTGACCTGGAGAACCAGAGAGCATTTAATGGAGAAAATCTCTACCAAGTAAGACTTTCACGGCTAGGCTCCTTGTTATTTAAAATCATCTCCATAGTTTTAGAAATAACCCATCTTTTTCTTGAACAGGAGTTGCTGTCCCTTTGTCTTCCTGAAGATTACCTATCATTACAACTGACCTTGCTTAAAAAGAAATTAGATTAACCAATTAGATTGTGAGGTGAAATGGAGAAAATTTGGTGATGATGAAGTTTGTGAATATTTGAACTAATAAGCAGTTTGAAAATGATCAAATTAAGGACTAAAGTCCTTTCATTTGCTATTTGGAATGCTAATTTCATCTATTTAACCTATTCAACAAACAAATGAACAACCACCAACAAAACCAATATAATCTTTTTTTTTGGTGTAGAAATAGATCTGCTTATAATAGTGCAAAAAAGTAGAAAAGATGCTATGGGTGAAAAATTTTACCTATGATCTCTAAAAGGGCATATTCATAGAGCACATCGAAACACACAATACATAAATACAGAGATTGGGTGTCTGGAATACCAACAACTTCATTATCTGTTGCAGTTTCAAGGGCCTCTTAGAAAATGTGGCTTCACAATTCGTTAGCTTGTCCAATTGTTAAAAATATCTTAAGTATGCATTCTCAATCTGCAGAAATAATTTGAAGTTTGTCATTCTTAATTACAGTGGGGGCTGTGAACTCCGGCAAAGACAGAGACTCTGTGTGGAGCTGCTCCTGACTTCGGCTCCATCACTGCTGACTCAGTCTCCTCCTCAGAATAGCAGCCAGTCTCTGCCTGGTCTCACTGACTGAAGATGATCGACCCCGGGGAGGATGTGGCTGGGGGACTGTGGGCAAACCTGAGCTGCTGACCCTGTTGGGCTGAGAAAAGGCTGGAGAAGTGGTGGGCTTCGACACTCCAGGCAGGCCAGGGATTTTGATTACTTTCTCAGAGTGCAGTCTTGCAAGCCTTCTCTCTCCCTGACCACTCCCAGCTGCAGCAGAGGAGGTTAGGCTGCCCTGGCTGAGGGAGCACGGTGACAGCGGCAACTGTCCATTCAGCTTCCTGAGCTCCAGGAGTTGTTCTCTGGCTTGACTCAAAGCCTCCGTCAGTTCAAAGCGTTCTTCACACTCTCTACGAACTGTTTCCTGAAGAAAAGTGTTCTGAAATGATAAAAAGGAAAGAAAAATCAGCCATAGCTTTTAATAGTGTACATATGGACAGTTACTGGCAATGTAAATTGATAACTGAACTGGAAATCAGAGGTCTGTGTTCTCTGACAGGGACAAATGAGTCAAAAATGCAAATGGTTTGTGAAGATGGAAAGAACTTTAAGAGAATATTTGGTTCAACCCTTGCAGTTTGCAGAAGAGGAATCAAGAGTCAGGGTCACTCAGATGTTAGTGGTGCTGGAATCCAGAATGCCTACTTCAGTAGGGTTTCAACTCCTTTGTGCCTGAGACAGTCTGTCCTGCACATGTGATGTCTAATAAATATCTGTAGTGTCATTATGTTATTTTATAATGAAGGGAAACTGCAGTACATAAGACAGATAAAAATTGCTTGAATTAGAAAATTGAGAGAATAAAATACATCAGCTGTAGCATTTAGATAATAAAATCAGTGATTTTATGTGATGCTTTCTCAGAACTTAAATATACTGATGATTTGCTCTTTTGTGAGATATATATCAAAATGAAGAACAAAATCTGCTTTGAACTTCATTCAGCAATCACATATCAAGTTACTAGAAGCTATAGTGGATGTAGTTCCTGCTCTCAAGAAGTTTGCACCATTGTAAGTTTGAGTAGAGCTGCTTCTTACATCCCCAACAGAGGTTGGAGCCAAGGGTAGAAGCAATGGGGGTTAAAGAGACAGAAGAATTTTTTCGTAGCCAGAGCTGTCTAAGGATACTCTGAAGGGTTGAATCTCACTTGACTGGGAAGTACTGGAGCAAATTTAAGCTTCAAATATGTGACTAGACTAGAGATCATTACAACTTCTTCAAACAGTGAGACTCTGCATTTCTAGTTGAAGAATGATAGCCATCTTTCATCTATGGAATTCATCAAAATTACTTCAAGCTCCGTGGTAAAAATTGGGTCTTGGATCTCCCTAATGTCTTGACATTCATGTCTGCAGGATGTCAGAAAAGAGATTGAAAAGTAAATAACTAAAAATGGTATCCAGGAACTTCTCTGCTGGTCCAGTGGTTAAGAATCTGCCTTGCAATGTAGGGGATGCAGGTTCCATCCCCGGTCAGGGAATGAAGATCGCACATGCTGTAAAGCAACTGAGCCTACAGGCAGCAACTACCGCGCCTGCACACTCTGGTGCCCACAGGCCAAAACTAGAGTCAGTGTGCCATAAGAAACAAATAAATATTTTTAAAAAAGAAAGAAAATGATATCCAAATAAGTAACTACAGTTGAAGTGATCATGCTACAGGATTCTTCAGCTGAAAATGACTTTCTACCTGGTTAGCTTGTTTGTAAAAAACAGCCAAGGCATTCCCAAGGCTGACGCTCGGTGGAAAGCGTCCTCCTAAGTGCTTACTGACTAATCTGCTGTCAGTAGAACTAAAAACAAAGCATCAGGGAAAGTAGCATCTTCCTGTATTTGAGCTCCTTGTGATTACAGTCAGAACTCCATTTGATTCCAAATTTGGTAATCAAAACTGAGGAATATGGAGCAATTCCAGATTAACAGTTGCACACTAATATTCTATCAAATCAGTGGCATGTCTGGGTCAAACAAACTCTCATCATTTACATATATTAGCAGTAGACATACATGATCCACATATTCACATATTGTTTTTTAAATAATAGGGGTTAATTACTCAATTCCAGTTAATTTTTTTTTTTTTTTTTTTTTTTTAGGGACAGGAGACCAAGGATGGTGTTTGTGGCTTTATCATCTAGTTCTCATTAACTCTGCCTGAAATACTTGTTGAAAAGGCAGGAGAAGGAGGGCTAGACAAGAGGTTAATAAAGTGCCTTGTTAGGTGTCTTCTCATTTCCTGCTCCCAACAATTATATTTGACCAAGAAAGACACTGAAGCCCATACTTGCTTTGTAATTTGCTGAGAGTAACCAGCTTGGAAATGGTGGGGCCCCTGTTTGCCGCTAGAGCCAGCTCCAAGCTGCTTATGCCTAAATTAAGTGTCTAATTAATTATATCAAGCAGGCAGGGGCCATTTTGTTCCAGAACAATGAAGCAATAAAAAACAGTAAGACATCGCATCTGGTTTTGTCCAACTTTTCTAAATTTAAACTTTCTTTTAAAAGGAAAAAGCATCTATGCATTTTGTTCTTTGTCTACTAGTAGTGTGAGCAGGCAAAATGTATTGAAGTGGTTAGATTTATGAGGCCTTAAATAAATTAGCATAGAAATTTCCTCAAATAAGAAAGCTATGGGAAAGAGTTAATTTTATTTAAATATATATAAAAGAAATTATAGAAGTTAACAATGTGGTCAATAAATGGGTGACGTGAATAAAAGGTGCACAAATATGGACGGATAAAGTGATGGACGATATGACAACACGGGCTCTCATTAAAAGGAAAAGAAAACTCAATCCATTTACAAAATTAAATTCAAGTCTCAAAGGAAAGGAGTAGTACTCTGTGGAAAACATCTTAAAAGGAAGTTACTCAAAAGCCATTTCAGGCAAGTGACACTCCATTGAAGGAGAAAACGAAAAGGTGGAGTGAACCCAAAGATGTCCTGGTAACAAGTACAGTGGGAGAAAAGTACCTGCCAACTCCAGACTGAATTTTGGAAGCGCTGGGCCCACTGCTCTGGAACTCATACTTCTTCAAGGCTATTTGCTTCCAGAACAAAGGACAAATTCTCTTTATTATTCCCCAAATTGGGAGAACCTCTAAACTGAGAATAGGATCCAAAGATAGGTCTTCTATTTTGTCTTTGTTGTAAACACTAAGAAATCTCAGATGAATCTCACATACCTGTATCTCCTCTGACACTTAATATTACCACCTTCTTTAACATTTGGATTATAACTCAATTTTGTAGTTCAGGTGTTAGAATTTATTCAATTGTGAAATAAATAAATGAAATAGAACACATCGAGTTTTGGGGATTGCTGTTTCAGAGTTGGAGTGTATGTGACAGGGCATGACAGGAGCACACGTGGATGTGGCCAGAGTCAGTGAGACACTTTAGTGGAAAGTTCCGTATGTGAAAAAGAATCATTACTTGTGGGTAGATGGGATTGCTGATGTTTTTGTCAGGTTAGGTTGTTTTAGAATTTTAATATGTATTTTCATTGAACAACATGGGAAAATATCTAAGATGGAACATGTTCAGTAAGACTGAAAGTCATGGGCAAATACGAGAATAATCAGTGAAGCTACAGCATTCTAAAAGTTTTAGGTAAAAGCATCTTTGGCCATATTTTAATATGGCAAAATAGTGTTATCACTGGATTGCAACTAAACTGTAAGTCAAAATGGAAAAGAAGGCATGAGTCAGATGAAGAGAGGCAGTGGGTTTTCCAGGCAGAGTGGGCAGTGATGCAAATGCCCGGCAGTGAGAGAGGGAGAGTCACATCTTGGAAGATACATGGCTTAGTATGACTCCAGGTCAGAGTGCAGAGAACTGGAGAGACCAGGGCTGAGGCAGGGAGAGCAAGCAGGATCAGATCAAGGATGACTTTGACACCCTGCTAATAGTAGAGTTTTAACTCAATTCTGAGGGCCATATGCAGTCCTGAAAGATTTATTTAAGCAGGGGCTGGCATGGTCAAATTTACAATAAAGGAAGATCCCTTTGCCAGTTCTGTAGAAAGTAGCCCTGAGTGGGGAGGGATGGGAAGAAGGAAGGATAGGAGGTCAATTTTCATGCAGCAGGTTCATATCCCAAGTTCCCCTTGGTTGGGGTGGTCTAGGAGAAGGGGAGCTAGCATTCCTGAGTCCTTAACCCATGCCAATTGGGTGAGAACATTATCTATAGATATGCCTACAACATTTTCAGATGATGGCCACTTTGAACAGACTTAAAATATGGCACTCCTACTGGGAAAATAAATGTCAAAATGAAAATATAAATTAGCTCACCATCTGTATGAAATTTCTAGTATTAAAAAAAATGGTCAATTTCCCCCACTCTTTGTAATATAAGAATGGTTTATTTTTATGTTTGTTTTCTTTTTTATCCTTAGAGACAGCTGGATTGCTTTCAATTCCAAACACAGTGGAAGAAGCAAGACAAGGCTTTGCTGGATTACTTGATCATTCTGAAGGTGAGAATTCCATTTGTGATGGCAATCCGCTGTATTTGGCATAATTTTGGGGGAACATGCCAGGAAAGCAAGTTCTCAGTGAAGAAGCAGCACAGACGGGTATCTTTGTCCATGCTTTATACCCAGTGAGGTCTGAACCAGTCATGCAGTGATCAGATTACAATTTCCGCCAACCCAAACTAGATCTCTCCCAGGGTGAGTAGGTGGCTGGCCAACTGGGTGGGGAGCTGAGGTGAAAGGAGACTCTGTGGAAAAGGTGTGGAAACCAGAAAGATGAGTGGGTGTTAGCAAAGGATGTGCCCAACCTTCCATTTAAGACTTCTGTTCAGCTAATCTGATCAGCCAAAACACTGCAGGAAAACAGTGGAAATGGCCTTTTGGTAAGGCAGGGAGGAGAATCTGAATAAATTCCCAGGAAAGAAGCAAAATGGATGTTAGGCGGGTTGTTCTTAAAATTGTTTTCTATGCTTGCAAACATAATGGACACTGTGAAATAACCATGGCAGACATACTAAAACAGAAGAAGAGATGGAGGGCAATAGTCCCTTGAACTGATAGCCTTCAAGAGCAGATTTTAGAATGGAGAGGAAGAGGCCATGAAGACATAGTGTTCAGGATTTACTTTCTAAGTCAGTAAGCTAATTTTAGTTGAGACTTAATTAACATTAATTAGATACAACAAAAACAGTTTCTCCATATTTTTCTCATTCTGTCAAATTTTTGGCATCCATACTCCATACCAGGGCTGACTCTCCAACACGTGAAAGACAGTTTTGCCTGGATCTCCCTCTCCATGACTGGAGACCCTTGGTCTGAGCCCCCTACCCCTCAGAATAGCCCCTCTCCACCCACCACCCCATCTGCCCCTGTTCCCTGTGAAGCTGGAAGGCAGAGAGCCTCCATTTACTAACCCTTTACTCTTTGGAAGACACTCCAGTGTTCTCTTTATTAGGTTCAAATTGAGTAGTTCTCAAAAATGAGAACTACTCACTTTTTAATTGACTCTCTTTGGTTTCTCATAAATGGAATTACCAGAGAAATGTGTGCCATTTTTCTCTACATCAAATAAATATACAAACAAATGCATATCCTAACACTAGGCATATTCTTCTTGCAGAAAAGCTATTTATGTTTTCAAATGTATGTATTCCTAAAATTTAATCTTAGAGTTTACATAAATCCATCCTTACCAGATGTGTTAGTAACATTTCCTAAATAAATAGGCCTTCTTTTTTAAAAAATAGGCTTCACATTTGGAGCATCCCTGGTGGCTTAGATGGTAAAGAATCTGCCTGCAATGCAGGAGACTTAGATTTGATCCCTGGGTTGGGAAGATCTCCTGGAGGAGGGCATGGTAACCCATACCAGTATTCTTGCTTGGAGAATTTCATGGACAGAGGAGCCTGGCAGGCTACAGTCCATGGGATCTCAAAAGAGTAGGACATGACTGAGCGACTTTCACTCTCACTTTCACTTTACATTTGGAAAATATTGACAACACCAAAAATTTTAAAACTCATCCAGGGGCTTCCCTGGTGGCTCTGTGGTAAAAAAAAAAAAAAAAAAAAAAAACCCACCTACCAATGCAGGAGACCTGGGTTCGATCCCTGGGTTAGGAAGATTCCCTGGAGAAGGAAATGGCAACCTAGTCCAGTATTCTTGTCTGGGAAATCCCATGGACAGAGGATCCCGGTGGGCTACAGTCCATGGGGTCTCAAAAGAGTCAGACATGACTTAGCAACTAAACAACAGCAACAACAAATGGAAGAGGCTACCCTAGATCTCCAGGAGTATATGCATTTTATTAACTTTCAACAATTCAAAACTGAATTTCAAAACGTATCTGAAATCAAAATTCTTGTACAGGAGATTGTGAGTCTAAGTTGCAGGCTCCCTTCTTTAACTTCCATTCCTTAGAGTCCTTGCCAGACTCTTCCTGTTTCCCTCCCACCTCACTAGATGTTCCCTCTCCATCACCTTTGCCCTAGTCTCCTCTTCCTCCCAGCCTCTCAGAGTTGGCACATTCTCAACCCTCCTCTATTGTCCCATGCCCTGGGTGACCTCATTTAGTTCCAAGGCTTAGGATGTGTGGATGTCTTTGAAATCAGTATCTCTCCTCAGTGTTCCCCGAACATATTGTCCATTCAACACCTCCATTTGGATATCTAACAGAAATGTTAAGGTTCAGTTCAGTTCAGTTCAGTCGCTCAGTCGTGTCCAACTCTTTGTGTCCCAGCATCAGAGTCTTCCAATGAGTCAACTCTTCTCATGAGGTGGCCAAAGTACTGGAGTTTCAGCTTCAGCATCAGTCCTTCCAAAGAAATCCCAGGGCTGATCTCCTTCAGAATGGACTTGTTGAATCTCCTTGCAGTCTAAGGGACTCTCAAGAGTCTTCTTCAACACCACATTTCAAAAGCATCAATTCTTCGGCGCTCAGCTTTTTTCACAGTCCAACTCTCACATCCACACATGACCACTGGAAAAACCATAGCCTTGACTAGATGGACCTTTGTTGGCAAAGTAATGTCTCTGCTTTTCAATAGGCTATCTAGGTTGGTCATAACTTTTCTTCCAGGGAGTAAGCGTCTTTTAATTTCAAGGCTGCAATCACCATCTGCAGTGATTTTGGAGCCCCAAAAATAAAGTCTGACACTATTTCCGAGAGGAGCTACCCCACGTCCGAGGCCAGGGGCCGTGGCCTGGAGGAGCAACCCCACCTCCAAGGAGCAGTGGCTGTGAGGGCGCAGGAGGGCCTAGAGGAGCTATTCCACATTCAAAGTCAGAAGGGGCGGTGGTGAGGAGATACCCCTCATCCAAGGTAAGGAGCAGGGGCTGCACTTTGCTGGAGCAGCCATAAAGAGATATCCCATGTCCAAGATAAGAGAAACCCAAGTAAGACGGTAGGTGTTGCAAGACGGCATTAGAGGGCAGACACACTGAGACCATATTCACAGAAAACTAGTCAATCTAATCACACTAGGACTACAGCCTTGTCTAACTCAATGAAACTAAGCCATGCCCGTGGGGCTACCAAAGATGGGAGGGTCATGGTGGAGAGGTCTGACAGAATGTGGTCCACTGGAGAAGGGAACGGCAAACCACTTCAGTATTCTTGTCTTGAGAACCCCATGAACAGTATGAGCAGTATGTTAAGATTCAGTTCAGTTCAGTTCAGTTCAGTCGCTCAGTTGTGTCTGACTCTTTGCGACCCCATGAATTGCAGCACACCAGGCCTCCCTGTCCATCATCATCTCCCGGAGTTGACTCAAACTCAAGTCCATCGAGTTGGTGATGCCAACCAGCCATCTTATCTTCTGTCGTCCCCTTCTCTTTCTGCCCCCAATCCCTCCCAGCATCAGAGTCTTTTCCAATGAGTCAACTCTTTGCATGAGGTGGCCAAAGTACTGGAGTTTCAGCTTTAGCATCATTCCTTCCAGAGAACACCCAGGACCAATCTCCTTTAGAATGGACTGGTTGGATCTCCTTGCAGTCCAAGGGACTCTCAAGAGTCTTCTCCAACACCACAGTTCAAAAGCATCAATTCTTCGATGCTCAGCCTTCTTGATAGTCCAACTCTCACATCCATACATGACCACTGGAAAAACCGTAGCCTTGACTAGATGGACCTTTGTTGGCAGAGTAATGTCTCTGCTTTTGAATATGCTGTCTAGGTTGGTCACAGCTTTCCTTCCAAGGAGCAAGCATCTTTTAATTTCATGGCTGCAAGCACCATCTGCAGCGACTTTGGAGCCCAGAAAAATAATGTCAGCCACTGTTCCCACTGTTTCCCCATCTATTTGCCATGAAGTGATGTGACCAGATGCCATGATCTTAGTGTTCTGAATGTTGAGCTTTAAGCCAACTTTTTCACTCTCCTCTTTCACTTTCATCAAGAGGCTTTTTATTTCTTCTTCACTTTCTGCCATAAGGGTGGTGTCATCTGCATATCTGAGGTTATTGATATTTCTCCCAAATCAAATTCTTGATATTCCTCCCAATTGTATTCCTTAACTAGTGTTTTCCACCTTAGTAATGGCACTTTCATTCACTCAGTTGTTGAGACACCAAACTTTGGCGTTATCTTTGACCCCTCTTACCATTCTTCATCATCCCACCCATCAGCAACTTCTGTTACCTCCACCTAGGAAATTTATACCAAATGTATTCCAAATCTGGCCAATTGTCACCTCCTTTATGATGATGACCGAGAATGCTTTTCTAGACCTTTTCAAGGACCTTGTAATAGGTCTTTCTGCTTTCATTTTGCCCTGCCCTCTTCAACCTATTTTCCACACAGTAGTCAGAGTGATTCTCTAAAAATAAGTCATATCATGTCACTCCCTTGTTCAACATTGCCAGGTAGCTTTTCACCACACTTAGAAAACAATCCAAAGTCTTTTAAAATAATTATTTATTTTTGGTTGTACTGGTTCTTCACTGATGTGCATGGGCTCTCTCTAGTTGTAGTGAGCAAGGGCTACTCTCTAGTTGTGGAGCGAGGGCCTCTCATTGTGGTGGCTCCTCTTGTTGTGGAGCACAGGCTCTAGGGTGCCTGGGTTTTAATAGCTGTGCACACAGACTCAGTAGTTGTGGCTCCTGGGCTTAGTTGCTCCATAGTATGTGGAATCTTACTGGATCATGGATTGAACCTGTGTCCTCTGCAATGGCAGGTGGGTTCTTATCCACTTTGCCACCAGGGAAGTCCAACAATCCAATGTCTTCATTGTTTTTCAATTGCTAAATCTTGTCCGACTCTTTGCAACTCCATGGACTGCAGCATATCAGGCTCCTCTGTCTTCCACTGTCTCCTGGAGTTTGCTCAAATTCATGTCCATTGAGTTGGTGATGCTATCTAACCATCTCATCCTCTGTCACCCCCTTCTCCTTTTGCCTTCAGTCTTTCCCAGTGTCTTTTCCAGTGAGTCGGCTCTTCGCATTGGGTGGCCAAAGTATTGGAGCTTTGGTTTCAACATCAGTCTCTCCAGTGAATATTCAGAGTTGATTTCCTTTAGGATTTACCGGTTTGATCTCCTTGCAGTCCAAGGGACTCTCAGAAGAGAGGCCAAAGTTGGAAGGTGTGCAAAGTCTTTAATGCCTTCAAAGACTCCACATGAATCGGCCCCTCCAACTTTGCTCCCTACCATGCCCTCCTTGCTCACTATGCTCCAGCAATGCTTGCTGACTTCCTTGTGGTTTCTCAAAGGTTCCCAGGGTGCTTCTTACCACAGGGCCTTTGCACTTCCTATTCACTCTATCTGGAATGCTCTTTTTCTTACTTCAGGTCTGCTTGAATATTATCTTCTCAGAGAGACCTCTGACCATCCCTTTGAATATAACACCTCATATATATGTATGTGTGTGTGTATATATATATTCTGCTGCTGCTGCTGCTGCTGCTGCTAAGTCGCTTCAGTCGTGTCCAACTCTGTGCGACCCCATAGATGGCAGCCCACTAGGCTCCTCTGTCTGTCCCTGGGATTCGCCAGGCAAGAACACTGGAGTGGGTTGCCACTTCCTTCTCCAATGCATGAAAGTGAAAAGTGAAAGTGAAGTCGCTCAGTCATGCCCGACTCTTAGCGACCCCATGGACTGCAGCCTACCAGGCTCCTCCGTCCATGGGATTTTCCAGGCAAGAGTACTGGAGTGGGGTGCCATTGCCTTCTCCGATATATATATTCTACTTCAGTAGAAAAAAATTAAAAAACAAAAACAACCAGCTGTATTAGGCTGGATGTAGATTCTGTGGGTTCACTGAAGAGTATTCCTTTTGTTTGGACTTGAAGAATAAACAGAAATGTTTCAGGTACCTGTTACTGAAATTTAAGCTAGAATCTGCTTTGTTTTTACTTTAAAAATTTCTCTAATCTTAAAAAATATCTCATTAAGGTTCATATTCTGTTGTTTATTTGCTGTACTTACAACTTTCCTGTTTCTTCTTCTCTAACTTTGTCCTTTATCCTTTCCTCTGCTTCCCTCTCTGTCAGGTCCTCTATATCATTTACTCTTATCCATTATTTTAAATTATTTTTAAAAATTAGTTTATTACACATAGTTAAAGATTAAAATAATACTATAACTTTATAATGAAATAAAGCACTTACTTCTTCACACTTTCAGGTTCTGCCTCCCAGGAACAATCATTTTCAGGTTTTTAAGCTGTTTCTAATGATATTTATATCCATAGTCCTAAATAATGTTATTATACAGCTACCTCATGGTTTTCAATTTTGAAGTCATTATCTACTGATTTCATTGAATCAAAGATGAGGATTTAGCTTCCTTACAGTTGTTTCACCTTCCATTAGAAGATGTTTCTGCTCCCCTAGGAGAGGCTCCTATCATAATTTTATTGAAAAACCTTCCCAATTTCTACCACAATTTTTAGTCAAATCTATATTCCACCTTATATGATTATAGTATATAAGTATATGTACACCTCAGCCATGCAGTGTACTATGATTACACTTCCTTTCTTTCACAGTTCCCTTCTGGAGTTTATTATTATCCCATTTTTATCTGCTTAGTTTTCTAGGTGTTGATAACCAATTTTTCACCAAACCTACTTACAGAAGTGTAAATATCCTCTCAACACATTTAAGCACTCCATGTAATCTATCCATTCTCTTTTTTTTCCTCAGAGACATACTTCTAAAAATCTGCCATTCTTTTATTGAACTCAGTCTGGTTTTCTCCAAGTCTGTTACACTGCTGTCATCCTTGGATTTTTTTCCCACCATCGTCCTGGACCTGGGGATTCCCACTACCTCTCTCCTGTGTGGAAATGCTCATTTCCTGATTCCTGTGTCTTCTCCTTTCTTAGTTTACTCCCTCATTGTGGAGCTTCCTGAGAAAGGCTGCAAGGGAAGTACCAGGAGGGGCGACCTCCTCCAAGGTAAGGAGCAGCAGCTGCGCTTTGCTGGAGCAGCCATGAAGAGACACGCCAGGTCCAAGGTAAGAGAAACCCAAGTAAGATGGTAGGTGTTGCGGGAGGGCATCAGAGGGCAGACACACTGAAACCATAATCACAGAAAACTAGCCAATCTGATCACACAGACCACGGCCTTGTCTAACTCAATGAAACTAAGCCATGCCATGTGGGGCCACCCAAGACAGATGGGTCATGGCGGAGAGGTCTGACAGAATGTGGTCCACTGGAGAAGGGAATGGCAAACCACTTCAGTATTCTTGCCTTGAGAACCCCATAAACAGTATGAAAAGGTAAAATGATAGGATACTGAAAGAGGAACTCCCCAGGTCAGTAGGTGCCCAATATGCTACTGGAGATCAGTGGAGAAGTAACTCTAGAAAGAATGAAGGGATGGAGCCAAAGAAAAAAACAATACCCAGTTGTGGATGTGACTGGTGATAGAAGCAAGGTCCGATGCTGTAAAGAGCAATATTGCAGAGGAACCTGGAATGTTAGGTCCATGAATCAAGGCAAATTGGAAGTGGTCAAACAGGAGATGGCAAGAGTGAATGTTGACATTCTAGGAATCAGCGAACTAAAATGGACTGGAATGGGTGAATTTAACTCAGATGACCATTATATCTACTACTGTGGGCAGGAATCCCTTAGAAGAAATGGAGTAGCCATCATGGTCAACAGAAGATCTTGTTCGTTTCCAAGGCAAACCATTCAATATCATGGTGATTCGAGCCTATGACCCAACCAGTAATGCTGAAGAAGCTGAAGTTGAACGGTTCTATGAAGACCTACAAGACCTTTTAGAACTAATACCCAAAAAGATGTCCTTTTCATTATAGGGGACTGAAATGCAAAAGTAGGAAGTCAAGAAACACCTGGAGTAACAGGCAAATTTGACCTTGGAATATGGAATGAAGCAGGGCAAAGACTAATAGAGTTTCACCAAGAGAATGCACTGGTCATAGCAAACATCCTCTTCCAACAACACAAGAGAAGACTCTACACATGGACATCACCAGATGGTCAACACCGAAATCAGATTGATTATATTCTTTGCAGCCAAAGATGGAGAAGCTCTATATAGTCAGCAAAAACAAGACCGGGAGCTGACTGTGGTTCAGATTATGAACTCCTTATTGCCAAATTCAGACTTAAATTGAAGAAAGTAGGGAACACTACTAGACCATTCAGGTATGACCTAAATGAAATCCCTTATGATTTATACAGTGGAAGTGAAAAATAGATTTAAGGGACTAGATCTGATAGAGTGCCTGATGAACTATGGATGGAGGTTTGTGACATTGTATAGGAGACAGGGATCAAGACCATCCCCATGGAAAAGAAATGCAAAAAAGCAAAATGGCTGTCTGAGGAGGCCTTACAAATAGCTGTGAAAAGAAGAAAAGTGAAAAGCAAAGGAGAAAAGGAAAGATAAGCATCAGAATGCAGAGTTCCAAAGAATAGCAAGGAGAGATAAGAAAGCCTCCCTCACATTTCATGGATATATCTTCTCTTTTGTCTCTAAGGATATGAATTATGCTCTTTTTTGACACTTTTTCTTCCCACATTGTTCTTTTTTTGCTTATTTGTTTGATCCTGATTCTGTCTTTCATATTAGAAGTATTCCTCAAATGCTTGGTTATTCTTGGTTTTTGTGTTTAAAAATGAGTCTTCAAAATGTTACTGGAAACTCTGTGTGCCTACTAGGTAAGGGCTTGTTTACTGGTATATGTTTCATTGGACATGCATATAACTTTTAATTAAAAGTTATTTAGTGCCCAGAGGTACTAATAGTTGTTGGTACCCAGAGGTATTTTCTTTTTTTAAACTTTCTTTAATCAATTAATCAGTGTCTTATAGTTTTTAGTGTATAAGTCTTTCAATTCATTGGTTAAGTTTATTCCCAAGCCAGAGGTATCTTCTTTTGAGCTAGCTCATTTTACCACAGAGGGCTCCTCCAATTTCCTGGGTATTGATATATAAGCTTGGTTGTCTGTGTTCTGGGAAGTGAGTGGGTGACAGGGACTGGGAGGTCTCACCCTGAAATATACAGACCTTCACTCTAGCTCTTGCCTTATATCCTGCTTTTGTGTATCCTCAGGTCCAAAGACTCTTGCATTCAGGTTTTCTAGAGTGTAAACCTTTAGGATCCTGCCAGGACGGTAGGTGGAGGCTGCCTGGGGTTGCAGAGGGCATCTAAGCATCTGTTTGCACCTTTAAAAACCATTCAAACAGCCCTGTTTTCAGATCTACACTTCTCTCCCACTTTGAGAGATATCTGTTGAGCCTTTCTAATGTGATTGGGTTTGCTCCTTTTTAGGATTCCATGCACTCCCACACTCTCCACAAGCATTAGGTTTCAATATCCATAACCTGCTGATTACCTCTCATCCATACCTTACTTTCCGTTTTCCAAATTTTGGTCAACATTTTTTTCATCAAATGTCATCTCCTTTCCTGTTCTTTTTTCCTTATGTATTTATTCAATTTTAATTAATTTACTGTCATTTTAGGGTATTTGGGGATGGATGCAGAGATAAACATATGCAATTAATCATTCATGTTTAACCAAGAGCATTACCTTCTATTTTTGAATATCTTTCATCTTCATTAGACAGCTATAGGAAGTGGGAGAATTTAAAACTTCTGCTCCTTATGTTTTCCTTATCTATAGTTTTAAGTCAACAAAAATATTGAACTCTCTGTACTGGCTTTACTTTGATCTGTTTTTCACATTCTCCTTTTGGATCCAAGGCCCCAAACAGTGGAGCCACACTGTCTTGGTAGTGCTCAAGAGCTAGTGGAGCTCTTACTAGCTTATGGAGCTAGTAAGGAAGGAAAACTGGCAGCAAAAAGCATGGGATCTATTTTAAGCTGGTTTTAAATGATACTGTCCTGTTCTCTAACATATTATGTTTCTTTCCTGGCTTCTTATTTGTTTAAACTGTTCCAATTTTTGATGTCTGTGTCTTTTCCCTGTAAAGAATTTCAGGAGCCCCTTTTTTACATTTAAATTTCCCATTTAGTTTTACTTACTATTTTTTCTCTTCTTATTGACCTGAACCTTTTGTTGCTTCACCTTCTTGACCCTCGTTTCTGTGGCAGCACTCCACTAATCCCTGCTCCATGGAGGAATATCCATTTTGCCCTTTTGAGGCTATGGCTTTCCTCCTATCCTTGAGAACTTTCTTTACACAATTAAAAACAAAGTTCTACCTATTTTCTGGCTTCCTGAATGAAAGTGGGGTTTTCCTCTCCTTAATTAGCTTTCTTATCAGACCATTAATTTATCTTCTTTCAAATGGGAATTTGTTCTCCACTTATATGAGGCTGTTTTCCTCCAGAATCTGAGAAATTTCAAGTGTATGGAATGCATGGTCACAAAAAGTAGTACTTTTTACTTTACATGCTAACAACCTCAGTTCTCTCTGGCTCATAATTCCTATCACTTGTATTAATTCATTTCCAATTTAATAAGAATGTTCTGGACTTTAGCATTCTTAAACAGAGAAGCAGTCTTAATTATTTACTCTTACAGTTCAGTTGTAATTGTCTAACTTCTAGTGGGAAGTCTGCCCTCAGCCATGTCCCAAGATAACTTTACTTTTGCTACAATCCCTTTCTATTTCCCAGTAATGATCTACAATCATTTATATACCAACTCAGTATCGTATCTTTCCAAAATCTGCATGTAAAAAAATTTCATCTCTGAGTGGTTTCCTGTTACAACCAACAGGCAGGAAGAATTCCAAATGTAGCTGCTTTTGTGTGAAAAAGATATTCGTTCTTCACTTTTAGTCTAGCTTCTCTTGCCAAAGTTACCTTCAGAGGCCCTGAGTTGGCAAACTATAAAATGGCCCCCGGTTATCCCTGCCCTCTTGCCTTCTGCAACCCGTTTGAGTTGAGTGTGGCCTGGAGTTGTTGTTCCATCTCTAATGAATAGAATGCAGCAAAAGCAGCAGGATACCACTTCTGAGATTAAGTTAGAGAGACTGCAGCTTCTATCTTGGGCACCCTCTCTTGCACTCTCTCTTTCTTACTCGCTTGTTTTGCAAGAGACTAGCTGCCATGTTGCCAGGCTCTTCTATGGAAAAGTTCATGTTGGAAGGAAGTGAGGGGTTCTTCTCTTCCCCTTCTTCAGCCAACATTGAACTGAGGCTCTCAGCCCAACAACCATGAGGAAGTAAATCCTGCTGACAACTACAAAAGTGAGCTTGGAAGTCAACCTGCCCCCAGTTGAGCCTTTTTAATGAGACTGCAGCAGCTGACACCCTAACACCAACCTCATGAGAGGTACTGAGCAAGAGGCATCCAGCTAAGCCGTACATTCAGATCTCTGATACTCAGAAATAAATGTTCGCTGTTTGAAGCCACTGATTTTGATGACAATTTGTTATATAACGATACATAACTAATACAAGTCCTATGGCCAGATTGTTAACTTTTAGTCTGTGTTTTTTACATGGGAAGTTTCTTTTAGGTCATTCTTGCCTCTGGATGTCACTTTAACTGCTCAACATAATATTTTCTCTAAATTCCTCTTTGAAAGCATGGGATGGCAGTTGTCAGTCATGTTCATAATTGCATATTGATGACTAGCACAGTGCCTGGCACTTGAATATAGGCACGGGCCTATTATATATTTCCTGGATTTGACCCTTTATAGTCTTGTTCTAGTTTATAAATTCCTAGAATAAAAAAATGTCCTATGGCAACCCACTCCAGTGTTCTTGCCTGGAGAACCCCAGGGACGGGGGAGCCCGGTGGGCTGCCGTCTATGGGGTCGCACAGAGTTGGACACAACTGAAGTGACTTAGCAGCAGCTTAGCAGCAGTTTATAAATAACTCATCACTTTCCATATTGCCATTTCTTTGGGAGATTTAAGAGTTAGAAAACCTGCTGGTCTAGTTAATTTGGCCTTTCTCTCCTTTAACCTGCTGTCCCACCTCTAGAACTTCAACACTGCTGTCTTAGTTGAAGCATCACCTCTCTCCTTCTCCAGCAGAGCTGAGTCCATGTGTATGCTGGCTCTTCCCACTCCTGCCTGGACTGGAGGAGCAGCCCCCTTTTCCAAGGGAGGTTGTGGTGCTGTGTTCCAACAGGAGACATTCAATCACACAACACCCTAACCATCTGGTAGAGTAAGCATTAGTGTGTTTATTATTATTCTAAAAGTAACAGAGAGAGAGGGTGTGTGTGTGTGTGTGTGTGTGTATCCTGGAGATTTGAGTGCCAAGCCTTAGGTCACTTTGAAATTTAGAAGCAGAATCACTAAAATTCAAGTATCCTAAAAGAGGAAATATAGAAATTCATGGAGATGAAATTTAGAGATCCAAATCTAAGAAATTCAAATTTGAATCTTGGCTCCACCATGCTGGGTCATCTTAGAAATTATTCAAACATCTTGAGTCAGTTTCTCATCTGTAACATGGAAATAATTCCTACTTTAATAGGGTTTTTAGGTATTATTTTTGATCCAATATTTTGTTCATTCCACATTTTAACTTAAAATTTCTTTGGAATAGGTTCACTATGTCATAATTATAATGATGGTATAAACTTTGAATTTTGGTTGACAATTTACAAATAGCAAGAAAACATGGTATATTTATTAATAATCAATATTACTACTAGCACTTTCCTTTTATTCATCTTTAAGACACCAATGAAACCAATAAATATTATTTATCACTAACATTCAGAATCTTCCTCCATTTGCCTTTATTTGTTATACTGTTATAAATAGGATCAAATATTCTAATATGACAATATTCTAATTCTTGGCTATTGGAAAATTGCCCCACTGTTTTAATAAGTTTGGGTTACTACAACAAAATACCAGAGGCTGCATAGTTCAAACAACAAATATTATTTCTCAAAGTTTTGGAGACTGCGAAGTTCAAGATCAAAGTGCCGACAGATTTGGTGTCTGGTAAGGACCCTGATTCAAAATGGCCATCCTCTTACTGTGTCCTCACATGGTGAAAGGGAAGAGGGAGCTTTCTCTCATAAGAGCACTAATTCCATTCAGGAGATTAGCTCATCTCTCAAGACACAATCACCTCTCAAGACACAATCACCTCTGACAGACCCATCTCCACACATCATACTAGTGATTATATTTAACATATGAATTTGGGAAGACATTCAGTCAGTAGCATCCACCATTTCTAAAATGGTCAGCAGTTCAGAAATAAGATTTTGTTAGGAAAACAAAATTAAAATCAAAATAAGTCTGTTGTTGTTGTGTTGTGTCCAACTCTTTGCAACCCCATGGACTGTGTCCTGCCAGGCTCCTCTGCCCATGAGATTTCCTAGGCAAGAACTGAAGTGGGTTGCCATTTCCTTCTCCAAGGGATCTTCCTGACCTAGGGATTAGACCTGGGTCTCCTGCATTGCAGGTGGATTCTTTACCACTAAGCCACCAAGGAAGCCCCAAATTATGTTGTTGTTCTGTCGCCTAGTCGTGTCTGACTCTTTGCAACTCCATGGACTGCAGCATGCCAGGCCTCCCTGTCCCTCACCATCTCCCAAAGTTTGCTGATGCCATGGACATGAATTTGTCTACTCCAGTTTAAATAAAACACTGCTGAAATAATTGTGCATACACAGGAAAAAAGACCAATACATGTAGATTATCTTACAAATTTAGAATGACAGAAAAATAAAACCCTAAAGAATAACTGTATTTAAAATATACTGTCTAAAATATTAAACAGCAAGTACTCTAAAAGTTTCTTTGGCAAAAATGTAATGTTTCAACAAATAAGACATAAATATATAAAGATTTCTAATCTTAGAGGTTTTAAATGGTCATTTGCAACACAGTAGAACTTGCCAAGGAAACCTTAGAGATTACATAGATAAATGTATTATTTATTTTACAGAAAAAGAAGCCAGGTCCAGAGAGGTTAAATGCCTGCCTAAGCTGAAACTCCAATATTTTGGCCACCTGATGTGAAGAGCTGACTCATTTGAAAAGACCCTGATGCTGGGAAAGATTGAGGGCAGGAGGAGAAGGGGACAACAGAGGATGAGATGGTTGGATGGCATCATCAATGCAATGCACATGGGTTTGGGTGAACTCTGGGAGTTGGTGATGGACAGGGAGGCCTGGCGTGCTGCAGTTTATGGGGTCACAAAGAGTCGGACACGACTGAGCGACTGAACTGAACTGAACTGAACTGAAGTTAAGGACAGAGCCAGGATATGACCCCAGGTCTCTGACTAATAAATAGTCCAGAACTTTCTGCATGACACCAAGCTACATTTCATGTCTTTGTTTGTTTATTTGTTGAAAGACCAGCACTCTTTCACTAACTGCACTGGTACCATCACCCGTTTCCTACCTCCTTCTGGGACTGGTTGAATCGCTCTATCAGTTGTGCTTGTGCCAGCATTACTCTTTCCAGTTCATCTGACTTCTTTTTCATTTCCTTCCTCAGGTCCTCTGAAACGGAACCATTACTGTCAATTTCCTTCTTCAGACGTGATTCAAACTCTACAACCAAATTTTTAAGGTTTTCAATTTCTTTCTCCTTTAACGCAGATTCCTCAGTATATTGAACATGGGATTCACGGAGTTTTTCTTCAAGAGCAGCGAGTTTTAGTCTTAGATCTTTAGTAGCACCTTCGATTAAGTTGGATATCTGTAAGATAAGTCTTGCATTAGTTTATAGGTAATAGTCTCTAGGTATCCACAGAATTCTCTTGGTTTTAAGAGGTTTATTCTAAATAATTGGTGTTCTCTTCTGATCTGATTAAAGCAAATCTTATGACACATATAGGCCTTCACAATTTTAAAAGTTAAGACTAAGATTTTATTTTTATCACCGAAAATGGAATTGCATTAATCACTTGAACATACTTTGAAATACCTAAATCTTTGTAACTGAACTGAACTACCAAGGACAACTCAAGTCTTGATCAAGTGCCTGTCTGGACTCATTTTAGGGTGACTGGGACCTGATGTTTGGGGATGCATGTAGGAGAGCATCATAGCTACAGTCAGTCAGTCAGTTCAGTCACTCAGTCCTGTCTGACTCTTTGTGACCCCATGGACTGTGGCATGCTGGGCCTCCCTGTCCATCACCAACTCCCAGAGTTTACTCAAACTCATGTCCATTGAGTTGGTGATGCCATCCAACCATCTCATCCTCTGTCATCCCCTTCTTCTCCTGCCTTCAATCTTTCCCAGCATCAGGGTTTTTTCAAATGAGTTAGTTCTTCACATCAGGTGGCCAAAGTATTGGAGTTTCAGCTTCAGAATCAGTCCTTCCGATGAATATTCAGGACTGATTTCCTTTAGGATGGACTGCTTGGATCTTCTTGCAGTCCAAGGGACTCTCAAGAGTTTTCTCCAACATCACAGTTCAAAAGCATCAATTCTTCAGTGCTACAGTCTACTCAAATCATACTAGTAAGGTTTCCTTTGATGTATTTTTTTTTTCATCCTTGTATATGATGATTGAAGGTACTCTAGATACCATACCTTCTATAGTAGCCTTGCCCAATAGAACTTTCTTCAGTGACAGAATACATGAGCAAATTGGGAAAAGTCAGCAGTGGCCATAGGACTGGAAAATGTCAGTTTTCATTCCAGTCTCAAAGAAGGGCAATGCCAAAGAATGTTCAAACTACCATACAGTATGTGAACTGAGAACTTCCAGATGTACAAGCTGATTTAGAAAAGGCAGAGGAAGTAGAGATCAAATTGCCAATATTTGTTGGATTATAGAGAAAGAAAAGAAACCCCAGAAAAGTATCTATTTCTGCTTCATTGACTATGTTAAAGCCTTTGACTATGTGGATCACAACAAACTGGAAAATTCTTAAAAAAGATAGGAATACAAGACCACTTTACCTGCCTCCTGAGAAACCTGTATGTGGGTCAATAAACAACATATAGGACCAGATATGGAACAATGGACTGTTTCAAAATAGGGAAAGGAGTACCTCAAGGCTCTACATTGTCACCCTGCTTATTTAACTTATATACAGAGTATATCATGTGAAAGGTGGCCTGGATGAAGCACAAGCTGGAATCAAGACTGCTGGAGAAATATCAACAACCCCAGATATGCAGATGATACCGCTCCAGTGGCAGAAAGTAAAGAGAAACTGAAGTGTTTCTTGATGAAGGTGAAAGAGGAGAGGGAAAAGCTGGCTTGAAACTCAATATTAAAAAAACTAAGATCATGGCATCTGGTCCCATCACTTCACAGTACATAGCTGGGGAAAAAATGGAAACAGTGACAGACTTTATTTTCTTGGGCTCCGAAAATCACTGCAGATGGTGACTGCAGCCATGAAATTACAAGATGCTTGCTCCTTGGAAGAAAAGCTATGACAAACCTGGACAGCATATTTAAAAGCAGAGGCATCACTTTGCTGACAAAGGTCCATATAATCAAAGCTATGGTTTTTCCAGGAATCATGTAGAGATGTGAAAGCTGTACCATAAAGAAGGCTGAGCCCTGAAGAACCTATGCTTTCGAACTGTGGTGCTAGAGAAGACTCTTGAGAGTCTCTTGGACAGCAAGGAGATGAAGCCAGTCAATCCTAAAGGAAATCAACCCTGAATATTCACTGGTGGGACTGATGTTGAAGCTGAAGCTCCAATACTTTAGCTACTTGATGAGAAAAGCTGACTCATTGGAAAAGACCCTGATGCTGGTAAAGACTGAAGCCGAAAGGAGAAGGGGGCGGCAGAGAATGAGATGATTAGATAGAGTCACCAACTCAATGGACATGAATTTGAATAGACTCCACGAAACAGTGAAGGACTGGGGAGCCTGGTGTGTTGCAGTCCATGGGGTTGCAAAGAGTCAGACACAACTTAGTGACTGAACAACAAGAAGAAATATTCTGCACTGTCTTATGTGGTAGCCACTACCCACATGTGACTATTGATAGTGGTGTACTGGTAAATACTTCCCTGATAGCTCAACTGGTAAAGAATCAGCCTGCAATGCAGGAGACCCTGGTTTGATTTCTGGGTCAGGAAGATCTGCTGGAGAAGGGATAGGCTACCTATTGTGGTACTCTTGGGCTTTCCTTGTGGCTCAGCTGGTAAAGAATCCACCCGCAATGTGGGAGACCTGGGTTTGATCCCTGCCCTGGAGAATTCCATGGACTATAAAGTCCATGGGGGTCGCAAAGAGTCAGACACGACTGCATTGGTAAATATTTAACAATGGACTCTCACACACACACACAGAAGTCAGATTTGTATTCAATTTCCATGATGTAAACACTCTCACCATGACCAATTCCAAGCTATGAAGGTGAAATCACTGATCATTAAACCGAGAAGAAATGTTAACAGTAGGCTCTCACTTGCTAGTAAGGGCTATTGCACCCTTAAAATGTGGCAAACATGAGTGAGGAACTCAATTTTCAATTTTATTTAATTTTAATTAATTGAAACTTAAGTAGGCACATAAGTTACTATATTAAACAATGCAGTTCTAGAGGATACCAGAATACTTTGAAAATATACTGCTTCTGAAGGTGGTACCTCCAGACAAAGAGAGGAAAGAACAACTTGAGAAACTTCTCAGTGTCACAGCATCTTTAGAAGGGAAAAGACTGCTTATTTTTCTCCTTAAAAAAGCAAAACAAATAACACAAAACATACCAAGAAGAGCAAAGCTGCTTCTGACAAAACATATCATTTTTTATGCTACGGATATTGTCATATTATAAATATTAGTACAGCAAGAAATCAGCCCATGAAGAATCTGGAAAGCATTTACAGACTAAAGTTCCAAGGATTTTGTGAACCATTACTTAAGAGTTATGTACCCCAAATTTGTTTCAAATGTTAAATTTACATTAACAATAACTTTTACAAGAAATCTATTCACCACAGTTTTTATAAATTAATATTCCATTTTCTTCAATTAACCCAGGGAGGGAGAGGGTCACTTCTGGGTCTGAGCAGTAGTTTCCTTCATCCAGAGGAGAGCTGCCACTAAAACAGAGCAGGTTATCTTGGGAAGAGGAGGCTCACATGCTTTGATTTTTTAATAAGGGAGTCAACAGTAAAAAAAAAAAAAATCAAGAGAATTCACTCACAAAATCTGGACTTAGGATTGCTCTTGAAAGACTGTAGCCCCAGCAAGTTGGGGCCTGCCTTTCAGCATTCCCCTGCTGATGGTCCTGGGCCACATGGGAGAGTAACTAACAGCAGTCACAGGGTGAGGGGAAAAGGGGAGTGGGGGGGGCAGGAGCCGGGAAGTAAGGGCATGTCTAGGACAGGACTGTCCAGAAGAGGAGGAGAGGGCTTAGGTGAGCCGAGGCTACAACTCCCAGCGCATGCTCCATTGTCCCATTGTCCCAAATAGGACTGCACTTATAAAACACAAATTCAGAGATTAAATTATTATTAAGAATTTCAAGACAGCATTTGCAGAACATTAAACCTGCAAGGTTTGTATGGGGACCTGTGATACCACATTCATGTGGCTGGCCCTGTCTATTCACAGTGAGCTACTGAAAAAACTACCATATCCCCTGTACAACAAAGTGGAGGCCGTAAGTCTCATTTAATGCTAATTTACATAAACTCTTAATGAGTTTATTCAAAATATAACTTTACCAGTAGGCCTTGGTTAATATACGCACACAAAAGATAAACACACACACACACACACACACACTCTACTTTCAAGTCTTATGAAAACAAGGGAACCTTGTCAAAACCTTATATTTTGTTTAGTATACATTGTTAAAGAAATTATGGAAGTCTGATACTTAAAAAATATTTCCCCTTCATTCAAAACTAAAATTGAAAATATTTGAAACTAAAGGGGATAGACTTTAGTTGTTGGTAAAATTTAGTTATGTAAAATACATCATTATCTTTTGTTGGACATTTGAGGTATTAGAATATCTAACCATGTTAATTATTAGTTACGTAATTTATGCTGTTTTAAAAATATGTTTATAAATAAATGTTTATTTAGTAGGGAAAATTCCATACATAGCTGGATTATATTCTTATGTAATTTATCTCAGTCATTCATTATGGAGAATAGCCAAATCATTCTATCTAAAAATAAGCTGTGATGACCATGAGGAAATCTATAGGAGTTAGAAATATAGTGTTGTCCTTAGGAGGAAATAACTAACATCTATAGTTTCAAATCCATTAAATAATGATGAGTACCATAATGACAGACCTTCATTTGTAGTTCTTCTTGTTCTTTCTTATACTTTTGGATTATTTCTTGGTGTTTTTCCTTTTCAATATCAAGTTCCAGTTTAGCTTCTTCCTTAAAGAGAAGAGCTTGCTCCTGAAATTCAACCAAATGTTGGGCTCTTTCCTTGGCAAATTCAGCTTCAATCTAGAAAATAGCATTTAACACACATACTATCATAAGTAAATTTAACACCATATAAGTAAATTAAGCCTATTTTCAGACTCATTTTTTTCTCCCAGGTTTGTTGATATAATTGACATATAGTACCATATAAGTTTAAGGTGTACACTATAAAGATTTCACTTACATATATCCTGAAGTTATTATCACAAAAGTTTACAGAACATCCATCATCTCATATAGATAACAAAATTAAAGAAACAGAACTTTTCCTTGTGATGAGAACTCTTAGGGTCTAATCATTTAAAAATTCTAATTCTAACATGAATTTTTAAATTCTAATGTTAAAAAAAATCTGATTCAGAACTTGGACCAGAGAAGTTGACCTTGGGTCAAATATCTTCAGATCTTCTAAGACTTTTAAGACCTGTAAAATGAGTAGAGAAGTTAAGACAATATAAGTTTTCAGAAATACTAAAAGCTTAGTCTTCTGTACATTTATAATGTAAACTCTGTCCTTTGCCAAGGAAAAAAAAAGAAAAAAAGATTTTGAGGCTCTCACACTAAGTTCTGTTGAAAACTCAAGAGTGGAAACAACATATAAATGCTGATTTTTTTTAAATGGGCCTTTCTTGATGGAGACCACAGACAGTTTTGGAGTCATAGATTATCATTTTAATGAGATTGAGGCCAGAAGGGTGATTGAAGGAAAACATAGTCAGTGATGCTTGAATCCATATTTCTACTCAGAACCACAATGCTGGAAGGGACCTTAAAAATCCCCTAGTTCATTTTCTCAAGCTTCCATGAATTGTGGAAGGATAAACAAAGGCTTTGGACTCAAGAGTTTAAATCCTGGCTCTGAATCCTGGCTCTGCCACTCTAGCTGTGTGATCTTAAATTGTGACTGTAACCTCTCCCGGTGGGGTTATAACTGATTCCCTTGGGGGTTGTTATGAGGATTAAATGAGACGAAACATCTGTGTAAAGCTCTTGCAGGAGCAGGAATTCAATAGTCAGTGGAGATTACTTCTATACCCTGACTTCAATCTCTACCATGGAATCTGCACCAAATGATTATCTGCTCTATGCCTTGACACCACCAGAAACCATAACTCACTCCTTCCCCAGCAGGCACTTCCATTTTCAGACAGCGCTAAACATTAGGAAGCTTTTCCTTTAGTTGAGCCAACATCTCTCTCCCTGTGGTTTTTAGTCATTGGTTTTGGCTCTGCCTACTTGAGCAAGAGAGAACAAATCCATGAGTACTGGAGTCATTCACGCCTGGGAGTTTATCTAGTGGATTAGAGAAGGGATCCCAGTGACAGGTTGGCTCTAGATTTACATTGTGCCATTATAAATTATTTAGATTATAAATTCTAAGACCAAGTAAATGCAGATAACTTGGGAGAAAAACTGTCAAACCTGACTTACTGTGACTGTGATTCTCAAGCCAGTAAGAGAAGGAGAGAGGTCAACTTGAATTTCTCATGGGAAAACTAAAACTGGGAAACAGAAAGTTTGCTAAGGAACTTTGCAGGAAGCTCTTTAAATTACATAAAATGCAGACAGAAGACCAGCCTCAGTATGGGGTCAGTGGGGCTTATTGCACTGGTCATTTGCCTCAAGGCAAAGCATTTACGCTTATACTTACTGCACCGGAGTTGTTTTGGCTCTTTCAAAATAAATTTCTAGATTGTCTGGAGGAAAGAATACCGATAATCATTTAGGCACAGGACAGAATTGTTCAGATAGGTTGCTATCAGATTGTGAAAAGCAAGGAAAGCCTCAGGGCACTCAGAGAAAAAAGCAGATGTTCTTCAGAATTTCAGCTACTTTTGTTCTTGCCTTCTGGTAGCCATATAGATACATCATAGGTGTCTCAAACTGTCTGTACCATAGATCTTGACACAATCCCCCCACCTGTTCCTTCCTCAGTGCTCCCTATCTCAGGATGTGCACCACCGCCCATGGAGTTATTCAAGTCAGTAACTGGAGCAATTGCCTTTCACACTTCTCTCTCCTTTACCCTCCACACCTAATCCATCATCAAGCCCTGCTCATTTTGCCTCCAAAAGATACAATGAATCTATTGATTTCTCTGCACCAGGATCACCACCATACTTGTGGTCACCACCACCTCCTGACTGGCCTCCTTACTTCTACTCCTGCCTCTCTCCAACCCCTGATACACAGCAGAGTGTTCTTCACAAACTATACATTGAATTCTTTTATTCCCTCTTGCTGGCTTTTCACTGCATTATAAAATCCAAACTCCCATACATTATCTTCTACTAGAACACCACCAGCCCCTATGACACCTTTACAAGAATCAACAAAGCACACCTTCCTTAGATAAACACAGCCTTGGGCAGGGCATGGTGAGCAGAGCCCAGGCCTGGTTTCAGCTCCCTTCTCTCCCCTGGCCTGTGTATTATTCATGGCACAAGCAGGATACCATGTATGGCAGCCCTTGACTTCTCCAACCTGACTTTCAACCTGTATTTCCCATTTGACTACTGTGTTCTAGCCATGCTGGAATAGATATGTTAAGAACACATGAAAGGAGGAAATCAAATACAAAACATTCAGAAAACTTTGAGTTAATAGTCCACAAGATACGTTGACACTATTTTAAAAAAGAGAGTAAATAAACATTTTTTGAGAAGCTAAAGAAAAATTTGTGCTGAGGTACTAAAATGTCAAGTGTTCAAAAAATTTTGCTTGTGTAGTTAATTCATAGAGCCAAATAGCTATTTTAGGATAGAAAGACATCTTTCAAAATATGGACTCAAATTAAGAGAAGAAGAACGTGCACAAACAAGGTGGGACAGGACAAATTGTAAATTAGGTGACAGAAGGACTTGAGAAGAACTTTTAAAAACAGAAGTTATTTAAATTATGAGGAAAAGGTCATTTAGCAAATCAGCAGAGTCCCTTGAAGATGAAACAAAGGATGCATTCAGGGAAGGAAAGGGGGTGGCTGACTGGTTGAGTGAGCAGAATGTTCTGTTCTACCTGATCCAGGAAGAAAGGGCTCTTTGCCCCTGAACTATTCCTTGGAATAAACAGGTATAGGTAAGGAGAGAGGAAAAAAGGAAGGAACTGACAGAGGGTGGGAAAGAAAAAGCACTACAGATAGAAAGGAGAAGAGTGATATACTGATTTCATTTTTAATTTGTACAACCTGAGAAAGAGAAGCAAAGGGATGAACTTCAGGTGGAACTTCTGAATATTTAAGGACGCTGCAATGGCAAATCAAAAGCCAGCTGAATGTGTTGACTGTAGCACAGAGAGATGATACTACCGGTTCCTTCAAGAACTGAAGAGTCTGAACAAAACGATGAGCCCACCAACAATGACTTGCTTAAGCTGGTATATTGTTATTGAGAAGATGAATTCATGCGAAATTGTCATGTTTATGTTTTCTACATGTTAATAACAGCTGTTTGTTTACAAAATCTTAGATGGCAGGACTCATGTTTATGAAAATTAAATAAATTAGGTGATGGTGCATACATAAAATATGAACTGCTTTTAGTTCAGTTCAGTCTCTCAGTCGTGTCCGACTCTTTGCAACCCCATGAATTGCAGCATGCCAGGCCTCCCTGTCCATCACCAACTCCCGGAGTTCACTCAAACTCATGTCCATTGAGTCGGTGATGCCATCCAGCCCTGGATGGGGGGATGACATCCTCTGTCGTCCCCTTCTCCTCCTGTCCCCAATCCCTCCCAGCATCAGGGTCTTTTCCAGTGAGTCAACTCTTCGCATGAGGTGGCCAAAGTATTGGAGTTTCAGCTTTAGCATCAGTCCTTCCAATGAACACCCAGGACTGATCTCCTTATATAATAGTAATTCTGATAATCTGAGGAAATTCTAATTAAAAAAAAAAAGCATGAATAAAAATATGAGCTCAGGAGTTAGAGAAAGTAAAATCAATTGTTGTCTGTGTACACATTCCAGATTTTAGTTCATCCATATCTTCTTCCTCTAGCTCAACTGTCTCATTTCTGAAGGCCTTCTGAAGACTTCAAAGCATTCCTAGTGTATTTTTTTTTAAATCCTTTTTGTTTGTGTTGAAATGCATAATTAGTGTTTTATAATATTTGTTTCTAATGCTAATGTGCAAAATGCTATCTTTTCACTGTTTCCCAAGTGAGATCTTTCTGGTTGATTCTGATATCATTTTCTGTTTGTAGGGAAAGAGCAAATTAGCCAAGATGGTGGTGGTCAGACTCTCTCACCATGTCCTTTCACCTTGCCCCATGTTTTGTAAATAATGATTATATAACAATTGAGCTCAATTATAGCACCACACATGCACATCACAAGGTACTCACTTGGCCACTGGCTACCTTTGTTCTGTAAGCATATATAAGCTCCACCTGAAAAAGCCCTTGCAGTTACGTTTTGGCTGTGTTATGGCGGTGAGGCTGTGTTATGGCTGTGACAGCTGGGTCAACCACAAGAGGAGAGAATACAGCGTATCTGCTGCTAGTGCTGCTGTGCCAGTCAGGGGAAAATAAATGTGTTTGCAATTCCTACGACTCCTTGTGTTTTCTTCCAGCTTCCCTGCTTGTGCCTTGCCTAGCATGGGTTCAATGAACATTGTGCACAGTAAGATACAGTGAGACACTGTTCATGGAGGCAGACACCATGTTACAACATAATCACTTATTACTTGATGATTCCTTTAAAACCAAGGAAATTTCAGATGTCATTTAGAAATCAGACCACTTGTTTATATTTGATGTACATTTATCATTAAACAAAATATTAATATACATCCTGAAAATGATTATGAATGAGTAAAAATTGCTCAGTCATGTTGGACTCTTTGCAACCTCATGGACTGTAGCCCGCCAGGCTCCTCCATCCATGGAATTTTCCAGGCAAGAATACTGGAGTGCGTTGCCATTCCCTTCTCCAGGGCGTCTTCCTGACGCAGGGACTGAACCCAGGTTTCTGGCACTGCAGACAGATTCTTTACTATCTGAGCCACCAGGGAAGCCCAAAAATGATTATACTATTTTCTAAAAGTTAGAAACAAATTGTAATTGAAAACTAGTATTTCAGATTATTTCTAAATTAACCACTGAATAACTATGTTATAAAAGTAGATGATTATTCAAACACTAGACTTTGTAATTAAAAATGCAAATGCTAAGGAATCAGACTAAGTATTGAAGTCCTGCCAAGAACCGAGGAAAACTGAGGACAGAGGAGAGAATGCTCACTGAGTACCTCATACAAGCTAGGTTGTATGGTATAGGGCTCTTTTCCTCTACTAACTCATTTAATTCCTACAACAATTCTGAAAGAATGTATAGTAATTATTGTTCCCACAGTATAGAGTAAGAAATAGGCTCAGAGAAATTTAGTATCTTCACCAAGATCTTAGAGCTGCCACGAGGTGGGGCAGGCTGTGCACTCAGATGTCTCTGGTGGACTCCGTAGCTCAGTGTGGTGAGTTTTCCCAGGCACCTTGTTTCCCCACACATTTACATGGCACAGTGGTTAAGGGAATGGAGTTGGTATTTATTTAGTTCAAAATATTGGGGTATTTTTTCCCAGATAACTTTCTGTTAATGAATTCTAATTTAATTCCATTGTGGTTAGAGAAAATACTTCGTATGGCTTGAATTCTTTGTTGTTGTTGTTGTTCAGTCGTTCAGTTATGTCTGGACTGCAGCATGCCAGGCTTCCCTGTCCTTCATTGTCTCTCGGAGTTTATTCAAAGTCATGTCCAGTGAATTCTTTTACATTTGTTAAGACATTTATTCCCAGTATATGATCTACTTTAATAAATGTCCCATGCACACATGAGGAGAATGCATATTCTGCTGTTAAATGAAGAATTCTATATGTATCAAGTCATATTTGTTAATATTTCTTAAGAATAAACTATTTTACTATTTTCCATAGTATATATCCTTAATGGTTTTTCTGGGTATTGAGAGAGAGCTATTGACATCTCTGACTCTAAAGATTTGTCTATTTCTCCTTGCAGTTCTATCACTTTTTGCTTAATTTTTAAAGTTCTGTTTCTAGGTGAAAAAATGTTTAGGGTTAAATGTCCTCTTGGTGAACCAACCCCTTTATCATTATGAAATGACTTTCTTTATCTTTGGTAATATTCTAAATACTCTGGTTTCTTTCTCTGAACTCTATTTTGATTATAATGTAGCAACTCTAGCTTCTTTTTCAATCCATTACTTTTAGCCTCTTTGTTAAAATATTTCTTTATATAAAAATACATTTCTTATAGGCAACATATAGTAGAATCTTGCATTTTTATCCAACATGACAATCTGTCTTTTAATGGGGATATTTAGATGAGGGCTTGGCAAACTATGGCCCAAGACTAAACTTCAGCCATGCCCATTCATTTGCATATCATCTCTGGCTGCTTTTAAGCTACAGGGGCAGAGTGGAGTGGTTGCAACAGAGACTGTATGGTCCAGAAACCAAAAATATTTACTAATTGGACCTTTAATAGAAAAAGTTTGCTGATCTCTGGTTTAGAGCATTTATATTTAATTTGATTATTGATGTGACTAGCTTTAAATCTGTCTTGCTATGTGCTTTCTATTTGACCCATCTCATTGTTTTTCCCTCTTTTTCTGTCTTCTTTTGCATTATTTTAAAATTCAATTTCCAATCCTTTGCTAGTTTATTAGCTATAACTCTTTGTTCTTCTATTTTTGTAATTGGTTTAGAGTTTACAGAATATATTTTTAACTTTATGCAGTCTATCTTCTAGTGATATATCACTTTATATATTGTATAAGAATCTAAATATTCTCGCTACCAAAGCAACAAAGATAATTGTGTGAAGAATGTGTTAACTAATCTTATTGTGGTAATTATTTTGCTATATATATATGTATGTATGTGTGTGTGTGAGAGAGATCATCATGTTGTACATCATGAACTTACACAGTGTCACATGTCAGTTATATCTCTATAAAGCTGGGGGAAAGGGGGAGCTGTGGTGGTTTGGTTAGAGGATATAACTAGAATGAAAGGATCCCTTCCTCCTTTCCTTAGATCTTCTGCCATTGTTCCCTACTCACCAATCCCAATCAAGAGTTAGAGGGTCCAGGAACTACTACTCTCATCCATTCAATTCAGGCTTTGGGGATAGAAAGCAGGGTTTCAAGGGTGCAGAGTGGGCCTAGGGGGGCAAAATGAAAGGAATCTGATTCAACCCATGCAGCACGTGGAGAAATTCTCAGAGAGAAGGGTAATCTGCCAGGAAGATACCCCAGAAGGATCCACTGTACTTCCCAGCTCATTGTCAGTTTGCTCACCTGTTGCCCTATCTCTTGGCCCATCTCTTACCTGAGAACTTCAGGGGATATTTGTTTATATTTTCCTTTTTTGTAGTGATTCATTCTTCTCCTACTATCAGTCAATATGACTGAGTGGGATTCTGTCTTGCCAAGGATGAGCACATGACCCAGGCCTGAGTGAACCAATATACCCAGTCTTGCCAGCTGTCATGGTTGGTCCAAGACTGAGCGCATGGTTCAGTTAGAATCTGACAGCCACAGTCAGTCTCTTGCTAAGAATGTAGAAAAGTGATGGGAAACATTGCTGCTCCCTTTTTGCCATCAGGAGGGACAACCCTGAGTCTGAAAAAGAAGCCAATCTGGCAGAAAACCAGCTTGAGAGCCCTGAATCCAGCTGTGCCTAAAGGTAGCTCACCACTGAACAGTTAAAGACAGCCCATAAATTATATTTCTCACTTAAAGAATCTTACAACAGCATACTTCATCTCTCCCTTCCAAGCTATTGTGGTATTGTCATATATTTTGCTTCTACATGCTATAGATGTCATAATAGATTATTAGTTTTAAAAAACAGTCAATTATAAAGAAATTTAAATGATAAAAATATCATACTTATTCACATTGCTACCATTTCTGGTGTTCTGCATTCTTTTGTATAGATCCCTATTTCCATCTGGTATAATTTTCCTTCTGAATAAAGGACTTTCAACATTTCTTATAGTGTGGGTGTACTGGTGATACATTTTTTTCAGCTTTTTCATTCTGAAAGACCTTTCTTTTACCCTCATGTTTTGAAAAATGTTTTCACTTTGTATAGAATTTCTAAGTTAGCAGCTCCCACTGCCACCCCCTCACCCCTGCCCAACCCTTCTTTCAGTACTTTCAGCCCCACTATCTTCTTGCTTACATTGTTTATGATTTTTAGAAAATCTGCTCTCATCCTTATCTTTGTTCCTCTATATATGTCTTTTATTTTCTAGTTGCTTTTAAGATTTTTTAATTGACATTTTTGAGCAATTGGATTATAATGTCTCTTGGTGTGCTTGAGCTTTATTGAGCTCCTTGAATCTGTGGGTTTATAGTTCTCATTAAACTTTAAGTTTTTAGCCACTATTGCTTCAAATATTTCTTCTGTCCTCTCTTTCCTGTCCTATGGGGAGTCCAATTATACATATATTAGGCCACTTGAATTTGTTTCACAGCTCACTGGTGCTCTTTGTTTGTTTGTTCTGAGTCTCTTTTATCTCATTGTATAGCTTCTATTGCTGTGTCTTCAGGTTCATTAAACTTTTCTTCTGGAATGTTTAATTTTCCATTAATCCCATCCAGTATATTTTTCATTTCAGATATTGTAATTTTCATCTCTATAAATTCAGTTTAGATCTTTTTTATATCTTCTACAGCTCTTTTTAGCATGGTCAATTTTTCCTCTAGTTTTTGGACATAAAGAATACAGTTGTTATACCTGTTTTAATGTCCTTGTCTGATAATTCTAACATCTGTGTCTTTCTGAGTCAGTTTTTATTTGTTGATTTTTCTTTTCACTATGAGTTCTATTTTCCTATTCCCATGCATGGCAATTTTTTCATTGGCTGCATTGTGAATTTTGCTGGATATTTTTGTATTCTTATAAATAATCTTGAATTCTTTTCTGGGAGCAGTTAAGTTTCTTGGAATCAGTCTGATATTTTTTAAGGTCTTCCTTTTAAAATTTGTTAGGCAGGACCAGCTCAGCATTTAGTCCAGGGCTAATTATTCCCTACAATTCATGCAAGACCCTTCTGAGAACTTTACCCAGTCCCCTGTGAATTGTTGCCTTTCCAGTCTGGCTGGTGAGAACAGACATTATTATTGACCTCATGTAAGTATTTGGTACTCTTATCTCTAATCCTTTCAGATCCATCTCCCTGGCTGTAGGTAGTTTCCCCATATATATGCACGGGTCACATATACTTAATGGGGATTCTTTGCAGATATCCAACATTCTTTCTCTGGGCAGCTCTCTTCTGAGAATACTCAACTGTGAATTCTAGCCACACAGATCTCCCTGGACTCTTAGCAAAGTCTCCTCAACTCAGAATCTGCCAAACTCTACCTGGATTCCCACTCCCTTTACCATAGCCTTAAATCTATTTCAAGGTACTAAGTCAGAGTAGTGATAAGGGTTACCTTGTCTGTCTCTTATCTCTAGGAATCACTGTCCTTCACTGCCTGATGTCCAGAGTCTTGAAACCATTGTTTTCTATCTTTTCTCCAGTGTTTTAGTTGTTTCAGAAAGGAGGGTAAATCTGGTTCCTATTAGTCCACCTAAGTCAAATACAGACATGTTGGACTTTGTGTTTAGCTCTCAGTTTTTGAAGGTGGAGGGGTTGTATCACTTCTCAATTCCTGGCTATATAAACTTGGCAAATTATCTAACTTCTCCGAGTCTTATTTTTTTCTATGTGCAAATGGGAATAATAATGTTAGAGTGATTAAGATTACATTGATGAAAAGCATTCAGCACAAGGCTTGACATATAGTAAACATGTTAATAATGGAGACTATATTTATTATCTAGATTAAGGGTTTAAATCAGATGATCTTTGCAGGCTATTCTGATTTAAATCTTATGATTTTATTAATTCAATTTTGGAAATTATTAATACGTCGCACAATTTAAAAAATTAAAGTGTACCCTCAATATTCATTTTAGCCATACATTTATTATACATAAAGGAAAATTGATATTTTTAAAAGGACAACTTTATTCCTATAAAATTTTATTTTATAACTTGTTTCTTATAAATTTGATTAACAGTACACTGAAATACATTAGGAATTACTAGGTCATTTGTCTCTTCTATTTTAAAGAAGAATTTGAGATTTTCTTTGCCTCCCCCTTTAAAGTTGGAATTGATTATTTCTGGAAGTAAACTTGTTCTCCCATTCATTTAGTGAGGAAGTAAGGTTTTCTTTGTTTTAATTATTGGTTTCTACAAGCTGTATGTACTGTTTAAAATGAGATGATTAGTATAATTTAAAATGCCCCATAATGTGATGTTTTAGTAATAATCCAAAAAAATATTTGATTGGAATTTGTTTAGGGCACTACAAAGTGATAGGCAGTAAATGACCATCACTTATTGTAAGCAGTCTGGCTGTAGGACATTTTTTAATTACAACATTTTAACTGAAAAGTACCAACACTGCATTTGGAGCCAATTTAAAATGTTCAGCCTGCACATTAATTTGCTTTCTTCACTTAAAAGCAATACTTGAAATAAACAAAAATCCATGACAATTAGTAAATACTCGGTTATTTTAAAATGTGCCATCCTTGTTGCATAGCAACTATTGATTCTATTATGTGCTTTTTACATACTCTAAAATAATTAAGCACAGACATAAATTGCTATCTACTTGTTTTTGAATGTTAAAAGCATTTAAGTTATGAAGTTTATTCTAATATGTGTATTATATATTTGTAAAGGGAACATTTCATTCCTACGCAAAGGCACAGTGACCCAAGAAAGAGATGACAATGTCATATTAGTGATTCTTCTTTCTCATGAGAGGACTTTCAGGGAACTTTTTATTCATAGTCTCGATAACTAACTCAGCCAAGGATAATTATCATTCATTGGCTTTACTGGTCTGGATCTTGATTTACTGCTAAACTAAATGATAAAATTTATTAACAAAAAGTCATGTCCTCTCAAAAAATGAAATATCCATTTATATTATAGAAAATTATATGAGCCAAATACATCTATGATGTAATTAATTTATTAGAAAGATATCCATGATCTTAATAAGAACTTAGAGAATCTTATATAGATTTATTTTCATCAACAAATTAACTTAGCATAAAGCAAGAGCATACACTTATATCAGATCAGATCAGTCGCTCAGTCGTGTTCGACTCTTTGCGACCCCATGAATCGCAGCACACCAGGCCACCCTGTACACTTATATGGTCAGATGCTAACACTAACTTGGTCTACGTGCTGTGTTAGCACTTTAGGCACAGGGCACACTGAGCAACAGTACTAGACTGGATGATAAGTGTTGAGACTTCTCCAATGGATTAATATCTGAAGGATGTTGGTGATGTGTGATAATGGAGACGAGGAACTTATACATAAGCAAAGGCAGGAAAGTTCACTCTCTCAGTCGAAGAGGAACTAAGGAGTTTGAGGGAAAGATCTGTGAATCTCTACAGACATTACTTCCATCAGTGAAATTTCTTTCTTTTTTAATGTCTATTTATTTACTTAGCTGTGTGGAGTGTTACTTGTGGCATGAGGGATCTTTTAGTTGTGGCATGCAAACTCTTAGTCGTAGCATGTGGGATCTAGTTCCCTAACCAGGGATCAAACCTGGGCCCCTGAATTGGGAGTGTGAAATCTTAGTCATTGGACTACCAGGGAAGTCTCTATCAGTGAAATTTCTGACTCACAAGATGAGACCAAAAAGAAAAGGATGAAATGTTTATAATATCTCTTTATACATATAGCCAGGGCTTTCCAGGCAGCTCAACGGTAAAGAATCTGCCTGCCAATGCAGGAGATGCAGGTTTGATCCCTGGTTCGGGAAGATCCCCTGGCGGAGGAAATGACAACCCACTCCAGTATTATTGCCTGGAGAATCTCATGGACAGAGGAGTCTGGTGGGTTACAGTCCATGGGGTCACAAAGAGTCAGACATAACTGAGTGACTGAGCATGCACGCATACATATAGTCAAACTACGCTTCAAAGTGTTGTAATTTTCAGTCCCTTAAAGAGTATGAATGAAAGACTGTCTAATGACCTTCATCACAAGACAATACAGAAGCCGTAAAAAATTCTCTCTCATTGCTTTAATTTGAACTTTTTAGATTTTTATTAAAGGTAGGCAGATCATCTTTTCACACATAAACATGGATTGGTAAGGATATGGGAAATGAATAGGAATACATTAGCCAACTGAGTACACTGAGGCTAAAAATAATATTTAAAGAATTAAAGGGGTGTGGTCTTTAGAGAAGGAAGAGAAGAAAAAGCCTATGCCACAAAATAAAATAAGAATGAGATACATAGTCCATATTCTCACATTTTTACTGTTGCCCATATGGAACTGCTGTTGTAGTGATCATCTTTGTTATAGCCCGAGTGTGCTACAACACATTCCCAAACAACAAGGGAAGGGAGATTGACATACACAGGGCCAGACTGGATATGACCAACTGTGTGAAGGCTGGAGACGAAAGTGACAAATTTAGAATTGACCTGAGCCAGCAACAACACCTAGAGGATTTCATTTGTAGATGACAGAGTGGGGGATTCCAGGTGGAGATGTTAGTTTGAAAGTGGCCACTGCTTGTTGCTTAGGGTTACAAGTTATGAGGTCTAGTCACCGAGGAGAAGAATCTAATGATAACCAAACAGTCTGTCAGGACTTCAGTCAAGTTATCTGAATTTCAGTAGCCAGCTCTAGTTCTGATGCACATGTGAGACATAATCAGAAAAACGAGACAGAAGGCTAGAGCTAGGATTAGGTACTGGTAGGGGAAGAGACACAGCTGGTTGCAAAGGTTTCAGCACAGTATACATGATAAAGCTGAGGGATCAGTCAAAAAATATCTGTAGTTTATAACAGGGAGATGATGTCTAGCCTTAATGACTAGAGCTGTGCAAGGCCTGAGAAAGCAGAGGCTAAGAATTTTAAAAGTATAATTTGTATTCTTTAAAGTTATGAAAGAAATATATATTCACTGCTGAAAATTTGAAAATATAGAAAACTCTGAAGACAAAAATCAATGAAAAAGTTTTTCATACTATAAAAGCAAACATTTTCTCTGTAAATAGTGAGCTAAATACTTACTTCACTGCCAAAAGTTCATAACTGAATATTTTTAAGTCATTTTTCATTCTCTTTTATTATCTTCTTAAAGGCAGGAACTGTAAGAATGAATTAATGTTCCCCTGTTTTTAAGGATATGGTCAAATGCAGATTCTGTCATTTTATGGGGAAAAACAGTAAATATTCAAAAGTAAAAATTATGCTTTTACATGAGAATGAAAAGCTATCTTAAACTATTAAGGTTTCAAATTCTATTTTTACCTTTTAATTTCCTATTTGTCTAATATTTTGGAAAAAACATATGTCATAAGCATGTTTGATCTAGGAAGCTCCAGAAGGAACCAAAGGTGTGCATAGAAACAAAGAAACCTATTTGAAGTAGTCTGGCAAACGGACAGAATTTTTAAAAAGCAAATAAGACACATACTGCTGAAAGTCACATTTTCGTTACCTTCTCCCTCCAGTTATCATCGTTCAGCAGCTTCTGTCTAAGGGTTTCTTGCAGCTGCTCGATGCTTTTCTGATGTGAAATCAGCATCAACTCCCTGAAAACCGTAAACACGACAAATGAGTCAAGACACACCCATAACACTCTTCCTAAATTACAATTCCTGGCTCTAGAAATTATTTCACAACTCAATCTGTATATTCTTCCCCTTAGAAAAAAACATATGATATTTCATACCATTTTAACTGTTAATAGCAATTTTAAAACACTGGCAACAAGGTCAGGCTTAATTTTTGCTTAATAAGTATTATTATTATTTTTATATGAAACAGTAACAACATATGTAGAGTCACAAATATAATAAAATACTATACATTGTGGTTCCAAAGTTTCTGATTAAATTCTGACACTAGACAATAGATAATATTTTGTTTCTTTAAAAAAGGAAAATATGCTGGGCTGTGCCACAAAATCAGCACATTTGTGGTTTCTGCTAGATTTATTTTCCTTTCATTTATCTCAAATGCTAATAGGAACAAACCAAATTAAGTAAAGGGTAATGTCTGAGATGTAGCATAATACAAAACATAATAGAAAATAGGAGAGAAAACACAAAGAACATTTTAATCTTTTAATCCAGGTAATTGGCTCTTAAAGCTAAGTTTGTGACCCTCTGAGTGGAAGCAAGTGCGAGAGATTTATGAGAACAGTCACAGAGGTACTGAAATTAAGCCTTTAAATACTATACTTCAGTTCAGTCGCTCAGTCGTGTCCGACTCTTTGTGACTCCATGGACGGCAGCACACCAGGCTTCCCTGTCCATCACCAGCTCCTGGAGCTTGCCCAAACTCATGTCCATTGTGTTGGTGATGCCATCTAACCATCTCATCCTCTGTCGTCCCCTTCTCCTCCTGTCTTCAATCTTTCCCAGAATCAGGGTCCTTTCTAATGACTCAGTTCTTCACATCAGGTGGCTGAAGTATTGGAGTTTCAGCTTCAGCATCAGTCCTTCCAATGAATATTCAGGACTGATTTCCTTTAGGATGGACTGGTTGGATCTCCTTGCAGTCCAAGGGACTCTCAAGAGTCTTCTCAAAACCTGTGGTGGATTCATTTTCATATTTGGCAAAAGTAATACAATTATGTAAAGTTTAAAAATAAAATAAAATTTAAAAAAAAGCATCAATTCTTTGGCACTCAGCTTTCTTTATAGTCCAACTCTCACATCCATACATGACTACTGGGTAGACCATAGCTTTGACTAGATGGACCTTTGTTGGCAAAGTAATGTCTCAGCTTTTTAATATGCTGTCTAGGTAGGTCATAGCTTTGCTTCCAAGAAGAAAATGTGCTTTTAATTTCATGGCTGCAGTCACCATCTGCAGTGATTTTGGAGCCCCAAAGAATAAAATCTCTCACTGTTTCCATTGTTTCCACACCTATTTGCCATGAAGTAATGGGGAAACAGTGGAAACAGTGTCAGGCTTTATTTTTTTGGGCTCCAAGATTACTGCAGATGGTGACTGCACCCATGATTTTAAAAGACACTTACTCCTTGGAAGGAAAGCTATGACCAACCTAGATAGCATATTCAAAAGCAGAGACATTACTTTGCCAACAAAGGTCCGTCTAGTCAAGGCTATGGTTTTTCCAGTGGTCATGTATGGATGTGAGAGTTGGACTATAAAGAAAGCTGAGCACCAAAGAATTGATGCTTTTGAACTGAGGTGTTGGAGAAGACTCTTGAGAGTCCCTTGGACTGCAAGGAGATCCAATCAGTCCATCCTAAAGGAGATCAGTCCTGGGTGTTCATTGGAAGGACTGATGCTAAAGCTGAAACTCCAATACTTTGGTCACCTCATGCGAAGAGTTGACTCATTGGGAAAGACCCTGATGCTGGGAGGGACTGGGGGCAGGAGGAGAAGGGGACAACAGAGGATGAGATGGCTGGATGGCATCACCAACTCGATGGACATGAGTTTGGGTAAACTCCGGAAGTTGGTGATGGACAGGGAGGCCTGGCATGCTGCGATTCATGGGGTCGCAGAGTCGGACACAACTGAGCAACTGAACTGAACTGAACTGAACTGCTGGGACCAGATGCCATGATCTTAGTTTTTTGAACATTGAGTTTTAAGCCAGTTTTTTCACTCTCCTCTTTCGCTTTCATCAAGAGGCTCTTTTGTTCTTCTTTGGTTTCTGCCATAAGGGTGGTGTTATCTGCATATCTGAGGTTATTGATATTTCTCCTGGCAATTTTGATTCTAGCTTGTGCTTCATGCAGTCCAGCATTTCACATGATGTACTCTGCATATAAGTTAAATACGCAGGGTCACAATATACAACCTTGACATACTCCTTTCCCGATCTGGAACCAGTCTGTTGTTCCATGTCCAGTTCTAACTGTTGCTTCTTGACCTGCATACAGATTTCTCAGGGGGCAGGTCAGGTGGTCTGGTATTCCCATCTCTTTAAGAATTTTCCACAGTTTGTTGTGATTCACGCAGTCTTTGGCATAGTCAATAAAGCAAATTAGATGTTTTTGTGGAACTCTCTTGTTTTTTTGATGATCCAGCCCCACTGTGGCTCAGCTGGTAAAGAATCTACCCACAGTGCAGGAGACCTGGCTTCAATTCCTGGGTTGGGAAGATCCCCCGGAGAAAGGAAAGGCTACTCACTCCCAGTATTTAATACTACACCACAAGTTGTGGCAAAAGCATGCCTTTCAGTCAGGGAGTCCCACACCCCCTTCTATAATCACCATAACCTTTCTTATTTTCTGTGTAAGTGATTCTTCTCCATTGCTTATTCCTCTTTATAATCCCTTTGCTTTTCATCATCATCCTCTTTCTCAGATTTGTGACTTTCATTTATAACTTCCTGTTAAACATCTCCACTCTGATGAGCCATTAACACTAAAGAGTCCACATGTCAAAAAAGAAATTCAACTTCATCTTCCACAATGTTGCCTTTCTTTTGGACTCTGAAAGCTTCAACAATCAAAATCTTTAGCAAGAAATCCCTGAGTCATCGCTGACTCTTCCTTCTTCTTGTTTTACCGCATCCATTCAGTGTGTATGTGTGTGTGTGTTAGCTGCTCAGTCACATCTGACTCTTTGCAACGCCATGGACTATAACCCACCAGGCTACCCTGCCCATGGGATTCTCCAGGCAAGAATACTGGAGTGGGTAGCCATTCCCTTCTCCAGGGATCTTCCTGACCCAGGGATTGAATCCCAGTCTCCTGCACTGCAGGCAGACTCTTTACCATCTGAGCCACCAGGGAAGCCCTTCCATTCAGTAACAAGTTCTATGTATTCTGCTCCTTGGTGTACCTCAAACTATTTCCTCCCTTCCTTTATGACTACCAACAGTTAAGGTTATTGACTTTATTTCCCACCTAGAGTATTGTGATAGATTGTCAATCTATTGCTTGATCTCTATTCTTGCCTCACTCTTAGAATATTGTTAAACATTTTTTAATAAAAATAGTGCCTACATTTCTGGGCTAGAAAATTTTGAGGTCACAAAGGCAGCTGGACTTGGTAACCAGGATTACAAATATTATTCAAGTGATGATGATTGAAAAGGATAAAACTCCTTAGACTTCTTTTTAGAAATGTGTCAGACTAGGTACCTTGACAACTTTTCTACTGAAAATAAGTAAATGTTTTTTCATTTATTAAAAAAAAAGTCTTAAAATTCATTAGTGACCTGGACAAAAAGTTAGGAAGATGAAGGACACACAAATCAAGAAAAGAACAGGAAAAGGTTATCAGTGGAAAACTAGTGAAATTTGAATAAAGTCTGTAGGTTAGTTAATTGTATTATACCCATATTAATTTCTTAGTTTTTACAGATGTGCCATGGTTATAAAAAATGGGACCAGGAAAGAAATCCTTTTACTGTCTTTGTTAACTTTTCTGTAAATACAAAATTACTCCAAATTTCATTAAAAAAAAATGAAGTGAAAGGAATAACTCCAACAATAAGTTGAGAATTAAAGCCAACTCTCACTTTGAAAGTACTTTCCAAATATGATGTACTTGAGCCTTAAATTTCATAGCCATGAAGGGCACTGGAGTCAGGAGAGAAAGGAAGAGCTTGAGAGGAAACTTATCTGCATAAAATTGTATCTCAAAGAGCAACATATGCAGTATGTCATTTCTGTCATACTGTATGTCAGAATATGAAATTCACACCCAGTATGTACAAAATACAAATAACATCTCTTGTCAAGGAACAAAACCCAAATTTCTAGCTTGAATTTTGTGCTAGATGGAGGGGAAAATACAAATCTCTCACAAGAATTTGTAAATGCAAGCCAATACCAATGCAGGTTTTTATCCTGAACTCACACTACCTGAGTGTCCCAAAAAGCTTCAAATTGAGGAGATATCATAAAATGATGCTAGGATAACCTTGCTTCCAGATGCCTGGTAGGAAAAACACCAACATTTTGGGGAGAAACCAACTTAAATCTGAAACTCAAAGAATTCTTACAGACTAAAATTCAAGACCCATGAGATCATAATTTTAAAACTCACAAATTTATTTTTTTAAAAGCCAGTAAAAGGAGATCAGCCCTGGGTGTTCTTTAGAAGGAATGATGCTAAAGCTGAAACTCCAGTACTTTGGCCACCTCATGCGAAGAGTTGACTCATTGGAAAAGACTCTGATGCTGGGAGGGACTGGGGGTAGAAGGAGAAGGGGACGACAGAGGATGAGATGGCTGGATGGCATCACTGACTCGATGGACGTGAGTCTGAGTGAACTCCGGGAGTTGGTGATGGACAGGGAGCCCTGGTGTGCTGCAATTCATGGGGTCGCAAAGAGTCAGACACGACTGAGCGACTGAACTGAACTGAAGAGGAAGGATGAGCAGACACAAATGATAGCGTAATCAAAGTCACAAATTCTAAAGTATTTTTAGGTATAGAATATAAAATAAGGATATTCAGTATGTTAGAAGAAATGAAAGATTAACTTAAATGACTAATGAAATCTGAAAAGAACCAATTGAATTTGTAGAAATAAAACATAATAATTGAGATGAAAAACACAGTAGATAATCCTATAACAGATTACTCACAGTTAATAAATGAAGTAATAAGCTGAAAAAGAGATTCAAAAAATTATACACAGTGCAGTACAGGAAGTACATCATGTGAAATGCCGGGCTAGATGAAGCACAAGCTGGAATCAAGATTGCTGGGAGAAATATCAATAACCTCAGATATGCAGATGACACCACCCTTGTGGCAGAAAGCAAAGAGGAACTGGGGAATGTCTTGATGAAAGTGAAAAGAGGAGAGTGAAAAAGCTGACTTAAAACTCAACATTCAGAAAACTAAGATTATGGCATCTGGTCCCATCACTTCATGGCAAATAGATGTGGCAACAATGGAAACAGTGAGAGACTTTATTTTTCTGGGCTCCAAAATCACTGCAGATGGTGACTGCAGCCATGAAATTAAAAGTACACTTTCTCCTTGGAAGAAAAGCTATGACCAACCTAGACAGCATATTAAAAAGCAGAGACATTACTTTGCCAACAAAGGTCTGTCTAGTCAAAGCTATGGTTTATCCAGTAGTCATGTATGGATGTGAGAGTTGGACTATAAAAAAAGCTGAGCATTGAAGAATTGATGCTTTTGAACTGTGGTATTTGAGAAGACTCTTGAGAGTCCCTTGGACTCCAAGAAGATCCAACCAGTCCATCAGGAAATCAGTCCTGAATATTCATTGGAAGGACTGATGCTGAAGCTGAAACTCCAATACTTTGGCCACCTGATGTAAGAACTGACTCATTGGAAAAGACCCTGATGCTGGGAAAGATTGAAGGCAGGAGGAGAAGGGGCTGACAGAGGATGAGATGGTTGGATGACATCACCAACTCAATGGACATAAGTTTGAGCAAGGTCCACGAGCTGGTGATGGACAGGGAAGCCTGGCATGCTGCAATTCATGGGGTCGCAAAGAGTCAGACACGACTGAGTGATTGAACTGAACTGAGTACAGGAAGTAAAAAATATGTAAAATAAAAAAGAGCTTGATATGTGGAGGACAAAGTGAAAAGATCTAATATTTATCTATTTTTAATTTCAGAAGCAAAGAGAAAGGGAGAGGAAGGACATTACAACAAACTAGGGAGCCCAAAGGATTCCAAGCAAGATAAATAAAAATAAATCTCATACATGGGACCTGGTAGTGAAAATGAAGAATACTGAAGTTAAAGAGACATCAAAAGAAGATGGAGAGGAAACAAAACATTATCTTCAAAGGAACTCAAACATATTGAAAGCTTACTCTCCAGTAAAAATAAGGAAGGACAAAGACAACAACATTAAAAATCCCATGAGAAAATAACCATCAACCTGAAGTTGGGTACCCAGCAAAACTATCTTTCAGAAAGAGGCTGAAATAAAATATGCTCAGAAAAATAAAATCTTGTGTTTACTGATGGTTAAAGGACTGCTAAAAAATATGCTTTGCAGGAAGGAATATGATTTCAGAAGGAAAGGCAGATGATCAAGAAAAAATGGTGAGCAAAGGAACTGGCAAACATACAGGCAGGGAGGGCTTCTTGTGTGTGTGATCAGGATAGTTGTATAGGGCCTATACTCTGAAGGAGACTGCACTTCAGGTTTAATGCTCTGTGGTCACCATTGAGAAGTTAACTTTATCTTTGAATCTGTGCTTTGTAAGTGAGGTCTGATAGGACAGTCAGGCATGTACTAGGGGCTTGGAATCTTGGCTCACACATAGTCCCACCTCCTGCCATCCTCTGCTTCTAGTGAGAAGCAGGCCTGGGCACAGGCAGGGGAGGGTTGGGTCTGCTAACTGTGTCCCGTTTGCTGAGTCTGGGGCAGGTCCCTGGTGCCTGTGAGAGCCTGCATCCATGCTGGGATTTCTCTGTGCCCAAGGGAGCATGAGATTCAATAACAAATAAACAAAAAAAGACCATGACCAATTGAGAGAGAGAAGATGGTGAAGGAAAGGAAAAGTTCCTTTGTCTTTTTTTGAAGAGGCTCCACATTTTCATATTGTGCTAGACCTTGAAAATTATGTAGAGACTCTGTATGTAGGTCCTTCTAAATAAATATCACCTGTATAAAAAATTGGTTTTGACTGCATATAATTAGTGGGGCTATCAAAAGATCAGAAGTAGAACACTAAACAAAAATATAGAATGTATGTCAGGATGGCAACTATCAGAGCTCAAGTGTTATTCAAGAGAAGTTTGAGATATTCAAGAGAAGTTTGCATTATTCAGGATACATTAATTTTGCACTTCATTAAGTATGCATGGTAAAAATCTCAAAAATAACCACTAAAAGAATAGAATATGCCACTAGAAGAAGATGCACTAAGAACATAAAAGAAACTCTAACAATACTGCCCCTGTCCAAGGCCCAAAAGGAGAAAAGAGTGCAGAAAAAGAGGGAGAAATAGAAAGCTTAGAGTAACAATCATAATAATGGCAAATAAACTAAACTCATGAGTTAAAAGACAGAAACAGGCTTGATAAATACAAACTCTAGCAATAGACTCTTTGTAAAAGACATTCCTAAAACATAAGGACATGAAAAGATTTCTAACAGGGAAATATTAAAGAAAAAGAAGTATGCAACTATATTAATATCAGACAAAATAGACTTTAAGACAAAAGTTCATTACTCTGGGCTGATAATACTAACAGGATAATTCACTATGAATATTCTAAACTTATAGCACCTACTAAAATACCCTCAAAATATATAAAGCAAAACTTTTTGGAACTTAAAGGAAACACTGTCAAACCCACACCATAGCTGCAGAATTAAACATAGCTTCCTTAGTTATAGTAAGTCAATCTGGGACCAATGTATAAGGCATGGAAGTGTACACTGCACAACTCTAGGCTGTTATGTGAATGGTCCTCCTGTAATATCTATTGTAGCAACCTATGGTCAACCAGACAAATAATTCAGTAAAAATTATAGAGGACTTAATGCAAATATTGAATGGTTTGCCTTGGAAACGAATAGAGATCATTCTGTTATTTTTTAGATTGCATCCAACTACTGCATTTCGGACTCTTGTTGACCACGATGGCTACTTCATTTCTTCTAAGGCATTTCTGCCCGCAGTAGTAGATATAATGGTCATCTGACTTAAATTCACCCATTCCAGTCCATTTTAGTTCGCTGATACCTAGAATGTCGACGTTCACTCTTGTCATCTCGTTTGACCACTTCCAATTTGCCTTGATTCATGGACCTGACACTCCAGGCTCCTATGCAATATTGCTCTTTACAGCATCAGACCTTGCTTCTATCACCAGTCACATCCACAACTGGGTACTGTTTTTGCTTTGGCTCCATCCCTTCTTTCTAGAGTTATTTCTCCACTGATCTCCAGTAGCATATTGGGCACCTACTGACCTGGGGAGTTCCTCTTTCAGTATCCTATCATTTTGCCTTTTCATACTGTTCATGGGATTCTCACGGCAAGAATACTGAAGTGGTTCGCCATTCCCTTCTCCAGTGGACCACATTCTGTCAGACCTCTCTACCATGGCCCGCCCGTCTTGGGTGGCCCCACGGGCATGGCTTAGTTTCATTGAGTTAGACAAGGCTGTGGTCCTAGTGTGATTAGATTGACTAGTTTTCTGTGATTATGGTGTGATCACTCACCTAGAGCTAGACATCTTGGAACGTGAAGTCAAGTGGGCCTTAGAAAGCATCACTATGAACAAAGCTAGTGGAAGTGATGGAATTCCAGTTGAGCTATTTCAGATCCTGAAAGATGATGCTGTGAAAGTGTTGCACTCAATATGACAGCAAATTTGGAAAACTCAGCAGTGGCCACAGGACTGGAAAAGGTCAGTTTTCATTCCAATCCCAAAGAAAGGCAATGCCAAAGAATGCTCAAACTACCACACAATTTCATTCATCTCACACGCTAGTAAAGTAATGCTCAAAATTCTCCAAGCCAAGCTTCAGCAATACGTGAACCATGAACTTCCAGATGTTCATGCTAGTTTTACAAAAGGCAAAGGAACCAGAGATCAAATAGCCAACATCAGCTGGATCATGGAAAAAGCAAGAGAGTTCCAGAAAAACATATATTTCTGCTTTATTGACTATGCCAAAGCCTTTGACTGTGTGGATCACAATAAACTGTGAAAAATTCTTCAAGAGATGGGAATACCAGACCACCTGACCTGCCTCTTGAGAAATCTGTATGCAGGTCACGAAGCAACAGTTAGAACTGGACATGGAACAACAGACTGGTTCCAAATAGGAAAAGGAGTATGTCAAGGCTGTATATTGTCACCCTGCTTATTTAACTTCTATGCAGAGTACATCATGAGAAATGCTGGGCTGGAAGACACACAAGCTGGAATCAAGATTGCTAGGAGAAATATCAATAACCTCAAATATGCAGATGACACCACCCTTATGGCAGAAAGTGAAGAGGAACTCAAAAGCCTCTTGATGAAAGTGAAAGAGGAGAGTGAAAAAGTTGGCTTAAAGCTCAACATTCAGAAAACGAAGATCATGGCATCTGGTCCCATCACTTCATGGGAAATACATGGGGAAACAGTGGAAACGGTGTCAGACTTTATTTTGGGGGGCTCCAAAATCACTGCAGATGGTGAGTGCAGCCATGAAATTAAAAGACGCTTACTCCTTGGAAGGAAAGTTATGACCAACCTAGATAGCATATTCAGAAGCAGAGACATTACTTTGCCAACAAAGGTTCGTCTAGTCAAGGCTCTGGTTTTTCTAGTGGTCATGTATGGATGTGAGAGTTGGACTGTGAAGAAGACTGAGTGCCGAAGAGTTGATGCTTTTGAACTGTGGTGTTGGAGAAGACTCCTGAGAGTCCCTTGGACTGCAAGGAGATTCAACCAGTCCATTCTAAAGGAGATCAGCCCTGAGTGTTCTTTGGAAGGACTGATGCTGAAGCTGAAACTCCAGTACTTTGGCCACCTCACGAGAAGAGTTGACTCACTGGAAAAGACTCTGATGCTGGGAGGGATTGGGGGCAGGAGGAGAAGGGAACGACAGAGGATGAGATGGCTGGATGGCATCACCAACTCGATAGACGTGAGTTTGAGTGAACTCCGGGAGTTGGTGATGGACAGGGAGGCCTGGCATGCTGCGATTCATGGGGTCACAAAGAGTCGGACACAACTGAGCAACTGAACTGAACTGAACTAATGCAAATAAGATAATTTCAGGGATATTGATTTAATATTCCCAATTAGTGGGAAAATATATAAATATTTTTCAGTTTACATGGAATTGACCACACACTAGGCCAGAACATAAATTGCAACAAATTTTAAATAACTGTTAAATACTATAAACCTGTATAGTCCAAAATGGTAGCCACTAGTCATATGTAGCTTCCAGGCAATTAAAGTAATACTTGTCCAAATTAGAATGTGCTATAAATGTAAAATACACAGCAGATTTGAAAACTCAAAAAAATCTGAAATGTCTGATCATTTTAATAAATGATTAGATATTTAAATAATAGTTTGGATATACTGGGTTAACTAAAATATATTAAGATAAATTTTACCTGTTTATTTTTACTCTTTTAATGTGGCAATTAAATTTGTAAAAATTACATATATGGCTCACATTATACCTCTACTGAACAGCACTGTGATAATCTATATTCTCTGAATACAAGAAATATCAGTAAGAAAAGATAAATATCTCCATGTATTTGGAAATTAAAAAAAAAATGTGTTTCTGATTAACTCTTGGATCAAATGAAAAATCATAATTTACATTTAAAATACTTAGAATTGAATAATAGTGAAATTTCTACACATCAAAAGTTATGAAATATAGCTAAAGCAAAAAAGATAAGTAAATTGTGGTATACTTTAGAACATAATGCAGATGAAGAAATGAAGATTTTCAGCTACATGTAACATCATGGACAAAAATCCCAGGGACATAATCTTGAGCACAAAGAGTAAATCACTGAGTAATGCATATAGTATAATTTTATTTCCATGAAGACAAAATATATGCAAAATCTTTTTCTTTGGAATACAGACATACTCAGTTAAATTACATGCATGCATGCTCAGTTGTGTCCGACTTTGCAACTCCATGGATTACAGCACACCAGGGCTCTTGTTCATGGAGTTTTCTAGGCAAGAATACTGGAGTGGGTTGCCATTTTGTTCTCCAGGGGATCTTCCAAGACCCAGGGATTGAACCCATGTCTCCTGCATCCCCAAACTTGCAGGCTGATTCTTTATCACTACTGCTACCTGGGGAAGCTTCAGTAAAATTATAGAGTGAAGCAAAGGAACAACAGGTGTTTTCTGTAGTATTTTGTGGATGCCTTTAATCAGTGTGAGGAATTACCCTTCTCTTCAAGGATGCCATGTGGTGGAATTAGGGTGAAGCACCAAGGGACTTCAATGCTAATGGTAAGCTTCTTTTTCCTAAACTGAGTGGTCATTGTATTGTAGTTCTTCACACTTTCAGTTCAGTTTAGTTTAGTCGCTCAGTCGTGTCTGGCTCTTTGCGACCCCATGAATCGCAGCACGCCAGGCCTTCCTGTCCGTCACCAACTCCTGGAGTTCACCCAAACTAATGTGCATCGAGTCGGTGATGCCATCCAGCCATCTCATCCTCTGTTGTCCCCTTCTCCTCCTGCCCCCAATCCCTCCCAGCATCAGGGTCTTTCCCAATGAGTCAACTCTTCACATGAGGTGGCCAAAGTACTGGTGTTTCAGCTTTAGCATCAGTCCTTCCAATGAACACCCAGGACTGATCTCCTTTAGGATGGACTGATTGGATCTCCTTGCAGTCCAAGGGACTCTCAAGAGTCTTCTCCAACACCTCAGTTTAAAAGCATCAATTCTTTGGCGCTCAGCCTTCTTCACAGTCCAATTCTCACATCCATTCATAACCACTGGAAAAACCATAGCCTTGACTAGATGGACCTTTGTTCGCAAAGTAATATCTCTACTTTTGAATATTCTACCTAGGTTGTTCACAACTTTCCTTCCAAGGAGTAAGAGTCTTTTAATTTCATGGCTGCAGTCACCATCTGCAGTGATTTTGGAGCCCCCCCAAAATAAAGTCTGACACTGTTTCCCCATCTATTTCCCATGAAGTGATGGGACCAGATGCCATGATCTTCGTTTTCTGAATGTTGAGCTTTAAGCCAACTTTTTCACTCTCCTCTTTCACTTTCATCAACAGGCTTTTTAGTTCCTCTTCACTTTCTGCCATAAGGGTGGTGTCATCTGCATATCTGAGGTTATTGATATTTCTCCCGGCAATCTTGATTCCAGCTTGTGCTTCTTCCAGTCCAGCGTTTCTCATGATGTACTCTGCATAGAAGTTAAATAAGCAGGGTGACAACATACAGCCTTGACGTACTCCTTTTCCTATTTGGAACCAGTTTGTAGTTTCATGTCCAGTTCTAACTGTTGCTTCCCGACCTGCATACAGGTTTCTCAAGAGGCAGGTCAGGTGGTCTGGTATTCCCATCTCTTTCAGAATTTTCCACAGTTTATTGTGATCCACACAGTCAAAGGCTTTGGCATAGTCAATAAAGCAGAAATAGATGATTTTCTGGAACTCTCTTGCTTTTTCAATGATCCAGCATCACACTTTAAACCCATCTAAATCTTTTACGTATCTACTCAATATTTATACAAATAGTGACAAAGCCTGAGCAAGAATAGTATGGGTATTTGGAGAAAAGAATATTAAAGTGAAAGACCAAGGAGAAGAAATTGGCAAGCAGCAGGGTGGACTTTCCTGCCCACTAGGCACACTATGGACAGGACAGTGTCATCAAGCCCTGGAGAGAAAGAGGTGCATGAGGACAGGGTCCCTGTCCAGATGGGGCTCAAAATCCAGCAATATAAAAGGAAGATTTATCTTTTAAAATGTGAGGCAGATCTAGCAGGTTCTGATGCTTGCTCAGCAGTCTCTAGGCTAGAGAAGAGGAAGTGAAGCAGAAGGAACAAAAGAATGAGGACAGCAAAAGTAGGATTACACTAAAACCTCGTTTGTGGCTTTCTTCCAAATATTTGGCCATTCCTGTCTCCTTTGCAGACTCATCTTTATCTGCCTGTCAATTACATGTTCATGTTCCTCAGCACTTCATTCTGGGGCCTCTTTTTCTCTCTCTCTCCCCTTTCTCTAACTGATCTTATCCACGCCTATGGTTAAAATGCAATATAGTTGCTGACAACTCCCAGATTTTATCTCCACTGCACATCTGTTCTGTTAGTATCTGACTCATGTTTCCAACTCTCCACCTGATTGCTCTTTTAATTTCAGAATCATCCAAAACTCAACATGTCTGTAATCTCAGAGGCTTACAATGTCAAAGTTTATTTTTTTGCTTATATGTCATCTGCTGCTCTACTCCTCGTGTTTTGTTCTGGGATGTAGCCCAAGGAGCAACTCCTACCTGGGAATGCTGTTTTTGTGGCAGACAGAAAAGAAAAATTGCCCAAACATAGGATCTGTTAAAGCTTCTGCTCAGAAATCAGTGCATGTCACTTCTCTCACATTTCCATGGCAAGAACAAATCAAATGGACATGTTTGATGTGAATCAGGTGTGGACAGTAGTCCTCTCATTAGGAGGTGCACAGTAAACCAACTGGCACCCTGTGGAGTCCATCACAACTCTGAAATCCTATTGGAAGCAACCTGAGGATTTCTACCCTGAAGGTGAAGAAAAATACTTGCTTAGACTGTGGTTCTTTCACTTGGGAGTAATTTCTCAGTCCATTTTTCACCACAGCTCCTGGCTTTCCTATCTGAGATGTGCTTTTTTTTTTTTTTCATTATACAGTCTTACCACATCAGAAGGGGGCATTAGAGATTTTGCCCCATTGAGAGATAGCTTTTTTCCCACTTATTTCCTACCCATAGATTTGGAGGAGAAATGGTTTTGAGAGAATTAAAAAAAAAAAACAGATTTTTTTTCGATATAGTTGAAAACAATAAAATACATTTTAAAAGCATATACTAGAGGGATGAGTTTTAAAAGTATATATAAACATATGTGTGCAAAACCAAAATAATGTGTGTAAAATCAAAATAATGACATTTCTATTATCCCCCAAAGTTTCACCATGCCCTTTTAAAATCCTTCACTCCTGCCTTCTTGCCCTCAGAAATCAAGAGCTGGCTTTCTGTCTATACATAGGTTTGTATTTTCAGAATTTTATAAAAATTCTCCATATATCATACAGTATATTCTTTTTTGTTTGGTAGCTTTTACTTGGCATAATTCCTTTTCAATCTGTCCATGTTGTACCATGAAGTAATAGTTCATTATCTTTTTTTGCTGAGTAATGTTTCATCAAATGGATATACCACAATTTGTTTATCCATTCATCTGTTGATGGACATTTAGGTTGTTTCGCTCTTAGAAACATAGCTATTAATATCTGTGTACAAGTATTTGTATGGATATTTCCCTTTATTTCTCTTGGGTAAATACCTAGGTGTGAAATGGCTAAGTAGCAAGGTAAGTAAGTGTATATTAAACTTTTTAAGAAACTTTCATACTGTTTTCCAAAGCGTTGTACTGTTTTACATTCCAGCCAGCAGAATATGAGAGGTATAGTCTTTCCACATTTTACCAACAACTGATAATGTTCAGGCTTTTTAATTTTAGCTGTTCTAAAAGTGTGTGGTCATGGGACTTCCCTATAGGTCCAGGGTTAAGCCACCATGTTTCCACAGCAGGAGGCATGGGTTCAACCCCTGGTCTGGGAGCTAAGATCCCACATGTCAAGAGCTGTGGGCAAAAAAGAAAAATAAAAAATATTTAAAAACAGAAGTGTGTGGTTGTATCTCATTATGGTTTTATTCTGCATTTCCCTAATGCCTAATGATGTAGAGTATCTTTTTTTATGTGTTTATGGGCCATCTGTATATTTTGGTGAAGTATCTGGTCAAATCTTCTGCTCTTTTTTTATTGGTTGTTTATGGTCACCTGAGTTTCTAAAGTTCATACATATTCTGAAAATAAGTCTACATATTCTGAAAACAAGTCCTTTATGACATATATCAATGTATTGTACAAATCTATGATGATGGCTTGTCTACATTTTCTAAACAATGCCTTTTAAAGAACAGAAGTTTTACCTTTGATGAAGTCTAACTTATCAAGTTTTTTTTCTTTATGGATTGTGCTTTTGGTTTGTTTGTTTGTTTTTTTGCTTTTGGGTTTGAATATTAAGAAATCTTTGCTTAATTTAAGGTCACAAAGACATGTCTCCTGTTTTCTCCTAGAAGTTTTTAAATTTTATGTTCTGTATTTAGATCTATGATCTATTTTGAATTAATCTCTCTATATATATTTCACACTATGAATCAAAGTTTTGTTTTGTTTTGTTTTGTTTTTTTGCATATGGGTATACATTTGTTCCACCAATGGTCACAAAAACTGTATGTTCTATAATGGCCTGCTTTGGCACTCATGTAGAAAATCAGTTAGGCACATGTGTGCCTATTTCTGTATTCTTAATTCTGCTCCATTGACCTATTAATATTTGTCTATCTTGAGACTAATTCCACATTGCCTTGATTATTTATAGCTTTATAATAAATCTTGAAGTCAGGTAGTGACTTTAATCTTTCGGCTCAAAGTTTTTTCAGTGTTATTTTTGTTTTTCTAGGTCCTTTGCATTTCTATATGAATTTCAGAATTAGCTTGTTAATTTCTACACGAAGTTTGCTGCAAGTTTGATTGTGATTGCACTGAGTTATAAATCCATAAATGTGAACAACACTGAGACTTCTGTTCTCTGCATTTATTTAGATCCTCTTAATTTATCTCATCAATGTTTTGTAGTTTTTAATATATAGGTCTGGCACATTATTTGTCAGATTCATCACTATTTCATGTGTTTTGAAATATTTTTTATACATACAGCTTTTTAATTTCAATTGTTCTGTGAAAATATATAGGAATTAATTTGGGTTTTGGATGTTGACTTTTTTCCTTGTAACTTTTTGTCAGACTCATCTATTAGTTCTTCTATATATAGAACTATAGATAATAGTTCATCTATTAGTAACTTTTTTTGTAGATTCTATAGTTTTCATGTTAGTGGGCATATCATCTGTGAATACAAAATTTTATTTCTTCCTTTCCAGTCTGATATTACTTTTTCTTGCCTGACTGTACTGACTAGAACTTTCAGCACAATGAACAGAACTGATGACAGTGGATGTTTTTTTCTTGATCTTAATCTTAGGAGGAGAGTATACAGTCTATCATTATTAAGTATGATGTTATCTGTAGGTTTTTGTAGATGCCTTGTATCAATCTGAAGAAGTTCTCCTCTATTCCTACTCTTCTGAGGTTTTTTAAAAAATTTAGGGACAAACATTGCATTTTGCCAACTTGTTTTGTTTCTACTGACATAATCATAGTTTTTCTTTTTAAATTTTTGAATAACAATAATTGATTTTTGAATGTTAAACCGATCTTGCATCCTTGAGATAAACCCCACACATTCATGATTTCTTTCACTTTTCATGTTGCTAGATTCAATTTGCCAAATTTTTCTTTAGAATTTTTGCATCTATGCTCATGGCAGATGTTGGTCTGTTAATTTGCTTATAATGTTTTTGTCATATTTTGGTATCAAGGTAATAGTGGCCTCATAAAATAAGTTAACTATTCCTTCTTCTTTAATTTTGTGGAAGAGTTTAAGTAGAATTAGTACTGTTTCTTCTTTAAATGCTTGAAAAAACTTCTGGGCCTAAAGTTTGTTTTGTGGAAAAAATTTAAACTCTAAATTCAGGTTATCTATTTCATTTTAGTGAGTTTTGGAAGTTTGTATTTAAAAAAACTGTGTCCATTTTTTCAGAGCAGTCAAAGTTAATGGCATAGTCAAGCAAATGGCTTTGTGGTGCCATTTTTCCAACAGCATTTGCTCACTTTGTGTCACATTTTGGTAATTCTTGCCAATATTTCAAATTTTTCATGTTTATTATATTTATGATGATCCATGATCAGTGATTTTTGATGCTATTACCAAGACTCACTGAAGGCTCAGGTGATGGGTAGAATTTTTTAGCAATATTTTTGAATGAAAAAAATAATGGCATAAGGTTGTTTAAAATATATTCCTCTATTAATGTATTCAGATCTGAAGAACATAATGTCACTGCTCTCATTTCTGATATTGGTAAATTTTTGTCTTCTCTCTTTTGTCCTGGTGAATCTGACATGAGGTTTATTAATGTTATTGACCTCCTTAAAGAAACTGATTTTTAAATCGATATCCTGTATTGTTTTTGTTTCCTATGTCACTGACTTCTGCTCTGATCTTTATCATTTACTTTCTTATGTTTATCTTGGGTTCTTTTTTTAAAAATTTTATTTTATTTTTAAACTTTACATAATTGTATTAGTTTTGCCAAATATCAAAATGAATCCACCACAGGTATACCTGTGTTCCCCATCCTGAACCCCCCCTCCCTCCTCCCTCCCCATACCATCCCTCTGGGTCGTCCCAGTGCACTAGCCCCAAGCATCCAGTATCGTGCATCGAACCTGGACTGGCATCTCGTTTCATACATGATATTTTACATGTTTCAATGCCATTCTCCCAAATCTTCCCACCCTCTCCCTCTCCCACAGAGTCCATAAGACTGTTCTATACATCAGTGTCTCTTTTGCTGTCTCGTACACAGGGTTATTGTTACCATCTTTCTAAATTCCATATATATGTGTTAGTATACTGTATTGGTGTTTTTCCTTCTGGCTTACTTCACTCTGTATAATAGGCTCCAGTTTCATCCACCTCATTAGAACTGATTCAAATGTATTCTTTTTAATGGCTGAGTAATACTCCATTGTGTATATGTACCACTGCCTTCTTATCCATTCATCTGATGATGGACATCTAGGTTGCTTCCATGTCCTGGCTATTATAAACAGTGCTGCGATGAACATTGGGGTACACGTGTCTCTTTCCATTCTGGTTTCCTCAGTGTGTATGCCCAGCAGTGGGATTGCTGGATCATAAGGCAGTTCTATTTCCAGTTTTTTAAGGAATCTCCACACTGTTCTCCATAGTGGCTGTACTAGTTTGCATTCCCACCAACAGTGTAAGAGGGTTCCCTTTTCTCCACACCCTCTCCAGCATTTATTGCTTGTAGACTTTTGGATCGCAGCCATTCTGACTGGTGTGAAATGGTACCTCATAGTGGTTTTGATTTGCATTTCTCTGATAATGAGTGATGTTGAGCATCTTTTCATGTGTTTGTTAGCCATCTGTATGTCTTCTTTGGAGAAATGTCTATTTAGGTCTTTGGCCCATTTTTTGATTGGGTCATTTATTTTTCTGGAATTGAGCTGTAGGTATTGCTTGTATATTTTTGAGATTAGTTGTTTGTCGGTTGCTTCATTTGCTATTATTTTCTCCCATTCTGAAGGCTGTCTTTTCACCTTGCTTATAGTTTCCTTTGTTGTGCAGAAGCTTTTAAGTTTAATTAGGTCCCATTTGTTTATTTTTGTTTTTATTTCCAATATTCTGGGAGGCGGGTCATAGAGGATCCTGCTGTGATGTATGTCGGAGAGTGTTTTGCCTATGTTCTCCTCTAGGAGTTTTATAGTTTCTGGTCTTACATTGAGATCTTTAATCCATTTTGAGTTTATTTTTGTGTATGGTGTTAGAAAGTGTTCTAGTTTCATTCTTTTACAAGTGGTTGACCAGTTTTCCCAGCACCACTTGTTAAAGAGATTGTTTTTTCTCCACTGTATATTCTTGCCTCCTTTGTCGAAGATAAGGTGTCCATATGTGCGTGGATTAATCTCTGGGCTTTCTATTTTGTTCCATTGATCTATATTTCTGTCTTTGTGCCAGTACCATACTGTCTTGATGACTGTGGCTTTGTAGTAGAGCTTGAAGTCAGGCAGGTTGATTCCTCCAGTTCCATTCTTCTTTCTCAAGATAGCTTTGGCTATTAGAGGTTTTTTGTATTTCCATACAAATTGTGAAATTATTTGTTCTAGTTCTGTGAAGAACACCGTTGGTAGCTTGATAGGGGTTGCATTGAATCTATAAATTGCTTTGGGTAGTATACTCATTTTCAATTTGAAAATCTCTGTCTTTTAAAGCTTAGACAATTTACATTTAATTGAATTGTGACAGAGTAGACTTAAATCCATTATCTTGCCTATTTGTCCCATCTGTTGTTTGCTTTGCCTTCTTTGCCTTCTTTGGATAGCATCACTGACTCAATGGACATGAATCTGAGCAAACTCTGGGAGACAGTGAAAGACAAGGAAGCCTGGTGTACTGCAGTCCATGAGTTGCAAAGAGTTTTAGAGACTCAACAACAACAACAACATATGGCTTATGATTCACTTGCATCTGCTTTGTTGCCATATTAGTTATAACTCTCTGTTTAGCTTTATTTCATGGTTGCTCTAGGGTTGATAATAGCTATCTTTAACTTGTCACAGTTGTGGTGGGCTAAATAATTGCCTTCAAAGATATTCATATTCTAATCCACAGAGTGTGTAAATATGGCATAAGGTACTTTGCAGATGTGATTATATTAAGGATCTTCAGATAAGGAAATTATCCTAGTTTATTTGGGTGTACCCTAAGTATAATTATAAAGGTCTTTATGAGAAAGAGGCAAGAAGGTTAATGTGGAGGGTAAGGGAAGGTGGTGATATGACACTGGAAACACAGATTAGATTCATGAGACCAGGATCCAAGGAATGCCAGCAGCTTCTAAAAGCTGGAAGAAAAAAGAAATGGGTTCTCCCCTTGAGCCTCCAGAAAGAGCCAGCCCTGCTGACATCTTGATTTTAGCCCCTTAACATTCATTTGGACTTCTGACCCCCAGAACTGTATACATTTGTGTTGTTTGAAGTTTGTGGTAATTGCTACAGTAGCAATAGAAAACTATGCTGGTTTATTTTCAAGTGTTATTATACAACTTTCAGGTATATGATTAGAATCTTATAATAGTAAACTTGACAAAATAAGGAGCAGCAGTCAATGGAAATAAAGTAATACTTTACTTGGCTTTCAAAATACCAGTACTATAGGATGAATATGACTGGCTATGTGCTTGTTAGAAGTGGAGAGGCAACAGAATCCTGGCAATTTGATTCATTTTATTTCTTTTTTTTCTAATTCAGATTCTTTATTAAATATTAAAAGATAAATGTTAAAATGTAAATTATACTGAAGCTCTGTTCTGAAGATTAATATTGAGCAAAACAATTTTTCACTTAAGCCAGGTTTCCTATTGGAAAAGAGGTTTTATTGATTAGAAAATTCCAGTGAACATTTTCAGATGGGTGCCTATGAGTACATTAGAAGTTACCTTTACTATTAAATGGATGGTATTGAATATTTGAGGTGCTTGAATTTTAGTTTCTTGGAGACAGTTATAATTTTGATATCAACAAAAGTAGAATCCATTTCACATACATTCCTCCAATGGACCCAGTACAATGGGTTATATGTGTATCTATCTGTTTAGAATAAAAACTGAAAGGCTAGTAGATTATAGAAGTTAAAATATGGTAAGCCAAGGTTCAAACAATGTTAATGAAGTGATAGTCATTCATGAAATTGACAGAGTTGTTTTTTTTTTATGACATTTCCACAAAATATAAGATGTTTTGAGAACTGTTAGAAAATTTATGAACTTGTGTGGGATGATAATTTTGCTTGATATTATAGCTACAGAAATTAGGACTTTCATATCTCTTTGATTCCTGCTGAGTCTCTGTTCTTGACTCTTCAGTGCAATTCTCTAATGAGACAAGACAGAAAGAATGATTACACATGATGTTGCAAACATGCTGTCCTTGATTACCATGGGCTGGGCACTGAGTAATGTATACAGAGATGATTATATGTATGAAAAAGATAATCTTGATACTAAAAATAAAAACACACTTATATAGTACACTCAAGAAAGAGCTTGCACATTATTCAGGAATATAAAACCATCTTAAGACACTGAAAAAGAAAAACCACTCTTGTCTTGAAAGAAACTATGAAGTTTTGACTTTTACTCTAGTGAGACTTTCTGGGAGAAACCTAGAGGATTTCAAGAAATAAAATATTGTTAGAGGTATATTCATATATTAAAAAGCTGAAAATGTGTAACTATTTTTGAATATCATACACATATCCAATTTCCTCTGTAGAACCAGTTCTAGAGATATTGATGCTTTAGAATAATAAGAAACAACACAGATTCAGGTTCTATATTTGGATTTTACTAAGAATCTAATAAAGAAGGTCATCTCTAGAATCCAGGAGTCTGAATTGATACTTGGCAAGTCAGAAGCTGACTTGCTAGCAGACAATGAGAGCTTCCAAGTTTTAAATTCTGTGATCAGTGGTTTGGCTGGGATTAAATTCATTCCCATTCATCCATACATCCAACCAGCAAATATTTATTGAGTACCCACTATGTATCAGGCACTGTTTCAGGCTCTAGGGATATAGTCATTCTTTCTTGCCATTTGCTGATACATTAATGCAATTCCCTAATTTTTAGAAGATCCTGAGTAGTAAATGACTATCTAAAGTGACATGATTCACAAGAGGCAGAGCTGGTTCAAGCTTATACCAGCTTAGGGCTCTCTTCCCTGTATTATCAATACATTTCAAAAACAACATTTGGGGTTCGCCTAATAGGAAAATTTGGATCTACTCACAATTGAGTATTTATTTAAAAAAACTTTTAACTTTTAAATTCTTAGAGTAAAAAGAAAATGTGAATCTAATTTCATACATATATGCAAAAAGCTAGATTCCCTTAATTGTAGTTAAAAACATAACTGCAAACAAATGTCAAACCATAATGCCAAATGACAGCTTTAAATTCTGTTTCACAAGTTGTTCTTTTAGCGATGTCTTCACATTGTCAATCAAAGAGATAATTTTGATTTTGCACAAACCCTGCCTCTGTTAAAAGTAGTGTCTGTGATATCATAAGAAGTTTGGCAAGTCTCTTGTTCTGAAAGCTATTGATAGACAGGAAATCAGAGAAAGAGGTAAGTCTGGGGGAAAATATCAGATGAGATTTGTTATTTTAGAATGATATTACTAGAACACTTCATTTCTTAATGCTTTAAACTAACAGAAGTGCATCCAAAATAAACCACTCCATGGACTAATCTTTACAACTTTAAAAGTAAAGCAGATAATACTGAACTCAACAGATATTCACTGAATATCTAAATCACCAGTGCAGGGTATAAAAATTAATAAAATATGATGCTTTAAGAGGTTAACAACCTAAGGGAAGATGAACGAGAAGGAACCTACTAGGCATGATACTAGATGTTTTAATTTTTACAAGCAGGTAGCTGTTATTAATATGCCCATTTTACAGAAAATGACAATGACCCTTAAAATGGTTAAGCTAGTTGTCCAAACTTGACACTGGTCAAGTTGGGATTTAAATTTATGTTTGCTTAACTTAAAAGTCCATTCTTTCAATATTCAATTTAGAAAAGGCAGAGGAAACAGAAATCAAATTGCCAACATCCGCTGGACTGTGGAAAAAGCAAGAGAGTTCCAGAAAAACATCTATTTCTGCTTTATTGACTATGCCAAAGCCTTTGACTGTGTGGATCACAATAAACTATGGAAAATTCTGAAAGAGATGGGAATACCAGACCACCTGACCTGCCTCTTGAGAAATCTGTATGCAGGTCACGAAGCAACAGTTAGAACTGGACATGGAACAACAGATTGGTTCCAAATAGGAAAAGGAGTACATCAAGGCTGTATGTTGTCACCCTGCTTATTTAACTTATATGCAGAGTACATCATGAGAAACGCTGGACTGGAAGAAGCACAAGCTGGAATCAAGATTGCCAGGAGAAATCTCAATAACCTCAGATATGCAGATGACACCACCCTTATGGCAGAAAGTGAAGAGGAACTCAAAAGCCTCTTCATGAAAGTGAAAGTGGAGAGTGAAAAACTTGGCTTAAAGCTCAACACTCAGAAAACGAAGATCATGGCATCTGGTCCCATCACTTCATGGGAAATAGATGGGGAAACAGTGGAAACAGTGTCAGACTTTATTTTTTTGGGCTCCAAAATCACTGCAGATGGTGATTGCAGCCATGAAATTAAAAGATGCTTACTCCTTGGAAGGAAAGTTATGACAAACCTAGAAAGCATATTGAAAAGCAGAGACATTACTTTGCCAACAAAGGTCCATCTAGTCAAGGCTATGGTTTTTCCAGTGGTCATGTATGGATGTGAGAGTTGGACTGTGAAGAAGGCTGAGCGCCGAAGAATTGATGCTTTTGAACTGTGGTGTTGGAGAAGACTCCTGAGAGTCCCTTGGACTGCAAGGAGATCCAACCAGTCCATTCTGAAGGAGATCAGCCCTGGGATTTCTTTGGAAGGAATGATGCTGAAGCTGAAACTCCAGTACTTTGGCTACCTCATGCGATGAGTTGACTCATTGGAAAAGACTCTGATGCTGGGAGGGATTGGGGGCAGGAGGAGAAGGGGATGACAGAGGATGAGATGGCTGGATGGCATCACTGACTCGATGGATGTGAGTCTGAGTGAACTCCGGGAGTTGGTGATGGACAGGGAGGCCTGACGTGCTGCGATTCATGGGGTCACAAAGAGTCAGACACGACTGAGCGACTGAACTGAACTGAACTGAAGTCACACTACTACGAGGTAACAGAACCCTTGAAACCTTGCTTCCTCATCCTTTTTTATATTGTTATTGCTTCTAGCCTTCATGAAAGTATGATAAACCTCAAAAAAGTAACTAAACACCAAGTTTATCTTCTTATAGAATGTGTTGTGAAATGTTTTTATTCTACTTCTGTTTTGAAGATATAGTTCTACTTCTGATTTTGCCAAGGCACTACAGAAAGGAAGACAAAAGTCACCACATTATATTTATTAAATGAATGAAAGAATCCTGGAAGAGTGGAGAGGTGGGGTAAGAAAGCAAGGGGAAGGGGAGAGGGGGTACTCTGGGATTTTCTGCTTTCTGCAGGGCTGGAAGTTCCCTGAAGATTCAGTGTTACAACATGATTGAGAAAGAGAAGCTGACAGAATGGATCCCTTCATGACAAACGCTAAGAGAACTGTATAAACTGTAGTGGGGGGAGCATGGGTTAAAAGCTAGATACAACAGATTTTGAATTCTGTCTTTGCTAACTATGTTAACCTTAGCGAGACACTTAGCCTTGCTTAGCCTCAGTTTCCTCAAGAGAAAAATGTGGAAAATAATACCTGCTTCTAAAGAGAGGGCCACAACTCTGCTGGCCATAGTCTTTGTGCAAATTTGAAAATGGCTTTCCCTCTGGGTTGGTGAGTTAGAAGAAAAGCTCCTTCTGAGTTAGACCAGACATAGGGACACAGGGCTTGGTGAAGAGGGAATGGCACAATTATACAGGAAAAATAAGCTCTTTCCTCTGTGGCAAGTGGTAAGGAGAGCAGAGTTCAGGCTGGTTTTCAGATTCCTGATTCCTTCTAATGAGTACCACACAATGATGCATTTGCTTGGGGCTGTGTGAAAACAAAATCATGTCCACAGAAGCATTCAGAGGGCTCCCCACGACTGTGAAACCTGGGGCTGGTGAGAGAGCTTGAGAGGGAGAAACAGGGGAGGCGAGAACAAAGAAAAGAAGGAATGGGGAAGAGAGAGCCTGGAGAAGCAGATATGTTTAATCAAGGGGTCATGTCATATACAGGAGAACAGGAAACTCCATGAATCTCCTGAAATAATTTGCCAGGCTTTATGTCTATTTTTCTGAGGTGAGGGTCTATAGCTCTCAATTATAAAAGAGAAAGAGAAGAGGATGAATAAATTGCGAAAGAAGTTAATGTGTGTGTGAGAAGGGGAATAAAATCCTTCCCTACAGCCTCAAACATATGCTTTGGGGGGACAGGGAGCAATTAGGTAAATTTCAGTTAAGGTAGGTAAAGAGCTAGATAGCTTGAGATACAGATAGATATTATTTATTTCACAAAATTGCACCTAACTTTGGTCACAATGAAGCTTTTCCTCCAACAACATTCTTCACTAATCCTGTCATGTTATTGGCAAATAAATCACAATAATTCTATATTTTTTTCTTGGAATTTACCAAGATAGGGCCTACACAGCTCCTGGGGATGAAGGTATATGGCGTGAGCTGTTACAAACAGCTGCGTGTCTCAGTGGTACCACTGTAGGTCACACATTACTCGTAAATGAATTTCTCAGTGTTATACATGGGCAGCCTTCAAGTTTAAACACATATGTTCTTCTAAAATGTATTTGTAAGTTGGTTACAGGAAATTCCCAACACATTTTACTATAGCAGTAATTTTCCAAAAAGGAATTAGGTTTGCAGGCCAGCCCATAAAACCCTATTTAATCTGTAATACTTTTGAAGTGGTGTCACAAATTCATGTTTCCAGGTCGAGTTCTGGCCTTGGCCTAAGAGACCTTATAGCCTGGAAGCAGGACAGTTGAGGCCTCTCTTTACACAGAATTTTAAAAACAGCCACACTTTTCTCTGACACTGTTCCTGTGCCATGCCCCAAGGAGACCCCTCTCTCTAGCCCCAGTGTGCCTGTGACCAAGCTGGCCAGACCTTCTCTACCCCGAGCATCTAGGATCTTGAGGACCTACTTCTCTTCCTTCCAGTGGAGCCTCTTCTCCTAAGGGAGCCTCCTCAGCTGAGTGTGGAGGACAAAGCAATACATAATTAATTAGATTTGTATTAAGGATGAATTATTTCCTAGTCACTAACTCCTTTCCTGCTCCAAATTCAGAAATTCTGCCAATTTTTTTCTAGAGCCAGTTCTGGCTTTTCATATCTTTTTTCCTCCTCTTCTAAAGCTACATAGCTTATAAGTCTCACACTTTCCATAATGGTCCCAGTGCAACCATGGCAAACAGCTCTGCTGTGGGGAGGGGAGAAGAAGGAGGGGCAGTGTGGGAAGAGTGCCTGAATTTGCAAAGCCCACCCTGGTACCCTGAGCGAGCTGGGCTCTGGCCTCTGGGGAGCACATCTTGTAGCCTGTTGGTTGCTGTCTTTCCAAGGCAGAGGTTTGGGACCTTGCTGTGTGGCAGATTCCCAGGCACCGCCTAGTCCTACTCAATTAGAATCTCTATGGGTCTCATCAAATATCCCTATTTTAAGTTTTTTTTTTTTTTTTCCTGAGCCCAGCTTCTTTTTCTGGAAGGACTTTCACATCTCCAATTGCTTAAGGATACCTCTATTTAGAAATTCCACTGGTACTTCAAACCAGAGCTCCAAGAGCAAATTTGCTCAGTTGAGAGACAGTTAACTGGGGAAAGAAAGTGGAGAGAGGAAAGCCAAGTTCATCTATAAACTTTAAGGAATATCTGCTGTCACATGATCATAGGAGGGGAAGACAAAGAACCAAAACAGAGACAGGAAAGGGGCAGGATAACAGCTTGCCTATGAAGTCAAAATTTTGAGGCAGGTTTAGACAGTAATGTCAAAGCCTCTGAAAGGTCACTTGTTCTTAAGGATGTCTTTTTACCCTGGCTCTCCCATCTTCCTCTGGCTCAACATGGAGTAAGCCCCTGGCTATTTGCTCTCATCTGTTTGGTACAAAACCCTTTGATTAGTATCAAAACAGTAAATGACCTGACTTGCTCCTACTGCCTATTGCCAATCCCTTCTCCACTCAGCAGTCAGAGTGATCCTTCCACAGTGTTATTCCTCTGCTTAAATCCCTCCAGTCGTTTCTTTTCATCGCACTGGAACTAATACCTGTACTACAACAGGCTTGTGAGGCCCTGCACGACCTGGCCCTCCCCCGTGTCCCTCATATCTGCTAGGCTTCAAGTCACACTGCCACTTCTGAGAACTCACCAAGCTCATTTATCATTTGTAAAACTTTTCCCTGGCCCTTGGCATGGGAACCTCTACTTGTCTTCCTTTATGCATCATTTTGGAAGTTACTTTTACAATCACCCTTTCCAAAGCAGATATCCCTTCTTGCTGTCTCTACTACAACACCCCTTTACTTTATATCTGTTATCACAATGTATAATTATTCTGGTTAGTTCTCTACTTTATTTATTTGTTACTGTTTGTCTCTCTCATTAGAATGTAAGCTTTAGAGGAAAGGAATGTTTCAGATTCACCACTGTATCCCCAGGGTACAGAGTACCTGGCATATAGTAAATGCTCAACAAATAATTGTTAGTTAACTGAATTACCCAAAGCAAGTTATTCATCCACCCCACAGATACTTACTGAGTGGATACATGTACCAGATTCTGAGGATATAATAAAAGACAAGGCAGACAAAATGTGAAGGAAACCCTGGACAAGGAAAAAAAAGACAGTGCTTCTATCTAGGAGTAATCCTATGATAATACAATAACTTACTGGGCTACAAGCACATATTAATTTTTATTATGTGACAGACATTATGTCAGTACATTTGGTGCCACTAAACAACTAAGGAATATCTTGCCTGCTTTTTAATAGACTAAAGTATAGAGAATAAAGAAAGAAAAACAGTAAGAGGGAAAAAAGAGGGGTGGGGAAGAGAGGAAAAGAAGAGGAGAAAATAGTCCAGTGATGTCTCTATTCTCAGAAAACTTAAATTATCTTTAACACTTATAATAGAAGATAAGGTTAGAGTCATACTAAATTTAAAAAAAAGAAAGAAAACAGCAAATTTGGTATGCTATTTCAAAGCAAACAATCCCCTAAGAAAGCTCTATATTTATTCTAATAATGTTGTTAATCCTGAAAACATTCATGAAACAGCCATCTTCAAATTGCTGCCAGAGATAGTTTGTTAAGCATACAAAAAAAGAGAAAACATTTTACTTTATTTGTAATCCCCAATGATATTTCCCAGATTGACTTCCCATCATTCTCCTTGAACTTGCTTTCACTGGAACTATTGAGATTGTTTTAAAAATCAAATTCACTCCTAAAGGTCAAAGATTCATCATACTGAGGATATTCTAAAACATGCACACTTAAGCCAATCCTCAGAAAAGAGTTCCAGAAATGTTTGAACAAAGACAGAATCTTCTCGATGACCACTATGAAGGAGACAGAATTCATCTGGATAAACAGCTAGATCTAATTAATCTGACATCACTGGAAGTGGGGTATTCTGTACCTTTCATATACATAGAGTATATAGCTGATTTTAATCTTTCTGATGCAGTCATCATTATGGCCATTAATTATTAACCCATACTATAAACACGGGCTTCCGCAGTGGCTCAGCAGAAAAGAATCCCCCTGCAATGGAGGAGACATGTGTTCAGTCCCTGGGGTGGGAAAATCCCCCAGAGGAGGGCCTGGCAACCAACTCCAGTATTCTTGCCTGGAGAATCCCATGGACAGAGGAGACTGGTGGGCCACAGTCTATAGGGTCGCAAAGAGTTGGACATGACTGAAGTGACTGGGCACGCACAGCACACACGATCTATAAACAAAGGGGCACTCAAGATTACTGGTATGTGTAGGGGTGCTTGTCTCTGTTGCATATTAGGCCTAACTGCAATGCTTTTAAAGATATTTGTTTGCACTTAGTTTTTCTTTCTTCTTATGCATGGTCGGTCTTTCAGCTGCCATCACTTCTTGTTACTATTAGTAAATCTGGCTCTTGCAAATTTCCTGCTTATAAAATTGCTGCTTCTAATATGTACTGGGATTAACAATGACAAAATTGTGAAATGGCAGAAGTTGGGGTGGGATGAAGACTCACAGAACTACAAGATGCAACACCTTAGCAAGAGGCATGTTACTGGTGTAGCAGGGTGGAGGAATAAGTGGTGGGTGGCAATAAGCTCTGCAATTGTTCATCTAACTCAACCAAAGAGAAGTAAATTAATATTATCTCAGGGGAGACAAGAGATAAACCTTGTTCCTCTGTGAACTAGACAGACCTCTGACTAGCTTGGAGTAGACACAGATACAATCCAGGGCATAGTGTTGGTGAGAAAGTTCGGAGACAACCTAATTCTAAGGTGCCTGCTATCCACTTCCAAGGCCTCACTCCCAAACTCCACCTCTGGGAGCAAACAGCTGCCTTCAGAAAGAACAAAAACAAGATTATAAATCTTCTAAATAGAAAGCAATCAAATACTCATAAAATAAAATGAATAAAATGAAAAATGACAGAAAAAATGAAAAACAAATATCTAATTATGCCTTCTATACACAGAGAATAATACAAGACAAAAATTCTTATCCTCATGAAACTTGTATTCTTATGGAATATGTAATTGGCATAATACCTCCCATTAAAGACTCCTAGATTTAATAAAAGCCAACAAAACCCCTAGCATTATGCTACATACCAATATGAATTCAAAACAAAAGAAAAACCCCTAACATTATGCTATATACCAATATGGATTTAAAACAAAAGGATTCAAATAATAAAAGATATTATCAGGCAAATGAAAACTGAAAGAAAGCACGGTTGAGATATTAAGTACAGATAAGTAAAGACAAAGTAACTGAGCAAAAATATCCAGGATGGTTGGAGGAATATGCTTCTTAGTATCTTTGATATTAACTCAATACCAAAAGTATCTGTGCTTTTGGGGAGTCTTCAATATGAGGTGTTGACAAATAACAAAGAAAGAAGAAAAGTAGGAGCTTACAAAGGAAAAAGTGATAAAGAGATGTTTTTCTGTTGGAAGATGATAGAATTCAAAAATTACTGGCATAAGTGAAATTTAGTAGTGTAAGTACCACACATGATCTTTTCAATTCAACAAAAAATCTAACACCAAATGCCATGTGGGTTCCATCCTACTTGTACTAACTCAGTGAAGTTAAGCAAGTCCTTTAACCAGTTTGGGGTTCAGTTTAATCACCTGTAAAATGGGGTGGTAGGATAGGATGACCTTTCACGTGAAATGTATCTTTAATCTTAGATTTCACTGTTATCAAAATATATAGGACCCTGATGTTTTAAATATATATGGATTACTGACTTAAACATAAAATATATTTGGAAGAAATTATTCTTGACTGTACCTTTCACTTTTCAGTGTTACAACTTCTTCCTTTGTCTGATTCAGAAGAGTTTTGGTTATTTCCAGTTCATTTTCTGCAAGATTAATTCTTCTTTTTAAGTCATCTTCTTGCCTTTCTTTTGCAGTCAGTTCTTCCTGTAAAGTTTTATATATTTGTTGACAAGTCATTAAAGAGTCTTCTTTTTCTTTAAGCAATCTTGTGTGCCTAAAATGGAATAAGGAAAAAAACCTCAACCAATATGCATTTGATACTATATTTTTATGTTTATCAAAAATATATAAACATCTCATTTAAAAATAAGAGTATAACTTTAATTTTTAAAATAAGAATGCTACATAAATAGATAGTTCTGTGATTTAAAAATTTTCCTATCTAGGCAGAGGCAAAAATCATTGAACAGCTTCAATACATTATAAATTAGGGTTAGGTATTATTTACACAAGCAATACTATAAAAAAAAGTTAAGTACATTTTAAATATTATCTAAAATATGGTTTCAAATTCAATTATTAAAAATATTAAATAAAAAATTTTCAATGTGTACCGTGAGTCAGAAATAATGGATTCAAACTTCAGTTTTCTAAGTTCTCTTTGACACTCATCAGCTTCATTAGATTTATTCCTAAAATAATACAAAATAGGTTCAAATATTTTATTTCAAAATAAAGTGAAAATGTTTTCCCTTTTGTTAAGATATACTTTTCCTTTATTACTTTTCTTATCTTTATATTCTACTTGTTGTTACATACACAGATTTCCTTAAAATTAGAATACATACTCAAAAGGTTTCTGTTTGCCAAAAATACCTTAATCTATTAGTCCAACTATATGTGTTTTTCTATATCATTATTTTATTTATCCATTAAAAATTTCTTAGCATCTTTATATTACCATTTCTTTAAAGAAATAAATATTCAGTCCATTTCTGTACTGGCCAAGTAATCTCCTATCAGGCAGATCTGCATTTAAATAAAATGTCTAAAATTTAGACAACATTAAAAGAAGAAAGAAAAGAAAAACCCCTATGTGCAAGTGACCAAAAGCAGGACGATTCTGGAAGAAAGCTGATACTTCCAATGAGGTGACAGCCATGGGGTCAGGTTTTTGTTTTTTGTTTTTAAATGATGTTAAGCCTGAGTAAGGCCCCAGACTGCACCATACAGGAGAACCAAAATTCTAATAGAAAACTCACAGTCATTCTGGCTTGAAGAACTACAGGACAGTGTTTGAGGACAACCACAGCTGCTGGGAGGTAAAGAGTGAACCCTTAATGGGAGTGACCCAGAGAGAGGGAATCCCAAATACTGCTTATAAACTCTGTCTATATGTCTGGTTGAGCCCTAAACTACAGGTGACCTGGGGAAGATTCCAAGCAGCCTAATTAAAGATGAAAGAACTGAACTGAGAGTTTAGCTGTTGCCATAGAAACAGAGTTGTAGTTTTAGGCCAACCAAATTAATTGCCTATATAAAGCCACACAATCTCTTCCCCACCACCACATCAATAGTATTTGCAGAAATATAACAGAATCTAAAATTTCTGTAACATAACATTCACGGAGTTTACAATATATTTTTAAAAATTACTCAACATAGGAAGAAACAGAAAAGCAGGACCTATTCTAAAGAGAAAAGACTGTTAAAAGGGACTGACTCTGAGATGACCCAGATATTGAAATTAGCACTGTTATAATTCTGCTTGAAGACATAAAGGAAAATCTACTCTAGTTCTTGAAAAGATAAAAAAATCTCAGCAGAGAAATAAAAACCATTAAAAACCACAAAATGAGTTAGGGAGTCTGAGATGGACATGTACACACTGCTATATATAAATGGATAACCAACAAGAGCCTACTGAATAGCACAGGGAACTCTGTTCAATATTATATGGCAGCCTGGATGAGAGGGGAAAATAGATACATGTATATGTTTGGCTGAGTTGCTCTGTTGTGGACTTTAAACTATCATAACAATAAAAAGTTAAATGAAAAAAAATTAAAAATAAAAAGAATGAAATGGAAATTCTAAAACAAAATAAATATTTATCTTGATCTTATATGATTGGGTTTGTAACAATATTCAAAAGTTAATATATTAAGAAAGATTAATATTCTAATTTGTATAGGTTTCTCATTAATAATTTATTATATGAATATACTTTAAAATAGCTTTATAAGTTATTTTAATAAGTTTATGAATGTACAAAGAAATATGTTAGATTATTGATGGGTTTGCCCTACTTGCAGAGTAACTTTAATTCCTAATATACAATGAACATGAACAGCATTCATTTATTTTTATTCATTTTCTTTTCTACTGCAAAATATGATAAAATTGTAAGCTGCAGAAAATTATGCAAACAATTTATATAATGAATTATTTTGAGGAAACTCTAATTACTACCATCCAGATAAAAAAATAAAACCTCATCAGCTAGTCTAGAAGCTTCATACCCTCGACTCGATCATAGTCAACTCCCTCTCCCCTAAACTAATCATTCTCATGAATTTTATGGTAATCACTTTGATTTTCTTTGGAGTTGTATTGCCCAAGTTTTATCCCTAAACACTATACTTTAATTTTTTTTCTTTTTATAAAAAATTTTTAGAACACGTTTCTTTTATTATCTACTTTTTTTTAACTATTTCAACTTCAAACATTTATTTGAATAACTTCATACTATTTCTTAAAGTTTAAATTATCACTTAGTTCTAGGATAGCATCAGGAAAATAAAGAAACATTAAAAATTACAAGTTCATAAAACTTAACTTTGCTACTAAGTACACATTATTATTTTGAGTTAATATTTGTGAGAACTGATTTATTGATGTTTTAAAATTTCAATAAATGAAATTTAGGAATATGAAGGCCAAAGATCGAAAAAGGTTGTATATGTATAAATATACATGTCTAGGTATATAATTTTCTCCACAACTTCACTAGCACTACAATATAAAAATAATAAACAAGCCATAAATTCAGGTCAGTGAAATAGGTTCATTATGAAAAAACACTGAAAGTTATTATTCAAGACTATGATAACTAAAATTTTTAATGCTATTTTTCAGAAAAGACCACTATATCATTGAATTAATCTTTCTCTCTCAGATATATTAAACATCTGGTAACCAGGTTCCTTTTTGTACTTGTCAGAGGCCTTGAAAATTTCAGAATGATGGACATCTGCTCCCAAATCAAATATGTGCCTTAAAAATAATAGTAAACTCTTCAAGAATTCCATGCAGATTGATGACTCATTTATAGGCATGATGACATCCTATTGTTAAGAACAGCCTCAGTGTGTGCTTCAATAATAAATATTCTCTAGATGCCATTGAGAGAAAAGAATACACATTCGTTCTAAAATGGTAGACATAAAAAAGTATACAAAATTGCCCTGTCAAAGTCATTATTCTCCACTGATTGTTGTTATTCAGTCATTAGGTTGTGTCCGACTCTTTGAGATGCCATGGATTGCAGCAGAGCCTTCTGCAGGCTCTTCTGTCCTCTGCTGTCTCCCAGAGTTTGCTCAAATTCATATCCATTGAGTGGGTGATGCTATCTAACCATCTCATCCTCTGCCACCCCTTTCTCCTTTTGCCTTCAATCTTTGCCAGTATCAGGGTCTTTTTCCAAAAAGTCAGCTCTTCACATCAGGTGGCCAAAGTATTGGAGCTTCATCTTTAGCAACAGTCCTTTCAGTGAAAATTCAGGGCTGAGTTTCCACTAACATTCTCCACTAATACTTGTAAAATAGCTTATTTAAGTATTATGCTGCTGCTGCTGCTGCTGCTGCTAAGTTGCTTCAGTCGTGTCCAACTCTGTGCGACCCCATAGACGGCAGCCCACCAGGCTCCTCCGTCCCTGGGATTCTCCAGGCAAGAACACTGGAGTGGGTTGCCATTTCCTTCTCCAATGCATGAAAGTGAAAAGTCAAAGTGAAGTTGCTCAGTCACGTCCGACTCTTCGCAACCCCATGGACTGCAGCCTACCAGGCTCCTCTGTCCATGGGATTTTCCAGGCAAGAGTACTGGAGTGGGGTGCCATTGCCTTCTCCATTTAAGTATTATACTAACATACAATTGTAATTGTTGTTCAGGCACTCAGCCATGTTGGACTCATTTTGACCCCATGAACTACAGCACACCAAGTCTTTCCTGTCCTTCACCATCTCCCAGAGCTTGCTCAAACTCACGTCCATTGAGTTGGTGATGCCATCTATTCATCTCATCCTCTGTCATCCTCTTCTCCTCCTGCCTTCAGTCTTTCCCAGAATCAGGGTCTCTTCCAATGAGTTGGCTCTTAGGATCATGCGGTCAAAGTATTGGAGCTTCAGCATCAGATTCAGTCCTTTCAATGAATATTCAGGATTGATTTCCTTTAGAATTGACTGGTTTGATCTCCTTGCAATCCAAGGGACTCTCAAGAGTCTTCTCAAACACCACAGTTCAAAAGCATCAATTCTTTGGCACTCAGCCTTCTTTATGACCCAACTCTCACATCCATACATGACTACTGTAGAAATTATAGCTTTGACTAGACAGACTTTTGTTGGCAAAGTAATGTCTCTGCTTTTTAATACACTGTCTAGGTTTGTCATAGCTTTTCTTCCAAGGAGCAAACGTCTTTTGATTTCATGGCTACAGTCACCATCTGCAGTGATTTTGGAGCCCCTAAATATAAAGTCTCTCACTGTTTCCATTGTTTCCCCATCTATTTGTCATGGAGTGATGGGACCAGATGTCATGATCTTAGTTTTTTGAATGTTGAGTTTTAAGCCAGCTTTTTCACTCTCCTCTTTCACTTTCATCAAAAGGTTCTTAATACAGCCTTGATGTACTCCTTTCGTAATTTGGAACCAGTCCATTGTTCCATGTCCAGTTCTAACTGTTGCTTCCTTACCTGCATACATATTTCTCAGGAGACAGGTCAGGTGGTCTGATATTCCTATCTCTTTAAGAATTTTCCCCAGTTTGTTGTGATCCACACAGCCAAAGGCTTTAGTGTAGTCCATGAAGCAGATGTTTTCCTGGAATTCTCTTGCCTTTTCTATGATCCAACAGATGTTGGCAATTTGATTCCTGGTTCCTCTGCCTTTTCTAAATCCCACTTGATCATCTGGAAGCTCTTGGTTCACATATTGTTGAAGCCTAGCTTGGAGAATTTTGAGCATTACTTTGCTAGCATGTGAAATAAGCACAATTGTGCAGTAGTTTGAACATTCTTTGGCACTGCCCTTCTTTGGGATTGGAATGAAAACTGACTTTTTCCTGTCCTGTGGCCACTGCTGAGTTTTCCAAATTTGCTGGCATATTAAGTGCAGCACTTTCACAGCATTATCTTTTAGGATTTGAAATAGCTCAGCTAGAATTCCATCACCTCCACTAGCTTTGTTCATAGTGATGCTTCCTAAGGTCAGCTTGACTTTGCACTCCAAGATGTCTGACTGTAGTTGAGTGATCACAGAACACTCAATAACATAACATATGATGCTGTGCTGTGCTGTGCTTAGTTGCTCAATCATGTCCAACTCTTTATGACCCCATGGACTGTAGCCTGCCAGGCTCCTCTGTCCATGGGATTCTTCAGGCAAAAATACCGGAGCTGGTTGCCATGCCCTCCTCCAGGGAATCTTCCCAACCCAAGGATCAAACTCAAGTCAACTGCATTGCGGATGGATTCTTTACCAGCTGAACCACCAGGGAAGCCCAAGAATACTGGAGTGGGTAGCCTATCCCTTCTCCAGGGTATCTTCCTGACCCAGGGCTGAACTACCAGGGAAGCCCCTAACATACAATAAACTCACACAATTTGAAAGATTTGACATATGTATAAAAACTATCTCTAAAATCAAGTAGTACTTGAGCATACTTAGAGCCTAGATACTGGTTTCTAATACCATTCCCACTCAAAGGAACCAGGACTGCTCAGAGAAACAGCTGATTCCAAGGCTGGGGCACAGTGGGTATTCCTGAAACAGTTTGTTATAATGAAAGTAAAGAAGTACTTATAAAAGATGATGGGATTGTGTTCCAGCATTGTAAGAATCAGCTTGAAGGGGCCTCCACTAGCTAACTTGTGTGCCAAAGTAATTAAGTACAGTAATGATTGGTGAACCATTGAACAAAATAAAGTTCAGGAATCCATACCAATAAGTGATAAATCATGGGAAGAAGGGAGGCTCTTATTTAAAGTAGAATGCAGAGGGCTCATTAATAAATGAGGAGGGAGATCTGAAGTTGGAAAAATCATCTAACAACAACTGGATAAGGACTGGATGAGGCAAAAATCATCAATGGATGCTGCATTTATGGATAAATGTTGATGAAAATCAAAGCATGTGTATGTATTTAAAGCATCTCTTATAGACTGTTTACTGGTTGAAACAGAACAAAAACCCTCAGCAATAACCCTCAGTGAAAGAACTAAGCTCTACTTTGACCAGGTGATCAAAATTAACATCACCAGTGAGAAGCAGATGCTCATGTGCCTTCAGCTGTGATGCTCTGAGAAGTGCTTGTGCTCGCTCACCTATGTGGTTTGCTGGCTGAGAGTACATATCCTTAATCCAATCAAGAGAAAAATACAAAATGGAAAAATTTTTATTTAAAAAAAGTATGAAGGATTCTGCATTCTTCAAAAATGTCCATGTCATAAAAAGATATAGCCATTTGAAAACTAAGTGTATTATGCAATGACATGGGAAAATATCCAGGATATATTACTAAGTGAAAATATGTTTAAAATATGCATTACTTTGAAAAATGGACTACAAGAATATATCAAAATATAAAGACGATGGTTTTTTTTGTGAGTATTTCTGTATTTCCAAAGTTTTATGCATTTACTTTGAAATCAAATAAAAATGTTCCTTTTAGAAATGCTTTGAGACTCAGCAGCCCTAACCACAACTTTCGTTCTACGTTCAGACTCATACACTTTTCTGAAACTAGAGGCAGGGACAGCAGAACTATTTTAAGTGTTCATGTTACTATGTGGACAATTAATTTTGGCTGCAATTTGGAAAAAAGCTCCCTGGGGAGTCTACCATCCCAAGAACTCTCTTCATGTTCATCTCCCACCCCCATACCATTCTTTTAATGGTCAGCCCTTCACTGCCCAATTGTTATCTTCACCTTCATTAGAAGAGGAGGAATTGGAAGGAATAGAAAGAATGCCTACATCTCTTTTAACACACATTCCTTCTTTTACTCTCAACAGTGTTAATCCTTTCTCTTCAACTACTTTGAATAAACCTAAGGAAAGGCCCCTGCTGCTCCTGCCAATCAAAGCAAGGGAAATAAGATAGAATAATTGGATATTTTCCTCTAATTTGAAAGGCAAGGGTCTTACGTTCCACTCGTTTATGTGAAACAGCTATTCTTAAACTGCTTTCTTGGTATTTCCACTTTGCTGTCCAAAAGGCATCTCAAATCTAACAGATCAAAAGCAGTGTTTTCTAATTCCCTCACTGCCATATCTATTTCTTCTACAGATTCCCCCACTTCAATAAATGGCACCAACACATAATGATACTAATAGTAACACCTTACATATCTCACACTACCTTCAAACCAGCCCTTATTCAGCCCTTGTTACAGTAGAGGAAACTGAGAACAGAGGTAAGTAATATGCCCAAGGTGACATAACCACTAAGTAGTACTGCTAGGATTTGAACCCCAGCAGTTTCCATCTGGCTTCTAGGCTGTTAGTCACTCTACTCTATTGCCTCTAAACTGTCTACTCAGATGCTGAAAAGCCCCAAACCTTATTCTTTATTATTTCCTTTCTTTTCCAGTCCTCTTGCTCCCCAACCATATTCACTGCATCAGTAAATCCTGTTAGATTGATCCCTGGCCTCTATTTCTTTCCAACTCCATGTTAGGCCAACACTAACCCAGCCACTGCTTACTCGCATGAATCCACAGCCTCCCACCTCATCTCCCTGATCATTCTTGCATATCCATGTCAGTCCATTTTCTATGTAATAGCCATGCCAACCTTTTAAAACAAATCAGATCAATTCACTCTCTTGCCAACCCTCCCCCTCAATAGTTTCCCTCTGCAAAAATCCAAAATCCTCACTAGACTTTGGACACACTGGTATATTCATTTCTTATTGCTGCTGTAACAAATTACCATAAATGTAGGGGTTTCAGTTCCATTCAGTCACTCAGTCGTGTCTGACTCTTTGCAACCCCATGAATTGCAGCACACCAGGCCTCCCTGTCCATCACCAACTCCCGGAGTTCACCCAAACCCATGTCCATTGCATTGATGATGCCATTCAACCATCTCATCCTCTGTCGTCCCCTTCTCCTCCTGCTCTCAATCTTTCCCAGCATCAAGGTCTTTTCAAATGAGTCAGCTCTTCACATCAGGGGGCCAAAGTATTGGAGTTTCAGCCTCAGCATCAGTCCTTCCAAAGAAATCCCAGGACTGGTCTCCTTTAGGAAGGACTGGTTGGATCTCCTTGCAGTCCAAGGGACTCTCAAGAGTCTTCTCCAACACCACAGTTCAAAAGCATCAATTCTTTGATGCTCAGCTTTCTTCACAGTCCAACTCTCACATCCATACATGACCACTGGAAAAACCATAGCCTTGACTAGACTTTGTTGGCAAAGTAATGTCTCTGCTTTTGAATATGCTATCTACGTTGGACATAACTTTCCTTCCAAGGAGTAAGCGTCTTTTAATTTCATAGCTGCAATCACCATCTGCAGTGATTTTGGAGCCCAGAAGAATAAAGTCTGACACTGTTTCCACTGTTTCCCCATCTATTTCCCATGAAGTGATGGGATCGGGTGCCATGATCTTAGTTTTCTGAATGTTGAGTTTTAAGCCAACTTTTTCATTCTCCTCTTTCACTTTCATCAAGAGGCTTTAGTTCTTCTTCACTTTCTGCCATAAGGGTGGTGTCATCTGCATATCTGAAGTTATTGATATTTCTCCCGGTAATCTTGATTCCAGCTTGTGCTTCCTCCAGCCCAGCATTTCTCATGATGTACTCTGCATAGAAGTTAAATAAGCAAGGTGACAATATACAGCCTTGACATATTCCTTTTCCTATTTGGAACCAGTCTGTTGTTCCATGTCCAGTCCTAACCGTTGCTTCTTGACCTGCATACAGATTTCTCAAGAGGCAGGTCAGGTGGTCTGGTATTCCCATCTCTTGAAGAACTTCTCACAGTTTATTGTGATCCACACAGTCAAAGGCTTTGGCATAGTCAATAAAGCAGAAATAGATGTTTTTCTAGAACTCTCTTGCTTTTTTGATGATTCAGCTGATGTTGGCAATTTGATCTCTGGTTCCTCTGCCTTTACTAAAACCAGCTTGAACATCTGGAAGTTCACAGTTCATGTATTGCTAAAGACTGGCTTGGAGAATTTTGAGTATTACTTTACTAGCGTGTGAGATGAGTGCAACTGTGTGGTAGTTTGAGCATTCTTTGGCATTGCCTTTCTTTGAGACTGGAATGAAAACTGACCTTTTCCATTCCTGTGGCCACTGCTGAGTTTTCCAAGTTTGTTGGCATATTGAGTGCAGCACTTTCACAGCATCATCTTCTAGGATTTGAAATAGCTCAACTGGAATTCCATCACCTCCACTAGTTTTGTTTGTAGTGATGCTTTCTAAGGCCCACTTGACTTCACATTCCAGGATGTCTGGCTCTAGGTCAGTGATCACACCATCGTGATTATCTTGGTCGTGAAGCTGTTTTTTGTACAGTTCTTCTGTGTATTCTTGCCACCTCTTCTTAATATCTTCTGCTTCTTTAGGTCCATACCATTTCTGTCCTTTATTGAGCCCATCTTTGCATGAAATGTTCCCTTGGTATCTCTAATTTTATGAAGAGATCTCTAGTTTTTCCCATTCTATTGTTTTCCTCTATTTCTTTGCACTGATCACTGAGGAAGGCTTTCTTCTCTCTCCTTGCTATTCTTTGGAACTCTGCATTCAAATGCGTATATCTTTCCTTTTCTCCTTTGCTTTTCACTTCTCTTCTTTTCACAGCTATTTATAAGGCCTCCTCAGACAGCCATTTTGCTTTTTTGCATTTCTTTTTCTTGGGGATGGTCTTGATCCCTGTCTCCTGTACAATGTCACGAACCTTCGTCCATAGTTCATCAGGCACTCTGTCTATCAGATCTAGGCCCTTAAATCTATTTCTCACTCCCACCGTATAATCATTAAGGATTTGATTTAGGTCATACCTGAATGGTCTAGTGGTTTTCCCTAACTTTATTCAATTTAAGGCTGAATTTGGCAATAAGGAGTTCATGATTGAGCCATATCAGCTCCCTGTCTCTTTTTTGCTGACTGTATACAGCTTCTCCATCTTTGGTTGCAAAGAATATAATGAATCTGATTTTGGTGTTGGCCATCTGCTGATGTCCATGTGTAGAGTATTCTCTTGTGTTTTTGGAAGAGGGTGTCTGCTATGACCAGTGCGTTCTCTTGGCAAAACTCTATTAGCCTTTGCCCTGCTTCATTCTGTACTCCAAGGCCAAATTTGCCTGTTACTCCAGATGTTTCTTGACTTCCTACTTTTGCATTCCAGTCCCCAATAGTGAAAAGGACATCTTTTGGGTGTGTTAGTTCTAAAAGGTCTTGTAGGTCTTCATAGAACCATTCAACTTCAACTTCTTCGGTATTACTGGTTGGGGCATAGACTTGGATTACTGTGATATTGAACGGTTTGCCTTGGAAATGAACAGAGATCATTCTGTCGTTTTTGAGGTTGTATCCAAGTACTGCATTTCGGACCCTTTTGTTGCCTATGATGGCTTCTCCATTTTTTCTAAGGGATTCTTGCCCACAGTAGTAGATATAATGGTCATCTGAATTAAATTCACCCATTCCAGTCCATTTTAGTTCCATTTAGGAAAATCAGGAGAACATTATATCTCAGAAGGCAATGATAATGTTCCTAGTTAACCTCAACTCTGTGAAATGTTACTCTTATTTGGTCAAGTAAGAGCTTTATAAATTAGAAATTCATGCTGGTCATGGCTGATCATTGCTTACAATCATTAGTTAAATGAGGAGGAGGTGGCTGCTAATAAAATTAAAGTATAAGTAGGTTACAAAGGTCCTCAAATTAGAAAGCATATTTTATATAACCGTTTTTGACATATTCACCAGTAACTGATAAAATCATTTTAAGTGAATTTTGTTCTTTTCATTACATATGTAAAAATGAATACATTCACACTAAGCTATTTAAGCAATATATAAGTACATAGAGTAAAACATATATATAGAGTAAAATAAGAGTCTCTGCCTACCCCTGAGTCTCACTTCCAGAAGAAACTATTGCAATTCTACCAATAATTTATTCAATGAATTTGAATCCATATATATTTTTATGTACCTTCATATACATTTTTTAACAGGAGCATAATCATTTTTCTAATCATATTTTTGATTTCTAAAATTCCTAATAGCTTTTTTTGTAACAGGCTGTTATTCTTTCATGGTTACAATCCTGGATGTACTTTGAAGGATATACTAACTTTAAACACTTGTCTTAATATCTTCCGTTTGCTATTTAACAATTTCTGTTTGTGTTAAAATTTTCTTGTGTGAGTTCAGAGCCATCTGGAACAAGGCTAGGGGGAGGTTTTTCTCACATACCCGGTAATCTTTGGTTGGGTGTTTACCCTAAGCCTAAGTTTCTCTGTTTTCTCATCTGCTTTGCTGTTTACTGTTGCCTAGACTGTTTTTCGAAGAAGGCAATGGCAACCCACTCCAGTACTCTTGCCTGGAAAATCCCACGGGTGGAGGAACCTGGTAGGCTGCAGTCCATGGGGTCGCTAAGAGTTGGACACGACTGAGCGGCTTCACTTTCACTTTTCACTTTCATGTATTGGAGAAGGAAATGGCAACCCACTCCAGTGTTCTTGCCTGGAAAATCCCAGGGACGGGGAAGCCTGGTGGGCTACCATCTACGGGGTCGCACAGAGTCGGACACGACTGAAGCGACTTAGCAGCAGCAGCAGCAGCAGCAGCAGCAGACTGTTTTTAAAGGTTGGTGATGAAGGCGCAGAGTATGCTGGGGGTACTGGAGGTTTGTCGTAGGATGTGGGAAACCTGGGCCCTTCTGGGATTTAGTAGCTGCCAGGCTCCCCAGCTCCAGTCCTCACACTCATTGCTTTATTCTGGGTGCAGATGCCTTGCTAAAGCTGCTTCACACAGGAACTGTTGATTGGGGGAAAGGTGTCTCGCTGAGTGGCCAATGGCTTAAATGTTCCAAATATGATTCCTCAGAGTAGGTTTCATTGGATCACCTGAATCAGAATCGTGTGTGTGGGGGCGGGGGGTGGGGTGGGGAGGGGTGCTTTAAATGCAGATTGCTCAGAGACACCCCAAACCCCAAAGTAAAACCAGAATATCTGTGGGAATGGAGCCCAGACACTGATCCTCGGATTGGGTCTGTGGGGGAGGTCATACTGTAACACACAGTTTCAATAAACTCGCCAGGATTCTTCTGTAGACTGGAGTTGGAGAACCACTCTTATGATGATTTGCGAGATCCCACTCTCTTCTGTTTGTGTTAACTGATTCCAAGTGAGTCCTGCCTGTCACATGCCCACCACACAACTGCTTTTCCTCTAGTTTATTCCTCTGTAGAGTTGACCCTTTTTATTGTCCTTCCTATGTCTTTCCTTTTAGAAATTTCTAAAAATTCCTCACCTTTTATAGCAGTCTTTCTTGTTAGTCTTATTTACCTTTCTTATCCTATATGCTGCTGCTGCTGCTGCTAAGTCGCCTCAGTCGTGTCTGACTCTGTGCGACCCCATAGATGGCAGCTCACCAGGCTCCCCTGTCTCTGGGATTCTCCAGGCAAGAACACTGGAGTGGGTTGCCATTTCCTTCTCCAATGCATGAAAGTGAAAGTGAAGCCACTCAGTCGTGTCCGACTCTAAGTGACCCCATGGACTGAAGCATACCAGGCTCCTCCCATGGGATTTACCAGGCAAAAGTATTGGAGTGGGTTGCCATTGCCTTCTCCATCTTATCCTATATCAGTTCAGTTCAGTTGCTCAGTTGTGTCTGACTCTTTGCAACCCCATTAATCACAGCATGCCAGGCCTTCCTGTCCATCACCAACTCCCGGAGTTCACTCAAACTCACGTCCATCGAGTTGGTGATGCCATCCAGCCATCTCATCCTCTGTCATCCCCTTCTCCTCCTGCCCCCAAATCCCTCCCAGCAAGAGTCTTTTCCAATGAGTCAACTCTTCACATAAGGTGGCCAAAGTATTGGAGTTTTAGCTTTAGCAACATTCCTTCCAATGAACACCCAGGACTGATCTCCTTTAGAATGGACTGGTTGGATCTCCTTGCAGTCCAAGGGACTCTCAAGACTCTTCTCCAACACCACAGTTCAAAAGCATCAATTCTTTGGCGCTCAGCTTTCTTCACAGTCCAACTCTCACATCCATACATGACCACTGGAAAAACCATAGCCTTGACTAGACAGACCTTTGTTGGCAAAGCAATGGCTCTGGTTTTTAATATGCTGTCTAGGTTGGTCATAACTTTCCTTCCAAGGAGTAAGCATCTTTTATTTATTTTATTTTTTTTTTTGAATTTGCCAACATCTCTTTGTTGTTTTTTTTTTTGTTTTTTTTTTTAATTTTATTTTTAAACTTTACATAATTGTATTAGTTTTGCCAAATATCAAAATGAATCCACCACAGGTATACATGTGTTCCCCATCCTGAACCCTCCTCCCTCCTCCCCATACCATCCCTCTGGGTCGTCCCAGTGCACTAGCCCCAAGCATCCAGTATCGTGCATCGAACCTGGACTGGCAACTCGTTTCTTACATGATATTTTACATGTTACAATGTCATTCTCCCAAATCTTCCCACCCTCTCCCTCTCCCACAGAGTCCATAAGACTATTCTATACATCAGTGTCTCTTTTGCTGTCTCGTACACAGGGTTATTGTTACCATCTTTCTAAATTCCATATATATGCGTTAGAATACTGTATTTATGTTTTTCCTTCTGGCTTACTTCACTCTGTATAATAGGCTCCAGTTTCATCCACCTCATTAGAACTGATTCAAATGTATTCTTTTTAATGGCTGAGTAATACTCCATTGTGTATATGTACCACTTTCTTATCCATTCATCTGCTGATGGACATCTAGGTTGCTTCCATGTCTTGGCTATTATAAACAGTGCTGCGATGAACATTGGGGTACACGTGTCTCTTTCCCTTCTGGTTTCCTCAGTGTATGCCCAGCAGTGGGATTGCTGGATCATAAGGCAGTTCTATTTCCAGTTTTTTAAGGAATCTCCACACTGTTCTCCATAGTGGCTGTACTAGTTTGCATTCCCACCAACAGTGTAAGAGGGTTCCCTTTTCTCCACACCCTCTCCAGCATTTATTGCTTGTAGACTTTTGGATCGCAGCCATTCTGACTGGCGTGAAATGGTACCTCATAGTGGTTTTGATTTGCATTTCTCTGATAATGAGTGATGTTGAGCATCTTTTCATGTGTTTGTTAGCCATCTGTATGTCTTCTTTGGAGAAATGTCTATTTAGGTCTTTGGCCCATTTTTTGATTGGGTCATTTATTTTTCTGGAATTGAGCTGTAGGTATTGCTTGTATATTTTTGAGATTAGTTGTTTGTCGGTTGCTTCATTTGCTATTATTTTCTCCCATTCTGAAGGCTGTCTTTTCACCTTGCTAATAGTTTCCTTTGATGTGCAGAAGCTTTTAAGGTTAATTAGGTCCCATTTGTTTATTTTTGTTTTTATTTCCAATATTCTGGGAGGTGGGTCATAGAGGATCCTGCTGTGATGTATGTCGGAGAGTGTTTTGCCTATGTTCTAGGAGTTTTATAGTTTCTGGTCTTACGTTTAGATCTTTAATCCATTTTGAGTTTATTTTTGTGTATGGTGTTAGAAAGTGGTCCAGTTTCATTCTTTTACAAGTGGTTGACCAGATTTCCCAGCACCACTTGTTAAAGAGATTGTCTTTAATCCATTGTATATTCTTGCCTCCTTTGTCGAAGATAAGGTGTCTATATGTGCGTGGATTTATCTCTGGGCTTTCTATTTTATTCCATTGATCAATATTTCTGTCTTTGTGCCAGTACCATACTGTCTTGATAACTGTGGCTTTGTAGTAGAGCCTGAAGTCAGGTAGGTTGATTCCTCCAGTTCCATTCTTCTTTCTCAAGATCGCTTTGGCTATTCGAGGTTTTTTGTATTTCCATACAAATTGTGAAATTATTTGTTCTAGCTCTGTGAAGAATACTGTTGGTAGCTTGATAGGGATTGCGTTGAATCTATAAATTGCTTTGGGTAGTATACTCATTTTCACTATATTGATTCTTCCAATCCATGAACATGGTATATTTCTCCATCTATTAGTGTCCTCTTTGATTTCTTTCACCAGTGTTTTATAGTTTTCTATATATAGGTCTTTAGTTTCTTTAGGTAGATATATTCCTAAGTATTTTATTCTTTCCGTTGCAATGGTGAATGGAATTGTTTCCTTAATTTCTTTCTGTTTTCTCATTATTAGTGTATAGGAATGCAAGGGATTTCTGTGTTGATTTTATATCCTGCAACTTTACTGTAGTCATTGATTATTTCTAGTAATTTTCTGGTGAAGTCTTTAGGGTTTTCTATGTAGAGGATCATGTCATCTGCAAATAGTGAGAGTTTTACTTCTTCTTTTCCAATTTGGATTCCTTTTATTTCTTTTTCTGCTCTGATTGCTGTGGCCAAAACTTCCAAAACTATGTTGAATAGTAATGGTGAAAGTGGGCACCCTTGTCTTGTTCCTGACTTTAGAGGAAATGCTTTCAATTTTTCACCATTGAGGATAATGTTTGCAGTGGGTTTGTCATATATAGCTTTTATTATGTTGAGGTATGTTCCTTCTATTCCTGCTTTCTGGAGAGTTTTTATCATAAATGGATGTTGAATTTTGTCAAAGGCTTTCTCTGCATCTATTGAGATAATCATATGGTTTTTATTTTTCAATTTGTTAATGTGGTGTATTACATTGATTGATTTGCGGATATTGAAGAATCCTTGCATCCCTGGGATAAAGCCCACTTGATCATGGTGTATGATCTTTTTAATGTGTTGTTGGATTCTGATTGCTAGAATTTTGTTAAGGATTTTTGCATCTATGTTCATCAGTGATATTGGCCTGTAGTTTTCTTTTTTTGTGGGATCTTTGTCAGGTTTTGGTATTAGGGTGATGGTGGCCTCATAGAATGAGTTTGGAAGTTTACCTTCCTCTGCAATTTTCTGGAAGAATTTGAGCAGGATAGGTGTTAGCTCTTCTCTAAATTTTTGGTAGAATTCAGCTGTGAAGCCGTCTGGACCGGGGCTTTTGTTTGCTGGAAGATTTTTGATTACAGTTTCAATTTCCATGCTTGTGATGGGTCTGTTAAGATTTTCTATTTCTTCCTGGTCCAGTTTTGGAAAGTTGTACTTTTCTAAGAATTTGTCCATTTCTTCCACATTGTCCATTTTATTGGCATATTATTGTTGATAGTACTCTCTTATGATCCTTTGTATTTCTGTGTTGTCTGTTGTGATCTCTCCATTTTCGTTTCTAATTTTGTTGATTTGATTTTTCTCCCTTTGTTTCTTGATGAGTCTGGCTAATGGTTTGTCAATTTTATTTATCCTTTCAAAGAACCAGCTTTTGGTTTTGTTGATTTTTGCTATGGTCTCTTTTGTTTCTTTTGCATTTATTTCTGCTCTAATTTTTAAGATTTCTTTCCTTCTACTAACCCTGGGGTTCTTCATTTCTTCCTTTTCTAGTTGCTTTAGGTGTAGAGTTAGGTTATTTATTTGACTTTTTTCTTGTTTCTTGAGGTGTGCCTGTATTGCTATGAACTTTCCCCTTAGGACTGCTTTTACCGTGTCCCACAGGTTTTGGGTTGTTGTGTTTTCATTTTCATTCGTTTCTATGCAAATTTTGATTTCTTTTTTGATTTCTTCTGTGATTTGTTGGTTATTCAGCAGCGTGTTGTTCAGCCTCCATATGTTGGAATTTTTAATAGTTTTTCTCCTGTAATTGAGATCTAATCTTACTGCATTGTGGTCAGAAAAAATGCTTGGAATGATTTCTATCTTTTGAATTTACCAAGGCTAGCTTTATGGCTCAGGATGTGATCTATCCTGGAGAAGGTTCCATGTGCGCTTGAGAAAAAGGTGAAATTCATTGTTTTGGGATGAAATGACCTATAGATATCAATTAGGTCTAATTGGTCTATTGTATCATTTAAAGTTTGTGTTTCCTTGTTAATTTTCTGTTTAGTTGATCTATCCATAGGTGTAAGTGGGGTATTAAAGTCTCCCACTATTATTGTGTTATTGTTAATTTCTCCTTTCATACTTGTTAGCATTTGTCTTATGTACTGTGGTGCTCCCGTGTTGGGTGCATATATATTTATAATTGTTATATCTTCTTCTTGGATTGATCCTTTGATCATTATGTAGTGACCTTCTTTGTCTCTTTTCACAGCCTTTGTTTTAAAGTCTATTTTATCTGATATGAGTATTGCTACTCCTGCTTTCTTTTGGTCCCTATTTGCATGGAAAATCTTTTTCCAGCCCTTCACTTTCAGTCTGTATGTGTCCCCTGTTTTGAGGTGGGTCTCCTGTAGACAACATATGTAGGGGTCTTGTTTTTGTATCCATTCAGCCAGTCTTTGTCTTTTGGTTGGGGCATTCAACCCATTTATGTTTAAGGTAATTACTGATAAGTATGTTCCCGTTGCCATTTACTTTATTGTTTTGGGTTCGAGTTTATACACCGTTTTTGTGTTTCCTGTCTAGAGAATATCCTTTAGTATTTGTTGGAGAGCTGGTTTGGGGGTGCAGAATTCTCTCAGCTTTTGCTTGTCTGAAAAGCTTTTGATTTCTCCTTCATACTTGAATGAGATCCTTGCTGGATACAATAATCTGGGCTGTAGGTTATTTTCTTTCATCATTTTAAGTATGTCTTGCCATTCCCTCCTGGCTTGAAGAGTTTCTATTGAAAGATCAGCTGTTATCCTTATGGAATTCCCTTGTGTGTTATTTGTTGTTTTTCCCTTGCTGCTTTTAATATTTGTTCTTTGTGTTTGATCTTTGTTAATTTGATTAATATGTGTCTTGGGGTGTTTCTCCTTGGGTTTATCCTGTTTGGGACTCTCTGCGTTTCTTGGACTTGGGTGATTATTTCCTTCCATTTTAGGGAAGTTTTCCACTATTATCTCCTCAAGTATTTTCTCATGGTCTTTCTTTTTGTCTTCTTCTTCTGGAACCCCTATGATTCGAATGTTGTAGCGTTTAATATTGTCCTGGAGGTCTCTGAGATTGTCCTCATTTCTTTTAATTCGTTTTTCTTTTATCCTCTCTGATTCATTTATTTCTAACATTCTATCTTCTAATTCACTAATCCTGTCTTCTGCCTCTGTTATTCTACTATTTGTTGCCTCCAGAGTGTTTTTAATTTCACTTATTGCATTATTCATTATATATTGACTCTTTTTTATTTCTTCTAGGTCCTTGTTAAACCTTTCTTGCATCTTCTCAATCCTTGTCTCCAGGCTATTTATCTGTGATTCCATTTTAGTTTCAAGATTTTGGATCAATTTCACTATCATTATTCGAATTCTTTATCAGGTAGATTCCCTATCTCTTCCTCTTTTGTTTGGTTTGGTGGGCATTTATCCTGTTCCTTTATCTGCTGAGTATTCCTCTGTCTCTTCATCTTGTTTAAATTGCTGAGTTTGGGGTGTCCTTTCTGTATTCTGGCAGTTTGTGGAGTTCTCTTTATTGTGGTGTTTCCTCGCTGTGTGTGGGTTTGTACAGGTGGCTTGTCAAGGTTTCCTGGTTAGGGAAGCTTGTGTCGGTGTTCTGGTGGGTGGAGCTGTATTTCTTCTCTCTGGAGTGCAATGAAATGTCCAGTAATGAGTTATGAGATGTCTATAGTTTTGGGGTGACTTTGGGCAGCCTGTATCTTGAAGCTCAGGGCTGTGTTCCTTTGTTGCTGGAGAATTTGCTTGGTATGTCTTGCCCTGGAACTTATTGGCCCTTGTGTGGTGCTTGGTTTCAGTGTCGGTATGGAGGCATTTGATGAGCTCCTGTGAATGAATGTTCCTTGGAGTCAGGAGTTCCCTGGAGTCAGGGTTTGGACTTAAGTCTCCTGCTTCCGATTATCGGTCTTATTTTTACAGTAGTTTCAAAACTTCTCCTTCTATACAGCACCATTGATAAAACATCTACATTAAAGATGATAAGTTTCTCTACAGTGAGGGTCACTCAGAGAGGTTCACAGGGTTACATGGAGAAGAGAAGAGGGAGGAGGGAGTTAGAGGTGACCCAAATGAGATGAGGTGAATCAATAGTGGAGAGAGTGGGCTAGCCAGTAGTCACTTCCTTATGTGCACTCCACAACTGGACCACTCAGAGATGTTCACGGGGTTATACAGAGAAGAGAAGAAGGAGGAAGGTAACAGAGGTGGCCAGAAGGATAAAAGGGGGAATGAAAAGGAGGGAGACAGATCCAGCCAGTAATCAGTTCCCTAAGTGTTCTCCACCGTCTGGAACACACAGAAATTCACAGAGTTGGGTAGAGTAGAGAGGGGTTAGGGAGGAGACACAGGCGACCTGGTGGAGAAAAAGGAGGGTCCAAAGGGAGAGAGAGCAGTCAAGCCAGTAATCTCACTCCCTAGTGAAAAATGGGTCCTGAAGATTGGGTCCTTAAAGGTACAAAATTGGTAACAAATACATAAAAGCAAAAATTAAAAATCTAGAGTAGAGTTTGGAATTTCAAAAATACGATGTTAAAGAAAAGAAGAAGGAAAAGAAAGAGAGAAAGAACGAACAAACGAAAACAAACAAGGTCGCGAAAATTATAAAGAAAGTACAGGTACAAAATTGATAACTAATACCAGAAAGCGAAAATTAAAAATCTAGAGTAGAGTTTGGAATTTCAAAAATACGATGTTAAAGAAAGAAGAAGGAAAAGAAAGAGAGAAAAAACGAACAAACAAAAACAAACAAGGTCGCGAAAATTATAAAGAAAGTACAGGTACAAAATTGATAACTAATACCAGAAAGCAAAAATTAAAAATCTAGAGTAGAGTTTGGAATTTCAAAAATACAATGTTAAAAAAAAAAGAAGAAAAATAAAGAGAGAAAACAAACAAACAAATACGAACAATGTCACAAAAATTATAAAGAAAATACAGGTACAAAATTGATATCAAATACCAAAAAGCATAAATTAAAAATCTAGAGTAAAGTCTGGAATTTCAGATATGCAATGTTATATAAAAGAAGAAGAGAAAGAAACAGAGAAGAAGAAAAAAGAAAAAAAAAGTCACAGAAATTATATAAAAAAAAAAAACTATAGGTACAAAATTGATAACATATACCAAAAAGCGAAAATTAAAAATCTAGAGTAGAGTTTGGAATTTCAAAAATACAATGTTAAAGAAAAGAAAAAAACAAAAACAAACAAACAAAAAAAACAAGGTCAAAAAATTATAAAATATATATATATGAAGTTTGCTGAAGAAGAAAAAAATAGGGTCTTTTTTTTTTTTGCAAAGTAATAGGTTATAAAAGTGAAAATTAAAGGAACAATAGAGGACTTAAAATTTTTTTTTTAATTAAAAAAAAAAAGAAAGAATGATCATAAAAATAATAAAAATATATCTAGGACTTTTTTTTTTTTTTTTTTTTGTGGGTGTTGTGGGTTCAGTTCATTTTTGGCTAGTTCCTTGGTCAGATTTATATTTCTCAAGATCTATAGGCCCCTTCCTATGTAGTCCGTAGTAACCACAGGGTTTTGATCTATTGCCTGTAGCTTCCAAGGCGTTTCCCTCTGTTATATCTTCTTCTGTTTGCTAGTCTCTTCAGTATCTGGTTTCCGCCCTGACTCAAAGGGCACGGTGGAGGACACTTTTTTTTTTTTTTTTTTTTTTTAGGCTTACTTGTTCAGTCGCGCTGTGGGGAGGGAGGGAGGGAGAGTAAGCATCTTTTAATTTCACGGCTGAAATCACCATCTGCAGTGATTTTGGAGTCCCCAAAAATAAAGTCTGACACTGTTTCCACTGTTTCCCCATCTATTTCCCATGAAGTGATGGGACCAGATGCCATGATCTTAGTTTTCTGAATGTTGAGCCTTAAGTCAACTTTTTAACTCTCCTCTTTATATATATAAAACAAAACTGTATTTCCTAGTTCTCTATATATACACATATAGTTAAAACTAATACAGTGGCATTTGACAGCATCTTTACTTTTTATTACTTTAGGGAGGTCTTCCCTAAATTAATCTAGATGTGACACGAAATTTGTAGAAAATGTCATTACTTTTCAGAGCATCACTAACACTCTACTTCTTCAGTAAACATTACTGGTTACCTTCTGGACACGTACTGTAGCTTTCTTCATGGCCATCAGAGCCCCATTATCATCTGTTCTCAGGACAAATTCTGCTTGACCTAACTCTGGTAGTCCTGTTGTCCTTGCCAGTGATTCATTTAGGGGAGGGTTGTAAAGAGTTCTAGCCAAGAGATGTAATGAGAGGGCTATTTGGTGGCTTCTGGAAAATTTTTATCTCACTTCTAAGAAGACTCCAGAAAAACAGGCCCTTCCGGCCCCTGGGGTGGTTATATTTGGATGTGATACCTGGGCCTGCAGCCATTTCATGATGTTAGGAGACTTAGCCTTGGGGTGAAGCCAGTGCTGAGGGCAGCAGAATGGAGACAGAAAGAACATCAAGATCCTTAGTGATGTTGTTGAGTGGGTGGATTGACTAAACTTGAAACCCCTCTCTCTATTACTTATAGCTCAAAGCATCCTAAGTGATAAAATCTCTATCTTCAAATATGTAACAAGTTCTTCTAAACCTTGGAAAATATTTCCTTATACATCTTAGGAAAAAAAAAAAAACCTCAACTCATCCATTTAAAAACTGCCTTTTCCCATAAATAAAAATCCACAAAATTTATATCCAAACATTTAAAAATCTTTAAACAAAACAATTATATTAAGTTGGATAGGTGAAACTCATTCCTGCACCCACCCACCCCACCACTCATACACACACATAAAGAGTAGGAATTTAATTTTTTTAAAAATCAAATTTCATAGCACCTTCCAATTTCTGGAAGTTCAAACAGGTTTGAGAATGTAGAGAAAACCTCAAATTTATTAAGAAATCGTATGTCTGGATTTTTGAGTGGATTATTTTGACTTTAAACTGAATTTATCATGAAACAATGGCCAAGTTGCAAATTTGGTTTTAACCTATTAATAAAATAGTATTTAACTACTACTGGAGACTTACTGAGCTCTGAGTACCTTAAGCTGTCTTGGACTCTGATCCCAAACACCCAACCTACTCAACTTCATCCTAGTAATGAAGGAGCATAGACGGAGTAGAGACGGAAGAGGTAGTTATGGGCAGCACAGAGAAAGGTCTCTAGCAAGTTGGGACCATTTAAGTGGCTCTATCTTTTGTAACTCAGGTTTTCTAAAAGTGGTTACTTTGCTCATTTTCTAGTTTTAAGAAGTTCTTGTTGCAGGATATAAAATCAACACACAGAAATCCCTTGCATTTCTATACGCTAATAATGAGAAAATAGAAAGAGAAATTAAGGAAACAATTCCATTCACCACTGCAATGAAAAGAATAAAATATTTAGGAATATATCTACCTAAAGAAACAAAAGACCTATATATAGAAAACTATAAAACACTGGTGAAAGAAATCAAAGAGGACACTAATAGATGGAGAAACATACTGTGTTCATGGGTTGGAAGAATCAATATAGTGAAAATGAGTATACTACCCAAAGCAATTTATAGATTCAGTGCAATCCCTATCAAGCTACCAATGGTATTTTTCACAGAGCTAGAACAAATAATTTCACAATTTGTATGGAAATACAAAAAACTCAAATAGCCAAAGCAATCTTGAGAAAGAATGGAACTGGAGGAATCAACCTGCCTGACTTCAGGCTCTACTACAAAGCCACAGTCATCAAGACAGCATGGTACTTGCACAAAGACAGAAATATAGATCAATGGAACAAAACAGAAAGCCCAGAGATAAATCCACACACCAATGGACACCTTATCTTTGACAAAGGAGGCAAGAATATACAATGGAGAAAAAACAATCTCTTTAACAAGTGGTGCTAGGAAAACTGGTCAACCACTTGTAAAAGAATGAAACGAGAACACTTTCTAACACCATACACAAAAATAAACTCAAAATGGATTAAAGATCTCAATGTAAGACCAGAAACTATAAAACTCCTAGAGGAGAACATAGGCAAAACACTCTCTGACATAAATCACAGCGGGATCCTCTATGATCCGCCTCCCAGAATATTGGAAATAAAAGCAAAAATAAACAAATGGGATCTAATTAAAATTAAAAGCTTCTGCACAACAAAGGAAACTATAAGAAAGGTGAAAAGACAGCCTTCAGAATGGGAGAAAATAATAGCAACTGAAACAACTGACAAAGAATTAATCTCAAAAATATACAAGCAACTCCTGCAGCTCAATTCCAGAAAAATAAATGACCCAATCAAAAAATGGGCCAAAGACCTAAACAGACATTTCTCCAAAGAAGACATACAGATGGCTAACAAATACATGAAAAGATGCTCAACATCACTCATTATCAGAGAAATGCAAATCAAGACTACAATGAGGTACCATTTCACACCAGTCAGAATGGCTGCGATCCAAAAGTCTACAAGCAATAAATGCTGGAGAGGGTGTGGAGAAAAGGGAACCCTCTTACACTGTTGGTGGGAATGCAAACTAGTACAGCCACAACAGTGTGGAGATTCCTTAAAAAACTGGAAATAGAACTGCCATACGACCCAGCAATCCCACTGCTGGGCATACACACTGAGGAAACCAGAATTGAAAGAGACACATGTACACCAATGTTCATCACAGCACTGTTTATAATAGCCAGGACATGGAAGCAACCTAGATGTCCATCAGCAGACGAATGGATAAGAAAGCTGTGGTACATATACACAATGGAGTATTACTCAGCCATTAAGAAGAATACATTTGAATCAGTTCTAATGAGGTGGATGAAACTGGAGCCTATTATACAGAGTGAAGTAAGCCAGAAAGAAAAACACCAATACAGTATCAGTTCAGTTCAGTTCAGTCATTCAGTTGTGTCCGACTCTTTGCGACCCCATGAATCACAGCATGCCAGGCCTCCCTGTCCATCACAAACTCCCGGAGTTCACCCAGACTCACATCCATCGAGTCGGTGATGCCATCCAGCCATCTCATCCTCTGTCGTCCCCTTCTCCTCCTGTCCCCAATCCCTCCCAGCATCAGAGTCTTTTCCAATGAGTCAACTCTTTACATGAGGTGGCCAAAGGACTGGAGTTTCAGCTTTAGCATCATTCCTTCCAAGGAAATCCCAGGGCTGATCTCCTTCAGAATGGACTGGTTGGATCTCCTTGCAGTCCAAGGGACTCTCAAGAGTCTTCTCCAACACCACAGTTCAAAAGCATTAATTCTTCAGCACTCAGCCTTCTTCACAGTCCAACTCTCACATCCATACATGACCACAGGAAAAACCATAGCCTTGACTAGACGAACCTTTCTTGGCAAAGTAATGGCTCTGCTTTTGAATATGCTATCTAGGTTGGTCATAACTTTCCTTCCAAGGAGTAAGCGTCTTTTAATTTCATGGCTGCAATCACCATCTGCAGTGATTTTGGAGCCCAGAAAAATAAAGTCTGACACTGTTTCCACTGTTTCCCCATCTATTTCCCATGAAGTGATGGGACCAGATGCCATGATCTTCGTTTTCTGAATGTTGAGCTTTAAGCCAACTTTTTCACTCTCCACTTTCACTTTCATGAAGAGGCTTTTGAGTTCCTCTTCACTTTCTGCCATAAGGGTGGTGTCATCTGCATATCTGAGGTTATTGATATTTCTCCTGGCAATCTTGATTCCAGCTTGTGTTTCTTCCAGTCCAGCGTTTCTCATGATGTACTCTGCATATAAGTTAAATAAGCAGGGTGACAATATACAGCCTTGATGTACTCATTTTACTAACGCATATATATGGAATTTAGAAAGATGGTAATGATAACCCTGATTGAGAGATAGCAAAAGAGACACAGATGTATAGAACGGTCTTTCGGACTCTGTGGGAGAGGGTGAGGGTGGGATAATTTGGGAGAATGGCATTGAAACATGTATAATATCATATGTGAAACAAATCGCCAGTCCAGGCTCAATGCATGATACAGGATGCTTGGGGCTGGTGCGCTGGGATGACCCAGAGGGATGGTATGGGGAGTGGGTAGGAGGGGAGTTCAGGATGGGGAACACGTGTACACCCGTGGCAGATTCATGTTGATGTATGGCAAAACCAATAAAATACTGTAAAGTAATTAGCCTCCAATTAAAATAAATAAATTTATATTAAAAAATAAAATAAAAATAAATAACAGTAGAGGAAAAAAAAAGAAGTTCTCATATAGGAATAACCAGGTTTATTATAAACTGAAACAACAGCATCATCATTTTTGCAATTGTATAGTGACTTCCTTCAGGTAATTCATTTGATGGACTTTAGTGACGTAGTATTCTTTCCCACCAACTTCAGTCTCCTTTGACTCTTATCATTTATCAGCACTCATATTATAAATTATATTAAAAATTAACTAACAAAAAATATCACAAGGCATGTATTAATATTAAATGGGTTGTGGCCAGACTTGGCAGCCCTCCAGATCAGACATTCATGTGGTCAGAACCCTCTTCCCTGATGTTACTAGAGGGTAGAAACTAATGATTCTTTACTGGCAATTCCCATCTTGCTTCTCTTTTTCGTGTTTCTTCTCATCAGAAAGCTCCTCGCTGGGCCCAGTGAGTCATGCTAGTACCACTTGTCCTCTCATTCCTTCAACCCCAGCCATCGTACACAGAGAACTGAACTATTGTTTACTGCAGTATTGACCACAGTGTTGTCAATCATGAATATTTGGTTTTGACTTTTGAAAATAAATTATTTTGTGGCAAATAGTCAAAGTATACATTAATTTGATAGAGTATTTTTTAAATTTGTTCTTCCTTGTTAAGAATTTTGTTGAACACATTTTTCTTAGGAGTAGTTCAAGGTCAATACAATATTCAGTTGCTAAGCATTCTAAATATTTATATTTCTTATGAGGCTCATCCTTCTAAAATATAGGAACTGAAAACCAAAGCTACCAGATCATATACCACAAAGTAAAAAATTTACTTACGTTTCAAAGATTATATAAATTCTTTTTATAATTATAGATGTACTATATTTATACTATGGGCTTCCCTGATGGCTCAGCTGTAAAGAATCTGCCTGCAATGCAGGAGAAGTAGGAGATGTGGGTTCAATCCCTAGGTTGGGAAGATTCCCTGGAGGAGGAAATTGCAACTCACTCCAGTTTTGCCTGAAAATCCCATGGACAAAGGAGCCTGGCAGGCTACAGTCCAAAGTGTTGGAAAGAGTTGGACATGACTGAGCAATCAAGCACAAATATTTACACTATAATATTTGAAATTTCTGAAATAAAACCATTTTAAAAAGAAATATTGTTCTGGATATTTTACAAAGGCATTGTCTTATCATTTGTTTTCCAATATTTTCTTTCTCACTTACGTAATGCACGAGCACTCCAGAATTTCAAAGATACTCAATGGCACCCCACTCCAGTACTCTTGCCTAGAAAATCCCATGGACAGAGGAGCCTAGTAGGCTTCAGTTCATGGGGTTGCTAAGAGTTGGACACGACTGAGCGACTTCACCTTCACTTTTCACTTTCATGCACTGGAGAAGGAAATGGCAACCCACTCCAGTGGTCTTGCCTGGAGAATCCCAGGGACGGGGGAGCCTGGTGGACTGCCATCTATGGAGTTGCACAGAGTCGGACACAACTGAAGCGACTTAGCAGCAGCACCAACTGTCTTTTTGAATCTAAAATTGATAGTTTTAAGAAACAACTTCAATATTGTTTCTTCTGGACAGATAATAAATAGATGAAAAGAGAAAAATTCAGAGAATATTAAGTTGCTACATTTGAATAAACAGGGAAACCTTTAATACTTTTCCCTGGATATGTAAAGAAATATTTCATGTATTTAAAAATATGTATAGGGCCTTCAATATAAGCCAAAAAAGTGAGAAAAATAGCAGTAGACCATACCCACACAACCAAATTACTGTCCTGGGTCACAGTGAATACATGAGGGTCTTTCTAAATTCTTGTAGGTTGTTCAATATTCACCATCTTACATGAGCTTTTCTTTGTAGTTGTCCATCTCAGTCACTGCCTTCTGAAGTTTTAGCCCAAGTGCTTCTACTTGACACTGTAAATCTGGAATGACATATGTATTCTTCTGATTAGTATATTTTAAATGTCCAGATATTTTTATAGAAAAAAAAAAAACACATTCTTCTAGAGTTGCCACTCAGCTCCTGAAGAATAATGCAGTTGTTTATTCTATTTTCACTTGGATTACCATACTCATCTGTACTCTGAAACCCAACAGAATTACTGGGTTTTGATAGACTCCATTTATTAGCCTCTTTCTGCCCCTAACATCATGCTAATTTTCTAACAGCTAATTGGCTAAATTTTACTAATGTTTTCAAAGGCAATTTATGTTGCAGCACACATATGAATTTTTGATCATGTGACTCACTTCTGAAACACTTGACTGCCTGAGCTCACTCTTGCGATCTGAAACTGAGAAGTATTGCTGAGGACTCTCAGTAAGAACCAAAATAGATAAACCATGTGCAAGGCTTCTGGTAAAGAATCTTTTAACTCTGGGTAGCATCTAATAGGCATTTTAATGACTTTCAAAGCCAAGAAAATACAAGCAGGAAATTGGCTTCCATAGAGTCTTGAATTGGGGAATTCAAGTAATGTTTGAGGAAGATTATTCAGGTAGCCACATCTTACATGTGTGGATACAGAACTGAAACTAGAGCAGAAAGAACATAGGGCTTGAATGATCTGAGTCCCACCAATAGCCTGTGTGTGTGGACTAAGGCCTGAACCCTACACTCAATAACAGCTCTTGGTATTCTTTTTGGATATGAGGTGGAAAACAATTTACATGGGTGGACTAAATGATTTCTATGAAGAAAATAATTTAAAACACTGGAATTTATAAAATTTCTGTTACACCTACTCAGGTGTTTTAATCACGTATTTTAATAGTAAACTTTAAAATCTTTATACACCCATGTTGTTGTTCAGTCACCCCGTCACGTCCAACTCTTTGAGACCCCATGAACTGCAGCACACCAGACCTCCCTGTCCTTCACCATCTTCCGAAGTTTACCCAAGTTCATGTCCATTGCATCGGTGATGCCATCCAGCCATCTTATCTTCTGACACCCTCTTTTCCTTCTGCTTTCAGTCTTTCCCAGCATCAGGGACTTTTCCAGTGAATCAGCTGTTCGTATCAGGTGACCAAAATACTGGAGCTTCAGCTTCAGCATTAATCCATGAGTATTCAGGGTTTTTTTTCCCTTCAGATTGACTGGTTTGACCTCCTTGCTGTCCAAGGGACTCTCAGGAGTCTTCTCCAGTTCAAAGGCATCAATTCTTTGGCACTCTGCCTTTTTTACAGTTCAGCACTCACATCCATATGTGACCACTGGGAAGACTATAACCTTGACTATACAGACCTTTGTCAGCAGGGTAATGTCTCTGCTTTTCAGCACACTGTCTAGGTTTGTCATTGCTTTCCTGCCTGATTTTATGGCTGCAGTCACTATCCGCACTGATTTTAGAGCCCAAGAAGAAATTTGTCACTACTTCCTCTCTTTCCCTTATCCTTGCCGTGAAGTAATGGGACCAGATACCACGATCTTAGTTGCTTTAATATTTAGTTTTAAGCTGGCTCTTTCACTCTCCTCCTTCACCCTCATCAAAAGGCTCTTTAGTTCCTCTTCGGTTTCCCATTAGAGTGGTATCATCCACATATCTGAGGTTGTTGATGTTGAGGTTGTTGATGTTTCTCCTGCCTATCTTGAATCTAGCTTATGCATCTATACAAATATATAACATTTCTATATGTATCTTTAATCTGCCTTCTTAACTTTGTTTTATGAAGATAAGCCAGTTCCTTAAATCAGAAAATAAATTCACTCTAAACAAATGTTTTAATTAGAATTCACTACGTATTGGTATAAATTTTTATGTTTGTCCAGCATGTTCACATATATTAATATTATCCCTCAAACTGCCACATAAATGCAAATAGCCCCATTTTTCAGATAATGAAAAAATGAGATCTCTGATTATCTTGCTTAGTATCTTACAGTGAGTAAATGTTTTAGCCAGCAGTCAAACTGACAGGATTTTAAACTTGGGTAAGGGGATCTATTTGAGTACAGCTCCTTATTTAAATAAATAATTCAACATGGAATTGATAGATAGTATTTGTGTGGTATATCTTTTCCACTTACCAAGTGATATCATTATATGAGAGAAAAGATAAAATAACATACACATAGTTTAGTTTTGAGTATAATCTTTTGAAACAAGGCAATCTCTAAAGAATATGCATAATGTGTTACTTTATTATTAAAAACATGTGGGCTTACAGAAGGTTCTAGTCACACAGGCACAGCTAAAACATTTCTGCCCATCCTCTGAAGAATAGGGAGGGAAGCTGACATTTGTTGACGATATACTGTTCCAGGTGCTGTGCAGGATGCTCTCTCCTACATCATTTAATTCATAGTCACGAATATCATGAAAAACAGATATACATTTTATTTTTACCAGAAAGTTCTAAGAATCAGAGTAATTAACTAACTTATAAAAAGTCACAGAGCTATTTAGAAGTGATCCTGTGATTCAACTGAGGTTGGCTTCATCCCAAAGTCTTGATCTTTCTCTCCTACATGGACCGTCAAAAATATAAGCTTCAAGGTGATATGACATTTGTCCATGAAAATGTGGTCAGTATGGCCATATATTTGTTTAGCATATCCTAGAATCTTTAAGGTAAATGAAAAATATTATTTATTAATACATAAAATAGGTACTAAATTAGTGTAATGTCCAATTCCAAGAGGTGATATGGATTTTAATTTTTGAAAGTTTAAAAGTTAATATAATTGATGAAAGTCATTAAGACAAATACAGTATCATTGTGACTGCCTACAGTACTGATGTGTCTAACTCTTCGTGACCCCATGGACTATAGCTTGCCAGGCTCCTCTGTCCATGGAATTCTCCAGGCAAGAATACTGTAGTGGGTTGCCATTCCCTTCTCCAGGAGATCTTCCTGACCCAAGGACCAAACGTAGGTCTCCTGCATTGCAGGCAAATTCTTTACCATCTGAGACACCAGGGAAGTCCATTAAACGTCCCTTGATGCTTTTGTCAGGATATAATCCTAAATGAGATGAAGCATGGATCTGAGCCCACATGATAAATTCTATATTATTGCTTCTAAATGCAGCTATTGTTAAGAGGAAGAACTTATCTTAAAAATAAATCCAAGGAATTGGTACCTGATATATGAATTTTATGCAGTTAATTTTCAATTACTTGATAATTGGTAGATAATTTAGCAGACAGTAAAAATGATAGCTAATTCAAAACCCATTTTTATAGCATTTAAGATTCTTCTTAGGATCACATTTAGATATACTTCTGCATCAAAGTTCTAGAACTTAATAGATTTAAAGGAAAATAAGTGACACAATCATGACTCAAATCAAGAAAGGAAAAGCTATTATGCTTTCCAATAGTCTTTTCTCTACATACCCACCTAAATCTCCCTTTCTCCCTGTTTCAAGATAAACATAGATTATCTCAGTCTTTAAATCACAGTACCCAATGAGCAGGGAAGCCAGTTCCTTCAGATTATTCACTAGGTATTTACAGCACCTCTGAGTAAAAAACAGAGAAAGTAAATAAATGTTTTATTACTTTAAAACACAGAAACCACTAGAGGCTGTCAGGTAGAAATATAAGTAATGTCAACGAATAAACCATTTTACTTAAGGAGAGAAGATACCACATAGAATCAAGAAAAAAAGATTCGTTATGAATAATCTATAATGTAAGCAGCCCACCAGTATATACTTAGGAGTTGGCTAATATATTTTCATAGCTTTTTAAAGAACTTGGTTAAATTTTCTATAATAAACAAATAATAAGAATTATTTTAAAAATATAAAGAACATATCTTTACTGTTCTGAATGAGGTGTATGCATCCAACTGGTTTATTGTTGGTTTTGATAGATCAGTGGGGTCTTTTTGTTTCTGGAAGCAGAGTGCCCAGTTCCTGTCCTTAATAAATAAAGGCACACAGTTAGTCTTAGCAGCAGAGAGCCACCTGCATAAGACAGCTCCTTCAGTCCTTGAGATAAGGAGTTCTTAAATAGGCATATTGTTCTGTGTAGTCCTTCTCTATAGTCAAATAAACTCAACTTCAATTTTCGGTCATTCAGCATGTCGTTGGATTATGAGGCAAAAGGCCCTGAATGCCTACAAAAAGAAAGGAAGCATTGGCTTTAAACACCATGCAGATGTAAGGCAGAACCCATGGAAACAATCCAAAATTTACAACAGCAAATTCTACTATAAGGTAACTGCATTCTTTGCAAATATTAAATAAAAACCAAATGATTTCAAATGAACAAGACAAAAAGGAGCTCTTAGCCTCTCTTCATACGAAGACAGCTGCTTGCTAGATAGCATTACACAGGCATCAGACCTCGGGTAATTAGTCATTTAAGAGAATCCTATTATTCCAAAAGGTTTCTAGAATCTACAGATATAAAACGTATCCATAGTTAGCTATTTTATAGCAGGATATAAAACTTTATAGTCATTTGGAGAGTATATTAAGTAAGCATAATGTTTGAGAAAACAATAAACAAAACCTTTATAGTAGAGAGATATTTCAAGCTTAAAACTTTCTGGATAAAGAGAATGCACACCAAAGGAATTTAAAATCTGATTGAAAGTACAATATGAAGGAAAATGATTCCAGGTTCAAGCAACAGAACAGAAGAACAAACAGCCAGGAGAGCTGGCACCCAGAGATCCAGATCTAGGAGAATTTTTTTTTTAATGAAAATGTGAAAGCTATATATATATATATGTATATAGTTTGTTTGTTTAAATGGTAGAGACAATTGAAGAAAAGGAAATACAAAAACTCACCACTCTTTGAACACATTCCTAAGACAGGATAACAGAGAGGTGGAGTGCATGAATGCTAAAGCCACCTGCCTAACTTCAAATCCTGGCTCTGCTCCTTGTAAACTAAGCGACTTCGGGTATTTTAGTTTCCTGATCTATAAAATGGTTATTACAGCATATGATTGTTCTGGGAATTATGACACTTCATATAGGTAAAGAGGAGATGAGTGCCAGACACATAGTGGGCACTACATAACTACTGGTTATCATCATGGGGAGTGGTAGTAAGGCCACCCCTTGCCCCCTACTTCTGCTCTGAATCTCATCACTTCTTAACCTGTGAACCTTGTTCCTATAGTTGGACCTGGTGTCATCAGCGGTTATCTTTGTACAGGGAAGGGTAAATATGAAGGTTTTAACTATATACTTAAAAAATAATCTACAGAGTTAACTATGACAAAGTGTTAAAACTTGTAAAATACAGGTGATGAATTCACCTGTATTCACATTTGTTGTATTATTCACTGTATTTTTTGGTGTTTGACATATTCTATAGATTTATTGTTTAGGGAGGGGTCTTGCTTGTACAGGTCAAGGATAGCATGTTCTGTACTAAGAAGTCTAATCAACTCAGTTCTGTGTGTCCAAGGTACAAAAGAACACAAGATGGCTAGAACTTGGTGGGGGTGTAGGATGAGGTTGAAACCAAAAGCAACCGGTTTTGTGAATAGCAAGGTTTGGTTCACTGGTTTGGTGAATAGGGAGGAGAGAAATTGAATTGCAGTTGAAGGGGATATGGTAACAAGAAAAGATTTTCTTATTTTGGTTTTGTTTTAAGATATTGGGACATTTATTTGCATTTAATTAGAGGGTACCCACACTTATGAATTTAATGTTTGCCTTCTAATCTGTACTTAACATGTGAAAATAGTACTTTTTGCAGGTGTTTTAAAAAACTATACTAATGATGTAAGGCTATAAATTTCATCTTAATTCTTATTGGTTTTTCTATGTTTTGAGACCTATCCAGGTAGCTATACACAGATAAAATTTATTTTCCTTTTTGACTGATATATAATATTTAATTGTGTGCATGTACCAAATTTTACTGATCTAGTCCAATAGTGATGAAATCTAAGTTGCTTGCCCAGTAGTGAAAGTTGCGCAGTCATGTCTGACTCTCTGCGACCCCATGGACTGTGGAATTCTCTGGGCCAGAATCCTGGAGTGGGTAGCCTTTCCCTTCCCCAAGGGATCTTCCCAACCCAGGGATCGAACCCAGGTCTCCCACAGTGCAGGCGGACTCTTTACCAGCTGAGCCACAAGGGAAGCCCAGTATGTCACAACAAATAATCCTGCAACAAAAGCTTCTTACTGGAGGTGGGAACAAGATGGCAGAGCACAAGGACCCTGACACTCAAGCAGGAGCAGAACCAGTTCCACAATGGCAACTACAATCACAGCATGCCCTTGAGAACACACACTTGGGAAGGAGTAGGACTAGTTCAGTAGTGTGACTTGACCCTGCTATGCCCAACCAAGCCTCTAACCAAGGTGTGCATACTAGGGGAAAGGTTGAACCAGCTCAGAAGTGCAGGCTGAATCCCTCAGCCATGCCCCCAACTAAATTGGAGACTGCCATCCCAGGAGGGAGAAGCTGAATACCCTTGGGGCTTGTGCTCTAGTCCATTAGGCCCTGGCCCTGCCCCCATAGGATGCTGACTTCCATGGGGCCTAGGAAGAGCCCTGGCTCACACCTGGTTCCAGTCCTATCCCCTCCAAATCCAGCATGACCTTCCACCATGGTGGAAGCTGCCAATACACCTTGGGGCAAGATCTGGTCTGTGCTCATTTCAGACCTGGCCCTCCTAGCAAAGCCACTGGGCACATGCAAACTGCATAGGGACACTTGCACATGACAATATGCTTTCAAGATCAGGATAGGTAAGTGGTTCACCTAATTTCATAAAGGAAAACAGAGAAATTTAAACAGAACGAGAAGAGAGAGGAATATCCTTCAAATGAAAGAACAAGATAAAGACCCCTCAAAAACCGTAATAAAACAGATAATTACCTGATAAAGGTTCAAAGCACTAGTAATACAAATGCTAACTGAACTTCAGAAAAAAAATAGACAAATATGATGAGAACTTCAACAAAGAACTAGAAAACTGACAACCTGTCAGAGCTGAAGAATATAATAACTAAAATGAAAAATATACTAGAAGGAAATAACAGCAAAATTATGGGATATAGACTGCATAAGCAGTCTGAAAGATAGAACAGTGGAAATCACCCATTCAGAACAGCAGAAAGAAAAACACATTTTAAAAAATGAGAATAGTTTAAGAGACCTTGGACAATATCAAGTGTACTAACATTTGCATTATAGGGGGTCACAGAAGGAGAAGAGAGAGAGAAAGGGGGACAATGTATTTAACAAAATTACAGTTGAAAACTTCTCTAACCTGAAGAAGGAAATAGATATCCAAGCACAAAGAGCACAGAGAACCCAAACAAGATGAATCCATGTGCCAGACACTACATTCTAAGTGTATTGCTACTAAGTTGCTTCAGTCGTCTCCGACTGTGCGACCCCATAGACGGCAGCCCACCAGGTTCCTCTGTCCCTGCGATTCTCCAGGCAAGAACACTGGAGTGGGTTGCCATTTCCTTCTCCAATGCATGAAACTGAAAAGTGAAAGTGAAGCTGCTCAGTCGTGTCCGACTCTTAGCGACCCCATGGACTGCAGCTTACCAGGCTCCTCTGTCCATGGGATTTTCCAAGCAAGAGTACATTCTAAGTGCGTTGCTGCTGCTAAGTCGCTTCAGTCGTGTCCAACTCTGTGCGACCCCATAGATGGCAGCCCACCAGGCTCCCCTGTCCCTGGGATTCTCCAGATAAGAACCTCATTTAATCTTCCCAATGTAAACTAACTAGAATGTAAGTTCCATGAGCGCAGGAACCTTATCTTTTATACTCATAGTGTCTGAAACAAAGGAGGTGCTCAAAAAATTACTGTTCAAAGAATGCAATTTTGGAGATACTAGAAATAAGAATTCCAGCAAATAAGCCTTTAAAATTATGTATCAAAGATTAAAGTGGATGGAACTGAAAGAGTTGTGCAGTTTTCATTGGTAATACCTATATATATCTTGGCATTAAAGTGTAACTTTCTTATAAATATGTTATTTTATTTCAATAGACTCTTATTGACTACCTATCAATAAGATATATTTCCTTGTCCTTAGAGAAATCATAATCAAATGCCTCATTTTCCTTCAAGAATGATAAATTATGTTTTAAATGACAAATCAGTAACTCCTTTAAACTTCAACCTGTTTTATTTTCCTACCATTTTAAATGACTTTATTGAGTTAGATTTTCAGTTAATTATGTGGCTGAAATTGTGGGATTTCTGATCAGATGTAACATGTGAATGAATACAATCAGTATGCTGCATTTAGATGTCATATATATATATTATTGTACCACAATTTGAGCACAGAGCTTCACAAAAGTAGTATTTCACTTAATTTTTTTAATGAGCATTAACAGAGAAAACCTTTACAGATGTAAGAATGTATACCAATAATAAAAGAAAGTTCTTTAATGAGTATTCAACTATATCAATTGCACATTAACATCTTTTAATTTAAGCAAATATTTTATAAAGCTCAGATGGTGAATACAGCCACTTGGAAAGTTCATTTTAGAGGCTGTATTTCAGAGGTTTGATTCACATCTATTTTGAAACAGTATACTTGAAGTACATTAACATTTTCTGCATAATACCAGAAGGGACTGAAATAACATTTGGAGATTTTTATAAATCAGATGATAGAACAGGTGTGGCTTTTCAGCTAAAAAGTTATAATTTGGTCCAGAAGTAGTTATATTAAAATCAGAAAACTATTTATCTGGGTGTGTGTGGGGAAGAGAGAGTAGATGAAATCAAGCTTGGGAGTTAATCAAATATTTAAAATTTGGAAATAATTTTAGTCTAATACTAAGAATCAAGAATTTGCTTCAGAATGCAAAAAAGTGCTTATAAACCTCCACTGTATTTTTATTCTGAAGACTAGTCAAATATAAAGGTAACTGTCATTGGTAGGGGCTTATAAAATAACAAATCATGGAAGGAGCCTTAAATTCTATTTTTTACCCTGGTTAAATCATTTAGCCACTCTTTATCAACTGGCAATCCTCATGATTTAGGAACTTCTGAATACAACAGAACACTATTATGTTTTCTGATAAATTTGTATAAATAAATTCACAAAATTATATCTCATTATTTTATGTATTATACATTTTATATAGGTATTTATATATTATTTTGTATATGAAATAATGAGATTTTTCAAGACAAATATATTAGTAATAGATATGGATAGACTAGTGTGAAGCAAGCAGAAGGATAGGGACCTATACTGAACAGAATATTAGCTGAAAACATTTACAGGATAAAAAAGAAGAAGACAGGATTATTAATAAAGTAAATGGAATCTAGAGAAGTTTAAATCTAAAAATATTTAAGAAATTTTCAAATAAAGTCACATAATTATATAAACATCAACTTTCTTTCATCAACTGGTGTGTTTTCTAGTCAGAATGCTTGGAGAGATTCCTGTGTGCAGCAGATTCTATGCAAACTGGGAAGGAGATGGAACACATCTTCAGGCTCACAGGGTACTGATTCTCTTTGCTGCGCCATTTTTTCTTGTGCTGGGATGGCAGTAAAATAGGCACAGGGCAAGAATTTCTTCAAAAGAGTCTTTCATGCTACAAAACTAATTGGTACTAATTGCATTTAAAAATTCTATCCCACAATTATGGAGCTTAAAGGTAAAAAGCACAAAACCAAAACATTTTATAATTTTAAGAATGAAGCAAGGGAAGGCAACACTAACATACATGTGAAAAGACTTAGGTATGGTGTTATTTATCACAATATCATTTTAACAGAAAAAAGTGAAACAACTGTACAAAAACAAGATATGATTAAAAATTATGATTCATCCCATATCAGGATATTTTTGACATGGAAAGATTTCATAATAGAAGAAATTGAGAGCAATTGAAGATTATAAATCTCTATTATTCCACTCATAAAAACTTATACATTTAAAACATAAAATCTAGGAGGACATATATTGGAATGCTTATGATACTATGCAAATATTGGAATTTCCTGATCAATAGTAAATATGGATTATTTTGGTAAAAGAGAATAAAAGAATCGTATTAAAGTAGCATAGCACTGAATCATATAATAATACCTATACCCATCGTATAGCCTATTTCATAACCTACTGATCATTTGTGTACTCCACCACCAGGTGTCTACTATTCTTGGAACCTCTTCTGCCTTCCCCTTACAGAAACTTGTTTTTACTAAGAGTACTGGAAGTAGCCTGATAAAGCAGCTTTCTCTGAAGTATAAATTAATGATAACAATGTGTGGTGGAATTCAAAGGTTGCTGCTGCTGCTGCTGCTGCTAAGTTGCTTCAGTCGTGTCCAACTCTGTGTGACCCCAGAGACGGCAGCCCACCAGGCTCCCCCATCCCTGGGATTCTCCAGGCAAGAACACTGGAGTGGGTTGCCATTTCCTTCTCCAATGCATGAAAGTGAAAAGTGAAAGTGAAGTCGCTCAGTCATGTCCGACTCTTAGCGACCCCATGAACTGCAGCCTACCAGGCTCCCCCATCCCTGGGACTCTCCAGGCAAGAGTACTGGAGTGCGGTGCCATTGCCTTCTCCGATTCAAAGGTTAAGAGCCCAAATTTTGGCAGCATAGTTCTGGACTTGAGTTCCAATTCTGCTGATTAGTGGCTGTGTTGCTTTGGGTGAATGACTTAGCTCCTTTATACCCTAGTAATCTCATTTGTACACTGGAGATAATAAAAAACTGCTTAACCCAGGAAAATGATAATAAGAGGGTACACAGTGGCTTCACTGTGTTTGACATGTAGTTAATGCTTAGTTAGTAGGAAAGAGATGCTCATAAGACATGAGACATTGAATATCGGTTGGGGAAGGGGGGTGGATCATTTATTTTTCACTCAGATAGTGTCAGTAATACTCATGCTACTGGCCCATAATGTGGATGATTTGTAAATGTCTATGAGCAGCAGGTATGCTGTGTACCTGGGTAAAAGAGTACTATGTGTGAAAGAGTGACTGCTGTAAGTGTTGCCATGAGTATGTCCATGTGGGTATTAGGGACAGGGCGGAGGCTAGTTCCCTCCTCTCACTACTCAGATGGAGCTTCCTTGAAAATGCATCATGCTTAGCATAGAAGCCATGTATAACACAGAAGATCTGTTCCTAATCAAGCCTAGACTTAATGACACAGGTGCTATTTAATAATGCTGAATGACCAAATTAATAGATGATTGGTGACTGGATGGGCAGAAGATTACTTAGGTTAGGGGGGAGAGGAAAGAGGATTGCATCACCTTATGCCACAAGTAAGAAGAAAGAATAATGGGGGTAAGGAGTGGCTAAGATAGTAAAGTTGGACCCTGAGCTCACCTCCTATCCATGGGCACATCAAGATTACCACTGTTTGCAGAGAAACTATCTATAAAAATGACCTGAAGACTAACACAAGATTTTCCACAATTAAAGACATAAGGGAACTATTATAACACAAATAGGAGGGGCAGAGACACAAAATAGTCAAGACCCACACCTTCAGGTAGGTGATCCATAAATGAGGGGATAAAAACAATTGCAGAATTTTCCCCCAAGGAACAAGAGGTCTAAGACCCAAATCAGGCTCCCCAGCCTGGGAGTGCTATACCAAGAAGATGAGTCCCCAGAACATCTGACAATGGAGGCTGGTGGGGCTTGCACATGAAAATGCTGGATGGCTGTAGGAAACTGAGACTCCTCTCTTAAATGGGGCATACAAAATCACACATGCCATAAGTCCCAGTATAGAGCCAGGAGTTTGAAAGGAGCCTGTGTCAGACCTATTTGCTTATCTTAAAGAGCCTCCTGGAGATACAGGAGGCAAATGGGGCTTCCCATGGAGAGAGAGACATCAGAAGCAGTCATTTTGGGGAGTTTATTCTACCAGAAGGACACTGGCAAGTACCATTTTGGAGTCCTCCCTCTAGACTGTTACTTCTAGGGGCTAAACTACATATCAGCAAACTGACACCAGCCCTGGTGTCATGGGCTCCTCATGCCTGGCAGTCAGCTGCCCTGGGACCCAGTCCTGTCTACCACAGTGCCAGTTGCCAGCCCCAACTACCAGCACACCCACAGTAGTCAGCACTGCCACAACAGAAGGCCCACACAGTCTACATAAGAATATCCATATAGAGTATAGCTTTCATGATCAGAGGAGAGTGTGCTTGTTGGGCCCCATAGGACATCTTCTACATAAGGCCACTTCTCCTAGATCAGAAGATATAATCAGCCTACCTAATACATAAAAAAAACATAGAGAATTAAGTCAAATTAGGAGACAGGGGAATATTCTCCAAACAGAGGAACAAGAAAAAAACTGAGGAAAAAGAACTAAACAAAATGGAGATAAGAAATCTACCCACTAACAGTTCAAGGAAACAATTACAGATGCTTAAGGAACTTGGGAGAAGGATGGATGAACATGAGACAAGTTTACCAAAGAGTTAGAAAATATAAAAGAAGACCCAAACAGAGCCAAAGAATAATATAACTGACAAAAATATATTAGATGTAAGCAACAACATATTAGATGATACAGAGGAACAGGTTATTAATCTGAAAGTCAAAGAAATAGATATCATCCAAGCTAAACAGAAACCAAAACAAAAATCTATCTGTTTTAATGAGGGTAGTTTAAGAGACCTCTGTGACAATAGCAAGTATATGAACGTTTGCATTATAGGGATCCCAAAAGGAGAAGAGAGAGAGAAAAGGGGGCAGAAAATTATTTGAAGAAATAATAGCTAGAATTTTTCATAACCTGGGAAATGAAAAAGACATCTAGATCCAGGAAGTAAAGAGAAGGCCAAATAAGATCAACCCAAAAAAGTCCATACCAAAGCACATTATAATTAAGATGGCAAAAATTAAAGATAAAGAAAGACATTAAAAGCAGCAGGAGAAAAACTACTAGTTACATACAAGGGAATGCCCCCATAAGACCATCAGCTAACTTTTTAGCATAAAGTAGGCCAGAAAGGAGTGGTATAATATATTCAAATTGCTGAAAGAAAAAAAAAACTCAGAAATAATACTTTACCCAACAAGGGTATAATTCTGATTTAAAGGTGATATAATTTTACAGATAAGCAAAAGCTGAATGGGCTCAGCAGAACTAAACCAGCTCTTCAAGAAATAGTAAAGGGACTTTTCTGATGGAAAATAAAAGACTGCAACTAGAAATAATAAAATTGTAAAAGAAATTTTAAAATCTCATTGGTAAAGGCAAGCATATAATAAAGGCAATAGGTCCAACATTTATAAAACTAACAGATTAAAAGAAAAAAGTAGCAAAATCATCTATATCCACAATAAAAATAATTAAGGATACACATATCCAAAAGATGTAAAAATTCAACATCAGAAGCATTAAACATGGTAGGGGGGTGAAAATGTACACTTATTAGAATGCATCTGAACTTAAGAGATGAGTGCAACTGTGCAGTAGTTTGAGCATTCTTTGGCATTGCCTTTCTTTGGGATTAGAATGAAAACTGCCCTTGTCCAGGCCTGTGGCCACTGCTGAGTTTTTCAAATTTGCTGGCATATTGAGTGCAACACTTTGACAGCATCATCTTTTATGACTTGAAATAGCTCAACCGGAAATCCATCACCTCCACTAGTTTTGTTCATAGTAATGCTTCCTAAGGCCCACTTGACTTTGCATTCCAGGATGCCTGGCTGTAGGTGAGTGATCACACCATTGTGATTATCTGGGTCATGAAGATCTTTTTTGTACAGTTCTTCTGTGTATTCTTGCCACCTCTTCTTAATATCTTCTGCTTCTGTTAGGTCCATACCATTTCTGTCCTTTATCGAGCCCGTCTTTGCATGAAATGTTCCCTTGGTATCTCTTATTTTCTTGAAGAGATCTCTAGTCTTTCCCATTCTGTTGTTTTCCTCTATTTCTTTGCACTGATCACTGAGGAAGGCTTTCTTATCTCTTCTTGCTATCCTTTGGAATTCTGCATTCAAATGAGTGTATCTTTCCTTTTCTCCTTTGCCTTTCATTTCTGTTCTTTTCACAGCTATTTGTAAGGCCTCCTCAGACAACCATTTAGCCTTTTTGCATTTCCTTTTCTTGGGGATGGTCTTGATCACTGTCTCCTGTATGATGTCATGAACCTCTGCCCATAGTTCTTCAGGCACTCTGTTTATCAGATCTAATCCCTTGTATCTATTAGTCACTTCCACTGTATAATCATAAGGGATTTGATTCAAGTCATACCTGAATGGTCTAGTGGTTTTCCCTACTTTCTTCAATTTAAGTCTGAATTTGGCAATAAGGAGTTCATGATCTGAGCCACAGTCAGCTCCCGGTCTTGTTTTTGCTGACTGTATAGAATTTCTCCATTTTTGGCTGCAAAGAATATAATCAATCTGATTTTGGTATTGCCCCTCTGTTGATGTCCAAGTGTAGAGTTTTCTCTTGTGTTGTTGGAAGTGGGTGTTTGCTATGACCAATGCGTTCTCTTGGCAAAACTCTATTAGCCTTCACCCTACTTCATTCTGTACACCAAGGCCAAAATTGCCTTGGCAAAACCCGGAGTAACAAGTATTTCTTGAACTTCTACTTTTGCATTCCAGTCCCCTGTAATGAACAGGACATCTTTTTTGGGTGTTAGTTCTAGAAGGTCTTGTAGGTCTTCATAGAACCATTCAACTTCACCTTCTTCAGCATTACTGGTCAGGGCATAAACTTGGATTACTGTGATAACGAATGGCTTGCCTTGGAAAAGAACAGAGATCATTCTGTCGCCACAAGCTGGCAAAGCAATGCTCCAAATTCTCCAAGCCAGGCTTCAACAGTGCATGAACAATGAACTTCCAGATGTTCAAGATGGATTTAGAAAAGGCAGAGGAACAAGAGATCAAATTGCCAACATCTGTGGATCATCAAAAAAGAGAGTTCCAGAAAAACATCTATTTCTGCTTTATTGACTATGCCAAAGCCTTTGACTGGGTGGATCACAACAAACTGTGGACAGTTCTTAAAGAGATGGGAATACCAAACCACCTGACTTGCCTCCTGAGAAGTCTGTATGTAGGTCAAGAAGCAATAGAACTGGACATGGAACAACAGACTGGTTCCAAATAGGGAAAGGAGTACATCAAGGCTGTATATTGTCACCCTGTTTATTTAACTTAGATGCAGAGTACATCATGCAAAATGCTGGGCTGGATGAAGCATAAGCTGGAATCAAGATTGCCGGGAGAAATATCAATAACCTCAGACATGCAGATGACACCATACTTATGGCAGAAAACAAAGAAGAACTAGAGAGCCTCTTGATAAGAGTGAAACAGGAGAGTGAAAAAGCTGGCTTAAAACTCGACATTCAGAAAACTAAGATCATGGTATATGGCCCCATCACTACATGGCAAATAGATAGGGAAACAGTGGAAACAATGAGAGACTTTATTTTTAGGGGCTCCAAAATCACTGCATATGGTGACTGCAGCCATGAAATTAAAAGATGCTTACTCCTTGGAAGAAAAGTTACGACCAATCTAGACAGCATATTAAAAAGCAGGGACATTACTTAGTCAACAAAGGTCCATCTAGTCAAAGCTATGGTTTTTCCAGTAGTCATGTATGCATGTGAGTGTTGGACTATAAAGAAAGCTGAGTGCCAAAGAATTGATGCTTTTGAACTATGATGTTGGAGAAGACTTTGAGAGTCCCTTGGACAGCTAGGAGATCCAACCAGTCCATCATAAAGGAAATCAGTCCTGAATATTCATTGGAAGGACTGATGCTGAAGGTAAAACTTCAATACTTTGGCCACCTGATGTGAAGAGCTGACTCATTTGAAAAGACCCTGATGCTGGGAAAGATTGAAGTCAGTAGAAAAAGGGGATGACAGAGGATGAGATGGTTGGATGGCACCACCAACTCAATGGACATGAGTTTGAGTAAGCTCTGGGAATTGGTGATGGACAGGGAAGCCTGGAGTGCTGCACTCCATGGGGTCACAAAGAGTCAGACATGACTGAGCGACTGAATGAACTGAACTGAACTTAAGAGATAATTAACTTGAAATACTCATTAAAATATACATATATATGTTTATATATGTATGTGTATATGTTTGTGCACATACAGTACAGGAGCACCTAAATATATAAAGCCAATATTAGTAGACATAAAAGGAGAAACAGACAGTAGTACAATGATAGTAAGTAACTTAAAACCCCCACTTACACAATGGATAGATCATCCACACAGAAAAATAAATAAGAAAACGCTGGCTTTAACAGCATATTAAACTAAATGAATTGATGGATATAGAGATATTTCATTTGAAATCAACAGAATACAAATTTAAGTGTAATGAAATGTTCTCCAGATCAGATCACACGCTTGGCCACAGAATACAAATTCAAGTGGACATGAAATGTTCTCCAGATCAGATCATATGCTAGGCCACACAAAAAGTCTCAACACATTTAAGAAAATTGAAATCACATCAAGCATCTTTTTTTGACCACAACATCATGAGACTAGAAATCAAATATAAGGAAAAAAAACACTGCAAAAACACAGAACATGTGAAAGCTAAATAATACGGTACTAAACAATCAATGGATTACCAAAGAAATCAGACAAAAAATACCTGGGAACAAGTAAAAATAGAAATGTCTATAGGATGCAGCAAAGCAATTCTAAGAAGGAAGTTCATAGTAGCACAAGCCTACCTCAGGAAACAAAAAAAAATTTTAAATGAATAAACTAACCTTACACCTAAAAGAACTAGAAAAAGAAGAAAATACAAAAACCAAAGTTACCAGAAGGAAAAAAATAATAACAATCAGAGAGATATAGGAGAAATATAAATCAGAAAACAAAAAGATCAATGAAACAGAAAGCTGGTTCTTTGAAAAGATAAACAAAATTGATAAGCCAGATTCATTAGAGAAAAGAGAGAGGGCCCAAAAAAGTGAAATCAGAAATGAAAGTTACAACTGACACCACAAAAATATACAAAGTATCATAAGGGATTACTACAAACAACTACATACCAATAAAATGGACAATGGAGAAGAAATAAGTAAGTTCCTAGAAACATACAATGTCCCAAGACTGAATCAGGAAGAAACAGAAAATATGAACAGACTGATTACCAGTAATCAAACTGAATGAGTGATTAAAAATACTGCCAGTAAACAAAATTCCAGGACTTGATGACTTCACAGGCAAATTGTACACACCATTAGAAAAAAAAAAAAAGATAACACCTATCCTTCTCAAATGATGCCAAAAATTACAGAAGAAATGCTTCAAAACTCTTTCTAGGAGCTCAGCATCACCCTGATACCAAAACCAGAGAAAGACACCATCAATACAATAAAATAAAAATAAAAAAGATGAAAATTAAGGCCAATATTACAGATAAACATAGAAAAAAATCCTCAACAAATATAGCAAACCAAATTCAACAATATATTAAGAGGATAATACATTATAATCAATTCAGATTTATTCCAGAGGTACAAGGATGGTTCAATATCTGCAAATCAATCAATATTCTACACCACATTAAATCAACAGATAAATGGATAAAAAAGGTATGGTATATAAATATACATACACACACATATATACATTCCTCAGTCATAAAAATATGAAATTTTGCCATCTGCAACAACAAAGATGGTTTTAGGGGGGCTTCCCTGGTGGCTCAGATGGTAAAGAATCTGCCTGCAATGCAGGAGACCCCAGTTCAATCCCTGGGTCAGGAAGATCCCCTGGAGAAGGGAATGGCAACCCACTCCAGGATTCTTGCATGGAGAATTCCATGGACAGAGGATCCTGGCAGGCTACAGTCCATGGGATCGCAAAGAGTCAGACACAACTGGACCAAACATGCTAAGTAAAATAAATGAGACAAAGACAAATACACATGATTTCACAGACATGCAGAATGTTAAAAATAAAATGAAAATAGATTCATAGACAATAAATGGGTGGTTGCCAGAGGAAAATAGGTGAAGTGGATTAAGAGGTACAGATCTCCAGCTATATAATAAATAAGTCATGGGCTATAATATACATCATAAGGAAGATGGTACAAAATATTGTATTAACTTTACATGGGGACAGATGGTTCCTAGACAGTGTGGTGATCATTTCATAATGTATGCAATTGTCAAGTCATTATTTCATACACCTGAAACTAACACAATGTTATATACATCAATTATATTTCAATAATGAAAAAAGAATGAATGGTGCTAATTATTCCGAGAGAGGCAGACTTAGGAATTAAAGCAAAGTGCAGAGTCCACAGGATTTAAAAAAAAAAAAAGATGTCTAAATTTAACCCAAGGACCTGAGGGCGATAGTGCAGTCAAAGAAAAGTCAGAGAAAGTGGCAAGGCTAAGATCTAGTCTTAAAAGAGAAAAATCACACTGGAGGGGAAGGAGGGAGAGGAAGAAGGTTGCCTTGGCACAGGTGAAACATGACTAGAGAGTGAACCAGAATAACAGCTATCCCAAAGGTGAGAAAGGAATCTCAGAGAAGAGATAACCATCCTAAGGAGTGGATGCCTAAGAGAAGTGAAGAAAATTCTAAGATTTGAACATTTGTAAAATGAAGAAAATATGTAAAATAGAAATAATATTTATAGGAAAGCTCAAAGTCAGGAGCAGACGACAAAGGAAACAAAGACTTCTTCTAAGACTCCAGTGATCAAAGATGAAGTGGCTTCTACAATAGGCCCTTTTATTAGTCTCCATATTCCAATTGTGATCTGTTTTTATGTAAGAACTCTCTGGGTTCTAGTTGATATCATCTGGTTTGCAACTTGTCTAGAGTCTGTAGGTTATCCATGTATTTTTTTGTGGGGGTGGGGGTGTGGGTGTGTGAAATCCCTGCTTTTGGGTATAGAAGCATCCCAAACAGTATCCCAATGTCAAGTTAGCCTCTTTTAAGATCTGTTGGAATATCCTATGATAAGCCAAAATGGAAAAGAATTAAAAAAAAAAAAAGAATTTAAAGTGTTACCTCCTTCCCTACCTCTACTCCTACTTCCATCTTTTTGAGAAAATCTGTTTTGAAACAAAAAAAATTTTTTTCCATTAAAGAAAAAACAGCTGTTGGATTTAGCAAAACTAAGGATTACTTTAAACCTCCATTACTTTAAACCTCCCTAGTTTTCTGTTTGTAAAATCAGCACTTCTCCTGTTTTGGAAGACAAGGTTATGTTATTCCTTCTGGAGTTCAAGGCTTCAAAAGCAATCATAGGGCTGGTCAATTCACTACAGTGGACTCCCTTTGAAAATCATGCCTTGCAGGTAAGGTCACAGTGGAACTCTGTTCAGAGAGTCTTCCATCTGCCATGCATGAGATGACTCCTGAATTAATCACAGACACTCCCTTCTTCAGCAATGTGTTCTACGAGCAGACAAACTGCTGTTACAACTAGCCATTGTTGACTGAAAATAAATTAGTGGAGGCAGATTTTTGAGTAAATTAAAATTCATAGTTTTCATTGGTTATTAAAGGAGTATTTAAGGAAATTCTAATACTTTTATCCTAAATATAACCATTTGGTTTGCTCTCACAGCAGGAAAAACCACTTTAAATGGTGGTTTAATATTCTCTGTTTGTGCAGTTCTTTTGTGTTCCTACATTTTTTCTTGTTGACTCTGAACACTACACGGTAGTTAAGGAAAGCTACAAGCTGTAATCAAGATTACCGGGAGACGTATCAATAACCTCAAACATGCAGATGACACCCCCACCATGGCAGGAAAGTGAAGAGGAACTAAAGAGCCTCTGATGAAAGTGAAAGAGGAGAGTGAAAAAGCTGGTTTAAAACGCAACATTCAAAAAACTAATATCATGGCATCCAGTTCCATCTCTTCATGGCAAATAGATAAGGAAACAATGGAAACAGTGAGAGACTTTATTTTCTGGGCTCCAAAATCACTGCAGATGGTGACTGAAGCCATGAAATTAAAAGACGCTTGCTCCTTGGAAGAAAAGCTATGACAAACCTAGTGAAAGAGAAACTGAAGTCTCTCAGTTGTGTCCGACTCTGCGATCCCATGGACTACACAGTCCATGGAATTCTTCAGTCCAGAATACTGGAGTGGGTAGCCCTTCCCTTTTCCAGGGAATTTTCCCAACCCAGGGATTGAACCCAGGTCACCCGCATTTCAGGTGGACTCTTTACCAGCTGAGCCAAACCCAGACACTATATTAAAAAGCAGAGACACTACTTTGCTGACAAAGGTCCATATAGTCAAAGCTATGGTTTATCCAGTAGTCACGTATGGATGTGAGAGTTGGACCATAAAGAAAGCTGAGTGCCAAAGAATTGATGCTTTTGGACTGTGGTGCTGGAGAAGACTCTTGAGAGTCCCTTGGACTGCAAGGAGATCCAACCAGTCCATCCTAAAGGGAATCAATCCTGAATAGTCAGTGGAAGGACTGATGCTGAAGCTGAAGCTCCAATACTTTGGCCACCTGTTGCAAAGAGCCAACTCATTAGAAAAGACCACTGATGCTGGGAAAGATTGAAGGCAGGAGGAAAAGGGGATGACAGAGGACAAGATGGTTGGATGGCATCACAGACTTGATGAACATGAGTTTGGGCAAGCTCCAGGAGTTGGTGATGGACAGAGAAGCCTGGTGTGCTGCAAAGAGTTGGACACGACTGAGCGACTGAACTGAATTGATCATATTCCCATTTTATAGATGAAGTAACTGAGTCAAATAAATTGATAACTTATTCAGAAGTCCTGTAAAAGGCATAAACTTGCCAGAAAGCAGAAGTGTTTGACTCCTGAATCAGTACTTTTTTAAAACTGAACCACGTCACTCTTTTTTTTTTTTTCCAATTTAACACAGGAGCTACTAATTAAGGAATGTAGTACTTATACAGTACACAACATGCATGAAACTCAAAAACATTATGCTAAGTCAAATAAGCCAGACAACAAAGATCACGTTAAATGATCATGTTATATGATTCTATTTATATGAAATGTCTAGAATAGGGAAATCTATACAGAAAGAAAGCAAATGAATGACTTGTGGGGGAGGGGCAGGAGGGCAAGGGAAATAAATGACCAGGAGGTTTCTTTTGGTTATAGAAATGTTTTAAAATTAGATCATGGTGATGGTCATAAATTCTGTAAATATCCTAAAAACCACTGAATTTGTACACTTAAAATGCATACATTTTATTATATTTAAGATATTTCTCAATAAGGCTATTCTTTAAAAGTTCAACTAGGATGTTAAAACATATGTGCAAAACAATTTAAGTAAAATATTTATGTATTATTTATTACATCAAAAAGTTTCCTGAGAGAATACCCAAAAGTGTTTTCACTAGGAATAAATTTTAAAGTTGGTCAAATAAATTTTAGGAAGAACATTAATGCTAAAGTGATTTATCTTAATTCTGTCTTCTAATATTTGTGACTGCTGACAAAAGTAAAGGACACTATTCTACTAGGTGGAAGGAAAATCATTTAAATGGATGGGTTTGTGGGTCACAATGACCTCTAACAGGAGTATTATCAATTGAGATAAATTATGCATTTGGAAGCTATATTAGTGTGAGCTAAACATAAAATTACAAAAGTATGTAAATAAATCTTTAAAAGGGAACTGAGAATTTAGCTTCTAAAATTTCATATTATAAGCTTTCCTATGAAAAAGATGAAAGTTTGGCATTAAGATTAAGCTGCTAATTAGTGCCTATGATTTACTCTTACACCACTATCAAATATATGGACTAGAATTATCGTATGAACTTACATTTTCAAGCATTTATGTTTCAAAAGACAAAGGGAAAATGTGGGCCAAACAAAGAAAAATTTTTATGTAGAAAAGTAAAGATCATAAAGACTATATACTTGAATTAAAGTTGAAATTGTTCAATGGTGATTTAAAAGAAAAAGTATCAGTGTAAAAATAAAAATATTTATATGAAACATTAGAACTTTTAAATTCTATTTATAAGTACACAGAGTAATGACACAGTATACAGCACAGGTTTTAAAAATTCAGAATATAAAAAATTCATGCTAGTTAAAAGTATAACATGCTAATTCACTTATTAAGAGAGAGAAGCTAAGAGAGATTTAGGAACAACTAAAAGCATAAATAAGAAGCCACAGTATAAAAGTGCAAGTGATACGAAATTAGAGATTGCAAGATACAGGGGAAATTAATAGTAAAACCTTTGAATGCTCTGATGGAAAAAACGGGGGACAGAAGGTAGGGCAGATAAATTAGGCTAGAAAACAGAAGGGGAGAAGTTTAACTAGTACTAGAAAGGAAGCCTTACTGTGATGCTTATCACTCACTTAAAAGCTGGTTCTGCAACTGTGGAGAAGCCAGGAAAAGGACTTGTAAGAAGGAATATAAACAATGCAAATACTTAAAAACTGGATTTAAGATTACTAATTATAAAAAGTCATTTACAAAGCTCATATCAAAAAAATGTATTTAAATACTTCTTATTGTATTCTTTGAGCAAATAATTATGCTTCTTTAAAACAAGACGCAGGGAGAGTCAAGAGATGAACAGTATCAGTCTGCCCTTATTTTCATCTGCCCAAACTGTAAAATGCCATGTTCATTATGCTAATCCAGTGATTCGTCTGGGGAGAAGATATTGACTATGATGCATGGTTTTTCCTCTTCTCAAATAATCGACATGATTTCTGAAAAGATATTAATAAGCTGGAAAAGCTATCAATGATGAGTATTGAGATATTGGAAAATCTTAAGCACATTAATTCATTAGTAATTGAAAAATTAGGCATGTATTTAAAAGAAAGCAGACTAAGAAGTAAGATTGTTGAAGTTTATGAAAATTATGAAAGTAAATGTAAAATAGTAGAGAAAGTAAAAGTAATTTGGCTACAAAATTGGAGCTAGAGAAATTTATAGCATGTTCTTAATATAAAGACAAAAAAAGGCTGTTAAGAATGGCTAAAATTAAGAGTGCTGGCACATATAACCAGTGTGGGGCTAGGAATCAGACATCCCATGAAGACCTGTAAAGAGGTGGAGAGCATCTGCACACCAGAAGTCAAAGTGAAGATGAGGCCAGTTGGCTGGTATGTGGTTAATGCCAAATAAATAGTTACTGAAAAAATGAAGTTATTCCCAGGATATGGTCAGCCCAGCACCAATTGATGGAAAAAGATGAGTTGCGGTAAGAGCCTGGCATATAGGTCAATGGATAGTGAGCACAGACAAAAGCAGATTATAGCAAATAGAAAACAGGTACTGAGAAGAGGGTAGCAGAGGGGCTGTCTTGGACCACTGGAAATGGGAACACCTGTAAAATTCCCCCATGGACCCTAGATGGAAGAAAAAAAGTGTACCAAGTATGGGAATACAATACTGCCAAGACCTGAGATGGAAATTTTGCTGTCTTTCCTGCACTTGCAGTTCTATAGCTTTCCTAACCTAGACAGCATATTGAAAAGCAGAGACATTACTTTGCCAACAAAGGTCCCCCAAGGGTACTTGCGGATAAAGTAAGAGGGACATTAAAAAACATTCCAAATGTTCTAACAATTTCAATGGAGAACTTGATATGGAAATAAGATTGTTGTGGGGTTAAAAAAAAAAATCCCAAAGCAAAACAACAACAACAAACCTAATTCCCTTCATGGGTAGGTTCATAGGAAGCGGTACTTGTCATCTTGAGTTAAGAAAAGCATTAGTGCACTGGGACGACCCAGAGGGATGCTATGGGGAGGGAGGAGGGTTCAGGATGGGGAACACATGTATACCTGTGGTGGATTCATTTTGATATTTGGCAAAACTAATACAATTATGTAAAGTTTAAAAATAAAATAAAATTAAAAAAAAAGAAAAGCATTAATGATCCTGTCCACTATGACGTATTGATTTCCAATGGTTTCAACCAAGAGAGTGGTAACAGATAGCCTTTTAAGACGGTTTCTTTCTTTCTTAACACAGTCTGAATGCTGTTACCCATGGAGTGAATCTATTCTATATGAGCAGCAGAAACCTAATTTAGTCTTGAAATTTTGTGCTATTTTGCTCTGCAATTACACTGTCCTTCAGACGAACCTGTATTACATCTATAACTACACAACTTCTACATGAAGAACTGAACAGATCAGCTGCACCTTTGATTTGTATACGGACTTCATTTAATGAAAGTGAGGAGTTAATGAATATAACAACTATGTCTAACCAGCACTGAATTATTTTGGTGAGTTTGTTTTGTTTTTTTTAAATTGTAGGAGGTGGAATGTGAGCTGAGTCTTAAAATATTTGTAGACTTTTCTTCTTTTTGTTAAGAAAGTTTATTCTTTATAATCAGAAAAAATTAAATAAGGGAAAAATCACCCATATTTCCATCACATTAAAATTTATTCTCATCTTTATTGTTCTCTTCTAGTTTCTATTCATAAACATACCTATTTTGACATAATTCTAAGGTATACACAATTTTTTAATTTTTTTTTAGTATGTAATGTTATAATTACAGCATTTCCCATGCTGATGCCCAGTGTTCATATTGTTATTTTAAAAGTCTAAATAATGTTCCAAGTAATGGCATATGATAATTTATTACCCATTTCATTAGAGTTAGGGATAAATTATTCCTAGCCACTCACCATTAAAAATATGATCTTTGCAAGTAAATAAACTTCTGCAGTTTCCTAGACATAAATTCAAAGAAGGAGATTATTTGATCACAAACATCTTTATGGGTTTGTTGATCAGTCACTGAGTCATATCCAACTCTTTGCGACTCCATGGACTGCAGCATGAGAAGCTTTCCTTTTCTTCACTATCTCCTGAAGTTTGCTCAAATTCATGTCTATTGAGTTAGTGATGCTATCTAACCATCTCATCCTCTGCCACCCTCTTCTCCTTTTGTCTTCATTCTTTCCCAGCATCAGGGTCTTTTCCAACGAGTCAGCTCTTCGCATCAGGTGGCCAAAATATTGAAGCTTCAGCTTCAGCAGCAGACCTTCCAGTAAATATTCAGAGTTTATTTCCTTCAGGATTGACTGCTTTGATCTCCTTGCAGTCCAAAGGACTCTCAAGAGTCTTCTCCAGCAACACAATTCAAAAGCATTGATTCTTTAGCACTCAGGCTTTTTTATTGTCCAGCTCTCACATCCATACATGACTACTGGAAAAACCATAGCTTTGACTATAAGGACCTTTGTCGGCAAAGTGATGTCTTTGCTTTTTAATACACTGGCTAGGTTTGTCATAGCTTTCCTTTCAAAGAGCAAGTGTTTTTTAATTTCACGGCTGCAGTCACCATGCACAGTGATTTTGGAGCCCAAGAAAATATAATCTGTTACTGCTTCCACTTTTTCCCTATTTGCCATGAAGTGATGGGACCAGATGCCATGATCTTAGTTTTCTAAATGTTGAGTTTTAAGCCCGCTTTCACCGTCATCAAGAGGCTCTTTAGTTCCATCTGACTTTCTGCTATTAGAGTGGTATTATCTGCATATCTGAGGTTATTGCTTTTTTCCATGAAATCTTGATTCCAGCTTGTGATTTATCCAGCCTGTCATTTTGTATAATGTTTTCTGGGTTATAAAAATATAATATTTTTCTATCACCAAAGAAAAGGAGAAGCTTTACCACTAAAGTCTTTGTATTAATATAAAAGGAAGTGGTGAATGTTTTTAATTTTGTTATTAGTAATTAAATGGAGAAGGCAATGGCACCCCACTCCAGTACTCTTGCCTGGAAAATCCCATGGACGGAGGAGCCTAGTAGGCTGCAGTCCATGGGGTCGCTAAGAGTCAGACACGACTGAGCAACTTCACTTTCACTTTTCACTTTCATGCATTGGAGAAGGAAATGGCAACCCACTCCAGTGTTCTTGCCTGGAGAATCCCAGGGACGGGGCAGTCTGGTGAGCTGCCGTCTATGGGGTCGCACAGAGTCGGACACGACTGAAGTGACTTAGCAGTAGCAGTAGTAATTAAATATTTCTTGCTTGTTTACCATATTTCTGGTGCTAATTTTGTTTCTGTTTTTTAGCAGTTGCCTGCTTGGAGTCTTCTCACATTCTTGAATAAATTATTTATATTGATTGGATAGTAACCCTTTGCATATCATATATGATATAAATTTTTTTCCATCTATTTTTATGTTATTTGGCAGGTTTTTTAATTCAGATATTCTACATTTTTATAGGCAAAACCTATCAATTTTACTCTTTGTAATTTCTAAAGTGCTGCTTTATCCTCTATAATTAGGGTAAGTTCTATATCTTTTTTTGGTGCTAGTTTTTCCTGTTATTTTTTTCCTATTTAATTTGAGGTTTATTTTGGTGTCTTTGGGTTATTTTGCTTCAGTTATCCCTATCCCACTTATTACATAATTTTGTTTTTCCCATTTGCTAATAACACTTATATTAAAATTGATTCTACTTCTGGATTTTCTATTCTGTTCTAAAAATACACATGGTTATTTTTACAGCTGCTAAACACTCCTATAACAACCTATTCCAAATATGCTAGACCTAGGGAGCTAAACACCGTCCTTGCTTTCCAGACTATTTAAAAATATATTTTCCCAAGATCTGAAATGAGAGCAACCAACACAAAGTAGCAGAAGCAGTAGAGAATTTATTCCAAGATCAACCAGTATTCAGGACCAGAGGAGGTAGGGGATCATGTTGGGTGTCCAGTGTTTCGAGGACATAGCAGCTGCACCCTCTCCAGATGGTTTTGGCGGGGCATGATTAAGGCTGTGTTTCTGGCAGTTCTAGCTTCACAGTTTTCGAACCATCTTCTAACCACGTTCTCAAAGATTCTGAATATCTACATAATATCTTTTCAATAAAATCCTTTGATAATTAATTTCTAGTACTTGCAACTAAGAAATCTCACTAATGCTTATTTTAATCTATTCTGTTTATTTTATATATATGTTTTTTACAAACAAAAAAACATTTTATTAACATTGTTATGGCAATGCCTCCCATGAACTGATGGATCCTCAACAAGTGATGAATCAGAGTGAAACGATTATTGTAAACAGTGCAGACAAAGAATAACCCTAAACCTCAAAAGAAGATGGAAAATCACTTACAAAAAAAGTAAATAAAAATAATATACATTTTTCTGTTTTAAAAAGTACAAATTCTCAAATGGCAGAGGGTGGAAAGCCCCAGGACCTGGCACCCCAGTATCCTTGATGGTTGAGGGGACGGGCCTACTCTGGCTCCTGAAGTTAAATTTAAGCATCCTGGTTCTTCATCTTTTTTACTACTGCTATACAATTTTCATTCCTAATAATTTCTTCAGCACATCAGCTTCACAGTTAACCAGCCTTCATCAAAGTGTTAAGAGCAGAGACTCTCCCGTTGTAAGGCTAAAATCTGAGTAAAGAGTGAAGAGACCAGACATGAGAATCTTAAAAAGCCAAATGATGGCGGAACCAGTGACAAACACTCCTTTTAAAATAAGCCTTTCTATTTTTTTTACTACGCTGAAATGTGAACATGCTTTTTCCTATTTTCCTTATTTTCAAACTAGTACAAAATTTGCCTCATCACAGAAATCACCTTGAGCATTTATTAAGAGTACAGCATCTTAGAATCTTGGAGATACTTAATGTGTTTGAACTGATGTGCAAGAATATACACTTTCAATAGGTCCCTTTATTATCTTGCCACACAAATTTCCACAGTTCTGGATATTCTTATGGTCAGGCAATTTTGGAAAACACTTCCTTAGCTTTAATTCTTAGAAAACTTGTTAAGCTAATGGTCCGTTTTTGTAAGAGGAAAGTGGAGGGTGGAAATTCATCCCCCCCCCCTTTTTTTTTTTTAACACAGAAAAGGAGTTCAGTGTTTTCATATGCCTTTTTGGAACTGAGTGAAATGATTAAAGAGCTAACAAGCTTTGGCCCAACAGAGACCTGAGTTTGAATCTTAGCAGTGTGACCATGGCCTACTTCTCTATGTCTGATAAGAATAATAAAAGCTTACACATTAGAATGGGGCTTCCCAGGTGGCAATAATGGTAAAGATCTGCCTGCCAATGCAGGAGACATAAGATACCTGGGTTCGATCCCTGGGACAGAAAGATCCCCTGGAGAAGGAAATGGCAACCCACTCCAGTATTTTTGCCTGGAGAATCCCATGGACAAGAGGAGCCTGGAGGGCTACAGTCCATAGGGTCACAAAGAATTGGATAGGACTGCGTGTACACATTAGAATACTATGAGGATTAGATGAAAGATGCTTGCTGCTGCTGCTGCTGCTGCTAAGTCGCTTCAGTCATGTGCTAGTCAAATGACTGGCAGAGAGGGTTCCTAGTTAGTGAAAATGTTCTCCTTTTCTTCTCTTGTCTTATGTCAGTAAATTACTTCTTTTCTTCAAATATAGAAAGGTAGTTACTTGACTTAACCCTTAACTGCCTGTTACATGCAATATAAGACACATTCTCTAATGTTTTACTGTTCTTTCAAGAAACAAAAACATTTAAGGAAATGGCTTATCTTAGAAATCAGATTTGGAGAAGGCAATGGCACCCTACTCCAGTACTCTTGCCTGGAAAATCCCACGGACGGAGGAGCCTGGTAGGCTGCAGTCCATGGGGTCGCTAAGAGTCGGACACGACTGAGCGACTTCACTTTCACTTTTCACTTTCATGCATTGGAGAAGGAAATGGCAACCCACTCCAGAGTTCTTGCCTGGAGAATCCCAGGGACGGGGCAGCCTGGTGGGCTGCCATCTATGGGGTCGCAGAGTTGGACACGACTGAAGCGACTTAGCAGCAGCAGAAATCAGATTAAATGATGAAATAAAAGAGAGATAAGAATAATAACCTTTAATTTGGGGGGGACTGCATTTTTTAAGAGTTATTTATAACTATGAAATGTATGTTTTAGCAAATCCATCCTAAATTTGTCCTCCTCTATGAAGTCTGAAATAACAGAATGGCATATTAAGAGTTTTATTTTACATAATTTTATTTAATTTTATCAATGAGGAATATATTCAAGTGGTTCAAAATATTTTGAAAGTATCAAATATACAGTTGAAATTGTTACACTGATGTTTATAACATAAATGTATCTATAATATTACTTTAATATTTTTGTCTTGATTTTGGTAACAGGTTTACCCTGGCTTTATAGGATGAGTTGGGAAATATTTCCAATTTTTCAGTTTTTTAGAAAATATTGTATAAAATTAGGATCCTCCCTTCCTTCAAAGTTGGCAGAAATTGCTTGTAAAATATAATCTAGCTTTTTTCTGGTGAGAAAATATTGCTTTGATTTCTTTAATAGTTATAGGAACATTTAATCTTTTTGAGTAAGTTATGGTAAGATATATTTTTCTAATAATATGTCCATCTCATGTAAGATTTCAAAGTTGTTGGCAGCATTCACTTTTCTTTTTACTGCAGTGGACAGAGGAGCCTGGCAGGCTACAGTCCATGGGGTCGCAAAAGAGTCGGACGGGACTTAGTGACTAAACAAAAACAACAACATAGAGCCTGCCAGGCTCCTCTGTCTATGGGATTTCCCAGGCAAGAATACTAGCAGGTAGCCTATCCCTTCCCCAGGAGATCTTCCCAACCCAGGGATCAAACTGGCATCACCTGCATTGCAGGTGGATTCTTTACCACTGAGCCACCTGGAAAGCCCCTAGTACATGCTACCACCTAAAAAAATGTTAGTGTTCTATGTTCTACCCCATTTCAGTGTCTTATGGTTGGTCTAGGGACTAGGTTACCAGCAAACATGTTTTCTAAATGGCTATCTGACTCCAATTCTTTGATGTTCGGAACACCTCCATACAGTGCTAACGGTTTAATTTTGCTAAAATATTTCTTGTGTTGTATCATTCTCCTGATAACCAGTTGTCAATGATTTCTTACTGCCTTCAGGAAAAAGTACAAATCCCCATAGACTTACTGCTGATATACTCAATGTTCTAAGGTAAACACTTTAAAACCTTGTCCAAGGCTCTCAAAACATAATTTTTAATCTTTTCATTTGGAAAAATGAAGGAACATCTAAAAATTTGGACTTACCTTATATAACAGCATATACTGTATAGTCTTTCAGTATTCTAAACCACCACCCACTGGGGATGATATACAAAAGCAACTCCTACTTTATTTTCCTGAAATCTCACTGTAATTGAAAAGTCTTTATTGTATTCACTAATACTTGCCACTCTAAATGGCAGATTAGGAATGGGTGATAGCAAACATTTATAACAGAATCAGTTATTGGCATAGTAATAATTAGGTATATTTATAACACAAACTTGGAGAAGGCAATGGCAACCCACTCCAGTACTCTTGCCTGGAAAATCCCATGGACAGAGGAGCCTGGTAGGCTGCAGGCCATGGGGTCGCTGGGAGTCGGACACGACTGAGCGTGTTTCACTTTTCACTTTCATGCATTGGAGAAGGAAATGGCAACCCACTCCAGTGTTCTTGCCTGGAGAATCCCAGGGACAGGGCAGCCTGGTGGGCGGCCGTCTATGGGGTCGCACAGAGTTGGACACGACTGAAGCGACTTAGCAGCAGCAGCATAACACAAACTAGTTAAAACAAGATTTTTGTTGTGATTATAAGAGAAATAAAAATTTATACATTTCCTTATTACAGCTAGTTGCTAACGACAGCAAAACATAATTCTCTTTTACCTAGTACTTCCTTTTGCAAGTCATGGCATCTGGTTTGCAAGTTTACTTCCTGTTGTTTGGATGTCTGAATCTGCTGAGATCTCAATATGGCTGCATCTGACAACAACTTCAGATTTTTCATTTCCTCTTCAAGGCATACATTGTTTCTCTGGGACACTGTCAAACTTTTATTTAGCATCTTTATCTCTGTAAAGAAAATTCAAAGTTTACAAATAGACAACACTGGATCATAAAACATTTTTTTAAAAAAATGATTATTTTATTTTAGAAAATTGATAGTTGAAAGCCAAGATGACTTCTCTGAGAGTATAGAGAGTATAACCAAAAAGTTGAGTTTTAATTTAGTAGTCATTCTGAAAAAGAAAGGAGAAAAAAGACTGTATTGCAAAATGATACAGGAAACCTTTTAGTAGTTTTTTTAAAGCCTTTAAATTGTGTTAAATGACAATCCTGCCTGCTTTTTAAATACTCATATGAATAAATAGCATAATATCTCTGTAATGTTCTAGGTTTTATTGAAATTAAATTGTTTTCTTGGCAACATGATTCAGAAAAGTAAATTTAAATGTGCTAGCATGAGCTGGTTGTGAGGAATTTCTGGGAGATAACTAGGCTATATTCTACACAAATTATGAAGAAAGGTGGTGGGTTGGAGAGAAATAAAAGGAACCAGTGTTTAAAACTAATAAATTTATGGGCAGAAAGTATTAGTTAGTATATCTTAATGATTCTAATAACACTCTCCACTCAAAATGAGACTAGAATTTCATCATAGCAATCACTTCTTATTACTCTATCTACTTAGATTAAGTTTAATAAAAATATGCCTTCACAGCATTATGTAGATTTTAATGTGCTAATTTTATATAATTTTGTGAGAAATTCATAGAACATTTTATCTGTCAGAATGATAATTATCAAGCTCTCCATCAGTCTTTTCAGCACTGCTGCCTTAAATCACCATTAAAACATATAAACACACATGCAATAATAATAAAAAATACTATAAAATTTGTACAACCACAATTAACTGAATTGAAGAAGATGTGATCTACATAAAAATCTGGACAGTCTGCTTTTCTAGAGAGTTCACGTGGCATTCTCTTCCTTGTTTAGCTCATCCTGGACTATGTGATTGGTTTAGGGTGTGATAGGGTCTCAAAGAAAGGCGGCTTGGTTTACTGGTCTTGGAGCAGAAATAGTAGCCACATGGGCCAGTGAAGACGAGAAGTAGACTTCTATGGGATACACATGGCTGCAGAGGCAACATGGCCAGTAAAAGGTTACAAGAGAAATAAAGCAGTATGCTGAATGGAGCAGAGAGAAGAGAGCATGCCCCAAGGGATGGGGATGAGTAGGATCAGGAATGGTCTAAGGAGAGAAAAGCAAAATGTTTTTCTGTGGGAAGATAGTACATCTGGAAGAAAAAGTGGCACTTAAGGTAGACCAAGGGCATGAACACAAGGGGTCTGGCACCTTCTTCACTTTTGTTCCTAGTCAAAATGGAAAACCTAGATAAAGAATTTGGCAGAGACCAAATAAGTGGGGGTCTATTATATTCCAGGGGGTTCCTTTACATGGGAATTTTTTCCCCTAAGACTAGCTCTATGCTTCTGAAATTTTATGGGTATGTTGCCATTTGTGTGAGGAAAACTACTAACAGTACATAGAGTCTTTAAAAGAATACAGTTGAAGAAAACAAGGAGGTTGCAATTTTTCTTCAGGCCTAAAAAAAATCTTCCTGGGTATTTTTGTAGCCATAAAGGTGGCTTCTTATGGCTGAATAAATTGTACCGTACCCTAAGCATATCTATCTAAGATGAAGTCAGAATGACACTGCAGAGGAGCACACACATGCTGTGACCTATTTATCGTCTGCCAGGATGATACTGGTTAGGTTTGCAGCTGACTCTCTCAGTGTACACTACTATCTGTCTCTAAAATAACTACTCGTGTCAATGTGACTTTCTATTTGATATTAAAAGAATAAGAATCTGCAATAAAATTCATTTGTGAAATATATTTTGACACATGGAAAAGTACAGCAAGATTTAAAAACTAATAGGAGGCACAATGTTTCTAACATGGAATTAGAAGAGTAAACACAATGGGGTCAATTAACTCACCCTTGGCAAACTATACATTCCCTATACCTATGGCAATCCTGGTGTCAAATACTCAATCCTACCTTTGTCATTAATACAACTTCATAATTGTCAGTTATGTGTCCCAATTTGGGATTCAGAAATTATGATTTACTTATTCTGGTCATTGTACCCACTTTATGCTTTCCCTATCTTTTCACTATCCCATGTGCTACCTCTGCCTTGAAATGTTTCCTGACCAGATATGTTACACCAATTACACCATTTCTATGGCATTGATCATATGTAAACATGTGGTCTCCTATTAGACTGCAAGTTATTTTAGGCCAGGGGTAATAGACTCAATGGACATGAATCTGAGCAAACTCCCAGAGTTAGTGGAGGACAGAGGAGCCTGGTGTGTTACAATCCATGAGGTCACAAAGAATCGGACACGTCTTGGCAACTGAACAACAGTATCTTATTCATTTTTTATTCCTCCTATAATTTCTACTACAATATCATAGAATTAACAGAAGCTCAATAAATATCTACTAAATGAGTAAAGGCATTATTGAGCAAAGCTTCTAATAGTTTCTAATATACCACATATGTCTTTATTTTACCTCTCCCTTCACTTCAGAGGCAAGCATTTTGAGCCCTAAATTATTTAATGTCAGACTTGGTAAGGCAGTAAATACACACATCTAAAAGAAGGAAACATTTTAAATAGGATAAGCACATTAGGCCTATTCTATCTCTAATTTCATCAATCTTACGAAAAGTGTGGATCACAAAAGTTACTATTGAAAAAAGAAGTATATTATTTAAAATGTTTGTGGGGCTTCCCTCGTGGCTCAGTTGTAAAGAATCCACCTGCCAATAGAGGGGACATGAGTTTGATCCCTGGTCCAGGAAGATTCCACACACCGTGGGACAATTAGGCCCATGCACCACAACTACTCAGCCAGCAGTCTAGAGCCTGTGAGCATCGACAACTGAAGCCCATGCACCTAGAGCTTGTGCTATGCAGCAAGAAAAGCCACTGCAATTAGAAGCTCAAGCACCCAGCTCACCAACAACTGGAGAAAGCCCGTGTGTAGCAACCCAGCACAGCCAAAAATAAATAATTAAAAAATAAAATAAAATGTAATATTGTCCAAGTTTATAGCCAATGGATGTTTTTAGTTTTAAAGTTACTTTAAAGCTTTAAAGTAGGTGTGATATAATTTGCTACCTGATGCAAGTATAATTATTAGTATCAAAACTAATCTCATACAATTTATTTGCCTTGATAAGACTTTTTTGTTGTTCTTAGTCCTGTTAGCTTAGTCAAAGTATCATAAAAATATGTTAAGTAAATAAGCTTTTAGGAAACCTCTATATATAACCTTATCACCAAGGCATACTGATATTAAATAATATTTAAAAACTCTGAAATGCTAGATTTACTATTTAATGTGACATGAAATAGTGAATTAAAATAGTGACTATTTATTTAATGAAGGGATCATAAAACACTATATAGACTAAAAAAAAAAACACCTCTATTTTAATGTGACATGGAATAGTGAATTAAAATAGTGACTATTTAACGAAGGGATCATAAAACACTATATAGATTAAAAAAAAAAAAACACCTCTATTTTGAAATAGAGATTTACAGGAAGTTATAAAGAACTGTATGGGAAGGTCCTGTGCTGCTTTTATTCCTCCTCTTCCCATACTCACATTGTGTATAACTACAGTACTCTATCAAAACTAAGAAACTGATCCTGGTATAATCCACAGAATTAATTCAGATTTGACCATCTATACACACCTTTATTTGTGTGTGTGTGCGCACACACATGCACATATGCGTAGCTCTCTGCAATTTTATCACATATGTAGGTTTATATAATTATTTATACCAATACGATCAAAATACAGGATTATTCTATCACCATAAAGTTACCCTGCTATCCCTTTATAGCCACACCTACTCCTATCCCCACCAGCTGTAATCGCTGGCAACAACTAGTTTGTTCTCCTTCTCTAGAATTTTATTTCAAGAATGCTATATAAATAGACTTATAATATGTAACCTTTTTGAGGCTAGATTTTTTTTCACTCAGCCTAGTCCCTTGAGCATGTATTAATAATCTATTTATTTTTTATTATTGAGTAGTATTCCATGTTATGGACAAAGGACAGTTTGTTCATTCATTGAAGGACATTTGGGTTATTTCCAGTTTGAGCTATTATGAATAAAGCTGCTATGAAAACGCATGTACAGGTATTTTCATGAACTTAGATTTTTATTTCTTTTGGATAAATGCTTAAAAGCGCAACTGCTGGGTCATGTGTTAAGTGCATTATTAGCTTTAGAGGAAACTGTAAAGTTATTTTCTAGAATGGCTATTCCATGTCACATTCTCACCAGCAATATTGAGTGATTTGGTTTCTTTTCTCCTTGCCAACACTTCTATACTCAATTAAAATTTTAGACATTGTAAGAGATATTTCATAGTATCTCATCATGGTTTTAATTTGCATTTCCCTCAGCCTTCTTCACAGTCCAACTCTCACATCCATACATGACCACTGGAAAAACCAGAGCCTTGACTAGACAGACCTTTGTTGGCAAAGTAATGGCTCTGCTTTTCAATATGCTATCTAGGTTGGTCATAACTTTCCTTCCAAGGAGTAAGCGTCTTTTAATTTCATGGCTGCAATCACCATCTGCAGTGATTTTGGAGCCCCAAAAATAAAGTCTGACACTGTTTCCACTGTTTCCCCATCTATTTCCCATGAAGTGATGGGACCATATGCCATGATCTTAGTTTTCTGAATGTTGAGCTTTAAACCAACTTTTTCACTCTCCTCTTTCAGTTTCATCAAGAGGCTTTTTAGTTCCTCTTCACTTTCTGCCATAAGGGTGACGTCATCTGCATATATGAGGTTATTGAGGGTCGCAAAGAGTTGGACACGACTAAGCGACTGAACTGAACTGAATGACTAATGATGCTAAACATTTTTTCTGTGCTTATTTGCCACCTGCATATCTTCTTCAATGAAATTTCTGCTCATGTATTTTGCCCATTTTCTAACTGAACTATTTTTCTGATGTAGAGCTTTGGAAGTTTAAAAAAAAAATAAATTCTAGATAAAAGCCCTTTGCCAGATATGTATTTTCTCCAGTCTGTAACTTGCCTTTCCATCCTTTTAACAGGGTCTTTCACAGAGGAAAAGTTCTTAATTTTGCTGGGGTCCACTCTATCAGTTTTTCCTTTTATGTATATGCTTTTCAGTCTAAGAATGTGAGGTTACAAAGATTCTCCTTTTTCCCTAAAAGTTTAATAACTTTATCTTTTACAGTTAAAATTATGTTTCATTTTGAGTTAATTTTTATATAAGGTATGAGGTTCAGATCAAAGTCTTTGATACCCAGAACCATCCAGCCTTTGTTGAAAAGGCTAGACTATCTTTCCTCTGCTGTGCATCCTTGTCAAAAACCTTATCACTCTTATCAAGAACCACTTGGGCTGTACAAAACAAATAAATTACAGGGATATGCTGCAAAACACAGGGAATATAGTGAACTTTTTATAATAACTGTAAATGGAATATAAACTTTAAATATTGTGAATCACTATGTTATATACCTGAAACTATATATAATATTGTACATCAACTATATCTCAAAATAATACCTTGTTAAACATATTTGTATGGATCTAAATAAATACATACACATATATATTTAGTTTCAAATTTTAATTATGAAATAACTGACATACATCACTGTGTAAGTCTCAGGTATACACTATGATGGTCTAATCTATACTTATTGTGAAATGATTACAATAGGTTTAATAATATCCATAGTTTCATATAGATACAATAAAAAGAAAAACAATTTCTCCTTGTGATAAGAACTCTCAAGATTTACTCTCTTAACAAATTTCCTACATATCAGAGAGCAGTGTTAAACTTTAACAGTCTTACTTCAACTCCCCTTCTCCCTCCCCTCGATCCCACATCTGATAACCACAAATCTAATCTCTTTCCTATGCATCTGGTTAGTAGCTTTTCTTGTTTATTTTTTGTTTTTTTAGGTTCTACATATAAGAAGATCATACAGTTTTTATCTTTCTCTGGCTTATTTCACTTATCATAACCTCTTTAAGGTCAATTCATGTTGTTCCAAATGGCAGGATTTCAGTTTTTATGGCTGAATAATATCCAATTATATAAATATATATGGGCTTCCCTGGTGGCTCAGAGGTTAAAGCGTCTGCCTCCAATGCAGGAGACCCGGGTTCGATCCCTGAGTCAGGAAGATCCCCTGGAGAAGGAAATGGTAACCCACTCCAGTATTCTTGCCTGGAGAATTCCATGGACAGGGGAGCCTGGCGGGCTACAGTCCATGGGGTCTCAAAGAGTCGGACACGACTGAGCGACTTCACTTCTTCTTCATATGTATATATATAATTTATAATATATAATATTATATGATATATAATATTGTGTTATATATATCTCACAATTTCTTTATCCATTCACCTGTTAACAGAAACGTAGGTTATTTCCATGTCTTGGACATGTTTGCATGTATTGTAAATAATGCCACTATGAACAAGGGAGTACAGATATATTTTGGAGTTAGTGTTTTCATTTTCTTTGGAGATATATATATATAAATATATATACACAGAGAGAGAGAGAGAGAGAGAAAGGCTTCCCTGGTGGCTCAGATGGTAAAGCATCCACTTGCAATGCGGGAGACCTGGGTTGGGAAGATCCCCTAGACGAGGGCATGGCAACCCATTCCAGTATTCTTGCCTGGAGAATCTCCATAGACAGAGGAGCCTGGTGGGCTACAGCCCATGAGGTCACAAAGAATTGGACATGACTGCACGACTAAACCAGTACACCACATATATATACATATATTTAAACTATAGGTGAAGAGCATTAATTTTGTTCCACTATTTAGGAGAAAATCTACAAGACAACCAAATGAACATTTCTGTAGGATAAGTGAAAATCTAATACAACAGAAGGAACATAGACTTTAGAATAAAAAGAATAAAATAATAGAAGCTGACATATCTTGATTTTTACTGTCATAGGCATATTGTGGTGTGTGTGTGCATGTGCATTTTACAGATGATGACAATGAGGTCCAGAGATTTTGTAAGTGGTAGAGTCAGTATGTGAACTTTGGCTCTCTGACTCAAGAGCCCTGCCAGTAGGATTTCTGCGTGTGTGCTAAGTTGCTTCAGTTATGTCTGACTCTTTGCAACCCCATGGACTGTAGCCCAGTAGGCTTCTCTGTCCATGGGATTCTCCATTTACCTTTAAATATTTGGGATTCCCTGATAGTTCAGTTGGTAAAGAATCTGCCTACATTGCAGGAGACCCCAGTTTGATTCTTGGGTCGGGAAGATCTCCTGGAGAAGGGATAGGCTACCCACTCCAGTATTCTTGGGCTTCCCTTGTGGCTCAGCTGGTAAACAATACACCTGCAATGCAGGATCCCTGGGTTGGGAAGATCCCCTGGAGAAGGGAAAGACTACTCACTCCAGTATTCTGGCCTGGAGAATCCATGGACTGTATATTCCATGGTGCCGCAAAGAGTCGGACACAACTGAGTGACTTTCACTTTTCTTTTTTCATACATATTAAAGTATAAACAATTATATATTTTTTAAAGTAAAATGTTAAAAATTGTTAGTTTTGCAGCTGAAAACATGGTTGTTATAATAGTTATCTGTATTTGTCTAAATTTAATCCTCAAAATTAAGTAAAAAATTTAGGAGTACTTTATTATCATACACAATTCACCTCTAAAGGCACACATCATATAATAAAATTAGCTGAAGTTGTTATACAGTTAGGATGCTTTCTTTTCTCTAACATTTAATGAAAAAAAAATTAAAATACACAGAAAAGTTGGAAGTATTGAACCAAATATACACAACACCTAGATTCTTCAATTAACATTTTACTATATTTGCTTTATCACATAGCTACTCATCTATTCAACTTACATTTTTATGCATTTCAAGATAAGTCAATATATTTGATTCCCTAAACACATTATTAACTAGCATTAAATATAGATTTCTAATTTTTTAATGGAATTTTACCTATAAAGAAACGCACAAACCTCAAATGTATCATTAGATTAGTTTTGAAGAATGCATCCATCGTGTAACCCAAACCTCTGTCAAAATAGAAAGCATTACTGTCACCACAAAAAGTGCCTTCATGTCCCTTTGAGTCAATCTTCCCCTCTGAGATAACTAGTGTTGCTTCTGTCTTTTTTCCCAACTGTAAATCAGTTTTGCCTATTCTAGAACATCATATAAATGGAATCTTACAATATGCAATTATTTGTATAAGGTTACTTTCAGGCAGCATAATATTTCTGATGCTTATCCAGGTTACTGCATTACTATAGTCCATTTTATATTCCACTGTTTGTTCAGTTGTTGTTTATTTTTACATAATCCATTCTAGTGATGTACTTCTAGGCTTTTACCATAAGGCTATTTTGAATAAAGCTTGAATAAAGTTACTGAATATTTTTATGAACATATGCTTTCATTTGCGGGACATGATAAATTCCAAAGAGAAGAATTTCAGTGTTATCAGACAGACGTATCTTTAGTTTTATTAAAAAATTATCAGATCTTTTTTCAAAGTGACTATAGCATTTTATACTTTGATCAATTTGTATGAAAGTTTTTTTTTGTTGTTGTATGAAAGTTTCCGTTGCCCTGTTCACCAAAATTTGCTGCCGTCAAGTCTTTTTCACTTTAACCTAGTGGGTATGTACAGGTATCTCACTGGTTTCAATTTGCATTTCCCTAATGACTCACAATGCTAAGTACCATTTCACGTCCTTATTGGTCATTGGTATATCTTTTCTTGTAAAGTGTTCTACTCAAATCTTTTAGGCATTTTTGATTGGATTGTTTGTCCTTTTACTATTGACTTGTAGGTGTTCTTTATGTAATCTGGACAGCAGTCCTTTGTCACAGATTTTTTGAATATTTTCTGTCTGAGATTTACCTATTCATTTTCCTAATGTATCTATTGATGAGTGGAAGTTTTTAATTTTGATGAAGTCTAATTAATCAATTTTTTTGGTAGTTCTTACTTCTGTCCTCTGAGAAAACTTTATTTACTATCAATTCATGAAGATATTTTGGTGTTCCTTGTTTTAGCTTTTATATTTAACTCTGATATATCCTGAATTAATTTTTATGTACAATGTGATGTAGGAGTCAAAGTATATTTTCCCACATCAGTATTTAGTTGTTCCAGCACAATTTGTTGAAAGACTTTCTTTTCCCATTGAATTGTTTTGGTGCCTTGTCAAAAGTGAAATGGTCATATCAACAGGTGTCATTTACAAGGCTATTTTGTTTCACTGATCTATTGTTGATTCATATGCCAGTATTACAGTGACTTGTTTACTGTGATTTTATAATAAATCTTAAGTTGGGTGATGTTAATTATCCATTATTATTAGCTTTTTAATAGCTTTTGGTGTTTTAGTGGTTGATGTAGAGATTATACATCCTTAACTTCTTAGTCTACATATATTGAATACTGCACCATGTCACATAAAATACAAAAGCGTGCAACTATATGGATCTATTACCCCATCCTTCTGTTCTTTATGCTCCAGTTGTCATGTTAAAACTTAAATGAAAATACTTTATGAGCCCCAGAGTATAGTGTTATAATTCTTACTTTAAATGAGCGTAGACATTTTTCAATTTAAAGGAAAAAGGAATTTCATATTTACTGATATTTATTACTTATAGTATATTTTAATCCTTTCCTGTTCATTTTTTTCAATGTATATCTCTCTTCTTCAAATTGAATAATTTCAGTTGATCTATCTTAAAATTCACTGATTCTTTCTTTGGTAATCACAATATGATATAAAAGTCTATCCAGTAGATTTTTTTTTAAATTTTATTTTATTTTTAAACTTTACATAATTGTATTAGTCTTGCCAAATATCAAAATGAATCCGCCACAGGTATACATGTGTTCCCCATCCTGAACCCTCCTCCCTCCTCCCTCCCCATACCATCCCTCTGGGGTAAACTTCCCAGACTTCTGGGTCGTCCCAGTGCACTAGCCCCAAGCATCCAGTATCGTGCATCGAACCTGGACAGGCCTCTCGTTTCATGCATGATATTTTACATGTTTCAATGCCATTCTCCCATTTAGATATTATATTTTTAAATTCTTGACTTTCCAATGTTTAGTAGTTTTTTGCTGAGATTTTCTATCTTTTCATTCATTATTAGCTTATTTTCCTCTATGTCACTGAATATAGTTAATGGCTGATTTGAAATCCTAGTCAGTTAATTATGTCATCTAGTCCAGTTCAAGGCTGGTCTGTATTGACTGTCTACTCTTGAGTATAAGGCATCTTCTCATTTCTTATCCTAAATGCTGTGGATGTTATGTTATGGAGATGCTGGATTCTATTATGCTCCTCTAGAGTATTGATTTTTTTTTTTTTTTTGGTATTGCTTTGTTTTAGTGGGCTTCCCCAATGGCTCAGTAGGTAAAGAATCTGCCTGCAATGCAAGAGACATGGTTTCTATCCCTGGGTCAGGAAGATCCCCTGGAGGAAAGCATGACAACCCACTCTAGTAGTCTTGCCTTAACAAGTAGTTAACTTGGCTGAACTCAAATACTTAAGACTGTTTCCCCTTAGGGTAAGTAGCAGTAATGTCAGTTTAACCTTAGATGAGCTGTTTAAAGTCTGTTTCAGGGATAAGCCAGAGATCTGGGAAGAATTTATAAGCGAAAGTTGAGCTCTCTTTCTATCTCTTTTTGAGGGTATCCTCGCACTTCTCAAAGCTAGGGCTGCCTTGATAGCTGTCCACAAGTTTTCAAACCAAAAAGACAACAGATTTTATCAAAGTTTTAGCTTCCCTGCATGGATTAGATTGTACACTGCCCTCAATCTAACAGTCATTTAATAAACACCAAAACAAACAACAACAACAAACAGGGAATTCAACCAGTGCTATTCTCTTCTTTTAATTAAAAAAATAATATATTTTTTTAGATCAGTTTTAAATTGATAGCAAAATTAAGCAGAAAGTACAGAGAATTCCCATGTACTCTCTGCCCCCGACATATGCATGGCTTCTCCACCATCAACATCCTGCCCCAGAGTGGTACATTTTTTTTACAATTAATGAACCTGCACTGGCACATCATTATCATAAATCTATAATTTACATTAAGGGTACACTCTCAGTGATGTAGTTCTATGGGTTTTGACAAAATGTATAAAGACACATATTCACCATTATAGTAGCACACAAAAGTTTCACTGCTCTAAAACCCTCCATGCTCTACCTATTATCCTTCCCTCTTATCCTGGCAACCACTGATTTCTTTACTATCTCCACAGTCTTACCTTTTCCAGAACATCATATAGTTGGAATCATCCAGTGTATGGCCTTTTTAGATTGGCTTTTTTCAAACAGTAATTAGCTGCTGCTGCTGCTGCTGCTGCTGCTGCTGCTGCTGCTGCTAAATCACTTCAGTCATGTCCGACTCTGTGCGACTCCACAGACGGAAGCCCACCAGGCTCCCCCATCCCTGGGATTCTGGCAAGAACACTGGAGTGGGTTGCCATTTCCTTCTTCACAGTAACAGACCTTCTTTCAATTTTTCTTCTTTCAATTTCAATTGAAAGTGAAAAGTGAAAGTGAAGTCGCTCAGTCGTGTCGGACTCCTAGCCACCCCGTGGACTGCAGCCCACCAGGCTCATCCCTCCATGGGATTTTCCAGGCAAGAGAACTGGAGTAGGGTGCCATTGCCTTCTCCACAGTAACAGACCTTCTTTCAATTTTTTTTAATGTTTCTTCCATGTGTTTAGACTTGGTCACTCTCCAGTGTTCTCAAGTAGCAATTTTGTCCAGAATTTATAGTTGTTATCTGTGGGAAATCTGATCTAATTAGATCTAATCTGATCAGTCATTAACAGAAGAAAAAGTTTTAAAATACAAATTTGTACACTTAACAGGGATAACCAGACTTCTAGTCACTGTTCAAAACTGACATATCAGAGCTTATCTTAGATCAGGCCTATAATTATTGAATTTTGGGACTGGAATAGATTTTAATGGTCATCTAAAGAAATAATAGGTTTAAAATTAATCATAATTCCCATCACATAAAATGAAATATCATTATTCCATTACTTATGATGTGCAATTTACAAAAGAAGGATGGTTATATTTTAAATATATTTAACAAACCTGTCAAGGCTGTTTCACTTATTGATTTAATTTGTAGAAAAACTTCTCTCTTCAGTGAAGTCCAGTTTTTAAAATGATCATATATTTCATTTTTAATGCTGTTTAGCTCCCTTTTAGTAAAAGCAAGTAATGCAAGAGTCTTAGTCCAGAAATATTTGTATTCCATCAATCTCTGACTGTAAAGTAGTAAAGAAAAAATTAGGATTTAAAAAAATAGCAGGCATAATAACAAATATTTTTTAAAAAAATTTCTTTGAAAAATGGTTTTACAGTAACCATATAATCTACAGTTCAAATGGAGACAATTTTGAAAGTGAAAGGAGGTGCTATCTACATTATGCTGAGATAACATATAAATGGGATATTCCAGAAAGACTGAGGTAATATGATCATCCCAGTTCATTTCCACTGTGTTATTATTTTCAACTATAAATAAAGATAGCTAACTATCCTCTTATAATTAACAGCAAACATTTGAAGAAAATTAAGTCAAAAGTGACTCAGTCACTGAGCCTAAAAGAGAATCTCAAATTTGTAGACAACATTCTCCTGTGCTATGGCCCTATAGGCAGTGTAAAACATGGGGTAATAATAAGTGAAACCTTTTAAGTGACTGATCCAGTGCTTCTGCTTCATCAAATGCCACAACTCAAAGTAACCACATGTGTTTTGCCATCCCAATGATTTTTATTACTTCAGATGTCCTGGCTAACGTTTACCTAACAAATCAAGCAAGATGCAGACAGATCCGAGTGTTATCAGAAAAAGAAGAGGACTGAAGCCATGGCAGTTAATTATTTTGTTAATATTTATCTCTCTAAGTAGACTAAGACCTATTACGCAGAGAGTGTATCTGTCTTGTTCATCACAGTCTCCCTAGCACTTAGCACAGTACCTACCACATAGTATATACTCAACACATACTGATGAATGAATGAATGATTGAAAAAAAATCACTCAGTTGAGGGATAAAGAAGTAAGAAGTAAAGAAGTACTGAGGACAAAATACTGGGCAACACCAGTATTTATGGGAATAAAACAGAGTACAATCTTTCAAAGGAGATGAGATAGGAGCAATCAGTGTGTCAAAAAACAAAAACAAAAACAAACCAAAAGGATAATGTCTGAAAGGCCAGGGGTAAGAGAATTTAAAGAAAGAGTAGTGGTCAGTATTTAAGTCCTCAGATAAAGGCTAAAAAGTCCATTATGTCTGGTATTGAGGAGGCCTTTGGTGATTTCAGTGATATCAGGTAGGAAAAGACTGAGCAGTAAAGCAGAAATGAGGAAATAGTTATGTGGTACCAGCAATCAAGAACCTTGACTGAGGCAACAGGAGAGAAAGAAGAAAATCCACAGTAGAATAGTTTGTTAGGATGGGAGACATCGGAGTGTGTACATAGCTGAGTAGGAGTGCAGTCACAGAGACTAAAACACATGCAAGAGATGTGATCACCTCTTGTGCAAAGAGCTAGAAAGGACAGATGTAAAACAAAGGCTGAAAGATTAGCCTTTGTTAGGAAGAAGGGTGGTGTCATTTTGTGTGGTCAATTACTAAGGTCCATGTGAGTGACCAAAAGCCACAGGGGATCCTCAATCAGCATGCAGACCTCAGAGCTAAGAGAGACGCTGATTTCAAAAAAAAGAAATCAAAGGAAAGGGTGGGGTGAGGGAGGGATGGATTGGGAGGTTGGGTTAGCAGATGCAAGCTATTGCTTTAGAACAGATAAAAATAGCACAGGGAACTATATTCAATATCCTGAGATAAACCATAATGGAAAAGAATACAAAAAAAGAATGTATACATATATATATAGGTAATTGAGTCACTTTCCTTTATAACAGAAATTAACACAACACTGTAAATCACTCAAACCTCATTTAAAAAACAAAAAATCAAACAAAGAGTCCATATAGATCACTAAATCAAGGGGCCCAATAGTGAGAATGGGGTTTTGAACATAAAGCCAGTAAGTGGTAAGAAAAAGAGACAAGAAGTATGAACTAAGTAAAGATTAAGGGACTAATGGGCCCAAGGTAAGGTGCTGGGAGCAAGCAATGTACCTGGGGGTCAAGGCCTAGAGAGATATTTAATAGAAGAAAGACTGGATGTGGATGCATGTGCTTCTGCAGGGAAAAGGGCAGGAAACAGAAAATTCAACCTTCTTAAATAAGAGCATTTCCATCACATTTTGTAGAGCCTAGATCTTACATGATCAGTGTGGATAGAAGGATGGCTTTGGTCTAAAAGATGACTACAAAAATTAGGTTTAAAAGTGTGTACTTATTTGTAGATTGAGAAAAATCATTATAAAAACAATTGTAAAAGTTAATAAATCCCATCAATATCACAAAATACCGAAACAGGATATAACTTTTAAGTAACAGCTCTATAATACTTATCGCCTACAATTTTTGGCTACATGCTTTACAAGCACCTTTTCATATGAGAACCACTGTATAATAATACTTTATGCAGAGAGAATATAAAAATTATACAGCTTTTCATCTAGCATGGCCATTAGTTTTATTTTCAGTGGTAATTTAGAAAGATTCTTTTAGCTTTATAGTCCATTATTGGAAATATCATTTAAATATTAAGCATTGTCAAATTTGGAAAAATCCTTACGAAAACCTTTCATATACGATAAATTTTTGGAATTTCAAGTTTTATCAGAAAATGACATCTTAAATTATATTTGAAATGATGAAACTCATAAACCAGTTTATCTCAGATGTCCTGAAATAGCATACCATGATTCTATGCTATATTCAGCAATGTTAGCAGCTTTTGTCAAATCAGCAAGAAACTTAAATCTTTCTCCCCAATGTATTCAAATTTTGAACGCCTCTTCATTGAATGGGTTACAAAATAATCCAAGAAATTTTACTGAAAATGTATCTCTTATGACATAATCTAAAAAGAAGTTAAAATTTGTTTCTTCATGACAGAATAATTTCTATTGTTTAAATTGTTCATCTTCATTGCTTTTATTTCATTAATTTAAAAAATTTCATATACACCCTGATTTTTAATCTTCAATGTCTTGCTTGTGTAATTAAAGCAGTCTAAAATGTCTTTCTAAATGGCAGTTACAATGTATATTCCCAATTTGACTTTCCCTTTCAGATCCTCCAAATGCCAGTGACTATCCCAAAGTAAGATAAGGGAAATCATAACGCAGAGACAGAGTTTTTATAATTTAAATTTATCCTACAATTTAAAACCAACCTACTTTTGCCAGGGGCACTACCAGAAACTTGGTGGCGGGGGGGCTTTGAAACGTAAGTATCATTTGAGTCACAGGAAATATGCCTGTATTGATAACTTTCAATTCTCTTCATGAAATATATAAGGCAAGACACATAGCTGCTGAGAGATAAGTAGCACAAAGAATTTTAAGCAGAATATTGAAGATTTAGAATAGTATGGGGGAAATTGAGGACCTGGTGTTTAACAACCTATATGTAGGTATAAAGATGAGGATTTTAAGGGTAAATAAGCAGCGGTAAAAGTAGCTGGAGTATTGGTAAAGTCCTTTATAAAGAACAATTGAACATGAAAACAAGATGAATTTAGATCCTTACTTTACATCATTCACAAAAGTTAAAATGGATCACTGACTTAAATTTAAGACCTAAAACTCTAAAACCTTTAGAACAAACTCCTGGAAAAAATCTTGTGACCTTTGGTTAAGCAGAGTTCTTAGATACATTACCAAAAGCACAATCCATAAAAGAGAACATTGATTAAATTGTATTCCACTGAAAATAACAACTTTCATTCTTCAAAAACACACAATTATGAAAATGAAAAGATATGCCACAGTCTGGGAGAAAAATTTGCAAATCATATTTCAAATAACAGACTTGTACCCAGAACATACAAAGAAGTCTTACAATCTGATAACAATAAAACCAACCAGTGAAAAAATAGACAAAATATTTTAATATATTTCAGCAAATAACCATACAAATGGTTAATAAACACATGAAAAGATGCCCAACACCATCAGTCATTTTGGAAACACGTATCAAAACACAATGAAGTACCATTTCACAGCTTCTAGAATGGCTATTTCTTTGGAAGGAATGATGCTGAAGCTGAAAGTCCAGTACTTTGGCCACCTCATGTGAAGAGTTGATTCATTGGAAAAGACTCTGATGCTGGGAGGGATTGGGGGGCAGGAGGAGAAGGGAACGACAGAGGATGAGATGGCTGGATGGCATCACTGACTCGATGGACGTGAGTCTGGGTGAACTCCGGGAGTTGGTGATGGACAGGGAGGCCTGGTGTGCTGTGATTCATGGGGTCACAAGGAGTCGGACATGACTGAGCAACTGAACTGAACTGAGAATGACTATTGGCAAGAACAAAGAAAAAGTAGAATCTTCATTTCTGGTAGGAATATAGGTACAGCCACTTTGCAAAATAGTTTGGAGGATTCTTAAAAGTTAAATATCAATTTACTATCAGTTCAGTTCAGTTCAGTCGCTCAGTCATGTCTGACTCTTTGCGACCCCATGAACCGAAGCACGCCGGCCTCCCTGTCCATCACCAACTCCCAGTTTACCCAAACTCATGTCCATTGAGTCGGTGATGCCATCTAACCATCTCATCCGCTGTCCTCCCCTTCTCCGCCTGCCTTCAATCTTTCCCAACATCAGGGTCTTTTCAAATGAGTCAGCTCTTCGCATCAGGTGGCCAAAATATCAGAGTTTCAGCTTCAAAATCAGTGTGTCTAGTGAACACCCAGGACTGGGCTCCTTTAGGATGGACTGGTTGGATCTCCTTGCAGTTCAAGGGAGCTCTCAAGAGTCTTCTCCAAAACCACAGTCCAAAAGCATCAATTCTTTGGCGCTCAGCTTTCTTTATACTCCAACTCTCACATCCATACATGACTACTGGAAAAACCATAGCCTTGACTAGACGAACCTTTGTTGACAAACTAATGTCTCTGCTTTTTAATATGCTGTCTAGGTTGGTCATAACTTTCCTTCCAAGGAGTAAGCGTCTCTTAATTTCATGGCTGCAGTCACCATCTGCAGTGATTTTGGAGCCCAAGAAAATAAAGTCTGACACTGTTTCCATTGTTTCCCCATCTCTTTCCCATGAAGTGATGGGACTGGATGCCATGATCTTAGTTTTCTGAATGTTGAGCTTCAAGCCAACTTTTTCACTTTCTTCTTTCATTTTCATCAAGAGGCTCTTCAGTTCTTCTTCACTTTCTGCCATAAGGGTGGTGTCATCTGCATATCTGAGGTTATTGAGATTTCTCCCGGCAATCTTGATGCCAGCTTGTGTTTCTTCCAGTCCAGCGTTTCTCATGATGTACTCTGCATATAAGTTAAATAAGCAGGGTGACAATATACAGCCTTGACGTACTCCTTTTCCTATTTGGAACCAGTCTGCTGTTCCATGTCCAATTCTAACTGTTGCTTCCTGACCTGCATACAGGTTTCTCAAGAGGCAGGGCAGGTGGTCTGGTATTCCCATCTCTTGAAGAATTTTCCACAGTTTATTGTGATCTATACAGTCAAAGGCTTTGGCATAGTCAATAAAGCAGAAATAGATGTTTTTCTGGAACTCTCTTGCTTTTTCAATGATCCAGTGGATGTTGGCAATTTGATCTCTGGTTCCTCTGCCTTTACTAAAACCAGCTTGAACATCTGGAAGTTCACGGCTCATGTATTGCTGAAGCCTGGCCTGGAGAATTTTGAGCATTACTTCACTAGTGTGTGAGATGAGTGCAATTGTGCGGTAGTTTGAGCATTCTTTGGCATTGCCTTTCTTTGGGATTGGAATGAAAACTGACCTTTTCCAGTCCTGTGGCCACTGCTGAGTTTTCCAAATTTGCTGGCATATTGAGGGCAGCACTTTCACAGCTTCATCTTTCAGGATTTGAAATAGCTCAACCGGAATTCATCACCTCCACTAGCTTTGTCCGTAGTAATACTTCCTAAGGCCCACTTGACTTCACATTCCAGGACGTCTGGCTGTAGGTGAGTGATCACACCATTATGATTATCTGGCTCATGAAGATCTTTTTTGTATAGTTCTTCTGTGTATTCTTGCCACCTTTTCTTAATATCTTCTGCTTCTGTTAGGTCCATACCATTTCTGTCCTTTATTGAGCCCATCTTTGCATGAAATGTTCCCTTGGTAGCTCTAATTTTCTTGAAGACATCTCTAGTCTTTCCTATTCTATTGTTTTCCTCTATTTCTTTGCATTGATCGCAGAGGAAGGCTTTCTTATCTCTCCTTGCTATTCTTTGGAACTCTGCATTCAAATGCATGTATCTTTCCTTTTCTCCTTTGCTTTTCACTTCTTTTCATAGCTATTTGTCAGGTCTCTTCAGACAGCCATTTTGCTTTTTTGCATTTCTTTTTCTTGGGGATGGTCTTGATCCCTGTCTCCTGTACCATGTCACGAACCTCTGTCCATAGTTCATCAGGGAATCTGTCTATCAGATCTAGGCCCTTAAATCTATTTCTTACTTCCACTGTGTAATGATTAGGGATTTGATTTAGGTCATACCTGAATGGTCTAGTGGTTTTCCCTACTTTCTTCAATTTAAGTTTGAATCTGGCAATAACGAGTTCATGATCTGAGCCACAGTCAGCTCCCGGTCTTGTTTTTGCTGACTGTATAGAGTTTCTTCATCTTTGGCTGCAAAGAATATAATCAATCTGATTTCAGTGTTGACCATCTGGTGATGTCTATGTTTAGAGTCTTCTCATGTTGTTGGAAGAGGGTGTTTGCTATGACCAGTGTGTTCTCTACAACTCAGTAGTTCTGAATTATTGATACTTAGGTATTTACTCAAAAGAAATGAAACATACATCCACACAAAGTATGTGAATGTTTATAGTAACAGTATTCTACCAACAAGCAGAAAGAATCCAAATGTCTCTCAACTAATAAATGCTAACAAATGTCTCTCAACTAATAAAAATAAAATGGGGTAAATTCATACAATGGAATACCATTTAGCAATGAAAAGGAAAAAAATACAGCATAGATGAATACCAAATATATCAGCGAAAGATATCAGATATAAAAGAACACATATTATAGGATTCCATGTAACTGAATTGTTCAGAAAAATACAAATCTATAAAAACAGGAAGAAGATAAGTAATTGCCTAGGATTGGTGGTAAAGATAGAGACTGACTGCAAATGGCATGAGGGTCTCCTCGGGATACTCAAATATTCTAATACTGGAAGTGGTAATGGTTGCACAACTCAGTAGGTTTACTAAAAATCATTACATTATCCACGTAAAAGGTTGTGGATTTTGTAGTTTGTAATTTATATCTCAAAAGCTATTTAAATATATAAGGTTATTAACTACAGTATCAAGGGTATAAAACAAAGCAAAGTCAGTAATGGTTGGGAGAATCACAAAAAAAAGTAAATACTAGAAGTTTTAATGTGGCTGAAGAGTTGTGAAAGTGAGAGATTTGGGGAGTTGGCTTGAAAATTTCAGAAATGACAGACTCTGGATTTATTTACAAAGAAGAAAAATTAAAGGATAAGTGTATTTCAAACAATTTACAGAAGATTCACAATAGGAATCCTTTGAAAGTAAGCATTAGTCTAAAATATTTCAAATATAGATTGATTTGGAATATTGGAGTTATACACATGCATGCATGCTGAGTTGCTTCAGTCATATCCAACTCTTTGCAACCCTATGGACCTCAGCCTGCTAGGCTCCTCTATCCATGGGGTTCTCCAAGCAAGAATACTGGAGTGGGCTGCCATTCCCTCTTTACATAAAGTGAAGTATACCTATATTTCACACTGTTTTTTAATATCTATTTTACAGATTTTCAAAAGTTAATTTCCATTCTCAAAAGACACTTTACTCTGAATAGCAGATGTGCTGAGCTAACTGAGGCAAACCACAGCTACTCCTCATCACCCCTTTGCAAGAGACAGGTTGGAAATGATGTCAGGGAAAATACAAAGCATGAAGAACACTTTGTTGCAGGCTAGGTGATTAAACCTGATCGCAATTAACCAAATGAGAGGATAATTTAAGATGAGCAAAGTGACTCAAAGACATAGTTCACTAATCTCTTGAAAGTTCTTTTTGGGCTCCATAGGTAAAGACGATTACATCTGAGTAGCTAAAGCTCAAGCTTCTTTTCCTTACCACCTTAGAGATTATAAGCTCCTTTTCTTTATCCACAGCAAACTCAAAGTTTTATGTTCTAGTAGATACTTTTTAAATAATCAGAAAACTAGTTTAAAATGAGCCTTTAGTAAGGCAACAAAATCACTGAACTCTACAACTTTGGGTTTGATTTTATTTCCACCTGACTGCTTTTTCCCATGCAATGTACCTACTACTAAAAGCATTAATAAAACCAGTAATTACATTTATTCGTCAGTCACAAACTTTTATTTACATCGTGTCTAGTTATATGGTTACTTTCAAAATTTCTAGTGTGCTACTTTTTAAAATAAATCAGATCCAATACTCCCAATTTGTGATCTTTTAGCTTTCATAAGGAAATGGCAACCCACTCCAGTATTCTTGCCTGGAGAATTCCGTGGATGAGCCTGATGGGCTACAGTCCATGGGGTTACAAAAAATCGGACACAACTAAGTGACTTTCACTTTCATATAAAAATCATAGATATTTTGAAAACATTTGAAAAATAAGCAGTAAAATGATGACAAAATTAGAACACAATAAAAATAGCATTTAAAGATGTATAAGTTTTTTCAAGAATTTAAAATACTACAAATTACATGTAAAATGTAAATAATAAAGACTAGCTGTATCAGTCCATAATGTCCATAGTATTCTGAAGCAGCATTAATTATCTAATTTAGTCCTAGTCTAACCTTTGAAATGTAGTCAATCCTGCCATCCATAATGGCATTTGTGCATTAAAAAAATGGATTTCCCTAGCAGACTTGGGCCAAAGCTATTGTTGGAGCCAAGATTGAATACTGATGGTGCTGACTAAAATGGAGAGTTGAGGTCACCTGGGTGGTATCCTGCTGGTTCAATATAGATTTCTAGGAAAAGGCAGAGATTTCTGATGACAAAAGTTGCCATCTGTTTTGTGAGTAGACTCATTCATTCATTCAAGCATCAGTTTTGTGTAAGGATTTAATGAAACATAGATGGTTAACAGGTTTTCACCAGACACTCCATATAAATTATTAGTCAGATCATTATTTTAACAGAAAAACATTCTTAATAATAACTAGTAGTTTGGAAAAAATAAGAACATTAAAAATGTTCACCTAGCATATTATTTTAGTCAACCTGAACCTGTGTCTTTTTGTAATTTTCATTTAACTTATTCCACTTTTCTAAGAGCTAAAAGTTACTCAATTTGAAAATTAATCATTCTTTCTGATATGTGCAATATACTTAATTTTTAAAAATACTTTCCATTTTCTTTAGAATGTTGGGTTTTACCTTTAGTTATTGTAAACCCTCCGAAGATTATATAAAAACAGATTTAACACCTTTTATGTTGGAAACTTTGAAATTTAGAAGTCTGTTACTATCCAGTTAGAAAATTTCTCCATTCTATTCTTTTCATGTCACTGAACTATCAGGAGATCACGTACACCAAGAAATACTGGTCAAGAGGAGAATGAATTCATCACTGTGCTTTCATTCTAAATATCCCTGCAAAATAAGAACAAGGTGTTTGCCTGATTTGAATGTTACTGGCAGGATTTCCCTGGTGGTCCAGTGGTTAAGAATCCACCTACCAATGCAGAGGGCATGGGTTCTTCAATTTCTGATCTGAGAAGATCCCACGTTCTTCTGAGAAACTAAGCCTATGCGCCACACACTACTGAGCTCACAACCCACAGCTACTGAAGCCCACACATGCTCTAGAGCCCTTGCTCCACAAAGAGAGAAGCCACTACAATGAGAATCACCCACGCTGCAACAAGGACGCAGCACGTGCCCCTCAGTTCAGTGCAGTTCAGTTTAGTCGCTCACTTGTGTCCAACTCTTTGCGACCCCATGAATTGCAGCACGCCAGGCCTCCCTGTCCATCACCAACTCCCGGAATTCACTCAAACTCGCGTCCACTGACTCACTCGAGTTGGTGATGCCATCCAGCCATCTCATCCTCTGTCGTCCCCTTCTCCTCCTGCCCCCAATCCCTCCCAGCATCAGAGTCTTTTCCAATGAGTCAACTCTTCACATGAGGTGGCCAAAGGACTGGAGTTTCAGCTTTAGCATCATTCCTTCCAAAGAAATCCCAGAGCTGATTTTCAGAATGGACTGGTTGGATCTCCTTGCAGTCCAAGGGCCTCTTAAGAGTCTTCTCCAACACCACAGTTCAAAAGCATCAACTCTTTGGCACTCAGCTTTCTTCACAGTCCAACTCTCACATCCATACATGACCACTGGAAAGACCATAGCCTTGACTAGACGAACCTTTGTTGGCAAAGTAATGGCTCTGCTTTTCAATACGCTATCTAGGTTGGTCATAACTTTCCTTCCAAGGAGTAAGCGTCTTTTAATTTCATGGCTGCAATAACCATCTGCAGTGATTTTGGAGCCCCCCAAAATAGAGTCTGACACAGTTTCCACTGTTTCCCCATCTATTTCCCATGAAGTGATGGGACCAGATGCCATGATCTTAGTTTTCTGAATGTTGAGCTTTAAGCCAACTTTTTCACTCTCCTCTTTCACTTTCATCAAGAGGCTTTTTAGTTCAGCCCCCCAAAAAATACTACTGGTGAAAATATTCAGTTGACATAATAGCTTAAAAAAAAGTGTTTACATGTTTTAACAACACTGTAATATTAAGCTATATAAAAACAAACTATATTATTAAAATGTGTTTGAATGTTTCTAAACTTAGTATTAAATGAGTGTACCTTTTCAATACTATAACTTTCCATTTTTTAAGGTAATCTTACCTGAAGATTTGTGATTGTTTTTGTTTAATTTTTAACTCATGTTGCAACTGACTCAATTCTTTCTGTACCCTCTGAAATTCATCTTGGTAACTTTTTAACTTCATGCTTGCATCTTGAATCCTAAAAATATAAATAAATAACAACTATTATAAATCTAAATATGTCCTCATCAGTACTTTATAAAACTTTAGAACCTTTTTTTTCATTGCAGCACTACTTAAAATAGCCAGGACATGGAATATTACTCAGTCATAAAAAAGAACAAAATAATGCCATTTGCATCAACATGGATGGACCTAGAAATTTCTATACTGAGTGAAGTCAGACACAGAAAGACAAATATCATATGATATCACTTATATGTGGAATGTAAAAAAAGGGTATAAATGAACTTAGTTACAGAACAGAAGCAGAGTCATAGATATAGAAGATAAACAGTTACCAGGGAATGAGGAGGGGGAGAAATAAATTGGGAGATTGGGATTGACATATACACAGTACTATATAAAGAATATTGGGTTGGCCAAAACATTCATTTAGGTTTTTCCGTATCATCTTAAGGAAAAACCTGAATGAACTTTTTGGCCATCTCAGTAAATAACTAATAAGAACCTAATAAGAATCTGTGTACAGCACAGGGACTTCTACTCAATACTCTTAATGTTTATACTGGAAAATAATATTTAAAAATGAGTTCAGTTCAGTTTAGTTGCGCAGTCGTGTCCGACTCTTTGCGACCCCATGAATCACAGCACACCAGGCCTCCCTGTCCATCACCAACTCCAGGAGTTCACTCAAACTCATGTCCATCGAGTCGGTGATGCCATCCAGCCATCTCACCCTCTGTTGTCCCCTTCTCCTCCTGCCCCCAATCCCTCCCAGCATCAGGGTCTTTTCCAATGAGTCCACTCTTCACATGAGGTGGCCAAAGTACTAGAGTTTCAGCTTTAGCATCATTCCTTCCAAAGAAATCCAAGGGCTGATCTCCTTCAGAATGGACTGGTTGGATCTCCATGCAGTCCAAGGGACTCTCAAGAGTCTTCTCCAACACCACATTTCAAAAGCATCAATTCTTCGGCGCTCAGCTTTCTTCACAGTCCAACTCTCAAATCCATACATGACCACTGGAAAAACCACAGCCTTGACCAGATGGACCTTTGTGGATTTATGTATATGTACAACTGATTCATTTCGCTGTACACATGAAACTAACACAAGATCATAAATCAACTATACTCCAATAAAAATTTTTAAAAATTAAATCCACTTTTAATAAAAATAAAAGGAGAAAACTATGCCTCTTTTATAGGCAAAGTGAATATATAGATAAAGTATACAGAGAAACATGCTGCTGCTGCTGCTGCTAAGTTGCTTCAGTCATGTCTGACTCTGTGCGACCCCAGAGACAGCAGCCCACCACGCTCTGCCATCCCTGGGATTCTCCAGGCAAGAACACTGGAGTGGGTTGCCATTTCCTTCTTCAATGCATGAAAGTGAAAAGTGAAAGTGAAGTCGCTCAGTCGTGTCCAACTCTTCGCAACACCATGGATTTCACCCTCCCAGGCTCCTCTGTCCATGGGATTTTCCAGGCAAGCGTACTGGAGTGGGTTGCCATTGCTTTCTCCAGAGATACATGCCAAATAGCCATTATCCCTGGGGACAGAGTAGAACTGACAGGCAGGAGAAATGCAACAAATATTGAAGGGAAGCATAACTTGTACTCTTTATCTTTTGTATTGTTTGAATTTTTGCAATGAAGATGTATTTTTACTTGAAATACTAATTAAAATGTACCTAAACAGTTTAACTTTTATCAAAGTAATATATGTTAAATGTCAAATATTACTGAGTTAGAAAAAATATTAATCATTTGCTTTTACCCCAATTTTTACTGCCAAAAATAATTACTTTCAACTTTTTTCTTCTTGTATTTACCTCTACATTATTAAATAACATATTTACACTGTTATTTCTTAAATTTCATTTTAGATATTACCTAGTGAATTACAAATCAGTTAAGCTCTGGTTCTGCTACTTAACTGAGACCTGAATATGATGACTTAAATATACAGAAGTATATTATCTTACATAAGATGAACGTATTGGTAGCCAGTCCAATGCTGATATATGATAGCTTGAATGTATCATCACAGCCCCAGGATCCTTTCAACTCTCTTGTCTACTATGATTGGTGTGTGTTCATTATTCTCATAGTCTATGATAATGGCAAAAACACTGACCATTACTTTCCTATTCCAGACCACCAAGCAGCAGAAGGCTCCTCAGTCCCTTTCAAGGAGACTTCCTGGAAGTACCTCTGTATACCTCTCCTGAACCTAAATATCTGACTGTACCTAGCTGAAAGTGAATCTGAAAAATGTAATGTTTTAACTGGAAAGATTAACCATCAGATATATCCATAATTCTATTACAAAGGAAGGAAGGAGAATGTATGTTGGGATGGGTAGCTTGCAGTCTCTAACACAATCCTAAAAAGAATTAACTCTCCTGTACATACCTACACGCCTACAGAGATATATACATATGCACACACACCACACGCACACACATACACCACATGCACACAGACAGAGCCTTCTTCCCCTCATCCTCCCAATACAGTTAAAATAATCTTTCTATCTAGTGTTGATGTTATTCTTCACTAGTGCGTTACATGTTATGCCATGATCACATTTTTTTCTTTACCATATGTTTATTTTTATATAATCCAGTATTTTTTAACTTTTTTTAAATTATGAAAGTATGACAACATATTTACAGGAGACTTGGAAAATACAGGACAAGGTTATATATAACCAATGTCCCTTACATCTCCTGCATTGGCAGGGGTGGAGCAGGAAAAATTTAAGATGAGTCTAGTACATTTTATGATGCCTGAAAGTAAGGAAGAGTTCAAGGGAAGACAGAGGCATTTTGAAAGGGCACAGGTGCCATGTGAAAGAGCTCCTAATGGCTGAACTGGAACGACTGAGCAACAAAATATATAACTGTAATGTTGCATTATAACCCACAAAATAAAAGTAAATGAATCCATATTGACATTTTTTTTTTAGGTTGTGATTTTATTTTATTTTATTTTTAAACTTTACATAATTGTATTAGTTTTGCCAAATATCAGAATGAATCCACCACAGGTATACATGTGTTCCCCATCCTGAACCCTCCTCCCTCCCCATACCGTCCCTCTGGGTCGTCCCAGTGCACTAGCCCCAAGCATCCAGTATCGTGCATCGAACCTGGACTGGCATCTCGTTTCATACATGATATTTTACATGTTTCAATGCCATTCTCCCAAATCTTCCCACCCTCTCCCTCTCCCATATGGAATTTAGAAAGATGGTAACATATTGACATTAACAAATAATTTAATAGTTAAATAGGAGAGAAGAAACAGTTGTTCCTTACAGAAAAACTCCAATTAAAAAATATAGAAGGAATGAGAAAAATAAAAAGCATTAGACAAGAACAATAATAACTGTTGTAAGCAAAATCTATGGTAAAAAGTAGGTGAAAGTTTAAGGAGAAATAGAACATTTGAATATTCTCAAAAATAACTTTGAGAATATTATTAATTATAATTAACTAACATTTATTAATTATAAAGGGAAAAATGATAATTTTTCAATGGAGGAAGCTGGAAACACCACCTCAGCCAAGTGATCAAGGTTTAACAACATCTGCAAAAAAACATATTGAGGTTATTACACTTTGACTTGATACACTGGAAAGGGCACATCATTTCTGTAGTATTCTTGCTAAAAAATTAATACTGTCTATAAAACTATGGGTAAACATCAGACAAACCCAAATTGAGGGGATTCTACAAAACAGTTGACCAGTTCTCTTCAAAAACCTCCAGTCACAAAAGACAAAGAAAGACTGAGGAACTGTCACAGATCAAAGAAGATTAAAAGATACGAGGTCTAAATGCAATCAGTCTAAATTCAATTTGACCCCAAATTGAATTGTGACTGGAAAAAAGATGTCAGTGGAAAAATTGATAAAATCAAATAAAATCTGTAGGTTAGTTAATAGTATTATACC